>NC_063166.1:48781148-50081148 GCF_023159225.1 Perognathus longimembris pacificus
AGGAATTTCAATATGTCAGTTCCAACCACTTGCCTCAGTGAATGCAAACAGAAGCCATGGTGAAAAGGCAAGACAGGATTATTTACTCAGTATAATTATACTGATCTGGGAAGAGGGAAATGCATTGTCTTTCTCTCAGTCCTACACAGAAAAGTAAAACCCCCTGTATTCAATCATAGACATGTTTTCCAAACTCAGCCCTTATGGCTCCTAGCATTGGCAGAGCCTTCCTTCACTGGGGTAAACACCCTCTGAGGCTAGGACAAGTGCATGGCTGGGCACACACAGAGGGCAGGAAGCCATGTAGCTGTGCTAGCGAGCACCTTCTTAGGCATTAGCACATCAAGCTAAGTAAGAAAGCTGGTGATGCTGGTAGAGGTGGTTCAAACCCACCAAAGAGACCGTGCAAAAGCAACCCTCAGTCAGATTCATGTAGTTCCCGATTCTTGGCTTGTAAATAGGGAAGATAGAATGACTTTGTATGCACGAGATACACATTTCTAGTCAGTATTAGGATCAAACCTACTAAACATTTAAGCTGATATTTGAACCTAATAAAATGTGACTTGCAACAAACTCCAACTATGCAGTGAATAATGGCAGACCTGCAATCTTTCACCTTGAAGAGATTTTTTTAAAGTCATAGATCCTGGACCTTTTACCTAATTAATGCTTTTTAACTCATATTTCTTTAAAAGAAATGAAAATATTTAAAATATCAGGACCTCCAGGCTTCCTTTCATATTTCCCTTTTCTTTTTAAAATAAAGGATATATTTTTGATTTTAGGAAATTAGGAAAAAAATCAAAGATTTATTTAAAGAAGGGGTCTGGTAGTGTAGCTCACTACATAAAACACTTCCCCCAGAATGCATGAAGCCTGGATAAATGATCCCCAATGCCCCATCTCACTATACCACAACCCCTCACCCTTCCAAGAAGGAAAAGGAAATATTCCACACATTGCCTAGAGAGTGAAGGGTTGCTCTGGGATCAGTGTAACAGGACAGAAACGAAGATTTGGATCCTTTAGGTCACTGATTCCTGATCCAGTAGCTCTGGGGAGATAAAGCTGGGATACCACTCCTCTAAGCCTTGCACTGACTGCTTCAGACCCTGGGTTAAGTCCTCCCTTCTCATCCTGTTTTCTTTCCAGTGCTGGTAATGGAACCTGTGGTTTTGCATGTACTAGGCTAGGGCTTTCCCACTGATTTATATCCCTAGCCCTTGGTTTTATAGACAGAGTCTCCCTATGTGGCTCAAACTAGCCTTGAAGTTACTGTGTAGCCCAGGCTGGCCTTTTGTCCCTGTCTCTTGAGTGCTGGAATTTCATGTACATACCACCATGCCTGGCTTTCCAGTCTGTTTTTATTTCTGTGAACTGGAAATTGTTCCTGCCAGAAAGACATGAAAATACACAAGATGCAAATAGGAAGATACAAAAGTAGGTCACTATGATAATTACTATTCATCTAGTGACTAATACTTCCCTGATGCTGCATACTCTCCATGAATTTTTTCACACCTTCTTTCCTTTGTTCAGGGCACAAGTAAGGACAACACACACAGGTACACCCACAGCTCATTCTCCCTCAGTCATTAGTCATCACACCTGCTCAGTGAGCAGATGGCCAGGGCCTGATTAGCTCTGCTGCCACCTGTAGGAATAAACAGATACTGTGTTTCCAGGAATGGGACTTGGGATGCAAAGGAATGTCAAAGAGTCACAACTGAATGACCATAATTCCCTCTTATCCTCATTTTACAAGCAAGGACTGCCCTATCCAACAGAATAATCATATGTGGCTTTTTAAATTTTGAATTGGACTCATTCAAAGTAAGTAGAAGTCAGACCCTCTATGGCACTAACTATACTTCAATTGCTCTATAGCTCATTGGGCTGATGGCTACTCTACTAGACAGCACTGCTAAAGGCACATTTATCTGGCAGGAAATGGAACAGTTAGGGCCCCTACTCCTCCCTTCCAATGCACTTTGGTCCTTGGGATTCTTTCCTGTCAGATCTAGGGGTCATGGAGAAGTCTGCAGCCAGGAGCATCTGATCCTTTTCTGCCTGGCTGGCAGGCATGGGAAAAAGCAAAAAACCAGCCAGCTCAACCTGCTGGGTACTGCCCTCAAATGAGGAGACACAAACATCCTCAGAGCAAGGTGTAACTCTCCCCTTGAAAGCTATGCCACTGAGTGCCATGCTATAGGACTTGGTTCTGTGCACCAACTCTGTCCCCATCCCTGGCCATGTGAAATACCTGACCAACGCTCTCATCTGAAACTATTGCCTGTCTCCCCAATAATCACACAGGAAAGTGGATAAATATATGAACTGAGATAGAACAGGGACAAATGTCACTGGTCTTTCCTGGAACATCTGGCACACAGCCAAGTACACATTGAGAGTCTACCTTCTGGGTGATCTAATTTAGTCCTCCCCACTAGCTGGTTATTTGAATCTGGATAAGATACCTTATATTTCTGTAGTCATTTCCCTAATGATACTAAGCATGGGTTTACTTCAGGTTTTTCATGATAAAGAATCCATAATAAGCATAAATGATGAGTTCTTTGAAGTTCTGATAAAATGCTTTTTATTATAGAGTTGACTCGTTTCTACTGAAGTCATGGTGCTCTGGATATAGAGGCTATGAAAGTCAGAAAAGAATCAGAAGTGTACAATTCAGACACTATCTACCCTGGATCACCTGTTAATAAGTGTTGATCTTTGTTTTTAAAGATAATGGAAACCTCAGTGCTGTGGCCCACTCCTGTAATTCTAGCTACTCAAGGATTTGAGGATTCTAGTTCAAAACTGACCTGGGAAGGAAAACCTATGGGACTCTTTTCTCCAAATATCCAGAAAAAAGACAGAAGTAGAAGTGGCAGAGCATTACTCTTGATTTTAAAAGCCAAATGAGAGCATGAAGCATTGAGTTCAGGAACTAATACCAGTACTAGAAATATATATATATATATATATATATATATATATATATATATATAATGGAAAACTTGGAGTGTGTCTCACATGGTAAGGATGCATGATCAGCAAGCTAAAGGCTCTGATTTCAATCCCTAGCACAGCCACAAAAGAAAGCAGAGGAGTCGGCCAGGAGGGAGTTAGGTACCAGTAGATCATATCTATAATCCTAGTTACTCAGAGGGCTGAGATCTGAATATATAGGTGCAAAACTAGACTGGGCAGAAAAGTATATGATATTATTTTAGCTCAGATTACCAGCAAAACATTGGACTACAGGCTTGGCTCAAGTGGTGCAGTGTCAATACTGAGTAATAAAGCCAAGCAAAACCAGGAAGGCCTAAATTCAAGCTCTTCTACCGACCCACCCACCAAAAAAAAAAAAAGAAAGACAGATAGAAAATGCCCTGTAGTTTCTGGGTCCAGGTAGAGGTTGGCTATGCTCAGTACCACCATGAGATTCTCTGAGCCTACTGGAGATCTCAGGGATTGCTGGGGTGGCCATAGAGTCTGAGATGTTCACATGTCTTGAGCACAATACTTAGTCTCTGACAATGTATTTTCTTACATGTTCAATAAGAACAAAATCCCAGAAGGATTCTATTACTGGTGTGGGAGAAACAGTCACTGGCCTGACCTATGGACATGCCCAAACCCAACCTTTACCTCTTTACCAGTGAGGCAAAGAGTCCTACAGAGCACGTGACTGGCCAGAGTTTACACAGACCTCTTTCCAGGTTCTTCTGGCCCAGTTCACCTATACAAATGAACTCCACCAATGTTGCTCCTGCTTGAGTCCCAGCCACATACAAGTCCCTGGTGATTTCAAGGCAGGCTCCTCTGAAGGATTTCTGGCTACTCACACTTGCACTCACCTTGCCCTCTCCAGATATCTGTTTTGCCATCTCTGGGTCAGCAGAGACCTCTTTGTACTGCCTTGTACATGACCTTGACAGAGAAAGGGGTGATAACAGCTGAGGTGCTTCACTGCCTTGGATAAGGCAGCCTAGCTCGAGGCCATTAGGATTGCACCAGCAAATCCCCTACCATAGCTCTTTTTTCTCCTGATTCTATCCAGTTTACCCCTCTTCCCACTTGGCTGTCCCAGGGTGGGCTCTCGTGTGTGTGTGTGTGTGTGTGTGTGTGTGTGTGTGTGTGTGTGTGTGTGTGTGTGTGTGTCTGTGTCTGTGTCTGTGTTTGTAGTTTGTAAACCTTGCTTTCAAACTAGTTTAAAATTACTTTGGCTTTTTGTATGTTCCTATGCCTAGAAATCACCACTAAGTCATGCCCTAACTCTACTCCATTGTCCAAAACTGAACTTAATAAGCACTGACTAATATATCAGACCTGGCCTACTTGTCTTTAGTAAACAGTTCCAGCAAAGGCTGAGGGCATAGCCCAAGTGATATAGTATTAGCCTAACAATTCTACAGTCACAGTTCACATATTGTGTGTAGATAATTTTACCCTAGAATAGCAGAATTGAGTGGCTATGACAGAGGCTTTGTAGCCTGTAAAACTAAAAACATTCACTAGTTACCCCATAAACATTGTTTCCTCTATATCATGTATTAAATCCTGTACTAAATTACACAGCAGGAAGAAGTAGTTCACGGGTCCATTGTCTCTTTCTTCTCTACATCTCCATCTCCCCCTCTGTGTCCATCTCTCTCTCACGTTCACTTTAGAATGTTCATTCTTTAGAATAAGAATTGAGACTCAGTAAAGCTACTTATGTACACTTGTCTTCATGGAGCTCCCCATTTCCTACTCTCCACTTGTGTCCTCTTTGGTCTATCTCTTGCCTTCTTGTTTCTTGCCTTAGCCCCTGGTTTTAAGGGAGCACATCTTCCTGGAGATATCTGTGAAAAGGCATATGGAAGATCATTTTTTAGACCTTTATATTGTATTTGCTCTTTATAGTATTTACTCTTATGTTTATTGCCACTTTGGGTAGGAATAGGATTATTGGTTGGAAATAAGTTTTCTTAAGAATTTTAAATTCACTAATTCATTGTTTTTCAAGTATTCTGTATTGTTTCTGATTCACCCAAAACCTTTCAAGTCCTGTTTTTGTTTATTTCTTTGCTGTGCCTTTTCTTCTTCTTTTTTGGGAGAATCATTTTGAGTCTTTTCTAGCCCCATTTCAGAACTCTTTCTCAGCTCTGTCTTGTTTTTCCTGCTACCCAGATAATCTTCCCAGTTTTCTTGTCCAGCTCTGCTATTAGATTTTTATTTTCTCCTAGTTTCAAATTCATTCGCCAGCTTTTCATGTAATTATGTTCAGATAGATTTTTACAAGGGCCCAAAGTCAGTGTTAAAAATGCTTTAAATTCAACATCACTAGGGCTGCAACCATCTCCTTTTTAGTGTATGGACTGCAAGGGGACTTTTCCCTCTGCAGCAACTTATGTATGCTCTTTGCACAGAGTCTTGCTGTTTCTTGTAGAAAATCTGTCCTCTACTTTTCCTGTTAGATGCTATGTTGGACCTATCCCAAATTCTGCCTTGCATCCTTTTATCCACCGCTCCTCCAGCCACTACTACAATGTTCTACTTTGCAAATGGGTGCCCTGGTAGAAAGCATGATGAAGTCATGCATCATTTTCTCCCTGAATCAGGGCAACTGTCACTGATAGACCTAATCATACACTCACAGGCATGCTACCTAGCAATGCAGAAAGGATTTGGGTGTATATACTTGATAAGGGTCAGGAATGCTTATCCTATGGACAACTCTAAGTTACATCCCAGGAATTTCCAGAGGAATCCCATCAAAAATGAATTCCAGCCTCCTATAATGGTCATCAACTCACAGAAGCAATATCTAAATATCACAGTTTTCTTTATTTGTTTCTTTCCTTCTGATTTTCCTTCTTATCTCCTGGTATCATTTCCCCTGAATAGATTCACCTTTGTCAAACCATTATTTCAGCATCTGCTTTCTTGACAGGAACTTGTTAAACCAATGCATGTGACATGGAACCTGATGAATCCCAGGATATCTTGGCAATGCTAAGAGTGTTATATTATATAAGAATGTTTTAGCTCAATGGTATATTTCTTGCCTCATGTATGTATGGTCCTGGGTTCAATCCTCACCACCAAGAAAAGAAAAACAAGTTGAAGGGTAACAGATGACAAAGAGAGTCAGAGTTCATAAGGGAGGGAAGGGAAATCCAAGTTTGTTTCTTTCATGATGCAATTTGTTGCCAAAGAGGGAAATGTCTCCTCACCAGCCTTCCCACTGAAATGACAATAGCCATATCCATGGTGATGCTGAATTTGAATCATTTTAATTTTTTTGCCAGTCCTGGGGCTTGAACTCAACTGTCCCTGGCTTCTTTTTACTCAAGGTTAGCACTCTGCCACTTGAGCCACAGCATCACTTCTGGCCTTTTCTATATATGTGGTGCTGAGGAATTGAACCCAGAGCTTCATGTATTCAAGGCAAGCACTCTTGCCACTAGGCCACATTCCCAGCCTTTGAATCATTTTAAATGCTGACTTCAGGTCCTTTTAAAAATCAGTCAGAACAAAATAGAAAATGATGGACAGTTTGAAGCAAAACTTTAGTAGTTCTTCCTCATTTCAGAATGACATCTAGGTTCTGATACATCTGTAGAAATGACAATCAGTCATTTTAAGTGAAGGAAAAAGTTCTTGGATGACAAAGGGAAATGGAGCAGACAGATTTTTCCATTGCATTATGCTTACTCTAAGCAAATTCAAGGGGAAAATATCTCCAAAACAGTGCCAATACTTCAAATTGCATCTTTAATGTTGTTTTGTATAGCTACTGCTCTTCAGAGGCAGGCAATATGAACTCTAGGAAAGCAGTCTGCTTCTGTTTTCTGGTTTTGTTGGTTTATCCTCTTACAACAATTAGCATGAATTACATCTAACTGTAAATGATGGAAAATCTGACATAAAGATCTAAAAATAGAGATTGTTTTTCTTCACATAATAACACAGAGGTGGGGAATTATTGCCATTGGTTCAATGTCTTCATAAAGTCAAAGATGAAGGCTCAGTATTCTCTTGACCTTTCAATCAAATTTGAAAAATGGCTACTGCAGGTCAAATCACAGCTACATCTAAGTAAAAGAAAAAAGGCAAGGGAAGGACAAGTCTAAGATGAATCTGTTCTATTTTGTTGCAAAAACAAATGATTCCTGAAAAAAAAAAAAGGAAGAGTGCAAGGCCCTACGTTAAAAAAAAAAAGTCAAGGAAACAAAGGTTGTTGTGGACTGGGTATAGTCAGAAAGCAAGGGAGATATAACTAGCAATCTAATGATTTTTATCTGAGGAGTTGGAAGAATAAGGGAGGACTCAAGTCCTTATGTTAAAGAAACAAATTTCTCCAGATGGGTGGGAAGACAGAGAGGGCCGTGCTTGTGGTTTGCAGTGTTACTGGCTTTGTACTCTGTACTCAGGTATAGGATAAGGGGGTCTTAATTTTGTTTCTGCCATCACAGCTACAGAATGGTCTTTCTTGGTGCTGGCTTCTTGTGATACTATAGGGTTCAGCAGAAGTTCTCTGTAGGCTCTATCTAGCTGGATGACAAAGGGAACTCTTTCTCCTCCTCTTCCCCCTCCTCATTATCCTTCAAAATAGCCTCTGGGAATCTGCAGTGATGCAAGTGATGCAAAGTCCAGGGAGGTCAAAGCCATAGAGCCATGTGAGGAAGGACACAGTGTGTCTGGGCAAAGATACAGCTCCTGCCTTCCTTTAGGTGGCACTGGAGGAAATGCCTCTGAGGTCACTGGCTTCTCCTCAGAGAGGAATCGGGCAGGGGGTGGACAGCATGGGGCTATTCTAGGAGGAGACATGTTTCTCTGAGAATTCCTACCTTTCCTGTACTCTAAGAGTCTCAGGTAAGCAGGCCCAGTTCTGCTAATAAACAGGTGCATCAGTTCTCATTTTGGTTCTCTTGTTTAAGGAGTGGGTCCCTTGGTACTAACTCCAGAATGAGCCATTGGAGATGGGCACCAAACTCTCTGTTGTAGGCTGAACGGGATGTATTCTGAGTTCCCATGCAGATATGACATTTATGTTCTCACTTCTTCTTTACAGTAGCCAAGTGGGTCATCATTGTCATTTTACAGACAAAAATATTGAGGGCCAAAGGCTCAATGGCTTGACTGCTACTATATGCTGACAAGTGGCAGGTCTGTAAAGTCAAAGTTTATGATAGAGACACTGGACTGCCCTCCCTGTCCTCTCACTATGAGCACTGGCCAACATGAGCCCCTGCTAATATGCTACTCTGTCTGTCCAGTACTGCAGCTCTTGGCTCTCCCACACTTCCTTAGATCTGATATTAGCTTTTAGAATCTCTCTCTCCAAGATATAAACTTACCTTCACTAGTGGTCTAATATTTCCTCATACTTGGGTGAAGTTAGAGCAAGACTATGCCTAGAAATGGTGCTACTCATCCCTTGTCATAGACAAGTAGGCAAGAGTGTCTGGCCACTGAATTCTGACCTGTCCTTTGCAGACTAAAGTCCAGGAGGGCACTGGAACAGACCTTATTGTCCACTTGGTATCCCCTCAGCTCCATTTACATTTTTTTCTCTTCCTATCCTTCATAGAGAAGCAAAAACAACCAACTGCAGCCATCAATAATCATACTGATCACTCAATATAGTCCTCACTATGCAGAGAATTTACAGGTATTAACTCATTGAGCAGTGGAGGGGAGAGTCAGTCTGATAAAAGCACTATAGATGCATATGTGCAGTATCAAAATTAAACCTGTTTGAACAACTAGCATACACTGAAAGTAATGAAGGATAGAAATATACAACAAGGATGGTAATACTAGATGGAGAGTGTGAAAGAGACTGAATATGGCCATGATACTTTATGTACATGCATGGAAATGGAACAATGGAGTTTGTTAAAATTGGTCTGAGAAGTAGGAGGGGGAGAGGAGGGAGAGCCATGGAGGGGGGAGTCTGATCAAGGTATATTGTACATCGCATAGGTGGACATGTAAAATGAAAATCCTTTGTAATTGATACTACCAAAGTGTAAACAAAATATAATTACTTGTTTTGTCTTTTCTTCTTTTTATGTACTGGGGATCAAACCCAGAACATTATACTTGCTGGGCAAGTACTTTGCCACTGAGCTACACCACAACCCCAAAATACAACTATTAACTTAGTGGATTCTCTGGGCAGCTTCTTCCTATATCACCATGTTCACAAATGGAGACTGAGTCAAGAGCTGTTGCATTAATTGTTGATATCCACACAGAGATGGAATATAGCATTAAAACAGGTAAACAGGAAGCAGGACTGTAGAACTCTGGCCCCAACCTTATTATATCCCACCTGCTAACTCAAGGACCAACCAGATGCTGGCCCCTGCTGACCTTTCTTTCTCAGGCTATAACTGCTATTAAGCAGTCTCTCTGTTCTACTACCTTAAATTCTTTGATACCCAGAACAAATTAGACCCTCTAGCAGTGTCTCTGATTTGTACAAGATGCTTCCTCCAGTAATAATGTTTCTTCTCCTTTCTTAGATTAGCCAGGGTCCACTCATCCAACAATGACTAGGTTCTGATCTCACTTCCCAGGGAGTCCTCTTCAATCATTTCACAACTATTGTGTCAGGATCAGAGATCCTCAACCTTTAATGGGCACATGAATCAGATTCAGGATCTGACTTCACTGGTCTGTTGGGCCTGAGCTTCTGCATGTGTTTTTAATAAGATTCCAGGGGAGGCAGGCAGGGCTGGTCCAAGGACCACAGCTGGAGCAGCCAGGCCATAACACTTCCTCTGTAATGCTCTTGATTTGGCTTTCCCCAGAATGCTTGGCACCCCCGGGGCCTCACCTGCAGGTACCATGCCCACTCTATTTCTGTCCTTCACTTGGCACACTGGAGAAATGAAACATGGCTTTAATTATCTTTTTCATTATTTCTAAAAGACAGCCCAATGCCAAAGGTTGAACATCATCTAAGTGAAATATAATTAAAGGAGTTTTGCACAACTTGCATTTGTGTTTATGTGTTTCTTCCCCCAGAATGCAAAATATGAGAAAAGACAGATGTCTGTGAGCCTCAGTCAGTCAGCAATTGAAGATCAGGAAACAAACAGCAGACTTCCAGCTAAACAAGGTCCAAATTCACACATTTGCCTATAATTATCCTAGCCAGCAGTCCAGGAAATCAGAACCCAGTGGTTGATAAATTCTCCTATTTGTTTAACTTAAAGGCCTCTGTACCACCACAAGAATGCCTGACGTGTTGAGAAGCCAGAATTGATAAAGGACACTCATGAAGTACAACCGTTTAAGCCAACTGTGTTTCAGTTGGCAGAACAATGGTCCTAATTCCTTTCCCTTGTGGTTCCCCAAGAAACAGAGTAAGGGCAGGATGCAACCTGGAAACAAGAGAGAAGACGGAAGGGAAAGAGGAGACTACACTGTGCCTTAAGCAGCATTTTGGCCCCCTCCTATTGAAAAGGTGACAAGTAGAAGCTGGGAGGGAGCTGAGCACTTCAGGAGCCCATCTATCCCCTGGAGGGATGGATGGCTGCAGGAATCTCAGGAGTGATGGTGCCAGGGTACAGGAAGATTGAACAGAGAGTACTTCCTTGAGCATGGTAGCTATCATAAAAACACTGCATTACCTTAAGCAGAAATAAGAAATGCAGGACTCTGAGATTAACTCTGATGTCCAGGATCACACTTCAGCCTCCTGGAATCATAATGTGTTAGAAAAAGAAAGAAAATAGAAACCACAGATCTTTTTACTTAAGAAAACACATTCTCAGAAGGATTAAGTCCTGTATCCAGGGTCAAAAGACTACAAAAATAAAGTCAAAATCAAAAGAGGAACTAAGTTTTTAAACTAATCCCCATTCCCTTCAGTCTGCTGTGAGAGACCCAGGCAGAGTTGGCCAGAGTGGGAAGGAACAGAGCTTCGAAGGTTTAGGGAGGGCAGCGCAGTGAGACTCTGTCCTCATTTCCTTCTCCTGCTCTCTCAACCACAGGAGCATGACACTGGCAGTTATTTCATATATCCTGTAATTCTGCAATGGATAATCAAGACTGTAACACACAGAGGGATCTGGGATACTAAACTAAGCTTAGGCAAACAACTTTCAGAAAACAATAGTGACACTGGAACAATTCCTATGCACTCAGAGTTAAGTTAAAAAATAGTAAGGAAAAGATAGGAAATGTAACTGGGTTTTAAAAGGGTGTGCTCCTCCCTTGCATTAGGCTGCCAAAAGGGAAGAACTCTGTGGCCTGGCTGCACCTTGCCCTTGTAGTTTAGTGCACAGATTTATGCATGTGGAAGCTGCCCATGATGTCTCATTCATGTAAACCTCATGGATCTACCACAAAGGAGAAATATTGTATTAGGAAAACAAACCTAGTTTGCTAACTTGATGTAGATGTGGTATTTTATTAGAGAAAAGTAAATTCAATTTCAACCTTTAACAGAATGCTACTTTGCTTCATGTGGACAAAAATGAACTGAAGACAGGAAATAAATGCCTAAAAGAAACCCAAGAAGGCTATTGTGTGTGCATCTGTGTTCATATGTAGTAGGAGGGGACATGAATGGGGAAGTGAGTGTAAGGTAGTTTTCCCATTATTGTGATAACATACATGGAGTGATCTTCTTCAAAGGAAGAAAGGTCTCTAGGTTTGAGCTCTAGGTTTCAGATGTTTTGGCTCATGGTCATTTAGCTTATTATTTCTGGGCCATGGGTGAAGAGAAAACATCATAGTAGGGGGTAAGAGAGAACAAAATTGCTCATCTCATGGCAGCTAGGAAATAGACAGAGGCAGGAACACACCAGGGTCCCAAGGTCCCACAAGGCCATAACGCGAGTGACTTCTTACCACTATGTGGCAGTTTCTTCAGGTGCTACCACCTCCCAATAGCATAAGAGGCTTTAGCATGTGGGTCTTTGTGGGTCACTTCAATGTCTGAGGATGGGGAAGGTGAGGGCTGCATATCTTTTTCCTTTTCTCAAACCCTATCTGAAGCAATCCTAGGCTGCGTCAGCATCCCAAGTTTACCAAATGTAGACAACTGTGACAGCTCTGTTTTCTCCTTTTATCACAAACTTTTCCTCTCCTCCCACATCACACAAATCAAACATGTCCTGTAGGGTATGATAAATGTCTCCTAGCTATTCCACAGAAAAAAGTTAAATGTCTTCAGAAATGAACGTTTCTTAGCTTGAAATTAGCACAGGTGCAATATTTAAGAGGTAATCCTATATTGTTAATGATGATAGCAAGTGCCTCTTAGGTTCCTGTGACATGTCAAGGGCTTCACTTTGAACATTCTGCTTTCTTATTTGTAGCAACCTAATAGATATGACCAAATCATTATATTCATCCATATAAGGATATGAAAATACATTGATTCTAAAACTTGCTTTTGAAAACCACTGTTTATATATGGTAGACATAATTGGACAAACCATAGGTCAAATCCTGGCTTCCTTCTCCTTGACAAAATGCTTTCAAGAAGTAGTGTAAGCTTCTCTGAGCTCTAGAACTCATGCCTGTGAAAATTGCCCCAACAAGTCAGCTCTGAGGTTGTCTATTGTTGGACTTATGCTAGAGTCAGTTATGGAATTTCAAACCCCAAAACTCTCATTCTTCTCAGGTATGTAGAATTGAGACAACTGAATAGGTGAATTGGCATGAGAATCATCTGGAAGGCTTGCTACGCCCAGAATCTCTCATGGATCAAGTCTGAGAATATGCATTTCTAGCAAGGTGCTATCCACGGTCTGGGAACTAATGCTGTATTATGGGAATTCAATAAGACGAGGTAAAGACAAGTTGAAGATACCTTCTCTGAAATGCTTGAGATCAGAAGTGATGTAGAATTTTTAGTCTTTGTGATGTTTGGATGTATTTACTGGGATACCCTGGAGATAGGACCCAAATCTAACCATGAAGTTCTATATTTCATATTCACTTCATACTGGTAGCCTAAAGGTAATTTTATACAACAGATTTAGTGATTTTGTGCACGGGACAAAGTTTTATGATGTGAAATTATCCAGCATTATGTTGGAACTCAAAAAGTTTCAGATTGTGACAAGTACTGATGGCTCATACCTGTAATCGTAGCTACTCAGGAAGCTGAGATCTGAGGGTCTGAGTTCAAAGTCAAGCTTAGTAGAAAACTGTGAAATTCTTATCTTCAATTCATCAGCAAAAAACAAGCTGGAAGTAAAAAAAAAATAGCTCAAGTAGTTCAGTGCTAACCTCGAACAGAAAAAAGCTAAGGGATAATGTTGAGTTCTAGGATCAATACTGGCACGATAAAAAGAAAGACTCAGATTAGGGATGCCTGATCTGTAAAATACCAACCCAGAGTCTAGAGGAAGCAAGCAAGCGAATGGTACCAGGAATGCTCCTGAAGATTTGCTCCTATTGTGGCATACAAACACTTTGCATGCACAAACTCAACCAGTGTTGACCACTCTGGGATGGACCAAACTCAAACCTAAGCCCCAGGATTTTTTCCATGTCAGAGAATTTCCTTTATTGGTTCATTCAGGAGATCTCATGCATATTTCAGGTCATAAAATATTTGTGTTCAAAACCTCAAGGGGAAAGGAGTATATGAATGAAGGTAAGAATGCAGTCAAGAATTCAATGGGAAGGATGGGTGAGAATATTGAAAGGGGTGACATTGATCATGATGCATTGTATTCATAAACTGCTTTGTTTAATGGCAACTCCCTTGTATGACTTAAAGATAATAAAAATAATAAAAAACAAAATAAAATTAAGTTTGTTTGGAGTGACTGTTTTTGTTGTTTTATTATGAATACCTCAGTAGACTCTCAAAGCAAGTGACTTGAAGGGAAATAGCCAGCTAATTAACTATGGAAGAGATGTAGGAGGCATCCCTCCTCCTCATTTCCACTTAATTTAGTTTAGTGCTTGTGATGCCAAGCCTCTGAAGCCCTCAGTGCTGGCCAAGCATGAGAATGCTCTCTCTTCCTGCAGAGAGGAGGATGTGTGGACACTAAGTGCAGCTCACTGCCAGTGCCCATTGGTTTGTGAGTTTAGGGGTGAGGAGGAATCTCTGTTTCTCACCAGCTCTCCCTCCCATCCTATTCTTCAGCCCTATCTGCACCTACTTCTTTCATGTCCCTGATGGGTCACACAGAGTCAGACACTCACAACAAGGCAGTCTCCAACCTGCTTAACTCACTTTTGAGAAGCCCTCTCTGTGATGGTTTCTTCCTTCCTCTGGACTAATCTTCACCCACGTTTTCAATTAGGCTGAGCTGAGACATCTTGTCTGAGCTTGTCTGGCCAATTTGCTGGTGATTACTTCTGCCACCTAATCCGCTGACTGTGTGGACATGAGACTTGTTAGTCTGATTAGGAATCAAGAGGGAGTCATGAAGCCAAATGTTTGGAAAGAGGTTTCAGGCATGCACAGAACAACCCCAGAAGATGGACCAGGCCCAGATAAAAGACTTGGTCATAGGGAAGTGCAGGAAATAGCTTCTGCTAAAGACCTGTGGAAATAGAGGAGGGGGAGTGGTGAGCCACTGTAGGGGAAATATTGAGAGTTGCTTCTTCCCTCCATTGGGTCTTGAGCATCTTTCCTAGGATGCATTTTGAAGCTCAATCTCCCCACTGGCCCCCTGCTCTGCTGGAGACTGGGCTCTTGAGGATAGAAATGGGTGCCAACTCTGTAGAGCGAGGAAGGCCTGGGAGGTAAATGTTCAGGGGAGTGTACTTGCAATCCTACAGATATCCCTTATCTCCCTGAGCCCCTGTTTTCCTGTCTTCCTCATGAAGCAGGTGACCTGCTCACAGAGCTGTTATAAATCCTCAGGGTTGTTTCCGAGGTGGAGAGGGAGGCTAGGAGGCATAGCACCTTCCCAGTGGAAGGGTTACCAAAGGACCTCTTTGAATGGCACGTGCCACAGGCTGTACCCTGGGTGAGTATCCGATCAATATGCCCTGCTGGTAAGGAGAGATCTGTGCAGAAAGCAGGAGTGCAATAGGTAGGAAGTGCTCTGAATTCAGACCACAGTGTCCTTAGCTTTCCTCAGGAATTGGAACCCGCACATGACTGCTTTTCCAGCTTCAGGTGTCCTTTCCAATAACCCAAAAGGCTGGTCACTGCCATCTTATGAGCTGGTGCATAGAAGCAGTGTTCAGGGGAATACAGTTAAATCGCAAAAGGATCAGTATTTTCTTCAGTGCAGCACAGCCTCAGCAAGGAGAGAACAAGGATCATTTGGTCTTCAGTTCTGAACAAATATTCTAGCTGGGGCCAAGCACAGAGGGGGCCCATCTGTCCTAAGCTAGGTTAAAGCCATCTTTCCCATT
Organism: Perognathus longimembris pacificus; assembly: GCF_023159225.1. Taxonomy (NCBI): domain Eukaryota; kingdom Metazoa; phylum Chordata; class Mammalia; order Rodentia; family Heteromyidae; genus Perognathus; species Perognathus longimembris. The sequence goes on from NC_063166.1 coordinate 48,796,497, forward strand.
GGAGCAACCTTCTAATCTGAGGATGGAAGGATGCTGTGTCTGCAGCATGTGCAAGGCACACTGGGCTAGCCTGCAAGCCTCTTTGAGTGAGTTAGAATCTGAAAGGGGCACTTTCCATAAAGATACCTGTGACTGCTCACTGAATCGTTGAAATTTGCCCAGCGTGGAGGGGTATCAGAGCAAAACCAGCTTTTCTGTAAGCAGTCTCTTTGCATTCTACTCACGTTAAAAATCAGCTTGTGGAGTCCCACAAAAAGTCCTAGTGACATTTTTTTGTTGTAATTGTATTCAAGTGAGTGATCAATCTTGAGACATTTGACAGCTCTAGCATGTTGAAAATTTCCACTTGCAAACACAGTATGTCTGTCCATTTGTCTAAGACTTTTATAATAACTTTCAATAAAATTCATGTGATGTGATTTTCATGTTATGGTTTCACATTCAAGTAATTTATTCCATGTATTTGTAAGCCATTTTTCAGCAAGATTTTAATTGCATTTTGGAATATTTTGAGTGCAGGAAAACATAGATTTTAATAGACAACTGAAACAATATTACACTCTGTCTTTAAAGTCTTTGAATCTTGCACATAAGCAACCACAACCTCTTCAACTAATAGAAGTTTGATTCTTTCCCTTTGAGGAGTTCTTGGGAATTTGGGCATCAGTCATGATGCTTTGCGGGAGAAGTCCTCACTGTCTTCTGACTCTAAAACGGGGGATTGGTGCTCCTTCCATGGCCACTTCTGTCATCACTTCATTGACTTTTATCTACTCCCTGTCTACTTCTGCCTCCTCTCTCCTTTGCGTTTCCTACATATACTCATTCTCTCTGAAAGCTGGGCTCTGATTGGCTCACTGGCCATCCAAATGCTGCGATTGGATAGAACCTTTGCAACAAGCCATCTTATTGACCGTAATCTCTTTTGTCCTTGACATGGAGTTTGTTGACTTCGACTATACTGAGTTCTAAAATGAGTACATCCTATCCTTCTCTCGTGTTATAAGAGGTGAGGAGCAAACGTACTACAGAGAGAGTTTCCATCCCTGTGAGCAAAGGACTTCTCATCCGTTGTGGAGAGGGGAGGTAAAGAGGGAAGTTTCAGTGGCTCAAAAAGTATTTGAAGTATTTTACATCTATAGACTAATGAAAAGGAAATAGGAGCTTGGTTTATTTTCTTCAGTGTAAGAAAGTAAGAGAATCAGAAACTCAGGATTCCACTTAATAAAGATATAGAGTCTCTCTTCTCCCCACCATTAGCCCCCACCCCATCCTCTTACTCCAGTGCTGCTCTGAGAGGTGGACACAAATCCTGGGGAGCAAAGCTACTGGCCCTTGCCTTCCAGACAGCAGGGACTTCCTTCCTGTTGTATTGATTGGTGCTTTCACAAGTAATACCTGCTGGGGAACTCAATTTCTGCACCTGGAAACTGACATCACAATGCCACTTGCCATTAGAATCAAACAGGAAAACTAAAGGACACCATCTACTTTGAAAAATTCCCTACTGCGATAGCAGCCTGACCTTTTCATCTTGGAAAACTTGCTCACCATATTTCAAGAGACTGTGGGAAGGAGAGGTCAAATTGTTATTCCAGAGATATAGAATTCCCTGCTGAGTTCAGTTTAGTGTTGGTCAACCTTCACTAGGGTTTAATAATATGCTATGTCTGGTCTATAATGACATCACCATGCAAGGCACAATTAGTCTCCAGTAAAGATATAGAAAATACAGTTCTCTTTAAGATGTTGTTCTTTAAAATAATTACTTATTTATTGTCAAAATGATGTACAGAGGGGTTAGTTACAGTTTCATACGTAAGGCTGTGGGTACATTTCTTGTACTATTTGTTACCTCCTCCCTCCTTCTTACCTTTCCCCCTCCCCCTCTCCCTCTCCCCCCCATAAGTTGTTTGGTTGTTTTACACCAAATGGTTTTGAAAGGATTGCTTTTGGCGTCATTTGTCTTTGTATCCATTGTCTCTCAATTTTGATATTCCCTTTTAACTTCCCTAGTTCAAATACCGGTATATACAGTATCCAGTGTACTCACATGAGATATAGCGATAGTGCGGGTACAACCACAGGAAGTGGATACAAGAGGATCATCAACAAAAGAAGCTACAGTTTCACGTGTCATGTTAAAAGTAATTACAACAGTGATATAACACTCATTTCCATAACATGGAGCTCATTTCACTTAGCATCATCTTATGTCTTCATAAGGGCATAGCTATTGGGCTCTTGTGATCCTCTGCTGTAACTAGCCTAAACCTGTGCTAATTATTCCCTATGAGGGAAACCATAAAGTCCATGTTTCTTTGGGTCTGGCTCACTTCACTTAGTATAATTTTTTCCAAGTCCTTTCATTTCCTTATGAATGGGGCAATGTCATTCTTTCTGATAGAGGCATAAAATTCCATTGTGTGTATGTACCACATTTGCCTGATCCATTCATCTACTGAGGGGCATTTGGGTTGGTTCCATATTTTAGCTGTGACAAATTGTACTGTGATGAACATTGTTGTGTGAGTGGCTTTAGTGTGTTCTTGTTTGTAATCTTTTGGGTAAATGCCCAAAAGTGGGGATTCTGGGTCTTAGGGGAGCTCTATGTTTAGCCTTCTGAGGAATTTCCATACTGTTTTCCAGAGTGGCTGAACAAGTATTGACACAAGAACAGGCCTGAAGATCAATGGAACAGAACTGAAGACCCAGAAATGAACCCGCAGAACTATGACTACTTAGTCTTTGATAAAGGAGCTAAAACAATAGGGTGGAAGAAAGATAGCCTCTTCAACAAATGGTGCTGGCAAAACTGGTTCAACACCTGCAACAAACTAAAACTAGATCCCTACATATCACCCTGCACCAAAATCAATTCCAAATGGATCAAAGACCTCGAAATTAAAACAGATACCCTGAAAACTCTACAAGAAGGAGTAGGAGAAACACTTGGGCTCCTTGGCACAGGATGAAACTTCCTTAACAAAGGCCCACAAATGCAACAAATCAAAGAAAGATTGGACAAATGGGACTGCATCAAACTGCAGAGCTTCCCCAGGGCAAAGGACATAGCTTGCAAGATAAACAGAAAACCCACAGATTGGGAGAAGATCTTTACAGGCCATACAACAGACAAAGGTCTCATTTCTAAAATATATACAGAACTAAAAAAATTAAATTCCTCCAGAACAAAGCCTCAAAGAACCAACAGCCCACTCAACAAGTGGTCTAAAGACTTAAAAAGAGACTTCTCTGAAGAGGAAATGAGAATGGCCAAGAGACACATGAAAAAGTGCTCTACATTACTGGCCATAAAAGAAATGCAAATCAAAACAACATTGAGATTCCACCTCACCCCAGTAAGAATATCCATTATCAGGAAAACTAACAATAACAAATGTCGGAGGGGATGTGGCCAAAAGGGAAACCTACTTCATTGTTGGTCAAGATGTTATTTTACTTCCTGGGAGAATCCTTTGTTTGATTTCATTTCATTGTGGACTGAAATGTCCATTTCAGCTTCAAAGCATTTCCTTCTTATCCCTCAACAATTCATGAAAGGTATATTTAGAAGAGTATCTGATAATTATTTACTGTTTTCTTCATTACTTGTCATGTAGTGAGGATAGTAGTATATTCTCTTCTCTTAACATTATTGACAAAATATTTCAGCACAGAACTGTATCTGTGGTTAATCTCTAAAGAATTAGAGTCCAACTGACATCATTTCTATCAAGTTTCAGGTAAAGTTTCCCAGACTTTGGATTCATAAAGAGAATAGAAATGCTAATGACATTTTCTTGTTAGGAATGAAGTCTTCTGGAAGACTGAGCAGACATCAATTTGGCGATAATCAATATGGCAACTCAAGATGAGACTAGCTTTGATTTAATCGCTAGGGACTTATTTGATCATTGCTGGCATCTAATAGAGAAGAGCCAATCCCATTAGCAAAGTGCTTTCTGACTGAGAGAAGTAGGGAGCAGAGAGAAAGAGGAAACAGAAGAATTTTAATACTAATTAAGAAAAGTGGAGACAGATTTCACAGAGCAAACCTCCTTGCTCTCACCAATCGATCAGAGCACTACAGTGCAAGGGTACCCACTCATGCCTTCATGCTTTTACTTAATAATAATATAATTATCAAATGCATTTCAGGGAGCCTTAAAAATCCACTTTATCAAGCCAGCTAGACATGCAATGAAAATATGTCCACTCTTAGGACAATTTGATGGCCTTTATCAAATGTATACTCAGTGTAAGAACTCTCATAATCAAAGTTCCTGACACTCTTATCCATTTCCCCCCATATTCCCTCTACTCTTTGTAATGGATACCTTTATCTCCAGCTCTAGGGCAAACTGGTCTGTTGTCAGTCACAATAGATTACTTAGATTTATAGTCATTAGAGTTGTATGTAAATAGAATTATGCACTATATCATACTTTTGTGTGTAGCTTCATTTGATCAACATGAAATTTTTCGAGATTTATCATGTTGTGGGAGAAGTATTCATTTTTTCTTTGCAAGAGGGGACTAATTTTTTTTCACATGTGTATCATGAATGAAATTGCTGTAGACATTTGTGTGTGTCTCTTTGTGCGGACATGATTTTCTTTTCTTGTGTCATTCCTTGAAAATAGAGTGGCTAACTCCAAACCTTCACGCTTTTCTCAAGTATATCTTAGTTTCAGTTTTTTCAAATCTGCTTCAAATTATCCTTGTTTTGCTAATAACTAATGAACATCTTTCATCCGCTTTATGGTAACTCTTATATGTGTTTTATGATATGAACAAAAATCAAATATTTAATAGAGCATTACAAATACTCAAATAGGTCAGATCTTCCTAGCAAATGAATCAGACCAGTAGAATCTATATCTAAATTATAGTCATATAATCTATAATATGAAGTGTTTTTTAATCTCATAGATATTCTTTTCTGTTTCTTTTGGCAGTGTATTTTGTGGGCCTGAGCTCTACAAACTGAGCTCTTAGGAATGATTAGTACTCCGTGTAGTTTAAACCCTGCCTTCAATCATGGTCTCTACATCAATCCTGCTCATTGATTGATTCTTCGGATAAAGTCAGGCATTCATCAAACCAAGGCTTTTCCTGTGGACACCCAGTAGTGACTAAAACAGAACTGCCATTGTGTCATGATGTGTCCTGGCTAGTTAGTACTGTTGTTGATATCATGACCATTATTCTTCAGTTTAGGGATATATGAAGTACTTGACACTTTAACTTGTCAAAAATGGAGGCTCTACCTGCAAGCCACTCAGGGAAATGACTGATACTCATGAAAGTTGAGCTCTGAAGAAATAGTAATTCCTTACCATTGTTTTAAGGTCTCTTTCTCATGAGTCTATTTTACTGTTCCTTGAACCAAGCAGCCTCCAGATTCTTTGTAGTCTGGTCAACACTTGTTAAAGCTCAGTTTTCCTTTCCAACAACCAAAGGTTTGGCATCACCACAGCTGCAATTGCTATAAGAATATCTTGCTGGACTCGGAAGCCAAAAATTCACTACTCTATGGAACCTCTGTTCTATCCCTTGGAAGTTTTTGACTTGGAGACACAAGATGCCAATCATGTAGTACCTATTACAGTTTGAATATTTTCTCCAAAAGGCATGTTTTGTACAATTAATCCCTAAGCTCATATATTAATATTAACCTGGGGATTAGATTGAGTCATGAAGATAGAGCTTCCATGATTGATAAAGAGAAACAGAGACCCAAGCTTGCAAGCTTCATTTCTCTCACCATGCAATGTCTTCGGCTGTGTTATGGCAGCACAAGAAGAACCTCATCATTTGCTGGCACTGTGCACTTCTCAGTGGCCCAAACTGGATGACACAGATTTCCTTTTAAAAATAAATTACCAGTCTCAAGTATTCTGTTACAGCATTATAAAGCAGACTAAGACTGTTTCATCTCTCTAATTTAGAAGCAAATTAGAGCATGATTTCACTCACCAAACTTCACCAGCTTCCACAAAGATAAACACAGATTGCACAATTGCATTTAAGTAAGATTAGTTAAGTAACATCAATGTAGAGCTGAAGAATAAGTTAGAGAGTTCTAGAAATTGGGATAAGGACGGAATGGCCAGGTATGGGTGTGGCTATCAGTAGGTAGCAGGATGTGCCTATCAGTGGAAACTGTGTGCTGATAGCACAGTTGGTCCCTTTGAACACCCATCCTTCTGTCTATCCATGCATCCAACCATGCATGCACCCATGCATCCACCCATGCACCCATGCATCCATCCATCCCTGTGAGAGGATAGTGGTTACCAATATTGTAACATGAGTTCATCAGTTGCCTGCAAAACCAGTCCCCAGATTCTTTTTACCTTCTCTTTTCATGAAATTTCTTCCCCCTTCTCTGCATTTCCAGAGCTCTAGTCAATCACCTTTTGTACCCCGTCATAAAATGCTTCAGCATGAATACAAATCCACTCAGTAATATTCCCTACCCCTTCTGATTCATGGGCCCTGGTATTTGTGTTCACAGTTGTTCTTGCCAGCACGCCTGCATGTGCTACTTAGAATTTCCACATTTTCTCTGAGGAGGAACGGGGAACTTTCATCAACTCTAAAGGTGATACAACAAATTATATAACAGTATGCTGCCCTAAAACTAAATCAGGAAGATTGTTTCTCTTTTTGAATCTATTTATTTTTTTAATTCAATCCTTTCTTTTTATAAAGGGAAACCCTGACAGTGCAGTGGGGCAGAGGAGAGAGAATTGGATAACTAAAGTCAAGAACCAGAAGAAGCAAACAGACTTTGCAAAATAATGGGAAGTTCATTGCATACAGTGAAGCTAAATTAAAAACAGAAAAAGCCAATGTGAGAAGTGTTGCCTTCTGAGCTAGGAAAATTTCCTTCTGGCTATTTGTGACTTAGGTGCAAAGGCAACAATTCCCACCTTGAATTAATATTTAAATATTACAGGCAAGCCTATAATGGATAGCCTGTGCCAACCAGACAGCTTTGCCCCAGAGCTGCCTCATTTATAGTTATAGATGTAGATAGACAGCTGTATTCAAGCACTGCATAATTACATTTCAACAGGAGATCACAAGGATGATCCCATAAGATGGCATCACTTAACATACATTGCAGTCATTTGTGACATTTTGTGTATGGTGTTTACACAAGGACAGAATCCCCTAACAATGCATTTTTAGAATGTGTTGTTGCCACTAAATGTTGCATATTATTAATTTGGCTAACTCGTATGGAAGGTTTACAAGGTTCCAGTTACATATCTAGTCAACAAGGTATTTGCCCATCAAATGTTCATAGTAGAGGCAGTTTGCTCCACAGACTGGCACACAAAGAACAAAGGGTCTGAGCAACCACTCACATGTCATCTAGTCAGCCAGTGATAGTGAATGATAGGCACAAACTCAACATATTCAATCCCTGGCCTTTTGTGCAGCATTTTACCCTCATATCTCCATTACCCTGCTCTTAGTGTCCCTTGTAGAAAGCATTAGGAACTCTCAATTTTCTCACTGAGTCTGTACAAACTCCCCTCCCTCAACACTACTCATTTCCACTAGCTTTATGTAGGCCATCACTTTTCCTAGCTGCATGTTCTTGTTCTCAAAAGCTCTCTACCAACACAACCACATCCAGTGGGCTTTCCTTTACCCACTGTTGTTCTAACTGCTTCCCTTAGCACCAGTAGTCATGTGTGTGAAATTTTGGATGGCTTCTCATTGCTGTTACAATGATGTCTATGCTCATTAGCATAGAAAACAAGGCCAGATTTCATGGTTTCCCATCAATGTTATCAATTTCTTTTCTATTTACCCCAGAAATTTTGCCTTCACTTTAGCTATCCTTAATTATTTATCACTTCTTTAGTTCTGCATGCAATTCTAGGGATCTAACTTGGGTGACTGACTAGATGGGTGAATTGCTGAATGGACAGATAGATTGACATATGAATGGGTGAAAGGATGCATGGAAGAATGCATTATTGGATAGGTGACTAGATAAGTAGTGACTAACAGATAGTATAGAGTGGGCTGGAAGTAAAGATGGTTTAAAGGTAAAAGGCAATGCTGAATTTTGGAAAATGGGAGCAGGAATAGAATTGATTGAGATGAGAAACTAACATTTACTCCTAAGGATTCATTGCATTCCAGTTAGAGCAAGCATAGTCTCATTGCATTCTTGTGAACTGTTATAAGGTGGCCATTATTACTTCATTATAGGCATTAGTACCTCATTGTATGAGTAAGGAACTGGGGCTCATAGAACATAACATCTTGGTGAGTATAGACATTTCCAAAACTAGAATGCAAGGAGGTACATCAGAAATCTGTGTTTCAGAAATGTACCACTTGGGTTGATTTTAGTTTGGAGCATATTGAGTGGAAGTGATGAACTCCTTCCACATTTGGGTCCCCCAGGGAGAGGCTAGAGGCAGCATGTTGGGGAAGAAATAGAAAATAAGAGAGACTTGTCAGGTTGTAATGGCGTGGAGTGTGTGGGGGAATCCCCTATCCCTCCAAGAGTCCACCACTCAGAGACAATCTCAAGTAAAATGATGGATTTATTGGGGAAGCTTGGGATGGACCCATCCCAGGTTTCAGAAAAACATAGACAGACTTCCGGAAGATTTCTAAGTACCAACAAACCAATTCAGCTCCCATGGAGAGCTGAATTGGGATGCCATAGGGACAGGACACCAGTCTCAAACATGTGGCATGGCATAATGGCACCTGAGCTGGCCTGCCCCTAAATAGGGTCAGGGCAGGGGGCAGGGTCACAGGAAGCTCCTAGTTCCAAGCACTTGACAGACAGGTTCAGTAACCTATAGGCCATGTGCCTGCCCCTGTCTCTTGGGATTTAGGAACTCCCATTACCGGGGGATGGGCCTTACCTTCCTGTAGGAATCCAGGAACGCCCATCAAGAATTGGTGTGCAGATGGAGGGGGGTGTACTATTATTCGCAGGAAGGGGGAATCTTCCTGGGATTCTCAGCAGATGGGGCAGAGCCCTCAACTCTGAAGCTCAGGGGAGGGGTATCAAGATAGTGGAGATGTAGTCAGCTTCTGCCCTTTTTCGCTGGGCAGATCTGACCTCCATATTACAAAGTGACACCTGACAGTTGGCAGGGGTGAGGGGAGGGAACACAAATCTCAGTTTAGTTATTCCTATGACGTGATTTGAATTCTTTCTTAGAATGTTGGCAAGTCTTAAAGAGCTTCTGATCTCTCTCCCTCTCTCTCTCTCTCTCTCTCTCTCTCTCTCTCTCTCTCTCTGTCTCTCTGTCTCTATTTCTGTCTCTCTCTCCCTCTCTTTCTGTGTGTGTGTGCGCACACACTTGTCCTGGGCTTTTGTACTCAAGGATAGCTCTCCCACTTGAACCACTTCTTCTGGGTTTGTTTGTTTATTGGTGCTTAATTAGAATAAGAGTCTCCTTCCTAGCAGAAGTCCAACTGTGATCCTCAGCTCTCAGCCTCCTGGGTAGCTAGGATTACAGGTGTGAGCCCCCAGATGATCTTCTTCTTTTTTTTTTTGCCTGTCCTGGGGCTTGAAGTCAGGGCCTGAGCACAGCCCCCGGCTTCCTTTTGTTCAAGGCTAGCATTCTACCACTTGAGCCACAGCACCATTTCCAGCTTCTTCTGTTTATGTGGTGCTGAGGAATTAAACCCAGGGCTTCATGCATGCTAGGCAAGCACTGAACTGCTAAGCCACATTCCCAGTCCCAGGTCTTCACTTTTTTAAGTGTTCTTGTTAAGGAATGGACAGGAGGAACCAGCTGGGAGTAGCATTTTTCTGCTCCTTGTTTTCACCTGACCAGGTGCTTTGTACCACAAGTGTAGAATTTATTTTTTGTCAAAAAACTCCATAATGCTCTCTTGCAAGAATAAGATTCCCTCCTTCAGCAGTGTGGAAGGAGGGTCACATCACCCCTGCTCATGGACATGGAAGCTTACCCTCTCCACTGCAGGATGTGAGTCTGCACAGCTGGGCACTAGTTGCCCCCACACTGTGGCCCAGGGATTCTATGGTCTGAGGTCCCAACCCAGGCATCCAACAGGCAGAGACTGAGAATGGGAAGCACCTCCATGGTGGGCTACCCAGCTCTCAATTAACACACATTGACTCCCTCAATCTGCTGTTTCTATTCCTCATCTACAAACTGTCCAGCTAGCCAAGTCCCAGCTGGGAGTGAACATTTCCATGTCTTTATTACAGCTCTGGAAGAATCAGCTTTATCTTAATTAACTTGTACTCCTCAGGTCCTTGAGGACCTAAATACAGTTTGATGATGACTGCAAGTCGTGGGCTCCTGTCCAGGATGATGACATCTTTTATAAAGGTACATCTATCTCCCACTTTCCCCTGGGAGCTCTGTCTTCTGTTGAAGTCACAGATTCTAAGAGTACATTTTAAGGTGGGCACCAGTAACTCATGCCTGTAATAAATAATAATTACTCCAGAGTCTGAGATCTGAGATTGTGGTTCAAAGCCAATTCTGTCAGGAAAGTTCGTAAGACTCTTAGCTACAATAAACTACCGAATATCTGGAAGTGAAAGTATGACTCAAGTGGTAGAGCACTAGCCATGAATGAAAAAGCTCAGAAATAGTGCCCAGGCCCTGAGTTCAAGCCCCAGTACTGATACAAGGAACAAATACTACAATTAAAGCACTGATTTTTCTTTTAAAAAAAAAAAAAAAAACAAGGGGCTGGGGATATGGCCTAGTGGCAAGAGCGCTTGCCTCATATACATGAAGCCCTAGGTTCGATTCCCCAGCACCACCTATATAGAAAACAGCCAGAAGTGGCGCTGTGGCTCAAGTGGTAGAGCACTAGCCTTGAACAAAAAGAAGCAAGGAACAGTGCTCAGGCCCTGAGTCCAAGCCCCAGGACTGGCAAAAAAAAAAAAAAAAAAAAAAAAAAAAAAAAAAACAGCAGTGCAGGAGGAAGAAATGCAGAAAAACATCCCGTGGCATAAAGGAACCTTCTGAAGTTTGAGGGGCAGGCTGTGTTCCTTTGGTGGAAGCTGAGAAATCCAATAAGCATCACCTTCACCAAGAACACAGTTTGGAAGCTCACATGACACATTCAGACATTTCATTCTGATTAAGCATCAGATTTCATGCCGATGTTTGCTGATGAGAGAACACGGGCAATGTAGTAGCAAGAAAATTCATTGTCATTTATAAATCATAAAGAAAAATGTAAACAGCCCTTAGTTCAAGACTTTCCTGGAGAACACAAACATTTCTCCAGACTAGTGGGAAGAGGAGGACATTTCACTATGATCAAGTGACTGCAATGGAGGAATCTCCGCGCTTAAAAGAATCTAAATTCTTTTTTTCTATTCTTTGCTAGAATACTCTCTTTAACATTCTTATTGAGTGTTTAAATGATTGATATGCTCCTTGAGTTGCAAAGCTTTGAGACAGACAACCTGCCACAAAATATTCAATAATGTAAAAATAAAAGAATGATATTCAAAACACAAAACCGGGGGATTTGACAAGAGTTGGAGTAATGGTTTGTAGGAGAGGCAGAATTGGGACATGCATTCCACCCATCTGAGACTTCCTGACTGGGGACACAGCTTCTGTGATAGACAGAAGGGGAATGGTGGGTCCCTTGGGCAGGGTTTCCTCTTACTAGGTCCCTTAGGGACTTGCAGAGAGCTCAGTGGAAACCTCTGCAGGCTTCTTGTGGCAGCATTACTAGATCATATAGAAGCATGTCTGGGTTCTCAATAAAGCCAAGGGACGAATCCAGGAACACTGCTTAGTGAAGAAAATTCACCAAGGACAAAAGAGAGAGTCTGATTTAGAGAGTCTGAAGAGGTGTAAACTCCACAACTTCGGAAGGCTCTTCCCCAAAGAGTCTTTTCAATCACACTTGACACATCTACAAACCTCAAAAAAATGGAAGGTTGATTTTCCTGGAAATATTAAATTTGCATGAGAATTGAGGCCATTTGGGAAACTGGAGATGGAGTCAGAAAGCTGAAGTTCAAGTGATAGAGAGGTTTATATGGGAGAGAACCTATGTTGCCTCGTATATAAAGGAGGACATTGCAGAAAAGAGAATGTTTCCTCACTGCCTACTCCAAGTGCTGAACAGAACCATTTATTTAGACTCCATAGCATGTGAGTACAATTAGTATAGCTTAGAAGTTTTTCTTTTTCTGTATTGGGAGTTCAACTTGGAGCCTTGCATTTGAGCTATGCTTTTAGCCTTTTTAGTTTGTTTGATCTAGTTATTCCCAATATAAGGTCTCACTTTGCTCAGGCCTGATCTGGACATTGATCCTCTTATTTACACTTCTTGCCTTAACTATTATGGTAAGTCTGCACTAGGTGACAAGCTTCGCATTTTCTACTGACATGAAGTTTTCTGAAACTTTGTCCAGGATGTCTTTGAGCTACTGTTCTCCTGACCTCAGCTGCTTCAGTAGCTGGGATCACAGGTCTGAGCCACCTTGGTGTAGAAAATTTTGAGTATGAGTTTTTATGAGCCACAGGAAAAAAGTGTCAACATTTCTACTGAGTCTAATTCAGAAAATGTCATGATCCCCTAGAACAATTTTATGACTGATTACTTGCATCTTCAGTAACTGACCAAAGATGTGTTTTGGAACAGTGGACAAAAACACTCGAGTTTTAAAAGACAGTGAAAATGCTACCTCTGCTTTGGAATCACTAATTTTTGTATTCTTCAGGGCATTCTGTAGATGATGGGATCTCCTATCTTATGAAAATTGGAGAACATTTCAGTCAAACATCTCTGTGAGAGGGACTACTCAATAATGTTCAGGGAAGATTGAACTCTAAGCCTCACTATCTTATTGAAATTACTTAGCCTGTTTACAAGAAACATTGATGTTGTTCATTGTTTATTGTGTCCCATAGATACCCAGTGAATATGTATTTGCCATACCTCTGAGAATCCCAGTATCCTTTAAGTTCTTGCAACCAAGTGTTTAATCATCATTGAACTAAGGAAAATTCCCTGGAGATATTACCCATCCAACTCCCCCTTCCCCACCTAACGCAAAAATGCTAGGTTCACCTGCTTGGACAACTGTTGTTAATGGACCATATTTGCAAGTCCCAAATAAAACCAAGAGCAAATGGCTAGTTCACTCAGCACATATTGCCTGGATTGATTGATTGGCTTCTTTTTAAAGGGTTTTCAGAAACTGGACTTCCAGGAAGATGGCTGAGGAGCAGCAGAGCCCTAGCTAAGCTCCCTCTGACATCCCAGTTTTACCACTCGAGAGAAACTGTTACTCCTAGAAAGACAGCCCAAGTAAGTTCTAACAGTAGATGGATTCTGGCCAGGAAAGAAAATAGACTTTGCTGGCCTGAAAACACAGATTTGAGACCTGGGCAGCACCTCGCCGTCATGCCAGTTCCAGGGCCAGCACAGCACCTGATATTCCGTGCACCTAAAGCACACAACGGTGACCAGGAAGAAATCCTCCAGATGGCGGCAGACAGATGCGGATCACAGACTGAGCACAGAGGGGCCGAAATCACAGAGAAAGCATGAGTACCCCACGAAAGACATTCTCACTGGTGCCCACAGAGCAGCTTCTGGAAGCTAGCCCTTCCCCCACTGCCAGAGCAAAGTGCTATCTTTGACTCTGGCATAGGGTCAGACCAGACTGGAATGAAAGCGGGCCTGGGAAAAGTAAAGTCAAAGGGGCCATCTTTGAAAAGGGCAAGAGGGCGACCAGTGAGAGCCAGCTCCGCCCAGGAGAATGACCCCTTCCCAGGCTGGAGGCAGCTCACACACTCAGGTAAACTCAGACAGAGGTGCCCCGCCCTGCCCACACCTCAGATGCTGCAGCTGCCAACTCGCCAGCAGATGGAATTTCTAAATTCAGACCGAAAGCGGCGAGCAGCTACTGATGGCATGGAACAACCAGACAGGAGAGTAAACACTTCCCGAGACAAATAAATGGTCCCATCACAGAGGAAGCCCAATTCTCAGCTGGAAATGGAGCTGAATTCCACAGCCAGCTCTGCCCAGGAGAAGGTCACTCGGCCCAGGAGGGAGGAACCTCCCCCAATTAAACTAGGCCACAGGCACCCCGAACTGCTAGTCCACAGCCTAGTCAGAGCCTGGTGTTTAAGGCAGCGGGCCCACAGAAGACAGGAGGGACCATGGGTAATGAGACTGTCCAGCATCACCCATCTCTAGAAGATACCCAAGTCCTACCTGTAAGGTGTGTGAACCACAGAGCCCCAGGATTTAACAAAAAGGGAAGGAGAGTCAGAGCAGATCTACCCCCTACAAACTGAAAGCAAGTCAAATCAGCCAAGCAGCAGGAAAATAGGCTGTAGGCCATCTCAAGGAAACCAGAGACTAGAGCAGGACCACTCAAACAAGAAAGACTCCATTTTTTTTTAACATTTTTTAAACTTTTTTATTTTCTATTTTTCATTTTTGAGATGTCATTTGTTTTTTTATTTTCCATATTTATTTGTTTGTTTTATTTTTTTTTGTCTTTCTGGGGTTTTTTGATAATTTTTTTTGTGTTTTGTGTGTTTGTTTTCCAGGATTTTTTCTTTGTTTCTCTCTTCCCATTCTCTTTCTTTAAAATTACTTTTCTATGACAACACCTTCACTCTTTTCTGCTGACTCTCCATTGTCTATCATTTTAACCTTGTTCTTTCTACCAATTCTACTCTTCTCCACATTTCCACTTCACTGAAACTAAACCAAAATCATCACCCAGCCATACATTTTACTTCCAGGACCTCCAGACTTCATTGACCCCAGGTTATTGGATAGAGGGTATCCCTGTTCAATCCAAGTAAATCAAAGAGGTTCATAGAGAAATCCAGCCAGTCCCAAAAGAAGTTAATATAAGAACAAAAATTGCTCATAGGATTATAATGGTAAATAAGTAACTCCTGAATACAGGGCTCAGGGTTGGTGTTATATTGAAATTGTATTCTTTAGGAACACCAAATCTAACTTTATATACAAAAAAAAAGAGGGAAGGTATCCATATATAATTGTGAACTTCTAAGATTTACACAACAGTGCTTGGTAACGTCTGCTTCGGGTCTTAAACGGTGCTCACAGGTGCTTGTAGATTGGCATTCCCAATCCAAATGGGCAGAAGAAGCACACAAAAGATGGCAAACAATGGAGTCTCATCTCCCACTCAAAACAAGCAGGAAGCAGATAGTCAATCAAAGACATAGAAGAGAACCCTCAAAATGCTCTAAAAAGTCTACTGCTAAAAATATTAAATGAAAAGTTTGAATCTCTTCAGTCAACTATTCTAGAGCATGAGGAGGCAAAGCAAAAATTAATGGAGAATTTCATGGCCTCCACAAATAGAAAGATAAATGAACTTCAAGAGTCAGATGAAAAGATTGCTACCCAGCTAAAAGATTTGAGAGACAGCACTCAGAACCAAATTAATGAAGTAAAGAAGACCATGCAGTGCTGAAGCAGAGGATCAAATCTCAGGAACTGAAGATTGCCTAGAATCTATGGAGAAAGAACAAAAAACAATACAAAACCATTCCAATTGGCAAAACAAATCAATCCAGGAGCTCCAAGATACAATCAGGAAGCCCAATTTAAGGCTAATAGGTATTGAGGAAAACCTAGGGAAAGAAGTTAATGGAATAGGCAACCCATTTAACAGAATATTTGCCGAGTACTTCCCAAATATCCAGAAGGATAGGCCTATCCAGATACAAGAAGCATTTAGAACCTCAAGCCGACCAGACCAGAATAGGACATCCACTGACACATTGTGATAAAAACAGGATCAGTAGAGTCCAAGGAAAGAATCCTTAAAGCTGTTAGGGAGAAGAAAATAATCACATATAAAGGAAAACCAATCAGAATTACCCCAGACTTCTCAGTAGAGAACATGAAAGCAAGGAGAACCTGGAATGAGGTATGCCAAACCCTAAATAAAAATAACTATCAACCAAGAATACTGTACCCAGCTAAACTCTCATTCATAGCCGAAGGTCAAATAAAAGACTTCCACAGTAAGAAAAAAGTGAAACAATATATCTCCACCAAACCAGCTTTACAGAAACTCCTCAAAGAAGTACTATACAGGGAAAATAATCAAGATCATAATACAGACAGAGAAATGAACCCTAAATAGAAAACCAGAATAGTAGATCAAGAATTGGGAAGACAGAGCTTTTAACAAGATAGCTACAATGAAGAAAAAATGATCATCTCTCAATCTTAACTCTCAACATTAATGGATTTAATTCTCCAATCAAATGACATAGACTCATAAATTGGATCAAAAATCAAGATCCCTCTTTCTGCTGCCTCCAAGTGTAGACACATCTATCCAGCAAAAGCAAACATCTTCTAAAAGTGAAAGGCTGGAATAAAATCTACCAAGCAAATGGCCCCCTTAAGCAGGCTGGAATTGAAATCCTAGTATCAGATAAAAATGACTTCAAATTAAAAACGGTAAGAAGAGACAAAGAAGTTTACTACATACTAATAAAGGGATCTCTCCTATAGGGGGATGTAACTATCCTAAATATCTACACATCAAATACAAGAGCACCCAACTTCATCAAACACTACTGACTCTAAAAACACTCATAGACCCAAACACATTGATAGTTGGAGACTTTAACACTCCACTGTCACCTCTGAACAGATCAGCACACCAAAAACTGAACAAAGAAATCACAGAACTAAACAACTGCATAGACCAACTAGACTTAACCGACATCTACAGAATATTCCATCCAGCAATACCAGAATACACATTGTATTCAGCAGCACATGGAGCATTCTCCAAAATAGACACATCTTAGGGCACAAAGGAAATCTGTACAAATTCAGAACTATTAAAAATAATTCCCTGCAATATAATAAATATACAGTTTTCCTGAAATTATTAAAACAATTCATATTGTCATGCTATTTATAATGCAGAAATTAGACTTACCCTAGTAGACTACATCAAATTGAAGACAGTATCAGAATCTGAAGAGAGTGTAGATGTATTAGAACAGTTAAATGAAGATTTTGAGACAAACTGAAGAAATGTAATTGGAACATGTAAAATTTAATTTTTAACATATGCCTCATAGTTCTTGTGGGTCCCCTCCATTTGAAAAATGTCAAAATGACACATCTTGTTAGGTTCAGGGTGGTAGTTACCTTTTCCATTAATAAATTGCAGTTTACATTAATATCTTGAAATGGCCACAACTGTAAAATTTATTTAAAATTATGTTCACAACTTTGAAGTATGGTATGTGTTAATTTTAACCTTATGGCATTGTGTTTATGTACTTGCTTCAACTTCTAAGACATCAAATGCAAGAATAACTAGACTATATACAAAAAAAAATCATTCCCTGCATTCTCTCAGACAATAATGGAATAAAATTAGAGTTCAACTCAAACAGCCACCACAGAAAAATCCTACAATTCATGGAGACTAAACAACACACTGTTGAACCATCAGTGGGTCATTGAAGAAATTAGAACAGAAATTCAAATGTTTATGGAATTCAACCAAGATGAGGACACAAAGTACCAGCTCCTTTGGGACACAGCAAAGGCAGTTCTCAGGAAAATTTATATCTCTGAGTGCCTACACCAACAAAACTGGAGAAACAGCAACCCAACAACTTAAGGAAACACCTTAAGCATCTCAAAAGAGAACAACAAGCCAAACCTCAAGTCAATAGAAGGAAGCAAATAATTAAAAATCAAATCAGAATTAAATGACTTAGAGACAAAAAAAAATACCATTGAAAGAATCAACAAAACGAACAGTTGGTTGTTTGAAAAATTAACAAGATAGACAGACCCATAGCAAACCTGACCAATAAACAAAGGCAGCAAACCCAAATAAACAAGATCAGAGATGAAACAGGTAACATCACCACAGAAACAACCAAAATTTAGAACACAATAAGGGACTATTTTGCAAACCTTTATGCCAACAAATTTGGGAACTGGGAAGAAATGGACAATTGCCTAGAAAAAAAATGGATATCCCCAAACTCAACCATGAAGATTTAAACCTTCTAAACAGACCCATATCCAGCATTGAAATAGAAACGGCAATAAGAGATCTCCCATCCAAGAAAAGCCCAGGTCCAGATGGATTCACTGCAGAATGCTACAAAGGCTTTCAAAGCAGATGTCACACCAATATTTCCCAAACTCATCAATGAAATTGAAAGAGAAAGTTCACTAGCAAACACATTCCATGAAGCCAGAATAACCGTCATCCCAAAACCAGGCAGGGACTCATCACGGAAAGAGGACTATAGACAGATTTCCCTGATGAACATAGACACAAAAATTCTCAACAAAATTCTGGCCAATCGACTTCAACAGGTCATCAGAAAAATCATACACCATGATCAAACTAAATTCATCCCAGGGATGCAAAGTTGGTTCAATATACAAAAGTCAATTAATGTAATCCACCACATCAACCGGAGCAAGGTAAAGAATCACATGGTTATATCTCTGGATGCGGAAAAGGTGTTGGATAAAATCCAGCATGCATAATTCTAAACGGTGAAAAGCTAAAGCCATTCCCTTTAAAATCAGGAGCAAGATAGGGATGTCTGCTCTCTAACCTCCTCTTCAACATACTACTAGAATTCCTAGCCAGAGCAATCAGGCAAGAAGAAATTATAAAGGGGATCCAAATAGGAAAAGATATACTTAAACTCCCTCTTCTCAGATGACATTATCCTATAGCTAAAGAACCCCATAGAACTCCATAGCTGATACAAAATTTTGGCAAAGTAGCAGGATATAAAATAAACCCTCAAAAATCAACGGCCTTTCTATATACTAATGACCTGCAGATGGAGGCCAAAATCAGGAAAGCAACTCCTTTTGCAATAACCTCAAAAAGCATAAAATACCTAGGAATAACCTTAACCAAAGAAGTGAAAGACCTCTATGATGAAAACTTTAAAAACATGAAAAATAAAATTAAGGCACAACTAAGAAAATGAAAAAAACCTCCCATGCTCCTGGATTGGGAGGGTTAATATAATCAAAATGGCAATATTGCCAAAGGCTATCTACAAATTCAATACAGTACCCATTAATATCCCAATACCATT
Organism: Perognathus longimembris pacificus; assembly: GCF_023159225.1. NCBI lineage: Eukaryota > Metazoa > Chordata > Mammalia > Rodentia > Heteromyidae > Perognathus > Perognathus longimembris. Next base: position 48,815,624 of record NC_063166.1, read on the forward strand.
TTTTAATGAAATAGAGGAAGCAATCCAGAAATTCATATAGAACAATAAAAGACCCCCAGAATAGCAAAAGCAATCCTAAGCAGAAAGAACAGTACTGGAGGAATTACAATACTGTACTCCAAACTGTATTATAAAGCTATAGTAATAAAAACAGCTTGGTATTGGCACAGGAACAGGCCTGAAGACCAATGGAACAGAACTGAAGACCCAGAAATGAACCCACAGAACTATGCCTACTTAATCTTTGATAAAAGAGCTAAAAAATATAGGATGGAAGAAAGATACCCTCTTTAACAAATGGTGCTGGCAAAACTGGTTCAACACCGGCAACAAACTAAAACTAGATCCTTATATATCATCCTGCACTAAAACCAATTACAACTGGATCAAAGACCTCGAAATAAAAACAGATACCATGAATACACTACAAGAAGGAGTAGGAGAAACACTTGGGCTCCTTGGCACAAGACAAAATTTCCTTAACAAAGACCCAGAAATGCAACAAATCAAAGAAAGGATGGACAAATGGGACTGCATCAAACTGCAGAGCTTCCCCAGGGTAGAGGACATAGCTTGCAAGATAAACAGAAAGCTCACAGATTGGGAAAAGATCTTTACCAGACATACAACAGACAAAGGCCTCACATCTAAAATATATGGAGAACTAAAAACATTAAATTCCTCCAAAACAAAACCGCATAGAGCCAACAGCCCCCTCAATAAGTGGGCTAAAGACTTAAAAAGAGACTTCTCTGATGAGGAAATGAGAATGGCCAAAAAACATATGAAAAAGTGTTCTATATCATTGGCCATAAAAGAAATGCAAATCAAAACAACATTGAGATTCCACCTCACCACATGAAGAATGTCCTTTATCAAGAAACCTAACAATAAATGTTGGAGGGGATGTGGCCAAAAGGGAACCCTACTTCATTGTTGGTGGGAATGTAAACTGGTTCAGCCACTCTGGCAAGCAGTATGGAGATTCCTCAGAAGGCTAAATATAGAGCTCCCCTATGACCCAGCAGGCCCACTTTTGGGCATCTACTCAAAAGACGACAAGCAAGAACACACTAAAGCCACTAGCACAACAATGTTCATCGCAGCACAATTTGTCATAGCTACAAAATGGAACCAACCCAGATGCCCCTCAGTAGACGAATGGATCAGGAAAATGTGGTGCATATACACAATGGAATTTTATGCCTCTATCAGAAAGAATGGCATTGCCCCATTCATAAGGAAATGGAAGGACTTGGAAAAAATTACACTAAGTGAAGTGAGACAGCCCCAAAGAAACATGGACTCTATGGTCTCCCTCATAGGGAATAATTAGCACAGGTTTAGCCTAGTCACAGCAGAGGATCACAAGAGCCTAACAGCTATGCCCTTATGAATGCATAAGATGATGCTAAGTGAAATGAACTCCATGTTATGGAAATGAGTGTTATATCACTGTTGTAATTACTTTCAACATGCCATGTGAAAATGTAGCTTCTATTGTTGATGATCCTCTTATATCCCCTTCCTGTATCTTATCTGAGTACATTGGTAACTGTGTATACTGGTATTAGAACTAGGGAAATGAAAGGGAATATCAAAATCGAGAGAGAAAGGATAAAAAGACAATCGACTACAAAAGCAATCCTTTCAAAACCATTTGTAAACCAAGTGAACAACTCTTAGGGAGAGAGGGAAAAGGGGAGGGGAGGAATGAGGGAGGAGGTAACAAACAGTACAAGAAATGTACCCAAGGCCTAACATATGAAACTGTAACCTCTCTGTACATTACTTTGACAATAAATAAGACAAAATATAAAAATAAAAAAATAAAGGGTTTTCAGATGTGAAAAACCAAGTTTTGGTAAGCAAATAACTTTCTCACATTTCAAGTCCTTTTCATTACTAATACTTTTTTCCAGTGAAAACTGTCTGTATTAAATGGCCTTCTGTCTTCATCTCTGGACCTGGAAGTTCATCACTTGTGTGGCATGGGTGGGATGTGGTCCACGAAGCACTCAGATCATCTTTGCTCTCCACTGAAATTGGCATTAACACCACAAAAACGTTTACAAGTCCTTGCTTACCTTCGTGTGTGTGTGTGTGTGTATGTGTGTCTGTGTCTGTGTGTGTAAAAGATCTAGAGAGAGAGAGAGAATGTGTGTGTGTTTGTGTGTGTTGGAGCTTATGTAAGTCCTGTGGTTTGAACTTAAGACCTGTACACTATCCTCAAGCTTGAGGCTAGCACTCTACCACTTGGGCCATGTCTCTACTTCTGGCTTTTTGGTAGTTTAGTGGAAGATAAGAGTCACAGACTTTCCTAAATGAGATGGCTTGAAACCTGGGTCCTCAGATCTCAGCCTCCTGAAGTCAGGATTACAGTTGTGAGTCCTAGCACCTGCCTTTCACCATCTAGTTTGAAAGCATACATCTGACAGTGTGACATACTGTTGTTAAATAAACACTAATACAAGCTGGGTGCTGGTGGCTCATGCTTGTAATCTTAGCCCAGGGGGCTGAGATCTGAGGATCAAGGTTCAAAGCCAAACTGGGCAGGAAACTCTTATCTCTAATTAACTACCAGAAAAATGGAAGTGGCACTATATGACTCAAGTGATAGAGCACTAGCCTTGAGCTGGAAATCTCAGGGACAGATTGTAGGCCCAGATTTCAAGCCCCCAAAATGAAACAAACAAACAAAAAAAAACACTAACAGAAATTGTCTATTGTAAGCACTGTTTTTTTTATCACTTTTTAAATTTCCAGCTATTTCATTTTCCAATAACTGTGAGATCCAACCAAGTCAAAGAAATCTTCCCACATCTCACAGCTAGGGAGCAAAGTATCTTAGCTCCTGGCCCGAGTATTTTACCACAATGTCCAGTGTCACTCACATGGTGAAAGCAATAGGTTAGCCAGTGGGGCAGACACTGAGAGGAGAGATAATCGCTGGAGGGCAAATTTTGCCTTTGGTACTGAATTAGATAATACATGAGACCAGATGGGACCAAGAATTCCAAGCATGACATTATTTTCTGGGCCAATGGTAGGCTTCAGGTTCTCATCTGTAAAATTGCAAGAGAACTTTTCCTAAGCCTCTTCTTTAATTCTAACTCTCTGAAGGTAATGATCCCCACTGTGTTTGCATCCTACACATTTCTTTTGACTTGTCTTTGTTCTCCAGTCTCTGTACTATTCCATAAAAATGAATTTCAGGGAAATTATAAGAATATTAATCTGTCTTTGATAATTCAGGAAGCACTTCAGAGTTTCCTAGTCTTTAGGGTTATCATTTAAACATCAATTATCCTTATGTGGTTGCTAAGCAGAAGACTGCATTAATAGAAAGCTCTGTTTAATTGAGCCAATGGCAGAGCATTTTCTATAATTGAATGGGCTGCAAGCTAGAAACCTTTGAATCACTGTGTCTCTTGCACATGGCTCCCTGCAGCCAGGGCATGGGAAGGGCAAGGGGGAATACAGTCAAAGTGAACACTGGTTCTTGGGGCCAGCTGGGGCAGTGGGGTCCCTATAACACTGATCATCCCCAAATACAGAAAGAAGGAGAAGTCTCTCCTCCACCTGTGAGTCACTGTAAGTCAGAAATTTGTGTGATGCTTCACACTTCCAATCTTGCTATCTTGCATGTTCGTTCAAGGGAGAGACTTTTGTGTGTAGATGTGCATGCTTGGTAGTAGAAGAGGGCAGAGGCAGAACTAGCAGGGTGATGAAGAAATTTGTGTCTTCATTTAAATTAAGTCATACATAGGCCTTAGTATACCTGCAAAAGCCTTTGCCATATGGCTGCTTGGAGCCCTGACCTGAATGTACATATCAGCCACCTTAGACATGTGTAGTGTAGCCAGGCTGGATAAAGATGGAGTGACAGTGCATTGTGGGGCACAGGAACCAGCTAGAGCTTGCCTGTCAGCACCTGTCACAATGCAACATGATCAAGCTGCACCTGGAACCTCACTCCTTCACCAAGAAGGCTCAGAGTGCTTTATCTTCTTCTAACCTAAAGATAGGTGGCGAGGTGTTCATTGTTTTGGCTTCGTGTGACTATTAATCACACCTTTCCCCTGGTACACAGGCATTTCACAGATACTGATAAAGTGTTCTCCAAAGGAAGGAATCATAGCAAGAAGCCAGCAATATTTCAGCAGGTATCTTTCCTCATAGCCAAGCTGTCATCTGCCTCACAGAGATGTCTGTGCACATCCTGTCCAGGCAGTTGTAATGATGCTCTAACTTCCCCCCAAGACCCATAGCTGCCCTCAGTACTGGAAGTGAGAGTGTCAAGAAGACAAATGCAAAGGGGATATTTTATGAAGAAGAATCTATGTCCTGCCAGGTCTGTGCAGATGAACAGAATTCATAGCTGACAATGACAGCCTCATTCTCCAAAGGGACATAGCCCCATGTGAGAGAAACAATCAACTAAGAGAGGAAACCTAGACCAATTCACACTGAGAAATCAGCCAGAAAAGTTGAAACAAACAATACATGTTGTGGGCATTTGGAGAAGAAGGACGACCTCAGGACTTCCGGGAAGACAGCGGAGGAGCTGCAGAGCACTAGCTGAGCTCCCTCCGACATTGCAGTTTTCTCACCCCATAGAAACTTTTACTCCTAGAAAGACAGCCAGAGTAAGTTCTAACAGTACAGGGATTCTGGCCAGGAAGGAAAAATCGACTTTGCTCGTCTGAAAACACAGATTTGAGCTCCAGGTGGCGTCCCACCGCCACGCCAGTGCCGGTGACGGCACAGCACCTGGCACAACAACCTGCACTCCCCGAAGCTAAAGCACACAGCGTAGACCAGGGAGAAATCCTCCAGACCGCGGCTGAGCACGGACGACCTGAAATCTCAGAGAAAGGTCCAGACGGATTCACTGCAGAATTCTACAAGGCTTTCAAAACAGAACTCACACCAATATTTCTCAAACTCTTCAATGAAATTGAAAGAGAACGTTCACTACCAGACACATTCTATGAAGCCAGTATAACCCTCATCCCAAAACCAGGCAGGGACTCATCACGGAAAGAGGACTATAGACCGATTTCCCTGATGAACATAGACACAAAAATTCTCAACAAAATTCTGGCCAATCGACTTCAACAGGTCATCAAAAAAATCATACACCACGATCAAACTGGATTCATCCCAGGGATGCAAAGTTGGTTTAATATACGCAAGTCAATTAATGTAATCCACCACATCAACCGGAGCAAGGTAAAAAAAACACATAGTTTTATCTCTGGATGCAGAAAAAGCATTCAATAAAATCCAGCACCCATTTATGCTAAAAGCCCTGGAAAAACTGGGATTCCAGGGAACATTCCTGAATATAATCAAGGCAGTTTATGACAAACCAACAGCAAGCATAACTCTAAATGGTGAAAAACTAAAGCCATTCCCTTTAAAATCAGGAACAAGGCAGGGATGTCCACTCTCTCCCCTGCTCTTCAACATAGTACTAGAATTCCTAGCCAGAGCAATCAGGCAAGAAGAAAATATAAAGGGGATCCAAATAGGAAAAGATGAAGTTAAACTTTCTCTCTTCGCAGATGACATGATCCTATACCTAAAGAATCCCATAGACTCTACTCCCAAGCTACTAGAGCTGATCCAAAACTTTGGCCAAGTTGCAGGATATAAAATAAACCCTCAAAAATCAATGGCCTTTCTCTATGCCAACAACCCGAAGACTGAGGCAGAAATAAGGAAAGCAACTCTTTTTGCAATAGCCCCCCAAAACATAAAATACCTAGGAATAACCTTAACCAAAGAAGTGAAAGATCTCTTTGAGGAGAACTTTAAAACCTTGAAAAATGAAATTAAGTCAGAACTAAGGAAATGGAAAAACCTCCCATGCTCCTGGATTGGGAGGATTAATATAATCAAAATGGCAATATTGCCAAAGGCTATCTACAAATTCAATGCAATACCCATTAATATCTCAACACCATTTTTTAATGAAATAGAGGAAGCAATCCAGAAATTCATATGGAACAATAAAAGACCTAGAATAGCAAAAACACTCCTAAGCAGAAAGAACAGTGCTGGAGGAATTACAATACCCAACTTCAAGCTGTATTATAAAGCTATAGTAATAAAAACAGCTTGGTATTGGCACAGGAACAGGCCTGAAGACCAATGGAACAGAATTGAAGACCCAGAAATGAACCCACAGAACTACGCCTACTTAATCTTTGATAAAGGAGCTAAAACAATAGTTTGGAAGAAAGATAGCCTCTTTAACAAATGGTGCTGGCAAAACTGGCTCAACACATGCAACAAACTAAAACTAGATCCTTATATATCACCCTGCACCAAAATCAATTACAAATGGATTAAAGACCTCGAAATCAAAACAGACACCCTGAAAACACTAAAGGAAGAAGTAGGAGAAACACCTGGGCTCCTTGGCACAGGACGGAACTTCCTTAACAATGACCCAGAAAGGCTACAAATCAAAGAAAGGTTGGACAAATGGGACTGCATCAAACTGCAGAGCTTCTGCACGGCAAAGGACATAGCTCGCAAGATAAACAGAAAGCCCACAGACTGGGAGAAGATCTTTACCGGCCATTCAACGGACAAAGGCCTCATCTCTAAAATATATGCAGAACTAAAAAAATTACCTTCTTACAAAACAAAACCGCAAAGAACCAATAGCCCCCTCATCAAGTGGGCTAAAGACTTAAAAAGGACTTCTCTGATGAGGAAATGAGAATGGCCAAGAGACATATGAAAAAGTGCTCTACATCACTAGCCATAAAAGAAATGCAAATCAAAACAACATTGAGATTCCATCTCACCCCAGTAAGAATGTCATATATCAAGAAAACTAACAATAACAGTTGTTCAGTGGATGTGGCCAAAAGGGAACCCTACTTCATTGTTGGTGGGAATGTAAACTGGTTCAGCCACTCTGGCAAGCAGTATGGAGTTTCCTCAGAAGGCTAAATGTAGAACTTCCCTGTGACCCAGCAACCCCACTTTTGGGTGTCTATCCAAAAAACCACAAACAAAATCACAGTAAAGCCACCAGCACAACAATGTTCATTGCAGCGCAATTTGTCATAGCTAGAATCTGGAACCAACCCAGATGCCCCTCCGTAGACGAATGCATCAGGAAAATGTGGTACATATACACAATGGAATTTTATGCCTCCATCAGAAAGAATGACATTGCCCCATTTGTAAGGAAATGGAAGGACTTGGAAAAAATTATACTAAGTGAAGTGAGCCAGACCCAAAGAAACATGGACTCTATGGTCTCCCTTATTGGGAATAATTAGCACAGGTTTAGGCAAGTCATAGCAGAGGATCACAAGAGCCCAATAGCTCTACCCTTATGATCACATAAGAAAATGCTAAGTGAAATGAACTCCATGTTATGGAAACAATTGTTATTTCACAGTTGTAACTACTTTCAACATCCCATGTGTATCTGTAGCTCCTATTATTGATGATGTTCTTGTATCACCTTCCAGTGGTTGTACCTACACTATCTCTGTAATCTTTTCTGAGTTTATTGGAAACCGTGTATTAGAAGTAGGAAATTGAAAGGGAATACCAAAATTGAGAGACACAGGGTAAAAAAAGACAAACAACTACAAAAGGAATTCTTGCAAAACTGTTTGGTGAAAGTGAACTGAACACCTCAGGGGGGGAAAGGGAACGGGGTGGAGGGAGGGGGTATGAGGGGCAAGGTAACACACAGTACAAGAAATGTATCCAATGCCTAACGTATGAAACTGTAACCTCTCTGTACATCAGTTTGATAATAAAAATTTAAAAAAAAAAAAAAAGGACGACCTCAGCTTGGTCTCCACCGTGGATGGATTTGAATGCTATGGTAGACACCATAAGTTGCCACCAGAAATCCCCCACAAAAGGTATTAACCATTCCTTGGAGCCAGAGCCTTCAGGAATGGCCCAAAATCAATGACACGGTGTTATGAAGTTGTGAGGCCTGCAAGGTCATCCACCTGCAAGGACTCAATGATACGAGTCTATAGAGAGACTGGGTGCTTAAGTCCAGGCCAGGTGTGCTCTAGAGGACCATTCTAACCCCAAACCTTCCTACAGGATCAGCTTAGGCCTGGCTTCACTCTTCTCTATTCAGTCCAGTTTCCTTCTCATCCTCCCTTATGAGCCAATCCTACCACTTGAAGCAATGATAGAGCCAAGGTTGGCCCCTCCTAGGCCAGAGACAAGGACAAGCCAAACACTCACACAAAGAGGACCCCATATATGTGTTAAAGGGTTAGAGAAATGTACAACTAAGGGGGTAGACCAATTTCTCTTTTGGTGTGAGTGAGAGTATCTCTGGGTAAAATCAAGTCCAAGAAAAATTCAAAGTTGGTAAATATGATTTCCTGCAACCTCCCCTAGAGATGCTAATGACCTGATGTGACCTCCTTCAGATCCATATGTGTATGTATGTGTGTGTGTGTGTGTGTGTGTGTGTGTGTGTGTGTGTGTGCCCAACAAACTCATTGCCAAATATTATTTGGGGATTTATTGTTCCCTCCCAAGGGCCAACCTCTATTCCAAACCCTATTATGTGTCATTTCTCTTGATTTGGACCCCACATTGCTCTTTCACTGGTGCACTGTAAAATCCAGCACAATTCTCCAAAGTATCAATCATCACGGCCAAATGGCTTCTACCTAAAAATTTCATAATGCAATTTCTACCTTATTGTTCAAACCACTCTTGAAAAGATACAGTTATAGCTGCATAGAAAATATCTGGGGAGTTAGTCTCATTTGATAGAGCATATCAACTGGTATCATCTCCATTTGAAATTGAAGATTGATTTCTCAACAGCTTCAAGTCCCCTTCTTATTTGCTAATTTACTAACTTTGTCTAGAATTTTAATAAACCTGTCACTAGATGGATTTAACCACATCTTCCATCAGTCTCAGAGAGATTTATCTTAAGCAAATGTGGTTTTTATTATTCTTTGTTGTACAGTAAATTAAACTTACTCTTATTTTGTGTGTGCATGCCATTACTGGCATGAATTGAAAGCCTGGGTGCTATCCCTTAACTTTGTTGGCACAAGGCTGATACTCTGCCAATGTGGGCCACAGCTCCACTTCTGGCTTTATTTTTTGCCAGTTCTGGGGCTTGAACTCAGGGCCTGAGCACTGTCCCTGGCTTCTTTTTGCTCACGGCTAGCACTCTACCTCTTGAGCCATAGCACCACTTCTGGCCTTTTCTGTTTATGTGATACTGAGGAATAGAACACAGGGCTTCATGCATGCTAGGCCACTTCTGGCTTTTTGATGATTAATTGGAGATAAGAGTCTTACAATCTTTTCTGCTGGGGTTAGCTTTGAACAGCAATTCTCAGATCTCAGCCACTGGATTATAAGTATGAGCCACTGAAGCACAGCTAAACTTAATTTTTATCTAATTTTTTACAGTATTAACTTATATTTTTCTGTAGTTTCTTAAATTTGGGATTAAAAATTGTTGTAAAGATGCTCATTTATCAAACTTCTGATAGCCTTGTTCAATTCTCACCTCCTTATCTCCTTTCACAAACTCCATGGACCAGGTTTCTGCCAATGCCTGTGAGTCCTTTCTCAACAAAGTTTCCATTTCAGCAAAGAATTCTCTTAAGTATCGTATCAAGCATCTTTCACCCTTCCTTGATATCTGACCAAGATCCTCCGCCCCCCCCCCACCTACTTAATATCTTAATTCTTGATCTGCTTCTGCTAAGTCAACCATTAATATGTGGACTTTTTTTTTTTTTTGGTAATTTTCCAGTTACCCATCCCCACACTCTGTTCATTGACATGAATCCCCAGCTGTCTTTGCTACAACCAGTGTCAATTTCCATCCTTTACTGTCATTGTTTTAGTTTTCAATTAAGTCTTCTTTGTCATTCTTAACAAGTATCTGATGAATAATTTCTCATTAACACTTCTTTGTTCAGACCAGTGGCTCTCAAGCTCTTGGAGCCACAGACTATACACACATATTTCTGTTCCTTCACACATAGTGAAGGAACAATAAGTGGTCAAAGGTGTTCATGATAATAGCTCTCCACACCTATAGTGGCCCCACTTACATGTTTAAGGATTAGAGGAATGCAAAGCCAAGAAGGCAGATTAACAGTCCTTTCAACTGACCTGAGCAAGAGTGTATTCATCGGCATAAAACATCCAAAAATAAAACCACACACTTACAGCCAACTGATTTTTTGACAATGGAGCCAAGAATATACTGGAGAAAAGATAGTCGTTTTGACAAATGGCCCTGGGAAAATTGGGTATCTACCTGTAGATGTTGAGGTCAAAGTAAGCATGGAAATCAAGGTAGGTTCTTAGTGAAACACTATTTGACTGAAATGTATCTTTAGGAAAATGTCAAAGCATTTGCTAGTTCCTGCTGGTGAAAATAAATGAGCACTCAGTGCCAGAGCTCAATGATGCTGAGTTACTACCTGGAAAATTAGAAGGAAAGGATCTGCCACCAGTGGGATTCTGTGTGACCTCAAACTACTTCCCAATCCACTAGTTGATATACTTCTATAATTTTTATTTGCCATGGTACTTCAGGTAAAACTAGGAATAGAGCTGCCAGCTATACAACGGACAAAAGCCTAATATCTAAAATATACACAGAACTCAAAAAGTTAAATTCCTCCAAAACAAATAATCAAAGAACCAACAGCCCTCTCAACAAATGGGCTAAAGACCTAAAAAGAGACTTCTCTGAAGAGTAAATGAAAATGGCCAAGAGTGACATGAAAAAGGGCTCTACATCACTGCCCATAAAAGAAATGCAAATGAAAACAACATTGAGATTCTACCTCACCCCACTAAGAGTGCCTATTATCAGGAAATCCAATAAGAACAAATGCTGGAGAGGATATGGCCAAAAAGGAGCCCTACTACATTGTTGGTGGGAATGCAAACTTGTTCAACCCCTCTGGAAAATAGTGTGGAGGTTCCTAAGAAGGCTAAACATAGAGGTCCCTTATGAGCCAGCAGCCACACTTTTGGGTTTCTACCCAAAAGATTACAAGCAAGACCACACTAAGGCCACCAGCACAACTATGTGCATCGCAGCACAACTCATCATTGCTAAAACATGGAACCAACCAAGCTGCCCCTCAGTAGGCGAGTGATTCAGGAAAATGTGGTACATATACACAGTGGAATTCTACGCCTCCACCAGAAGGAACAACACTCCCCCATTCATAAGGACATGGAATGACTTAGAAAAAAATCATACTAAGTGAAGTGACCCAGACCCAATGAACTAAAAGCATTTTAAGGGCTTTTGGAAACAAATCTAAGTGAAAAGAAAGAAACTTCACAGAGAAGCCTTCCTCAATGGCAGATACTGTTGCCCCCATCTTCTCTTCTCCTTAGAACTCACCTATGCTTGGGAGATGAACAATTTGTAGGAATTGTTTCAACAGTCCTTTTTCAAATGGCAAAATCACAATAGCCATACATTATTGCTAAAAATACTGTTCTTTACCCTTTCGATAATTCAAAGAGAATTATTTCTCTTGGTTTTCAACATTTAAAAAAATGGTGTATATAGATGTAGATATATAAATATAGATATATAGGTATGTAGGTGTGTGTGTGTGTGTGTGTGTGTGTGTGTGTGTGTGTTTTCCAGTTCTGGGTTTGAGCTCAGAGCACGGGCACTGTCTCTGAGCCTCTCTGTGCTCAAAGCTAGTATTGAGTTACAGCACTACTTCAGGCTTTTTCTGAGTAGTTTACTGGAGATAAGAGTCTCATGGACTTTTCTGCCTGGGGGTGGCTTCAAACTGTGATCCTCATATCTCAGCCTCCTGAGTAGCTAGGATTAGAGGTGTGAACACTGATGCCTGGCTAAAAATTATTTTTTAATATTATTTAAAAAGCTGGTTTGAATACAATGAAGCTATAAAAAAAATTCCCTGGCTGGCCTTTTGGGTGACCTGAACACATGACAGCATGTTGCTACCATTGCTATCTGATTCCATCTTTATTTAAATGGTTCCATGGAGATCCCTCACAGCATCTCCTTTCCCACCACACTCCCAGCCCCAGCCCCAGCCCCACTCTCACATCCAGTAACCAACAACCACAGGAGGCCACTGTGCAATGTACACTGAGACCACAGATCAGCAGGAAAAATCATAGAAAAAAATCAGATTGTTCAAAGACAGCGAATCTTGAAGGCAGAAAAAAAGAGAAATGATTCATCATGTGTAGGGAATCTTCATTAGGATTAATAGCTGAGTTCACAATGCAAACCATGAAAGCTAGATGCTAGATGCCAGTAAAATGACATTTTTTCCAAAGTACTCAAAGGGGAAAAAGAATCAGTCTATCATGACTTCTACATACAGGAAAGCTATTTTTCAAAAATGAGTAAGAAATTGACATACCTAGATTTATTTTAAAACAGAGAGATATATCACCAGCAGACTCACAAGAAATACTAGAAAACAATCTTTATGTTGAAATTAAATGGCATATGGAAGAAACAAAGGACACTGGGAAAGGCAAAAATAGATTATTTTAAAGGCAGCACAAAATTTTGCTTGTAACACATTTTCCTCTGATTAAAAAATAGAACCACACAAAATAACAATTATAAAACTGTATTAATGGACTTATTCTATATAAATATATGATTTCTGTGATACTAGCATGAAGTAAGAGAGAGGAAATGGAATAAGGGGCAAAGTTTAATATATTAGTTAATTTGCATAGGTATTGAGTTAAGCTGAAGTGCTATAAAGTTAGATGTTAATTATAGTTTCCAGGCTCTTTGATAATAAAAATAACTTATATCATAGCAAACTGAGAAGAGAATTGAAATGGTACCCTAAAAAACCTACTTAATGGAAAAGAAAACATTACTAGATGAGAAAGAGAAAAACAAATGCGACACACATAAAAAAATAAAGCAAAGTGAAGGATACAAGTCTCACTTAATCAGTAATTATATTAAATGTAAATATTCAAGCTACCATTTTCTTTTTCAGGGGTGAATGGTTAGACATGGCATGTTGGAACCACCAGACAGGCCTGTAACCTAGGAGCCCAATACATATAATGAACATATAGTGCTAAGAGGATATTACATAGACCATGTTTTGCTTAATCTCATAAGAACAGTCCTAGGAAAGAGACACATTTCTATGGCCCAATTTGCACAACAGAATTTAAGGTACATGTAATTGAAGAAACCTGTCAAGCTTGTTGCATTCCATTCCTCTGAAGAAATGTTTCAGATGAAGTAACTTCATGTTGTTTTATTTTCTAAGATTCCAAGGACTGTGTATTTGTTGTTGTTGTTGTTTGGCTTACTGTATAATTTAATATTTTATTTGATTGCCGACTTCTAAAGGCAGTTATTCTGAAATGCTCACCTCACAATCAGAAAACTAAGTTACTGAGAGGGAAAGCAAAATATAAAAAATGAGCTGGTTATTACAAGATACTGCTAGAATCTGAGCTCAGTAGGTGTGTTGAGAAGAAGGAAATGGTATTTGGTGAGCTGTGTCAGCCAATAAGCTGGAGTTGGAGAACCCCCACATTTCTGTGCCAAGGGATATTTTAAGAGAAATATGATAGTCACTGTACACTACTTATCAAGAGACTTGGTTTAAAATGCCTATGCAATAGCTGGGCAGTGGTAGGTTATACCTGTAATCTTAGTTACTCAGAAGGCTGAGAGCTGATGGTCTCAGTTTGAAGCCCAGGTAATAAAGTCTCTTGAGACTCTTGTCTTTAATCACCAAAAAGCCAGAAATAAAGCTGTATCTCAAGCCAGCCTTGAACACAAAATCTCAGGGTCAGCATCCTGAGTTCAAGTTCAAGTCCAAATTCTGGCGCATACACACACAAAAATGACATTCTATAGAAGGCAAAGCTGTAAAGACAGAAGTCAGATTTGTGGATGGCAGCCTGGGATAACAGTGAGATGAGCTGAAAAAGAAGAGAGAGGGAAGCTCTCTGGGTGGGTAAGGTGCTCTCTATCAACATTATGTAAGAACTTACAGGACTGTACACAAAATGGGGTGAATGTTAGTTACTTTGTATAAATTATACCTCAGAAACCTAATGTTGACCATCCATTGGATTGATAACACCCCAGGCTCACCTATGGATTAGAGACAGAACCATAAAGGTAGCCCCAGCCAACTGACACAATAAAATAAAACCTTGAAAGCCCAAGTATCCACTGCTCTGCATCTGTCCTCCTAGATCCTTGGGCAGTACCTTTCCCTTCCATACCCACATCCTCCCAGGTACACAGAGCAGTACCTCAAGCATCTCCTGAAACCTTCATCACCTCAGCATCTCAACTAGACTGAAACCCTCTGTATTTATAGTTTTGCCTTCTCTAGAATGATATAGATAGATAGATATCTCTCTATATATCTATATCTATATATAATATCTATAGGCATTTTGGTATGTGCCAGTATTGGGGCTTGAACTCAGGATCTGGATATTGGAGATCTTGTACTTAAGGCTAACTTGAGCCACAACTTTATTTCTGACTTTTTTGATGGTTTGACATAAAAAAACTGCCTTCTTATATATCATTTCCTCAGCAATTATGCAATAAATCCTTTTAGAAACTATTTCCTTTAGTGGCTTTCCATTCCTAAGGAAGAAAGGAAACCTAAACACAGATACATTAATAGGCAAATTCCTCAGCAAGAAATATCACAGTGGTGCCTTGTGAGATTAGAAGTCGGGACTATTAGCATGCACACAGAAAACTTCATCTGTGTTTAATGTGGGCACTGATGTACAGTTTATAGAGCCAGCAGATTTAGAATATTGGGAAGAGGAATGGTGGGTTGTTAGACCTTATCTCAGAGGACTGAGGACCTAGATCTTGGCTGGTAGACTCAGACTTTTAGCTGCTAGAAATCCCCAGGTAGATCTGTGTGCAAATGTCACAGGATTTGACTCAGCCTTGGCTGCATTCTTTCCCCAAGCCAGGCACAAGTTCCTCTATGAATTGGCAGCCAGAAAAATATGAGCTCACAAGCTGTGAGCAGCTGAAGGACAGATGATTGAAATAGGTAAGTTGTCATTGTATCATGACCTTGTACATCTCAGGATCTGATTTTTAAATTAATATTTTAGCACATCTAACCACATTGATGGATCTAGCATCATTATCTATGATTTTACAGCTATCAAGTCCAAATATATTGATAATAATACATAAAGAGGAGATATTATAGATTTCTCTATACTAAAGATGGTGGAAACTGAAGTCCAAATAGTTAAGTGATTTCTCCAGAACTCACAAAGCTGATAGGAAACTACGCCAGGATTTGAATCTAGTCAGTCTAATTTCAGCACTCTACTTTCATGCTGCCTTTACATATCTACATGCAAACATTTTGTATACTTATATTCAGATAGGCATAGGTAGTATTGATCAATGTCTGTAACTAGAAAGATGTGGATGGAGATATGCATGATGATTATATGGTGATTATATGGTTGGAGAAGAGGGGGAAAGAAAAGGAAAGTGTGTAGATAACATGATGAATGGAATAAGAGAAAAAATGAATGAATAAACAGATGTATGGGTTGAGAAAGAGAGGGAAGTACAAGGGTAAAGGAGATGAATGAACATATGGATGAATAGAGAAATAAGTGAGCCTGGCACTGGTGGCTTGTGCCTGTAATCCTAGCTACTCAGGAGGCTGATATCTAAGAATCATGGTTCCAAGTCATTACAGTCAGAAAAACCCATGAGACTATTATCTCTGATTAGCCAGCCAGAAGTTGGAAGTAGTGGTGTTACTCAAGTGGTAGAGCACTAGTTATGAGTGAAAAAGCTAAGGAATAGTGCCCAGATCACAGATATTAACTCTCATGGCTTTTTTGAATGTTTGCTACACTTGGACGATGAGGGCTGGGCCACAGCCAAAAGCAGCTTGTGTAGGTGTGCAAGAGCCAGGGAGGGAAGGATCTGGAATCCAGTTGCTTGAACCAAACATAATTTCTAGGCTTTTGTAGTACTAGAAACTGAACCCAGGGCTATCTGCATGCTAGACAACCACTCAATGAGTTGAACTATACCCCTAACCCCATCACAGCCTTTTGTTTGTATCTTGCTTTGAGACACAGTGTCACTAACTTTGATCCTTCTGTCTCTAGCTCCTGAGTACCTGGGATTATAGGCATGTTTGACCACACTTGTCTTAATTGCTAGATTTTGTTTATGAATTTTTCCCCAATTAATATTGAACTTCTTTAAGGGAAAAGGCATAACCTTAAGCTTTCTTTTACGTGTTTAATATCACTGACACATTGTAAATTACCAGTAGATATTTGTGCATGAAATTAAATCCTAAGAGATTATGATGAATAAAAATAATGCAAGCCCTTAAAATCCATAGAAGATTTAAAAAATCAATATTGTGCTGTAAGAAGATGAATATTACCTCTTACTTATTATAATATCAAGAGACTTTGCCACTGAGAACACAGTCATAAAATGTGACATGTTTCTTAGTTACAATTTTGGTTTTCCAAATTTATAAACTCTGATCAAAATCGAGGAATACTTAGTTTCCAGGCAAAGTCACTACTTATACATTTTCAAATTATGGCTTTTTCCAAATGGCCACATTTATATCTTTGTTACACACACACTCTCTCTCTCCCTCTCTCATTACTGAGTAACATATTTTACAGTTAGAGACAATTATTCTAAGTGTGTTTTTACTAATAGGAAGGACAAAGCAACAGCAAAAGAAAATAAAAATATGTTAGAAGGTAAAGTAAATATAAGAATGTGATTTCCCTAAGACTATAGAGTTTTTCTGTTTTGTCTACACATTTTTAGACTATCGCCTTCTGAACTTGGCATACTCATAATTCTCAGTTCTAGTCAGAGGATATTAGCAAGCCACCATATACAGGAGCATCCATGGACCCTGCTTTTCTAGAAGCCATATACCTCCCATGAGCCAGTGTGAATATCAGTGTGGATACTAGGTCATCACAGTCCTGACGAGGCACACATTGTACACACTTGGCTTTATTTGTGCTGTTATTATTTAAATGATTTCCCTCTCTTGTCTATCCTCCTCAGACTGTTGTATACTTCAATTGAGCCTCTTCCCTTCTCATTTCTTCCCAACTGTATCTGGGTTGGGCTAATTACCAAATGGATAGACTTAGCCCTATATCCATGCTCCAGTCTTAAACTTCTCACAGTTTTATTTGACAGAAGTGGGGTGGTTAGCTGTCCATCAATGTGGCAAAATATTGGAGGGAATCAACTCATAATGGGGAATAGTTGGGTTTGGTTCATGGTTCCAGAAACTGCAATGGAGGCTTATTCAGCACCCCCACCCCTGGGAACTTGGTTGCTAAAGCAATGCCTCACACATAGAGGAAGTGAGGTCCAGGTAGGGAAAATCACTTATAAGCCACTGTTGCACTTGCTAAGCATCCTATAGAAGGGATTGTTTTCCTGATTTCTTTCTTAGAATATTCTTTATTAGTATATGGAAACACTGCAGGTTTTTGTGTTTGTGTTATATCCTGTTAATTCGCTAGAAGTAGGGATCAGATCTAAAAGTTTTCTAGTGGGGTCTTTCAGATCTTCTAAGTGTAGGACCATATCTGAAAAAAATAAATATTTTAGCTTTTTCCTTTCCTGTTTGGATCTCTTTCATTTATGTGACATTCCTTGTTGTTAAGACTAAGATTTCAAGCACTATGTTAAATGAGTGATCAAAGTAGGCAAATAGTTACTGAATTAAGAGGAAATATTTCAGGTTTCTCTCATTCACTATAATTTTGGCTGTAGAACTACCATAACATAGCCTTATGTTGATATTTGAAGTTTCTAGTCTTCATTTCTTCTGGAATTTTGTCCTGAAGGAACACTAGATTGTGCCAAAGGCTTTTCCAAATGTTTTGAGAAAGTTATGTGAATATGGGCCCCCATTTTATTTCGATGCCTTATGTTTATTAATTTGGATAAGTTGGCCCATCTTTGTATTCCAAGGATGAGGCCAACTTAATCACAGCGTGTGATCTTTTTAATGTGTCATTGAATTGTTTGCAAGTATTTTTGTTGAGAATTTTATGTCCATACTTATTACACTAATTAGCCTACAGTGTTCTTTTTAGATGGCGTATCCTTATTAAGTTTCGGTATCAAAGTGATATGCTAGCTTTGTAGAATGAATTTGAAGTGTGCCTTCACTACTTATTTTGTGGAGTAGTTTGGGGAGATTGGTGTGAGTTCTTCTTAAAAGTTCTAGTAGAATTCAGCAGTAAATCCATCCAACTCTGGGCTTTTATTTGTTAAAATTACCATGTCTCATACATGGCTATGGGAACTTTTTCCACTGTGGAAAGTTTACAGGGGTAACTGCAGCTTCAGAAGTACAGAAGCCAGAGAATAATGCTTCCAGAAAAACCCTTATCCAAGCACATCCCTTATGATCATAGTCAGTGGGAGAAGTCCCTAAATTCAGCCAATAAAGTGACATAAAAGATATACCTTTTATCTCTTCCTATAGGTAGATATATACATATGATACATACACATATACAAGTCTGGGTATGTATGTATATAACTATGTATGTATGCATATGTAATGATATAATATGTATGTGATATAATGTGTGTTAATATAACATGTGATATATGTATATATGTATATTGTGTATATACTTCACCTTCATATCACACATAAATTTGACATAGGTGAAAGTCTCTGTTTAGTAAATAAATGATGCTCTTATGACATGGCTGCACATTTTTGAACTGTAAAAATGTACAAATCTCTTTGTCTCATGTTTTCCCACACCCACAGCCAATGTTGTTTTGACAGTTAATTCCTGGTCTCACTATTTTGCAAGATTCATAACTGCTCTTTGCAGGGCAAACTTCCCCAGATGGCCTTCTGTCCTCTGCCAAAGGTAGGACTGGTTAGGACTTAAACTGTGCTAGGTGAGCATTGTCTGAGGCACTGGGCACTGTACTAAAGTGAGGGCCTGCCATAATAAAGCCTGGGGCAGAGCAGGCCAAACAATGACAAGACCCACACTCCTGTCCCCAGCCCTTTGGTTCTCTAGACATGCTCTGAGATTAAAGTGTCACTGTTGCCATCTTTGCTAGAAGCAAGGTTTCTGAAGTATGAATTCTATTTTCAAAACTAGCTTTTTGATGCAGGTCAACACAAAGGGTAAAGCCCCAGGAGCATGTTTTTATTCAGCCCCTTTCCTGCCTTGAATACATCTGATGTGGTCAGTGTGGTGGGGCCTACATCCTACAAAGAGTGCCTTTGTGCTGTTAAGGCAACAGGGCCAGGAATGCCCGACTGGCATTTTCCAGAGACAAGAGTGAGTTTTCTACCTGCTCCTTTCCCTACAGCTGCCCCTGCCCTACCCTGTCAAGGTGCAGACTTTTGTGAGCCTAGTTGAGCAGCAGGCCTCAGGAAGCCTCTCACAGAGAGAAACCCATGCTGTATGAAAAGCTATAGCCATTGCCAATAGGTTGTTATTTCTTTTGAATATGCCACTGAAATATGAAGGTTGTTTTTTGTTTTTTGTTTTTTGTTTTTTTCAGAAAGAAAGTTGGATGAATGTAAACAACTTCAAAGAAGCTGAGCTGTCCTTGGCATTCTTACTTCTCCAACTTTTTTGGACTCAGAAATGTGGCATGATAACAGTCCTAATTCAATTCTTCAATTCCTGACATTGTGCCAGTTAGTTCTGCTTTATCATTGTTTTTTGGGGGAGGGAAGGGGGGTATGATTTTTTTTTACAAAAGATTGTAAATAATTGACTTTATTTCTTCCTTTCTGAATGCTATTTGTAAACACTTGTTGATATGATTCATGAGTCACACTGATCTATGTGAACAATAAAAATATCCTATCCTCGGAGTATTTTGACACATTCCCATAGTCAAGAATAGTGAAGCAAAACCACTAGAGCCCAGAGTATCATCATTGGGCTGTCCTGAGTGGCATCCTCTCTCTTTTTTAGGTGAGATTCCAGAGCATGATAACAACAGTCAATCTAAAGAGTAGATGGCAACAATCCAGACATCATATGAGACCAAAGTCATGTTTATAGATTTGTCATGTTTAACAAATTAGAGAAGCACAGATGTGCTTTTGAGACCCATATAGCTGTGAGTTGATGCTCCTGAGCAGCAGAAGAAACACGTATCCTAGGAAAAGAGGAAGAAATGTTCCTTGGCTGCTGATACTCAGAAAGGTCCTATCCATCTTCTTTAAAATGGTACATATTACTGTAACCACTGTAATGTGCTTCCATAGAGAAGAAGATGGGTCATCTAAATGCATGCTGGTCCACAGGAGGCAGAGACGAATGAACTTGTAAGTCCTGCTTCAACCCCAGAGGAGGGAGGGAAGACAGGAAGAAAAAGAGAGAGAGAGAGACAATCAGACAAAGAGAAAGCAAAATTGAAAGAGGAAGGCAAAGAAAGAAAGGAAGAAAGGAAGAAAGGAAGAAAGAAAAGAAAGAAAGAAAGAAAGAAAGAAAGAAAGAAAGAAAGAAAGAAAGAAAGAAAGAAAGAAAGAGGAAGGAAGGAAAAGGGAGAGAAGGTGGGAGGGAGGGAGGGAGGGAGGGAAGGAAGGAAGGAAGGAAGGAAGGAAGGAAGGAAGGAAGGAAGGAAGGAAGGAAGGAAGGAAGGAAGGAAGGAAAGGAAGAAAAGAAGGAAGGCAAGAAGGAAGGAATATAGGAAAAGGGAGGAAAGGTGGGAGGGAAGAAGGAAAGAAATAAGAAAGAGAGAAAGAAGGAAGGAAGGAGGGAAGGAGGGAGGAAAGGAAGGAAGAAAGGGAGGAGAAGGGAGGGAGGGAGGAAAGAAAGAAAGAAATTTTAAAAAGAAGGAAGGAAAGAAAGAAAGAAAGGAAGATGGAGGGAAGGAAGGAAGGAAGGAAAGAAAGGAGGGAGGCAGGAAAGAGAAAGACAGCCATGAGGAAAGGCGAGAGACACTGAGAAGGGAGAAAGAGAAAGAAGGATGAAAAGGAAGGGATTGGGCTGGGAATATGGCCTAGTGGCAAGAGTGCTTGCCTCCTACACATGAAGCTCTCGGTTCGATTCCCCAGCACCACATATATGGAAAACGGCCAGAAGGGGAGCTGTGGCTCAGGTGGCAGAGTGCTAGCCTTGAGCAGGAAGAAGCCAGGGACAGTGCTCAGGCCCTGAGTCCAAGGCCCAGGACTGGCCAAAAAAAAGAAAAGGAAGAAAAGGAAGGGATTGAAAGAACTAACTTCTCCAAGCTCCTTTCAGCCCAGTTTTGTCAAGTTAATCCAGATCACTTCTCCAAACTGTTTCATTTCAGTGGATGGCATGCTAGCCTCTCTTGCAGATAGCAGAGGGAATGCTTGGGAGCAAATGCGCAGACACAGCAAGGCTGGCATACTCTTACTCCTTCTGCCAACAGTTTAGTCACTAATGGTGGTTCTTCCGGTCTTTCCCTGGGCTCCTGCAGTGGGAAATCAGACAGGATGGGAGTGCAAGCAAGGACCCCAGGAAGAATCCTTGGGGCCTGAAGGGAATCAGGGACCTAGACTCGGGAATCTGAAGAGTGAAAGGTAGGCCCTGAAATTGGTCACTTCTGTGCCTGTGAGGGAGGGAGAAATGGGTACCATCCAGGCCTGCCTTCTTTTTTAAATGGCCCATGACTCACATCTATGATCCTAGCTACTCAGAAGGCTCTGATCCGAGAATGATGGTTCAAAGCCAGCCTGGACAGCAAAGTCTGTGAGACATTTAGCTTCAATTAGCCATGAAAAATAAACAAGTAAAGCCAGAAGTCAAATAGTAGAGTGCTAGAGCAAAAAAGCTCAGGAATAATGTCCAGGCCCTGAGTTCAAGCCCTAGGACTGGAGCGTGTACACACACACACACACACACACACACACACACACACAGCATCCGCCAAGCTTCCAGGACAGCACCCAGAGCCCTCTTCTCCCTTGTCAGCATCATGCTTGGATTCCCAGCTCCTTTTTGTCTCTTATGTATCCTGAGACCCAGATATCCCAAAGGCCGCAGAGAGCACTTGCCCTGATGAGCATGCGCTCTGGGTCTCTCCATCTGCTTAAGTCCCGCCTCCCTCACATCCTGAGACAGCACACAGAGCTAATGGCACTGTTTTATTGAGCAAGGCAGGAGCAACCGTGTATACCATGCATGCATATTTGAAAAGCAACAAGAAATTTACAGGGGAAGATCCATGTGAATGTTCAAGCTGCTTGGACCAGCCTCCAGGAGGGGAAGTTGTCCTCTGGGGCTGGCTAGGGGTAGATGCACTGCAAGACAGTGGGGTGGGGGTGGGGGTCGCTGTAAGTAAAAGGTGGTCAGCATGGCCCAGCCTGGGACAACCCTTAGGCACTGTGACAGCTGTAATCTTCCATGGAGATTTCATGCAACCAGGGTACAGTGTAGACCACAAAGGAGCAGATTTCTTTCTGCAGAGAAGAGAGAAGGGCAGTCAGTGTGGGTTCCAGTGGAAAGGGGAGCTGTTCAGCCATGAGATGCCAGAGTGGGAGTGTGGAACGATGAAAGTGAGACTCTCAGGAAACTCAGCCCAATTCTGCAATGTCTCCTCACCACCTCTCCCATTGCTTCAAGTCCACCAGGGGGCCTGTGTCACACCCCACCTCCCCGGGTTCCTGGGTTCCTCCTGCCCCCACACAGACCTATAAGGTATAACTATGCAAGGCTTCTAGGGGCCCAAAGGGCAGGCAGTGGATGGAGGTTCACTGCCCCCGAGCTCTGAAGGCTGAAAGAGAAGTCCTGCAGGTTATCACTTCTGCAGACACCGATCTATCCAGCACCTGGCCCAAGGCCAATAGGGATACAGAGTCAAGAAGTAAGGGGTAGGAAACACCCCTGCATGTGGGAGTTTAGCTCTCCCCAGAGCCATGAGTCAACAACAACCAGACTGCCCAGGAAAAGGGGCAGCACCCACTCACAGGCCTCCAGTATGTGCCTCTAGTATGGATGACCAAGGCTGAGATTAAACAGGGCATCTTCTCCCTCCCCAGCAACCATCCCTGCCACTCTCTCCTCCAGTCCCAGTCCAGCAGGCAGTACCAGGCAAGGAAGGCTTCCATGTCTGTCTATTCATGAACCCTCCCCTCCCCTCACATGCACATACATGTTCACTTCCGACATACCCACATGTATGCACACATGTCCACACACTCAGACACGTGTATATATATGTCCGTCACATAAAAAAACACACACACACAAGCACACAGTTTTCCACTGAGGCCCACATCAGGCACACACCTTCTGCTGAGCCGGCTGCTCACGGAAAGGACAGTCAGCCAAGTAGGACTGGGACTTGGTACATGTGGTCCGGCCCACTTGTATTTGCAGGTAGTACATCATTCCATTCACAACCTGTAGTGGAAAGAACAGGGTTCACGTAAACACCCTGGTCAATGTCACATGCATGCAGTTATGTTACATGGAGTTGATGTGTCTGCCCAGGATTCACGGCCGCATTCCTGAGCTGTCAGAACCATCATCCACAAAGCCATACAGCCATCACTTCTGAAGGGCTGGCTGCAGGCTCTATCCCAACTGCTTATCTTCTGAGCAACTCTGACCAGTTAGTTATCAGGAAAACAGAAGGCAGAAGCTGGGGACTAACAACCCTTCACTGGATTCAGGAGAAGGAAGGACAACTCAGAAGACAGGCATGGAGAAGGTAAATAAACAGCTCTGTTTTCTAGGAGCCCAGTGCTGGTCTGAGCCAAGGCTCTGAGCCACAACATGAGTCACTAAATTCTGCTGCCTGTGACTCAAGAGGTAGAGATACTGGTCCATTCTAGAAAGGTCTGGTGATTAAACTTCAGCTAAACTCCAATGTCCAGCACATAGCGTACACAGGATCTCTCTCCTCTACTCATCCCAGACTTACTGCTCCCATATTCCACAGCAGGAAGTGGGGTGCTTCACACACAAGGGGGAGTTCAGGCCAACAGGGAAGACTGCCCCCCAAATGTCCCTTTATTTGATGTGACTATTGATGGAAATATGTATTTCTCAAGTATGTCACATACCTGTGTGTCTTCCTGTAATTAAAGAATAGAATTTAACCATTTTCCTGGCACAGGGAAACCCAGACTCAACTCATCAGAGATATGGCTAAGCTCAGGATGAGGGGCAGGGGACTGCACTCCAGACCTTGCCCTGGAGAACGAGGAGCAAAGCCTATGCTCCCTTTGGCATCGTAAAACAGCTCTCACAGACCCAGTGTAAAACAGTGTAAAACCCATATGTAAAACAGCTCTCACAGACCCAGTGGCCTATAACGTCCTCCAAATTAGTGTCACACGTGAGTGATGCACAAGCCAGTGAGGACCATGGTTCATGGGAAGCCCATTAATGTCCCAGGGAACAATGGCGGGTACTGCTTCAGCAGGAGAAATGGGCTGGCCTTCACTCTTCTGAATTTTGAACAGGAGGCAGACATGAGCTCTAGTCACTGTTGTGTCAACATCTTTGTTGCTGGTGACTATGTGCTGCTTTGCTGTGGGACTCAGGCTGTCTGGTTCAAATTCTAGTTCCCCTCAGGGTCAAGCCTGGGGCCCAGCATCCCTACATGCTCCCTCGGGACCCAGCAGACTGCTCTCCTTCTCTGTCCAAGGCTAACTTCACACTGGCCAACAGAGGCAAGACCCAGTGTGGTCATCTACCACAGCAAGTATTCAAGTTCCCTGGGCTGCTGGCCACAGTACCCTATAGGGGACACTAGCCCTTCTAAGCTGCTCCATGGGAAGCCTCATGGGCTGTTGTGCAGAGGAAGCAAGGTGTTTCAGGACAGGAAGGAAGCAGGTTGACTAAGTGGCAGTTTACAAGTCATGTGTTGCTGAAGGATGGAGACACATTCTGAGAAAGTGTGTCCTGGGATTTCACATACGCACACTAAGATGGTCACAATGACCCTAGGCAGTATCATGTCCTGGGACCCCCCCTTGTACATGGGGTCCATGCTCTACAACTGGCCAGACTCTTCCAAAGGCCAAGATCCTGAAGACAGCAGGGGTGTTCCACACAGTAGGCAGCGAAGGAGCTGGACAGTGAGTGCAGCCCCTGCCTGACTGCATAGCCACTTACCCCCATCAAGTCCAGTGAGTCTGTAGGGGTGAGAGAATTGTGTGTGGCAGTGTCAATTCCTGATGCTCAGCATGGAATTGTCGATATGTAGACAATGCTCTTGTTTTCAAGAAATTAACACTGAAATGCCTGCTTTCAGAAATTCAGAGAAATACATGCATGCAAACCCACAGCCCCCAACAGACATGTGTGGGGGAAGCACAGAGGAACATTAAACAGAGGCAAACATTCACCCAGGGGGATGGGGCAGAGGATGTACAGGGGTTCTGTGAATCTAAGTGTGTCACAACAAAAGGTTGGGGGGGGGGGAAATCATGCTAAGACATCATTTAGTGAAGGCAGCTCAGTGAGATCCCTTCTTTCTCTTCTGGCTGGTTAATTAATAGCTCACACTGGGCTCAGAAAGCCTACAGGCTTTCTGGAAGCAGGACTAAAGGGCCACACGCCCACCTTGTTCTACCCAAACTAGTGGGGACATTCTCTGGGCCACGCCTTCAAAGAGTCCCAGGGCTCTGGACAATTATGGAGGGCATGGAGCACAGGTGTGCTCATGTCCTGGCCCAAGCAGTAAAAATCACCTCAGACCAAGATCCACAATGCAAGCCTAGTGTTGCCTGGAGGGACTCCAGAGAGGGTGACTCAGGGCAGGAAGTGAGGGTGGAGGGAGGGAAGTGAGGAGCAGGGGCTGGATCAGATCAGGACAAGGTTCCAGAGGAGGCATAAGGCCCCAGAGGCTGGCACATACCTGCTGCCTGGCGCTTAGCACCTTCACTGCCCGGCTGTAGTACAGGTCATTGTTCTCCTCATTGTAAACTCTGAGTGAGAAGTCCACCATCTGCTGCACCTCCTTATCACTGGCATCAGCTGCCTCCACGCCACCCAGGGCTTTCTGCTTGTCCTTAGTGTGAGAGCAGGCTGCCAGGTTCAAGGACAAGGCTATAGCCAAGGTGCCCAGCAGGAGGCGTAGGGTTCTTGCCATGACTGGGCTAAGACCCAGGACTGGGGCTAGTGCTGGAGCTGCCGCAGGAAGCAGAAGACCCAACCCAGAGAAGCAAGCACTGCCTGCTTCTGTGGCTTTTATCCGGCTAGGACCGCCAACCCCTGGCCTCCCTACCCCACTCCAGGCTCCTCCTTTTTCTGGTTGCACCCCATCCCCACTCCAGTCCTTTCCAAGTCCTCCTTTCTCCTCTAATTTGGGCCTTCCTCTCCCCTTCTCGTGGCTCCTCCTCTTTGACCTCTCCTTTCTCCCCTCCCCCCAGCTCAGCCCCTCCCTACATGCCCTGGCTCTCCTGAGCACTCCTAATCTTGGGTTTTCCTGCATTCCATAAATGTGTTCCCTCTCTCCAGCCCTGAAGAGTCTATGACTACCTATTTCTCCAGGAAAGAGGGAAGATGAAGCTGGGCTCCCTGGGGTTTGGGGAGGTCAGCAGCACCTGGTCTGAGAATCAGTGCACTACATGGGGTGCATTTCCAGAGAAGCTTGGAAAAAGAAACCATCCTTACTGCTTGTTTAGGGAACTTCTTGCCAAACGTTAAGTGAATTAATCTTTTATTTGGGAAAATTTTTAAAGAAGAAAAAAAAAACACAAGAAAACCTCTTTGTTCGGGATTCATTACCACCACTCTCTACTGTTCAGGTAAAAATCCTTTCAAAGACTTCCCAGGGGACAGATGTGTAATGCACAGGGACTGAGCCTGAACTTAGCAATGCAGTAAGGACTCAGTAGAGATGTGACTCAAACCCATGTGTAATTTTTTAAAAATTACACTAAAAAGGTAAGAAGGTGAAACCATTTTAATGTGTGATTTAACCTAATATGTCAAGTGCTACCTCAACAAACAGGAAGAATTATTGAGACTATTAATATCCTTTGTGTACACATACTGAGTCTTCAGAATCGTGTGTATGTCACATTTCAGACTGATGTCCATTTGGACTGGTCTCATTTCAAGGCTGGTTGTGTGGTGTTTTCCACAGGACAGCACAGCTTCAGGGTATATGCTGAGGGAGGGGTGATAAGTCATTATAATCAGGGAATTATAGGTGTTCCACTGAAAGTGAGAGACAGAGACAGAGAGAGAGAGAGAGAGAGAATGAGCGCAATTAAAAATCCCCTCATAGCATCGAGCTGGTGGATCATGCCTATAATCTTAGCTACCCAAGAGGCTGAGATCTGAGAATCTTGGTTTGCAAGCATCCCAGACAGACAAATCCAAAGGACTCTTATTTCCAGTTAATCAGCAAAAAGCCAAAGTGGAGGTATGGCTCAAGCAGTAGAGCACCAGTCTTGAGCTAAAGAGCCGAGCAAGAGCACCAGGCTCTGAGTTCAAGCCCCAGTACCAGACAAAAAAAGAGGGCCACCAAACCTTAAAGTGTCCACTTCTCTTTGCATCCTTGTCTTGCTCACTCAAGAGAGGGAGCAGCCCACAAATAGCATCATGGAAGGAAGGAAGCAGAAAAAGAGCTTCTGTCAGCAAAGAATCTGGGTTCTAGCCAGGAGGTTCCACTGAGAAGCTCCAGTGAGGATAGTCCTTACTCCCCTGTGGAATGACCACTGGGGTGCCTGATTTCCCATGAGGCATCTGTCTGACAGCCTATGTATCCAGTGCTCTAAAAGCACTGGCTTAAGGTCAAAGCCTCCAGACCACATCTTAGCAGAATAAGGGGCTTCAGTCAAACTGGCCTCTTAGCACCTCCTTCTCAAACTGCAGGTCCCTATATAAAGCAAGGCATTCTCATTACCCAGCCTGGACCTGTAGACTAGGTAAGAAGGTGGCTCAGAATATGAGCACCCACATGGAAGCCCAAGGAACTCTATTCCACAGCAAACATCTCCACCAGTCTCACAAGGCCTGGGGAACACTCACTGACTGAGTGGATTCCTTGTCCACCCGTCCTGGGTCACACAGGCTCAAAACCATTTGGAAGAATACAAAAGGGGTAAGTAAAATGCTTCTCCTTTTCAGAGATGCAGAGCCATCTATAGGCTAGAGCTTCATTTTCATCACTGGCTCCATGTGGATTTGCTTTTTAGATGAAGAGAAGAGAGTTGCTTCCAAAGATCAAAATCCTAGTGACCCAGGGACCAGTTACATTGTACAAAGGGAGGTGTTGGTTAAAAACAGAGCATTTGATTATTTATGGTTATTGAGATAGAACGTTAGAGATTGTTGAGTCTTAGGTAGGAAGATTATATATATATAATCAATCTGTATATAGATTCTCTCTCTATATATATATACATATATAATATACATACACACATACACATATATATGTTGTTGGGGATTCAAGTAGATTGGGGTCTGAATGATGAGCACTGGCCACTGACCTGAAGATTGTCTGGTCCTCCTTACTAGTTTCCTCCAACCCAGATGACTTTTGTTTTTCAACTTTTCTACATGTTTCCTCAAATTCCCAGCAGCCTCTTCACTGAAGAAAGCCAATCCTAGAAACTGGATGAACAATTATTTCTCTCTAGTAAACTGGATCTCCTTAGGACTTTGTTTACAGGAAGTAGAAAGACTTAGTTAAAATGAATGGTGATTCTAATGATTCTTTCCATCTTACTTGGCTTCAAAATCCAAATGTCCTAGGAAAGAGGATCTAAACTTGGGATAGCCAGGTTCCCTTTGTCCCAGTGAGCAAAGAAGGAAGGACTTGTAAACTAGAAAAGTTGTCAGTGAGTCTCCCTGGTGCATGAAGTCAAAGGCAGAGACTAAAATTTTGCACTTAGAAGTGACTTGCCAGTCTAGCAGGAATGCCATCTTGCCTTTCCACCTGGAGAAGGTGAAAAATAAAGTATACTTGATAACCTATGCCATAGTAATGAACAGAGCAGCTTCTCAAACCTGTGTTTTCTCTCGGAAATTTTAGTCTTCTATTTGCTCTGGAAGACAGCATGTTTCTTTAGAATAATCTGAGGGTATTGAAGGGGTCCAATGGCGCCTCCACTCCCTTGCAGCATCAGGGTTTCTAGGAGAATAATGGACATAATGCCTCCTCCTCACACCCCAGTCCTCAGATCCACTCTAATTGATTCCAAGGTCAGCAAATGAACTACACTGGCCAATCTAAGTTCATTCACAGAATTTTTAAAATTGAACTTAAAATTCCTTTTACATGACAATACTTAGACTGGGCTGATGTGGGCCCAGGAAAGGGCCTCTATCATATTTCTATATTGTGGAGAAACAAGTCTGAGTGTGATACTAAAAGGCAAAGAAAATCAGAAATAAGACCAGAAAAAGGTGAAAGGTCTGACAGCAATGGGTTCCTGGATGTAACTGCCCGTGAATCCTCTCTCTATCTCTCACATTTCTATAGTATGAATCCCTATTTTTTACCTTAAGCTAGCTTGGGTTTGAAGTGGGAATTTGCAACCCTAAATGTGGCAAAAAAAAAAAACAACAACAACAAACAGAGGAATACTGAGTCACAGAGGGATGGAAGGAAGACATAGGAGAATGCTGGTTACCCAGAATGCAGCTATATTCAGTGGCTCCTTGCTATGCCCCAGCCAAGAGCTAAGGGGCTTCATGGTCTCCAGTTCAAAGCCTGAAATTTTTTCACCTGATGATCTTCCCAAATCTCTGAACACACAGGGCAGGGCAAGGCAGGTCAGGAGTGATTGAGAGGTCAGACCTACAAACAGCAGTAGATAATCCCGGGTTCTCTCTGTTAGTGTGATTCATTTTTGTTACACATTGTCCCTGAGTTCCTTCCTGAGATTATCCTGCCTCTTTTACTCTCTCATTCCATAACAACAATATACTTTTCCCTGGGTTCCTTCTCTCCGCTGTCTCACGTCCTTCCTGGCATTTCCAGAGATGACTTTGAACTCATAGTCCTTCCTTAGCATCACCTTCTAGAGAAACTCAAACTAAGACCATTGTTAGGAGGTTTAGGTAGGGAGGGACTCTGACTCTGCTACCTTGCAGAGGATTAATGTCCTTGAACCTGAGGAGATTCTTCAAATACTTTGTAAACAAAGAATGATAGAGTAGTACTATGCTATGTCTGGCAGCCAGTTCTTTAGAATAGAGTCTCCAAACTCTAAGGAAGATTCACATGGAAAGACAGCTCTGCTGGCCAGATGCCAGATGTTCAGTCCTCTAACAGAAGCACCCAACATATGAGGGAATAAGCTACCTTAAACTTGTACCCCCATCAAAACCTGAGGTGACCCTAGTCTCAACTAATGACTCACTACAGCCTCCTGACAGACGCCAATGACTGAAATCAAGTCATAACAGATGTTGATAAATTATCATCTCAAGTCACTAAATTTGGGGTTCATTTGTCACATGTAAATGAACACTTTATAATCTGAGTCTTTGAAAGACATTTTAGAAGGCTCCATCATTTTCAGGGTTGCCTGTGTGGTCTTGAGCAAAATGTAGAGAAACAAGCTAGTTGAAAGAGGGCATCTGAATGAGACTGACCAGAGCAAGATTAGGATCCATGGAGGATTATGTTATGAGCACTGATGTCAGATGCCTGAATTTGACAGGCATCCATTTGCTGAGTGGTCCATGGGCTGCATTCTACTTGCAGGATATAAGAAAAAACTCAAAACCCAAGGCCTGACCAGATTCTTGGCACTGATGACAAAAACCACTCAATATAAATAATCCAGAAAGTTCAAAGGAATCATATTAATGGGAACTCTCACACCTCTGATTGCTGAAGCGTAAGTCTGTCCTGAGGCTTCTACATCAGCACACAGGGACCCTGGGTTCTCATTAAGACTCAGCACATCTTTGCCCAGGTTATCTTGATTTTTTTTTTAGCTTCCTAATATCCATTTTATTTATTTTTAAATTGTTATTGTAAAGGTGATGTACAGAGGGCTTGCAGTTACATAATCAGGTAATGAGTACATTTCCTTTTAAACAGTGTCACCACTTTCCTCAGTCCCCCCCCCCCAGGGTTTTCCTTCTCGACCCCCCCGCCCCCAAGCTGTCCCATTCATTTTCAACATAGTGTCTTGTGAGTATCACTGCTTCTTGGATCATCCTTTCTTTCAAGCACTCTCTAATGAATGGATACTTGTAACAACCCAAGCATATTTTTGAAATGCTGAAAAGCTTGAAAGAGACATGGGATATGGACATGGGGGGCCAGCCACACAGGCAGAACCAGCCACAAGCTACTTTGGTGGAAATACATTTCCCAGAAGAAGATGAAGTCTTGATACAGATCACCCTGTGCTTCCCTTAAGAAGTCAACCACAGACATTTCCAGAACCTTCAGGAGAGCTTCCCGAGACACTATCATTATCACCAGAACAGATTCTAAGTGGACCTCTCACTTTAGAGGTTTTCTGTAACTTGAAGGCAGGGGCCTGATTGAAAGAGGCTGGGAGTCATGTGACTATGGGATAGTTGCTAAGAATGCTGGGAAGGTGCCATATGGCATTTCTCACTTATTTAATGGAAGCTAAATTTTTCCACTGTTGGCAGAAGATTTTTCAGATTCGATGTAAGGCATCTGAAAAGGCTAAAAACTGGGACAGTAACAGGTAAAGTCTACTCAATTCTGTCCTCAGCCCTAAAAGCCATGAAGCACAGGAGATCTCCTAGCAGGCAAATTATGGGGTCAACCAGGGAGTCAAGGAACTTGGAAAATACAGAAGAGAATGCATTATTAGCCTCATACTCCTGCCCCAGAGTATATGGTAAAAATACCATAGATTGATGCTTCTTTGCTTTTTTTTTCCTTTCTGAAGAATTTTTCCATCACATTTATGTCCACTGGATCTGAAAGATTAAACTAAAAGGTAGCTCATGTCTCTGGTTCCAGAAATTCAGGAGTCCCAACTACATGCTAACTGCACCTTGCTTTTCTTTGAACCACCCAAATCTTGGTTTGGAGTAAGCCAGACCACATTTGATTTCTGTCACTTGCAATGAAGTTTATTGTGAGTCTGCAATTAAATAATGTTCCCTTGGGCAGAGTTGTTCTGGACTTGCCAGAACTCTGAATAACAGAGGAGGCTGAGCTGTTGTATCAGTTAGGTTTTGCTGCATAACAAACTACTTGACAATGTAGTGACTTACAAGACTATTATCATTGCTCTCGAGTTCATGCATTACTAGGCCATCTCTGTTGCTGAAACAGAAATTTCATACCCTATACCTAAACTCTAAGACACCAGGCCAGTGTCTTACCAAAAAACACTAGACAGAATGTAAGAGGGACATGGTGAAGAAAAAGAATTTGTTACATAGCAACTGCATGCACCAGCACTTTAGTGCATCTCCAGCCATCTTTGGGGTACATGAGTTTTATGTTTTATAGACAAAGAACTTGAAGTAGAAGGACAAAGATAGGCATAGTAATTAAACGACCTCCATCACTGGTGTGGCCTAATTGAGCCATTATCTCAATCTCTTTCTCTAGAACAGTTCCAGAAATGGTGTCATCACTGGAGCCAGAAGAAGTCAGTCATTGTTGCCTGGTGTGTGGTCTCTCCTGAAGTTTTGACTATTATTTTCCTTTGGGACAGTTTTATCCTCTGCTACAAGATAAATAAGAAGCAGGCATTGTCTGCCTGGGGGTGGGGGGTGGGGCATTTGCATTGTGTCACAAGGTACCTATCTGTAAATCTTATTCTTTCTGGAGCCCAAAGGAGTTTGCAAAATGACTACAAGAGAGAATGGCTCAGACCAAAGGGTACAGATGCAAAGTTGGGGCTGGGTACCTAACTTTGGTCCTGCTTTCAGTTAATTCATGACCCTTGCAAAAGCAACTTTTAAATACCTCTTACACTGTCTAGTGGTTTTTGTTTTTTTATATAAGCCTCAAGTCTCTGATGTCTGAGGTCTGAAGTGCCTGAGGTTTACTGAAAGAACCTGTCCTAATGGTGTGCTCACATAGTCCACTGGGACACATATGACTACTCCACAGGAAATCCAGCCAAAAACAAGAGCTTAACAGTAACCAAATCACGTAAGAGACTCAGCTGTAACTTCATCGCTGTTTTATCTATGCTCTTAGCCCTGGATTAAATGAGAACCTAGAATATGACATCACATTCGTTTCCAAAGACATCAAATTTCAGTCTCCACACACCCAATTTCATATCTTTGCCACTTGTATTATAGCTTTTATATTAAAATTTTTATGAGACTTAGACTTATAAAACTGACATCAGACTATAGTTTACGTTTTTGTCTATATAAAGTATCTTCTTTATGAAAACTCAAAGAAAAATTTTCTCTGAATTCAGTATCAGAAATACTACTTTCCTTCCCCAAGAATCTATTTAGCTTATTTCTCAAGGGCCCTGAGGCCCATTGAGATAATGTTGTTCTGTTGTCTGTTACTTTCTAGAAAACCTAAAGTCAAATATTTAACCCATTTCCAGTCCTTGAGAAGGACTTCAGTACATCTGGAATCCAGCCTCACCTCTGCTTTTAGATATGCCTTTCCTGTCCTTTTGTCTATCTGTCTAGATGCTATTAGGAGGAAAATGCTGATGTCAAGAGATCTAGAATTATTTTTATGTAAAAATATGGCTAAACTAATACTTACAAAACCATTTGGTGTAAACCAACTGTACAACTCATGGGAGGAGAGGGAGAGGGGGAGTGGGAGGGGGAAGTGGAGGAGATAACAAATTGTACAAGAAATGTACCCACGGGGCTGGGGATATAGCCTAGTGGCAAGAGTGCCTGCCTCGGATACACGAGGCCCTAGGTTCGATTCCCCAGCACCACATATACAGAAAAAACGGCCAGAAGCGGCGCTGTGGCTCACGTGGCAGAGTGCTAGCCTTGAGCGGGAAGAAGCCAGGGACAGTGCTCAGGCCCTGAGTCCAAGGCCCAGGACTGGCCAAAAAAAAAAAAAAAAAAAGAAATGTACCCACTGCCTTACATATGAACTGTAACCGCTCTGTACATCACGTTGACAATAAATTATTTAAAAATATGGCTAAACTTATACTTTTCCTGTTTCTCTTGCACACACAAACCTATTTGGATTAGTTGCTATAGAAAAATCTTAATGAATCATAAAAAGGGCCACAAATGACATGTTATTGGGCATGCCAATGGGCAGTACTGTTCAGCCTGTATTACCTTCCAGTTGCTATTGTTATGCCAAGATTTGGGGTCCCCCAAAACCACCAAGGAGGCAATTCCAATGCAAACGCAGGAGAGTCTTTATTGCAAGCTCGAGCTTGGACTCACAACTGTCACCAATGCAGCAGATCAGGATTGAGAGCCCCGACCCTTCCGTTAGTAAGGTTTATAAAGGTGAAAGCATAGCACAGATGTAGGGGCTTGGCGCAGGGGATAGAGTAAGCAACAAATGAGCAAGTGTGGCACAGATGTAGGAGGTTGACACAGAGGGTGGAGCAAATAACAAGCCATTTTCAGAATCAGAATTTGGGGGTCAGGTTGACCTAATTATCAAGATGGAGTCAACTCTACAACATTCCCCCCTTTTGTTTTTTCAAATTTTTATTATCAAACTGATGTACAGAGAGGTTACAGTTTCATACATTAGGCATTGGATACATTACTTGTACTGTTTGTTACCTCGCCCCCCCTTTTATTCTAGTCAAACCCTTGACTTATTTTATGTTGAGGGGTGTGTACTGGGTGCATAGGATTCTTTGTACATATGGGCCAATCCAGCTTCCTGTGCCTCTAAGTGCCTAAGTCTGGCCAGATATATCTGTGAGGTCCACCCCAGGAGGGCTCCATGCAGGTGCTCTCACCTATTTAAATCTCCATCCAGTTACCTAAGTGACTGGCACACCTGGAGGCAGTTACCTCCCTCCCTTCTGAGGTCACACCCTAACCCATCTGGACATACCCTAATACACTTGGACATACCTCCCACCCCAGGCATTGCCTGGGAGTGACTCTAGCCTGCCACATGTGCTTTACCCAATTTTCTTAATAGAGTGAGTCAGTCAACTCAGGAGTGAGGAGGCTAACAGAAAATGTCCCCCCTGAATCTTAAGTTTCAACAGATCCGAAGCAGCCTTCCAGCAGTAATGAGTTGCATGTGATGAACTCCCATCTGCCTTTACTACAGTAAAGTGCTCAGGGTGAATATGTAGTTTCCTCCAGATGTCTCTCTGGCCATCCATGACCTCAATCCAAACAGGATGGGCAGGGGTTGTGGCTCCCAGTGGCTCCAATAGAATGTCACACCTTCTTCTGGGTTGCCTACAACTTTCTGCATAGACTGGTTAAAGAACCCTCTCTCACAAGTGCAAGTCTCCACTCCTATACATTTGTTACCACTGTTTTCCATGCCTCTCAGTTATCCTGCCTCATCTTCCCAAAAGTGACTCTGGCACCTTGATCTTAAAGGGGAGCTGATAGGCGAAAATCATCCATCTTCTGTAACTTCTTCAGGTTGACTCAGGGATGTTGACCCTACCTAGCCAGGAACCTATGACCTTACTTAGCCTACTTTAGCAAGGGATTGCCAGTATCTGATACCTATTAGGAGCTTTACTCCTGACTGGAAATTACAAACAAGTTAACAACTGCACATACCTCTTCTTGGGCTACAACCTCGAAGTCTTTTTGCACTCTGGTTTAGAGAAGCATTTTCCTGAGTTGCTGGGGAAACTGATCTCCAATGACCTAACAATGCCTAAATTACCTTTGCAGGCCTTAGATCTCAATAAAGACACAATCTTAGGTCCACAAGCTTCCTTTCCTGAACAGATAGGCCAGCTCAAAATTCACTCAGTTATAGCTTTGAGCAGATGCAAAGGGTTGGGATTTTAAACTATATCCCCATTTGACAAACTTAGCTTTACTACTACTCACTATCACAGATGACTGTCAAGTTCCTGCCCAATTACAAAGTAGACAGACATGGGCATTAGAAATGCATGCTTACTACTCTAGGACCTCCCGGCTCTGATTAACTTTTTTGTTTCTGTTGCCAGTCCTGGGGCGTGGACTCAGGGCCTGAGCACTGTCCCTGGCTTCTTTTTGCTCAAGGCTAGTACTCTACCTCTTGAGCCTCAGTTCCACTTCCGGCTTTTTTCTATATATGTGGTGCTGGGGAATCGAACCCAGGGCTTCATGTATACGAGGCGAGCACTTTACCACTAGGCCATATTCCCAGCCCTCTGATTAACTTTTGAAGGGCATAACACAAGTGACTAGGATCTGACACCATCTCTGCCATCCTAGCAGTGGCTTATTGCCTCTGGATGCACCATCACTTTTGTCCCAGGAGGGAATTTTCCACTTTTATGGTCTCTGGACTTGAACTCAGAGCCCGAGTGCTGTCCTTCAGCTCTCCAGCTCAAGGCTAGCACTCTGCCACTTTGAGCTCCACACAACTCACAAGTCTTGTTCCCAGCTCTCTACTGGATGATTAGAGACAAAGACTCTCACAGAGACCTTTCACTGCTCAGGCTTGCTTCAAACCGCAGATTTCAGATCAATGAGTCTTACAAAAGGCCACTTTACTCCAATTAAAAGCAAAAAAGTGGTCCACACAGAAGTAGTTTTTTGTTTTGTTTTGTTTTTTTAAAAAAATTTTTATTGTCAAACCTGATGTACAGAGAGGTTACAGTGTCATATATTAGGCATTGGATACACAGAAGTAGTTTTTAAGCATGCTCTTACCTGGAA
Organism: Perognathus longimembris pacificus; assembly: GCF_023159225.1. NCBI lineage: Eukaryota > Metazoa > Chordata > Mammalia > Rodentia > Heteromyidae > Perognathus > Perognathus longimembris. The sequence goes on from NC_063166.1 coordinate 48,852,401, forward strand.
CTTATTAAGGGCCAAAGCTACATCTGACAAACTTGTAGGAATCGTCTGTCCTTCTCTGTAGGCCTGTCTACAATTTTTACAGAAAAACCTACAAGGCAAACTGGAGTAGTAATTAAACAATCATCTTGGTAGCCCTAATTTTTCCTTTACCCAATTTGAAACAAACATTTAGGACAAGTTTTTCTTCCAAATTTCGTATCTAGAAGTGCATTCTTGATTTCTAAAGCATTTTACTAACCTCTGCTTTAACACTTACACTTTAGCTTTCATTTGAAGAACTCTGAAGCCTAGACAGGTACCCATTGCTTCAGGCTGCTTGTCCAAACTGTGCCACGAATATCTGCTCCTATTCAACAGCAAGACTTCTGACATACTGGAGAGTCAGGAACTGCCACTTCATTTCTTTCTGTTACTTCCAGTTGCTAGCATAGTTGTGATGCGCATAAATATATTCAGTGTATCCATATAGATTCCAAACATCAAATTGAGTGGATCATATCTGTTCTGTCCATACATTGGTGTTACCTCTGCACATTTGATTACTTTCTGAGTGCCATACAGAGGGAACATGCTGAAAAGAACTAATCCGCCATACACTGCCAATGTGTACAGAGTAGCACCAGCCACAGTGTTAGGTGGCAGAAACATGGACCCCAGTGAAGACACAAACACAAGACCCAGGCCTACTCTTAGGGGTGTGCCCATGTTCAAAAACTTCTCGCTGGGAGCACACATGGTCACAGTGGAGAGGCCTCCCACAATGCTAGTGGTGTACCATGCAGCTCTTATGAGAAGGGGTCCCCCTAGTATAGTCAGAGGAGCCACCACTGTACCCATTACACCAGAATGAAGAATCCAAGCAAGATGCTTTACACCCTTGTTCTGGTGATACAATATGGATTGAACTAGCATTCCAGCTCCAATCATGGCTACAAGAGTTGCACCAATTGTCACCCAAGAGCCTCTCAGCATAAAAATCCATGAGAACAGAAGATCTGGCTATTGCCAAAGCTGATACACCAATACTTTCTGCTAAGTACATATAGGTAGAATGTATCCTATCCTTCACATACTGAGGCCAGATTACAGCCTTTTCAATAGCTCCAATCTCATTAGGCATTCCCAAGCCATAGTAACAGTATGCCAAGACCCACAGCAGCCCCTCCAGCAACAAACAACCTTACCATCTGGTCAATTTTAAATTGATGGTTCAAATGCTGCTTCTTTTGAGTTCTTGGGCAGTTTTCCCATGGTGCATCCCAACTCTTGTCTTGGTGGCATGTTCCCTGCTGGGTGTTAAGAGCCACTGATTCTTTGCAATGGAATTCTTTTTTTTTTTTTTTTATCAAACTGAATTAGAGAGGTTACAGTTTCATACATTAGGCGTTGGATACATTTCTTGTACTGTTTGTTACCTCGTCCCTCATTCCCCCCTCCCCCCTCCCTCTTTCCCTTCCTCCCCCTCCCCCCATGTTCAGTTGTTCAGTTCATTTTCACCAGTTTGTAAGTATTGCTTTTGTAGTTGTTTGTTGCAATGGAATTCTTCACAATGGGGGAGGCCTAGGTGAAAGCTGGGTGGAAAACCGTAAAAGGTAGTGTCCAGAGACACACCACCCTTGCAGCCAGCATGGTGATGAACCAGGTTTACTAAGCAGATCTGAAATGCTCAGCTCCAGGTGATCTCCACCATGCAGTTTCCCTTCCCAGCCTGTGAAAACACGGAGGACACTGCACCTTCTCTGTCCTCTGCCAGGTCTTTACTGTCCCTGTGAGCGCAGGCGCTCTGACTCACTGCCTAGAACATCTGAACTCAATTGAGTTTTTCCTTAATGCAAGAATTACAAACACCAGAGTTACAAACACAAGAATCCAGACTTAGCATCTTCACCTTTTCAATACATCCAAATTGCAAAATAGCACAGAAATCAAGTTACAGCATACAAATAAACCTTTTTAAGACTTCCCAATTTTAATCCATCCTAAGGAGCAATTTTAGCAATACCAATCAAATCATTTATTTTTACCATCAGGTTTCCAGTGTTCATCTGAGAACAAAAGAGACAGGATGAAGAAAGGCCTCCATTGGCCTGTCCTACAGAATGGGAATATACCCATCTTTCTTCTTGGGGCTTGGTGAATTGCCTTTGTGCCAGCTTACTCCTTTTCCACCATGCCTAGACTCCCCATCGGGGCCCATCCTTTCCACCAGGTGTGGACAGGCTAAGCTGCACTTTTGCCAGACCATCACTCACTCCTGAGGAAAGGCTCATAGGCCTGCCCCAGGTTTTTCCTGTCCTTTCCTATTGATCTCTGAATGAGAAGCCCAAGCAGTTCTTTAACAGTGATAAACAAACATTAATATTCAAATTTCTAACATGTAGTCCCAAATTTTAACAGTGGAAATAAATTAAGTTCCCAATGCCTTTTGCTAAACCAGATAGCTTGATTACAGTGCAAATAGTCTTATGCATTAAGTTTTTCAACCACAAATTAGAGAACTCTTTTTAACTGTTGTTTTTAAGACAATGCAATATCCTTTTAGACTTTTGGTAATGGCAAAACTTGATGACCTTTTGAGTTTAAACTTAAAACTCACCCATTCCTACATCATACTGACAGTTTTGATCTTGAACATATTCACACCCATACACGCACACATTCATGCAAAAGATCTTAAAGCGTGCAAAATAAATATCGGCCATACATTTTCCAGTGGCAAGAGGTATTTTTGCCAATCTTACTCCTGCAATGACCAAAACTTAAGACAATACTTTTAACAGATGGTTTTAGCATTCTCCAGTCTCATTTACCAGGGCTTGCTTGTGTTAGCAAGACATTTTAGCATCATATACTTTTCTGCTAGAGAAAGCTGGAAGGGGGTTCCCTGGAGTAAGACTCAGCCCACAGACTGTACTTGACTCTAGTCTCAGCCCCAAATAGTGCATTTTACATATCAATTGACCCTTTAAGTACCTCTGATCTCTTAGCTCACCAGGTGGCCTGACTATCTTAGGACAATTTTAGCCAGGAGCACTTCACAGTTTCAACTTGTTAACTTTAGCTACTTGTTGGTACAATGTCCTCAGCTGCCTGCACACTCCCAACTGCCTCTTACAGAAGGGACACAGAACATTGCAGACTGATTTTTCCCCCATAAATGTGAAAATGAACAAAAACATCAGAAATGAATTTATATTTAAAACTGGTACCAATCTCAAAGACAAAACCAGTCAAGACAAAACAGGACAGAGAAACAGAGACTATGCCTTGGATGGCATGTCCGGCATCAACAAGCTAGCTGCTGGAGTAATGAAAAGACCATGGGGCCCTGAGAAGGCTCAGGGGGATCCTCCCCTGTGGAGATTTCCATCCTCCCCGGCAATCAGCCCTCTGAGGCCACCACCAGAGGCTTTAAAATCCCAATCAGGGCGAGTGAGCAGGAAGATAGTATTTATACCGGCTTCATCAGGGGGTCCTGCAGCATGCACTAAAAAGTTTAATTAGTTTACCTTTTTTAATTTCCACACTCAGATCTTGTGCCCTTTTTCTCACATCATTAAAGTGGTCAGGTCAGTCAGAAGTGAGAGGGGAGTAGTATGAGTCTGTCCCATCTCTCAATACAGCAGTCCACACACAACACAGATAACAAACAGGGATAGGGACATGAAAAAACAATACACAAAATGAACGGCGCCAGAGCAGATTGGAAATGCAATTGCAAAAACTCTTGAGAGGTAAAACAAACTACTGGTCCGTCTGCAATTCTGGTCTGCAATTCTGAACCGATGGACTATGGAGCCGTGGCCCTTCCTGCTGGTTACAGGCCCGGTCCAGCAAAAGGTTGCTGGACTCTAGCTCCAGTGCAGATGGAACAGAGTTCCTAAAAAAAAAAAAAGACAGATGGAACTTCTCTGGGGACAAGAAAATGTGGAACATTGGCCTCTCACACCAACTCCACAAAATAGTCAAAACTAAGTGTGTAGACAAAATTGAGTGTGGAACGCGAGCCTCTCACACCACTGCGTTCTCTCAAAAAAATACAAAGGGGGACTCGAACCCCAAAACAAGGGCCTGGAATGTCTTCCAAGACCCCCAGCTGATGACCCACCAGCGCGTCCGCTTAGGCTGTAATAGGGAGGCCAGATCTGCCCAGTGCCATCATTAACTGTGGAGGGACTTCAGGTTGACTCCAGCTCAGATAAGAGCAGAAGCCAACTCCATCTCCACTAAGCCCTCCCCCACCCTATTCAGGGAAGCTCCCCTTTACTATGTTAAGTTATGTAGATTGACCGCCTGAGGCCTGGGAGCTTCAAGGGAACCTGCTATGAGTAGGCCTAGAATGATAGGTTAGATCAAATAGATATTATGAGACAGACTGTAACTCTATTGGCCACCTGCGTGCAACCTAGCATGCTCTGTGTTGTATCTTCATTGGTCACCTGCGTGTGACAAGTTTGTCTGTGATGTTTGCCTTATAACCAGGCTGGAACGCCACACGGACACGCGGTCCCAGCTCCCGAGTCTGGGCTGCACAGGTGTGTGTGGTTCCAGCTCCCGAGTCTGGACTGCACACGTGCGGGCGGTCCCAGCTCCCGAGTCTGGGCCCTGATCCTGCACTCGTGGTCGGCAGTTTTGGCTCCCGAGTCTGGGCTGCGACCAAGGCAGGTCGGTTCACTTTTTGTTCACTTTTTTACCTCCCCAATAAAACTGTCTTTTTGTCATCTTGTAGCTAGAGACTGTGTGGTGGACTCTTGGGGGAACCAGGAAGCCCTTCCCTTGGGGGGGACCCCGTTTCATTGTAGCAAACCTCCACTCTACTTCAAGGCCAATGCCAACTCTTACAAATTCTGGTACCCAAATTACAAATCAAGGCAGACAAACAAAAACTCACCGATCGGTGTAAGACTCTCCAGCTCCGGGGTCCTGGGGACTGGGGGATCCCAGACGAGCTCCCAATGTTATGCCCAGATTTGGGGTCCCCAAAAACCACCAAGGAGCCGATTCTGATGCAAACGCATGGGAGTCTTTATTGCAAGCTCAAACTTGTACTCACAACTGTTACCGCCCCAGCGGATCTGGATTGGGAGCCCTGATCCTTCCATTAGTAAGGTTTATAAAGGTAAAAGCATAGTACAGATGTAGGGACTTGGCACAGGGGATAGAGTAAGCAACAAACGAGCAAGTGTGACAAAGATGTAGGAGGTTGACACAGAGGGTGGAGCGAATAACAAGCCATTTACAGAATCAATTTGGGGTCAGGTTGACCTAATTATCAAAATGGAGCCAGCTCTACAACACTATCACAGTCACAAAGTCATGGCCTTAAAATTATCTTACAGTGTTTGAGGTCAGAAGCCTGACAGGGCTCAGAAGGCGGATATCAGAAGTCAGGAGAGCTATAATCATTTTGGAAGATCTCTGACATATATTTTATGTCTTTTCTGGTTTCTAGAACTTCCCACACTTATTGGCTAATGGTCATACCACTCTAGCCTCTGCTTCTGTCATTGCAACCCTTTTTGAAGGCTGCTTCTCCTTCCTGTCTTCCACAATGACCTTTGTGATTACAATCGTCCCCTGCATGGACAATGCAGGATCATCTCCCCATCTCAAGATCTTTCATTTATTCCTATGTACAAGTTTCCCTTCTCAGTGTAGGAAATATATCCACACATTGGAAAATATTAGAATGTGCACAAAATCAGGGATGCAATTCTGCCACACATGCTCTTGTAACTTCACGCTCTTGTAAGGTCATATACAGGGCCCTATGCATATATAAACAAACATACCAACTAAAATGTGGTCTAAGCAGGGGAAGATTGCAGTAGTGTAACTCCTTTGAACACCTAACAATGTAACAAAACAAATACCAGGAAGCTGGAATATGGTGTTGCCAGAGGGGAAAGGGGGAGGTCAAAAGGAAGGGGATTAGACGGATGGAGAGAGGAAGTGTGGGCGAATGCAGTGATAATATTTGATATAAATATGTGAAAATGGGGATGGAAGAGATGGGGAAGGAGATGGAGAATGGGGAAAAGGTCACACTGATCAAGATACATTTTTCTAGCCAAGCACAAGAGGAAAAGGGAGAAGAGGAAGTAATGCCTGACAGTGGTGGTTGGGCAAAGGGAATGTGGAGTAATTAATTAATGGGTACAGAATTTTAGTTTGGTATGATGAAAAAGTTCTATTAAAGGTGCTATTTGCACAATACTGTGAGTGTACTTACTGCTTTTGCTAGGCCTATAAATTAAAAGCATGATAAAAGCTGGGCACCCAGTCCCAACTTTACATCTGTGCCCTTGGATCTGAGCCCTTGTCTCTTGGATTCACTTTACATTGTGTGTTCACCTTGTCCTCTATGAAAGACAGGATTTACCACACCTAAGCATCTTGTGGCCAATGGCAAACTGCCCCTCAGACAGGCAACACCATCTCTTTGTTGTTTTTGCTTTTTTTTTTTTTAAATTGGTCAGTTCTGGTGCTTGAATTCAGGATCTGGGCACTGTCCCTGAGTTTCTTTTTCTCAAGCTAGCACTCTACTACTTGAACCACAGCACCACTTTCAGCTTTTTCTGTTTATGTGGTACTGAGGAATCGAACCCAGGGCTTCATGCATGCTAGGCAAGCACTCTACCACTAAGCCACATTCCCAGCCCAACATCATCTCTTTATCTTATAGCAAAAGGCAAAACTGTTCCAAAGAAATAAGATAGCCCAACGTTCAGGCAGCTTGTTCCTGCTCCCTCCAAGCAAATGCCATCTTCTCCAGGACTCCAGATACAAAAGACTGAGCTAATAGTCAACCAAGCATACTGTGACTTGGGAGTGTTTGCACTAGGCATACCTTTCTCAGGCCCTAATTCTTCGTATTTAACCTAAGGCCAATGCTGGACTCCTGAAGGTTGTACTAAAGTATCTTCCCATGGCTACCATGTCACAAATCCTTACCTAAACTTACTGTGTCTCTTTATTTGACATATGAAGGCAAGAGGCTGAACCTAATGTGGAACTCCTGCAGTTTGAATTTGGGGCATAAAAACCTTGTTTCAGGGCCACTAAATCATATTGAAAATGATTAAATGTTATGTATATTTTCCCAAAATAAGAGAAAATTTCATTTCCAGTACATAGTATATTGAAATAATTTCTAAGAATCAGGATTACTATCTATAGACAATTTTATAAATATTAATCTGTACTTTAGGTTGTGACTCACTTATTTTTGACTTTGAGTTTGAAGTTCCATTCACAAGTACTCATTGACAACTTGCTGGAATTGCAATGGTGAGCAAAACAGACATAGTTGCAACTTTATCAAAGCTTATAGTTACATAATAATTATAGTCTTATCAGAATTTCAAGAGAAAAAAAGGTGAACAGAAAGTAAGCAAGCAACTAAGTAGTGATGAATTGTAATAAATGTGTGGAAATAAACATACTAAGATGCAGACCTTTGGGAGAGAAAAGACATACTTTGGAGGAACCTAAGAAATGGTTTGTCAGATAGAACTGAATGATTAAAAAAAAAAAAAACTATAGGTGGCTCATGCCTGTAATCCTAACTACTTCAGAGGCTGAGATCTGAGGACTGTGGTTCAAAGTCAACCTAGGCAGGAAAGTCTTGAGACTTACCTCCAATTAACTAATGAAGTCACTAGTGAAGCTGCGGCCCAAGTGGTGGAGACCAAGCTTATTTATTTATTTATTTATTTATTTTTGCCAGTCCTGGGACTTGAACTCAAGGCCCGAACACTGTCCCTGGCTTCTTTTTGTTCAAGGCTAGCACTCTGCCAACTTGAGCTACAGCGCCAGTTCTGGCCTTTTCTATATATGTGGTGCTGAGGAATCGAACCTAGGGCCTCATGTATAGGAGGCAAGCACTCTTGCCACTAGGCCATATTCCCAGCATGGAGACCAATCTTGAGCGAAAAATTTTGCTAAGGAATAGTGCCCAGGCCCTGAATTCAAGCCCCAGTACCAGCACACACACACACACACACACACATCATGCATCACACAAGAAGTTAGGAAATATGAATTCTTGCTCAACTTTGTTGTGGTTTGAACAGCAGAGTGTGCTTAGGTCTACTGAAGGGGGGAATGAAGAGTTAAAGTAAACCCCATTTTCAGGCAGCCCCCATTTTGTTGTCTGTTTAAACTATGAGCAAACCCAGGGCAAGCTTATTAGGGCCCAGCTGGTCAAGAACTCTAACTGCCTGGGAATGCTTAACTCTAACTGCCCCCAGAATGCCTCGAGCCCTGAGCCAATCAGATTTGTACCCGTATCCTAATCTTGCTTGCTTGAACACCTGATTGCTGTAACTTTGTTTTTTGTCTTGCTTGAACACCAAATGGCTGTAACTTTGCTTTTTGTCTTGCTTGAACACCTGATTGCTGTAACTTTGTTTTTTGCCTTTATAAGCCCTGTGCAATTGCAGCTCAGGGCTTCCTCCTAACCTCTGCTGTGTCAGTGGGTAGGAGCAACTCGCTTGAATAAAGCCTTGCCTTGCTTTTGCATTTCGGCGGGGGCGGGGGGGGGAAGATACATTTTTCTCACAAAGTGGCTTATTGAATTGAAACATCTTTGTACAACTACTTAAAGGTAATTTTAAAAATAATAACTTTTTTTTTAAAAGAAGAGATACCCTATTTCCTCACAGTACCTTTTCCCTGGCCATTGCGGATAGGATCAGAGGTGGGAAGAGCAGCTCAGACAATCAAACATCTCTAAAGATGCAGAATTAAGATAGAGTTTTCATTGTTAGGTTATGCAGCATTGAGTTAATTACATCTATGGACACAAGATACTAATCTGGGCTGTGAATGCTAGGGCACAGGGAAAGCTATGGGGCAGTGGGAAGGGATATGTGGGAATACAAGAACAGAGAGGTACAAAAATGAAAGAGGGTATGACCAAGGGGGAGGAGACTACTGAAGACACTCCTGTTCTCATAGTCCATGCTGCTGATCTTCTTGGATACTGTCTCAGATTCACATAATTCATTGCTGAATGTTTATGTCTTGTATGGGTCTCTTATACAAAAATAATTCTGCTATATGAACCACAGGATCATGAGTTTATGGAATCAAACTACATTACCTTCTCCCCGTCCCAATATACTTGTTCCTGCATGGCATCTGCCTGTTTCCACATCTTTTGTAAATACAGATGACTAAAGACCATGTAAAACAGTATCTGTATGTAGTTGGTACACTTTGTGCAGTGGCAGAATAAAATTTAACCTCTTGAAAGGAAGGAATAAAATTAAGAAACCAAACCTTATCAGGGCTGAGATCTTATTCCCCCTGAAGGAGGCAGAAAAAATATTTCATAAGTTCAGAGGAAGAAAATTATTTACATTATTTCCTCTCAAGTGAGTCAAGTATGGGTATCCTGGATACAGGAAGTAAGTCAATAGCCAATGACTCTGAAAAAAATAATGCTCCAATGACTACATGAATCTGGTGGTTGGAAATGAATCAGACTCTTTCTCTAGGGAAATTTAATAAAATTAAGTCTCTCTATTCCCACTTAAGTTCATACATAATCATAGTGTGTTATTATACAGACTAAACACATGAAACTGCAAATTCAGAGCTAGTATGCAATGTAATTTATTTCCACCAGTAATGAGTTGTCCTCTAGGTGATGAAGGAAGGAATGAAAATAGACACTAAAGGGAATCCAGTATCCTTTCTCAGAACACTTAATTTCTGTGTCCACCTTATACAATTTACAAAACAAGAACTGCTGCTTTTTGTGTTCCCAACAGGTGTATCTACCATCCTCTGCCAACACAAAGACAATGGAGTCTGCCAACCTGGCCTGTGGGCATTTATTTTTAAATGTTATTAACTTTGTATCAGCCCACACAGGATATCATTCTGAAACTTATTTTTAATACTCATAAATTGGATAGAAACTATAATCCCAGAAAGTAGGTCAGTTCATAAACGTAGAGAAAGTCAGGTAAAACTTCTGAACTGATTTAATAAGCCTGTGCTGATGATATTAGAAAAGCTCTATTTTTGCTAGAAACCATGGCTTACTCCTGTAATCCTAGTTATTCAGGAGGCAGAAAGTTGAGGACTGTGGTTCAAAGCCAGCCCTGGTAGGAAAGTCCATGATAAAACTCAGAAGCATAAAGAACAATCTCCCCTGATTCAATCCCAACCAAATCACACAGTAGTTGTTTTGTGCATATGAGTTCAGATTTCTAAAATTTAATGAACACATATAACAAGATGGAATAAGAAATTCCTGAAAAGGGGAAAGAAAGGCAGAGAATTTCCGCGCCAGATTCTGTTACGCTTCAGGGACCAAGACTGCCGGAGGGATTCGGTCAGAATTGGTGGGTTGATGATAGAACAGGAGGGGGCCTGGAAACAAGCCCTATAGACACCAGTGCACCACAGGCCTCTGCGGGAAGAATCACTTAATGAGTGGAGATAGACAGTTACCAAAATAGCCACTGAAACTGGTTTACCTCATCACCTTACACACAGAAACCTTTTCCAGTAGGAAAAAAAAAAAAAGGAAGGAAAGGGTATAATGAGAAATAGCTCTGAGATGTGACTGATTGACACAATGGAGGGTTTTGGTTTTTTTTCTTTTTGATCAGGCCAGACTTTGGGTACCTGCTGTAACACTCTGGATCCATGCCCTCCACTCTGCTGCTGACCACTATAGATGCTCTGATTTCTGTACCAAGTCCATCAGCACAGACTCCCCAGTCTCAGTAGCAGTGTGCGAAAATAGGAATCACACATTGGCTCCCAAATGCTTTCCAAAATTGACACATGTCCCTTTTGTACTTGCTTCATTGCCAGACTAGTCTATAACACCCTGCCTTTCTAAAAATGAGCTGCTGCTGCACATAGCAATAAGGACTCACCATGGAAACAGTGTAAGTTGGGGGGGGGGGGGGGGAAGCCTAAACAAGTTCCAGAAGGAACATATTTTAGTAGTATTTTTATAAAATTTAAAAATATTTTGAAGTATTATTTAAAGATTATGGGGAGTGGGAATGTAGCTTAGCGGTAGAGTGCTTACCTTGTATGCATGAAGTCCTGGGTTCAATTTCTCAGCACCACATAAACAGAAAAAGCCAGAAGTGGCGCTGTGGCTCAAGAGGTAGAGTGCTAGCCTTGAGCAAAAAGAAGCCAGGGACAGTGCTCAGGCCCTGAGTCCACGCCCCAGGACTAGCAGCAAAATCAAAAAACAAAGAAATTCCATGAGGCTTAAATCTCATTACCTACCAAAAGTTCAGAAGTGGAACTGTGGCTCAAGTGGTAGAGCACCAGTCTTGAGAGAAAAAGCTAAGGGATGGACAGTTTTAGCCCTAGTATCTGTATGTGCACGTGTGCCTGCACACATACACACACATACACCCACACCCCCCACACACCCCCACACACACTGTCTATCACATTAAAATGACTGTTTCCACTCAGTGTTTCATCTTTCTCAACACTGGGGCTCTCTGATTTCAAACATATCACAGTCATGTATCCATCTGACATCATCTGAGCTACTTCTGTGACAATGACTCTAAAATCCCTTGACTTCAAATCCCCTTCTAGCTTCATACTTGCCCTTCAAACCCTGAGAGGCAGATAACAGCATTTCTGGTCTGAATTCCTGCAGAGAAAACTAATAAAAACGAGAACAATTGTTTCTGCTTCCATGACAGATTCCCCAAATGATTAATGACATGGAAAAGCTACTCTACCTTTGCACTTCTGAGAGTCAAGAGCTTCTACTGCAGAGTTAACAGTGAGGGTATTTTCTCTACCTTCCTGCAAGCTTATAAGTATACCCCATGAAACTTACACCCTGTGTGCACACTAGTTGTGAACTGGAATTGATAAATCACAGCAGCATCATTCATGTGGCAGAGTGTTTCTCTCAGCTGCAATCTTCCCAAGTCAGAGAAATTCCAAGTATCTGCCAAGAAAGAGTAGCAGTGCTTATAAGCTACGTCAAATGCCAACAGAATGTGCCATGTTGAATTATTTAAACAGGCCCAGGAGGAGACTAGACAAAAATTCATTGACTAGATTTAATTTGGGCAATTAAAGAAGCCTAATTCTCCAAATGCAGAAACAGATAACAATCTGGGTGTGTTGGGAAACAGTGTTCAGCCTTCCAAATAAATTAAAAGGAGAGTTTAGAGCTGAGAAGTCCTGTTTGTAGCAATTTCTGCAGGTCTTTCTTGGAGGGCCAGAAAGAGATCCCACTGCTCTGTACAAACCCACAGGGCAGAACCAGAGCCCAGTGTAAGGCAGGTGGTGACTCAATAATAACCTAACAGTCTAACATCTGAAGGTACTCATGATATGCTTGTGTACTCCAGGGTAATCCAGTGGATTGTTGTTTTTTTTGTTTTGTTTTTTTTTTGGTACGGGGATTGAACCCAGGACTTTGCACTTGCTAGGCAAGTGCTTTGTCACTGAGCTACATCCCAGCCCTAATCCAGTAGATCTCGAGGGAAGCACAGAGGTCAAACAGAGGCAGGAAACTCCTGTTGTGGCCCTGCCACAGCTCCATTTTACCATCTTGTCTTCATCTGTGCTTGGAAGCTGACAGCCAGTTCTGGAACTGATTATATTTGAGGGGGCCATTGTCTAAAAACCAAAGACACCATAGAAATTTCTGGAACTATTTAGACTGCCCAAACATTTCAACGTTTTTATTTCCTCTGGCCTATCATACTGGAATTATTTCATCAGCAATTCATCTCACACAACATCTCCATGTGTCTTAGAAACACAGACTTATTCTACAGGATTAAAATCAAATTTCACCTTCCTTTAAGAATTTCTCCTAAAGTTTTGAAGATTAAGAAAACATCTAACTCCTCACAAGTTTTTGAATATATACTTAGGATTCCTTTCTGTAGGCTATGAATCTCTTGAAGGAAAGATTTACGTATTTTAAATATATAGTATATATTTTAAATATAATTATAGTATATATAGTATAAGCATAATTATAATATATACTTTAAATATAAAGTATTTTACATATAAGTATTCATCTTTATATTCCCAGTGGTAGATCAACACACACACTAAGTACACACACACATGCACACATATATGTGTGCATATGTATGTATTCCTATACATCTGTGTATGTACATATATGTATATATATATGCTTGTATATTCCATAAATTAAATGAAAAAAATAATGAGAAATATCCATCTAGTGCTACAGAAGATGCTACATCACAATTCCAACTTCCCCAATGACAGTTAAATGGGCTCAAGACAGAATATAGCTAACTGTGTGTGCACTAAGGGCTGTGCCAGATATCAACCACACAGATGTAGTGTGTGCAAGAGATTCCTTCCTGAATTGCATAGCAAAGATAAACAAAAGGCCCAAGTTGATATGCCATGAGTTTATGTATATCTTCTATTCATATAGGTTCTGGTGTAAGATGGGCCCCTTCCTTCTTCTCTCCTATTCAGCCTTACTGGGAATGATGAATTTTCCTGCTAGAAGATGAGTTGATTGACAATTGGTGGGAGGGTAGAAACTTAATTTTTATTCCACTTACTAATTCAGTCAGTACATTCTGTGTTCAATGTTTTGTATCTGAGTCAGGAAGCAATCACAGAGCAGAGAACAAACAAGAGCCCTGGAAACACTGGTAGTGCACTGTCTTCCATTTTCAGTTGCCATAACAGAATATCTGAAGTATAAAAAGTAGAAGATTATTTAGCTCAGAGCTCTAGAATCTAGAAAGTCAGCAACTTCTGGCTAGGGTCTCATGCTCCTTCAACCCATGGAGAAAAAGGAAATTACAGGCTTGGACAGAAGAGAAGAACACGAAGGAGGAATTATCTCAAGTTATGACAACCCTCTCTCATAGTAATTAATCTTCTGAGAAAGTGAGAGTTAATCACTCAACAAAGAAATTAATATATTCATAAAGGCTCTAATTTCATAATTCAAATCCCCATTGTCGCTGCATTAAGGAAATGAGATCCCAATACATGAATATAGGGTTACAAACTCAAACCATAGAGCAGGCACCTTAAGATTTCAGTCCTAGAACATGCTATCAGGAGCTGCTTGTCTTAACCCATTTTACTGAGAAAATCTCTTGTGGCAGATGTGAGTGTGGCCTCACGTTCTTGGAGCTTTATGGAGGAGTGGAGTCTTCAAGGCTTCACTCTGAATCTGAAGAGGCTTTGTTGACTCAGTGAAATGAACTGAAGCCGAGGAAGCCACCATGTAATTTCCAACAGGCGCTAGATGACATGCATGCAGGTTCTACTTATTTCTTGGGACATTCTTGCCAGGGGGAGCAGATGCCCCACATAAATGCCTCTTTTACAAGAGGCCAAGATGGATGTCATTTGCAGGAAAAGTGAACAAGTTGCTTTGGATGCCCAGCCAGGATGAGCCTTCAGATGACTATAGTGACAATCAGGCTGGGGTACAACAAATACAGAAACCTCAGCTAGAAATTGCTCAGTCTAGGCTTTTCTGGATACCTGAAAACTTATATGTTAAAGGAATGGAGGATTAAGTCATTAAGTTTGGGTGTTATGCATGGACCATCTCCAGATATCTCTCAGTTTGTAAGCTATTTACCAGCAAGTCTTCACTCATTCATATCATTTCTCATATGACACTAATTTTTTGGAAGTCTCTGATATGGCAACTTATATGGAAGTAGCTTCTACACCTAGATACCATCACAAATATGTCACAGAAAATGAAACACTGTAGCAAGTGTTCTTGATGTGATCTCCTCCCTCTACACTGCTGCACTAAGTAATGAAAGTTCCAACACATGAACTTTTGTAGACACACCCAAACCTTAGTAAGGTTTCATATCAAGTACAGGGATGAGACTATCTGGAATTCTCTTTCATCAGTCCCTTCATTGGGAAAACCTCTTGCAGTGATTGTAAATCTATGGCCTCGAATTATTGATGCCCTGTATACTAAGCCCTTCATCTAAAGCAAGTTATCATCCTGTATCATCATTATGGAATTTTTCAAATAGGAAATTTAAGAATACTTTCAGTTTGATTCACAATCAGTATAACCCTGGTGGAGAAAGAGAAAATGAATGTGCCATTGACACCATAGACAATAGCAAATTATCCTCCTGTCCTTCCCCCCTCCCCTCCTTCCTCTTTTTCTGCCTCTGTATCTCTTGGTTCCATTGCTGTGTCTTCTCTTTGATTGAGTTCTTACTGTTGACTTCTGAAAACATGAAGCCACATTTTCCACTCTTCTGGCTCTTTAGCCAGAGGACCCAGCAAGTGATCTGGGCACCTTAGCTAGTGCAGTTAAACTGTAATGGGATAGATGAGCAAAGAGTACCATTCAAAGACACAGAGGCCCTGCCTTTGAAATATCTTCAGTCCTACCATAGAAATATTCTGTTGGGATTATTGTCTAAGCAATGAGGGATTTGTAGGCTCACTGCCTGCTTCCCAGGTCTCAAAGCATCAGGCAGTAGAAGAACTAATTAGTACTTAATTGTTGGAATGAAACCCACAGAAGGATGAAGAAAGTGAAAAGAGGAGCCATTCCCTCCTTTATGATTTCAGCTTTTCTACACCACTCTCAATTAGACAGTAACTCACCCCATCGCACAGGTGCTACAGTGTCTGCGTGGACCTGGGATTCAATTTCCAGCTACCTTTATAACCAGATCCTCTGAGGAACAGATATTTACTTTATGCTGATGCAATTAAAAAAAGTTAATTTCTACTTTGAAGCACACAAGATGTATGCAAGTTAATAGCTTTGCAGCGCTTGGCCTCCAAACAGAATGAAAGGCTTGTTGTTTAGTCTTAATAACCTGGGGGACAAATCTGAGTACTTATAGAAATTACAGCCTCACTCTTAACTGATTTTTTTTCAGACAGCTGCTTTCTAATAGGAGGATTCATATCTTAAATTGTGCATATGTTCAAGTGACTTCCCTCCCTCCCCCCCCCCGCCCCCTGCAACTGGCTATGTCATTTATTTTGGGTGTCACAAAGGAAAAATAAGGCAGAAATATGCTTCATGTCAGACTACTTTAAATTGGACACAGTATTCATTGCACAATGGGGCTGTGGTAGCTCTCTCTGAGTACCATTCTCCTCTCTACTTGTCTCGAGTCCTCTACTTTCTCTGTTCTGAGCATATATCTGTAGGTGACAGCTGCTAGCGTTCTTCTTAATAATTCTCTTGGAATTTGCAAGTGATTCACGCAAGCCTCCTGTACCTTTCTTTGCAAGTAGGTGGCAGATTGGGACCAGGCCCAGGGAGCTGCAGCCCACATCAAATTGCTCCTTGTAATGCTGATTGCTCCCATCCAGCCCAGGCCAGCTGTATGCTTTCTTGAGCTTTCTGGAGGTGTGTCTGAGCACACACCTCTGCAGTGGTTCTTATGGCTGCTGAAATGTGACCATCAACTGCATCTCCTCTAACCAAGTGATGAGCCTGCAGCCAGACTTCCCACAATGACTTTCTTCTTGATAAGAAACACAGCAAACAGCTCAAGAGAGCAATACTGTGGTTAAGAGAGCAACTGGAGTCCACATTGCTAATGGAGGACAAAATAAATCATTGTGCACAAAAGGCACAACTGAGGCCAGATTCTTAGATTAAGACAAAAAGAAGCCAGTTAATAAGCATACACACACACAGACAACCACCCCCCAACCCCCACAAACATACGATAAAAAATGGTCAGGTGGTAAATTCTGTGGTCTGTGTATTTTACTACAACTTCCAAGAGAAAAGGGAGAGAACATGAATTGCTACATAAAACCTGGACACTAATTGCAAATGTGGGTTGGTCCAGAAAAGAGAAATAGGAATCAACTGTATCTTCATAACACAAAGTGTCAAAGTAAAATGAATGATTGGAAATGACAAGCCCTCTCATATTCTTCCCGCCATAATTAGGCCACTTCAGCATTTACACTAGGGAAGAAGGTAAGCTAGCTAGATTTTAGTGGTTATATTAATTTCTTTATAATAAATCACACTTCTGAGTCAGCAAGCTTTGTAGGCTTGTACATAAATTTAGACTATAAATCATCTCTCCAAGATGATTTGGGTTAAAAAATAATAACACACAGGGAATACATGAAGCCTATCTAGAGATGACATTCTAAGACCTGAGGTTCTAGACCCTTCAGCAGGTAGATGCACAGCACATCTGTAGGGGTGTTTAAGTGGTTGTTGTTGTTTGTTTTGTTTTTTGTTTTTTTTGTTTTTGTTTTTTTTGCTTTGTGCTAGTAGTTAGACTTAGACTCAAGGCCTGGGCCTGCTTGCTAGATTTTGTTAGATTTTTCACTCTACCATTTGTATAAGTGACACCTGCTGGCATTCTTCTTGATTCAGTCTCTTGGAATTTGCAAGTGACTCACTTCTGGATTTTTGCTGGTTAATTAGATATAAGAGTCTCATGTACCTTCCTTCTTGGCTGACTTGAATCCAACATCCTCAGACTTCAGCCTCCTGAGTAGCTAGGAATACAGGTGTGAGCCACCAGTGCCTGATGAGATCTGTATTTTTTATTATCATCTCAATACTGAGTGGTTGAGACATATATGGGGCAAGATCAATGGCTGATTGTGTTTTGAGGAAGAAGCAATGAGGTCCATTGCCCAAATAGGGATAATTTTGATATAGAAAGTGTCAGTGTTTGACTTGGTTGTTGATTGCACATAAAGTATCAGAGTGGGAAAAGGAAACAAGGGCATTCTATACCCAAGAGCCTCCCTCTTAGCTTTCATTGGGCACTTTGGATGGTCAAAAAAGCATAGGGGTCTTCCACAATTAACTTCTCAATGATTATTTGAGATCCAACCTCCCACATATAGACACCCAGATGCTTGTGTCCAGTTTCTCCTGGTTACAGATATCAATTCAGTGGTTTAAGTGTGCAGCCATTTATGTGTGTCATTCTAGATTTTATAAACTGGCCATCAGGCTGGACTGTATAGGCATCATCTTGGGTCATTATACACCCACTGTCAGCAGGCAGTCAGTAAGGCAGCTCCACCACTGGTAACCTAATGGGCAGTGGTGTTTGGGAATCACAATCTATGAGGTCCGTCTTTGTTCCCCAAGCCAAACTTGCTTCTTTGGATGGTGAAAAGAGATAGTTCTAGAGAATAATATACCTGGGAAAGCCCCTATGTGCAATTGCTTATCCAGTCCCACAGCCTTGCGATTTTCCCCATTGGTCAGAGAAAATCACATCATCCAAAGGCATGGGACAGGGAGAAATGAATAGGAGTTGTCATTCTTTCATCAGTTCCCAGTGGGATACTTGTAGTTCTACTGCATTGTCCTGTCCCCATAGGTCTTCATTGTATATCATGAACTATTGCCAACTTCTTCACGTCCACTGTGCCTTCCTGTTCATTCCCAAAGTTACGCCAGAGTGCCACTGTGAGTTTGATCCATTTTCTATACTGCTCAATATGGTGCATTTCCTGAACTTTTCCAAACAAAACCAAGTTTTTCAGCAAAAGTTAACTACATGGGGCAAAATACTACTAAGTTAATCAGAAAGGACTCTTTCCCTACAAGAAAATTATATGAATTAAGACATCAGATACAGACATGTAGGACAAAACCTGTGGCTTTTATTTTATCTAGTCAGAACCTATAGATCACCTACTGGGATCAAGCAGGGCCTTTAGAGCATCATGACAGATGGTAAGAATGAAAACTCTTAAGCAACCTGACTGTCTCCACCATGTGCTTTAGGATGCTGCTGCTGGGATCAGAGATTCAATAGGATTCAATCTTCACTTACAAAAGTCAAACTGTTAATTCTAAAGTGCCAGTCAGGCATTGGTGCCTCACATATACAATCCTAGCTGCTCAGGAGATTGAGATCTGCAGACTGAGGTTTGAAGCCAGCCCTGGCAGACAAGTCCAAGAGACTCTTTTTTTTTTTTTGGCCAGTCCTGGGCCTTGGACTCAGGGCCTGAGCACTGTCCCTGGCTTCTTTTTGCTCAAGGCTAGCACTCTGCCACTTGAGCCACAGCGCCACTTCTGGCCGTTTTCTATTTATGTGGTGCTGGGGAATTGAACCCAGGGCCTCATGTATACGAGGCAAGCACTCTTGCTACTAGGCCATATCCCCAGCCCCCAAGAGACTCTCATCTCCAATTAACCACAAAAAAAGTCAGAAGTGGAGATGGGACACAAGTGATAGAATACAAGCCATAAGCAAAAATAGTCAAGCAAGAAGTCAAGGCCCTGGCTCAAGTCCCAGGCGCACATGTGCGTGTGCACACACACACACACACACACACACACACAAATATTCAAAAGTCTAAAATTTCAAAAATGTCCTTGAGAGAGTTTTGATTCTCATTTCAATAACAAATTGAGTTTTGATTTCAGTTATGTGCTTCAGCCTTTAATGTTTTCATAGTAATAGTGCCATTAAAGATCACTTAGTATATGCCAAAGATAATTGGAAACTCTACCTTCATCATTACCTCTGAGGGGCAAAAGCTAATATTAGGACTTTTTTATCAGCCACAAAAGTGTAGGAATCTGCCCAGAGAGCACAGTTTCTCAGAGGGAGAGACACAGCTAAGCCTGTATGTGGAACTCTAGGCTATGGCAGAACCAGGGCTTAAAGCACTACCACGTGCCAGCTGCTAGAAACAGGTAACTTGGCCCTGTAGGAAGCTAGTCTGGAGGCTTGAGGCTAGGATAGGTGGTGGCAGGGAGTGCTACACATGTGCAGATCCTGAACCTCTTATAAAAGCAACACCTGTATTTGCTGAAAGAGTTGGGCGATGATAGGAGCAAAATATGTCAATTCATGGTGACTCCCAAATTCAGCCTGGGTAACTGGAAAGACACAGTCACTGTTAACAATATGAGGAAAAACAGAGAAATAGCAGGTCATGTGACAGGAACATTAGGGTAACAGGATCTCTGATTTGGACACATCACCTGGAAACATAATAGTAGACATTGATAAGAGTGCCCAGGATGTGATTGATTTTGCATCCTCCAGGCTTAGGGTGGGGTGTCACTCAAGATGAAGAAGTGGCATTGTTAGACAGAGCTTCCAGTCACAAGACAGGATGATTTCACAGAGGGCATGGACATAAACAGGAAGGAGGAAAAGTCCAAGTGCTGTGTTTGGGCTGGCCAAGATTCAGAAGTTGAGGGAACAAGAAGGGACCAGTGAACCAGTAGAAAGCAGTAAGTTCTGGACCAAATAAAGATGGAGTTCCAAGGGAACAACTCTTTGGAATGTGGATACTGAGTTCAGAGAAGGCTGGGAAGTTGGTGCAGTAATAGGGTGGTCATGGTGACCTTGACAAAATAAATGTCTGCTTAATTAGGAGATTCAAACCTGGACAGGACAAAGGGACTGCAGAGAACACAGGTGAAAAGATTCATTTCTGTTGCACTGGCATTAACCAACCTCAGGAGCCTGACTGCACAAACAGGGCTTGCTGCATGTGACCTGGACAAATGGCTGCTCTTGGTCTGTACATGAGTTTCCCCATCAGTAAGGTGGGAAGAATAATAAAACATATTATCACAAGGATTCAATGAATTAATAAATGCCAAGTGCTTGGAGCAATGTAGTCTTCTGCCGGAATTAGTCATGCTTTGTGGTAAAGGTTATTACCATTCATGACACCTATGACAGCCTGTGATGTTTTTCCTAAGGTTATTTGTGTGATGCCAACTGAGGACAGGAACCAGATTTGTCTTCTAATCAAAGTTAAGCTCTCCATAGTACGCAGGAAGGGGCAGAAAACTTGCTTCTACACACACTTCTTGGCTGAGAGAGCAGTAACTCACTCAATGTCAGTATGCAGGAAATATTTCAAGTCTGGGCTTCAGACACTGGCACTGAAGCTGTTCTGCTTCATGCAGCATGATTCTGTGCTGCCGGTATCTTTAGCATAGCAGAGAAGCAGGAGGATGTCAGAACAGTGGAAGCCCTGTAGAGTCAGCTGAGACTGTGCCAGTGTAGAAGCACATGACCTCCATTTTATTTAAAACTGAACAAAGCCCATCACAGCAGTTCCTCATGGCTGCAAGAGTCAGAAGTATCCCCACCCCCATCACAATGCCCTCGGGATCTACAGCAAGTCTGCTCTGGAGCATCAGCAATTGGGTTCCTAATCCAGGTGCCCCTCAGTGAATACTGGGAGCCTAGGGGGACTGAAATGTGGTGTTAAATAAACTTAAATACAGAGCACAAGGAGCAAGAGCTAAGGCAGGGTTGACTGGTTGTACAGGTTGGAGCTAAGACCAGTGGCTGTCATTTTAGCTTTATTTCATGGTGCCAACCAGAAATATACCCATTGGCCTGCTAAGAAATATAAAACATGAAAAAGTTCATTCCAGTAGGCCAATGAGTAAAGCTTCTAATTGGGCTAACACAAGTCAGATGCCACTGCGATGAGATCCCACAGTGAGTGTGTATTTTTTCTTCTATTCTCAGAAGAATCCAAGAGGTCATATGAAAGCAGCAGCAAAGTTGTCACTAGTAGCTATAGTGAAGCTTGATCCCCAAGAGTCACAGACCTTGTTTCCACTGAGACCACATACCAAGGAAGAGAGGTCATTTGACTCTTAGTTTTTATGTGAATCTAGCTGCATCTGGGAACCCAACTGATGCAAATGCTGATTATCCAGAGACAACTATGGAAGTTTTTATTAACTATACCTATGCATGAGAGTGCAGAATTAACCAGAACATGATGCTTGTATATATATTTTAGTTCCAGGTTCGAGGGGAGCAGGGGCAGATTGCCCAGAAGGCAGAGCTGACTGACACTACAGCTGTGGTTATTATATATGGATCACAGTGTCTCAGTAGCCTGCTGCTGTGGCAAGTGACCATATATGTTCCTGGCCCTATGTTAAAGAGACATGGTAAACTAGGTTGACACCTATTACCTGATACCTAAGTCCTGACTGAGCACAAGGCTTGGCATCTCATGGAGCCATTGCAAATCCCCCTGTGAGCCACAATCCAAGGATACAGATCACTGCAAAGAAGCTCAACTCTTTCTCGCTGCTTCAGTGTGCTTATTTTTCCCTTCAACAAAGAACCACACATTGGATAGTTTACAGAGGAAATACATTTGTTTTTTCAATGCTCTGTAGACTGGCAAGCCCAATATCAAGATGCCAATATTGAGAGGGTTCTTTCTGGGTTATCCATGGAGGGAGGCTAGCAATGGGGGAGAGGAATAAGTGATGGAACCTACAGTCTACAGCACCTGATCACCATCACTGATACATCATTAGTCCTAAACACCTCCATTTGTCTCCACCTCCCTGCACTATGGCAGGCAGGATTCAGTTTCTAGTACATACTTTTAGGGAACATATTCAACTGTACTTCTCACATGTGTCTGCTATGACATCCACCCAGGCAATCAACAAGGCCTCCAACTGCTCCTAGTACACTTGGAGCATTGCTTTTCTTCCACCTATCCTTTATTGCTTACCTTTTGGAATACTTACTAGTTGCATATTGGGAATCCAAGTCTGTCTTTTCCTTCATGACTTCCGTATGTCTGTGAGTGTGTACTTGTGTGCGTGGCAAATTAGCCCTCAATCGGCTTTCATTTTTACAAGTTTCCTCCCACACATCTGCTTAGCAGAAATTTGAAGAAAAATGTCTTCAGAGGCCGCAATTTAAATCTCAGGAAGTCTAGTATAGTTGTCATAAAAACTTCCTCTCTTTCTTATAATCTGGGAGAAATCCCAAGCATGTAACCAGAATATCCTAAGGACTCCAAGCTTGGTGCTTTTCTTCATATTTCTGCTATCTCAATTAACAATGGGAGTGTTTACATTGGGTCTATCTCATGATAATTTGGCTCTTTATCTCTGGCTGCTGAGGGCTAGGGCTTCCTCCCCATTCTTGCTAAGCACATGGAGTGCCTAGCCAATCCTAGAGATACAGTGTCCTGATCTTTCCACACAAGGAGAAAAGTGATGATGCCACTTCGCTCTCATCTTTTCAAGAGCTTTTCTATCTCCTTTATGAGCTAAAAATTGGCTGTAGGGATCAGTAATATTAACTCAAGTCATTAAAATAACTCTCCAGGTTAGCATTATTGTGTTTGGTGCCTGAGAAATAAAGATATTGGACGAGATCCCCTGCTGAAATTACTAACTCTTGAGTTTGGGTGTTGAATGTTCCATAAAGGTGCATATGCCTCATGGTGTTGCCAGCTGTAGCCTATGAGGAAAGAGTTAGTGGTGTTTTCAAGAGGTGAGACCTTAGAGGAGGAAGTTAGGTTATTGGATTGTGCTGCCCTGGGTTTGTGTGGTTGATATCTAAGACACCAAGAAAATAGCAAGCATGGCTTGTGAGATATAAGCTTTATTTAAATGTACTAAGGAAGAGTCCAGTTGCAACAAGCTGCTTCATCAGAAAGTCCTGTGGCAGCAGCCAGAGCAGTAGCACTGATCTTCAGGATGTTCCTCTGCATTTGCTCACTGCAGGGAAAGGGACTTTACTGATCAAATGACAAAAAGCATCAACATCCTTGCTGGATACCCGTGGCATACATCCATAATCCTAGCTACTCAGGAGACTGAGGTCTGAGGATTGAAGTTCAAAGCCAGCTCAGACAGGGAAATCCATGAGACTCTTATCTCCAATTATCCACCAGAAAACAGGAAGTTCAGCTGTGGCTCAAGTGGTAGAGCGCTAGCCTTGAGCTGAAGGTGCTCAGGGACAGCGCCCGGGCCCAGAGTTCAAGTCCCATGACCAACTCCCCCCCGCCCCTAAAAAGCTTCAATATCATTATCTTCTTAAGGTTCCCGTGTGTGAGTAGCCTTCCAAGAAACCCTGCCCTATGTGCAAGGAAGCAGGTCCTCTTCTAGATAATGCTAGTGTTCCTATTCCTATGTGCATGTGGGAAATACTG
Organism: Perognathus longimembris pacificus; assembly: GCF_023159225.1. Classification (NCBI taxonomy): domain Eukaryota; kingdom Metazoa; phylum Chordata; class Mammalia; order Rodentia; family Heteromyidae; genus Perognathus; species Perognathus longimembris. The sequence goes on from NC_063166.1 coordinate 48,876,332, forward strand.
ATTAGTATTCTTAAATATATCACTGACTAGACATTTCAGCCCAGTCCACTTTCATTGTCTGCTTTCATTGTCCCCTTAACCGTTATCCTATTATCTTGGGAATGAGATGGATCATTTGAAGAACATAGTGTTTCATGTCCTCCTGTTCTCAAAGAGAATAACAGTTTACTCAAGATGGAGATACTGAGACTCTGCCTATCTCCTGCCTCTCTTTTTGCATTTTGGCAGTTTCTTCTGCAACATTCTGAAACAGCACGCTGCCACGATGGGCTGAGTGCCCCAAACCCAAAGCAATATGGCTCCAACAGGATGGACTGAAACCTCTGATACCATGAACCTCAATAAACCTTTCTTTATTTTAATTCCAAAATATACTTTATTTTTATTTTTTGAATAATTATTTATTGTCAAAGAGATGTAAGAGGGGTTACAGTTTCATACGTAAGGCAGTGGATCTAAATAAACCTTTCTTCCTTTTAAGGTGATTGCCCCAGATATTTTGTGACTTGTATAAAGCTGACTGGCACTCAATCTGGGAAAAAGTCAAATTGTTAGAACCTAGAAAAAGTAAAGGATGTTTTATGATTTACAAACGACACACTAAGGGGTGTCCAAAGAGGACTTTTGTGTATGCCTGCCTGTCTGTAAGTTTACTGTACTTCTTAATATTTCATTAGGCGATGCTTGCAATATGCTAATAACTTTTTACCTATACCCTCATGATTTTATCTTTCCATATTAAAAAATCCAATTTGAACTTGGGAAGCAATCATTGGAACACCTTAATTATAGCCATCTATGATACTTCTAAACTAAGAAACTTTTTTCTGTCATTTTTAATTTAATTCCACTAGCAATCTCATTTACAAGCTAGAGTCATGTTCCTTTACTAAGCATGCTCAGTTTTAGAGCTGCATCAAAAATCATTGATAATGATGATGTTAGGACATAAATATAAATGAAGACTGTCTGGAGAGAAATCAGCAGGATGAGGAAGGGGAAAAGAAAAAGGAAATGATACTAAGGCTTGAAGTATTTTACACACACACACACACACACACACACACACACACACACACCATCATAAACCTACCAGCAAAAGGGAAGATGAGGAAGGGAGATGAGGAAGAAGAGGAAAGATAATATAATGGGGAGTGCAACCCTGCACTCTTTGTTCTTTGTACATATGTATGGAGCTACACAGTGAAACTGTATTAATGTGCTTATTCAAAGAGAATTTTTAATCATAGTACAAAAAATTAGACAGAAATATGTCCTCCATACTGGGTTTTACAATGAAACATGTTACCATTGCTCTTCAATCCTGAAAAGTAGGAATGAGGTCACTTTTTGCTGGGAGGCTGATTCAAGGAGTCTCATTTAATCCCAAAATTGTCAGCTACAACACAGAATTAATTCCCAACATCCTTTGCTAGAGATAAGCACAGAATTTATTTTGTGATACTTTGAGTCAATAAAGGTTAATTTTTAAAGAAGATGTATGAATGCCAAGGAGACAAAATAAAAAGAAGAGTGTTGGGAATGTGGCCTAGTGGTAGAGTGCTTGCCTAGCATGCATGAAGCCCTGGGTTTGAATCCTCAGCAGCACATAGACAGAAAAAGCCAGAAGTGGTGCTGTGGCTCAAGAGGTAAAGTGCTAGCACTGAGCAAAAAGAAGCCAGGGACAGTGCTCAGGCCCTGAATCCAAGCCCCAGGACTGGAAGGAGGAGGAGGAGGAGGGGGAGGGGGAGGAGGAGGAGGAAGAGAAAAGGAAGGAAAGAAGGGAGGAAAGGAGGAAGGGAGGAAAATAAATGTGTTATAGTATGAATGTCCCATGTGGTTATTAGGGGGCAGTATTCCCCATATGAATTATTCAGGAGGGGAATTTCAGAACAATGTACAGTGATTATTTTTTAATTACATTAATTTTCTCTTTAATATTACAAACAGGGAATGAAATCCATTTTGCAGTGCTCTTACCAGCTAAAAGAGCCAATTAAATTTAAAAGAGAAATTGATTTTAGGGGGAACTCAATTAAATCTTTCATTTGGCTGGTCAGAGACAAGGTTAGTAAAAACAAAATGGGCCAGCCTAGAATTTTATTGTCCTGGCAAGTACTGGAATGGGTTGTCAGCTATTGCTGACATTTTCTAGGGCACCCCATGAATTTTATATCTGGCTACATTATGGTTCTAGAAATTCTCCTTATTGCACACAGAATCCTGTCTCAGCCTTGTGGCAACCTCTGCTTGCTCAGGTTAAAATGCAGCCATAGGACTTGAGATTTCATCTAGCTCATTTAGTTTTTTTAAAAAAGTACTATTCAAAAAATACTAAAATATCTCCAAATAGAAATATGCACCATGCCAAGTCTTCAAGTTCAATGTTACTACATATGGAGGGCTGAGATTCCTGGTCCATGAGGATGGTTCTAGTAATGATGTTGGAGAAATTCTCTATATGTTGCCTAGACCCCCAGCACTGTCCCCTTCACCTTTGCCTTTCACCGCCCTCACATTGCTGCTGATAAGAGTCACACTCTGAAACTCGAACCTGACCAAACCAACGTCTTCCTACAGCCCTTCACCTCTCCATGTCACCTTCAGCAGCGTTGAGAACCTTGGCACTTAGGAGGCCACATGGTGCCACTCCTGGACCCGGATGCTCCCACTGGACAGTACTTGTATGCACTGCCATATGATGCTGCCACCAAACTCTCTCTACCTTTTCTTCACTAGACTGTTCCTCCCTCATTCCAACTAAGGCTTTTGCCTTGGCACTGTGGCTATGTGGGGCCTGGATCCTTCTTAGTTGTGGGAGTTGTGCAGTATTTGGTCAGCATGCTCATTTCCAATCCATGCCATTTGTATTGGCAACCAAATATGTTTCCTGATATTGCCAAGTGCCATCTGGATGGGGGAATGTCACTCATAGGTATGAACAGCTAAGGTAGGTGTAGATGATAGGTCCTTTGAGAAGCTTCCTCTATACTTTCTACCTATATTACTGGATGAATCTGTGTATCTATTCATTCTACTGCCCAAGAAATATCACCAGCAGAGATCATGACAAGTGGGAGATGCACAATTAATGTGCACAAATAGATACAAGAGGGAGTAGATGAGTGGATGAGTGAAAGGATGAGGAGTACTGGGGGGGGGGAAGAGAGGAAGGGAAGTGGTGGTAGAAGAGTTGATGGATGGATGGCTAGACGAATGGGTAGATGGATGAGTGGATAAATGGGGGGATGAGTGAATGATGAATAAATTGATGATGGATAGGTGGGTGGGTGAGTGGATAAGAGGATGAAGAATACTAGGGAAGAAGGATGAGGATAAGAAATGGATAGATGGGTTGATGGATGACTGAGGGGATAGATAAGCAGATAGATGGGGTGGCTAGATAAATGGATAAGTGGATTCAGGGATGGGTAAAATAATAACTACTAAAATGATTTCTAGAACTAAAGGACATCCACAGTTCTAGGCTTTAGGTTCTATAGGCTTTTTCTTCAGGCACAAACAGAACAGAGTATAAAAAGATAACTGAAGAAGCATCCACTTAGTAATAATCTCCCTGCAGTTATAGAACATTCTATCCTTCAAGTCAAGAGTTTGGAATTGGGATCTTTTCTGTACTGAGAAACAAACAAAGCCAGAGCAGGTGGCTCATGCCTGTTATCCTAGCTATTCAGGAAGCTGAGATTTGAGGACTGTGGTCCAAAGCCAGTTGAGGCCGGAAAGTCTGTAAGACTCTTATCTCCAATTAACTACGAGAAAACCAGAAGTGGGGCTGTGGCTCAAAGTGGTAGAGTGTTAGCCTTAAGCAGAAAAAGCTCAGGTCAGTGTCCAGGCCCTGAGTTCAAGCCCCATGACTAACAGGAAAAAAGAAAAAGACCTTAGCTGGAAATATGGCCCAATGGTAGAGGACTTGCATAGAAACTGAAGAACTACTTCTGTGGCTGCTCTATGAGAAGACTCCTATTTTCAAATAGTATGAGAATAATATTTTAAACAACAGAACAATTTCTTAAAATATAAGATTCATAATTTAAATAGTATTGATACTTTAATCCATGTTCTAACTTGAAAAGGGTGTTGTTTGAAGTATCTATCAGCTCCCTTGAACAGGAACAGTCCCTGTAACATGCAGCTCTTAACCCTGACACAAAGAGCACACAAATTCTGCTACTGCTCCTCTCAATGCCCGCAGGCAAGGCCTCCTCACAGGACTAAATCTGGATGCTGCCTGGTGCTCAGAGACTCAGAGCTGCCTTAAGGAAGCCTGTACTGAGAGAGCAGCATTTCTCATGGCATGTTTAGGCAGTGGTCTGAGTGCAGAAGCTGGGCAAATCTCTATACTCCTAGGTATTTAGGAAATTCTATCTGTTCTTCCCAGACATTTAGGTGATTCCAAGAATCCTTGGTAGAGATCAAGGACTGCTTAACAGCTTCTATTTCCAGGAAGCCCAAGCTCCAAGGATATCAACCTTTTCTAATCTGTTTTCTACACTTTGTGCCAACAAATCCCTCTCATTATCTATAATTTAGTACTGACCTCTAAGTTGTGACATTTCCAGGGGCTCAGCCCTTGGTTTCTACCTCCTTTCTTTATACATTCCTTACATTGGGTAGCTTCTTGGCTTTCAATAATTCTTATTTACTTATGGTACCTAAGATTATAATGCCAATCTTTCCTTATCTCTAAATGCCCAGTTCATATTTATTCCCTAAATGTCTGGTCAATGTCTCCATTTTGACATCTAAAATGCATCTTTCTTACAGCATATCCAAAACCAGTCTCTCAGATTTCCCCATCTCCCCAAAACTACTCCTTCCACTCCAACTCAGAGTACAGCAGGTCTCAATGCTCACATTTCTCCACACATGACTGTCTGCTCAAGAAAGAAGAAGCTGGGCTGGGGATATGGCCTAGTGGCGAGAGTGCCTGCCTCATATACATGAGGCCCTGGGTTCGATTCCCCAGCACCACATATACAGAAAATGGCCAGAAGTGGTGCTGTGGCTCAAGTGGCAGAGTGCTAGCCTTGAGCAAAAAGAAGCCAGGGACAGTGCTCAGGCCCTAAGTCCAAGGCCCAGGACTGGCCAAAAAAAAGAAAGAAGAAGCTGTCACTAAGTTCCTCATGGACCTGCCATTCCTCCTTGGAGGAGGAATTGCAACATCTGCATATTTCCATCCTCTCCATTCTCTCCTTCAAATGCACAAGAGATCTGAGGATTGAGTCCAGTCAGTGCTGCTGCAAGTATCATGGATCCTGAGAATCACAGTTACCACATCCGTAACTTCCTGTGAGCAACCCTGTTCTAAAAGATGCACATACTTTGCCTCATTCCATTTTCAAGGATATCTTGAGACAGATACTATTTTTGTTTACAGATGAGGAATTGAGGCACAAAAAGAATAATTTCCCCAACAGCTCTGTCTGGCTGAACTGGGAATAAGACCTGTCAGTCTGGCTGCTAGTCCATGCTCTTCCTCACTGTAAGATGCTCTCTGGCCTTGCTGCATCTGTAGGTAGGCACCCAACCTTTGCCCATGCTGAGGACAGCCTCAAAGCTGGGACCACTTAAAAGGATTTTCAGATCTTCAGAAACAGGAATGAACTGAGAGGACCAGAAGCCTTGACTTCTGAAGTCTTGAAAATACTATTTGCAGAAACCACTGTGCTTGCACACAGGTATTGAGGAGCAGGATTGGAGGACACAATGCTCTGCCCAGCAATTTGAAGGGTGAGCCATTATTAGGGAAGCATATGGATCCACACTGGGGAAAGGAAGCATATGGGCAGTTCCACTTTGGGAAACTTATTAAGAGAAATGCCACTGGCCCAAGTCAGCCTCTCTAACAGAATAGGGGACTGTGTGTCCTCATTCTTGTCCATCCTGGGCTCTGAAGAAGTCAAAGCAAAGCCTGGAGGCAAGACCCTGAGACTCTAGTTCCCATAACAAATTAGACAAGATGATCTTGTCAGTCTTGCTCCTTCTCCTTGCTGAAATCACACTATGTATGCTCTCTCACTAATGGCTACAACACTGGACACAGCTCCCAGCACAGATTCCCAAGCTTCAGTGCAGGATCAAATGTGGCATAAGTGGTCTTTAGTTCTCTCTCTCTCTCTCTCTCTCTCTCTCTCTCTCTCTCTCTCTCTCTCTCTCTCTCTCTCTCTCTCTCTCCTTCTTTCTTCCCCCTGCCCTGCCCCACTCTCCTTCCTCTTTTCCTTCTCCCTCTCCCTCTCTCCCCCACCCTCCCTTTCGTTTGTATTCTCATCATCAGAGAGTGGAACTCAAACTCACTATCTGAGCTTTAAGTGCCTTAGCAAACACCTTACCACCTGAGCCAAGCTTCCATACCCATGGCAGAAGTCCTACAATTGTGCAGGCCTGTAATTCCAGCACTAAGGAGACTGGATTGGGAGGATCCTTCCTTAGTTTCAGGTCAAGCTGAGCTCTATAATGTGCCTCTGTATCAAAAATATTTTGATTATCTTTCAGTTTATCAGATTTATTTCAAATTGAGCATAATAGTTTCTGCAAAGCATTTTTTCATTCTCAAGGTGTGAGGCATATACAATGAGCCAGAAATACTAGAATAGGCAACACTTGTGAATATTTAGAACTTGCTACCAACCACCCTTGATATGCTATACCACAGACTCAAGGTGAAATTATTTTCATTCTGGCTTCCTATTCTGCCTCATAGGGAAATTCCATCCAGAGAAAGTATTAAGTCTGTTACGTTGCTGGACTGTGACCCACCACAGCTTCATTAAACAGACAGGCAGACATTGTGCTTTCAGAGTCCCTGAATGGGCAGATGAGATGCTTTCTAGGCTACAGTACTATCCAGAGGTCAGCAAAACATGACTCCCAGGACCAATCTGATGGGCAGCCAAACCAGAGCCCTTGGGGTTTTAAAGGGAGAGCCCCTATAACAGTCCCCACACAAGGCCAAGGTGTTTGTGTTCCAAGCAATTTCCTTTTGTACTACCTCTTGACCATCTACAGAAAAAAAAAAATTATTGCTTCCAAGATGCTATGGCAGGGAATTTATGTCTTCTTGTTCTAACTGTACTAAGAATTACAAGGAAGAAGATATAATTTAAGGGCTCTATGTTGTTCTTTATAGGCTTCCAATGCCACCAGAAGCCTAGTAAGAAATTACTGTTTGGGCTCAAGTAAAAATAATTTGAAAACAGACTGTCTTGCTGTTCCATATAAAGTAAATAAGACTTAAAGATTGATGGGGACATGTGAAAGGAGGCAGGAGGCAGCTGTATGAACAAAGCTATGGCCCCAGGAGTCTCAAATCTATTGAACTGATTGGGTGTTATAACACACTGAATGAAGGATACATCCATAGGTCTCTTCTAGAAAAGAAGGGAGGGAATAAAAGGGGGATGGAGGGAGGGAGGGATGGAGGGAAGGAGGGACCCAATAAATATGAGGAGAGCTTTTCCTTGTAGGAATGTGATAATTGCAGAAGTAACAGCAAACTTAGACCATCATCAATAGATACCAAATCTACTGAGTTAAATCTTGGTGAGGAGTAGCAAAGACACAGAGACACAAAATATCACTTTGTCAATCATTTACTAATTACAAAGATAAAAATGGCAAACTTTTTTGACTATAACTGACAGTCACAATCTTAATGCAGTGAGTAAGGTTTATATCACCAGCAGTGGCTCCTGTTTCTAACCTAACTCCTTCCTATTTTTCTTGAGAAGGCACCCAGCAAGCTGAGATAAGGAACTTTTTTAGCTGAGCTTAGGAGGATCTGTCTCAGTTTATATCATCTCCCTCCTTTCAGTCCAAGCTGGTTGTATTTTGTCTAATATAATTATTTTAAATTTTATCAGTTTTAGCTAGGTGCTGGTAGCTCATACCTATAATCCTAGCTATTCAGTTGGCTGAGATCTGAGGATAATGGTTCAAAGCCAGCCAGAGCAGGAAAGTCCATGAGACTCTGATTTCCACCAGAAAGCCTGAAGTGGAGGTGTAACTCAAGTAGAGTACTAGCCTTGAACAAAGCAGCTAAGGGACAATGCCCAATCTTCTTTGTTAGACAAAAGTCATAGCCACAACTTGATTTGTCTTCTAAACTGAGACAGTGTTTTCAGACTTCATAGATACCTCTTTTTTAAATTACATTTTTAAGTGGTTATACAAAAAGGGTGCCATTCAACAAATCAGTTTATAAGTACAATGCATCTTGATTTGATTGAGAGTATGTATGTGTAAGTCACACACCATTAATTATTTATGGAGCCTTTTATTGTAGTGAATAGTACTCTAAGGAGATTCTTTTAATCTTGCCAAGGTCTTTTTTTAATCCTCCCTTTCTTTCTCCCCTGTAGTGCTAGGGACTGAATCAAGCCCTTGTACATGCGAGGAAAGTGTTCTACCTCTGAGATGCACCATCTGTTTTTTTTCCTGAGAATTTAACAAAGAATCTTTCATTCACTCTCTTGGCCTTGTCTTTAGGCCAGGCTTTCCTGAGAGTGCCCTGGATTTGTTCTTTCTTTCAAAGACATGTCTTGATTTTAGCATCATTTGCCATCCGGGGAGGCTGTAGATCTTCCTCAGCAAAGCCTGGCTTCTCTTTGTTCTTCCTCAAACTCTGATATTCCCCTCTCTTACACTTACGATAAACAAAACCAAACACATGGCACTTTCTGAACTCTAATGGGAAACCTCCTTAACTGGACTGTGTAACTCAAAGGACACTCTTTAATTTCCCTGTTACTACAGGCTCCAGTGTTGCTAATCTCTCTGCCACTATCTGAAGAAAATTCCTGCTCCTCTGGTTTTCATATTTTTTTAAACCTTGCCTTTCCCTCAAAGTCAGGAAGTATAAGCATTCCTCAATTTAATGTTGTTTCATCTATGCCGGTTCTGGGTTTTGAACTCAGGGCATCAGTGCAATACCTAAGCTTTTCTTACTCAAGGCGAGTGATCTACTACTTGAGCCACAGCTCCACTTCTGGCTTTTTTGGTGACTTATTGGCTTATCTCCAATAAATTGGATTATCTCACAAACTTTCCTGCCTGGGCTGGTTTTTGAACTACAATCCTTAAACCTCAGGCTCCTGAGTACCTAGGATTGTATTCATGAGCCACTGGTACCGGCTCTAATTAAAAAAATGTTAAAGCTTCCTCCTACTGCCCAGTTTCAGAGCCATTCCCACACTTTACAATTTCTTTTAGGGGTTCCTAGCAGGTTCAGAAATCTGTATTGGTGATACAATGCTATATACCAAGTTACCCCCAAACCTAGCAGTTCTAACAATAAATAGCCTCAGAGCATTAGAAATAGCTTAGCTATTTTGTTCTACCCTAAGATTTCTTAGAAAAGCAAGTATGTTTTATTTCACTCGCAAATGGCATTTGATAGTTGCTTTTTTAAATTAGATCAGCAATATGTATCACATATTTGGAATTTCTGAAATATTCTAATATTTGAAAGAGTTTACCCAATAAGTCAAGCCCCACCTACTTCTGGTTATTTAATTGAAGACATTTGTAAAGCAAAGAGTGCTAGATTCTTCCAGGAAGAGTCTACACAAATATCTTTTCATCAGAGAGAAAAATAAAATTATAATTAGAGAGAGAGAGGAGAATATATAAGATAGAGCAGATAATAAAGGGAGCCAGAGAGAGAGACATCAGAAAAGTTCATGGAGAATAATTAGTTTTAATCTTTTAAACTCAATGAAATTCCTGGATATTAAAAAGGGACCTCTTACTAAGAATTTTACTATTATCTTTTCTTTAATTGGCATATTGTGAATGTGGAGTGCCATTTCTTCAAATTCCACAGGAACTAGAATAACTTCAGCAAATGAAATGAACATCAGAATTCAAATCATCTCACTGTTTCAAAATATATGGTTCATCGTTTCCATCAAGGTCTCTGCTAGAGTCTTCTCGGGATCCAGGACCTGATATGGTTCTCATGGTAAGAATTTGTTATCTAATACCACCATATATCCCTCTACTGGTGCTCTATTTATTATTCAGTTCAAATGACAATCTTCTAGAATTCAGGGGACAGTCTGATCTCCACAGCCTCACTGACACACTTAGCAGGATTTTTTCCCTCTGGACTGCTCCACACATCAAAATATGACTGATGTTTTAAACATTTTTATCTTCAAATTTTTTGTTGTCCCATTAAATTCTAGGTTCCAACAGGAGATCATGTGTGCTGTACCTGGCTTTTCTTGAACTAATGTGAATGAAACAGAACCAACACATAATAGGGACTTGATAAGGGCTCAGCTGTCAGTGAGTAACCCAAAGTGACCCAGCCAGTCAACATGTTTGGGAGCAGAAGATGCTCTGCTTGTTGCTAACCACGCTGAAAGATGCACTTCTGACCTAGAGATCTCAGCCCTGACTAGAGCCAGAGGTAACTCTTATTATGAAGATTTGGGCACTATAAGGTTAAATAAGCAGAAATCTGTGTGGTACTTACATTGAATAAAAATATACCTGGTTTTGCTCCCTTATCTGACAATTTAAAACAGCTACCAGCTAATATTTGTTCTACTCCACTCCCAATTTTTTCCCTCCAGCCTAGACCATTATTTAGTCTAAGACTTAATACTTAGTTGAATAAGGCAGATATCCTAAAGCAACAAATAAGACAAGCAAAGAAAGAAAGAAAGAAAGAAAGAAAGAAAGAAAGAAAGAAAGAAAGAAAGAAAGAAAGAAAGAAAGAAAGAAAGAAAGATCAGGGCTCAGAATAAGATCAGTTATCTATCCTCTCTCTGAGTCATGGACCGGGAGACATGTCAAAGAAAGGCTTCTGAGGGCAGAGGATCTTCTGTTACTTGGACTTGAGACCTTGCATGAAAGGTCAGCTTTGAAAATCCCTAGGCAGACAATGCCATGACCACAGCCCAGGCGTTGGATCCACGCATCAGTTGGTAGAGGATACTTCCTACATTTCACAAAGGTCAGCTGTCCTGGGACTGTGTTTACACAGGGGAGCCAATCTAGCAGGGCCACTACCTAAATAGGGCCTCTGTGCTGTCTCCTGGGAGAAAGCAAGAGGATTGATAGCTTCTAAAGCCAAGAGCCTCTGGGGAGGAACATTGCCGCTCTCTGGAAAGATGGGGCTGCAGCTAGAGCTTGAGGGAAGAATGAGCATCCTGATCAAGCAGTGGGCCTTCCATTAAGTTATACTGACAGAAAAGTGATGGACAGAACTTGAAGGAAAGCATTAATTATCTGTGCACACTATTATGTATTGAACAGAATATTACTGTTCTAAAACACAAATAGAACATATCAAGAGCCTTTCAGGACCTTGTGTCTTTTTCCTTTTTCTTAATATCAATCTCAACATGCATGTAATGTACACTCACACACACAAACACATATGTACACAGAGAGCAATAGAATGTGTGTGTGTGTGTGTGTGTGCCATTTCTGAGGTTTGTGTGTGTCCCTGAACTTCATTTGCTCAAGGCTAGAACTCTACCACTTGAGCCACAACTACAGTTGCAGTTGTTGTTGTTGTTGTTGTTTTTAGCATAGTTTAGTAGAGATAAGTCTCATGGACTTTCTTACCCAGGTTGGCTCAAACTGCAATCCTCAGATCTCAGTCTCTTGAGTAGCTAGCATTACATGTGTGAGCCACCAGCACCTGACTTGTACTGGATATATTTCAAAATGTAAATCTGGGAGCAAAGATATTATAGTGTGACAGGCACTTCTGAGATCATAAACAACTGAAAGAACATTATGGATCTGTTTACTCCAGCATTAAATGAATAAGTTAACCTAGATAATTTTGTATTAAAGCATCTTATTTTTCAAGTTAACATGCAAAGCATGGATGCCTCCTTGGCCTATGCCTTACTCTAGTCACCAGGGTAGGACATGAAATAAAATAGACACATTTCCATAGGACCTAGTGAAATGAATATCAAAATAGAATCAATCAATCAGTGCACCAGGAAAACATAAGGGCACAATAGAGCCTCAAAACATGAAACAAAAACTGAGAAAATATGCATGATCTACAATTATAAATCAAGATTTCAATACTCCTGCTTTTAATAAGTGGTAAAACCAGCAAAGAGAAAATCAGCAAGATTAGAAAAGACTTGCAACACAATCAACCTACATCACCTAACACATCTACCTATATCAATGCTACAATTGTATTTTCAGAGAGAGAGAGAGGTGGGGAGGAGATTCTATCCTGTATAACAACTTGAATATACATAGTTCTTCATGTGCCAAGTGAATATTAGCCATTTATGTATATGGCAAAAATGCAAACATCAACAAAAGTAAGATAATTAAAAGCATTAAACATGATAACATAATATATATCTACATATATATAAATACACATATACTTTAAGCCGTAAGATTAAAACATGCACCTATGCCTCAATATGAGGCACAAGGAAGGGCTTAGAGTGTGCTTATGAATCAATTCATAGGCCCCTTGGGTATTGTTAAGTCCTGGTAATTAAAAGACAACTTAAGGCTTGACACCCTGAAATTTCTGATATATCACTGAGTTACCTAAAAACAGTGGGGAACAGAAAAGACAAGATTATCCTTATTTGCAATTTCCCCCATGTGTCTGTGAAGCTCAGAAGAATCAACTTAAATATTAGGAGACTGGGTATTGGTGTTGCGCAGTATGGCTGAATCCAATAGAAAAAGCCAAGTCCAAGTTTTTGGCCTCAATACACACCAAGTCTGAGGGGCTATTAACTTTAAAGGCTTGCACAGGACACACTTGAGCCTGCAGGCATGTTGGATATGGTCATCTGTATGAGCAAGTGTTTTCTTTTAGTAGGTGAAGTTCATCATTCCATGCACTCCTGAATTTTAGAGCTTCTTTTGAGAAATCTGTTGTTTTGATGGATTTGCCTTTCTATGTGCCTATATACCTTAAATCATCTTTCACTTGCTTATTATATTTAAGGGAATACAAATGTTGTATAAATAGTTGTTGTGCTACATTTTAAGGAAATAATGACAAAATATCTGTATACATTTGGTTCAGATGTAATATGTTTTAATATTATGTGATTGGTTGAATCCATATGGATGTAGGTATGGAGTATTTATATCTAAAAGTTGTATTTATATCTAAAAGTTTCTTTAAAACATAGAAGAGCAAAAATGCAAAAACACTGACATGAGGGGGAAGAAATGCTAAGTTTAGGGAAAGGCACTGTGTGCTAAACCTGATTTAAAATTGATAATAAACCTTTGATGCTTCTTATAGACTGAAGCTTTGAAGACTGATGAAACTGAGTTACTTGTGCAACTTGTACATGATGTATAAAGGACACTTAGAGAAAAGAGGCCCATTCCAAGTTCTGCTATAGGCTGAATTATGAATCTTCCCCCAAAATGTTATGCTGAAATTCCATCTGTCAGTAACTTAGGATAGGACTTTGCTTGAAGATAAAATCTTTAAGAGGTTATAAAGCTAAAATCATTAGTGTAGACTTCAATCCAACATGACTGGTACCTTGATCAAAGGGGAAGTCTAGACATAGACATGACAGGACAGACACCTTTCCCCATCAAGCACTTTTCCTTGGGTGTTGTCACTCTAGAGACACCAAGGTGTGGTTGTCATCATATACAAAGTGAGGTACAGTTTATACTCAGAATACAATTGAACAAACCTTAAGAACCAAAGAGACAGCTGGGAGCAAGTTAGCACTGTGAGGTGAGCCAGATATGGCTGATGTGGTTACAGGTGGCCAAAGTGGCCCTTCTCCTTGCAGAAAAGGGTTTTAGGGTATATAGATTTCTTCTTGTAAGAGCGTGCAATGACATTGAGTTCCCAAGGGCTGTTCTGGAAGCCTGTGATGGTTCTGATAATGATTGTGAAGGGTCCCATATGGTCTGTGGCACAAAGTCCATGTGTGGCCTCATTGTGGAACTGTGACCCAGGTTCTTTATCTGTGTTCACTAAGCATCATGGGACATGATGCCCTTCCCTTATGTTATAGTTTGCCTTGAGTTTGTTCATACTCTAAGCCAACAAAACAACCATTACACTTAGAACAGGAAGACAGTTGATACATTGAAGCTATTTAAAAAAATTATATTTTCAGGCCAGAACATATTTTATAAGGGAGTTTCTCCTGATAGATTGTTCATGAGCAATTCCATCCAATTACAATAAAGCATTTGTGCTCTTGAAATGCTTTTTCTTCCAAAGCTGTGATTTGCCTGACCAATTTCCTCCACATATAAATTAACTTAGGATCGCCTATAAAATGAAGAAAAGCAGGTCTTTCTTTTTAAAATAATAAAGTCGTGTGTGTGTGTGTGTGTGTGTGTGTGTGTGTGTGTGTGTCCTGGAGTGTGAACTCAGGGCCTGGGCACTCTCCTTGAGCTTTTTGTCTCAAGGGTGGCACTCTACCACTTGAGCCCCAGCTCTACTTCTTGCTTTTTGGTAGCTAGTTGGAGATAAGGGTCTCACAGACTTTCTTGCCAGGGCTGACTTCCAACCACAAACCTCAGAGCTCACCCTCCTGCATATCTAGAATTACAGGCATGAGATACTGGCCTCCAGCTGAACAAAGTTTTTAAAGAGGAGGTAAACTTTCCAGAAAGGAGCTTATAGTGCTCCTATTATAGTGACTCAATTTCCATTCCACTCCTTTTCCTCTTCCTTCTTTCTGTTTCTTTTTTTATTCCCCTCATCTCAGTGACCAATCAAAAGTTCCTATCCGCAATTGTCTATATCCTGCTTCTTAAAAGAAGGACACAGGGGCTGGGGATATAGCCTAGTGGCAAGAGTGCCTGCCTCGGATACACGAGGCCCTAGGTTCGATTCCCCAGCACCACATATACAGAAAACTGCCAGAAGCGGCGCTGTAGCTCAAGTGGCAGAGTGCTAGCCTTGAGCGGGAAGAAGCCAGGGACAGTGCTCAGGCCCTGAGTCCAAGGCCCAGGACTGGCCAAAAAAAAAAAAAAAAAAAAAAAAGGACACAGGTATCCATTAAGCAAGCATAAGAGAAGAGAATCCAGTGGACTCCCTTGGGAAAGGCTCTTAGCCACTGAGTCTCATTTTCCTCATCTCAAACTACTGCTACCAAGGAAGATGGGCTGTGTTATGCTATCGAACAAAAGTCCCAAGCAACAGGAATGGAAGATAGCTTCCTAACTCTATCATTGTGTCCTCCATTTGTGGGGACTGTGTTCCAGATCATTCTCATTCTGGAACTTGGGGTGATAGCAAAGATGCCTCTCAATACCAGGCCCTACCTACCTTGTGAGTGCAGGCACAGGGAATTGAAGGGGTGAGTGGGCCTGGAGAATGATGAAAGGGGTGATATGGATCAAGATGCATGGTACTCATAAATGGACATGTCAGGTTGAAACCCCTTTGTACAACTAACTACTTAACAATTTTTAAAAATCTGAAAACAAGCACAGGATACAGTGTCCCTGCTTCTTCTATTTTATATGACTCATATGACTATCCCTCACTTAAAGAAAGTGGAAGGGCAATTGTATGTGGTGCTTATGAGAAATCAGCCCTGTTGACTCCCACAAGCACCTGTCTAATAATAACACCAGGAAGGTGTTGACAGCTTCTACAAGGCTACCAGGCAGGGAGAGGCAGAACTCAGAGCCCACTTGGGCCCCAATCACCACTTCCTCTACCCACACCTCCCACAGGACTCCCCAAACCCCACTCTAGTACAGTAGCATACAATGAAGGGCCCTAAACTTCCTTGAAATACCCAGAAACATTTTACCCAATCACTGAGGTATGAAGGAATACCTGCAAAGTACCACTCGATCTGTTTCCAGCACCAACTTCACCATGGTGCTGGAGAGACCCTGTTCTCTGGCTGCTACATTTCCTCTCTTGCCTTTGCCCTACTTGTTACACAGCTCCTTTGGTCACTGTGACAAAGTATTTAGATAAACAACCTAATGGAGGAAATGCTTATTGGGGGTGATGATTTCCAGGATTTTAGTCCATGGGTGCTTTGGCCCTCTTGCTTTGGGCCTGTAGCCAATGAGCGCATCGCTGAATAAGTGTATGGAGAAGGACGCTGCTTATAGCATGGCAGCTGGGAAGCAAAACAGGCAGGTGAGAAATTGGGGATCTCACATTCCCTCCAAAGATGCCCTCAATGACCTACAATAGGCGCTAATTCTTCATAGTCCACAAGCTGGCAACTAAACTTTAACTCTTGTGCCTTTGAAAACACTTCAGACCCACACTGCAGCAGCTGGCTAGCCTGATTCCTTGTCAGTAGAATAGAATGGATTTTGGAGCACCCAGGAATCGTTTTTGCTTTTGCTTATTTTACTTCTGGGCCTACAACGTGTTGATTATCTTCTTTTTTCCATTTGTTCTTTGTACACTTTCATTCTTTTCTGTGTGGTTTTCCAAAATTGCATGAAGCAAATTTTTTTCCCTTGCAGCTTCTCCAAAACCCATTTTTCTCTTTAAATGATTAAAGAGCATTCTTCCATAAGTAAAAGTTTCTGAGAGATTTATGGGTTTGGTTTTTTTTTTTGCCTGCCATAAGCAGGCCTAATGTCATCTCCCTCTTTTGTTTACTGAGCATGAGTCTCTGCTAGATAAATGCCCAAGTGATGTGGAAATCTAGTAGGAGGCAAGGCCTTGGCCTTCAAGAATACTCAGTCTGGTATGGATGGTAAGAGATAGATGGGCCAAGAAAAGCCAGAGAAAAGAACAGGGTACCAGGGAAAACAAGAGAAGTGACCCTAAAACTGCACAGAGGACTGAGAACAAAAGACAGGATACTTCTATTCCCTTGCTTTTCTGCACATCAATCATCCTTCCAAAGGCCAGCATCTGCCTCACTTTAACAGGGCAAGAGGCACGGGTAAGGAGAAGAAAGCTCACACCCAGCAATATCTCTCAAAGAATGTCGACTTAATGACCTGCTCTTTATAGACTTCTGGAAGAATCCACAGGATTGATCCCCAGCTGCCTGATAACCATTTTCTGGTGATTCAGACGGTGTGTGTTGACAGTCTTTTCTTCCCTGTCTGTTTCTCTCACTCTTTCCAGTAGATTTTCCTTATTGGGAGGTATCCCAATAAGCCTATTTGCACCTACATCCTTGTCTTAAATCTGCTTCTGGGAGCCCGAACTAGACATTCACCTTCATGGAAAATGTGGCAAAGATGGAGAGGCACATGGGCCCACACAAGAGGAAGAAGGGAATTCCAGACACAAGGAGCTCCAGGGCCAAAACAACGAGTGTAAACCAGTCACTCATCATAGGAGAGGAGTAAGTGCTCCATCCTCAGAGCTCTGGCTCTAAAGGAGCTTGCCTGTGGCCTGCCCAGCCAAGCATCTCTCAAGTATTCAAAGGATCAGGAGACTGCAGAGAACTGGGACACCTGGCTTCGTGGCAGGAGACTGGACGTGGAGCAAGACTAGAGGGCCTGAAATTCTGGTTATTCCAGTTATAAAGTGTATAACCTTGAGTCATTCCATTAGCCCTTCTGTGACTCTATTTCCTTGTCTATAAAATGGACACAGGAATAGTATCTTTGATAGAGTTGTGAGGATACAATAAATGACTGGTTGAGCATATTACTCAGTGGTACTAGTGTCTGCAAGATTATGAGTTCAAGCCCCCATCACTGCAAAATAAATCAATAAAATAAATGAATCAGACTGTTATATTCATTGCTAGTTGATATGATTGTTATGGTTACCTAAGTCTTGTTTGGAATTATCTCAGTGATCTCTATTAGGAAAATGACAGAGAATGGGAGGATCCATTGCTGGCCCTTCAGAAATCCATCACTTAGTGGGGTGAGAAATGGACCCAAGAGGAGTAGGGTAACTGCCCCTAGTGCACACAAAAGAACTTTAGAACCCCAATAAACAACAGCTAATCCCTGGCTGTATGGACCAGAGAGGCACTCATAGGCAGGGTGCCTGTTGACCTGAACTTGAAAAGCAGGTGAAATTTGGGAGGAACAAAGATTCCAAGTGGGGTAGCAGGAATAGGTGAACTTTCTAAAACAAAATCATATGGAAAGGTGTGTAAGTGCAGAGGAGCAAGTGAAGGAAGTGCCTGAACACGGCTCTTAGATTAACTAGAAATAGGATACAGCAAGACATCCCGGCCTCCTCCATTTCCTATCCATGTCCTCTGCCCTGAGCCTTTCCCAGCTGCAGCCCCTCTGCATCCATTTTGGAGGCCAGAAAAGCATGGACCACTTGCCAAGTGTTAAGTGGCCTACAGTGTAACAGGGCCCCACCTGACCAGTCCTGAGATAAAGAGCTGTGAGACCACTTCTGATACACCTGTGGCCACCCCTGACCGCCTCCAAACACCTCCGTGACTTGGGACTGTCTTAACTATATACCACTTTCTTGCTTTCTGTCCCTAACTCTCCCTACTGACCCTAAAGCAAGCATCTGCAGCCCTCAGAAGGCAGCTGAAGATGTTCTGAAGTGCTGTCTTCCCTCTGGCTTCCATGCAGTGCCCTTCCTTTCTCCTTCACCATGTCTCTTTATTTGGCAAAGAAATGCAAGCCTTGGAGTTTGGGTACAGCATCTAGAAACTGGCTTCTCACGGAGTCCATTTGTTCTAGAGGCTGGGCTGCATGCATGCCCAGAGTGAAGAGGGAGTCTCAGAAAATAAGACACTGACACTTCACACGGCATCAGTGCCACTCCCTGAACAATTCCAGAACAAGTGAGACGTGTGGGCCACTGAGAATGTCACTATTGATGTCCACATGAGAGTGGGTTGCTGAATGGAGCTGAGCTACAAATTGAGTCTCTCTTTTCTTTGACTAAAAGTTCTGAAAAGTAAACACACTGTGTGGGATGCAAGCAGTTACAGATGAAAACTGGGGAAGAGCAAAGGAAGGGGTGACATTGTCCAAAGTGGAAAGTACTCGTTGCCTTACTTGTGTAACTGTAACATTTCTGTCTTTCACCTTTATAATGACAATAAAAAATAAAATTAAAAATCATACTAAGTGAAGTGACCCAGACCCAAAGTAACATAAACCCTATGGTGTCCCTCATAGGGAATAGCTAGTACATGAATAGGCTAGTCATGATAGAAGACCAAAATACCCCAATAGCTACACCCATAAGACCACATAAGAAGATGCCAAGTGAAATGAACTCCACATTACAGAAACAAGAGTTATACCACGGTTGTAATCATTCTCAATATGCCATGTGAACTCGTACTTTTTTTCTCTTTTTCCTTGTCTGTTTGTTTGACTGAGTGGTTTGTCTAGTTTTGTTTCTCTTGCAGTCCTTTCCTGTGGCTGTACCCTTGCTACCACTGTATTACATCCAAGTACCCTGGATACTTTTTATATGGGTAATAGAACTGGGGAAGGGAGAGGGAATACCAAAATTGAGAGACAAAGAACAAAAAGACAAACCATTCAAAAAGCAAGACTTAGAAACCATTTGTTGTAAACCAACTGCACAACCCTTGGGGGAAGAGGGGAAGAGGGAGGGGGAGGGGGGAAATGAGGGAGGAGGAGGGGGGAAATGAGGGAGGAGGTAACAAGTAGAACAAGAAATGCACTCACTGCCTTGCATATGAATCTGTAACCCCTCTGTATCACACTTTGACAATAAAGAAAAAAATAAACATGATATCTCCAGTCTTACCTAGTTCGAATAATAACACTACACGAATGAAATAAATGGGTTTCTCCTGAAAAAAATAAAATTTTGAAAGGACATGATTTTTGACTTGAGAAAGGACAGAGGGAGGAAAGAGAGGCAGCAGAGAGAAGAAGAGAAAGAAAAGCACAGGAGAGGCAGGAGAAACAGGGCTCTTCCATGGGGGTTGCACACATTCCTGGTCATCGGTTTGGGGAAACTCAAGTGCCCAGCAATGGTCATTTCCAGGCCCATCTCTCCTTCCTGCAAAGACCCAGTTTGGGGCCTTTCTGCTCAAGTTACGAAACAGAAGTTGTAGTGACTGGAGGCTGC
Organism: Perognathus longimembris pacificus; assembly: GCF_023159225.1. NCBI lineage: Eukaryota > Metazoa > Chordata > Mammalia > Rodentia > Heteromyidae > Perognathus > Perognathus longimembris. The sequence continues at coordinate 48,896,328 of NC_063166.1, forward strand.
TGCCATCTACTGTTGTTTGCTCTGTTCAGTGATGGTCATTGCAGCCCACAGCAGTGAGGACAGAGCCCAAGGAGACAGGGGCCTCCAGAGTCTGGCACTGCCCTCATGAGTGGCAAGTTTGTGAAACTCCACCTAAGCAGGCAGACCCCAAGTCCATTCCAGGGCCACCTTCTGAATGAATGAGTCTGAACTGGAAGGTCCAGCAGCAATAGTTTGTTCATTAGTGGGTGATGGCTGCCATCTAGTGGTCACTTTGGGAAGGTGCAGGATATAGACCTAACAGGGTTGGGTCTTCTCAGGTCACCAGGCAATGGGAATTGGAATGCACTTTAGCCTTGTGGTTCATGGGCTACCTTGAAGGATCCTCATCTTGCTATCTTCATCTCCACGTGTGTTAGCACACATAGCGACCTCTGTATTGTGAGGTGTGGCTGTCCCTGGTAAGCTGTTGTCCCTCAGACATGTATCATCTCCGTGAACCCTAAAACCAGCTCTAACACAGCAATGGGAGGCACCTAACCCCCCCGCCCCATTTCAGGGGATGCAGACTGGGTTTTTGTAATAAGAGATGTGATTTTCAATAAAGAGTTGATGGGGATTTGTTTACCCAGTGACACGGTCGAAGAAAACATCTACTCTCCTGTTTTCTAATAGAGAAATTCTGATTCAACGCAAGCTAAAGGCCACCATCCAAACAAAGTGTTCCCTTCCCTTCATTCCAAGATTTTAAAAAAAAACTAACATGTATGTTTGAACTCATAGATTGGCACTTGAGACCCACAGTCCTTATCACAGAACATCCTGAGGATCTGAGCACAAGAATCTCAATTCCTTCCCAGCATAGAGTTGACCCTCTGCACATCAGCATGTGTCCTGCGACTCAGTGTTTCTCACCACTACTGCCTCAAGTTTGGGATATTTTGTACCATCCCCCCCTAAGCCTACCACTCAAGCCATCAGCTGATCCCATCATCCACTGTCACATGCCCGGTCTCTCCTCTGCCTCATCTCCTTGCCTGCACAGGGACCAGGTCACTGTCCCTCTGACCTGGCCACTATAGCATTTCCTGACTGTCTTCCTGATTCTATCTGTGCTGACTGAGTACCATCTCCATCACGGCAGGATTTCATCACCTAGGGGTTGTGTTATGCCCCTGCAGTGTCTGTCATAGGCATCATGCTACACTGTGAGTAGGAGAAGCTTATATGGGCTGCATAAGGTCTGGCATGAACTCATGCTGTGCTTCTCCAAACCCAGTCTCCCTGTCCTCTCCCAGTCCATGGGTCCCTGATGGGAGTCTCAGTAGGCTGAGCTTTTTCTAACTCAGTCTGATCATGTGCCCATATCTCTAGCTTATTGGGATATGCTTTGTCACCTGCTTTTCTGCTTTAATAAATCTAATTTCTATAAACTTCTGTGCTAACTGGAATTATCCTTACATTCTTTTCTGTGGTGATGTCATAAACTCAGGGCCACACTGGTGTCACAAACACGGCCCAGCTCAGCTCACCAGGCTAAGGTCCATGGTCTCTGAGTTTCAACTTCATGCATTTGAGCTGGCTCTGGCCTGGTGATGGTTTGATTTGGGGGTGGGGGGTGGAATATGGTTGGAAATAATCTGGAATGGGAGAAAGCAGAAGGACTACACATTTTGCTTAAATGAAATGTATTTGGGGGATGATGCTTCTAAACAGTTCTTCTGGGATAATTCAACCATCTCTCACAGATCATGCATTTGAAATGTGCCATTCAGAAGGTCTTATTTATATTCACAATGCTGTGCAAATTTCCTCATGGCCTTATTTGAGAATAGTGTCATTGCCTCCTCCCAAGAAACCTGCTACTCATTTGTAGTCACAGCCTATGACTGTCTCAGCCCTGGGCACCCTGGTCTACCATCTCTCTACCTCAGTTTACCTGTTCTATTTTATGCAAACAGAATCCTGTGTATCTTCTGGTGCTGATATCTTGTTCTTGGCAGTTTCAAGATCCTACCGTGTCACAGCTCACATCAACAAGGAATATCTTTAATTTATGGGTTTTTTATTTCAGGAATTGTCCATTTAGTGTTTTCAGGCTAGGGTGGACCACAGGTAACAAAAAGTTGAGGTGGTATTATCCTTTCCAAGGAGACAACTGTACTAACAACTGTACTACAGGGAAGAGCCACTAGGGGGTGATAAAGAAGCTAAGTGCCCTTCCTTCCTCAGAGTACCTCTTAGTGGGATGCTCTTGGCTTAAGGCTTTTTTCTCCACCATAATGAGTTTCCCTGTTTATTGTTGTAAAAATCCCTTTTTTGTATGTTAACCAACCTTCGGAAACTTACTTATTAAGGAGCCTTTCTGAGCCCAAGTTATATGGGCTTTGCTCTCCTACTACAATCCTCTTCCGAAGCTCTGAAGACAACCAAACAAAAAAACAGAGATTGAGAAGTTATGGAATAAGAAACAAGTTATGCTTAGCCAATGCTAAATATCCCTATGTTTTAAGTGGTTCAGTTCACTAGATGTAAAATCGACATGCTGGGGCCCATAGTACCGAGCACTCTGGTGACTTTAGAAGCAGACAGTGAATGATGAGATCCACTGGATGGTGGTCAAAGCCCAGGCTGCATATTTGGGAGCAAACTTGCCTTCTGAGGAGGCCTGGGGAGTTCTGGAGTTCCTTTGTTTAATCACTTACCCTAGAGGACCGGTTGGGGATTCTACCAAGTCCTTCCTCGGGATGGGTCAGGACCTGTGCCATGGGTGGGAAGTAGGCCCAGGGGCTCATTGAGCAAGTACACAGCCGCAGCCTCCTGCTGGAGCCCAGATACTGCAGAGCAATCCACTGACCTTTCCTCAAAAGGACAACTATTCCAGGAAAACCCCCGCTGGCATAGTCTCAGCGCACATGTTTTCTTCTCTGTGTAGGAGAAGTTCCATGGCAGGACCCTTGTGTCCATGTTCTCAAGAAAGGCAACCTTTCAAACTCCTTGTGGTAGGAGTGGGTACCACACACTGGAGGGATGCCTTGTGTCTCTGGAGAGAAAATGGAGGGACTTAACAATGGTCAGATCAGAAGTCCACCCTGTGGTTGCTCTGACCCAGACCCCCTTGGTAAAATAAAAGGGAATGAAGTTCTAGGGTGTGCGAGGTCAAGGGATCTTGGAAGAAAGGGTCATCCTTTGGGTTTCTTTGCAAACTGAACACCAGGATGTTTAAGACAAGGAGTTCACTGCTAGCCTGTGGGAATCACTGGAAGAGGGGTGGTACGGGGGTGATGGGAGGTAAGGAAAGCTGAGAATGAAGGGCAGAAACAAGAACAGAGAGTGTGGGAGAATGAAGGTATTTAGGGTACCCCAAGCTTTCCATCATGTTTGCCATTTGTGTTTTCTTGTCTCATGTGTAAACAGCATTGGGGGGAGAAAGGGGCTCATCTTACAGGTAAAGAGAGCTATAAAAGTCCAGCTCTTCTCTCCCACTCACTCAGGGAGAAAAGAGAAGTGAAGTATTTCGGGTCTTTTTTGTATCTGCAGCAATGCTGGCATCCATGTGATACTGTCTAAAGAAGCGGGGGTGGGGAGTGGGGGGGCAGGTCAGGAGCTGAGCAGGAGAGATCGGGTATAACTACTCCGTGATTGCGCTGCTCACAGGCTGAGCCAGGACACGAGGCAGGCAGCTTCTGTGGTGCACACCAGGGAGGGATTTGCCTTCCCCTTGCTGAAAAGCTCCCAACTGCTCTTGCAGTCATTTCGGTCACCCTTGACCTTCACACGCTGTTCAAAGACATCAAGTGACTCAAGTCCCGATAAGCCACAGAAGAGCTTAAAAATGATGAAGCATACGGGAGCACGGCTTTGTGTTGAACGTCAAGCAGAAGGGGAAAAAATGTATTGTTACACATTTCTAATGAAATGATCTGTGTGCATTCACCCCTCCCCTCCAGGAGTGGGAAACAGGCACACTTCTGCTCCCACCCATAGACAGGTGTCCAGCTCTTCTCCCCTCTTTCTGTTCATACTGCCAAGTCAAGATCACAAGCAAAGGCTGGATGAGGGTGACCTGGCTCTCTCCCTGTGTTTTCCAGTGCCTCTGTGCAATCTGGTAGGGCACAGAGACAAGCAGGGCATACAATGGGCAACTCCGAATTCACCAGTTAATTACATTCCCAAGTTTTCTGCTATTCAGGTGTGTTTGTGTGTATGCTGGTTCTGGGACTTGAACTCAGATTCTTTCACTCTCCCGTGCTTTAGGCTGAAGTTCTATCCCTTGGACCACATCTGCACTTCTAGATTTTTGCTGGTTAATTGATAATAAAGTGTCTCTTGGATTTGTCTCCCCAAGATGGCTTCTAACCACAATACTTAGATCTCAGCCTCCAGAGTAGCTAGGGTTACAGACAGGAGCCACCAACACTCAGCTCCAAAGTTTCCAAATTGTCTCATAATAATTATGCATACTTTGGAGGCAGATGGTAATAATTAGATACATGTGAATAAAATGCAATGATCAACTAGGGTAATCAGAACTTTTAACTTCTTAAATATACATTGTCTTCTGTATGGGAAAATTTCAAACTCCTCTCTGTATCTCTTTATAAACGACAACATCAAGTGTTCCCTCTCATCATCTTATGGTACAGTAGAACACTACAACCTGCTCCTCCCATCCAACTGTTGAGGAACCCACTGTCTCCTTCTCCCCTCTCCCACAGCCTCTACATCTGGAAGATCAAGATCAACAGCTCCCACGTAAAAGTGAGAGCTTGTGTTTGTCTTTATGCCTCACTTATTTCACTCCACATCCTGTCCTGTGTGGGGACTGCTTTCTCTGCTCCGGCTCAAGTGCTCATTTCTTTCTCTCTTATTATCCTCGCATCGCCTTCTCCCCCGACCCTCGGCCTGCAGGTTTGTCGGGGTGAGACGTGGGGATGTCTCCGTCCTGGCGGGCGCGCGACCCGCGTGGCAATGTGACCGCTATCCTACTCTGGAAGCAACGGACATAGACCACGGAGTCAGCTTCTGAGAGCGAACTAACTTTATTGAGAGAGGGGCAAGGGTAGATGATCAGGGGAAGGGGGTTGGCCAGGATTCCCATAGGCCGCGAGCTGTCAGGTGACCTCCAAGGGGCTGGTCACTTGACCTCCAAGGGGCTACGTCACTCGACCTCCAGGGCGGGGCTGGTAGGCGCCAGGCTGGCTGCCAGCTAGGTCGGGGGTCTCTTATCGGACCGGTTTCTCCAGATTCCAATGTAGGGAGGATGGAAGGGCTGCATTCCCCAGCTGGGGGAGGTGCCTCAGGCCCCTTCCATCTAGGGGGAAGATGGACCCCAACATCTGCCTCTTTTATATTTTTTTTTTCGAACAGCAGGAGGCGCCCTACTCGAGAGCGCGCCATGTCTTAGGTTGCCCCCCCCAAGGGGAGTCTTACCCGTCTTGGGCTAACGCCCTAGCTCTTCAGGCTGACCTTCCTGCCGGGCTGGCGGGCCCGATGAGAGGCCTTGGGGAGAGTAGGATTGGCACTCGAAAGAGAGCCTGATAATTTTTTCCGGTGCCGGCGGACCTTACTGAGCAGCCGGTCCTAGGGTTTGAGTGACGAGCCTCTTGGGGTTCTTATATGGCTAAAAGGCCAAAGGCCACTTGGTACCTAGACAGCTCTGGCCCATCGCTTACAACAAGAGACTCAATGTAAACATAAGGTGAATGGGAGCATAAAGCAGACATGAGCATAAGCAATCGTAATACAAGGCAAATGCAAACATGAGCAACTGTAACACATGAGTAATTACACCAAGGCACAAGGCAATGGAGGGTCTCTTATTGGGGTCAGTCCACGGGAAACAGGAATTCTGGTCCAGTCTGGTGTCGCTCAAGGCAGCACAGGTGGCTCTTCCTTCCCCCGCTGGTGAGGTAGAGGGGCAGGTTCAGGTCCTGGTGATGTGGCAGCCAGGATGCTGGTAACTTAACAACTGAGGTTAGTAAAACACTTCATAATAAACATTGCAGCAAGGTGCCAATACCTTACTTATTATAAACATTTATAATAAAACATTAAAGTGTCCAAGTCCTTTAGCTCCTATTTCCCTCCAATGGGGACCCCCGAGATAAGCAGCAAAGGGGGGAGCGAAAGAGAGGGACAACCGTGCAAAATTTCCCTTTGGTCCTTGTGCAAGGCTGTGGGTCAGGCTGCCACAGCAAACGGTACTCCAAAGGGCGTCAGGCAGGGTCCAGGGAAGAAACAGGGCCGACACTGGGTCCAGGTCCATCGCTGGTGCAGGCAGGCTTTCCCGTTTCTCCTTAGAAAATTCCACCTCGGTCTTTGCTTTCCTGAAAGGAAACAAGGGGAGACATCCCTCAAGGGCAGGTGCCCTTGGGTGGTCATTCTGTTGGACAATATTTTACATCTCTAGCTGGTATCCAGATTGGATTCGGTTCCCCAGTAGGGAAGACGCAGGCGAATCCCCTGCCTGCGCTGATAATTGGGTCGGGTCCACGCCACGCCCCTGTCAGAGAATCCTTCCACCGGGCCTCCACTTTTAAGTAGGGTGTTTGGCTTGACCAGTGTCTCTGGAAAGCCGACAGAGGTTGGTCCTTAGAGAAATTTAAAATATTCAATGTAAACATCGCTGTCCTCAGCTGATCCTGGGGGCTTCCCCCCCCTTTTTGTTTTAATAATTGATCCTTCAGGGTCCTATTATGCCTCTCAATTATGGCTTGACCCTTTGGGTTATAAGGTATTCCAGTGGTATGTTTAATATTCCACATTTGGAAAAATGCCTGTAAAGGCTTACTGGTGAAACAAGGTCCATTATCTGTTTTAACCTGTAAAGGCAGTCCTAGGATAGCAAAACATTGTAAGAAGTGGCTTTCAGCATGCCGTGCTCTTTCACCGGTATGCAGAGAGGCCCAACATGCACCAGAGCAGGTGTCAATGGACATAAATATATATTTTAGCCTTCCAAAGGGGGCGTAATGGGTCACATCAGTCTGCCAAATTAAATTGGGTCTTAAACCTCTTAAATTTACACCTGGAGATTGTAAGGGAGGGACTTGCACGAAAGGCATACATGATTTGCAAGTCCTTATAATCTTTTTTAAGTCTTTTATAGGAATTGAAGGAAATCTCTGATGTAACCCTCTCCAATTTAAGTGAGTACGCTCATGAAGCCCTTTGGCCATTTGGAGGTTTTGAGGTTGTACAATGGCCAGAGCTATGATGGTTCCATCCGTGGCCAGCTGGTCATCCATACGATTACCTTGTGCCAGGTCCCCAGGCAGTCCTTGGTGCCCACGAAGGTGCTGTAAAAAAATAGGCTCACTCCGCTCTTTTAACAGAGACCTGACTTGGATCATCAGAGGAGTGATTGGGTTTCCATCCAACTTGATATGTGAACATACCAGGTTGGGTAGCAAGTTAACCACATATAGACTATCAGAGAACAAGTTCATTGGCTGTTTAACATGGGTCAGCGCCAAGGCGACTGCGTACAGCTCTTTAAACTGTGCAGAGCCAGTGACGGCTTCAAAGTAATGGGTGTTATCTTTCCCACCGGCAGGGGGCGAGGCGGAGCGCACCACTACGGCAGAGCCGGCTCGCCCACCATCTGTAAAGACATTGGCAGCCTTGACAAGAGGCTTGGTAGAGAAAAGCACAGGGGGTGTCCATTGTAGCCTGGAAAATGAGGTCACCCATCTTGAAGTGCCATAGTGGCAATCTATCTTACCCATAAAGCCCTCCAGGGCACTAGCCACACGTGAATTATTTCTCCTGACCCATTCAAAATCTGACAACCGGTAGGGAATAGTTAGCACGTCAGGATCTCTTCCATAATGTCTCAGGGAAGTATCCCTGCCCTTAATTACCAAGTCAGCTAGCTGGTCCAGCTGGGAATAAACTCTGGGAGCTCCTCCCACTGATGCGTGCACCCACTGAAGGGGCTCGCCTGATTGCGTAATTGCAGCTGAAGAAAGTTCGGATCCGGGGAGGATCCAAAGGCAGAGTGGGCACTTAGGCTTGTAGCGTGCCAGCTGTGCCTTATTTAAGGCCAATTGGATTTTCTGGAAGGCTGTTTGGAGTGATGGAGTTATTGTAATAACATCAGTGGGCGCTTTGCCCTTCAAAGAGTCATGGAGCGGTAACGGCTCCTCTGTAGGCAGTTGAAGCCAGGATCTTAGCCAATTAATTTCACCTAACAGTCTTTGCATCTCCACCAGAGTATAAGTTGCCTGGAAGGATAACTGGGGCTTGAGTGGGCATACAGAGTCTAGTTTAAGCTCTGCCCCCAAGATCTTGAAGGGGTATACTTTCTGAACCTTGTCACTGGCTATATGCAGCCCTCCTCTTTGAAGGAGTGTTTGGGCCTTGCTATAGGCCAAGTCTAGTATTTGGGCATCTACTGATCCAATAATAATGTTGTCCAATTAAATGCATATAGTCCGATCTGCTCCTGTATTAATTAAGAATCGGAACTTTTTTCCAAATATCATGACTACTGTCTCTGGCAATAGGGACTGCCCAACAAGGGGCTTTAGGCTGTTTATTGCCTTGGTTGGTGGGGAATCTGAAAGTCAGGCCATAAAGCAGATGTTTTGTCCAGGACGCGTTCGGCCTGCCTCTCTCAAGAACCGTCCTCCGGCACTCATGAAAATCTGTAGCTTCAAGGCCTCTGAATTTAAAAGTGGCCAGGCCGGTCTTTTTTTTTTTTTTGCTGCGGGGCACCGCCGCCGCAGAAAAGCGGCTCAGGGCTGCCGAAATCTGCATATGTATAGAGTCAAGCTGAGCCTCACATGGGGGAGGGGTAGCAAGCCTGCGGCTGCTCTGCTCCTCTCCTGCCAGCCTCTGCTTTGGATTCCTGGGTACCGAACGAGATTTGGTCCCAGGGCTTTTTGGAGTAGGCATCGGGGCCCACTCCAGATCAAAATTACCTCCGGCTTCCTTCTCCTGAATCCAGGGGTTCCCCGCCCGGGTCCCAAGAGAGGCAAGCCTTGAGAGTCTTAATGGCTCGCAGTGGGGGTTCTCCTCCACGTTTTGTTGTTTGTAATTCCCGCTCTAGTCGGTCCCAAATTTCCCATGAGAGTGGGTTGGCTCCAGTTAGCCACGGGACCCTGTGGGTCAATTCCTCCCAAATTTGTATGGCGCAGGGCTCTGAGATATTAATCCCCGCGTTTTGGAGGGTGAACTTTAGGATCTTAGGGGGCGAATTGTTTCGCCGACTCTGGACTTGTCCCATCCTCTTACCTGGGGTGGGAGGATCGCGCGTCTCAGGATTTCCAACCTGTTTCCGTCAGGGCCGGTCGGGAGCCGGGCTTTCTTGCGTGGATTCGTGCAAACCACGTGGGGCGCCACTCTGTGGGGACTGCTTTCTCTGCTCCGGCTCAAGTGCTCATTTCTTTCTCTCTTATTATCCTCGCATCGCCTTCTCCCCCGACCCTCGGCCTGCAGGTTTGTCGGGGTGAGACGTGGGGATGTCTCCGTCCTGGCGGGCGCGCGACCCGCGTGGCAATGTGACCGCTATCCTACTCTGGAAGCAACGGACATAGACCACGGAGTCAGCTTCTGAGAGCGAACTAACTTTATTGAGAGAGGGGCAAGGGTAGATGATCAGGGGAAGGGGGTTGGCCAGGATTCCCATAGGCCGCGAGCTGTCAGGTGACCTCCAAGGGGCTGGTCACTTGACCTCCAAGGGGCTACGTCACTCGACCTCCAGGGCGGGGCTGGTAGGCGCCAGGCTGGCTGCCAGCTAGGTCTGGGGTCTCTTATCGGACCGGTTTCTCCAGATTCCAATGTAGGGAGGATGGAAGGGCTGCATTCCCCAGCTGGGGGAGGTGCCTCAGGCCCCTTCCATCTAGGGGGAAGATGGACCCCAACAGTCCTGCAGTTCACCCACATAGCCACAAACACAGGACTTCATTTTTCTCATGAACTTAATAACCTCCCAGTTCTCATGTTTTCATTATCTACTCACCTACCAGGGGTACCACAATTGGTTTCCTATCTTGACTGTTGGGAATAGTGCCGCACAAACACAGAAGTCAAATCCCTTGCACATATGGAAGCCAACAAGCACATGAAAGAGTTCTCTGGACCACTAAATATGTGTTATCATACAGTCCATGTTTCTTTGGGTCTGGCTCACTTCACTCAGTATAATTTTTTCCAAGTCCTTCCATTTCCTTACGAATGAGGCAATGACATTCTTTCTGATAGAGGCATAAAATTCCATTGTGTATATGTACCACATTTTCCTGATCCATTCGTCTACTCAGGGGCATCTGGGTTGGTTCCATATTTTAGCTATGACAAATTGTGCTGCGATGAACATTGTTGTGCTGGTGGCTTTAGTGTGTTCTTGTTTGTGGTCTTTTGGATAGATGCCCAAAAGGGGCTGCTGGGTCATAGGGGAGCTCTATGTTTAGCCTTCTGAGGAATCTCCATACCGGTTTCCAGAGTGGCTGAACCAGTTTACATTCCCACCAACAATGAAGTAGGGTTCCCTTTTGGCCACATCCCCTCCAACATTTGCTATTATTAGTTTTCTTGATAAAGGACATTCTTACTGGGGTGAGGTGGAATCTCAATGTTGTTTTGAGTTGTATTTCTTTTATGGCCAGTGATGTAGAGCACTCATAGGGAATAATTAGCACAGGTTTAGGCTAGTCACAGCAGAGGATCACAAGAGCCTAATAGTTATGCCCTAATGAACACATAAGATGATGCTAAGTGAAATGAACTAACTCCATGTTATGGAAACAAATGTTATATCACTGCTGTAATTACTTTCAATATGCCATGTAAAACTGTAGCTTCTTTTGTTGATGATCCTTTTGTATCCCTTCCTGTGGTTGTACTCACGCTATCACTGTATCTCATCTGAGTACCCTGGATACTGTATATACTGATATTAGAACTAGGGAAGTGAAAGGGAATATCAAAATCAAGGGACAAAGGATAAAAAGACAAATTACTCCAAAAGCAAAACTTGCAAAACCTTTTGGTGTAAACCAACTGAACAACTCATGGGGAGAGGGAAATGGGGAGGGGGAGCGGGGAATGTCAGAGAAGGTAACAAACAGTACAAGAAATGTACCCATGGCCTAACATATGTATCTGTAACCCCTCTGTACATCACTTTGACAATAATTAATTATTAATAAAAAAAGAAAAAATGTGTTAGCATAAAAAGTTAAAAAAATCAAATGCTGGCAAAGGTAGGGATAAAGGGGAACTCTCATATATGTGTGACTGTGAATTGCTACAGCAATTTCAGAAAGCAGTATGGAGTTTCCTCAGAGGAGTGATGACAGGACTACTATCAGATCCAGGAGCCATCACTGGGTATACATACACCCAGTCTTTTTTTTTTTTTTTTTTTTTGCCAGTCCTGGGGCTTGAACTCAGGGCCTGAGCACTGTCCCTGGCTTCTTTTTGCTCAAGGCTAGCACTCTGCCAGTTGAGCCACAGCACCACTTCTGGCCTTTTCTGTATATGTGGTGCTGAGGAATTGAACTCAGGGTTTCATATATATGAGGCAAACACTCTTGCCACTAGGCCATATTCCCAGCCCCAACACCCAGTTTTTATTGAGCGTGAGGACTTGTCCAGGAGCTTTCACTAATCCTTGAGCCACTGGACGCCAGACAAAAGGCAGGAACACTGGTAGAATGAAGGAAAGACTCTGATCAGAGTCCCCAGTACTCAGTCTCATTGGGTTGTCTAGCTGGGCCATCTCATGGTTAGAGAGGACAAGAAGTCCTGACACAGAGGCTGACACTGCCCAGAGCTCAGAACCCAGTGGGGATAAGAAGCCAGTCAGGGCCAAACTCTGTCTGTCCAGGGTACTGGTTTTCATGCAAGTTCTCATCTGTAGCTGTGGGGTGGACCTGAGCATCTGCATTTCTGATGAGCTCCTAGGTGATGCTGATGCTGCCCATCTCTGGGCCACTCCACATCCTGTGGACAGCAGGTGCTGGCAGGAGCAGCAGGCATTGTATTGGTGACATAGAATTGGTGTGGCATGCTTCCTGCTGGAAGATTACTGGCCTCCTTGTGCACTAACCTGGTACTTACAGGTAAAGGTAAATAGCCTAAGGCTGGAGTCAAGTCCTGTGGTTATAAATGTTTTACCTTGTACATTTAACACACACATTTAAAATCTTCCCAACAGCTCCACAGCACAGATACAGACAAATACTTCATATTAGCACAAAAGCACTGTGTCTAATCATTGCTGTGAATCTTGAAGGACACGATTGCTTGGGATGCAGCAATCCCAGAGATCTCTAGACATGCAATGACAAAACAATTCAAAGTATCCTGGGGAGCATTGTATGAATTTATACTAGCAAAGAAATCTTGATTTGTTTTTAGGTCCTTGTCCAAATTTATTACTTTGTTTCATGTTTTTGTGATGCATATTTGTAGCTTTAATGTTTCATTTTACAGGTCTGTCTGGTATCTGAACTGTCTTCCTCTTTGAGATCTCCCTACTTTTTGCCTAGTTTGTGCTTTTTGATGGAGTTGGAGATGGAATCCAGGGTCTAAAGCATGGTGAGCCTGCTGCATCCCAAGTCCCTCCGTGTTTCATGAGCTGTGGAAGCAGTCAGCCCTCCACCCCCTCTACAGAACCTGAGAATGCCGGGTACTTTGCCTTCCTCCCTCCTCCAAGGAACAGCACAAACATCTCTTTGGATCAACCTGCCAGATACCATGATTCTGGATTTTAAATTGGCTATGTGTGATAGAAAGACATCAGGATGTTCTCCAGGAGTGGGTGATGTAACAGTGTCCTGTGGCAGTGAGAGGCCTGTCTGCAGTCTGTGGCCCTCGATGATAACCGTGAGTTCCATCCTAAAGCTGTGGGAGCTGCAGCATGCCAACCAGGCAGATGAGAGTTGGAGGTGGGCCTGCTCTCTCTGTCTGGCTCCTCCTTCTATGCTCCTTTTCCAAGTGTGTTATTCCACACTTTCACAAGGTGTGAAAGCCATAGACTGTGCTCAGTTTCTCATAGTCTAACAACTTGACTGTAAACAGACCTATTGTAGAAATAAAAAGACAATCTAGGGAAGCCTCCTCCTCCTCCTCCTCCTCCTCTCCTCCCCCTCCTCCTCCTCCTTTTCCTCCTCGTGTTCTGCAGCTGCTTCTGCTTCTGCTTCTTCTTTCAATTTTAAAAAGCCTCTGGAATTTTCCGTGAAATGACATGATGTTACATTGACAGAGACAGATATGACCGTGGCTATATGCAAAGCACAGTGTGGCTTCATCTGCTTGAGATCTGGATAAAGCCCAGGATCATGGTCATGAAAGGGTCTTCAAACTGAAGCCACATGTGCATTCTCTAATGGAGCATAGTAAATCTCTGTATCTCAGCTCTTGAACAGGTTGATAACTCATCAGGATTTCATTCCCAGGCAGTCCCAGGCACTCAGTGTTAAATTCTACAGTGTTCTTTGATGTGTGATCAGGATCCTCTGATGTAACAGCTTTGCCCCCCGACATTCTCTAATAGATGCTGCAGAGTTGCCCAGGGAGTCCAGGGATAACAAACACAGGTGGGCAGGAAGTTACATGGGCACTCCCTGGGCACGTGGAATCCCAGCCCCTCACACTGTGCCAGGATTGTGTTAACCACAGGAGCAAACGCCTTTGTACTAGATGAGAGCAGCTAATCACCACAATGTGGGACTTGGGTGAAAATAAAAATGTCATCTGAAAAGTTCATAAATAGAAAGAAGATATTAACATATACCAGGATCTGACAGGATTCCCTTCAAGCTTGCCAAAGCCTGCCTAAATAAATAACTTAGAAAATGTTAACCAGACACAGAGCAAATGTAACAAGAAGCTACATGCCCATTGGGACAAGTCCTCAAAGAGGGCCAATGGGCCTGGCTCTCCACTGGGGGTTGTATGTGTCCTGTCCACCTTGATTTTCTGACTTCTGACTTCACACCTGTGCCTCTATAGACCCATCTGAACCTCTGTGCCTCTATCTGAACCCAATGTCTGGGCGGTACTACAACCAGCTTTTTATTTATTTATTTAATTTTATTTTCAAGGTAATGTACAGAGGGGTTACAGTTGTATATGTAAGGCAATGGGTACACTTCTTGTCAAACGTTGTTAAACTCTCCCTTGTTTTTCTCCCACTTTCCCTCCCCACCAATCCCACCTCCCCAAGTTATAAAATTCATTTCCAGCATACTGTCTTCTGAGTATGTTTTTAGTGCACTATGTGAAGTTATTTCTTTTTTCTTTTGTCCTCCCCCCACACTTTGGTTTATCGCCTTTTGTCACTGTATTTGATTTCAGTACTATGTCTTGTGTATATGTTTATGCAGTTTGGGAAAGAGAAGGGGAAACAACAAAATGGTGAGACAAAGGACAAAGGATGAACCAATGCAACAACATCAGGTTTTATATGGCTCCAGAAGTCCCTAAACAAGTTCTCATTGCCTGAATAAAGGAACTGGAAAAAAAAACAAAAAACAAAAAAAACAGTCCGGGCTAAAAAGACTTTGAAAGTTCTGAGATTTGTCTCTTTTAGAAGTTAAATAGATAGAGGCAATTTCTTCTCCCAAATTCTTAGGCTGCCTATCCACGGAGACCTAACAAACACCTCAAATGTGATTACTCACCATATCTTCAGCTCAGCTCTGGTAAGTTAGGACTAAGGCACCTAAGCAAGTGAGGAGAAAGTTAAGGACCCAACCCTCTGAACTCACCTCTGCTTGGGTTTCCCCCACCCGGTGTATCCTGTACATCACTGTACATCCCAGCAAGTTGTCACCACCCTAAGAGCATACAAAATGCTGGAAACCATGCACCTACAGAAGGCTACAAGGAGCCATGTGGAGCATGTCTCCAGCTTACTACTTCATTTTGTTTTTGTTTTTGGGTTTTTTTTGCCAGTCCTGGGGCTTGGACTCAGGGCCTGAGCACTGTCCCTGGCTTCTTTTTTTGCTCAAGGCTAGCACTCTGCCACTTGAGCCACAGCGCCACTTCTGGCCATTTTCTGTATATGTGGTGCTGGGGAATCGAACCCAGGGCCTCATGTATATGAGGCAGGCACTCTTGCCACTAGGCCATATCCCCAGCCCAATTACTACTTCATTTTGATTAATTGTATTTGTGATCTGACACATATAGCCTGATTTCAACACTTCTCACTCTCTGTACTGCCATTGTATTCTACCTCTTACATGTGGAAAGAAGGAACATTTGCCCCTAGATTTCATGCCTCTCAACTCACCTTTGCTTCCCTTTTTCTTCTTCTCACCTAGCTGGTCTGGCCCTTTAAGAATATAAGACCTTGGTTAAAGCAATCACCAGGATTACTAGGGCCTGTAAAATCCTTGCACCTTTGCTGTGTTCATGACCTTGGAAAAAGTTCACTAAACCACAGTGATAGGAACAGAGATTACAGAAGAAACACCACCACCACCACCACCACCACCACCACCCCATGGCCTTAGCTCTGAAGTAAGTGACTTAACACACACTCGGTATTTGGGGAAGTAGATGTTTCCTAACAGCTCACACATCTCTGGGCCCACGGTGGACACCCCAGGGGAAGGGGTCTGTCTGCAGCCCCCAAATGCCCTCCATGCAAGGTGCTTTCGGGCACAGGGCTGCCTGTCAAGTTAGCATTGTCATTTTATGTATTTGAGGGTGAACAGGGTGCTGGAATCAGAGCTTTCTGAATGCTGAGCACACTTTCTCCTTCTGAGCTCCATCTCATTTTTCTTTTTGGTTGGTGGTTGGGGACTTGAACTCAGGGCCTGGGGTGCTGCCCCTGAGCTTTTTTGCTCAAGGCTAGTGTTCTACCATTTTGAGCCACAGTGCTACTTGAGGTTTTCAGGTGATTAACTGGAGTTAAAAGTCTCAAGACTTTCCTTCCTGGGCCTGGCTTCAAACCTCAGTCCTCACATATCAGCCTCCTGAGTAGCTAGGATTACAGGTATAAGCCAGGCCCCCAGCATGCCCCTCATTTTTGTTTTGTTTTGTTTTTTTATTTATTTTTTATTTATTTATTTATTTTTGGCCAGTCCTGGGCCTTGGACTCAGGGCCTGAGCACTGTCCCTGGCTTCTTCCAGCTCAAGGCTAGCACTCTGCCACTTGAGCCACAGCGCCGCTTCTGGTCGTTTTCTGTATATGTGGTGCTGGGGAATCGAACCTAGGGCCTCGTGTATCCGAGGCAGGCACTCTTGCCACTAGGCTATATCCCCAGCCCATGCCCCTCATTTTAAAAGATACTACTCATTATCCCATTCATGCAGATTTGTGACATTACTCAGGCCATGTGATAACCTTAGACTGTGAGGTCTCAGAGACATTGGAGTCCCCAGTGCCTTAGCTGTTTTTACAGCCAGCTCTTACCCTGCATCTTCAAAGCCTACACCTGCCAGTGCCAGGGCTCCATGTTGCCTATCCTGCCTGACTTCCACCTGCATTCTCCAGAGGCCAAGTCCTTGACTGAAGGGAGCACTTCACCCGAGGAGCCTCAGAGGTCAGCCTCTGCCTCTCTCACAGTAGCTATTGGCCAGTGACTATGTGGGGCATGGGGTACCTATGTACTGTCATTTGGGGTCCAAAGCCCCCAAGGTTCACTTGAGGCTATCCCACACTTGAACCCCACTTTTGCTTGGCTTAATACTCTGCCTTTCTTGCTTCCTTCATCACTTCAGAAATTGGTCCTGTTGCTGTTCCAGCAAATATTTTGCCAAGATCCCATCTCAGGCCCCCTTCTGGTGAGTGATCTAAGACAGCACTGTGCTCCAGAGAGCCTGTGGCTTCCCACAGGCATCAGTACCCCACACTGATGAGTGGAGATCACTGATGGGAGGAAGCAGATGCAAAGGGATGCCTGTGAGAACAAGCCGTCCATCACCAGCTCAATTAGAACTAAAAGCAAGAAGAGGCCATATGGAAGCTAGATTTTTGTCTTCTGCTCCATGATATTAAGAAAATGAACATCAAGAATACATGAAGAATAATGAGTATCGGGGGAAAAATGAAGCTGGTGGAGGTAGGAAGGAGCAAATAGATGATGCACTGAAATCACCATTGATTTCTTCTCAACCTGGTGAGTCATTTTAGAAATAGAGAAAATTAAAATTAAGACAACATTCACCAAGGTGTCAGAAGTAGAGATTGGCCTTCATTTGTATACATACAATGGGGTGCTGAATTCCACACTAAGCCTCCAGGACCAAGATTGCTACAGGCATAAGGTCCCAGCCCTCAGCTCCTCCTGCCCACTTCCTGCCCTCTCCCGATCCACTATAGGTGGTGGTCAGGGCTTCATGAAGCATGCTTGAATGCGTGAAAACATATGCATTGCCTGCTGTCTGTGCATGCCATCACTGGAAGCCCGGGAATTGTCCTTCAGCATGTCCAGTGCTGTGCCCCACAGACCTGCTCCTCAACCATCACCTCATCTCAGTAACTATCGTTGTTCACAGTTTGAAGCAGAGGCATGTGGGGAACCGCTAGACAAGTCAACAATCTCACAGGGACTCCGTTTCTGCTTATGTTACACAGAAATGACCATAAAACCTTGAATCAGTGAGTTATATGCTGTCTATTGAGCACATGGCTGAGCTTGGGGCACGGGGGGAGCAGTTGTGGGATAGAGAATGGGATTATGGGGGGTGACTCTGCTATTCATGTCTTCCATCATTCCCCAAGAACCAAATGGCTTGTATTCACTCATGGCAAAGGCAGCTACCTAAAAGGAAAAGTGACATGACACAAACAACTTTATGGAGTAATTTCTGGCTAAGCCCATGCTTAGCATGTGTTTTGTTTTTTGCCAGTCCTGGGGCTTGATCTCAGGGTCTGAGCACTGTCCCTGGCTTCTTTTTGCTCAAGGCTAGCACTCTACCATTTCCGTTTATGTGGTGCTAAGGAATCAAACCCAGGACTTCATGTATATGAGGCAAGCACTTTACCACTAGGCCATATTTCCACCCCTCATGCTTAGCATATGTTCTACCACTCAGTTACACAGAAACCAACAAATGCTTCTTATGCCTCCTATACGTCACACTTGTTAACATTCCATTGCCCAAGAAAGGAAAAAAAATAGTCACCTGGTTTAGCCCAAAGTGAAGTAGTGGAGAGTCCTAAACCAAGAAGCGGATGGGTAGATGGGCAATGGGTCTTTTGTAAATTAGTTTTCATTATACAGTTAGCATAGGACATACCTGAGTGATGTGGTACATTGTGTATAATCTACTGCTCCTAGGGTATAATGAATAAATCACACAAGATTAAATGAAGACTACACGGCCATGGTGCCATCAGGAGGCTATGGCCAGGGTAACATGGAGCAGCTTTGTAGTAAATTTTGTATTTTTGTGAGAAACAGAAGCACACTCTAACATTAAGCAGTAGCATAGTCATTTGCAATCCTTGTCGGTGTCGCTTGCAACATGCTGTACATCACTGGCCTGCTGCAGATGTTTCCAGGGCTGCAACACCACAGCTTTGCTCCCAGGAGCATCACCGCATGTGAGAGATCGATGGTGCCATGTCAGTACAGCATCTATGACATCACTAGGAACATTTTGACTTCATCATGCTGGGTGGGACTATCATCCCATATGCAATGTGTCATTGGCAAAAACATTATTATACCGTGCAGGACTGAACCTTCTCTGCACTCCACACTTCCCAGATGTTCAACCCACCACAGGAAATCACAAGGGAATTCCTGCATAATACCTTCAATGGCATCCAATTGTCCCTCTGCATACTTCTGCTGCTCACTACTGAGGTCCAGCCACAGCTCAGGGCTCATGTCACTGTGGAGTGAGTGAGCCCATCTCCCATAAGTCCCCAGATGGGTATCATGTAAGGTGTAGGTGATGTGACAAGAAGTAGCATTAATGCAGAGTTAGAGCACAGGCAGTCAGATGCCCACTGGGGACTTGTGGTTGCATAGTCCTGCCTGGGGCTGTGTAATCTCCAGTGAAGTTCAAGGTGGAGCCTGAGCTCTTCCACCTCTCAAGTGGAAGTTCACAGCCATCACCACACATCAGGGTTATTTTATCACTAGAAGATATATGCCATCCATAGGGATGTGTGAGGAAGAAATGATGTGTATGGGGTCCTTGTCCAGCACATGAAAATGTGATACAGGGTCGCAGAGATGATAACCACTGTTTTATGGATAAAGGTCCCAGGATTCTGTTCTGGGCACCATGAGCTTCCAGCCACCTCCCCTGGGCCATTTTCATTCCATTCCCAACTGCATTTTATACTTCTTTTTTCTTTTTGCCAGTCCAGGGGCTTGAAATCTGGGCCTGAGCACTGTCCCTGGCTTCTTTGTGCCACAGCTCCACTTCTCACTTTTTCAGTTTATGTGGTATTGAAGAATCGAACCCAGGGCTTCATGTATGCAAGACAAACACTCTAACACTAGGCCACATTCCCAGCCCCTGCATTTTATGTTTCAGCCCAAGCTTTGATTATTTTTCATTTTACAAAAGACCTAAAAGTTACCTATTGAAGTTAGCCATTGAAATGACAGTTCTAACAAATAGTCTTGAAATCACCATAACAGGATAGTAGATATTTCCTTTTACTATCTCATTGGGAAAACAAAACTCTAGCAATTCATAATTCTAAAACTTCTTATCACAGGAACCTGGTTTGTAGCACATGGAATTGAGTATATGAAGAGATTCTAGGGTTGTGTTGGAGCTGGCAGTAAGGGAAGTCTTTTGGTTCATGGAAATAATATGTTCCTGAGGGGCACAGATCTTTAGGGCATCTCCCTTCACAAGAGAGGGAAATTGGTATCCTTTAGTGCAGTCCATGAACCACAAGGCTTAAACGTAATTCCTGACCTTCATCCTGCTAAATCTGATTCTGCAGAAACAGTTATATTGAGTCTGCATCCTGCACCTGATTATGCTGACCACGTGGGGGCAGCAGTGGCCATCGGACCTTCTAGTCCCAGCTCACCCGTACTTTTTTTTTTTTTTTTTCAAATTTTTATTATCAAACTGATGTACAGAGAGGTTACAGTTTCATACGTTAGGCATTGTCACCCATACTTTTGTGGCTCTTGGAATGCATTAGAGTCTGCACAGAAGGATGGAACTTTGCAAACTTCACAGTGCTGTTTGCAGCACTGAGATGCCCATCTCTTTTTGGCTCTGTCCTCTCTACTCTCAGCTACCTACAAACATTGAAATAGCAGAGTAAATAATGGTAAATGAGCAACAGGCTCCACTTACTGCAGCTTCTTGTTTCCCAACTTTAGCAGAAAGGGAGCCAAACTGGATCTCTCCAGGAAGGAGAGAGAGACCTAGAACTGTCAGTTATGGAGAAACTGGGTCTTTCTCAAAGCAGATGGCAATAAATGTGTAACACCTGTGGAAAAGTCTGCTTTTTGTTGTCTCTCCTGTGCGAACCCATAAATGCAGAGCCATGAGTTCTGCCAAAGAGAATAGGGACACCATTCTCTGACTCCCAGGAGGCTGAGTGGTCCTAGTAAGATCTATTGCTCTTAGTATTACAATGGCCACAGATTCTACCACAGATGTAATCTCTTCAGCTTCCCTTCACCAGACCTTGGAGCCAGGCAGGGGCCTATTCAAATTTCCTGTTTACTGCTCATCTTCACCTCCTGATTACAGGAAGTCACTAATTCCGCCCCCCCCCCCCACCATTTCTTGTGCCTTTATCTCTAAAAGATGGCTACCTTGTTTTCTGCAGGTACTCTCCTGTTTGATAATGAATAAAAAACCCTGTTCACAGGATCCTCTGGATCTGTTGCTGATGGCATGCAGCAGGTCCCCAGGCACCCGAAACTGGTTCCAGTCTCCATCACTGCTTTGCTTTCATGGGACCAGACACTGGCAGCAGTTTGCAACACTGTGTTTTCCTCCCTCTCCTTTTTCTCTTTGCTGCCTCATTCTTCCTTCTCTCCTTTCCCAAGTCACTTGATTCCTCTCCTTTATGGTCTTTTCAGGGGATCAGAGGTAGGAGTGTCAAGGTAAATCTGTAATCTTCAATCTCCTTATTAATAAGGGCACCTGAACTATCTGTAGTCTACAGTTTCCCTTCCATTGAGAGGATTTATTGAAGTCTTGATCAGATGGACCAGTGTAGAGAAAGTCTCTTATACTGCTGACTACTGTTTTAAGTTTTGCTTCAGAGTTTCCTGTTTCCCTGATAAATGTCACAGCAGCGCTGTCTCCATCACCACCATCATTGCCTTCATCATGATCATCATCAACCACCATCTCCATCACCACCACTGCATTAGACACAGTGCTACACTCAATACATTCTATCTTATTTCAGAAACATGTTGATTCTGTACATTAGAAGGTGGCCATTCAAACCTCAACTTTAGTCCTAAAATGAACCTCAGTCTAAACCCAAGCCATAACCTAAAACCGAACGGAACCTGAACCCAACACTGAAACTGACACTGAATGCACAAACCTAACACAAAACCGGAAGTGGAAACAGAAACCAAACTCCAAACCGGAACTGGAAACCAAAATCCAAACTGAAACCAGAATGGAAACCGAATCCAAACTCCAAACTGGAAGTGGGAAATGAAATCAAAACAGAATGCAAAGGAAAACCAGTAATTAAACTCTAACACAAACCCAGAACCAAAAACGAAACTGAAAACAAAATCAAACCAACACTGAAAACGAATATGAAATTAACACCTAAACAAAACCCCAGGTGTAATCTGCACAGGAAATGAATCCAAAGCCTGAATACAAGACAGAACCAACACCCGAACCCAAGCACAAACCAGATCCCGAACCCGAACCTGAACACCAACCCCGAACTGAAATAGGAACCAAACCCCAAATTGAAACTGAAACAAAACCTGAATCTTTCCTCAAACCGGAACAGGAACCCACAGCCCAAACTGGAACCCCTCACGCAAAAAAAAAAAAATTCAAAACTGAAACCAAAATTGAACCCTTACCAGAACAAAAACATGAACTCAGGCCGGACCACAAGCCCCACCGCGAACCCAAGCCCCAACGCGAACCCGAGCCCCAACCTGAGCACGAACCCAAACCCGAACATGAAACCAAAACCTAAATCCAAATGGGAAACTAATCAAACCCTTAATCAAATTTGAACAGGAAGCCAAATCTGAAATCAAAACCGGAAGGAGAATTGAAACTAAACCTGAACCCTTACCTAAACCCAAATGAAAGCATCATCACAAGCCTGAACAGGAACCTCAACCCAAAGCCAAACCCTAACCTCAACCATAGCCCTAAAAACGAACCCCAGTCTAAATCCCAGCCAGAACATTAAACCAAACGCGAATCTGAATCCAAAACTGAAACTGACACTGAATTCACATACCGCAACATGAAAACGGAAGTGGGAACCGAAATCGAAACCAAAACCAAAATCCAAAACGGAAGTGGAAGCCAAAATCGAAACCAAAACCAGAATCGAAACCTAAACCAAACTCCAAACCAGAAGTAGAAACCGAAATTGAAACCGAAACCAAAATAAAATTCAAAATGGAAATCCAAACTGAAAGCAAACTCAAGGCCAAACGCCAAACTGGAAGTGGAAGCCAAAATCAAAATAGAAACCAAAATCAAAGCTGAAACAAAACCCAAAACCAGAAATGGAAACCAAAATAGAAACTGAAACCAAATGCAAACCCTTAAACTCGAACATAAACCCATTACCGAAATCAAAACCAAAACCAGAATCGAAACCGAAACCAAATTGCAAAAAGGAAGTGGAAACCAATATCAAAACTGAAACCAAACTTCCAACCGGAAGTGGAAACCGAAACTAGAATCGTAACCAAACTCCAAACCGGTAATGTAAAAAAAATAGAAACTGAAACCAGAATCCAAACCAAAAAAACCAAACATGAAACCGGAAGTGGAAACTGAATCAAAACAGAAACCAAATGCAAACCCTTACTCAAACTCGAACACAAACACAGAACCAAAAACAAAACTGAAAACAAAATCAAACCAACATTGAAAACGAATACGAAATTAAAACCCAAACCAAACCCGAGGCCTAACCAGCCCAAGACACAGACCCAAAGCCTGAATACAAGCCAGAACCAAAACCTGAACCCAAGTCCTAACCAGATCCCAAACCCAAACCTGAACCCAAGTCTGAATCAATCTCCAATCTTGAACCCAAACCTGAACCCCAACTCAAGTCTGAAACAGAAACCAAACCCAAATCGAAACTGAAACCAAACCCAAATCGAAACTGAAACCAAACGCGAACCCTTACTCAAACTCGAACAGGAACCCACAGCCCAAACTGCAACCCAAAAAGAAAAAAAAATCAAAACTGAAACCAAACCCGAACCCTTACCTGAACACAAACGTGAACCCAAGCCGGACCACAACCCCAACACGAACCCGAGCCCCAACCTGAGCCTGAACCCAAATACAAACATGAAACCAAAACCTAAATCCAAACGGAAAGGAAAATTGAAACGGAAAACTAACCAAACCCTTACTCAAACTCGAAGAGGAAGCCAAATCTGAAATCGAAACTGGAAGGAGAATTGAAACTAA
This sequence comes from Perognathus longimembris pacificus, assembly GCF_023159225.1. Lineage (NCBI taxonomy): Eukaryota > Metazoa > Chordata > Mammalia > Rodentia > Heteromyidae > Perognathus > Perognathus longimembris. Next base: position 48,919,866 of record NC_063166.1, read on the forward strand.
AGTGCATTGTATTCAGGCTGAATTAAACATTAGCTTTAGCATGCTGTATGATTTTCCTGAATGCAATAGCCTCACAGAAACCTTGATATTGCCCTGGCTGTGCAGATGGAGAGAGGCCAAAAGGCCATGGGTAAGAAATGACATAAATGTCCTTCTGTGCCATTTGCAGGGTTTGTCTCTTAGCAGATCTCCCTGGTTTATATCTTTTGTATTTATTAATCATCTGAGAGAGGACAAGCAGAATGCCAATGACAGTTGCTAGGAAGAGTAAATTGGGAGATGTTGTCAGCTTTGATAAATGGCCAGGATATTAACAGCAGTATGGTTTTGAAAGATTCAAACAAATCAGACATATGAGATGGGAAAAAAAATGAAATTATTCTCAGAAAGATATAAACAAATATGTGGCAAAACTCACAATCTCTGGGAAGGAGACATGGAGAAGTGGGGTACTTGTAGCTACCTAAGCAGGGAGAGGCAGGAGAAAGGTGGGCAAATTTAGTGTGTGTGTGTGTGTGTGTGTGTGTGTGTGTGTGTGTGTGTGTGTGTTGGTACTGGTACTTGAATGTAGGACCTGAGTACTGTAACTGAACTTTTTCACTCAAGGCTGGCACTCTACCACTTGAGCCACAGTTTCACTTCTGACTTTTTGTTGGTTAATTGGAGGTAAGAGAATCAAGAAATTTTCTGCTTGACTGGCTTCAAACCATGCTCTTCAGATCTCAGCCTCCTAAGTGGCTAGGGCTAGAGGTGTGAACCCCTTATGCCTACTTCAGTTTAGGTAAAATATTAACAAAGAGAAAAGAACACTGTTAGAGGCTTTTTGAGAACCTACCTAAACAAGCAATGTTGACAGTCTTGGAAAGAACCCAGAGCTAAATAGGAAAATGATTAATGGGAAGGCCTGGTTATGAAGAAAGATTTCTGGACTATATCATGTGGTTAAGCAATGGCAAAAGGAAACTGGCTATCTTGTGGGAATGATGACAGACCTGCTGATTTGGGTGTCGAAATGTAAGAAGAGCAAGTGAACTACAAAACCAGATAGAATGAATTAACACAAAGGAAAACATAAAAATATATGTCCACAGTGCTGATTGAACCAGTGTTAAGGCCACTAACTACAATGGAAAGCTATTCAATTATGAATCAGCTATGCAGGAGAACACTATACCCAGTTTCAATGCCACATTAGAACCCCAAAGGCCACTTGAAGTTCTATACTGGTGACAGTATGTAGAGAGCAAATGGATCTTTTTTTTAACCCCTCCCCCTTTCCACTGACCCCTGGATCTCTTATTTCTAATTGTGTTTTTCTTCTTTGATTGACCTGTATATAAAAAAGCTTGCTTTTAACCACCTTCAAAAAAAGTGACGCTTTTGTCACTTCAATAAGAAGAAAATAAAGCTAGGAGCCAGTAGCTCATACTTGTAATTCTAGTTCAGGATTCAGAAGGCTGAGACTTGAGAATCATGCTTTGAATCCAGCGCAGGGAAGGAAATTCCATGAGCTTCTTTTCTAATTAACCAGGAGTGATTCAAGTGGTAGAGCACCAGTTTTCAGCAAAAAAAGCTAAGGAACAGTGCCCAGCTCTGAGTTCAAGTTTCAGTATCCCTGCCCACATACATGGCAAAGGAAAGGGCTCCTTTTTATTTGAATTAATTATTTTTTTATGCTGGTCCTGGGGCTTGAACTCAGGACCTGGGTGCTGTCTCTTGCTTTTTTGCTCAAGGCTAGTACTCTAACACTTGAGCCACAGCTCCACTTCTGGCTTTTTTTTTATGCTTAATTGGAGATAAGAGTCTCATGGGTTTCCTGCTTTAGTTCCTCAGAGCTCAGCCTCCTGAGTACCTAGGATTATAGTCGTACACCACTAGCACCTTGCTATTTACTTTTGTTAAAATGAGGACACTGGGGTTTGAACTCAGAACCTACACTCTTGTTTGGCTTTTTTTTCCCCAAGGCTGGCACTCTACCACTTGAGCCATAATTCCTCATTTGACTTTTTGCTGATTAGAGGTAAGACTCTCTTGGATTTGTCTGTCCAGGCTGGCTTTGAACCTTGATCCTCATATCTTAGTAGTCTTCTGAGTAGATAGGATTAGAGGTGTAAGCCACCAGCACCCCAATGTATTCTTGTTGTAACCAAATTGCATTATTATTTTTTTGTTATTCACATCTTCCTGAGTGATCATCGCCATCCAGAAATCATAAAAGTAGGAAGAAATAAAAAAAAAGTCAAAGAACTGAAAAGTGATCATTTTAGTGGATAAGATAGTTTTATGGATACGATAGTTATATATACTTAAGCTGGGCACTGTTGGCTCACACTTGTCATCCTAGTTACTTAGGAGGCTGAGATCTGAGGATCATGGTTCAAAGCCAGCCCCAGGCAGAAAAGTCCATAAGACTCTTACTTCCAATACACTATTCAGAAAAAGCCAGAAGTGGCACTGTGTCTCCAGCAGTAGAGTGCCAACCTTGAGCAAAAGAGGCTCGGGGGCAGCACTCAGGCCTTAAGTTCAAACCCCAGGGTCAGCAAACAATAAAAAATATATGCTTCATATGCATGAAGTCCTGGGTTCGATTCCTCAGCACCACATATGTAGAAAAAGCCAGAAGTGGCACTGTGGCTCAAGTGACAGAGTGCTAGCCTTGAGCAAAAAGAAGCCAGGGACAGTGCTCAGGCCCTGAGTTCGAACCCCAAGACTGGCAAAAAACAAAACAAAACAAAATGAAAACTATATGTAGTTAATTAGGATTTTCTCTGTCATTGATTAAAAAGGCAAAGAAATCCCTTCATAGACTACATGAGTCTATATTATGTTATAAGTAGGGGTGACTTATTGAAGACTTAATCTCTGCACTTAGCAGAGAATCAAATACAAAACAAGGTAAGTCCTGTGTGGTGGCTCGGGTCTGATGGAAAGCTCTTAGGGAGCACGAGGCTCACTTAGCACAGTTTTTCTAAGTACCACTCAGTGTATTTACTGGCAAAGTTGGAGAAGCAAGGCAGGATTTAAGAAGATCTGATTGTGTTGTCATATGTTTATTAAATAAATCCTTGAGCCTTAAGGAAAATAAGGCTATTTAGATAGTGGCAAGATATATTTAACTGAAAAAAAATGTTCCATGGTTTAACCTGGGCTTACCTTGAAACCCATCTTTGACTCCAGGTTGGCATATCTGTAATGAAATTACAAGTCATAGATTACAGTGATTGTGTGTTTCATGGTATCATTCGGATATGTAATCAGTGCCCATCATTACCTAATCATTGCTTCTAGAGTAATGGTTGTCTAGCACATAGTTGAGTCTTAGTAGGTATTTTTTGAATGAATGAATAGATGGAGTTGAAGAAATGACTAGCTCAAATGAGAGGAGTTGGTTCAATAGGGTTGGTCCCCAAAATCTCCATATTTTAAATCTACCTATAGCAGCTCCCATTTATACAGCAATAATTAAGCATGATTGCATTGTCCTCTTCACACTCCACATTATTCTTTCTTTCAAGTCATGTTATTATTTCCTGTGTGCACATGCATGTGCTGGTACTGAGGCTTGAAATCAAGGTGTTACATTCTTGCTTGGCTTTTTCCACTCAAGTCCAGTGCTCTACCACTTGAGCTATCCTCTACTGCTGCTTTTTGTTGGCTAATGGAAGCTAAGAGTCTCACTGACTTCCCTGCCTGAGCTTACTTCAAACTGCCATCCTCAGATCTCAATCTCCTGAGTAGGTAGAATTCCAGGCATGAGTTACTGGTGCCTGGCATGTATTATCATTTCAATATTCACTTCATTTTGCCAGGCACTTTAAGAGCTCTCATTCAGTGCTAAGTACTGCACTAGCTGCTGGAGACCCAGAAATTTTTTTCTTTTCTATTTAATTTTACAGTCTGGTTTGGAAGACAAATTATATATCATGACAACTATAAGTATATATAAATATATTACAGCAAATTATTATAGTTTTCTGAGATGAAGTGTCTCCATAGGAAGTTGAATAAATGAGTCATAAGAAGTACTGAGTGTAAGGTCCACCCTAGGGAGGGCTCCATGCAGATGCCCCCCACCTGTTTAAGTCTGTGCCCAGTACCTGCATTACCTGGGTAAAGTGGCACACCTGGAGGCAGTTAACTCACACTTCTCTGGGGTCACATCCAATCCACCTGGCCATACCTCCTGCCTTTTCCTATATAATCCGGCTCAACATGAGTCCCCACTCTCTTTCCTTTTCTCTCTTACTTTCTCTTGGTGCCTTTTTCTCTTTCCCTCCTCTTCCTTCCCCTCTGTCTCCCTATACCTCCATCTTGTGTGGGATGGTAGTTTGTTTTCCCCCCAATAAACTTTTCTCCTGAACCATGTGGCAGTTTTCCTTTCTGGTGAACCTTACAACTGGTGCCATGACACAGGAGGGGACAGAGCCAGGAGTCACTGGATCCCCTCCTCCCTCTGCTCTTCTGAGGGAGAATCCACCTCCTTGACTGCCCCTCCTTGGACCAAACTGCTGAAAGCTGGAAGAAATTTCACCTTGGACTTCTCACCTTTACCATTGCTGGCTACTCATCGACCACACCATCTCCTCTCTACATCTGGTGAGTGACTCCAGCTACAGGTCCTCTGTCTGCTTTATTGGGCTCCTTTGTCCTCACAGACTCTTCCATAAAGTCAAAATGCCTCATAAGCTAGAAAATCAGTCTCCATGGCCCAGCTTTTTCTCTTGTGCCCTTCAGAGTGTGATTTGGGCTGGGTTCCAGGGACCCCCCTGTAGGTTCCCTCTCAAAGGCTAACCATTCTGGGTTTGACTACAACACAAGCCAAAGGAAAAAGCAGGCCATTTTGGAGAAATAACTCTTAACAAGTATTTGTGGTCAATTCTTAGTAAGTTACAGCCCCTGCCTCATGACACTTCTTCCAGGCTTCATTCAATGACTGGCATCTACTACTAAGGGTCAGCTGCTGTTTGCCTTCTCCCGGAGGGGCCACATCTCCACCTTTTACCCCTAACATTGATGCCCCTTGCCAGCAGGAAGTAGCCAGAGAGAGCCTATGTCCTTTTTCGTAATTATTAAAAGGCTGGAATGTAAGATCCACCCCTGGGAGGACTCCTTGCAGATGCCCCTCACCTGTTTAAGTCTGTGCCCAGTACCTGCATTACCTAGGTAAACTGGCACACCTGGAGGCAGTTAACACCCCTTCTCTGAGGTCACATTCAATCCACCTGGCCATACCTCCTGCCTTTCCCTATATAATCCAGCTCAACACAAGTCCCCACTTTCATTTCTTTTCTCTCTTACTCTCTTTCTGCGTTTCTCTTTCTCTCTTTCCTTTTCTTTTTCTCTTCTTCCTTCCCCTCTGTCTCCCTGTACCTCCATCTTGTGTGGGCTGACAGTTTGCTCTCCCCCCAATAAACCCTTTTCTCCTGAACTATGTGGTAAGCTTCCTTTCTGGCAAACCTTACACTGAGAATGAAGTATCTGAAGCTGGGGTACAATAGGCCTATATACAAAGTATTGGGACTTATCTCCTCCAAGGATTCTCTTGAACTTTATATTCATAACCAGATTCTATGAAGTTGTCGTCACTTAGGGGAGAGGATGATTTACCCACTATATAACATAATTACTACAATGGTTAGCCCTTTTGCAAGTAAGTTTGGTCTAGATAATTGCCAGTAAAGACAAAAAAGTTTGCTTAAAATTAATTTGTGTACCAGGGATTGGTAGCTCACGCCTATAATCTTTGCTACTCAAAAGGCTGCTATCAGAGGACTGAGGTTTCAAGCCAACCCAGGAGGGAGGAAAGTTCATGAGACTCATATCTTCAATAAACTAATCAAAAAATAGTTAGAAATAGAGCTGTCTGAACAAATAATGTTGAGCGAGACAAGCCTAGAACACAGAGAACAAAGGCGCATGGTCTCCATGATATATGACTGTTGGGGGAGGGGGAGGTGAGAAACAATAGAAACCAGGTCTGCAAAATAACAAACTTCTTTTTAAATGGTATTTTCACATGTTTGGGTCAGCGACTTTACATTATATACCTGAAACCAAACATCTACTAAATAAACATAAAAAGGTCTAGGATAGACCTACCAGTGGATCACAATAGCTCAACAGCTATGTACAAATAATTATATAAGATGAGGACAAGCAAAAAGAACTCCAAGAGGACACAGGAGGATTCTATTGTCGTTACGTTTAATGTACTAGGTGACCTTCCTTTGGCATACCCTATGTGATTAATGTATATGATTTTGGTACACTGGATATTGTATATATGCCTACCTGAACTAGAGAAGGGAAAGAAAAATGAGGAAGGGTGTAACATATGACAAGAAATGTACTCACTACCTTATTATGTAACTGTACCCCCTTTGCACATCACTTTGCCAATAAAATTAAATTAAAAAAAAAAAAAAGAAATAGAGCTGTGGCTCAAGTGATAGTGTTGTGCCAAGTCGCGAAACCACCACCAAGAAGACCACCGAGACTCAGACATTCCGAAATGCAAAAGCAAGGCAAGGCTTTATTTAAGCGAGCTGCAACTCGGGCCTCATCCTACCCACCGACACAGCGGAGGTTAGGAGGGAGCCCCGAGCTGCGATTACACAGGGCTTATAAAGGCAAAGAACAAGGTTACAACAATCAGGTGTTCAAGCAAGCAAGATTAGGACACAGGTACAAATCTGATTGGCTAAGGGTTCGATTCTAAAATGGGGTTCACGTGGTAAAATGGGGCCTGACTTCAAAGTCTGGCACTGCAATAGAGGGCTAGCCTTGAGCAAAGGTAGCTCAAGGACAGCATCCAGACTTCAAGCCCCAAGACCAGCAAAAAATATAATCATTTGTGACTTCTCTTTGCAGCAGTAACTTATCTGTGTTTACTGGTTTTAATTGTGTCCTGAAAAAATTATTTAAAATGAAATCAGGAATTTGTTTTTGTTTTGGTTGTGGGGCTTGAACTCAGGGCCTGAGTGTTGCCCCTGAGCCTCTTTGTGCACAAGGCTAGCACTCTACCAGTTGAGCTACCACACCACTTCCAGTTTTTATTTGTTTGAGTGGTTTATTGGAGGTAAAAGTCTCCCAGGGACTTTTCTGCCTGGGCTGGCTTCAACCTGGATTCTCAGACCTCAGCCTCCTGAGTAGCTAGGACTACCCTGCAAAATCAGGAATTCTTAATTTCAGGTGTCAAATAATAATAGAAGAGACCCACGAAAAGCTGCTTATTTTCATCAGGATTGTAGCATGTGAATGAGCTTGCTTGAAAAGTCTGTTTTGTTTTTAATTTTTTTTTTCTTTTGGCGCAGGTACTTGTGGCTTGACCTCAGGGCCGGGGCACTTTCCTTTAGCTTTTCACACTGCTGGCTCTATCACTTGGGTTCTACTTCCAGCCTTTTGTTGGCTTAACTGAAAATAAGAATCTCCTGGACTTTCCTGTTCAGATTGGCTTCAAACCTTGATCCTCAGATCTCAGCCTCTTAAATAGTTAGGATTATAGGTGTGAGCCACTACTCTTAATCTTATTTTTATCAGCTTGTTTTATCAGTATGCAGCAAAAGGTGCACTGGATTGAAAAAACAAGAGTGTTTACTCTGTGATATCGAAAACAAAACCTACTTAGCTACGTATTAGCTTTGCTTTATTCAGTCCACACACCACTGAGGATTTTTAATGTAATTTATGTTTCTGTTGCCTCGATGTAAATAAATAAAAAGTAGGAAGTTCTTTGCATTCCACTCTCTCAGGGGAAGGCAATATAGAGATAACCTGTGCTTTGATCATTTTATTTTACAATCAGTATCTTAGATGGCAGATTTAAGACAGGTTCTGTAGACTGCTGTTTGGCTTTTATTACGAAGGCCTGATGTGAACAGGATATATACCACAATATAATATTACTATCCATCTTGTAACTTCAACCACATTTCAGAGCACCATAGTAAATCACCAGTAGTGAGATAGTAGATAATGTGTTCTGTAAATCCCCCTTTCTTGGTCTCTGTAGGAGCTTAAATAGAAATGTATTATGTTGAAGTACAGTTAGACTATCATCAGCTCTATAACCCATCTCAATTTCCAAAGTAAAGGGAGTAATATAGGAAATAAAAACATGTATACTTCTTGTCTTTGAAACCTGTCCATCATATTTCATTTCAGCTGGTGGATTGGAAGCATACAGCTCATCAAGTTCTCCAAAGGAGGTATTACGAGGACACGTGACACAGAGAAAACAATATGGAGGAAAAGGTTCAGAATTCTAGGTCCTGTGGACTGATCACATAATTGTACTTTGTTTGTACGTGTGTGAGTATGTGTGCCACTGACAGGGCTTGAACTCAGGGCCTGGCTGCTGTTTGTAGCTTTTGTGCTCAAGGCTGGTGCTCTACCATTTTAGCCACAGCTCCACATCTGGCTTTTGGTGGTTAATAGGAGATAAGAGTCTCACGAACTTTTCTTACACAGGGTGGCTTCAAACCTCAATTCTCAGACCTTAGCCTCCTGACTAGCTAGGATTATATGTATGAGCTACCAGTGCCTGGCTTATAAAACGTTAGTTTTTTGTTGTTGTTTTTAACAAACTTGTTACTGTCTCCCATAAAGAGAAATACATTTATATGACTTGAAGAAAGTTTGTTCAGACCCATTTCAAGGTCTTGTAATATACATTTGGTAAATTTATAAATTAAAAAAGTAAGTCTTTTAAATTGTATAGTGTTAGGGCCATAACCTGAGTTTGGTCTTTCCTGCGATGTCCCAAATGCCTCTCCTCAAATGTACCCTTGTTTACCATCTTAGCCACAACCCCAGTTGGGTAGGCAGCTATTCTTTGGATCATTGTATCTGGTTTCACTCAGTGCTGGTGGTTCATGCCTGGGCATGAAAGTCTGTGAAAGTTTTCTTTTTTGCTTGCTTTCTTGGTGTTTTAGGTCCAAGACTAGAACTTGAAGTCAGTACTTGATGCTTTCACTCATTGGCTAGTGCTCTACCAACGGAACCACTGCATCAACCCAGTTGGTTATTTCTTTTCTTCTTTTTTTTTTTTCTTTGCCTTCAACAAACCACTTACAGGCTGGAAGTGGAGCTGTGGTTGAGGTGGTAGAATACTAACCTTGAGCAAAAAGCTCAGGGACACAGCTCAGGCCCTGAGTTCAAGCTCCAGGATTGTTGTGCGTGTGCACATGCATGCGTATATACACACACACACACAAATTTCCTTTCTATTATTAGTAGTAGAGCTAGAGCTTGCAAACATACACTGGCTGTATTTAAGGAAATTATATAGGAGCTGGGAATATGGCCTACTGGTAAAGTGCTCACCTAGTATACATGAAGCCCTGGGTTTAATTCCTCAGCACCAGGTATATAGAAAAAAAAGCTGGAAGTGGTGCTGTGGCTCAAGTGGTAGAGTGCTAGCCTTGAGCAAAAAGAAGCCAGGGGCAGGCTCTGAGTTCAAGACCCAGGACTGGAAAAAAATAATAATAAATAAATAAGAAAATCATATAGTAAAGACTCTTGCACATCCATGTTCATTGCTGCACTATTCATAATAAAGTATGAAAACAGCCCAGATGCCTTATAGTAGATGAGTGGATCAAAAATATGTAGTACCTCTACACAATGGAATTTTGTACACCTGTTAGAAAGAATAATATGTAATTTGCAGGGGAATGGATGGACATACAACAAATCATGTTAAGGGAGGTAAGCCAAGCTCAGAAACAGTGCATGTTTTCTCATAGGCAAAAGCTAGGTTGAACGTACATCTTGACATGACAAATTATACTGGACTCTAGGCATTCACACATAGTGAGACTGAAAGAGGATACACAAAGGTGCAATGCCTATTGGCCTCTGACCATGTAAAATAATACTTGCAGAAATGAAAAAATTCATACTAAGGATGTGTTCTATTGCTAAAAAATGTTCCATTATAGTACTAGTCTGAAACATTTAAAAAGTAAGTGCCTGGGTGTTATCCCTTTGCTTTTTTGCCAAGGCTAGTATTGTACTACTTAAGCCACAGCTCTACTTCTAGCTTTTTTGGTGATTCATTGGAGATAAGAGTCCCATGGACTTTCTTGCCTGGACTAGCTTCAAACTATGATCTTTAGATCTCAGCCTCCTGAGGAGGCAAGATTACAGGTGTGTGCCACTAGCATGTGGCTATAACATTTAAAAAAATAAAAACAACAAAAAACAAATCACCATTCTGTGAGGCTAGTATATTTTCCCGGATGAAGTTCTCATATCTTCCTCTTGTCTTGTCTCATCCTTCTTCTAAGGCACAGTGCTAGGGCTTCAGGGATGACAAAATGGACTTGCTCACCTAGTGAGCATTATGGCAGAAGGATGATGGCCAGATATGTAATTTTCTTTTTTTGGCCAGTTCTGGGCCTTGAACTCAGGGCCTGAGCACTGTCCCTGGCTTCTTTTTGCTCAAGGCTAGCACTCTGCCACTTGAGCCACAGCGCCACTTCTGGCCGTTTTCTGTATATGTGGTGCTGGGGAATCGAACCCAGGGCCTCATGTATACAAGGCAAGCACTCTTGCCACTAGGCCATATCCCCAGCCCCCAGATATGTAATTTTCTTGTACAGCAGTTCTCCCTGATCCTTCCTAACATGAACTATATATTTAATTTATATTTTAGGACATACTGCATACATGTAACTACTACACAAGTGCTTACTGGCACCGAACTTGTGCAAGTTACTTCCTCTGGTTGATCTCATGCAGTCCTCTAATCTTGTGTGAAGCAGATGCTGTAATTATGTTCCCCATTTTACAGATGACAAAACTGAGTCTTGAGGGAATTTATTTGCCTGACATATACAGCAGAGATTTGGACTTCGGCATTGGGCTCCATGTCCTGGGCTGTTATTACTTCCTGAACTAACAATAAGCCATATCTTTTTCTGGTCCTGTGGCTGGAACTCAAGGCCTAAGTGCTGTCTCTGAGCTTTTGTGCTCAAGGCTAGCACACTCTACCACTTGAGCCACAGCTCTACTTCTAGCTTTTCTGGCGCTTAGTTGGAGATAAGAGTTTCATGGATTTTCCTGCCCAGGCTTGCTTTTAACCATGACCCTCAGATCTCAGCCTCCTAAGTGACTAGATTACAGGCATGAGCCAGCGCCTGGCCCATATTAAATTTTGAAATCTATTGGAAACTAATTATCATAATTGCAAGAATCAACAGGAGGAAATTAGTACATTGGAAACTATCTCAAATAAATGACAGTAAATATGCATCACTATATTTCATTAAAAAGATTAGTCTTAAAGTATTTTAAGATGTGAATGACATATTTCAAATGAGATGCTTTTGTGGTAATTTTTCTTTAACATTTATAGGAGATGCTTGCCCTTTCCAAAAAAAAAAAAAAAAGTCCCTGTGTTGCTAGTAAGCTAATTATTATCAGGACTTTCTTAGTAATGAGTTTGTATAATGTTTTAAGTCTACCTCCACCTTGAAAAGATGATCTGGAATTCCTGAGGTAATATTGTTTTTCTGAGTTATGGTAATGAATCCACATTTGTTCATTATCATTTCTGCTCACCTCAGGCACATTATGAAAATGAGTGTTCTCATTTCCATTAGAATACTACGGTTTAAAAAACAGAATTTAGAAAACCACAACCACTTATAAAGAACAGGAAACTGAGACAACATAGTCATTGCCCAGACTTAGATTGCAAATGAACAAAATGATCTCATAAAAATGTGTGCTACTCATTTTGGGAACTGGTGGTTCATGCCTATCATCCTAGCTACTAAGATGACTGAGATCTGAGTTTCATAGTTCAAAGTTCAGCCCAGGCAGTAAAGACTCTTTATCTCCCCCAACTTATTAAAAAAAAAATGCTGACCTTGGGGCTTGAACTCAGGCCCTGGGTTCTGTTCCAGAGCTTTTCCACTCAAGTCTAATGTTCTATCACTTGGACCACAGCTCTACTTCTGGCTTCTTTGGTAGTTGATGTGTTTTGTTTTGTTTTGTTTTTTGTCATGGGGTTTGAACTCTGGGCCTAGGTACTGTCCCTGAGCTTTTTTGCTCAAGATAGTGCTCTACCACTTAAGCCACAGCGCCACTTCTGATTTTCTGGTGGTTAATTGGAGATCAGAGTCTCATGGACTTTCCTGCCTTGGCTGGCTTTGAACCATGATCATCAGATCACAGCCTCCTGAGTAGCTAGGATTACAGGTGTGAGCTACCAGCGCCTACATTTTTATAGTACTATTCCATAACTGAGGTTATATAAGTAACACAAAGGCTATTAATTGTGTGCATGTGTGTTGGTACTGGTCTTGAACTAGGGGCCATGCACTCTTTCTTGGCTTTTTCCACTCAAAGCTGGCACTCTATCACTTGGTCTGCAGCTCTACTTCCAGCATGTTGCTGGTTAACTGGAGATAAACCTCTCTTAGGTTTGTTTTTTCTTGGTTGGCTCCAAACTGGATCCTCACATCTCAACCTCCTGAGTAGCTAGAATTGTAGGCATAAGCCACCAGTGCCTGGCAAGATACATTTTGACTCCTTGGAAGTGGTGCTGTGGAAAGCATTGTAAAATACAGTCAGACTCCCCTTAAGTAAGCAGTTATGAACAGCATTAATATTCAGACTAGAAATGACACTCAGTTTGGAAATGATGACGATAGCATGGAGTTGCTCATACTGCCCATGCTGGTGGCAATAACAATGTCCTTTTCTTTTGCTCTCAAATGCATACCCTGAAAAATTTGAGCTTGCCAAAGAAGCAATGATTAAATGGATTAAGAAAGCATCAAGTTATCAGAACAAGAAAGATTTTAATTTATATTTTGTGCTGGGGCTAATGCTGGAGGCAATCACATATTCTATTATACCTTCTAATATGCATAATTTTTAGATTTTCCTCTTCTTGCCTCATTTGTATGATTTTTTAAATCTCAGGGTCTTTTTATTTGGTTTTATTTTTTTATTCTTTGTATCACTTTTTCCCCCTTTATTGTCAAAGTGAAGTACAAAAGGGTTACAGTTTCATATGTAAGGCAGTGAGTACATTTCTTTTTTTTTTATTAATTGGACATAAATTTTTTTACAAGGTGTTGTGCAAAGAGGGTGCAGTTACATAGTAGGGCAGTGTGTACATTTCTTGTGATATCTTACGACCTGTTTTTCTATCCCTTGTCTAGGTCAGGTTGACATATATGCAATATACAATGTATCAAGAACATATACAGTATTCACAGACTTGGTCTCTACTGTCTCTCCATCTCCCTTTGTTAACAGTCATATATCAGGGAGATCATGCCCCTTTGTTTCCTGTGTTCTAGGCTTGTCTCACTCAACATTATTTGTTCAAGTTCTGACCATTTCCCTGCGAATAACAGTATTTCACCATTCCTAATCGCTATGTAGTATTCCATTGTGTATAAGTACCATATTTTTTGGATCCATTCGTCTGTGGAGGGGCATCTGGGTTGTTTCCATATTTTGGCTATTGTGAATTGTGCCGCGATAAACATGGAAGTACAAATGCCTTTTTGATATCTTGGATTTTGCTGTTTAGGATAGATGCCTAGGAGTGGTATGGCTGGGTCATAGGGTAGGTCTATATTGAGCTTTTTGAGAAACCTCCATACTGTTCTCCAAAGTGGTTGTACTAATTTGCACTCCCACCAACAATGGAGAAGGGTTCCTCTTTCCCCACAGCCCCTCCAGCATTTGTTGTTTCCTGAGTTCAGAGTATAGGCCATTCTAACTGGGGTGAGGTGGTATCTCAGGGTTGTTTTTATTTAAATTTCCTTTACTAGCAGGGATGTTGAGCATTTCCTCATATGTTTCTTTGCCATTTTTATATCTTCTCTTGTGAAGTCTCTCTTTAGCTCTTTTGCCCATTTCCTAATAGGTTTATTGGGCTTGGAGGGGCTTAGTTTTTTGAGTTCTCTGTAGATGACCATATCAGGCCTTTGTCTGTTGCTGTGCTGGTAAATATCCTTTCCCATATCGTTGGCTGTCTTTCTATTTTGGTGGCTATGTCCTTAGCTGTGCAGAAACTTTTTAATTTGTAGTAGTCCCATTTGTCGAGTCTTTCCCCTATTTGTTGTACCCCTGGGACTCTATTCAGGAAGTTCCTTCCTGTGCCTATAAGTTCTAGTGTCTTTCCTACTCTGTCCTTCAGTAGTTTCAAGGATTAAGGTCTGATGTTGAGGTCCTTGATCCATTTTGAGTTGATCTTGGTGCATGGTGATAGGCTTGGGTCTACTTTGAGTTTTCTGCATATGGCTGCCCAGTTCTCCCAGCACCAGTAGTTGAAGAGGCTATGTTTATTCCATTGTATGTCTTTAGCTCCTTTGTCGAATATCAGTTGGCTGTAAGAGTGTGGTTTTATTTCTGGGTCTTCAGTTCTAATCCACTGGTCTTCCGATCTGTTTTTACACCAATACCATGCTGTTTTTGTTATGATGGCCTTGTAGTAGAGCTTGAAGTCTGGTATTGTGATACCTCCTGCACTGCTTTTTTTGCCTAGAATTGCTTTGGCTATTCTAGGTTTTTTGCTGTTCCATATGAATTTATGGATTGGTTTCTCTATTTCAGTGAAGAATGTGGCTGGGATTTTGATAGGTATTGCATTGAATTTGTATAACAATTTGGGCAATATGGTCATTTTCACTATATTGATTCTGCCTACCCATGAGCATGGGAGGTCTTTCCATCTCCTTGTGTCTTCTTTGATTTCCCTTATTAGATTTTTGTAGTTTTCATTGAATAGGTCCGTCACGTCCTTGGTTAAGTTGATCCCTAGGTACTTTATTCTTTTTTTGGCTACTGTAAATGGAATTGTTTCCATAATTTCCTTTTCTGTTTGTCTATTGCTGGTGTACAGAAAAGCTGCTGACTTTTGTGGGTTGATTTTGTATCCTGCTACTTTGCCAAATTTGTTTATTAGGTGTAGGAGTTTGGGTACTGAGTTTTTGGGTCCATCAGATATAAGATCATGTCGTCTGCAAATAGGGATAACTTGATTTCTTCCTTGCCGATGTGGATCCCTTTGATGTCCTCCTCTTGCCTTATTGCTGTGGCTAGGGATTCCAGCACTATGTTGAACAGAAGTGGGGAGAGTGGGCATCCTTGTCTTGTTCCTGAGTTTAGGGGGAATGATTTAAGTTTCTCTCCATTTAATATGATATTAGCAGTTGGTCTGTTGCATATGGCTTTTATTGTTTTGAGGAATGTTCCATCTATTCCTGTTCTCTCCAAAGCTCTTAATAGGTATGGATGTTGTATTTTGTCAAAGGCTTTTTGGGCATCGACTGAGATAACAATGTGATTCTTGATTTTAGTTCTGTTTATGTGGTGAATTACGTTGATTGATTTACGAATGTTGAACCATCCTTGTGACTGAGGGATGAAGCCTACTTGGTCATGATGTATGATATTCTTGATCAGTTTCTGGATCCTATTAGCTAATATTTTATTGAGGAGTTTGCATCTGTGTTCATTAGTGATATTGGTCTGTAGTTCTCTTTTTTTGTTGGATCTTTGCCTGGTTTGGGAATGAGTATGATATTAGCTTCGTAGAATGAGCTTGGGATTTCTCCCTCCGTTTCTATTTCGCCAAAGAGTTTGAGGAGTATTGGAATTAGCTCCTCACTAAAGGTTTTGTAGAATTCTTTGGCGAATCCATCTGGGCCTGGGCTTTTCTTAGTAGGGAGGTTCTTGATTACCTCCTGTATCTCACCGTAAGTTATTGGTTTATTTAGTTGATTTATTTCTTCTTGGTTCAGTTTGGGCAGTTTGTACTTCTCTAAGAATTGATCCATTTCTGTAAAATTATTGTTTTTTGCTGAGTAGAGGTTTTGGAAATAGCTCCTTATGATTGTTTGAATATCGTGTGTACTTGTTGTAATTTTTCCTGTGGAGTCCCTGATTTTACGAATATGAGTCTCTTCTCTTCTTTTTTTTGTAAGTCTTGCAAGGGGTCTGTCAATTTTGTTTATTTTCTCAAAGAACCAGCTTTTAGTCTTATTTATTTGTTGAATGGTCTTTCTATTTTCAATCAGATTTATCTCTTCTTTAATCTTTGTGATCTCTCCCCTCCTAGTCATTTTAGATTCTGTCATTTCTTGTTCCTCCAGTTGTTTTAGTTTCATCGTGAGGGTATTCACCTGCTCTGCTTCCATTCTTTTAATGTGGGTGCTGAGTGCAATGATCTTGCCCCTCAGGACTGCCTTAGCTGTGTCCCATAGGTTTCTTTGTGATGTGTTTTCTTTGTCATTGTGGCTTATGAATTCATTGATTTCATCTTTAATTTGATCTGTGGCCCAAGTGTTGGATAGCAGCGTGGGGTTTAGCCTCCAAGAGTGTGTATACGCTCTGTGGTATCCTTTGTTGTTGAGGGTTACCTTTAATCCACTGTGTCAGATATAATACATGGGATGACGTCAATACTTTTGTATTTGCTGAGGTTCTTTGTGTGGGCTATGACATGGTCTATTTTGGAATATGATCCATGGGCTGCTGAAAAGAAGGTGTATTGGGTCTCTGTAGGGTGGAAGGTTCTATATAGGTCTGTTAGATCCATTTGGGAAATGGTGTTATTTAGGTCCTCAGCTCCCTTACTAATCCTCTGGGTGTTGGATCTGTCTCTTGGAGAGAGAGGAGTATTAAAGTCACCCACTATGATTGTGTTTGCGTCTATCTTGATCTGTAATTCTGTGAGAATTTGCTTGACATATGTCGGGCCTCTTTTGTTTGTTGAGTATACATTTATCACCGTGATTTCTTGATTCTGGATTTTTCCTTGTATTAATATGTAGTGTCCTTCTTTGTCTTTTTGAGTGGACTTTAAAGAGAAGTCCAGCTTGTCTGAGATCAGAATGGCTACACCTGCCGTTTTGGTGGGTGCATTTGCTTGGTAGATCTTGCTCCATCCTTTCACTCGAAGCCTGTTTTTGTCCCTTGCTGTAAGGTGGGTCTCTTGTAGACAGCAGATGTCACCTTTTTGTTTGCGAATCCATTCTGCCAGTCTGCTCCTCTTTATCGGGGAGTTTAAACCATTTATATTTAAAGAGATCAAGGATAAGGGTGTTTTTTCTCCTTCCATTTTCTTGGTGGGCTGTTTTTTCCTCTTTTTTTTTTTTTCTTGTCTTTAGTGAGCTGGTGTTTCTGCTGGACTTTGGCTATTGAAGTTTCTTTCTGATTCTGTCTGTGTGTCTTTTACGATCTCTGTTGGGTGGGGTTCCCCTCTTAATATTCGCTGTAGGGCTGGTTTTTTATTCACATACTCCTTTAGCTCCTCTTTGGTGTGGAAAGATCTGGTTCTCCCTTCAAATGTGAACTCCAATTTCGCTGGATATTTGATCCGAGGTTGTAAATTGTTATTCTGGAGTACTTGGATGGTGTTCTTCCACTCACTTCGAGCTTGGTAAGTTTGTGTGGATAAGTCGGATGTTATTCGAATCCTCTTCCCATTGAAAAAAGTTTCCTTCTTCGCTTTGGCTGAATTCAGAATTTGCTCTTTAATCTTGAGGTCTGTAGTCTTGAATATTATGTGCCTTGGGGTGGCTTTCCTGGGGTCTGGCCTGCCAGGTGTCCTATAGGCTTCAGTTACCTGGATGGGGTCCCCTGTGAGATTGGGGAAGTTTTCTGCAATAACTTTATTGAGAACATGATTAAGCCCTCTGCTCTCGTATTCGGCTCCTTCTTCTATTCCAATTATGCACAGATTATATCTCTTGTCTTTGTCCATTTGTTCCTGGATTAGTCTTCCCTGAAGCTTCACCTGTTCTTGGAGTGTGGTCATTTTCTGGTTGTTGTCAGCTGCTTCATCGTCCAGGCGAGAGATTCTGGATTCTATATGGTCCACTCTTTGTGTTATGGTTTCAATTGCGGAGTTTATGGATGTCAGAGAGCTATTTATGGTTGTCATATCAGCTCTGATCGTGGAGATTTCTTCCTTTAAAGAGTTGTATTTTAAATCTATTTTTTCATGCATTTCAATTCTCAGGATGTGGAGATTTTCTTTAAAGGCAGCTTGCATTGTATCCAGTTTTGCTTCCATTTCTTTCTTGGCTTCCTGGGTGTCCTTCCAGATTTCCGCTCTAAATTCCTGGAATTGTTTTCTGATTTCATTTCTGACGCTTTCGATCATTCCTGTTAACATGGCCTCATTTGCTTTTTTAGTCTCCATCTCCTCTTCAGTCGTGCTGCTTTTTGGTGCTGGCGAGTTGGCTTGCCCTTTGATGAACTGAGTTATGTTTCTTTGTGATTTGTGCATCTGGAGATCTGGATGGCTTCTCAGGTTTGGTTTTTAGCTCCTCCCTCCCTCCTGTGTAGACGTGTCTACGGCAGCAGGTGCTGCCACTGTGGCCCCGCCCACCAGTGCAGGGTATGCCTACCAGAGCGGGCGCTGTCGCCGGGGGCCCCGCCCTCCTGTGCACTGTGCGTCCACTGCAACAGGCAC
This sequence comes from Perognathus longimembris pacificus, assembly GCF_023159225.1. NCBI lineage: Eukaryota > Metazoa > Chordata > Mammalia > Rodentia > Heteromyidae > Perognathus > Perognathus longimembris. Next base: position 48,938,317 of record NC_063166.1, read on the forward strand.
TTCGGCAGGATATGCCTCCCAGAGCAAGTCCCGGGTTGTTGGGTTGTGCTTGCGCCCTCCCGCGAGTCTGTTGGGGGGGCGGTATGTGTGGGGCCCAGTGGGATCGACTGTCTGGGTGTGGCTTGGCACCTTCAGACCTCACCTCCGCTGTGAGTGGGGGACGTGATCAGGCTCAGGTGACCCTGCTGGGCTGGTATTGCCCACCAGCGCCTGTGGTTTTAGTTGTAAGAGTCTGCGAGGTCCAGGTGCCTCAGGTGGGGTTTGCACATCCGGCCGTCTCCCGGCCCCTGTTGGGAAGGGGGCGGGGAAGGTTCTGCCAGTTCAGGAACCTGTGGGGTGTTGGTGCTGCTGCGCCCTTCCCCTGCTAAACTGACTTCCCAGCGCCTGATGGGAGCTTCCCAGCCTGATTTGGGGGTTCTTTGTTCCCTCAGGGGTGGGGGAGGGGGAGGGAGGGAGATCTAGCTTCTTTGTTGGGCTTGGGTCTCAGATAGCTGGTCTCCCGTTGGGGGAGGGGATAATGGGGCACTCACTTTTGCTGCTTTGTGTGTGTGTCCCGTGCAGCTGTTGGCCCTCCAGGGGTTGGCTAAGTGTTGTGGTGGCTTCCCTGGTTCCCGATTTCTGCCGTGCTGGGTTCCCTTGTCCGAACCCGGTGTGGACCCGAACTTCTCGTCGCTGCCGGTGTGTGTCTTGGTCCGCACCCTGCCTTGTGTCCGTGGGGTCTCCCACTATATGAATTCTGCGCTCCTGGCAGCCTGTCTGCCGATTGCCGGGTTCCCCTTTCCCAGCCTGACCCTGTTTGGGCCAGGGTTGGCTGGTGGGGGGAGGGTGCCCCGGTGAATCTCCAGCTCCATGTAGGTTTTTGGTTCTTCTTTTTTGCTCCTTTTTGTTTTCCTGCGTTTCTCCACTGCTTCTGGCTGCTGGTTTTGCTGGGTTCTTGATGGGGTGTTGGGTGTTGGAGTTCCCAGCTCACTATTCCGTTGGAGCGAGTCGGGGTGCCTCCCTATTCTATCGGCGCCATCTTTCCTCTCATGAGTACATTTCTTGTTCAACTTGTTACCTCCTCCCTCATTTTTCTCCACCTTCGCCCTCCCCGTTTCCCACTCCCCCTGCCCCACCATGAGTTGCACAGTTGGTTTACACCAAATGGTTTTGCAAGTATTGCTTTTGGAATCATTTCTTTTAATCCTTTGTCTTTCATTTTTGATATGCCCTTTCCCTTCCCTAGTTCTAATACCAGTATATACAGTATCCAGGGTACTCAGATCAGATAGTGATAGCGGAGGTACAACCACAGAAAGGGAATATGAGAGACAACAAAAAAAGGTACAATTTTACATAGCATGTTGAAAATAATTACAATGATACAACACTTGTTCCCATAACATGGAGTTCATTTCACTTAGCATCTTATGTGTTCATAAGGGGATAGCTATTGGGCTATTGTGATCTTCTGCTGTGACTAGCCTAAACATGTACTAATTATTCCCTATGAGGGAAACCATAGAGTCCATGTTTCTGTGGGTCTGGCTCACTTCACTTAATTTTTTCCAAGTTTTTCATTTCCTTATGAATGGGACAATGTTGTTCTTTCTGATAGAGGCACAGAATTCCATTGTGTATATATACCACATTGTCCTGATACACTCGTTTACTAAGGGACATCTGAGTTGGTTCCATATTAACAATGACAAATTGTGCTGCAATGAACATTGTTGTGCTGGTGGCTCCAGTGTAGCCTTGCTTGTAATCTCTTGGGCAGATGCCCAAAAGTGGGTCTGCTGGGTTGTTGGGGAGCTCTATGTTTAGCCTTCTGAGAAACCTATATACTGCTTTCCAGAGTGGTTAAACAAGTTTGCATTCCCACCAACAATGTAGTAGGGTTCCTTTTTGGCCACATCCCCTCCAACATTTGTTATTGTTAGTTTTCCTGATAATGGACATTCTTACTGGGGTGAGGTGAAATCTCAATGTTGTTTTGATTTGCATTTCTTTTATGGCCAGTGATGTAAAGCACTTCTTGGCCATTCTCATTTTCTCTTCAGAGAAGTCTCTTCTAAGGTCTTTAGCCCACTTGTTGAGGGGGACTTGGTTCTTTGAGGATTTGTTTTGGAGGAATTTAAATTTTTGAGTTCTGCATGTATTTAGATATGAAGCCTTTGTCCATTGTATGGCTGGTAAAGATCTTCTCCCAATCTGTGGGCCTTCTGTTTATCTTGCAAGCTATGTCCTTTGCCCTCCAGAAGCTCTGCAGTTTGATCCAGTCCCACTTGTCCAACCATTTTTTGATTTGTTGCATTTCTGGGCCTTTATTAAGGAAGTTTTTTCCTGTGCCAAGGAGCCCTAGTATTTCTCCTATTCCTTCTTGAATTTTGTTTTCTTATTTGTTTTTCTCTGTTATTTCACCTCCCTCCAGGATTGAAAGTGCTTTGCCTATTTTGTTTTAATTTTTTTTGTGCCGGTACTTTGACTTGAACTCAAGACTTAGGCAGTGTCCCTTAGCTTTGTTCCTCAGGGCTAGCCATTCTACCACTTGAGCCACACCTCCAATTCTGTGTTGTTTTTTTCTTTTCTGCTTGATTGGAGATAAGAGTCACTTGGATTTGTCTGCTTGAGCTGGCTTTGCACTGAAATCCTCAAGTCTCAGGCGCCTGATATTATTACAAGTATAAGCCACTGCTGCCCGGCTTGCTTTTTTTTTGCAGGTCTGGGGCTCGAACTCAGGGCCTGGGCATTGTCCTTGAGCTTCTTCTGCTCAAGGCTAGCACTCTACCTCTTGAGCCACAGGACTGCTTCTGGCCTTTTCTGACTTTCCTGCTCAGTCTGGTTTTGAATCATGATCCTTAAATCTCAGCCGCCTGAGTAGCTAGGGTTACAAGATGTAAGGTTTTGGTTATTTTAAGCTGATTTATATAAACTTTATTCCATTTTTTTATTATTTAAAGTGGATTATTTGGGTGTATTCTTTGATTATATTCAATGTCTTACAGGGTGGCTCATGTTTGTACTAAAAATTTTTTTTGTTGGTCATGGGGCTTGAACTTAGGGCCTGGTTTCTATCCTTGACCTTTTCCATGCAAGGCTAATACTCTACCATATTAAGCCACAGCTCCACTTTCAGTTTTCAGGAGATTAACTGACTTTCCTGCCTGGTATGGCTTCTAACTTTGATCCTCTGATCTCAGCCTCCTGAATAGCTAGGATTACAGACATGAGCCACCAGGGCTGGACTGAAAACTCTTCGGAGGTTATGTTAGTCTCTGCAGCAACCAGAGTGACTTTATTGTTTTTTGGTGTTGACTCTGGAATAGGAGCATCTTAGAAGATTGAGAGGTCTGATTTGGAAAAACATGCAAAAAAAAAAAAAAAAAGAAAAAGTTAAAGTGCTCACACTTGGAGATTAAATTATAGTAAAATGTCAAATGTCAAGGCTAGTCTTATAATCTTCTTTCTTTGCACCTACTTTCATTCCTTAATTATAACAATTTAAAATTACGATAAATAACTTGAAAAGAAATAAACAAATGGTTTATAATAGAAGTCAGCACTGTTGAGGGTGTTTGCATAGGTGCCCGGCACGGGCTCACCACCAACTGGTAGCAGGTATTATGTCTGATGCTGGGCCTCCCATTGCCAACCATATGTCACAGAAGGCCTGTCTGCCCTTTGAACTGATGAAACCAGATGTGTATGCTTATCCAAAACAGGGCAGACAATTCCTTCTATTGATTAAGAGAAAGCCAAATTCCTTTCATCTGGGGATTATTGATCTTGTGGTCAACATGATCCCCTTCCCCCAATAATTTGTAAAGAAGCTGCAAAAAGTGATTGATTGTTTATTCTACCACCACCAACAACAACAACAAAACCCTGTGTATCCAGGCAAACTTTTTTTTCCAGTCTTGCGGCTTGGACTCAGAGCCTGAGCACTGTCCCTGGCTTCTGGCTTCTTTTTGCTCAAGGCTAGCCCTCTACCACTGGAGCCGCAATGCCATTTCCGGCCTCTTCCGTTTATGTGGTGCTGAGGAATTGAACCCAGGGCTTCATGTATGTAAGGCGAGCACTCCACCACTAGGCCACATTCCCAGTCCCCCAAGCAAACTTTTGTTGTTTTAAGAGGTCCAGGAAGCCCCAGAAACATGAGGACCTGGTGGTCCCTATCATATATACTTTGCTCTCATTGATGAGACCGTAATTAACTTCCCGAGCTTGTAGTGCTGTCTTATAGAATACCATATTTATTTGGCATCCATCAAAATAAAATTTAGCTGAGACATTTCTTATCAATTTAGGGTTTGGGGTTTTTTTTTGTTTGTTTGTTTTTTGTTTTTTTTGCCAGTCCTGGAACTTGGACTCAGGGCCTGAGTACTGTCCCTGGCTTCTTTTTGCTCAAGGCTAGCACTCTACCTCTTGAGCCACAGCACCACTTCTGGCCTTTTCTGTTTATATGGTGCTGAGGAATCGAACCCAGGGTTTCATGCATGCTTGCCAAGCACTTACCTTACTGCTAAACCACATTCTCAGCCCTAATTCAGGATTCTCATGCCTAAACCTCATTAACTAAGAATTCTGAGACTCCCCTTTGAATAGCTTAGGGTAGGTAGCTCAGTTTCCTTCTGGTGGATTTTACTCTGCATTGTCAGCTGTTTTTCCAGAATGGTCTGGTAGGAGGGCTGTGTGGAAGGTGAGATGAGTATATCGCAGAATCACCTGGAGAGATCTTCACTTTAGACTTTGTTTTTCTTCCCAAGACCTGAATTTGTTAGCATGTACCTGTTTGGTTCTAGACACATTCTAGACTAACCTGTCTTGGTCATGTGTGGTGGGAATAGAAGACTTCCCAGCAGAAGGTAAAAAAAACTTTTATTACAGTTGGGGACAAAGTGTAAACAAATGCAGCAGTGGTACTCACTAGATACTATGTGGAAAATGAACTATGCAACTTGTAGGTGGGGATAGGAGGGAAAAACTAGGAGTGAGGGAAGGGGGAGGCATTGTTCAAAAAAAAAGTACTGTTTACCTGATTCGTGTAACTGTAACCCCTCTGTACATCACTTTTATAATAACATTAAAAAATAAACAACAGTTTGGGCTGTTATATATAAAGAACCTAAGAGAGGGTAGGTGGTTTGAAGAAGTCACAGGATCTGAGAGTGGAAGAAAATAACACGAATGTTTCTTCTATTGCCAAGAATAGTGCTAAACCTTTCTCTTAGGTCTATTTAGCATGCACATACACCACAAAAATGGGCTGCAGAGAACAAAAGAACAGAATGCTGTTTGACTTTTCTGTTTGAAAAGTACTGTGTTGGTTCAGAGACTCTGAATTTATAGATTGTGTCTATGATTTAAAAAAATAACAATAGCTGGGTACCTGTGGCTCATGCCTACAATCCTAGCTATTCAGGAAGCTGAGATCTGAAGATTGCAATTCAAAGGTAGCCTAGACGCAAAGTTTGTGAGCCTCTTATCAGCAATTAACCAGCAAAAACCAGAAGTGGAGCTGTGGCTGAAGTGGTAGAGTTCCCAGCCTTGAGCAAAAAAGCTAAGGAGCAGAGCATAAGCCCTGAGTTCAAGCCCCAGTACTGGCACACGCACACATACACACACACACACACACACACACACACACACACAGTGCGTGCGAGACAGAGACAGAGAGAGACAGAGAGAGAGAGACAGAGAGAGAGACAGCGAGAGACAGCGAGAGAGAGACAGCGAGAGAGAGACAGCGAGAGAGAGACAGCGAGAGAGACAGCGAGAGAGACAGCGAGACAGACAGACAGACAGAGAGACAGACAGACAGAGAGACAGACAGACAGAGAGACAGACAGACAGAGAGACAGACAGACAGACAGACAGACAGACAGACAGAGAGACAGAGACAGAGAGACAGACAGACAGACAGACAGAGAGACAGAGAAACAGACAAAGAGACAGAGACAATGAGACAGAGAGACAGACAAAGAGAGACAGAGAGAGACAGAGAATGATATAGCCTAGTGTGTTTTATTTTGTTTTTGTGTGCTGGTCTTGGGAGTTGGGCACTGTCCCTGTGCTGCTTGCTCAAGGCTAGTGGTCTACCACTCCAGCCACAACTCCACTTCTGGCTGTTTTTTGTTTTTTTCTTCTTGGTAATTTATTAGAGATAAGAATCTCCTGACCTTTTCTGCCCAGGCTGGATTCAAACTGCAGTCCTCAGATCTCAGCCTCTGGAATAGCTAGGATTGCAGAGCCACCAGCCTCCCACCTGGCTAGTGGTTTTAAAATGAAATTCCTGGACTACCCCATGTAGTATTGAGGACTACCCATGGTGTGGTGAGGGCAGGCAGTATAGGAGAGCCATGAGGCCCAGTGACTTCACTTCCCCCATTAGAGCAGCTCGAGTTAAGCTGACTTAATCTTTAGAAAACACTGAAAACCACCAGCTTCCTAGTTTATACACAAGAAATGTCACCCCTAGTAGAAATGTCACCCCCATTTCTCAACTCAGGCTAGCAGTGCTAGCACCACTATAGTAATTTTTCATGCCTGTAAGGTCCACCCCTTGAAGGGATCCATGCAAATGCCCCATACCTGTTTAAGTCTGCGCCCAGTACCTGAGTTACCTAGGTAATTGGCACACCTGCAGGCAGTTACCTTCTCCTCCTCTGAGGTCACATCCAATCCACCTGGTCAGATCTCCCACTTTTTCCTATATAATCTGGCTCAACACAGTCCCTGTGTTCTTTCCTTTTCTCTCTTGCTCTCTTCCTTTTTCTCTTCTTCTTGCCCTCTGTCTCCCCACACCTCCATTTTGTGTGGGCTGACAGTTTGCTTTCCCTCCAATAAACTCCTTTCTGCCTGAACCATGTGGTGGGTTTCCTTCCTGGCTAACCTTACAATGCCATCATTGTTTTGTTTTGTTGTTGTTTTGCCAGTCCTGGGGCTTGAACTCAGGGCCTGGGCTCTGTCCCTGAGCTTCTTTTGCTCAAGGCTAGGACTTTACCACTTGAGCCACAGCACCATTTCTGGCTTCTTCTGTTTATGCGGTACTGAGGAATGGAACCCAAGGCTTCATGCCTGCTAGGCAAGCACTCTACCACTAAGCCACATTCCTAGCCATTTCCTTTTTTTTTCCTTTGTCTTAAAGACATAAATATTTAATTGAGAAACTTTTCTGAGTGCTTCCTTTATAAAAATCTTGTGTTACATGTGGCAAAAAAGAAAAACAAACCCACAAAGATGACTAAGACATGGTTATCCCTGCAGTGTGTGTGTGTATCTGTGTGTGCATTCTGTTACAGATCTCTTGCTGTACACTCATTTCAACCTTACTTGGCTTCAAAGATAAGGAGAGAATGGAAACATATGGGGCTTGTTGGTACACTGGGACTGAGTTGTGAATGCTGAAAGAGACACAGGAACTAGAAGATTCAGACAAGGAAAACAAGCTTTAATAAAAGGTTCCAGAATCCAGATACCTTCTCTTCCCCCACACCCACCCTCAGTGAACCATCTTCCCTCCTCCCAAATGAACTTCCCTGCAGCAAACACATCTGCCAGGTCTGGGGAACAGATTAGTAGAGGCTTGTTCCTTTTCTATCAGAATGGAGGCTCTAACACACTGGCTGCCTTCAGTTTTTCTCCTTGAAGATCATTCTGTTTTAGGATAGGGAAGCCATCTATACACAAGCTCTCCTTCCTTCTCTGTACAAACTCCTCACCTCCTCTACCACTAGATCCACTACAATGGGGAAAGCAGGTCTCTTTGTTCTCTACCCAACTCCATTTGAAGCTACCAGAATGCATCCAAAGCTACCTATCTATCTTCTATATTATCTATCTCCATCATTATTTACCTTTATCATCTACATCTATCATCTAGCTGTATCTGTTATCTATATTATCAGCTATTTGATATCTATCATTTAACTTAATCTATCTTATTCTAGTCATCACATATCTAGCATCTATATCTATTGTCTATATCATGTATTTATCTTTATCATCTGTATTATCTCTTATCTAGTTATATCTATTATCTAGATCTGTTTATTATCTATATCTGCCTACCATCTAACAATATCTAGATAGATATTGTCCTGGGACAATATCTGGGACAAGTCCTGGGACTTGAATTCAGGTCCTGAGTACTGTCCCTGAGCTTTTCCCTCAAAGATAGCACTTTACTACTTGAGTCACAGTTCCACTTTTGGCTTTTTAGTGGTTAATTGAAAGTAAGAGCCTCACAGACTTTCCTCTCCAGGCTGGCTTTGAACCACAATTCTCAGATCTCCAGAGTAGCTAGGATGATAGGCATGATCCATCAACACCTGGCTTTACTGAACATTTATTTATTGGTCCATAAAGCAGTGAAGAAAAGCAAATGTCTCTTCACCTCCTCCTGGAATTTACATTCTAGATAGAGGTAGTAAGCCCAATCAATGAGTGAAGTATACAATGTTTGGATCATGGCAAGTGCTATACAGATGAAAGTGAGGAAAGGGGTGGAAGGTGTGTTGGGAGTGGGCTTCAGTATTAAATTGGTTGCCAGGGATGTGACATTTGACTAAAGGCTAGGAAAGGGAAAAAGGGAGCCATATAGATATTGAGGTACTGGGAGGGATAAGCATGTTTGGCGTATAAAAGGTATAGAGGTGAAAACATATTAAAGAGTTAGAAGAAGTGCTCAGGTGCTGGCGGCTCACGCCTGTCATCCTATCTACTTAGGAGGCTGAAATCTGAGGATCACTATTCAAAGCCAGCCTGGACAGAAAAGTCCCTGAGACTCTTATCTCCACCGATTCAGCAAAAAGCCAGAAGTGAAAGTATGACTTAAATGGTAGAGGACTAGCTTTGAGTGAAAAAGCTAAGGGATAGTACTGTGGCTAAGTTCAAGCTCTAGTACTGTCAAAAAAAAAAAAGAATTAGAAAAGAGACCAGTATGGCTGAAGAGGAGACAGCAAGGGGAGAAAGAGAAGAAGAAATGGAACAAGGACGATGGTGTGGAGACAGGAAAGCACTTTCAATGTCCTTGATATGTATTTGGAGATGGGAAGCCTTTGGAGGACTGAATGGGACGTGACCTGATTTATGTGTAGTATACAATTGCTTATGGCTTGGTGAATAGATGAGGGATAGATGTGGGGAATCTGTGTGTGAGAATTGGGGTAGAAGCAGAGCGATCACTCAGGAGATGTGAAACAAATAGCATTTACATGGCTCAGATGGGAGCAGGTGACATGGTGAGCAAGGGAGGATTCTAGATTTATTTGGAAGATAGTCAACAGGACATGCTGACAAGATTGGATGTGGGATGCATTTGAGAGAAAAGACTAAAGGAAGATACCCAGGTGTTTGGTCTAAGCAGCTATCTCAAATGAGAAAGTCTGAAGGAAGAGATGGACTTATTATTATTTTCATTTATTTATTTTTGTGCCAATGCTGGGGCTTAAACTGGAGGTCTCTTGCTCTCACTGGCTTTTTTTCACTCAAGGCTGGCTCTACCACTTGAGTCACAGCTTCATTTCCAGCTTTTTGGTGTTAATCGGAGATAAGAGTCTCACGGATTTTCCTACCTTGGCTGGCTTTGAACTGAGATCCTCAGATCTCAGCCTCTTGAATGCTAGGATTACAGACGTGAGCTACCAGTATCCAGCTAGTAAGTGAAGGTTCATGATGGATGCTGTTTTGAACCGGTGAGTGATATTTTTGGGGCATCCCAGAAGGTCGGTGAGTAGGATGTTGGATAAACGAATGTGTAGTTCAGTCTAGAAAGATGGCAGTAGAATTAAATTTGATCAGGTATATAAAACTGTAAGATGGAGCTCTTCCAGTAAGTGTGAGAAAATCCACAGGCTCACAGGGCTGAACTTTGGGATTCCTGTATATTTGGTGTTGGGGATATGATGAGAAAAACTAAGGGAAACTTAGAAGAAGACCTGTGGAGATAAACCTAACGCCAAGGGAAAAAGGGTTTGGTGGAGGAGGGTGAGCTGTTGCTTCTAGATGAAGTAGTTGTGCTCACATTGGCAGTGCATATACTAGATGAAGTAGTTGATGACTGCTGACCTTGTTCAAGGGAATAGTCACACGGAGGTTCTGGTGGTCCTGATGGAAGTAGCTTTGCAAATGTGATCCAGAGTGCTCATCATCAGCTGGGAGAATAAACATGCAGACTGTGGGGGAGAAACAGCACTTCAAATCTTCAGCAAGGACTTGCGTGGCTCAGCCAGAACACTGCAGTAGGCGCCCTGCTTCAAGTCTTGAGAACATCTTTAGCCTGACACTCAAGTCCTTCACAGTTTGATCCTAACAAACTTGTAGCCAAAGCTGCTAATAATATCTCTTCTTTGCTCTATTCTCAAATCAGACTCATTGGTTTTTTGTGCCAAGACTTTTCCCATGTTTCTGAGCCAATTACATGCTGTTTCTCTGGGAAAAGTTTCAACATCAGCCTTTTCAAGCTAATGAACATGTGGTTTGTCTTGAAGAGGTAGTTCAAGGTCACCTTCTCTATTAACTCCTCATCTTTCCAGGTGGAGTAGGCAAGGTCCTTTCTCCGTGCTCCTTGGCCTCATATTTTTTGGGTATGTGTGGGCTAGTTGTGTACTGGGGCTTGAACTCAGGGCCTAGATACTGTCTCTGAGTTTTCTTGCTCAAGGCTGGTGCTCTATCTCTTGAACCACAGTGCCACTTCTGGTCTTTGGGTAGTTCATTGGAGGTAACAGTCTCACAGACATTCCTGCTTGGGCTCTGGCTTTGAACATGTGATCTGCAAATCTCAGCCTCCTAAGAAGCTAGGATTACAGGCGTGAGCTACTGAGGTTCAGCTAGTTCCATTTTTATAGACAAAATATCTGGCAGTAGACATTCAAATAACCTCAAATACTAATAAAATGTTTCTAAAAATGTCAAAACTAGTTGGCAACTAGTTTTTTCACTTATTTCCTTACAATATTCTTTCATGGACTTTTTCAAGAAAATTATTATCTTTAAGTAGTTGTATAAAGGGTTTTAATTCAATGTGTCAGTCTATGAGGACAATGCATCCTGATGCATGTCACCCCTCCCAGCATTCTTCCCCATCTCAACCCTGCCCACCCCCTCAGATCACCTGGTTCCATTTTCACACATGTACATTATACATTAAATATGATGACTGCATTCTCCCATCCTTCCTTTCTTCATGCATCTCCCGCCTTCCCTTGACCACACTGCCCCTGACACCTCAAGTTCCAGCTCTGTTTTTTTATTCTGTTTCAGGTATGATTTGAGATGTGGAAGCACAAAGAAGAAATCAATTCATTGATTATAAATTACTTTTTTTATGATGATGTGGTCCCATCAGCAGCAACTACTTCACTTTCATCTTTGAACTTTGTTTTGTTTTGTTTTGTTTTGCCAGTCCTGGGGCTTGGACTCAGGGCCTGAGCACTGTCCCTGGCTTCTTTTTGCTCAAGGCTAGCACTCTACCACTTGAGCCACAGCATCACTTCTGGCCTTTTCTGTTTATGTGGTGCTGAGGAATCAAACCCAGGGCTTCATGTATACTATGCGAGCACTTTACCACTAGGCCATATTCCCAGCCCCTCATATTTGAGCTTTACTGTTAACATTTATCTAACTTTGTTCTCTGGTCTTTAGACTCTCAGTGGTTTCTCCTTCGAATTTGGAGGCATTTGAAAAATGAAAGCACCAATCTTCCTCCTAGCAATAGAACCATCTCCCAACTTTGAATTGATCTAAACCCAAAAGGCATGTCTTTTAATATTTAGAGCATTAAGTATAATCCATCCTGTTGAATGTTTTTACCATATTACTTAAGGCACAAAGAAAAAACAAATCTTGAATGCATCACCCAGCTGCAAGAAATAATTCAGTTCCATCCATTCATATTATTTTAGTCCTGAAATTCACGCCACATTGTCCTATGCCTTAGACTTTAGTAAAATTGTTAAGATGTGTGTCAGGTTATATAGCATATATATGTATATATATATATGTATACACACTATATATTGTATATATAGTGTATATATACAGTGTGTTATATAGTATATATAGTGTATATATAAAAGATATATATTTTGTAAAAGATATATATTATGTAAACAAAAACATCTATATAGATCTTTCTATATAATACATAAATGAAAACATACATTTATCTGTATACATAATATGCACTACATTCTATATAAGCAAAAACATAATATACAGCTTTATATACCTGTGTATATATAAGCAAAGTATTGTATATAATATATACCTCTATATATTATACAGGTCTCTCTCTATATATCTGTATCTATCTATCTATAATGTTTTTGTTTTTTCCAGTCCTGGGGCTTGAACTCAGGGTCTGAGCACTGTCCCTAGCTTCTTTATTTGCTCAAGGCTAGCACTGTACTTGAGCCACAGCACCACTTCTGGCTTTTTCTATATATGTGGTGCTGAGGAATCGAACCCAGGGCTTCATGTAAGCGAGGCAAGCACTCTACCCCTAGGCCATATTCCCTGTCCTATATAATGTATTTGTTCTTTTTACCTGTGCTGAGGCTTCAGCTCAGGGCTTTGTACTCTTACCTGGATTTTTCTCTGTGTGTACATATATATGAAGTGTGCATAATGTATATTACAATTATATTTATAGTTAATACAATTAATATTCTTGATCTATTAATCATTATATTATACACAATAATTCTTATCTAAGAGATGCCCAAATAGATAGCCAAACAGCATAGTATTTGGGAACAATTACTTAAATTGAAGAACAGGGTGCAGTGATGGAAAGGTGCCCATCTATCAGGCAAAAGGAGAAATATTTGGAATGAGTTCTGGGGCATGTTCAAAGCAAAGTTTTTTTTACGAGAAGAAGCCAAAGCAACAGAAATCATTGGCAGGGAGGGCGTGGAGCCCTTCCCAACAAAGGCAGAAAGCCAGTTAAGCAGCCACTCTTGCAGAACAAGTAGGAGAAATGAAGACAAAGTCCCCAAGTCTGCAACAGATCTTACATACATCTGTGTTGTTTGTTGGAGGGGAAGGAGGAGGAGAGGGAGGAGGAGGGGGAGAGGGAGGGGGAGGAGGAGCAGGGGCAGGGGCAGACAGAGGAGGGAGAAAGAAGATGAAATAGAAAGTGGTAGTAAGTGCTGTGAATAGTATTGGTTGCCATCATTACTGCACCTGTGACAAGGAGTTGAGGAATTCTCAGTGGTGCTGGTCCTTGTAAATATTAGCTGTCCACAGGCAGCCATACTCCTCCTTCATGTAGAAACCAAACCCAGCATGTGCTAACTAACCCTCTGTTTTTCCCACGATTAACAGAACCACAGTAAACATCATTTCTGAGTGCCTCAAACAGAAACAATTTTGAAGCCACTTTTTTATCCCCTGGTGCCTTTTTCTGTTGTTCAGGAAAGCGGTTCTGTATGATACCTTTCCTTTTCTTTCTAACATAGTAAGTGCTAATTTCACCCCTTGGGTGCACCTTGGCTGCTGTGTTAAACACATCCAGCGTTGTTTTCTTATTATCATGAAAAAAAATTCAACATGAAAGACTACCTGTGGAGACACTAAGGGATGCTGGAATAAAACCTCCATAATTTAAAGGGCTAAGCAATACAAAGGGGATTATGATCAGAAGGAGAGGCAGCAAGGCCTGTGTGTGTGTGTGTGTGTGTGTGTGTGTGTGTGTGTGTATATACACACAGTCGGTTAAATAAAGTGAAATTATGTGATGACGAAGCTTGGGAATGTGTGTGTGTGTGTGTGTGTGTGTGTGTGTGCAAGCATGGTTGTGCATAGGCTAGGCAGGCTAAGCTTCCATCCACACAGCTGTAGATTCACCATTACTTCTCATTATTAATTCTGGGTATTTGTTATTTTCTTATGATGGTACTGGGGCTTTAACTGAGGGCCTGGGACTTGTCCTTTAGCATTTTTGCTCAAGGCTGGTGTTCTACCACTTGAGTCACAGCTCCATTTCTGACTGTAAAAAAATAATTGGAGAGAAGAATCTCATGGAATTTTCTGCCTCGGCTGACTTTGAACTGGGATCCTCAGGTCTCAGCCTCCTGAGTAGCTAGGATTACAGGCTGAGCCACTGGCGACAAATATTTTTTTTTCAAATTTTTATTACCAAACTGATGTACAGAGAGGTTACAGTTTCATACATTAGGCATTGGATACATTTTTGTACTGTTTGTTATCTTGTCTCTCATACCCGACAAATAATTTTTTATAGAAACAAGTAAGAATAGGGCTTGGAATGTGGTCTAGTGGTAGAGTGCTTGCCTAGCATACATGAAGCCCTGGATTCGGTTCCTCAGCACCACATATATAGAAAAAGCCAGAAGTGGTGCTGTGGCTCAAGTGGTAGAGTGCTAGACTTGAGCAAAAAGAAGCCAGAAGCCAGGGACAGTGCTTAGGCCATGAGTTCAAGCCCCAGGACTGGCAAAAAAAAATAGATTGATATAACCTCTCTTTGTATTTAATTTTTTTTTCATTTTATTTTAAGGGAAATGTACAGAGATGTTACAGTTATATAAGTCAGGTAAGGACTACATTTCTTTTTGGACAATGTCACCCCTTCCCTCCCTCTGTTTTCCCCTCCCAACCCCATCCACAAGTAGTATAGTTCATTTTCAACATAGTGTCTAGTGAGTACCACTGCTACATTTGTTCACCCTTTATCTCTCCATTTCTGTGCCTCCCCTTACCCTCCCAAAGACAGATAAATGAACCAACACGAATAAAGAAAACAAAAGCAGCAACATGGAAAAAGACCTCTTATTTCCATTTCCTAGAGGTGTTTAGCTGTAACATGTTGTATGATCAGTGGCACACAGACTTTGCACCTTTGTGATCCTCTCCTGAGTGTCCTCCTTTGCCTCACTGTGGTGAATGCCTAGAGTATTGGATAATTTACCATGTCCCCGTGTAGTTTAGTAACCTCCCTTGCTTTACCTTCTGATATAATTTGTGTTTTGAGTGCCCACTTTGTCTTTCCAGTGCTGAATCCGTTCTCACATCCAAAATCAGGCTTAGAAGGCTGTATATAGAAAGTTCCAGAAAAAAAGGACTTAGTCTTTTGACAAATATTTTTTTCAGTGTTTAGAACATGGAGGTGCTTTGAATATAAATATAAGGCCCATCTCTGACCTCAATGAGCTCATTATATTAACTTCCATATAATACTGGTCATTAGTTAATGGTCATTATGAACAATTCAGCATTACTCACAATTCAACTGTCAGCTTATGAGTGCTTGGGGAAATTACTGGAATGGAACATGTATCCATGTAAGTCATGATTTAGGGGAATAAAGCACTATAAACTTTTCCTACCATGAAATAATTTTCTAGAAAAAAATCAAGTCTTAGAATTCTAAATACTGAAAATTTTACATACACATGCACATTTTGTGCAAGTACTGGAGCTTGAACTGAGGACCTGGATGCTATCTCTTGTATTTTTCCACTCAAGGCTGGCATTCTACCATTTGAGTCACACCTCTACTTCCAGCTTAGTGGTTAATTGGAGATGAGTGTCTCACAGACTTTCCTTCCCAGGCTGGCTTCAGATCTCAGCCTCCTGAGTAGCTAGGATTACAGGTGTGATCCAGTGGTGCCCAGCTTAATACACACATTTTAGTAAATAAAACAAAGTTCACAATACATAATTGTAATTTTTCCAGGCTTATATAATAATTATTATTTATTCTTAGATCAAATATCAGGTTGATAGACCATGGCACTAATAGAGGCCTTTTAAGTTATTTTGTTTAACACAGAATAGTATGGGGGATATTTGTACTGAATAATGACTTTTCACATGTGGAAACAATTCTGATAAACTCAATTGTAGACTCTAATTTATTCTCAGCAGTGAAATTCAAATTTCCTTACTAATGGAAGACAGAATGTAGCTGCCAGAATGTCAATTCCAGAAGCAAGATGTGTTCTCACAATGTTAGTATACATCCGTGTAGCAGTTACATCTTATATAAGGTGCAGTGTAACACCTAAGCCTCTTGTCAACATTATCCCTGGAAATCTCTTAGGGAGAAGCCTAATATTGGACTGTCATAGTCTTCAAGTGCACCAATCCAGTTATCTTAGAACCACTTTTTTCCAGAATTCTATTCCACTGGTGGTCAGAAGTGGCCACAAGAAAAGTTTGCATATGATTTCAAAGGCAACGGGGAGGTGGCCACTGTTATGCTTGTTTGCCTGTGGCCCTCAGAGCTGCAGTAGCTTAGGCATGTTGGACTTCACCAAGGCCTGAATTGATTTGTTGTGGGGCTACAGCGGGGTGTGGCTTCTACAGCTCCAATCAGGTATCTTCCTTTGTTCTACGAAGTACACGAAGTACACGTGGGGATTCTTCGATGAACAGCAACTCTTTTCTTTGTTCCTTGGAAAAATGTGGACAGATGTGGATGCTAGTTTCTCCCTGAACCTGGTAAGCAGCTGCTTGGAAGCAGATGCGATTTCATTCCAGCGTTGTCACCTCAAAATTGTGTAAATCTTGTGTTTGTCTGTGACTTATTTAGTGGTCTGCCTGTGTTGAGATTGGCTTTCTTGGTTTATGGATATTTTGTTTCACCTACATTCTTATTTAAATCTATAAGCCTTGAGCTTGATTTACTACCTTGTTTCCATGGCAAACACACTCTCTGAATGATGTTTATGACTTTCCTAATAGGATTGTTATTGGATGATAAACCCTGGTTCACTATAATGCTATTAGAAAAATTGTAAAAATCTTTGTTTTCATTTTATCAAAAAAACCTAGTTTCCCCATTGCCTAGGGACGGGGGGGAGGAGGGGGGCGGATCTCAACCTTTTCTCATCTGACACACAGCCCAAGGATTTCTACTTGGCAACCTCCCCAATTTTTATAAGTCCCACATAGGCATTGGCTCAGAGAACACAATTGTAGCCCATAGCCTGTGGCCTCTGCAGTGCACACAAGGTTACAGTTGAACCTAGGGGCTCTTGGTGGAGTGTATCCACCTGCAAGGGAGCAGGGTGCCCTTCTCAGGCTCTTGCTAATTTCCTTTGGCAAGTCTCTTGTGCATCTGCCTGTGCTGTCTCCAGCCCCAGCCTGTTCATCTCTAGTCTGGCTAGCAATGACATAATTGATGTCATGCTGACCATGTTGACCAAGGCTCCTTGTTCCTTTATTACCAGACTAACATTCGCCCCTGTCCTTAATTCTCTCCAGTCTTCACTAAGAGCAGGCTGGGATGTCACACAAAACTCAACTGATGGTCAGGAAAACAAAGAAAAGCCAAAGACACTTTACAGTTGGTTCTTAAAGATGAAGGCCCTTGGGCCATCCATTACTGACCAGCGTGGCTTTGATTGTAGAGTTTCCTCCTGGAATTTACACACACACACACACACACACACACACACACACACACACACCCCTACCTCCCCCAGCCCCAAAGGAAAGGAGTGAGGGAGGGAGAGAGAGACAGAGAGACAGAGACCAGTATCTCCACTCACAGCATGGACAAAGGAAGGTGACCTGGAAGGCAGACTGTGAATTAGAGATGAGATGGGAACTTCTCTGGGCTCTACTTAAGTTTACAGCTCCAAATCTGCAGGCTTTTGGAGTGGTGGTAAGCATGGCAGGTATTCTCTGTTTATAACTAAGGAAGACTGTGTGTGTGTGTGAGTGTGTGAGTGTGTGAGTGTGTGTGTGTTTGTGTGTGTGTGTGTAGATGCATTTTCACTCTCCAGTTATCAGTTGAGGAGCACCTGGACTGATCCACAACAATGCTGCTATAAACATAGATGTGCAAGATAGATGCCTAAGAACGGTATGTTCAAACTGTATACTACTTCCATTTTCAGTTTTTTGAAGAACCTCCCTACTGATCTCCATAGGGTTGTACTAGTTTGCATTCCCACTAACAGTGTGTGTGAGTTCCTTTATGCCTAGGTCCTCACCAGCATTGTTGCTGTTTGTTTTGTGGACGGCTACCATTCTGGCTGCCCGAGATGGGAAGTGGAGTTGATTTGTGTGTGTGTGTGTGAGGGGAGTGTTTTTGTTTGTTTTGTTCCAGTCTTTAACTCGGGGCCTGGGTGATTGCCCTGAGCTTTTTTGCTCAAGGCTAGCACTCTACTACTTGAGCCAGAGCTCCACTGTCCAGCTTTTTTGGTGGTTAATTAGAGATGAGTCTCGTGGACTTTCCTGCCTGGGCTGAGTTTAAACTGTGATCCTCTGATCTCGAGATTATGGGAGCAATTAGGATTATGGTGTGAGCCACAGGCATCTGATTCAGTGTAGTTTTGATTTGCATTTCCTATATAGCTAGAATGTTGAACATCTCTTCATTTATTGCTTATTTGTACTTCCAAGAGCTGTCTGTCCAATTCATCTGCTCATTTATCAATTGAATTATTTGGTATTTTTAATTTTTTGAGAATAACAAATATATTCTGGAATATTAATCCCTTGTCTGGTGAATAGCTTGCAAAGATTTTTCCTCCATTATGCAGGCTGTCTCTTCTTTCTGGTAGTTGTACAAAAACCTTTTAATTTACTGCAATCTCATTTGTCAAGTCTTGTTCTTATTTCCTGAGCTATTGGAACCCTCTTCAGAAAGTTGTTACTTGCAGCTATATAGTAATCTATGTATCTTAAGCCATTTCTTGGGGTTGTAAGGTACAATCTAGACTCATACTTAGAACAAAACTTCTTTCCAGGAGAAATTAACTTATATTTTTAATGATTAATTTATACTTTATTTACATTAAACATATAAAATCTTAAGGCTGGTATATAAGTCAGTGGTAGAGGACTTGCCTAGCATGTATAAGACCCTAAGACTGACACTCAGAACTGGGAAGAAAAAACAAAACAAAAACACCATAGGATATTTTTGCTTTCCCATAGCTTCTCAAACTTTTCCATATTGTTTGCATAATTAAACAACTCTTTAATATGGCTACAAGTACTTTGGGCTTTTGGGCAGTTAACTGGAGGTCAGAGTCCCAGGCCTTTCCTGCATGGGCTGACTTGGAACTGCAATCCTCAGATCTCAGCCTCCTAAGTAGCTAGGATTACAGGCCTGACCCACCAGTGGTTGACTTGATACAGCTACTTTGTGGTCTCTATTTTTGTCTAATTTAACACATAGACTTACCATGTGTGGCTTATTTTTTTTTAAGTTTTTATTATCAAACTGATGTACAGAAATGTTACAGTTTCATACATTAGGCATTGGATACATTTCTTGTACTGTTTGTTACCTCATTCCCCATTGCCCCTGTGGCTTATTTTTTTAAGCTTGTTTATCTAACAAACTACCAAAGAACTGTAATTTCTTAGTTTGTTAAAAGTGAACATGCGGGCTGGGGATATAGCCTAGTGGCAAGAGTGCCTGTCTCGGATACATGAGGCCCTAGGTTCGATTCCCCAGCACCACATATACAGAAAACGGCCAGAAGTGGCACTGTGGCTCAAGTGGCAGAGTGCTAGCCTTGAGCGGGAAGAAGCCAGGGACAGTGCTCAGGACCTGAGTCCAAGGCCCAGGACTGGCCAAAAAAAAAAAAAAAAAAGTGAACATGCCAAAAAGTTATCTTGAAAAATGTCAATTTTTAAGGAACAAATAACAGGGATCATTCCTTATCTGTTAAATGATTTGTCCCTCCCCTAAAATAATATAAACCAAAAACATAAACCATCTTGGCCCAGATGACTTGACTCATGAATTCTGCTCAATATTAAAAAACAAAAGCAAAATATTCAAAAAGAATGAACTACTTTCACACAAAGATCTTGCAGAAAATTGAAAGGAAAAGAATTATTCCCAACTGATTTGTGAGATCAGTAGCTGATATCCTTCATGTAAACACTTGTAAAAGTTCTTAACGAAGAATTAGCAAACTGAATGTATTAGTATGTGCAAATGTTAATACAACATAACCAAGGAAACTTTCTCCTGCAAGTGTGAAGTTTATTCAACTGCACTTCAATGCCAACAATCTAAAATTAAAAAGCCAGCTGGCCACTACTCATAATCCTAGCTACTCAGAAGGCTGAGATCTGAGGATCACAGTTCAAAGCCAGCCCAGGCAGGAAAGTCCATTAGACTCTTATCTCCCTCCAATTAAGCACCAAGAAAACCTGTAAGTAGAACTCTTGTTCAAGTGGTAGAATGCTGGCCTTGAACGCAAAAACTCAGGGCTAGCACTCAGGTGCTGAGTTCAAGCAAGGACCAACACAAAAATAAGTACAAGGAAAAAACACATGATTATCTCAGTAATCTTAAAAAGGCTTCAAAAATTTAAAAAATAAAGACCCTTAACAACTTGGAGATGGAAAGGAATGCCATCAACATTGTAGTGTTCATCTACCAAATATTATAAAAACAAAAAGTGAAAGAATGATTGACTAAATATCTTCGTTCTAAGATCAAAACCAAGAGATGATTTCTACTCTCAGTATATCTTAGCAATGTTGGACTGGCAAAGTGTACTGTAGCAAGTGTACTGAAAAAAAAAAAGAAACCCAAACAAAAGGTACACATTTTGTAAATAAAAAAAAGTGCTTATGTTCTCAGATGACATATTTCCAGAACAGACCCCAAAGAACTGATCAACACACTGCTAGGCCCAAGAAAGAAGCTGAGCAAAACTGTGGGAACCAAGCATCAACAACAACCAAAAATTACACTGTGTTTCTATAGACTACTAACGGTTCATTGGCAGTGTATTTTAAGAGTACTATTTAAAATTAGACCTCAAACCTAGAATATTTAGAAAGAAAACTAACAAAATATCTTCAACAGTATAAAAATATAGATGACAGAAACCAGAAAAGATCTAGT
Source organism: Perognathus longimembris pacificus (assembly GCF_023159225.1). Classification (NCBI taxonomy): domain Eukaryota; kingdom Metazoa; phylum Chordata; class Mammalia; order Rodentia; family Heteromyidae; genus Perognathus; species Perognathus longimembris. The sequence continues at coordinate 48,959,147 of NC_063166.1, forward strand.
TAATTGAAGTGCATCCTATATGAAGAGTCAAAATTCTCAGGATATCAATTTCCCCAAAGTGATACATAGTTTACATGTGATTGCATGAGCATGCATGCACCATTCCTGGGATTCAACCCAGGGTCGGGGCACCATTTTTGAGCATCTACAGCTTAGGCCAGCATGTTCAACACTCTGAGCCACAGCTCTACTTATAGCTTTTTGGGGGTAGTTAATTAAAGATAAGAGTCTCACAAACTTTGCTGTTGTGGATGGCTTTAAATTGTGTCCTAAGATCTCAGCGTTCTAAGTAGATAGGATGATAGATGTGAGCCACTGGTGCTTGGTGATGCTATTTTAAAAAGTAACCATGAGGCTGATTCTAAAAAGTATATGAAAAATCAGAAAGATTAAAGTAGCCACAAAAACACTGAAAAATTGAGAAACATTCTAGGACTCACACTAATTGATTTCAATACTTATATAAAATGTGATTGAGACAGCATAGTACTGTCAAGTGGACAGAACACAGACCACAGAAATAAACTATCCAAATGTAAATTGATTTTTAAGCAAACAATACCAGGCAAAGGGAGGGAGGGAGGCAGGGAAGCAGGGGGACAGGGAGGGAGGGAAGGAGGGAAGGGGGAGGGAGGGAGGGAGGGAGGGAAGGAGGGAAGGGGGAGGGAGGGAGGGAGGGAGGGAAAGAGGGAGGGAAGGAGGGAGAGAGATAGGCAGATGTCAAAGCCAAATTACAGATAATGACAGGGAACTGTTGAGTTGACAAGAAATGTACTTAGTACCTTACATATGTAACTGTAACCCCTCTGTATATCACCTTAACAATTAAATTTTTAAAAGGCTAAAAAGTCTTCTACTATAAAAGATCAGCTGAGTATATGAAGTGGACTTCTATAAAACTTTAAGAAGTAAAAATAACACAGAGTGGACTAGCCTGGATTGACATCTCTGAGGCTTGGACTTGCAGCAACCTGAGGATAGAAGACAGGCAGGCAGGCAGGCAGGCAGGCTGGCTGGCAGGCAGGCAGGCCTCAAATCCAAATTGCAGATAATGAGCGGGAACTTTTGGGTTGACAAGAAATGTACTTAGTACCTTACATATGTAACTGTAACCACTGTGTATATCACATTAAAATTAAATTTTTTTAAGTGCTAAAATGTCCTCTATTATAAAAGACCAGCTGAGTATATGAAGTTGACTTCTATAAAACTTTAAGAAGAAAAAAATAACACAAAGTGGACTAGCCTGGGTTGACATCTCTGAGGCTTGGACTTGCAGCAACCAGAGGCTAGAAGACAGGCAGGCAGGCAGGCAGGCAGGCAGCCTGGCTGATGTCAAAGGCAAATTATAGATAATGACAGGGAACTGTTGGGTTGTCAATAATGAACTTAGTTCCCTATGTATATAACTGTAACCCCTCTGTATATCACCTTAACAATTAAAATTTTTTAAAGGCTAAAAAGTCTTCTATTATAAAAGAAAATAGCTGTGTATATGAAGGTGACTTCTATAAAACCTTAGAAGAAAAAATAACACCAAGTACGCTAGCCTGGGTTGACATCTCTTAGGCTTGGACTAGCAGAAACTACAGGGTAGAAGACAAACACGCAAGCAGGCAGGCAGGCAGGCAGATGTCAAAGCCAAGTTACATAAAATGACAGGGAACTGTTGGGTTGACAAGAAATGTACTTAGTACCTTACATATGTAACTCTAACCCCTCTGTATATCACTTTAACAATTAAACTTTTTTAAGGCTTAAAGTCTTCTATTATAAAAGACCAGCTGAGTATATGAAGTTGACTTCTATAAAACTTTAAGAAGAAAAAATAACACACAGTGGACTAGCCTGGGTAGACATCTCTGAGGCTTGGACTTGCAGCAACTATAGGCTAGAAGACAGGCAGGCAGGAAGGCAGATGTCAAAATCAAATTAAAGGTAATGACAGAGAACTGTTGTGTTGACAAGAAATATACATAGTACCTTACGTAGTATTTGTTGTTGTTTTTTTAAGTGCCAATATGTAACATTTATTTATTTTATTTTATTTTTTTTTATTTTTTTCAAATTTTTATTATCAAACTGATGTACAGAGAGGTTACAGTTTCATACGTTAGGCATTGGATACATTTCTTGTACTGTTTGTTACCTTGTCCCTCATGCCCCCTCTGTATATCACCTTAACAATTAAATTATTTTAAAAGGCTAAAAAGTCTGCTATTATAAAAGACCAGCTGAGTATGAAGTTGAGTTCTATAAAACTTTAAGAAGAAAAAAATAACACAAAGTGCACTAGCCTGGGTTGACATATCTGAGTCTTGGACTTGCAGCAACTAGAGGCTAGAAGACAGGCAGGCAGGCAGGCAGGCAGATGTCAAAGCCAGATTTAAGGTAATGACAGGGAACTGTTGGGTTGACAAAAATGTACTTAGTTCCATACTTATGTAAATGTAACCCCTCTGTATATCACCTTCACAATTAAATACCTTAAAAGGCTAAAAAGTCTTCTATTATAAAAGACCAGCTGAGTATGAAGTTGACTTCTATAAAACTTTAAGAAGAAAAAAATAACACAAAGTACACTAGCCTGGGTTGACATATCTGAGTCTTGGACTTGCAGCAACCTGAGGATAGAAGACAGGCAGGCAGGCAGATAGGCAGATGTCAAAGCCAAATGACAGAAAATGACAGGGAACTGTTGGGTGGGCAAGAAATGTACTTAGTACCTTACATATGTAACTGTAACCCTCTGTATATCACTTTACAGTTAAAATTTTTTAAGGCTTAAAGTCTTCTATTATAAAAGACCAGCTGAGTATATGAAGTTGACTTCTATAAAACTTTAAGAAGAAAAAATAACACAAAGTGGACTAGCCTGGGTAGACATCTCTGAGGCTTGGACTTGCAGCAACTATAGGCTAGAAGACAGCTCATGATCTGTTTCAAAGACTCTTGCCCTCAGGTCACTGTCTAAGCTATGCAAAGAAATTCTGCTCTCCCATTCCAGGTTCCCCCAGGCAGCTGTGAGCATCTGAGAACCAGACAATGTTTACTCAGCTCGATGACCTTGACTCCAAGCACTGGGAAGGGTAGTAGTAGGATGGTTGGTCTCTTTCATCAGAATTAAAAGCTGAAAAGAGAAGCGCACGGTTCCAGCTCCTTTGTCTGGGCTGCGGTCCTGGCCCGACAGCCTGCTTTTTACGGTTGCAGTTCCAGCTCCCAAGTCTGGGCTATGACCCTGGCTGGTCAGTATACTTTTTACTTCCCCAATAAATCCGTCTTTTTACTTGAAAAAAAAAAAAGTAGAACACAACAGGAAATCTTGACATACTTGACACAAAGCAAATGATTTCAAAATGTTTATTGTTTTGTTGTCCTGATCATTGTTAACATTTTCTCCTGAGTTAAGTTTTTTCTATGATAAGGATGTAGAAGATTTTTTTTTAATTTTGGTTGAACTAAAAGTTAATGAAAATATTACACAAAAACAAAACAATCTACAAGAGGAGGGGAGGCAGAGGAATGAAGAGAGGAAGGGCAAGGAAAATCCAGTCAGTATATTCAGTATGCATTATGTAATAAGTTGAACTATGTAACTTGACAGTATGGATGGCTTTTGGAAAGATGGGGAAGAATACTGGAAGGGTGACATTGATCAAGATGCAGTATACTCTTAATCTGAATTTTTTATTTGAAATCTCTTTGTACAACTACTTAAATAAATAGCTCATATAAGATTCATTGAAATAGCACTAAATGTGAGCATACATTTTGTTTAAGAATTTGAGAGACTCACAGAAAAACAGTTGGTTGAAATGTGATTACTTTATAAAACATAGACCAAGAGAAAAAAGAATAAAAAGTTAAATTGTATAAAATAAAAAATATTCCTTTGACCAATTTCAGTATGTCTTACTCACCTCCCTTTATATTTTGGCTGGTTCCCAATCTTTAAATTTTTTTGCCTTTCCTGATATCAGTTGAATTTTTAGGAGTTAGAGAATAAAGTGTCAAACTATGTCCTTGTCAAGATCAGCCAGTCTGACTACCATCGATACAGCACTAGAGGACCACACCTGCTCGCTACCAGAATTATATTTATGGACGAATATTTTTAACAAGGAACACAAGAAATCAAATCTCCTAAAAACGCAGAACATTTCCCTTAAGGAAGCACAGAAACTACTTGCTAGAAACGTAAATGCCATGTCATGCACCAGTGTAATTGAGGCAAGAAGTGAAGATTCCAAACTTGTTCTTACATTTCCTGTAGTTCAAAAAGAAGCAAGGTCACAGGAGTCCATGGCTGAGCTCTTCTGCCAGCGCCTGCTAATAGGCCTCACCTCCTCCATGGAGCAGCTGCCTAGGTCCTGGCATGGACTGGTTCAAATGGAAATCCCTTCTGTGCAGAGTTTTCCTTACAACATTATCCTCCATGACCCAGATTTTATATCTCAGTTTATCATTCAGAAAAGGAGTACTATGGACTTAGACCTAGAGATGCTCTTTGATGATAGATTTCCAAAATCCATCCTAATGGAACCAGAAAAACTATTCCTGAATCTACAGGATCTGCAACAGAGATATTTGAGTGGGTTAGTGAAGTTGAAGCGCTCTCCTAGAACTTTACCCACACACGTAAGATATGACACTGAGAAGAGATTTGTAAAGAGTCAGGACATGCCTCCTGTTTTCCTTCCTCTACTTCATAAGTCTTTCGTCACTTCTTCTCAATATGGTTTTCAAAAAGGTGGAAGCTACTCTCTTAAGACTAAGTCTATAGAACACTTACACAAATCATCAAATTGAAACATTAACATATGGTAAAAATCCAAGCTGAGCTGCTAATATAAGCCTGATTTAGAACTGCAAAACCCATTTGGATCATGGCTGAAAAGATGTTTTGATCATAAAAAAAGAAAAAGTACTTAAGAAGAACTCTCTAGCAAGAATAACTCTTAAGAGCCTTATTAAGGCTTTAGGTTCAATTCCCAACAACTACCTCCCAATTTAAGCACTAAGGAAAGTCTGTCATTACAGAAACTGTTGGCAAATTCAACATTGTTTTTTTTCAGGCTCCTGTAGGCTGTAGAGATCAGTCTGAGAACATTTTAAACCTGTTAATTACTCAATGGAGTAAGGAAGAAGGTAGTATCCATGAAACATAAATGGGACAAATTGAAGGCACAAATTGAAAAACAAAAGTTTCATAATAATAATCCTCATTACGTTATCCCAATGGTACACTGAATTCCTTTGAAGAAAAATAATTGATGACTTGAAAGATAACAGTGAAAACTTTTAGATTGTAACACAGTACAACAGTGGATCCTCTGAATAAAAGAGTAACTGGAGGTGTAAGAAATTCAGAAAAAGAAAATCAAGTGGAAGTACTGAAGAAAGCAGAACAGAACACAGATGATGTTTTTAAATTATTGTTAAATCTAAAATAGAAGTTGTATAACAATTTGAAACTGAAGATGCAATTTGAGGATATAAAGTGCTGCCTAGAATATAAGACATCCAGGGGCTGGCGATATGGCCTAGTGGCAAGAGTGCTTGCCTCATATACATGAGGCCCTGGGTTCGATTCCCCAGCACCACATATACATAAAATGGCCAGAAGTGGCGCTGTGGCTCAAGTGGCAGAGTGCTAGCCTTGAGCAAGAAGAAGCCAGGGACAGTGCTCAGGCCCTGAGTCCAAGCCCCAGGACTGGCCAAAATAAACAAATAAATATAAGACATCCAGAATTCCATGGTCACCACTGCAAATAATAAATAACTTAAAATTAAAATGATTATTTAAAAAAAACATAGACCTTGAGTTAAAAAAAAATCTCACTGACCAAGTAGCATTTCAATCTACTGGAAACTTCTGAGAATTAAGAACTAAGGGGAGGCTGGGGGCCAGCAGGCCATATCTGTGATCCTAGCTACTCAGGAGGATGAACTTTGAGAATTACAGTTCAAGGCCCACTGGGGAAGTACAGTCAGTTACAGACAGCACCCAGGCTCTGGGTTTAAGCTTTGCCTTTGTATAAGTGAAATTATTTTTCACCCTCCATTTTTAGACTATGTTTAATTTTACTGCTTTATTTGTGCTAGTTTTTAAAACCATATTCTGATAGTGAAAATTAGGTTTGATTTGGCAAAAGAAGTATCTTCAGCAAAAGACACTATCTTGAAATGGGCTTGAGGGAAGTTTTTGGCATGCTCACAAAGTTCTGCGTTTTGTTTTTTTCCCACTCTTGTACACAGGTGTGTTCAGAGTGCAATATTTTCTCAAGATGTACATTTACAATTGCAAACTTTTCTTCATGAATATTATGCTTTCAAAAAAGTTGTGTAGGGGGCTGGGGATATGGCCTAGCGGCAAGAGTGCCTGCCTCATATACATGAGGCCCTGGGTTCGATTCCCCAGCACCACATATACAGAAAATGGCCAGAAGTGGCGCTGTGGCTCAAGTGGCAGAGTGCTAGCCTTGAGCAAAAAGAAGCCAGGGACAGTGCTCAGGCCCTGAGTCCAAGCCACAGGACTGGCCAAAAAAAAAAAAAAAAAAAAAAAAGTTGTGTAGGTTTTTTGTTTGTTTGTTTTTTAGAGACAGAGTAACACACTGTAGACCAGGATGGCTTTGAACCCTTACTCTTCTGCCTTAGCCCCTGTATGCTAGGATTAAATATATATGCTGCCACAGGGTGTCCTGTCCTCAGAGTTTTTAAGTTACTCTGGCTTCTCAAAGTTCATTGGGGAGCTTTTAATTTTTTTATGATGAAATAAATATTTGAATAATTTTAGAAATATGTACTATTTAAAATGTAGTTAGAAATAAGCTATAAAATAATCTGTTCTGACATTTCTTGCTGTTATGAAAATATTTAAACATTCATAGGAATAAATAAGTTTATGCACTGAACCTTCATGATATTAAAAAAAGAGAGACAGCTGAAGATAAACTGATAGGAACTTGAAAACAATTCAAGGTAGAATGTGGCTTGTACCAATGGCATTATTTTTTTTGAAGTTTTAGAAAGGGTTTATTTAGTATAACAGGGTTAAAGTCAGGAGTTAGAGAAAGAATAGAGACTGCCCCAGCTCCCCAAGCATGAAATGAGAGTTCCATGTATTTTAATACATGTATTTTCTCAGACTTCTCAGAGTAAGAGTCTTGCCAGAAGCAATGTAGGAATGAGTAGAGACCAAGAGAGAGGCCCGAGATGGGGGTGTTCAGGAGGCAGGGGTCACACACAAATTCCTACAGCATCATGACACTCAGCACCATCCTCGGGGGTCAGGAACACTAGCACTCCATGCTTAACACTTCCTTTTTTAAAGACTTGGCAGGATGCACATTCTTGCTTGAAAATATTTTGGTAACTTTTGTAATAATATATTTGACAAGAAAATATAGATGAAAATCTAGCAGGTGAAAAATAGCAAGGGTCTTGACTGCAATTTGGTCTGTCGGTATGGACTCTTTCTTGCATCAGAAATGTTTCTAGAATTATATTGTGGCTAGAGATCAAACTCAGAGAGTGCTCCAGAAAAAAGGCAGCAGCAACCAACATACTGCAGTAATTCTCTTCTACATAAAAGTCCAGTTTCAACTCTAGTAAAACATAAAAGATACAGTTACTCCCAAACTATAGCCTATTTCTCCTTTTAATCTTGTGTGAGAGAGACAGAGACAGAGGCAGAGGCAGAGACAGAGATACATAGAGAGAAAATACTGGGTCTTGAACTCAGTATCTAGGCTCTGTCCCTAGCTTTTTGCTAATGGCTGGTACCCTACCACCTGAGCCATACCTCCACTTCTGGCTTCTTTTCTGATTACCTGCAGATAAAAGTCTCACAGACTTTCCTGCCTGGACTGGCCTCCAACTGTAATCCTCACATCTCAGCCTCCTGAGCAGCTAGGATTATAGGGTGAGCCAGGAATGCCTGGCTTTCTTTTAAATTTATTTGAGTCTTTTTCTGGGCAAGAATATCAAAACCTAGAATTTGTTTCTTGTTTCCTATTGGTACTATTAATAGGAGTTCAATATTGTTAACAATAATCACTGTGCCTTGTCTCGAATTAGTCAAATGGATAATTCTGCATTGGTTATGTAAGGGCTGACCTGAAAACTGGAGTAACTAAATATAAGTTTTAGTGTTAAAATTATAACAGCTTCTAAACTCTGGTGATGACTCCATGATAGCGAGCTGCACCCCCACCCGTGAGACTAGTTTCTTATAGTTTGACATTTAAAAATGTAGGGAGCACTTGTTCACCTCTATACTTGGGAAACAACCATGGTAACGGACAGTAAAAAATGATCACAGTCATAGACTATAGAAATAACCATAATAGTAATAGAAATGCCATGGTAACTGTCAGGTTGATTTACTTATGATTGAGTACTGAATTGTTTTAGCCTGCTCAAGCTTGCTTAGTGGTAATGGGAAAACATGGTTGCAATTGTTAATATAAAGTTGGTACTAGGTCAGCCTGACCGCAATATTCTGCTTCTGTAAATGGCCTGCTTAACCCATTTGTGACTTGCTCTACCCCCTGCACTAACCCCCTGCATCAGTGCTACGTGACCACCTGTTGTCAATTCCTGATATCGAGGCCAGTTCCCGATATCAAAGCCAAAATAGATAACTGAAAGGGTAGATAGCCAATAGAAATAGGACAAGACTTGCTTGCTAAATGCCATCCAATCAAGTATCTGCCAAGTTGGAAATACCCTGCCCCTGTTGTAATCACAATAAAAACCCTGCCTATCTGAGGGTCGGGGCTCTCAATCCAGATCCACTGTGTCGGTGACAGTTGGGGGTCCAAGCTTGAGCTTGCAATAAAGACTCTCATGCGTTTGCATCAGTATCGGCTCCTTGGTGGTCTTTGGGGAACAGAAATCTGGCATAACAGCTATTAATGGTTACACAGTAGTTATTAATGCTGTACTGAAAATCTCTATGTATACACTGGTCACTTCATGGCAGCCACTTTCCTTTTCCAAAATATTTACCTTGATGTAGCAGGAATGGTTGGGCATTTGTGGCTGCTTCTGACCCTGGAATTAAATAGAATTCTTTGTAACAACCCCCAACAGTGAGGCGTCTTATCTCAACTCTCAAAAACCAAAGCACAAATTGGGGGGCTGGTGGCTCACATCTGGAATCCTAGCTACTCATGAGGCTGAGATCTGAAGATCAAGGTTCATATCCAGCCCTGGCAAAAAAGTCTGTGAGACTCTTATCTACAATAAACCACCAGAAAACGAAGTGGCACAGTGGCTCAAGTAGTAGAGCATTATCCTTGAGCTGAAGAGCTCAGGGACAGTGCCCAGGCCCAGAGTTCAAGCCCCACGATCAACTGGCGGGGGGGGGGTGCGGAAAGGGGGGGAAGCTATTATCAAGTTTCATCAAATAAAAGAGTAACAAGTACACTTAAACAAATCAGAAAGGTTGACATAGTGTTTTTTGTTTAATTTTAGAGAACAGTATTAGTAACCTATAAACTATTTAGCAAATGATAAAAATCTTGGGAAAGTGAGTTCTTTCCTCCCCAGAGAACACAGCAATTAACTCTACTGGCTAAATCATTCCTAAGGTGTGGTGTTGCTGGAAAGATATGGAGCTATGAAGCTCATTTTTTACTTCCTTGGTCTTTTAGCTCCATCTTGTCCTGGAATTCTTGGACAAGGCTCTGATCTTCACAGACAGGCCAGAAAACAGGACTGTTGCAGAACTTATGGCTTACGGGTAACTGTGTAACTGAGCAGCACAAAACTTGTGACTTACGTTTAAAGGTAATGGAGAAGTGGTGTGGGTTTCCGTTCCCTCTTTGGGGTCACCAAGACCTTAACACCTCTGAGTTGAAGATCTCTAAGCTTGCATGCCATAGATGCTCATTATTTATGCATGATTCATTCAATCACTGGCCATTGGTTGGCCAGTAGGTGGAACCAAAAGGTCCAAGCCTGTAATTCCTTGTTAGTTACCCTGGCAACCAGCCTCCTATCCAGAAACCACTATCTGTCAGCATTCCATCAACACACAAAGAAATCTCTTGGGAGATAAAGAGGGCTTAGGTGCTGTGTGCCAGGAGACAGGACACAGACTAACTATATATTTTTCGTATATATGACAATTTCACACCACATTCCATTCATCCTGCCCCCAGAGATGGGTAGTGTTCTTTTAGTAGCTTAGATAACATATGACCCCATAGAAATGTCACAGCAGACTGACACATGTATAAGGTCCAGGACATTCATCAGCTGTATAGACATTGAGAGATGCTGGAGTCAGAGCTATCAAATATTCTACTGTAGAAGCAGTCCTACAAAATCAGGGAGTGAAAATGTTGGTTCCTCTTGCCTTATTAAAGAAACAACATATTCAGTGATACATGGTAAGGCAAGTGTCATTAAAGACCATTGCTTAGCTATATGGACCAATGATGAATGTGAAGTCTTACACAAGGTCAATTCTGAATACAGCTTGAGAAAGTGGATATTGATATCCAAAGAGCAGGGCAAGGGTTCAGAGTTCAAAATAACTAAGAGGAAACTTCAGGAGTAAGAGGGATTTGGGGTAAACTCACCTTAATAGGATTTATCTTGATGATCAGATATCACCCAGGAGATGGTAAAGGATAAAGACCCTGATCAGATATCAAGGGTGAGATTCTTGCTAAAGAATGGACTTCTCCATGGTCTCCTGGAATCTCTCATACCATGATAGCGGAGTCCTAAGAATAGCATCCAAAGAGACAAGAGGCAGTTCATGGAGCTTGCATGGTCTTGGAAGCCACAAGGCTTTCTTTGAGTGTTTAACTTGATTGATGCAGGAAGTCACAGTGGATCACCAGAAGGGGCTCAGCCCTGACCTCACATTGTAATAAAGGTCGAGTCATGTGGTCAGGGCAGTATGGAGGGTGAAAGATATTGAGAGGAGCATCTTTTCACGGTGCAATCTGCCAAAAATGATCCTGGAACTGAAGACAGAGATTACACGCTGAAGAGGAGTTAGCCTTGTTCACTTTGAGAGGCACTTTTTATAGAGGAAATGTTTTGTGCTCTTGATTGAACCAGAAGATTCTGTTGAACCAGAAAACTCTGATATTGCAGGTGAGGTCCACAAATATGGGTGCTTGGACCTGTTAGAGAGCTAAGGTCTCCTTGACAAAGGTAACCAGCCTGATCAGAGAGGTCACCTGTGACTCTGCTGTATAATAAAGCATAGAAGTGTAGCATTTAAGTTCTCTCCCCAGCCACAACAAAGAATCTGAACCTTAATTACTGTGATAAAACACATCTTGCTAAATATGGGAGCCTCGGGACTACCTGTGCAGCAATTTCCTACCAGTGGTGGGGTTGAACTACAGTGACAGCTCCAGGTCTCAGGTCTAGCTTGGACAACTGCTCAACCCTGCCTCAGCCTTTGCTCCTTGTTGTTGAACCTGGGTAACTGCAGTCGAAATCAGGACACAGGGGATGCAAGGCGAGTGAACCAATGCATACTTTATTCCAAAGGGCCAGGGTTTATATAGGGTTAGAAACCAATTTTACAATTACAGGGTAAAAGATCAATACAGCATGACATTTGTCTCAAATACAAAAGTGGAGGAAATTTCCTACTGTGAGGGCAGGAACTTGGTACAAATGCCTTACTAATTACAGGAGGTAGTGACTACAAAGATTGTTGATATCAAAACAAGGAACTGTATATAACCGAGGTAGAACTATAATTATCTCCTAGCTACTATCTCCTTAAGGCTAGATAACATCAATCTTGACTTCTCCAAATACTTGTGAAATAACAGTGAGGAGACTTTCCTGTTTATAGTGAGAATCTAACACTAAAGGCAGCTGGTCAAGCAAGTCTCCTTAGGGAGACTTGCTATGCAGGGAGGAAAAGGAGATTCTCACAACAACAGGTGGCTTCCTTTAGTCCGCAAACACCAGAAACTCCTTACTGGGAATGTGTTCCCAAGGGCCTATTAGTGTGCTAATGAGGCATCGGAGTAACCGGGGCTAAATTTTTCCACTGGTTGGAGACTTTAATTCTCCAACACCTTGTGTTCTGTGTTTGGGCTTCTTTCTCCACTGCATTTCAGCCCACCCAGGCTCCCAGAGTTCCAGAGCTGGAGCCTGTATTAGGAATCCAGTTGCTGATGCACCAGAACAGACCTGTGGCAAAACCCCAGGATGCTGTGATGCTGTGATGCCGTGATGCTGTGATGGGGGTGGGGGGGAGAGTTACTTTTGGCTCCTGCAGTCATGAGGAACTGTGAAGGGGTTTTGTTCTGTTTTTAATAAAATTGACATCAGGTGCTCCCAGTACACTGGCAGAGTCCCAGCTGACTCAACAGGGCCCTCATTGTTCTGACATCATCCTGCTTATTTACTACACCAAGGATACAGGCAGCACAGAATCACTTTTCATGAAGCAGAATGGTTTCAGTGCCAGTGTCTGAATACCAGACTAGAAATATTCCCTGTGATGTCCTGGCATTGAGTGAGTTACTACTCTCTTAGCCAAGAAATGTGTGTGGAAGCAAGTTTCTGAGAATCTTCCCCTTCCCTGTGTACTATGGAGAGCTTAACTTTGATTAGAAATGTGGACAGGACAAATCTGGTTCCTGTCCTCAGCTGGCATCACACAAACTGCCTTAGAAAACACATCACAGGCTGTCATAGGTGGCAATAACCTTTACCAAAAAGCATGGCTATGATTGGCAGATGGCTGTGCATTGCTCCAAGCCTTTGGAACTTATTCATTCCTCATGACAATAAGTTTTCTTATTTTCCCCACCTTACAAGATGAGGAAATTCAGGCACAGATGAGGTACAACCAAAATCACATTCAATTGCCCAGGCAGTGAGCACTATCTTTGCAGCCAGACTCCAAGAATGAGTGCCAGGGCACTGGAATCTCACCTGGTCAGTCTCTGACACCCAGCAGATACTCTCTTATCAAGGTCACTGTGACCACAGTGAAAGGGCTAGTGATGATACCAACTATGGCCACTATGCCCTCAGAAAGAAAGGGAGAAAATATTATTAGGTCTGTAGATCTGAGCCTGTATTCTGATTATTATTTTTGGCATATGTCCTAGTACTGGAGCTTGAAGTTAGGGCCTAGGTGCCTTCCCTTAGCTTTTTTGCACAAGGCTGGCACTCCACCACTTAGATGAGACCTTGACTTCTGCCTTTATGATGGTAAATTGGAGAGAAGAGTCTCATGGACTTTCTTGTCCAGGCTAGCTTCAAATTACAATTTTCAGATCTCAGCCTTCTGCGTAGCTACAATTATAAGTGTGAGCCACCAGTGCCTGGCTTTATCCTGATTATTAAGTTAATTTTCTGTAGTTGCTCATTATTCCCCATATTTCCTAAAATAATATGTTTTCTAAACCAAGATAGTCACACGTTGTATCTTCTTGAATCTCAATAAGAAATTATGTTGGAAGCAGGACTGAAGGTTTTCACTACTGACTTTTCCTGTGACTTAACAGACTTTCAACCTGAACTACCCTTCTTCTTCTTCTTCTTCCTCTTCTTCTTCTTCTTCTTCTTCTTCTTCTTCTTCTTCTTCTTCTTCTTCTTCTTCTTCTTCTTCTTCTTCTTCTCCTCCTCCTCCTCCTCCTTCTCCTTCTCCTCCTCCTTCTCCTCCTTCTCCTTCTCCTTCTTCTCCTTCTCCTTCTCCTTCTTCTCCCCTTTCTCCTCCTTCTCCTTGTTCTTCTTTTTGTTATATTTTCTATTTTTGAAATATACAAAGGGCTCCAAAATCAAATGGCAAAAGAAAAAATAATTCAATTAGTACATGGGCACATGAATGAAACAGAACGTTCTCAGAAGTACAAATGGCTAATAAACACATGAAGAAATGTCCAACACCCTTAGCCACCAGGAAAATATAAATCAAAGTAACACTGAGATTTCATCTCACCCCAATCAGAATAGCCATCATCAAGAATACAAACAGTAAATACTGGTGAGGATTTGGGGAAAAGAACCTTCAAACAGTGTTGGTGGGAATGTAAACAAGTTCAGCCACTATGGAAATCAGGTTCTGCAAAAAAGGTGAAAGTACACCTACCTAGGTCTTTATCTATAGCCATTGAGCAAGGAGCAAAAGGAGTGTAAATCAACATACAAGCAGGAACCTGCATACCCACATTTGTCTACTTTCTTTTATTCTTGTAAATCACAATGTCCTGATTTCTTTCTTTCCAAATCATTTGAGCTCACAGCTGGGTCTAGCACAGCCTAGATTCCCCTGATTGCAAGGTTCAATTTGTTCTGGAAGTGAAACTTGGAGCTCTCTCAAGGACATGCTTGAAACTTTAAAACTGATCATATGACTTTTGTCCATGATGACTTGATCCTACTGAATCTCTGACCCTATCAGATAAGTCCTATAATGGCTAGATAAACTGAAACTCACATGTTTCATCCTACATGTTTGTTCCTGAACATGGACACTTGGAACAAGGCCTTCTTCATGTTGATTTTATTTTTTTAGGGCAATTTTTGTCCAGTTTAGTGATCTGGAGTGGGTAAAAAAAAACATGAAGGCTATAGAAAAATATAACTTTATGTTTAGTTTTTAATGCCTGTGTGCATTTTGTCATATAAAATAATATTTATTGAAATGAACTCCAGGAAATGGGAACAAGAGGGTTTTGCTTTGTTGCTATTTTTGTTTTCTTTTTCTTTTGTCTTGTTTGTTCATTTATCTGTCTTTGGGAGAGTAATGGGAGGCAAAGAAATAATGTAACAATGGGTGAAGAAATGTAGCAGTGGTACTACTCACTGGATACTATGTTGAAAATTTTTGTATTTTTTTTCTTTGAACAGCAGGAGGCCCTACTTGAGAGCCCGCCATGTCTTAGGTTGCCCGCCCCCATGGGGGGTCATACCCGTCTTGGGCTAACACCCTAGCTCTTCAGGCTGACCTTCCTGCCTGGCTGGCGGGCCCAATGAGAGGCCTCAGGGAGAGTGGGATTGGCACTTGAAAGAAAGCCGTGATAATTTTCTCTCATGCCAGCGGACCTCAGTAAGCAGCAGGTCCTAGGGGTCAAGTGACGAGCCTCATGGGGTTCCTATATGGCTAAAAGGCCAAAGGCCACTTGGCACCTAGACAGCTCTGGCCCATCGCTTACAATAAGAGACCCATGTGTCTAGCACAGGGCAATGTAAACATAATGTAAATGGGAGCATAAAGCAGACATGAGCATAAGCAATCGTAATACAAGGCAAATGCAAACATGAGCAACTGTAACACATGAGCAATTACAACACAGGCACAAAGCAATGGAGGGTCTCTTATCTGGCTCAGTCCATAGAAAATAGAGGAATCCTGGTCTATTCTGGTGTCACTCAGGGTAGCGCAGTTGGATCTTCCTTCCCTCGATAGTGAGGTTGAGGCGGGTTCAGGTCCTGGCGATGTGGCAGCCAGGGTGCTGGTAACTTAACAACTGAGGTTAGTAAACGCTTCATAGTAAACATTGCAGCAAGGTGCCAATCCCTTGCTTCCTGTAAGCATTTATCATAAAACATTAAAGTGTCCAAGTCCTTTAGCTCCTATTTCCCTCCAATGGGGACCCCTAAGATAAGCAGCAAAGGGGGGAGCGAAGGAAGGAACAACAGCATGCAAGATTTCCCTTTTGGTCCTTGTGCAAGGCTGTGGGCCACGCTGCCACAGCAAACATTACTCCAAAGGGCGTCAGGCAGGGTCCAGGGAAGAAAGGGCCGACACTGGGTCCATCGCTGGTGCAGGCAGGCTTTCCCGCTTCTCCATAGAAAATTCCACCACGGTCTTTGCTTTCCTGAGAGGAAACAAGGGGAGACATCCCTCAAGGGCAGGTGCCCTTGGGTGGTCATTCTGATGGACAATATTTTACATCTCTAGCAGGTATCCAGATTGGATTCGGTTTCCCAGTGGGGAAAACACAGGCGAAGCCCCTTCTGGCACTGATAAGTGGATCTGGACCTCGCCATGCCCCTGTAAGGGGATCCTTCCACCGGACCTCCACCTTTAAGTAGGGTGTTTGGCTTGACCAGTGTCTCTGGAAAGCCGACAGAGGTTGGTCCTTAGAGAAATTTAAAATATTCAATGTAAACATCGCTGTCCTCAGCTGGTCATGGGGGCTTCCCCCCCTTTTTGTTTTAATAATTGATCCTTCAGGGTCTTATTATGCCTCTCAATTATGGCCTGACCCTTTGGATTGTAAGGTATTCCAGTGGTATGTTTAATATTCCACATTTGGAAAAAGGCCTGTAAAGGCTTACTGGTGAAGCAAGGTCCATTATCTGTTTTCACCTGTAAAGGCAGCCCTAGGACAGCAAAACATTGTAAGAAGTGGCTTTCAGCATGCCGTGCTCTTTACCTGGTATGGTGAGAGGCTTAACACGCGCCAGAGCATGTGTCAATAGACATAAATATATATTTTAGCCTTCCAAAAGGAGCGTAGTGGGTTACATCAGTCTGCCAAATTAAATTGGGTTTCAAGCCTCTTGGGTTCACCCCTGGAGATTGCAGAGGGGGGACTTGCACGAAGAGCATACACAATTTGCAAGTCCTTATAATCTTTTTTAAGTCTTTTATAGGAATTGAAGGAAATCTCTGCTGTAACCCTCTCCAATTTAAGTGAGTACGCTCATGGAGTCCTTTGGCCATTTGGAGGTTTTGAGGTTGTACAATGGCCAGAGCTATGATGGTTCCATTAGTGGCCAGCTGGTCAGCCATACGATTACCTTGTGCCAGGTCCCCAGGCAGTCCTTGGTGTCCACGAAGGTGCTGTAAAAATATAGGCTCACCCCGCTCTTTTAACAGAGACCTGACTTGGATCATCAGAGGAGTGATTGGGTTTTCATCTGATTTAACGTATGAACATACCAGGTTGGGTAGCAAATTAACCACATACAGACTATCAGAGAACAAGTTCATTGGCTGTTTGACATGGGTCAGTGCCCGGGCAACTGCATACAGTTCTTTAAATTGTGCAGAGCCAGTGACAGCTTCAAAGTAATGGGTGTTTTCTTTCCCATCGGCAGGGGGTGAGGCAGAGCGCACCACTACGGCAGAGCCGGCTCGTCCCCCATCTGTAAACACATTGGCAGCCTTGATGAGAGGCTTGGTAGAGAAAAGCACAGGGGGTGTCCATTGTAGCCTGGAAAATGAGGTCGCCCATCTTGAAGTGCCATAGTGGCAATCTACCTTACCCATAAAGCCCTCCAGGGCACTAGACTCACGTGCATTATTCCTTTTGACCCATTCAAAATCTGACAACCGGTAGGGAATAGTTAGCATGTCGGGATCTCTCCCATAATGTCTCAAGGAAGTATCCCTGCCCTTAATTACCAAGTCAGCTATCTGGTCTAGCTGGGAATAAACTCTGGAAGCTCCTCCCACTGATGCATGCACCCATTGAAGAGGCTCGCCTGATTGTGTAATTACAGCTGAGGAAAGTTCAGACCCGGGGAGGATCCAAAGGCAAAGTGGGCACTCAGGCTTGTAGCGTGCCAGCTGTGCCTTATTTAGGGCCAATGGGATTTTCTGGAAGGCTGTTTGAAGTGATGGAGTTATTGTAATAACATCAGTGGGCGCTTTGCCCTTCAAATAGTCATGGAGTGGAAGCAGCTCCTCTGTAGGCAGTTGAAGCCAGGGTCTTAGCCAATTAATTTCACCTAACAGTCTTTGCATCTCCACCAGAGTATAAGATGACTGGACAGTTGTTCTAATACCATTTCCTTTAACTTTTTTAAATTTGTTTGAGGGAATAGGCCACTGTTCCACCCAAATCGGGGCGCCTGGGTGCCATCGAATGGCAGGGACAGTAGGAACAGTGGCCCTTAGGATTGGGGGTGAGGCCCTATAGAAGAATTGGGAGCCTCCAGCCCCAAGGCCTCAGAGGGAGGCGCTTTCTAGCAGCCACTAGGGCCACCTGACAGGTCCTGGCCTGTGATGACTGCAGCCTGAATCTTTCCCAAGATATCTCATCCCAGCAGGTTATCTGGTGATTTTGTTATTATTAAGGGACGCACTATTCCTTTGCCACCATTCATATCATTCCAAGGGAGCCAGTCTCTGGTTGTTTCACTCCCAGCTGTGCCTCCTACTCCCGAAATCTGGGGGCCGGGGATTAAGTCCCACCATGGAGGCACTAACTCCTTCTTTAATATGGTCCGATCTGCTCCTGTATCAATTAAGAATCGGAACTCCTTTCCAAATATCATGATTACTGTCTGGCCTTATCTCGGGGGCAATGGGGACTTCCCAGCAAGGGGCTTCAGGCTGTTTATTGCCTTGGTTGGTGGGGAATCTGAAAGTCAGGTCGTTTGTGCTTGATGGCAGGGTGGGGCGCTGCCACCACCGCCGCCGCCGCTGCAGAAGCTTCGGTTCGGGACTGCCAAAATCTGCATATGTATAGAGCCAAGCTGAGCCTCCCATGGGGGAGGAGTAGCAAGCCTGCGGCTACGCTGCTCATCTCCCGGCTAACGCGGGAGATGCATCTGGCTTGGGGTCCCGGGGACCAAACCTTCGTTCATCCCTGGGCCTCTCGGAGTGGGGCGTCAGGGCCCTCTCCAAATCAAAATTCCCTCCGGCTGCCCTCTCCTGAATTCAGGGATTCCCCTGTGTCCCAAGAGAAGCGCGCCTTGAGAGTCTTAATGGCTCGCAGTGGGAGTTCTCCTCCCCATTGTGCCGCTTGTAATTCCCGCTCTAGTCGGTCCCAAGTTTCCCACGAGAGTGGGTTGGCTCCAGTTAGCCACAGGACCCTGAGGGTCAATTCCGCCCAAATTCGTATAGCGCAGAGCTCTGAGATATTAATCCCCACATTTTGGAGGGTGAACTTTAGGATTTTAAGAGGCGAACTGCTTCGCCGACTTTGGACTTGTCCCATCCTCTTACCTGGAATGGGAGGGCCACGTGTCCCAGGGTTTCCCACCCTAATTTCGTCAGGGACGGTCGGGAGCCGGACTTCCTCGCGTGGATTCGTGAGCCCCACGTTGGGCGCCACAATTTTGGGCTCAGTAGCCTCTCCCGGCGTAGGGAACAAGGCTCAGCTACTCTTCTTTTCACACTCCCTTTCACGCCCTCTCCCCTAGTCACCCGGCCAGCAGATGAAGCTAGGGTGGGGTGGGGAGCCAGCACCGTCCTGCCGCGCGCGTGGCCGATCTGAGAAAGCGTGTCCACCCCCTTACCAATAGACAAAGTCAGGCATACGCTAGTCTCGGGGTCAGCTTCAAGAACCAACTAACTTTATTAGGACAAAGACACCGGGGGATGATTCCGAGAGAAGGGGATTGACCAGGATGCCGATAGGCTGAAAGCTGTCACATGATCTCCCTGAGCTAACATCACTCAAGAGCGCCGAGCCAGGGCGGGATAAGTAGGCTCCGGGCTGGCTAGGCTGGGAGACGCCTGGGCTGGCTGGAGAGTTGGGGGCTGGGTGCAAGCCGGACCCAGAGAGGGTAGCCTGCTTCCGCATTCCCCCAGGGCTTGGGGGAGGGGCGTCAAGCCCTTCCATCAAGTCTAAGGATCCCAACAGAAAATGAACTGTGCAACTTGTGGGTAAGGATGGGAGGGAAAAATTAGAAGAGATCAAGGGAAGAGGTGACATTGTCCAAAAAGAAATATAATTGTCACCTGATTTATGTAACCACTCTATACACATGCCCTCTATAGTAACAATATTTTTGTAATTTATTTATTAATTAAACAAAATTTTTTTGAGAAGGTGTGCAAAAAGGGTACAGTTACATAGTAGGGCAGTGTGTACAGTTCTTGTGATATCTTACACCCTGTTTTTCTTGCCCTTCCCTAGGTCAGGTAGACATATATACAATACCCAATGTACCAAGAACATATACAGTAGTCATGTGGCCTATGCCCAAGAAAATTCGCCTAGGTCTTTAAATGTAATGTCAACATTAGACAATATGTCGACAGTAGTCTTATATGAACGTACATACATGGCTTTTGAGCTATTGTATTCCACTGAGAGGTCAATTTTTTACCTTTATATGTTGAGTAATTGTTTGGTTTTAGTTACATAATGATGGGTCGCTGACCCAATCCTGTGGGAAATACCATTTGACAAGCAGTTTTTGGTTTCACAGACCTGGTCTCTACTGTCTCTCACCTCATCTTAACAGTCATATATCAGGGAGATCATGCCCCTTTGTTTTCTGTGTTCTAGGCTTGTCTCCTTCAACATTATTTGTTCAAGTTCTGGCCATTTCCCTGCGAATAACAATATTTCACCATTCCTAATCACTATGTAGTATTCCATTGTGTATAGGTACCATATTTTTTGGATCCATTCATCTGTGGAGCGGCATCTGGGTTGTTTCCATATTTTGGCTATTGTGAATTGTGCAGCGATAAACATGGAAGTTAAAATGTCTTTTTGATATCTTGGGGACTGCTGTTTAGGATAGATGCCTAGGAGTGGTATGGCTGGGTCATAGGGTAGGTCTATATTGAGCTTTTTGAGAAACCTCCATACTGTTCTCCAAAGTGGTTGTGCTAATTTGCACTCCCACCAACAATGGAGAAGGGTTCCTCTTTCCCCGCACCCCCTCCAGCATTTGTTGTTGCCTGAGTTCAGTATAGGCCATTCTAACTGGAGTGAGGTGGTACCTAAGGATTATTTTTATTTGCATTTCCTTTACTGCCAGGGATGTTGAACATTTCCTCATATGTTTCTTTGCCATTTTTATCTCTTCTCTTGTGAAGTCTCTCTTTAGCTCCTTTGCCCATTTCCTAATTGGTTTATGGGGCTTGGAGGGGCTTAGTTTTTTGAGTTCTCTGTTGATGACAGATATTAGGCCTTTGTCTGTTGCTGTGCTGGTAAAGATCCTTTCCCATATGGTTGGCTGTCTTTCTGTTTTGGTGGCTATATCCTTAGCTGTGCAGAAACTTTTTAATTTGTAGTAGTCCCATTTGTCGAGTCTCTCCTCTATTTGTTGTGCCCCTGGGACTATATTCAGGAAGTTCCTTCCTGTGCCTATAAGTTCTAGCGTCTTTCCTACTCTGTCCTTCAGTAGTTTCAAGGATTCAGGTCTGATGTTGAGGTCCTTGATCCATTTTGAGTTGATCTTGGTGCATGGTGATAGGCTTGGGTCTACTTTGAGTTTTCAGCATATGGCTGCCCAGTTCTCCCAGCACCAGTAGTTGAAGAGGCTATGTTTATTCCATTGTATGTCTTTAGCTCCTTTGTCAAATATCAGTTGGCTGTAAGAGTGCAGTTTTATTTCTGGATCTTCAATTCTAATCCACTGGTCTTCCGGTCTGTTTTTATACCAATACCAGGCTGTTTTTGTTATGATGGCCCTATAGTAGAGCTTGAAGTCTGGTATTGTGATACCTCCTGCACTGCTTTTTTTTTTTTTTTTTTTGCCTAGAATTGCTTTGGCTATTCTAGGTCTTTTGCTGTTCCATATGAATTTATGGGTTGCTTTCTCTATTTCAGTGAAGAATGTAACTGGGATTTTGATAGGGATTGCAATGAATTTGTATAACAATTTGGCAATATGGCCATTTTCACTATATTGATTATGCTTACCCATGAGCATGGGAAGTCTTTCCATCTCCTGTGTCTTCTTGATTTCCCTTATTAGATTTTTATAGCTCTCATTAAATAGGTCCATCACATCCTTGGTTAGCTTGATCCCTAGGTACTTTATTCTTTTTTTGGCTACTGTAAATGAAATTGTTTCCATAATTTCCTTTTCTCTTGTACATTGTGGTGTACAGAAAAGCTGCTGACTTTTGTGGATTGATTTTGTATCCTGCTACTTTGCCAAAATGGTTTATTAGGTGTAGGAGTTTGGGTACTGAGTTTTTTGGGTCCATCAGATATAAGATCATGTCATCTGCGAATAGGGGTAGCTTGATTTCTTCCTTGCTGATGTGGATCCTTTTGATGTCCTCCTCTTGCCTTATTGCTATGGCTAGGGATTCCAGCACTGTGTTGAAAAGAGTGGGCACAAGGAGATGGAAAGACTTCCCATGCTCATGGGTAAGCAGAATCAATATAGTGAAAGAGTGGGAGAGTGGGCATCTTTGTCTTGTTCCTGAGTTTAGGGGGAATGATTTAAGTTTCTCTCCATTTAATATGATGTTAGCAGTTGGTCTGTTGTATATGGCTTTTATTGTTTTGAGGAACGTTCCATCTATTCCTGTTCTCTCCAGAGCTTTTAATAAGTATGGATGTTGTATTTTGTCAAAGGCTTTTTGGGCATTGACTGAGATAACAATGTGATTCTTGATTTTAGTTCTGTTTATGTGGTGAATTACATTGATTGATTTATGGATGTTGAACCATCCTTGTGACTGTGGGATGAAGCCTGCTTGCTCATGATGTATAATTTTCTTGATCAGTTTCTGGATTCTGTTAGCTAATATTTTATTTAGGAGCTTTGCGTCTGAGTTGGATACATGGTGTGTGTGTGTGTGTGTGTGTGTGTGTGTGTGAGAGAGAGAGAGAGAGAGAGAGAGAGAGAGATTGAGAACTGGGATATGTGTGTACATGTGTCTTTGTATGGGTATGTGTGTGGTGTGTGTATGGTGTTCCACTGTTGGGTGTACTCTGTGGCATGTATATGCCTGTGTGCGCTTATATGACTGTGGTGGAGACAGTTATGGGGAAGGTCAGGATTTACATTAGAAAGATGACTTGGAGCATCACATATAATTTTTATGCCTTGCTAAATTTAGGACTAGGCTTTTATATGGGAAAAGGCATAGAATTTTCCATATATTTTTAAGCACTGCAGAAATTGTACCAAACTGACATTTTGGGGGGTATAGCTCAGGGATAAGCATTTGACTGCAAACTGACGTTTTTATTGGTTTATATTATCTATGGAGGAAGTGTCACTGTTGCTTTGTTTTATGTTTGTGTAGTGTTCCATTCAGCCTTACCTTCTCTATCAAACACTCTGCCACTTCTCCACACCCCAGAAAAGCATCTCCAACAGGTTTCCCTGTTTCATTTTTGGAATTGCAAATGATCTATTTCCATAATATTCAACCTTATTTACCTCCTTGCC
This sequence comes from Perognathus longimembris pacificus, assembly GCF_023159225.1. NCBI lineage: Eukaryota > Metazoa > Chordata > Mammalia > Rodentia > Heteromyidae > Perognathus > Perognathus longimembris. The sequence goes on from NC_063166.1 coordinate 48,982,202, forward strand.
AGCCCCTATCTCATGCTAGTCCCCACCCAATAATGTCTATTTCTGTCCCCATGTCCTGTACTGATCATCAGCTCTCCTTGAGTTTCTCTATGCTAAATCTCATTTATATTTACAATGCATCACAAAGTTATTCACTCTTTTTTTTTCTTGTTTTTGTTCTGTCTTGTTTTCCTTCTTCTGAGGTGTCTCCTAGCTTTCTTCATGTTCTGTGTCAAATTGACATTTGACACTGGGGCATCACTTGAGGATGACAAGGAACACACAGGAGACTGAAGGAGACCTGATCAAGTCTCAATAATGCAGTGGAAGTTTGGGTATCCCACTGGGGACTGGTGCAGGAAAGACAATGACTCCTACTTGTTTCTCCCATTTCTACACCTATGTTGGTCCTGGCTCCATTAGGCCATGGTTCCTGCTTTGGACAATGAGACCACAGCAAGTCCAATAGGACTTGAAGAATAACTGCAAAGGGGCCTGTGGTGCTGGCCTGGTCTTACTGTTCTATGGACCCCTCTCCCTTCTCCATGAAGCCACATTAGGCTGAGGAACAAAGGGTGAGGAAAGAAGTACAAGAAGAAGGGTGGCACTGTGCCGAGGCGGTCCCTTACTGTAAAGGAGAAAGGAATGGAGGAAGGAGAGGAGCCAGGACTGGGAGAGGCCCTGAGTAGAGAGGTAAGGAGGAAACAGAAAAACACAGGCTGAGGTGTGCCAGGAGAGAGGAGATGCCAAGGGTGTGGTGGGGAAGGGCTGGTTGAACCCAGAATGCAGGATAAAAGCAGCCAAGCTGAACTCCTAGCCTTCAGATTGTGACCACCCTGCCTAACTACAGCTCAGCTCTAGCCAATGTCCCAGCACACCATGGCCAGGACACTAGGCATTCGGCTGCTTCTGCTGTCTACTCTGGCCATAGCAGAGTATGTGAACCCTGAATCTGAAGCAAGCCCCTTGCTAGGGAGCTTTGAAAAGGCTGATGTCAACAGTGAGGAGGTGCAACGTGCCGTGGATTATGCTGTAGGGTATCACAACCAAGTGCAAGACAATGACGCTTACATAGATGATGTGGTGGACATTCTGAGTGCTGAACAGCAGGTGCGTGCCTGCGGGGGTGGTCGGGGGTGCTGATTCTTGGTGGGATGGGTGTATCTCTCAGAAGTGTGCCCCAGGTTCCACACCCTGGCCTCCACTTGCCACTTCACTCTGAAGCCTCTTTCTTACCCACCCAATTCTGACTGCTCTAGGTATGTTTCATAGCCCTTGGTATGGAGAATTTCTGATTCAGAAAATGTCCCCAGTCTCACTCTGTCCTGAACTTGGCCTGTGGCCTCTGGCCTGCTACTACAGCTGAACCCCTATTACCTTACTGTTCCCCAGCACCAACCAGCCAGAGGCACACCTTAGATTCCTCCCTCCAGCTTAGTAGTGACAGGAGGTGAGTGAGAAACACACACACACACACACACACACACACACACACACACACACCAGGCCAGCTCCACTAAAGGATGTCTTAGCATGATTCCCCTTTACCTCTTGTTTCAATACAATTTCAGATTCACAGAACAGCTGGAATCTCAGCACCCCTGCACACCCCCATCCTATCCCTCCTGGGGGAATGCTTGCAGGTGTGTACCAGTCCTCTGCACTCTACACACACATACACACACACACACACACACACACACACACACACACACCTGTCTGGGTGGCTAGACATGCATTTACTTCTCTGAACTTTAGAAAGCAGACACTTCCCTGTTCATTTCTTCCAAATAAGGGTTCTGTCTACACATCCATGATTCCATTGTGAAAACCATAATCCACACTGCCACACACAATTCCACATCACAGTCATTCTTACTGGGCATGCTTCTCTCCAGTGGTGAGTGGCCAGGCTGGGCTGCAGCTACTGCCCAGAACCTCAGTGTCCTTCTGTGTGGAGCACTCCTGGTACTCCCATGACCTTGGTCTTTGAAAGGGGCCTGACAATTGGGGTGTTGTGAGAGGCATGCACAGAGGAGGCCTCATAAGATCAAAGAGAGCCTGCATTTTGCCCCTTTCAGCATAGAGTTAGCCCTGGTGGAGAAGGAGGGCAATTGCCCAGGAGGAGAAGGGAACCGGGGACAGCATTAAGGGCTATTGGAGCCCAGTAATAAAACATCTGTCAGGTCCGAATAAAGCATGTGTCCAAATAAGAAGTTAAAATAAAAAGGGGGCTGGGAATATGGCCTAGTGGCAAGAGAGCTTGCCTCCTATACATGAAGCCCTCCGTTCAATTCCCCAGCACCACATATATAGAAAACAGCCAGAAGTGGCACTGTGGCTCAAGTGGCAGAGTGCTAGCCTTGAGCAAAAAGAAGTCAGGGACAGTGCTCAGGCCCTGAGTCCAAGGCCCAGGACTGGCAAAAGAAAAAAAAAGAAAAGAAAAAGGGCTAAGATCATTTAATGAAGGTAGATCACATGAAGGTCAGTTTCTTCTCTTACAGGTTGGTACATAGGTACACAGGCTGTTACATGGCACAACAGGCTGGACGGCTGTTTTTCTTTTTCTTTTTGTTTCCATCTGGCGATACTGGGATTAAACCAAGGCCCTCGAGGATGCTAGGCAAGAGGTCTACCATGCGAGCCATGACCCATCCTTTCTGCTTTATTCTAGAAAAGGGGTTTCCTTAATGTAGTCCAGCTAGCCTGAAACGACTGGTCCTCACACCTCTGTCTCCTGAGTGAGTGGGATTATGGGTGTCTACCACCTTGCCCTGCTGTGGAGAGCTCAGCTTTGCCTCCTGTGTAAAACTCAGATGCTAAAGACTAATCCATTTCTCCTGCTGCCACAGTCATCACCATCAGTCTTCCCTTGATCTATCCTGTGGTCCCATGTGCCTGGTTTACAGGTGGTAGACTGATAGCAGAGGGAGCAGGGCCTTGCTCCTTGCTATCCAGTTCCAGGTCTGGAGCCCTGTTCCCCATCACTCATCTTGGGCTTGGCCAAAGTTCTGACAAGTCAGGTCTGGGATGCCCTGGGCCTGGAAAGTGTTCAATTCTATTCTTTAATCACAGTGTAAGACACATAGGTGTGTGACACACTTAAGAGGTACATATTCTCATCAAGAGTCACACTAAAGGAGGAGACATCTGAGGGATGGTCTTCCTTGTTGGCCTGGACCGCCCCCTCCCCCATGTGTGAAATGCCCCACCTGCTATGGAATGAGAACACAGTTAACTAGGGTAAAGAGAGAGCAGGGGCTCTTTTATGGGCTTAATCAGCAGACTCACCATAGACTTTCTAGAATGGACCAATGTCTCTGCCTCCTGAGCTACCGGCAGCAGAATTTAGTTCATCCTGTGCTATGGCCCAGAACCTTGGCTTTCTGCTTAGACCAGTGCTGGACTCCTAGAACACAGCTGCTTATTTCCCTCCTCCATGGCTGTTCCCAGAGCTGTCGCTTCCATTCCTGAGTCCACTGAAGGGCTGTTAGTCCCCATCTTCTGCCTTCTGCTTTTCCTGCTTCTTTTACTCAGCAACAGGAAACATTTTGTCAGAGTGCATCAGAGGAAAACAGCGATAGTGGTGTGCTTCGTGGGTGATGGTTCTGACAGCTCAAGAATGCAGGCATGAACCCTAGGCAAACACATCAACTCCATGTAACCTAGCTGCATGCATGTGGCCTTGACCAGTCTTCTAAGTGTTCATTTCACTCTAGATGATGGCTGGAATGAAGTACAACCTGGTTTTGGAAATGGGCCGGACCACATGTACCAAGTTCCAGTCCAATTTGAATAACTGTCCCCTCAATGAGGAACCAGGTCAAGAGCAGGTGAGTTGGGGCCAGTCATGCAGGCAGAGGGGCGAAGACATTTGGGTCATATATGTGCAAGTGTTTGGTTGTGTGTGGGCAGGTATGTGGGGGGGGGGCATGTGCACATGCAGAATGGGAGGTGAATGTGTGTGTACACAGAGGAAGGAAATATGGTGACTCCCAAATAGGCAGATAAGGAAACCCTGCGTCATTGGGCTTTCTCCTGGACTGGAGGAGTCATATGCAGGAGTGGTTCCTAGGGAAGGAGGAGAAGCTCTGTTTGATCCCAGCATTGGCCACCTGCTCAGAGATACACTGAACATACTGGAAGCCTGAAAGTGACCCAAACCCTCCATGCTGCTTCCCACCCCACTGCCAGGCTCTCCCAGATTAAGTTAGGTCTGGTGGCAGTAACACTTTCCTTGTCAGTCTTCATCATAGTCCCTTTCAGAGATGTTTCCCACCCTCTTATTCCTCTTAGTCTTGTCTCTAGTGCTGGAGGGTTGTGGGGCATGCCTTGCCTCAGAGGCGGACCTAGCTGGCCCTGCCTTCCAGCCTTGGGACCACGTGTGGCCAAGATGGTGCCTGATAGTGAACCTAGAGGCAGTCCTGTGGGCTGTGAAGTAAAATAAGGCCGCCTCTTAGAATTGGTCACTCGGCCCACCCTTGACGGACAGCTCAGGCCTCCTCACAGTCCCTAGATACGTGTATGTACATCCCTCCCCTTCCTGCCGATCTTTGACCTGATTGGCTCCTGTGCCTTATTTAATACAAGGATCTACCTCAATAAAGGAGCCTTTTCACTGACTTAAGCTCCCTGGCCGTCTGTTTGTCCTCTGGTGACGGAGGGCTGGGTGTGGGCCGTCTGTCGACCCTTTCCTCTTCTTGGCTCACCTGGTCGGGACGTGTTTCCCCATCTCTCCCGCAGGTCAAGAGAGCGCGGGAGGGCTGGGGATATAGCCTAGTGGCAAGAGTGCCTGCCTCGGATACACGAGGCCCTAGGTTCGATTCCCCAGCACCACATATACAGAAAACGGCCAGAAGTGGTGCTGTGACTCAAGTGGCAGAGTGCTAGCCTTGAGCGGGAAGAAGCCAGGGACAGTGCTCAGGCCCTGAGTCCAAGGCCCAGGACTGGCCAAAAAAAAAAAAAAAAAAAAGAGAGCGCGGGAGGCTAGAGACCCCGAAAAAGGTGGTGGGTCTTTCTCACCTTTCACCTCCTCTGGGGCTCCAACAGCCTGGCAAAGCTTCTCCTTAGAGGTCTGTGCTAGGGCAAGAGAATGGAGTCCCAGAAGCCTGGAAAGAGGCAGCCGGAGACACCTGGTTTAGTTAGAATAATAAATAGAGGGATGGTGAGCAGATGTCATAGAGTTGTGCTGTGGGTCCTGAAACTCCAGGGTTTGGGGGTATGGGTGGAAGGCAAGTGCCTCACCTCCCTCCTTCCCAATGCTCCCTCTGGCATCTCATGGCTGAGAACCTTCTCTTTCAATGACAACCATGCTGAATATCACTATCTCTTCCTTTTGCAGAGAAAATTCTGCTCCTTTGAGATCTACGATGTGCCCTGGGAACACAAGATGTCTATGTTAAAGTACAACTGTAAAAATGCCTAAGAGTTCGTGCCAGGCTGGGCTGCACTGGCCACCCCTCCCTGAAGCCCTGCTCTGTAGTCCATCAACCTTTAGATGACAGCTGGCCTTGGAGGACCAGCAGGCCACAGTGGAGGCTCTCATCATCATCTCCTTGCTTTCCAAATATCCCAGTAATAGAACTCCCAGTTGCTTTGCTCTCTCCATAAACATATGATGAGCTCTTGAGTTGATTTCTGTGTTGGGGTGTGAGGGAGGAGGATGGGAGCCGGGCCTCAAGGCTACACATAGGCAACTTGGGGGATGGCTCTCTGCCATCTGAGTCTCCAAGCATATAAAGAGCCTAGAGGGACCCAGAACCCAGATGTGATGCAGACAGATAGATAGGCAGGCAGGCAAACAGAAAGATAGATAGGTAGGCAGGCAGGCAGACAGACAGACAGACAAAGACAGAAAGGATCTAGGCTTAGATGGGCCAGGCCTCATCCATGTATGCAGAACTGACTGACTACAAGAAGTGCCAGTCATGAGTCAGTTTCCCTAGAGACTCCATAAATAATGGCAATTATGTATAAATCATCTCAGTGGTGTGAGTGTGTGTGTGTGTGTGTGTGTGTGTGTGTGTGTGTGTGTGTTCTGCTAGTTAATTGGATATAAGAGTCTTCTGGACTTCTTTGCCCAGGTTGGCTTTGAACCTTGATTCTTAGAGCTCAGTCCCCTGAGTAGCTAGGATTATAGGTATGAACCACTGGCACTCAAGTTTAAATTATATATATATGTGTGTGTATGTATGTATATTTGTATTCACAAAAGATCAGGCACCTGCATGACAGAGCATAGAAAATATGTTTATGTGTAACTCATGGGGGAAAGGCAGATCAGAAACTAGAAAGGGAGACAGCACAGAGCAGAACCAGTACATCTGCCATGCTGTGCCCTATGGGGGGGTCACGGGTGACCACTCCCCACCTTCTCTGCCCTTGGATATACAACAAGTCCTTGTGTGAAGCATGATGAAAGGGATGTAGCATTTACAACAGAAGCAGACTGTTATCAGGGAGACTTTCTTCTGTTTCTAAGGAGGCTATCTAATTAGTTGCAGCACCCATCATTACACAGGGATATCTTAATGGCCCAGAGCAAACAGACCATGTTCCTACTGTGCACCTTTTCTCCTATCCTTCCACCTGCCTCAAAGGGCAGAAGGCGAGAGTCTTCATGGCCTGGCCACTAGGGCCCCATTTCTCAGAAGTGCATCGTAGAAGCATTAGAAAGCTGTCTTGGAGCCCAGAGCTTGTGGCGGCTCACACCTGTAATGCTCACAACTCAATAGTCTAAGGTCTCAGATCAAAATTCAAAGCCAGTCCAGCCAGGAAAGTCCATAAAACTCATCTCCAGATAGCCAGCAAAAAAAAAAAAAGAGAGAGAGAGAGAAGTGGAGCTGTAGCTCAAATGGTTTACCACTAGCCTTGAGTAGAAAATGATACAGGATAGTGTCAGGCCCTAAGTTCAAGCCCCAGTACAGGCACAATAATGAAAGGAAGACAGAAAAGAAGGAAGGAAAGAGAGAGAGAATAAAAGAGAAAAAGACTGAAAAGAAAGAGGAAAAAGGAAAAGAAAGACAGGAAGGAAGGAAGGAAGGAAGGAAGGAAGGAAGGAAGGAAGGAAGGAAGGAAGGAAGGCTGTTTTGTGGTGACCTCACCATGATCACTGAAGGTGAAATGCCAAAGGGGACCAGGGGGACGAGAGAGCCCAGTGGTCAGCACCCCATGGACTTTGGGTTGCAATGGTGAGTGGAACATGGAGAGTACAGAAATATCTCCAATGGTACCCCATTTTTTTCTCCACCTTGCAGACAGATCCTTCTCTACCTTTATTTAACAAAAGTCCCTGGGAAGATGTAAGGGAAGTGCCTCCCACGGAGCCATGAGCTCCTAAGATCTGAGTCTGTTGTGTCTTCCCAATAAGTTCACAGCTATCACCACACATCAGGGTTCTTTCTTCATGGCGAATGTCTACCACCCATGGGAGTGTGTGAGGGGGAAGTAATGCATAAGGCCCTTGGCCAGCTGCATGGCCCTCAAAGCACATGAGACAGAGCATGGCGGTTTTAGTTACTGTTCTGAGGAGGAGGCCCTGGAACTCTGCCTCTGGACAAATCCAGCCACCTCCCCTGGGCTAGTCGTGTCCCTCTCCATTTGCCTTAGTTACTGACAAAATATCCAAAGTAAAGTAAATGACAGCTATTGCAGTGCCCATTCTACCAAATAGTTTTAGAGTTCTCATACCCCCACAGATGCTGTCATGAGATACCTTGAGCTGAGGGGAAGGGGGGGATCCTTTGGATGGGATGTGTTAGAAAGGGCTATGCTGCTGGGATAGCCCTCACCCCACAATACATAAATGATCGTAATGCTGAAATATCACATATAAAAATGGCAATGGCAGGAAGAGAGTCTTTCAGCCTAGCACCCTGTGACTCATACCTATCATCCTACTGAGGAGACTGAGCTGTGAGGGTCACAATTCAAGGCCAATTTAGGCAATTCTGTTGGCCTGGCTTTCTGTCACTACTCATACAAGATTGAGCATATATTGAAGTGAAAAACTTGGCTACTACTTAATGTCACTAGCACTATCTACAACCAGAAAAAAAAAAGCAAGGCTTGTGTGGTGGAGCACTAGCCTAGCAAGAAACCAAGCAAGCACAAACCCTGATTTCAAATTCTTATATTACAGATAAAGCCAGAGCCAGAAACAGAATGACACACATAAGGGAGTGGGGGAGAGAGGAGAGAGAGATAGAGACAGAGAAAAAGACAGAGATCTATCAAGACAGCACTCCATCCAATAAAAATAAATGATAAATGCAGACCCTACAACCTTCTGGCTTGTGAGTCCTACGGTCTGTAAACATCCTTAGGTAGAGCCTCAATCCTGCACCTAATGATCAGGACCACCAGGTGGCAGCATTCACTCACTGATTAACTGCATGACTCCCGGACTCTGGAATCCTGGTCACCTGTGTATTCAGAAAGGTGGCTCCTGGAATAGACTTATCATTTACCTGGAAGGATGAAGCTTTGTAAACGTTACACCCATAACTTCTGCTCCAGGCTCTGGAGAGCCCCATATTCCAGTCTTTGCCCTCACTACTCTGGGATATCTGAAAACTGTACAAATCACTGAAGAGCACAAATGACAATAAGTCTACACCCTCCAGTTACCACAGCTTTTTCTACTTCTCTCAACTTAAGCAGGAAGATTCCAAAATGGAGTTTCCCCTGGAAAGGAGAGAGGCCTATCTAGAATTGGCATAGATTGTAGAGACACTGGAACTTTCTCAAAGCAGATTAGGTGAATATGTATGAACCCTGTGTACAAGCCTGGTTTCTACTGTCTCTCCTATGCTTTCCTCCCTTCCTCTTTTCTCTCTGCGGTCTTGTTCATTCTTCTTCTTCTCTAGTCTCCTAAGTCCTTCATCATGATCTTTTCTAGAGGCCAGAGGGAAGAAAAGAGTCAAGGAAAATCTGTATTCTTCATTCAGTGATACGACTGAGGAACATTTGAGTTCTGATTTGATGGACCAGTACAGGGAAATCCCCTTACCCACTGCCTATGTTCTGATTCAGAGAGTTACCTATCTCACTGTTAAATCCACTTATCACCCTCATCACCATCATCACAGTCACCACCACTTCCATCACTATCATAACCACTTACTCAGGTGAACTAGTGAAGATCCTAAGAAGGATTGGAAAGCTGAGGCAGAGGACAACAAGAGGATATGGGTAGCCTGTCCTCCTTGCTATTCTCTCTGAAGTTTTGGGGTCAGTTCTCTGTGCTGCTCAGTGCTCTGTTGTCTTTTCTAATTTTTTTGTTTTGTTTTGTTTTTTGAAAATTATTTTCTCTTTTAATCCTACACAGATACATAAGGGGTACAATATGACCTGTTTAGAAATAGGAGCCTTCAGGGTTGGGAATGTGGCTTAGTGGTAGAGGGCTTGCCTAGCATGTATGAAGCACTGGACTTGATTCCTCAGTACCACATAAACAGAAAAGGCTGGAAGTGGTGCTGTGGCTCAAGAGGTAGAGTGCTAGCCTTGAGCAAAAGAAGCTTGAGGGCAGTGCCCAGGTCCGGAAGGAAGGAAGGAAGGAAGGAAGGAAGGAAGGAAGGAAGGAAGGAAGGAGAAAGAAGGGAGGGAGGGAAGAAGAGGAGCCTTCAGTAAGTAAAAGATTGGCTTAAATTTTTCTGGAAATAGTCTAAACAATTACAATATTCAGGTGATGTCAGATAGGGACATTTTGAATATTTTTATTATCTTTAAATAATTGTATGAAGGAGTTGCCATTCCCCAAAGCAGTCATAAATACAGTGCATCTTGATCAATATCACCTCATAATTTTAGGTTATGCATTGAATTTTTTGCCATTTAACAAAGCAGTTTATGTATACAATGCATCTGGATTTGTCATTACTTCACCATCTTCACCCCACTTCCACCCACTCCCTCCCCTTCTATTTCTCAATTCTGTTGGCCTGGCTTTCTGTCACTACTCATACCAGATTGAGCATATATTGAAGTGAAAAACTTGGCTCCTACTTAATGTCACTAGCACATAAATATATATCTAACACAGACACAAACTCAGGAAACAGAAGAGGCGATAACAGTAACCCTATTTGTGACCAACCTGCGCTAAGTTTTCACTCAAAGATGACTTTATGGGGCAATATTCTTGAATTGTATTTTAAGTGGTTTATAACAGTTGTAGAAACAAAGTCGGGTGCCAGTGGCTCATGCCTGTAATCCTAGCTACTCAGGAGGCTGAGATTTGAGGATCACGGTTCAAAGCCAACCCAGGCAGGAAAGTCCAAGAGACTCTTATCTCCAATTAACCACCCTCTGGAAGTGGCACTGTGGTTCAACTGGTAGAGCGCTAGCCTTGAGCTAAAGAGCTCAAGGACAGTGCCCAGGACTAGAGTTCAAACACCCTGACAAACAAAAAAAAGTTTCAGGAACAAGGAGAGGAAAGGAAACTGCTTTGTGCAACTTAGAAAATCACCAAGAAAAATTAAAATACACATAAGGGAAATGGAATGGAGGGGGAATAAAGGTAATCCACAGTTGATCAGCCCAGACATAAAGTAAAATGAAGCAACCTCCTTCTACTGGGCCAAATAGAAATTGAATTAGAGTAGAATAAGCAAGAAGGGTGCACCCAGAGTAGCATCCAGTGGTGTTCTGGGTAAGATGGACACCTAGTACCTTGATTATTGTGGTGCCTGAGTGGAACAGGACGTGGAAGCCATCATTATCTTCTGGCCTGGAGATATCTCACTACCAAAAGACGATATGAGTCTTCTTTCTGTTGCTGCCACCAAATACCTGAGAAAATCAATTCAAAGAAGGAAAGATTAACCTTGGCTTATGGTTTCACAGGTTTCAATCCATAGTCACTTGGCTCGCTTGTTTCTGGGCCTGAGAGGAGGTAGAACATCATGGGGGTGGAGGTGGCAAGGTAGAGTAGATCTGTTCATCCCAAGGTGTCCAGGAAGGGCTGGGAATATGGCCTAGTGTCAAGAGTGCTTGCCTCATATACATGAAGCCCTGGGTTCGATTCCCCAGCACCACATATACAGAAAACGGCCAGAAGTGGCGCTGTGGCTCAAGGGGCAGAGTGCTAGCCTTGAGCAAAAAGAAGCCAGGGACAGTGCTCAGGCCCTGAGTCCAAGCCCAGGACTGGCAAAACACACACACACACACACACACACACACACACACACACACAAACAAGGTGTCCAGGAAGCAGATTTCATGCTCTATGTGATGTGATGGTTCTAGACAATATACTTTAAATGACAAAATAGTAGAAGTGGAGAAGGAAAACCCAGCATGGTAGCACACATCCACAGTCCCAGCTACTTGGAAGGCAGCAGCAGGAGGATCTCAAGTTTGAAGGCAACCTGAGCAAAGTTAGTGTAAGACCCCATCTCCCAAACAAGTGCAAACAAAAGTACTATACATGGCTCAAATGATAGAATACATGCACACACAAACACATAGATAGAGATATCAACATATATGTTGAATGGCATGTACCGTGGTCGTTTACAGTTTTGTACTGTAAGGCTGTGATAAACATATATGTACAACTTTTTCTGAAAGCATAAATTCTCATTTAAGGGCATAAATACCCCAAAGTGAAATTCCTAGACCATATGTTATTTGCCTGTGAAATACAAGATGATTTCAAACTCTTTTCCAAAGTAGTTGTCTTCTTTCGTTTTCTACAAGCGATGACTGTATCACTGACCTATTTTCTTTGCTCCTGGCCATTATTTTTCACTTTTTACTTTTTTAAGTGCTAGTCCCAAGGCTTGAACTTGGCCTGGGCACTGACCCTTAGCTCTTTTGCTCCAAGCTAGTGCTCTGCCACTTGAGTCACAGCTCTACTTTCAGCTTTTTTTGGTAGTTAATTGGAGTTAAGATATGGGTTTTCCTGTCCCAGCTTCAAACTGAGATCCTCAAATCGCAGCCTCCTGAGTAGTTAGGATTACAGGCATGAGACATTGATGTCCAGTTTTATTGATATTATTTTTAAATTTAACTGTCCTGAGATTTGTGTAGTGATGTCTTTGTGATTTTAATTACATATCTTCTGTGTGTTTGATTTTTGCCATCTCTGTACTCAATGCTGTGTAATGTCTTTTGCCATTTTTCTAACTGGATGAGTTCTGTGGCAGTGAGTCAATGTGCCATCTACGTGTCCCCATGATTGGGACTCTTTACTCTGCTTGCTGTTCCCTGTCCACCATCATCGGGAAAGGAAACCCAGCATAGCGGCACACATACATGGATGTTACAGCTCATCCTGTGTTTGCAGATGCTCCAAATCAGACAAAGACAGTAGAGAGTCCACATTTGGAAATGCTATAGGAAATATTCTATTTCCATTTGTACCAAAGGATGTTTTTGAAAGGGAGTTTTATTAATTTTTATTTCTGTATTTTTTTTAATTTTTCTTATTATTATAAAGGTGATGTACAGAGGTGTTACAGTTATGTAAACCAGGTGAAGAATACATTTCTTTTTGGACAATGTCATGCTTTCCCTCGCTCTCTCCCAGTTATTCCTTCCCCCCACTTACCTACAAGTTGTACAGTTCATTTTCAACATAGTGTCTAGTGAGTACCACTGCTGCATTTGATGTTCCCCCTTTCTTCCTCCATTTCTATGCTCCCTCTTACCCTTCCAAAGACAGATAGATGAACAAACAAGACAAAAAGAAAAGAAAAGAAAAAAACAGCAACAATGAAAAAATTTCTTGGTTCCACTTCCTGGAGTTCAGTTTGATGACGACTATTTTATATGATCAGATGCACATAGATATTGTGCCTTCACATTTCTCTTAAGAGTATCCTCCTTTGGTCTCACTGTTACTTCTGTTTCTTGATATCCATTTTCTAATATCATGGAACAGGTGGCAAAATCCATCTTAGATGTAGCTTCTTCTTACTTTCATTTCCAGTTGAGCCTGATGATGATCTTATTTACAATGAATTCTACAACCTCTTACCCTTGCACGAGTGTAGGGGACTGAGGCCTGCCAGAGCTACAGGCTCTCTGATACACAGTGCTGTCTTAGATCACACTCACCTGAAAAAAGCCTGAGACCTGGGGGAAAAAACTTACTGAAAATGTGTTCCTCGGACAAACTGCTGAAACCATGAGAGAAACCAGAAAGTAAGAGCATTATGTGAAGCAACAGTGGGGTCAAGTGTGTTTGTTGTGGCCTCAGGTGAACCCAGGAGGCTCTGGAACCTAAATGCCAGCACACCAGTATCACATGGCCAAGGCAGTCAGTCACTGGCCAAGAACTGCTGTGAGAGAGGCAGAGGCTGACCTCTGCGGCTCCTCTGTGTGGAGTGAGTTAAGAACCAGGCCTGTGGACAAAATAGGTGAGAGCTGGCACAGGTGCCTTGGGCAGGCTAGGGGGTCTGGGTGGAGCCCAAGGTTTGCTGCCAGGTGCAGCCTTTGAAGACAAAGGGTATGGAACTGGCTGTAGATAGTCCCGAGGTTCAGCACACAGTCCAGAGAAGGCTGAGAGAACTGTGAATGCAATGATGAGAGCATCTTAAGGAAGATGAGGGGCCAGGGTGAAGCTTAAGAGGAGAAAGTACTTAGCTAGTACAAGTCTTGGGTTGGATTTTAGCACCTTACTTACCCCCAAAGACACAATATGAAAATGACGAGCTGTGTCACATGCCTGCATGACTGGCAACCCACTCTAGAAAGCACCTTGTATGAAATGCATTTGGGCAGACACAGACAGATCCCTTCCCCTGAGGAATTTACCATGGTTCAGAGATGTGATCTGTTACAAAATTCCTCCTTCCCTAAACACCAAGTGTGTGTTGAATTACTTCCTTCAGTGCTAAGGTCATTTGGGGGTTCTTTTTACTCCCTAATCTCTGTCCCTATCAGTATGGCTTAGTGGACTTTGCCCTAGGTCACCTACACACACAAAGGTACAGGGACTTTGCAGGCCTTAGTAATCCTGGCTATTGCTATAAGCAGGGTCTTATCTTCTTAAAGAACCTGAGCAATTGGGAGAGTAGAATAAAAGGGGAAGCAAAGGTGAGTCCAGAGAAATGAAATCCAGGGGAAAATGTTTCCTTGCCCCACAAAAGGAGAATTCAATGGTTGTTAGGGGGAAGTGTTTAAAGTACCATTTTCAATCTTGCTGTATGTGAGCTAAATCACAAATAAAATTTATGGAAATGAAATAACAACCCAGTATCATGCTCCATGTGGCTCCCTGTAACCTTCTGCAGGCTCCCAATTTCCAGTGTTGTAGGTGCTCCTTCAATGGTGAAAACTTGCTGGATGCACAGAAGTGTAAAAACAAGCAGCCCCCAGCTGTCCCAATGGTGGGGAGGCCTAGGATCAACTGAGTTTCAGAGGGCTGGGTTCTTCATCTTGTCCTGGATTGCCTGGATACCATGATCCTAACTCACCAAAGCCTGAGCTGAAGATATTATTAATGACTAAGTTTGAGGTGAATGTTAGATCTTCAGAGACAGCCAGTCTAAGAACTTTGAAGTCCAAACTGTTTCTGCTTGTTTAATTTATAGTAGAGACAAATCTCAGAACTTTCAAGGTTTCTTTAGCCCCTCTATTATTCAATTCCTTCATGCAGACAAAGTGAGCTTTTCCAAGCATTTCTGGGGCTGCATAACAGACAGCATTAACCAGGTATTGGTGGCTCAGATCTGTAACCCTAGTCAGAAGGCTAAGGATCTAAGATCAGAGATCTAAGGATAAAGGTTTGAATCCAGCCCAGACAGGAAAGTCCCTGAGACTTTTATCTTCAATTAACTACAATGTATCTCAAGTATACAGCATTAGTCTAGAGTAAAGAAGTTAAAGGACAGTGCCCAGGCCCTGAGTTCAAACCCCAGTACCTACACGTGTGTGCATGCACACACACACACAAACACACATACACACACACAATGAGGTTAATATTGCCTGAGCATTGGCTCGAATATTATAGAGACATAGGTGTAAAGGCAGAAGCCAGGAAGTCAAGGAAGATAGAACACATACCTCCCCAATGGAGACCCAGGTCAGCTAGTCCTCTGAGGGCTTGTCTCTATTTGGACATGTATCTTCTTGTGAACAGTTCACATTTTCTAAATTATTAGATAAATGAGGAGTTTGGCAAGTTTCTGAAATTTCTTCAACAAGCTCATCCAACAAAGGAGGATTCTGTTATCTCCAGTTGTGGGTGAAGAAGAGGGAAAATGCTAAAGGTGGTGACTCTGGTCAAGCTACATTGTATCATAAATAGACATGTTAAAATGAAAAGAAAGAGGGGCTAGTCTCTTAGTTATGTTTTTATAGATGAAAGATACAAATGACATTTTTATTTTCACCCAAGTCCCACACCTCTTGTCTAACACAAAGGCGTTTGCTCCTGTGATTAACACAATCCTGGCACAGTTTGAGGAACTGAGATTCCATGTGCCCAGGGAGTGCCCGGGTAACTAACTTCCTGCCCATCTGTGTTTGTTATCCCTGGACTCCCTGGGCAACTCTGCAGCGTCTATTAGAGAATGTCAGGAGGCAATGACATTTCATCAGAGGAACCTGATCACACATCAAAGAACACTGTAGAAATTAACAGAGTGCCTAGTGCTGTCTGGGAAAGAAATCCTGATGACTTACCAACATGTCCAAGAGCCCAGATGCAAAGATTTACTATGTTTCATTAGAGAATGCACTGTGGCTTCAGTTTGAAAACTCTTTCATGACCAGGGCCCTGGATTTAATGTATTCAGATCTCAAGCAGATGCAGCCACACTGTGCAAGATGCACAGCCAAGTTCACATCTGGCTGGAGAAGATACTTCTCAGATCATGGAATATACTCTTAAAAGCCACTAGAATGGCTTATGAGAGTATATTATAGGAATTCCCTGTCAATTACAATTAGAACTGTGATGTTACTTCTTGAAAATCCCAGGTGTTCTTAAATTACCAGTTAGTGTTAAAAAAAAGAAGAAGTAAAAAAAAACTAACAGGGGTTGTCTTTTAATCCTATAGTATGATGTTTTCTGCTGCACATGCTAAGATGCTTGACTAAAGAAAAATATTCATGTGAAAGGAAATGAGGTGGTTCCCAAGCCCTGGGGATATCTGAACGTCCAGGCTTGGAAAAGAAGCACCGGAGGAGGAACCAGGCAGTTGGAGGATGGCCTCGTTCACTCCTGACCTACCTAGTACACATGACACAGCTCCAACAGATTTACAATAACACAAGCCACTGGGGCAGCACACAGGCCTACCCAAGCCATTGTGCACACAGCCACAGTGTCGCCCATTCTCCATGAAATCTCTTGTTCTCTCTGTATTATAATCCAGAGTCCTGTCATCCTGCCAGGTGATCCAAAGACATTTTTGTGACCTACCTAGAAACAAGAGAGAGGGAGGAAGGGAAGGTAGGGGAGGGGAGGAGAGGGGAGAGGAAGGGAAAGGGAGAGGAGAGGAGAGGAGAGGAGAGGAGAGGAGAGGAGAGGAGAGGAGAGGAGAGGAGAGGAGAGGAGAGGAGAGGAGAGGACAGGAGAGGAGAGGAGAGGAGAGAGGAGAGGAGAGGAGAGGAGAGGAGAGGAGAGGAGAGGAGAGGAGAGGAGAGGAGAGGAGAGGAGAGGAGAGGAGAGGAGAGGAGAGGAGAGGTCTGAGGAGAGGAGAGGTCTGAGGAGAGGAGAAAAGAGGAGAGGTCTGTCATTTTCAGCTTCCACAGAACAGGACTGCTTCTACAGCTCACAAAACACAGGGGGACTTAGGATGCTGATCAATAGTAATTTGCAGGCTTAGCATGCTAAAAACCTAGAATTCCATCCCTAGTCCCTCCAAGAAACAAAAAATCTCAAAGAGGAAGGTAGTTTGGAGACTACAAAGACTTTTTTAACCCCCCCTTTTTTAACCATTTATTTTGGACTCCTAGCCAAGTCAGACATATTTGCTTAACACTTAGCTTTTTAAACACTTACATTTTTGTTTTATGTAATAATGCTATGTGAACTAAGGTATAAAGGCAATTACAAAGCTTAAAATAGCCTTGACATTAACAGAATTATTAAGGAAATAAGTAATTGGTGCATTGACCATCATTGCATCAATAAGATCATGATTAAACACAATCGGTAGCAAGGAATTCAGTTACTACAAAGACTCTTCTAGTAAACAGTCAAGCTACAAATATGCAGTACAGGAACTTGGAACAAAATAACAAATTTGGCTAAGGATCTTAAACAAAAAGTCAAGATTGCTTCACAGGTATAAATTGGTAAAATATTTCCTGGGCTGCCCTGGACTGTTTTTTCTAAGTATATATCACTAGGATTACTGCATCTAAAATAACTGTGTCCTTCAGGATCCACAACAATGATTAATTTAGACACATTGCTTTTGTGCTCCGATATGAAATGTTTGCCTACATCGGTGCTGTGGGGCCATTTGAGCAGATTTTACATGTGTGGGTCAAACATACAAGGTCAAACATTAATAACCACGACTCAACTCCAGTCGTGAGCTATTTACTTTTACTTGCAAGTACCAGGTTAGCAAACAAGGAAGCCAGTAATCCTCCAGCAGGAAGCATGCCAGACCTCCCAGACGAAGGCATAGGATTAATTCAATGTGGCCAATACAATGCCTGCTGCTCCTGCCAGCACCTGCTGTCCACAGGATGTGAGTGGTCCAGAGATGGGCAGCATCGGCATCACCTGGGAGCTAATCAGAAATGCAGATGCTCAGGTCCACCCTGCAGCTTCAGATGAGAACTTGCATGAAAACCAGTACCCTGGACAGGCAGAGTTTGGCCCTGATTGGCTTCTGAGCCTCACTGGGTTCTGAGGTCTGTGTGGTATCAGCCTCTGTGTCAGGACCTCTTGTCTTTGCTAACCACGAGATGGCCCAGCTGGGCAACCCAATGAGACTGAGTACTGAGGACTCTAATTAGGGTCTTTCCTTTGATTCTTCCATTTTCCCTGTCTTTTAGCTGGCCTATCTCTCCACAAGGAAGTTCTTACAGTCTACCGTCTTCAGTGACCCAAGGATAAGTACAAGCTTGTGCCTTTGCTGGACTCCCCACTCTCTCCTGTGCAGGTTTTATGGTAAAGAGTGAGTTGTATGTGTTCCCAATAATGACTCCTGGGTAAGATGGTAGTTCTGCTTTCAGTCTTTGGAGGAAACTCCATACTGCTTTCTGTCGTTGCTATATCAATTTTTACAGTCACATACACATGTGTGATAATTTCCCTTTATCCCCACCTTTGCCAGTGTGTGTGCTTTTTAAAATTCTCTTTGGTGGTAACAGTTATTTACTGACGAGATGATAGTTGATTTTTTGTTTCCATTTGCATTTCCTGAGGATTAGTGATGCTGGGTATCTTTTCATGTACTTGCTGGCCACCATATACTTGCAGGACACCTATACTCCTCCTAGGTTTGTGCAGCATTAGCCCCAATAGCCAAGATAGGGAACCAATTGTGGTGTTCTCTGATAGATGAGTGGATTATGAAAATATGGGGTATATCCACATTGGGATGTCATTAAGTTCCATAGGAAGAATGAAGTCCTGTATTTGTGGCCAGTGAATGAATATGTGAACATGGACAGTATGTGAAGTGATGTAAGCAGGACACAAAGACAAATACAGGCTCTCCCTTTTATTGTTTGTTTGTTTGTTTTTTGGCCAGTCCTGGGGCTTGGACTCAGGGCCTGAGCACTGTCCCTGGCTTCTTTTTGCTCAAGGCTAGCACTCTGCCACATGAGCCACAGCGCCACTCTGGCCATTTTCTGTATATGTGGTGCTGGGGAATCGAACCCAGGGCCTCATGTATATGAGGCAGGCACTCTTGCCACTAGGCCATATCCCCAGCCCCATGGCTCTCCCTTTTATGGTGAGGCTGTTGAAGTCGATCTCCAGAGGTAGAGGCCATGGAGGAGTGGATGGGGGAGAGGGACAATGGGTGTCCAGACACAGTTGGAAGGAACAGGTTGCAGTGTTCTACAGTTGCAGTGTTCTACAGTACCATAAAATGGTGAGACTCAACATGTCATATTTTATAAAGAGATACAGTGAGAAACTAGAAGTTCTAGTTACCCTGATTTGAACATTACATACTGAACACATGTACCATATTATCACCCTTACCCTCACTATATGTACAATTATTATGTCAATTTAAAAATTTTGGAGCCAGGTGTTGGTGGCTCTTGCCAATAATCCTACCTATGCAGAGGACTCATCTAATTATCTTGGTTGAAGCCAGAAGGGCAGAACAACCCAAGAGAGTTCTATCTCCAGTTAACTAGAGAAAGGCTATTAATGTTTATTTTGTTGAACTTTGACTTTCTAAGAAATTACACTATATGAGTCCTCCCTTGAATCTGCCATACTTTAGTTAATACATTTTTGTATACATTTGCATACCATCCAACTTATTTACTTATAAGTGTATAAATTAATTCTAATTTCCACATATGAGAGAAAACATGTGACCTCTGTCTCTCTGGGCCTGACTTACTTCACTTAATATAAATTTTCCAGGTATTTCCATTTCTTGACAAGTAATACATAATTCTTTAATGGATAAGTAAAATTCCATTGTACACACACACACACACACACACACACACATTTTCTTGATCCATTGATGCATTGAGGGACATCCGGACTGATTCTATACCTTGGACACTGTGAATGGTGCTGCAGTGAACATGGCTGTGCTGGTATCCTCTATCCTGGCTGAGAAATGAGCATTTGAAAGCAATGGGGTGAAGTCAAGGGAAGAGGCGCAGATGAATGAATAGTGTGGTGGGGAGAGGGCAATCAAGAGTTCAATGTATAGCTTACAAAATTAAGAAAAAAGAGGAAATGGGTAGGTGAGAAGGATAGATGAGAATGTTGAAAGGGGTAATGTGGATCAAGATGCTTCATATTTGAGGATTGACTCCTGCCTTATTCCCCTCATTCAAGCAAAGCACCAGATGCTCGCTCAACTGCTTGCATTCAGGCAAGCCATTGGGACCTGGACTCCATTGAAAGTCCCCTCACCCCAGGCGGAGCATTCCACTGTGGGCCTGGCCAAGGAAACTGCCCTTGGCCCCCAGAGGCCATAGCCACTCACCCCAAGTGAAACACTCCACTATGGGCCTGGCCAAGGACATCACCATCCTTGGTCCCCAGGAGACCATAGCCCATTTTTCATTTTCTGCTTCCTTGTTAAAACCTATATAAGCCCACCCCAAAATACAGTCCCTCATACCATCTCCAAACCCGTGGGAAGGTCTATACCCCTCACTGGCAATAAACAGTCCTAGCCTGTTGACAATTGAGTCTGGCCTATTCCCTTTCCATTCTCTTCGATTTTCCTAAAAATATTCACAAGCTGCTTTGTTAGATCGCAACCTCTTTGTACAACTACTTAAAGATAATTTAAAAAAATAAATTTAAAAAAGCTATTAGAAGTGTGGCTCAAAAGCTAGACCTCTAACCTTGAGCAAAAAAAAAAAAAAAAGAAAAAAGCAAGTTCAAGCCCCACAAACCGTACACACAAACAAAATGTCACACAAAAAAATCCTTTAGAGAGCAACTGAGAATCCTGAGTTGCACACACCATATCCACTACTTGCCTCAGCCTCTTCATCTGTAGTGGGCAAACTGAGTCAGAGCCATCCTGACACCTGGCCAAATTCTGGGAGCTGTTGGTTTGACAAACATCCTGGAGCCTAGCCAGGAGATGAAAGGCTGTCCACCCAGCTCCAAGGCCTAGAGGTGAGACAAGCCATCCTTTGAATTGCAGGTGCCTGACTCAATGGGCAGAGCCAGAAGGGCCTGCCTTGGGGAATATATAGATACATTGTGTTGTTTAGCTCCAGGAGAGCCCTGCTTCAGTGCTGTGTTTATGTAGAATGATTTGCTGAGGCTTGGTCTCCAACCACTTGACCTTTGTCTTCAAAAGCTTGGTGTAAGCTCTGTCCAGGGTTGCTGGTCTTTGAGACTGGAGTCCTCTCAAAATACGGCTTCAGTTGACTGGATTTATATCTGACTTATGGTATTATTTACCTTACAACACATCCACAAAAGACATATGGAGAGGTGCCAATCTACCTTCTGCTCAGACCCTAGGATCTACTGGACAACTATGTGGATCAGAGAGCAGTGTGGCCATTTTCCACTCCTTGGGGGAGGAGGAGGAGGAGTGCAGCTCAAGCATTAGAACCAGGGGAGGAAGTGAGGAAGGCAGGGAATTCCCCTTCCTCCAGTGGGAGGCCTCCCAAACCTACTGCTCTAGTCCCAGCATTGAAGACCACATCCTGTGGGGTTGAGAGGGTGGTCAGCGCTGCAGGGGACCAGTGCACTAAGCCTTGTTTTTCATGGGTTGTGAAGCAGAGATGGAGTCCTATGCCATTTTATAAAAGGTTGCTTATGCAGCCATATACAGAGGGATGGCTTGACCACACTCCCCATGCCAGATTCATCAATCTGAGAAGGTGATTATGGTACTTTCCAGATGTTGTATCTTCCATACTCAGCAGAGCAGCAAAGCTGATTAGCCTGAGGTTTCTGCCCCTGATATTAAGCATGTGAGCATGGGGTGGCAATAAAGTTCTTATCCTCCGGCCTCTTGTTCATGTGAGGAGGATTTAAATTCTGGATAAGACAAAGCTTGCATTTATTTTCCTAGCCAGTTGAGAATGTCAGACTGAGTGCTGAGAATTCAGGCTGCTTAAGGAATCTGATCAGAATCGCCACATCTTCTGCCAAGTCACCAAAATGTGTCTTCAAAGATGATTTGCTTCTTCTGTCTTAATAATCTTTCAGGACAGGATCTCCAATCCCAACATGAATCCTCTTATTCAAAAACAAATTCAAGCATTCATTTTTTTCCTTCTTCTTGAAGTGTCAACAGAAAACCCTGCCCCTAAGTGTTTGACCATGTTTTAAGCTCTTCTGTGGGGCTCCTTGGGACTAGAGTTACTTAGTGACCTCAAGCAGCCCATGTAAGACAAAGGTGACAAAAACAATCCTAAGAATGTTTGGGTGCTTGCCCTTGATAAGAAAGCAGATTATTATTCCTGGAATCTGCCCTGAGGTGGTTGCCAGCTCCTGCCAGTCATTCCTTAAGGGGTTGGACTACGTGTATGGTTTGGGTCCTAGAGTGACATAAGGTCTCTACTTCTCCATTTCTGATCTGCCTCAGCCCTTATGTCTACCCCAGCACACTTCCCATATCTGTGGAAAAGACTAGATGTTAGTTCACTTCTCTTTTCTGCCTGGGTCTGTGTGAGGGAGGGGCTGACCTTTTCCATTTCTGTTTCAATAGCTGTGAAATGAAGCCATTTCCCCAGCTGAGAGTGATCACTCATATGCAAAACCATGTGCATACAGGTAGATTTCCTTCTCTAAGTTTCTCTTCATTTTCTTATTAGATAATAAATATATTCTATTGATGCTGTTCTCTTAAGACATGAACTTGTCTCTCTCCATATCTCTTTCACTCTAACACACACACACAGAGAGAGAGAGAGAGAGCCTAATTTTATTCATGCTTGCCTTGAAAATTCCTTAAATATAGGGAACCAAGGTCTCTTCTTCCTTGGTACAGTCAGGAGGCTAGGGGTAGACCCCCTACATTTGTAGGAGTTTCACTGTGACCTCAAAGATGGAATTAGACATCCACAGTAAACTCACAAGATCCTCAAAGACATCATTATTCAGTGAAAAGGACCAGACATTAAAAGTCTATATACAATAGAATTGCATTTGTGTGAACTTTAAACTTCAAAATTAATCTCATTGTTGCCAACAGCTGGTTGGCAGGTGAGAGGCAAAGCTGGATGATCAGGAGGATTAAAAGATTCTCTATCTCTGATGGTACTTTGGGCTGTACAGGGTAGTTATCTGTCAAATTCAGAGAATATGTACTGAAGATTGTGCATTTCAAAATGGTTTTACAGCAAATGAAGAACTATCAAGCTGTAGTCAACTCATCTAATATCTACAATGTACTTTAAAATATATCCAAGAAAAGATTAATTTAGGGATGAAAAGAGAAGACAGATGGACAGACAGATGATGTAGCGTAAAACAGAACATGAATGATGGCAGGATGTAGTGGCAGGAGTATAGATGTTGGCTACAGATTTCTTATATACTTGCTGTATGTTTGAAATTTTTCACAATAACTGGGGAAATGCTTCCTATTCCCCATGTCCTGTGCTGCACCCCTCCCACTGGCTACCTCCCTTCCAGAAATTGTTCCCCTGCCTCTGAGCTGCTAGGTCTTATGGCCTTTTTTCCATATTCCAGTCAATACTTGGCTTGCAGCAGTGCAAGTGTTGGACATATATAACCCTACATTGGTTCAAACATAAGAAGGACTTTATTTAATGCTATTGCAACAGAGAACTGTACAATAGTAATAAGGAAGTCATTGACCTAAATTCCAAATACACCGAAGACAAGGGGAGATCAATAGCAAAGGAGGGTCATGATGGATCGAAAATTACCAATAGAAGACATCAAGTGTATTGGGTTCTGGCTAAAGTGACCTACAGGGTTGTGGGTGACAGTAGGAGGAGAACTTAGACATCAAAAGGGAAGATGAGAAACATGCTCAGATATTAAAGGTGGTCAGATAGCAGGGAAGGAGTTCTCTAAAGTTGATTATATACATTTTGCTAAGACTGAGCAATATAGACCTGAACAGACAGGTCAGGGACTATGTGGAGAAGCTCAAAGAAACCCGATTCAAGTATGGAAAAGGAGAGGATCCTGGTCATTGAGTTCTGCCTCTCAGTGGCCAATGCTAAAGAAAGGTAGGAGAAATCAAGGAGAAGTCAGCGATGCTCTAAGTGGCCCCTGAATTTTGGTACCCATGTTCACTGAATCCACATTAACCCAGCATAACAGAAATCTTTGTATTATATAACAGGAACTGAGATTCAAGGTCACATGAACAAAGAGAGGGAAGCAAGCAGCCTGTGGTTGGAAAGGACCTGGAACCACCCAGGGAGTGATCTGCCAGGGAGGTTGCTCAACCCCATCCAGCCATCTTGCTGTTTCAGAGCACCTGAAAGGCCTGAGAAGATGGATGGATCACCAGGCTGCCCAGCCAGCCACGATGTCCCTGGGAGGCCCTTCATGTAGCTATGATGCTTCAGTCAGTACATCTGCACTACTGAATACACTGTGAAAATATGTGGCACCTTGTACTCAAAGCAATGAGGGCTGCTGGACACTGAACAGAAACTTGCAATAGGATTTTCCTCCCTCTGATTGGGATGGTGGCTATTTCAGGGGCCTGTGACTCATGCCTGTAATCCTAGCTATTCAGGAGGCTAAGATCTGAGGATCATGATTTGAAGCCAGCCATTACAAGAAAGTCTGTGAGACTCTTATCTCCAATTAAACACACACACACACACACACACACACACACACACACACACACACACGGAGCTGTGGTTCAAGAGGTAGAATGCTAGCCTTGAGCATAAAAGCTCAGGGATAATGCCCAGGCCCCAAGACTGGAGGAAGAGGTATCAAGGCACTGTGCATGTGCCTCTACCAGGGGCTGCCAGGTTTCTCCAAGAGGATGTGTTTCCTTGTGATAATGTGGCATCCACCCCTGTCCAAACTGTAGTGAAAGCTGGCACATGGTCCAGAAGCCATTTCAGGGGCTTCTTGTATTAGGGCTCCGGAGAAATGAGGAGAAAAGGTAAGGGAATTGAGAGTTCAACTCAGGGAACTCTGGGCCTCCACAAGGTAAGGCTTTTGTCCTTCCCACTTCCAAAGTCCACCAAGCCTGTGATATACTGTTTGAACTGCTGGCAGAGAACCAAGTTTTCATGGTTCAAAATTGAATGCTCAGAGTCTCAACTCTTGACCAACTTGACCGGGCCACTTGCCAAGACATGTATGTTTTGTTTTGTGCCAGTCCTTAAGCTGTAGGCTCCCAAAATCAGGGTACCCATTGACTTGGAGTTATTCTGAGCCATCCCCATTGCAGCCAGCTCACCACTGGCGGCTCTTTCTGGTTCTGACCTTGAACTTGCCATTTGCCAGCAGCCACCTCTCTTGCTGCATTCTGTGCAGAGGATATACAACAGTGGCTCCTAGTCCATCTAAACAGTTGAAGCCAGTGTCCATCCTAACCCTGACTTTCCATGTCTTGTCATCTTGTCCTAATGCACTGAGATGGCTCTTAGAGCCCCCGAGAGTACTCCACACTGGTACCTTGTCATTGGGGATTAGAGAGGCTACTTTCTCAAGATACCTATCTAACTCAGCCCATGCCAGAGGCCTAACAGAATGATAATGGGTGTGTCATCATCCACAGTAGCTTGTGTTAGCATTTAAGCTTCTTCTCTGAGCATGCTCACAACCCCCACTCCCATGCTCCAGCTGTGACTAGCACTTCCTTCAAAAGATCTCAGGGGGCTGGGAATATGGCCTAGTGGTAGAGTGCTTGCCTCATGTACATGAAATCCTGGGTTCAATTTCTCAGCACCACATTATATAGAAAAAGCAGGAAGTGGTGCTGTGGGTCAAGTGGTAGAGTGCTAGCCTTGAGCAAAAAGAAGCCAGGGACAGTACACAGGCCCTGGACTGGCAAAAAAACAAAACAAAACAAAAATATCTCAGGATTCCTCATCTTACTCTTGCAAACACACTCTCCTAAAAATGGAGCCTCACACGAAAAGGAACTTCCTGAATAGAGTCCCAGGGGCACAACAGATAGGGGAGAGACTCGACATATGGGACTACTACAAAATAAAAAGTTTCAGCACAGCTAAGGACATAGCCACCAAACTAGAAAGACAGCCAACCATATGGGAAAGGATCTTTACCAGCACAGCAACAAAGACCTAATATCTGTCATCTACAGAGAACTCAAAAAAATAAGCCCCTCCAAGACCAATAAACCAATTAGGAAATGGGCAAAGGAGCTAAAGAGAGACTTCACAAGAGAAGAGATAAAAATGGCAAAGAAACATATGAGGAAATGTTCAACATCCCTGGCAGTAAAAGAAATGCAAATAAAAATAACCCTGAGATACCACCTCACTCCAGTTAGAATGGCCTATACTCTGAACTCAGGCAACAACAAATGCTGGAGGGGGTGTGGGGAAAGAGGAACGCTTCTCCATTGTTGGTGGGAGTGCAAATTAGTACAACCACTTTGGAGAACATTATGGAGGTTCCTCAAAAAGCTCAACACAGACCTACCCTATGACCCAGCCATACCACTCCTAGGCATCTATCCTGAACAACAGGTCCTAAGATATCAAAAAGACATCTGCACTTCCATGTTTATTGCTGCACAATTCACAATAGCTAAAATATGGAAACAACCCAGATGCCCCCCCACAGATGAATGGATCCAAAAAATATGGTACCTATACACAATGGAATACTACATAGCAATTAGAAATGGTGAAATATTGTTATTTGCAGGGTAATGGTCAGAACTTGAACAAATAATGTTGAGCGAGACAAGCCTAGAACACAGAAAACAAAGGGGCATGATCTCCTTGATATATGACTGTTAAGGTGGGGGGAGGGGGAGACAGTAAAGAGCAGGTCTGCGAAACCAAAAATTTCTTGTCAAATGGTATTTCCCACAGGTTTGGGTCAGCGACCCTACATTATAAACCCAAACAATTACTCAACATATAAAGGTAAAAAATAGACCTCTCAGTGTATCACAATAGCTCAAAAGCTATGTATGTACGTTCATGTAAGACAAGGATAAGCAAACCCTATTGTCAACATTACATTTAAAGCCCTAGGCGAATTTCCTTTAGTTTAGGCCACGTGGCTACTGTATATGTTTTTGGTACACTGTGTATTGTATATATGTCTACCTGACCTAGGGAAGGGAAAGAAAAACAGGGTGTAAGATATCACAAGAAATGTACACACTGCCCTACTATGTAACTGTATCCCTTTTGCATAACACCTTGTCAAAAAAATTGTTTAATTAATAAATAAATTATTTTTTAAAAAAGAAAGAAAAAGCTGGAATTGGTGCTGTGGCTCAAGTGGCAGAGTGCTAGCCTTGACCAAAAAGAAACCAGGGCCAGTGTTCAGGCCCTGAGTCCAAGCCCCAGGACTGGAAACAAAACCAAAACAAAACAAACAAAAATTTGCCTAAATTTGTTCAGCTTATCGGTAACTTCCTCCAGCAGCTGTCCTTGATACCCATGTCAGATCACTCCTGTTCATGTGATTTCAACTAAACTTTTGAATAACAAACTCATCTATGACTGCCAACTAACCATTACAGGGCCCAGGAAGGCTCTCTGTACTCTGCCCCAGGGCACATTCTATCTTTTGGGAAAGGGTGGAGACTGTTCTGTATCACTAGGGGCACTCTCCATCAAGAGACAGTTGGTGGATAAATGAACACACTCCTGGAAAACATGATGCTCCTGAGATGTTCATCTAGTGCAGTTAAGCTACCAGTAGCAACCTGGATAATGTACCCCCCTCCTGTGGCTTTTCTTCCTGTCTTATTCTCCTCATTCACTCATTCTTTTCTGCCTTGTAGGTTAACTTTCAAATAAATCTCCTACACATACAAGTCTTTGCTTCACTTAGGCTTTGTTTTCAAGAGAATCCCATATAAGATACTAGTATCAGGGGCTGGAAATATGGCCTAGTGATAAAGTGCTTGCCTTGCATACATGAAGCCCTGGGTTCAATTCCTCAGCACCATGTATATAAATGAGCAGATGTCCAAGCAATCCCAAAACAATACTGATAATATACATACCTAGATCCTTCTCCTTTTCCAGAAGGCCAATTGAAAGTTGAGGATGTCTTAGGGTAAGTGCTCTGGCAGAAGCAAGTCCCACAATTCTGCCACCAACAATGACTATATCAAAAGAGCTGTGAGAAAAAGCTACTTTTAAAGACTTGCTTTACTACAGTAGATCCCACCAAACTTCACATGAGCAACTGTTATCAACAGACAATTAAACTACTCATTTGTAATAACTATCATATATATACATACACACATATACATACATATGGCTTTGCACTATTTCTCTTCACACTCAAGAACAAATCTTTAAAACTTCCACACATTTCAGACCTCACACTGTGGCTGTCAAATGTACACCTTTAAAAATTCTTGACATCAGTAATGGTATCTATTGTATAACCCTCAGTAATTTTTTAATTTGTGAAATTTATCAAATAAAAGTTTTCCGATGTAAAAAAAAAAAAAAGAAGAATGGAGCCTCAGCTTGTCAGAGAAGGTGAAGAGCCACAAATTAAAACCAATTCCTGCCCTTCAGAGACAGCTATTGTGATCACACAATTCATCAGACCACCAGCAGTCCTAGCTGTCCTGACTTTGAGTTCCTTCCTTTCCTTCCCATTTAACCAGGATAACATCACAGGAAATTTAAAAGACCTCCCTGGTCTCACAAAGCTGCAAATACAACCCTGTGACAGCTGTCTTACTAGAGGGACACTGGGAACATTTGGGGGTTGTTGATTCAGATGTCAGCCATAAATCCAGCATCAGTGTCCCTATCCTAACTTTGAACCTAAGTACTCCTTAGAAATACTGTCCTAATGCTGACTCCTGCTGATCCAGCCCAACTAGTAGCCCAACTAGAAGCCTACCAACAAACTGAGGCTCCCACTGGCTGATCATTGCCTCCAGCACTCCGGGGTCAGTCCCTCTGGGTACTCTTCAAGGGCCTGTACTTCCAGTGTTTGTGACAAAGTCTGCCACCTTACCCATGAAGTCATTTCTCTTGGACCATTTTCAGGCACACAGGTGTGACTGAGAGAACAAAGCCAGCTGTCATACAAAGAGCACCCCTCCATTCTTTTCTCTCCTGGGCCCCTGTGTTACAGCCCAGGCCAGCACTTCACTGAGGGTCCTCTTAATTTGGGGAAAGGAGTAAGGAAGCAGTATGTGGAGAACTGGACTACTGAGCCAAAGAGGCAGATGCATGGCTCTCACTATAGGAGCCACTGTGGGAAGTCCAGGAAAAGGAGGATCAGTCCCCAAAAACAGGTGAGGAGAAGCAGGCTGTGCTGGGCATGTGTGTAGGTCCCAGAGGCACTAGGAGTTTTCTGAGTCATACACTATTCTAGATCTTGATGGAGGAGAAGGGTGACATACATGTATTCACTAAAATTCCTGTCTGGACACAAAAGATGGGCATCTTATATGTGAATCATGCCTCATTCAAGATGTTTTTCATTAAACCCAGGTAAATATCATTGACCATAGTCATGAAGGGGCGGCGGGGAGCAAGAAATGCCCTGGCATTTAGTCCTTGCTGCCCATCTTCTCTCTCTGGCCTAGTAGGGGTCTCCTTGACCTCACCCACTATGTATTGTCTACACAGCTTCCAGGGTGCAGTTCCACATCACACTTCTTTCCTGCTTAAACACCCTCCACTTCACTGGCTTCTTGGTCTTATAGGGGGAAAGCTCAGCTGTGTCTCAGGGCCTTTCCACTGGCTCTTTGCTCTGCCCTTCAGCTGTTTTCCTAATTTGGCACAACTTCCTAACCAGTGCCAAGAGCTTTCCTTCTCTCACTCTTTTCCTCTCTCCCGCCTTCCCTCCCTCTTGTTCTACCTCACTTCTGACAAATCACCTATAATTAATTCCTTGATGTAATGATAACTGCCTCCCCTCCCCCCCCATGCCCTGAAGCTGGGTTGTGCAGTACACAGCTACCACCACACTTGGCCTAGAGATGCTTGAAATGAGGCCAGTCACGTATGGACATCTGCCCCAATGTCACAAATACACGCCTAAGTCGGAAGACTCAGCACACATACAAAAGGTAATTTTTGTATGTGTGCTAAGTAACCAATTATGAATTAAGTACCTATTATTCCTGTTTGTTGTAATAGCATTTGACATATAAATAAAACACTTACTGAAATTATTTTGCCTGTTTCTTTGTGTGTCTACTACAAAATTTTAAATTTACACAGGGTTTTGAACGCCATCTTTATATTAGGTTGCTTCCACATCAAGTCCAGGGCTCAGCTACTATATACCTCATCTCCAGGCTTTAGATAGTATGGCCCAGGAGATACCTTTGCTTATGGCATAATAGTAACTGTTGGTAGTGTATTTTTGGGTGGGGATATGTAGGAAAGACTCTTTATTTTCCCCCAAATTTTTCCTTCAGTTTGGCAAAGAAGTTCTTGGGGGGCGGGGAGCCAGGCCTGGGTCTTTCAGACACCTCAGCAAAGGGGTCCTTGCTCCTGAGATTCCCAGATTTTGATCCTGAACTTAACCCAAGCCTGCTGGTCCAGGAAGCCAAGAATAGAAGGCTCCCCCTCTTGCCCCCCCCGCCCCCCGCCCCCCGCCCCCCGCCCCGCCACTTTTCCCAGAGCTCAGAGGTCTAAGTCTTCTGCAGAGCTCAGAAAGCAGTGACATTGTTTCTGGAGACCAGGACTGGATAGAACTCAGGAGGAGGGCGAGGGAGGGGAGGGGGGCCGGGGGGGCACTGAGGTGGGAGGAATCCTAGTGTGGAGGGGACTGAGAAGAGTCCCAGGGGGCTGGAGGCTGGGCTAGGGCCGATTGGGAGAGGGACGGCCAGGAGAGGGCGAGTCGGGCGGGTGGAGCCAAGGCAGGAGAGGGGGGCGGAGGCTGGAAGCCGGGCTGGGAGGGGAGAAGGGGCGGGAGCAGAGGAGCGGGTGGAGGCCGGAAAAGGAGGAGCCTGGTGCGGGAGTTGTGGGATGGGTCCGGACGCCAGCCCGGGATAAAAGCCTGGAGGTAGGCCAGGGATTACGTCCGCGGTCCCGCGGCAGTTCCAGCTTCATCCCCGTCTGTGAGTCGAGTCGCTGTCCGTCATGTCGTGGAGCCTGCGTCTCCCTCTGCTCCTGCTGGCGGCCGTGGCCGTTGCCTTGGCCGTGAGGCCCGAGGCCGGCCTGGGCGCCAGCCAGCCGCGGATGAAACTCGGGGGCATCGAGGAGGCAGACGTGAACGAGCAGGGCGTGCGCAAAGCGCTGTCCTTCGCGCTCAGCGAGTACAACAAAGCCAGTAACGACGCGTTCCACAGCCGCGTGGTGCAGGTGGTGCGCGCCCGCAAGCAGGTGCGTGTCCGCGGGGAGCTGGGGCGGGCAGGGGAACCTGGAACCTGACTGGATGCTTTGCCCCCAGGGCGTTCCCCGCATCTTCTGCCGCGTCCTCCGCCCGCCTGCTCCCACCCTGCCCACCCTGCCCCGGTGCCCTGGCCCGCGGGCCACCCAGGCCTGCCAGCGCTGGAACTCCCCCCCTGCTTCTCACACGGGAGGGCGTCCTCCATCCCTCCATCCCCCCAGTAGCCCTTCATGGGCCTGTTTCCAGGATTGGCCCCCTCGGTCCCGCCTAAAACCTAGCCTGGCACACCGCACTTGGGGCCCTGGCACCTTGTGTTCCCCAGTTTCCAGCAGGCATCAGAGGCCCCAAGGGGACAGATTAGGGGGAATCCAGCTTTAGCTCCGTACCACCAACCCCAGGACACCTTCACTAAATGATGTCTTAGCATATTTCCCCTTTGAATTCTTGTTCTGACTCGGTCGCAGACTCACAGAGCAGCTTCCAAAGGAGCCACAGCACCCCAGTGGATTCTGCACCTTGTCCTTCCGGGATGAGTGCTTGCCTAGCCCTTGTTTACTTCCTCCTCC
The DNA here is from genome assembly GCF_023159225.1 of Perognathus longimembris pacificus. NCBI lineage: Eukaryota > Metazoa > Chordata > Mammalia > Rodentia > Heteromyidae > Perognathus > Perognathus longimembris. The sequence goes on from NC_063166.1 coordinate 49,013,822, forward strand.
CTTTCCCCACACACCTCTGTCTGTCTGAGTCTCTGGGTTTACATGTATTTATTTCTCTGTACTTTTTTCTGTACTTTTTTTTAAGTAGTTGTACAAAGGGGTTTCAATTCAATAAGTCATATTATGAGTAGTACAATGCATCTTAATCAGTGTCAGCCCTTCCATTGTTTTCCCCTTCTCTCCTCATCCCATCCACTCTCTCAAGTTCCCTAGTTCCATTCTTATCTAATGTACACTGAACGATATGACTGTATTTGCTTACTCTTTCTGTCTCCATTCTTGTGCCCCCTCTAAACTTTTGAGAGCAGACACTTCAGAGTACATTTCTTGCAAGCAAGAGTGTTGTCTGCAAACTCCAGGAATCAGTTTTGAAAATCAAGAATCAACCCTGCCACAATTACCTCACATTCAGACTCACTGGACTTGCTGGTGTCCCACTAATGGGCACTCGAGTGGGCTGCAGTCAGTATTAGACTCCTGAGCCTCCCTCCTTGTGTTGCATCTCCTGCTGTTTCCATGACTGTGGTGTTTGGAGAGGTTCTGTGAGTTGTGTGGCACTCCATCAGGGATACTACAAAATGATATTTCCTAGTGATATTCTGATCATCTTATAGTGTATATGTGTTGTGTGCGCGCATACTTGCTGCATGCATGCCCTATGACCTTCACACTGAAATCTTATGGCACATTTCTCAGAACTTGTCCGCATCTGCAATACATGACTGTGTAGACTGCTGCCCGGTCTTGGCTGACCTTTTATTTCCTTCTTCTGAAGTGCCTTGCTTCCTCTTCCTGGGAGTGTTCCAGAGTAAGGGGCCGCTGCCTCCCATCCTGAGATAGAAGCATGGTGGCCAGTGACCCTGGACACTTGAGTAGAGGACCACACTGGACCCTGCCTCTGCCAGCTTGTAGTGTGCCAGGAGGACAAGGGTCTCCAGGGAGCATGAAAGGCTGCTGGGTTCCAGGCTTGACCCTGACAGTGGAATTCAGAGCAAAGGGCCTGAGTCCCACTGCAGAGCAACACATAGGGATTCAACCACAAATGTTGCCTTTAGTGCCAGTATGCAGATCTCATTTCCACTTACTGTTGAGTGCGCATATGAGCGAAAGCCAGTTCATTTCTTCTGCTGCAGCATTTAGCTGCCATTGTTCCTCATGAACATGACATGTGCTTCCCATGGTCCTTGTTGACCTGTGCATGCCTCAGATGTGACACTCACTGGGGGAGGGAAGCATAGGGTGTTATAGGCCACTGGGTTAATGAAACCTGCTTTACAGATGGGAAAAAGGTATAAGGGGGAGTTCATTTTTGCATAGGGCAACATCTGGAGTCTTATCCCCTGTCCCTCACTCTGGGCTTGGCAACAGTTCTGGTAAGTTGAGATGTGCTATGCCACTAAAGGGTTAAATTCTACTCTTTAATTACATTGTAGTGCTGACTCAAGCCTGTAAACATAGCTACTCAGGAGGTTGAGATCTGAGGATAACAATTCGAAGCCAGCCAAGACAGACAAATCTGTGAGGCTAGTAGCAAAAATCCAGACGTAGAGGTATGGCTCAACACCAGCCAGGCAACAGGGCGAGGCCTGAGTTCAAGCTGCAGTATGAGAGAGAGAGAGAGGTTCCCATGATCAGTCACACTGAAGGAGGGGACATTTGAAGAGAGAGAGAGAGAGAGAGAGAGAGAGAGAGAGAGAGAGAGATTCCCATGAACAGTCACATTGAAGGAGGGGACATTTGAAGGAAGGTCTTCCTTATTGGCCTGAAGCCCCTCTGTATGTGAAGTGCTCCACTTCCTGCTATAGAATGCGAGAATAGTAAGAATAATTGGAGAGAATGGGATCTTGTGTGGACTTTGTCCTGTGTACTAGGGTTTAGTTGAAGTTTAATTATCAAACCACAAACTTTCTAGAATGGAACAGTGTCTCTGCCTCCTAAGCCACAGGCAGCAGAATTTAGTGACTCATGTGTTGTGACCCAGAGCCTTAGCTTTCTGTTCAGACCATTGCTGGGCTCCAAGAACACAGAGCTGTTTATTTACCTCTTCATGGCTGTCCCTTCCATCCCTGAGTCCAGTGAAGGGCTGTTTGTCCCCAGCTTCTGCCTTCTGTTTTTCCTGCTTCTTCTTTTACTCAGTTTCAGGAGATATTTTGTCAGAGTAGATCAGAAGAAGAGAAGCGATAGCTGAACCCTAGGTAAACACATCAACCCCATGTAACAAAAGTGCATGCATATGACCTTGACCAGTGTTATTCTTTCCACCGTAGATTGTGGCTGGAATGAAATACTACTTGGATGTGGAGATTGGCCGGACCACATGCACCAAGTCCCAGTCCAACTTGACAGACTGTCCTTTCCATGAGCAGCCCAATCTGAAGAGGGTAAGCGCCTGATATGGGTAGGGGACAAATCACATAGTCAGAAGGATATTGGTGTGCATTTGTGTAGATACATGTGGGAAAGTTTGGGTACACACAAGTGGATGTGTGAGGAAGTTAATGTGTATGGGAGTGTGGTGGCTCAGTAACAAGTGGATGTGGGGAGTAACAGATAAAATGGATGTGGGGTACAAGTGAATTTCTGCTGATCCACATTTGTGCTGTTGTGTGTAGGAACAGTCTATTCATGTATGTGATCAGTTTGAATTTCTCCGTGATTAAGCTGGGGATTTGGGTGCCCAGGGAACTGTCCTGCTTTAATGTATTGCCTGCTAGACTAGAGAAGGCAGCTACAGAGGGAGAGGGAGAAGATGGTGCGTTTAATCCTAGCCTGGGCCAGAGCTCAGAGCTACACGTAACAGACATACCAGAGCTACCTTTAGTAGCTAAAACCCTTGAGTACTGCCCTGTCCAGCCTCCAGCCTCTATCTGTACAGGGCCACCAGTGTCTGTGACACCATGGCTCTGAGGACAACTGTACTTACTTTGTCACCCCTCCTCATTCCCACTTCCTTTTCAGAGGCATTTCTCATGTTCCTTCTTCATGCTTCTGGACCCCATTTACATTGGCCCAGGAGTTGAGGGGAGTGAATTTTGTAGCTATGAGCCTTCATCCCTTGCCTGCCCCTCTGGGGTTGCCACCTTGTACAGAGGCTCCATAGGCCATCTAGGAATCCTGTGAGGAGGAGGACATAGGCCCCCTGGTAGATTTGGAGTAATGGAGGTATGAGAAGCAGACATAGAAGTGTTGAGCAGAGCATCCTGGGCCTCTGCAGGGACTGTAGTGTTCAAGTCTCACCTCCATCATTCTATAGCTCCACTCACTACTCCGGCATCTCATGGTTAGGTCAACTATAATCCATTGCCCTTCTCTCTTTTCCCTTTTGCAGAAAGAACTCTGCTCCTTCCAGATCTACAGTGTCCCCTGGACAGGCAAAGTCTCCATGTTAAAATCCAGTTGTGAGAACGCCTAAAGGACTGAGCAAGGCTGGGCCATGCTGAAAACCCTTCATCATACCCCTCCCCCTCCTGTGCTAGCTCTTAGATGAAAGCACACCCAGGAGGACATCTGGTGTGCTAGCACTAGGAGACAGTAGAGGAGGCTGCTCCAGGTAGCTTGAACACTTATGCATCTCTCCCCATTTCTTTCTTCTCCTTGTTTGTTTGTTTTTTTAAACTACTGAATGTTGCCCACAGATGCTTCTTCTCTAGTCAATAAAACAGTACAATCAGCTCTGCTGTTTGCTCTTTTGGGACGTGAGGGAGGAGGGATTTGAGTAGATGGGGAGCCAGAAGCTTATGGGAGGAAGCCTGTAAGATGAGTGTCAGGAACAGCTCTTTAACGTCTGCTGACTTCTCACTGGGCCCTCAGCCTGGCTAGAGCTGTGCTACGTATAAGGAGTCTATCATCCTGAAAGCCACCATGCTTGAGAGGCCACCCAAGGCTGCTCCAGGTAACACCTGAACTCTCTGCCAAGGTGGATTGCTTCTGCCAGCCAGAAGAGCAGGCCACCATAGATGCCGGTCCACCTGGGGCTCCCAGGTAACTAGAGTAGCAGTGCCTGTCATCTGACTGTAGCCACATGGAGCCCCTGAGGAGAAGGACACAGCTAGATTTCCCGAAAGGCCCGATCCAGAGCAGTGTAAGCAGGATAAAAAGGTTCTTTTGGAAACCACTGAGTGTTGGATTGACTCTATTACACAAACCAGTGTCTGGTGTGTGTGTGTCTAGTGTGTGTGTGTGTGTGTCCAACATTCTAGGATCCAAACCTTTTGGGCATGAAGTCCACTAGATCTGTGACCTGGACTAGCTCCTGGGGATAGTGATAACTTCCTTTTTGGTGTGATGAAAATTAAATGTGCTTTTCTCTCTGAACACTTGATGCATACCACCTTGCAATACATTGATGTTTATTACATGAATCTATTAATTTAGCCCCAAGGCTCACAGATGACATTTTTGTTATTACTATCTTTCAGTAGTTGTACAAAGGGGTTTCAGTTCAACTTGTCAATTCATAATTACAATGTCATCCCTTCAGACTTTGTGCAATGCCTAATAAGTCAAAATTTTTCCCAATGATGTTTTTAGTTATTGATGTATGAGATTTCCAAATGTGGCTTCAAAAAGCCACCTTGATCTGAGGAAATCGCTAGTTTCATAGACTGCATTCTGTGTCTCAGCCTAAAACCCAGCTGTTTTGTTCACTTTTTTGTTGTTGCCACTTTGACCTTTTTAAACATATGTTCATGTGTTTTAGGTGAAGATACTTCCTTCTCTATTATCCCTTACATTTTGTTTTCTGGGTATATTTGTTCTTCTAAATTTTTTTTTAAAGATCAAAAGGCAGAAGTATGGGCTGGGGATATGGCTTAGTGGCAAGAGTGCTTGCCTCGTATACATGAGGCCCTGGGTTCAATTCCCCAGCACCACATATACAGAAAACGGCCAGAAGTGGCGCTGTGGCTCAAGTGGCAGAGTGCTAGCCTTGAGCAAAAAGAAGCCAGGGACAGTGCTCAGGCCCTGAGTCCAAGCCCCAGATCTGGCCAAAAAAAAAAAAGGCAGAAGTACTATTTGGAACCAAGGTTTTTGTACATTTATATTTTCATTTCAGAAATGACTTTTAATAACCCCAGCTTTTCATTTAGGCATGTCCCTGTTTTTAATCATGTCTCTAGTAGAGTACCCAAACATCTTATAGACCTGTGTAATTTCCACTGGATGTTTTCTATCTCAAGGCACAGTGTTTATTGCGTTGCATTGTGTTTGACACCAGTCACTGCTGGGAAAAGTCAGTGATGTTCCTGTTCTGGTGGCTGCAGACTCAGAGGTCTGGAATGTGGCAGCCTGTTGGCTGCTGTCAGGTAAGAAAGGAACTCTCAATCATTGGTAGTGGGACTGACCTGGGATTAGACCACAGCTTCCTTCAAACATGAAGAGAGAGAAGTCTGAATCCTTCAAGGTGTTAGGGAGTAAAAGTATGTAGCACTGTTCCTTCTCAGTCTACCCTGTACAAACATCTGAACTCACCATTAACACAGAAAGCTGTGAACCCTTGAGTGAAATGATAACCCAGCAAGGACCAGATTCTCTTTGATGTTCTCATGTCTGCTTCTTTGTGCTTGGCCTTGGGATTCCCAGAAGGGCACTGTAGAATCAGGTCACCTGAGGTGAATGTAGACAAGTCAGTTTAAGTCAGTGGTCACTGAAAGTAAAGATCATATGTAAAGACTCTACTCTGGCTGGCTATGTATGTTGCACTCACCTGCACTGGGGACCACACTGCAGGCTGCATTTACCTATTTCCCTCTGAGCAATGGATTTTATTGGTCTGGGAGGAACTTGGACATTGAAGTTTTAAATACTTACCACCAATGGCTTCTTCAGTCACCTGCTAAACTGTAACCCAGTTACATTCCGTTGTGAAAGTCTCTTCTTGATATACCTGTGCATTGCCAAAGGTGAAGTGTTCTCATGGTCATAACTTGCTTCTTTTTTTTTTTTTTTTGGCCAGTCCTGGGCCTTGGACTCCGGGCCTGAGCACTGTCCCTGGCTTCTTCCCGCTCAAGGCTAGCACTCTGCCACTTGAGCCACAGCGCCACTTCTGGCCGTTTTCTGTATATGTGGTGCTGGGGAATCGAACCTAGGGCCTCGTGTATCCGAGGCAGGCACTCTTGCCACTAGGCTATATCCCCAGCCCCATAACTTGCTTCTTAATACACCTAGTGCCCTAAGACCCAGTGTTTCATCCTTGAGTTCCACATCAGAAGCAAATGAGAACATCCTTCAACCAAAGGGTGGGTTTGGTCATTGGGTTTAATGGGATTTCAAGAAGCTCAGAAGGTTTCTTTGGGGTTATTACCCCTTATCTTCAGTCCTATCACTGGGCATTTCTGCCCTTGAAATGCCCTTGACATCATTTCCAAAGGGCATTGCCTCTGGCCTTCATCCCACAGGTCCCTGGCCACAAGTATTTCATTCACTCTTCTTTCCTTTAGTTTTTCTTATTTGTCCACATGACCTTTTTCTTCTGCATCTCAGGATGTCTACAGTAGGCTCCCTCTGTAGGGTAGAGCCATTCAACTTATGTTAGATTTTGCCACACCCATGTACATGCTCAGTTACTAGGCTTCCCAATGAGCAGGCTCCACCCCTTTGGGGTGACTTTTGATCATGAACAGCACTTGGTTTTCTTTGACCCTAATCCAGGCCCCTGATGACAGACTCAGGGAAATACCTCCAGTCCTGATTGCTACCTGCAGACTGTGTGCTAAGTGTGTGACTGTGGCTGCATTTTTCTAATTGTCACACTGCTCATAGAGTCACTAGCACACCCTGAGGCTGGTGGCTGACTCACCCTGAGGCCTGCCTTCTTAAAACAACAACCAGTTTCCAGTGGAGATCCGCCCTTCCCCTTTCAGCTGACTCTGCTGTGGACCTGATCCAAGTCTGGCCGCCCAGGGCTCTTAGGGCTTACTGGTGGAACTTGGTCTGACTATAGGTAAGTATTATATAAAATACATGGGACCAGACAAAGTTCAATATTTGGAACAGTAGGATATTTGTGTATTCACATTCAGCTTTCTTGTGGCTGGGATCGTCTAAATACAAAATTCATATTTTTATACCTTATATAACCTAAGGGCAATTTTATATAATACTCTTAATAATTTCATGCATAAAACGGAAGAATAAACGAGGTGCAGCGTGTGTTAAGTGAAAGCTATCAGAATGACATATTTTATTATTTTTTTTTGAAATGCTAAAAAAAAGAGGAGTTACAGTTACATAAGTCAGGCAAAGAGTACATTTCCTTTTGGACAATGTCATTCCTTTACTCATGCTTTCTCAGTTTTTCCCTCCTATCCCACCTACAAGTTGAATAGTTCATTTTTAACATAGTGTCCAGTGAGTACCATTGCTGCATTTGTTCACCTTTTGTCTCTCCATTTCTGTGCCTCCCTTTACACTCCCAAAGACATATAGACAAGACAAAAAGAAAAGAAAAACTGGCTTTCATTTCCTGGAGTTCATTCAATAAATACCATTTTGTATGATCAGATGCACATAGGCATTGTGCCTTTCTGTTCTCCTTTGGTCTCACTGTGTGTAAATGCCTACTTACCTGTATAATTTATTATGTCCCAGAATTTTTTTTATTTATTTATTATTTTTTTTGGCCAGTCACCAGAATTACAGACATGCCTATAATTCTAGCTATTCAGAGGCTGAGATCTGAGGATTTCAATTCAAAGCCAGCCTATGATAATCTTATCTCCAATAAACCACCAAAAAGCCAGAAGTGGTTCTAGTGGTAGGGCAGCAACCTTGAGAGAAAAAGCTAAGGGGCAGCACCCAGGCTCTGAGTTCAAGCCTCAGTATCAGCACATAATAATAATAGCAATAATATTATGATATGTTATAATAATATAATTATAATAATAAAACACTTTCAAACTATGCCCCCAAATCCTTAGTCAGCTTGGTCACAATTAAAATTCTGGGCACTGAAGTTCCAGCCACAGGTATGGCTGAAGGAAAGGCTCCTGCCCATGTGCCCATCATCTCACTATGATTGGCTGTGAGTTTGCATAAGACAGTGATGTGAAAAGCTCAGGCTCAGGAGCAACAGCAGGAGCAGCAGCAATGACAGCTTGCTATAGATGCAGATTCTCAGTCTCCATCCCAGCCAGTTGCATTGGAAACTCTAGGGTCAATGATATGGATGCTAAGAGGCTGCAGTAGGTGGCTTCCTGAGAAGCTCCCCTGGGCCCATCTCCAGGGGTTCAAGCCCTTGTGCAACCCCTTGTTCTTGAGATAGGCAGGACTTAGTGTCCATCTTCTAATACATGTTTTGAACACAGCAGAAATGACAACCTGTCACCATGGCTTCCCCTTGGACATCTCTGACTCTGGCTCTCTTCACACTAGCTGCTGTGTTCCAAGGACACCCAGGTGGATGATAGAGAGACAACAAGACAAGGCTTGTTATTGGCCCCCTGGGGAAATATGAACAGTCTCTATCAACCCACCATAGCCAATCCCCCAGAGCTTTAGCAGCATGTGATTTGCTTCCCCAGAGGCCATGAGCTGGGGCTCCCAGTGGCACTACACCTGGATTTTTTACTATATAGACCACATTATCACAGACACCTATTATTCAGGAAGCTACATTCACAGAGCTTTGTTATGCGTCATGTACAATTATGCCACATGTCCCTCTGTGATTTGGGAGCTTGAGGACTGTTGTTTTCATTTTGGGGTGGTCAGACCTCAGCATATTTCTCTTCCCTTTACCTCCCAAGAAGGCTGGTGAGATTTTGCTGCTTCCACCTATCCCTTAGGCCACTCCCTCACCTTTCCAATTCTGGTGGGCTTGAACCTTTCTGCCTGACCTCCATTTTCCCCTTGCTTTCCAGCTCACTCATTTCTCCTAGACCATCTCCATCAGAGATCTTGGGTGACCAGATGCATTGTCAATGAGTAGTCTTGTTTTAGTTTGGTTTGGTTTGGTTTTTTGCCAGTCCTGGGGCTTGAACTTGGGGTGTGGGCACTGTCCTTGAGCTTCGTTTTTTTGCTCAAGGTTAACACTCTTCCACTTAAGCCACAGCTCCACTTCTGGCTATATTTTTGTCATTTATTGGAGAGAAGAGTCTTATGACATCCCTGTCTGTGCTGGCTTCAAACCGTGATCCTCAGATCTTAGCCTCCTGAGTAGCTTAGATTACAGGTATGAGCCCCTGGCCCTCAGCTGTGATCTTATTTTTAAAGGAACCTTTCTAAACAGTAGTTCTCAATGGTGAGCTTACAACACTCAGTAAACCATGTTGTAAACAGATACTCTGCCATTCAGGTTCTGTTGTTATAAAGTGCAGAATCCATTTAGCTTAATGCCTGAAGATCCTAGAATTTTCAGAATGGCAGAGGAGTATTGAATTCTAGTTAAAGTCCCCAGCTGCACTGGCCTCTGATAAGAGAGTCAGCTTAGAAGCCTGGCCTTGACAGCCCCTCAGCTAAGAGTGTTCTAGATGGCTTCATCTAATACAAAGCTGACTCCTCACATAGAACAGCTGTTGCTCACTGTAGCCCCTTATCAATGCTCTCTGCAAGATCTTCCACAGATCTTACTGTTGATACAGCTCCAACTGTAGGCCCTCCCCAAGCCCACTACCAGACTGAGCTCCCACTGGCTGACCACTGCTTCCAGCTCCCCTTTAAGGACATCCAATGACTGAGGCAAAGCCTGCCACCTGTTAGGTCACTTATTACAGACCATTTTCAGGCACAACAGAAGAAATAAAACTAGTGGTTGTACAGAGCAACCCTCTGCCCTTTGTACTCCCAGGGCCCTGTTGCAACCAGGCCTGCATCCCCTGAGCTGAGGGCTTTGTCAAGCCCACAACATACCCAGATGACCATATGCTCTCGGTCTGGGGAGAAAGATAAGGAAGTAGCACTGGGAAAGCCTACAGAGGACACTGAGCCAAGGGCTTTCACTGTCAGATGCATGGTGGGCACCAGTACTAAATCAAACTGACAGATGCAAATGTTAAACATCGTATTTGGTTTTCTTCCTTTCCATTTTTATTTTTCCTCTGTTCCTATTTTTAAGCTAGCCTGAAGCATGTTGGATTATTTTTTCCAAAATATTCCTCTCCTGTTTCTGCTTAATTGCCCAAGGAAATATGATTCTTAGGAACAGAATGTTCTAACTCTGGCCTTTCTGTTGCCTTTCTGGCCACTAGCTGGGCAATCACATTGCAGAGGACACCACAAATTCTCCTCATCATGGCAGCAGGGCAGATAGGGAGCTCCGAATCCTCGCTGATCTACTTGCCTCTGTTTGTATCTCTCTGGCCAAGCATTTCTCACTTGGCTCCACCCTGGGACTGGGTTTCTCAGTGGATGGGCATGAGCCAAATCTCAGCTCAAAGATCTATTTTTAAAGGAAGGAGAGTCAGCAGATGTGCCCAATTGTTATTCACATTAAAAACAAAAACCAAAACAGAAAACCATGGGAGTGTCTGTTTCCATATTCCGTACTGTATAGAGTTTACTATTTAGGAAATAAGAAAACTCTTATTTGGGACTGGGAATGTGGCTTAGTGGTAGAGTCCTTGCCTAGCATGCATAAGGCTCTGGGTTCAATTTTTCAGTAACACATAAATAAAATTGAAAATTAAAAAAAAAATCTCTTGTTCTTGGTCACTACAGCATTGTGCCTGATTCTAACTGTAGAGTCTCAGGTAGACTTGCCCTACTGTTGGAGGTTAGGAGTTCACAGCACTTGAACATTGCACCTTGCTTATGGCTCCACCTGATATAATTTTCCAGCCCCCAGGGGATATGCCTCCTTATTGTGTGGCCAGCTATAGAAGGCATTTCCTATGGGCACCAATTGCAGCCTTCCCAGAGTCACTTCACCCTGGGTTGGTACTTATCCTGCTTCCTTGGCAGGCTTGTGATGTCATTACATGGGAAAGAAATGATTGGCAGGGTTGTAGGTGTGAGCAAAGCAAAAATTACCAGCAAGGCAGACCAAGTATGAAACACACAGTTCTATAATTTCCAAGTAAATGCATCTGCCTTTCAGTTTGCCTATTTCAATTCCCTCTTGAACTCTGTGTTAGCAGAAACTCTAAGTGCATATGCATGCAGGTATTACAATTCTTTCTGCTAGTATTAGAAAATGTAATAAAGACAAGCACGTTGTGCATTGCATTTCCACAGAAGTAATCACTACAATTTTTAATTCAGACATAATAAATTGTCAAGAACACATAAATTAAGTGACTATAAATGAGATAGATATTTATAAATTAACTTGAGTGTTCAAAACATCTTTTTCAGTGACATAAAATCTTAAGGTCATGTTCTGTTAATAGATATTAGCTGCTTTTTTCTGGTTGTAATGAATTTATAAAGCATAAGTTTAAAGTTTAAAGATGGAAATTCTATTAATACATGGTAACTAAAATTTTTAACAAGAACGAAGAAGAGAGTAAAACATTGTAGAAGGAGGTTATGAGATGTGAGGATGAATTTTTGTTGAGGAAGTAGTAGTTTTATCAAAGATTTGTGGAGGATGAATGTTGTGAAACAATTAGGTGGAAGTAACTAAAGATTCTAAAATATGAATAATTTATAGGCTTGTTTTTTTTTAAACTGAGCATTGATGCTTAGAATTTTTTTTTATTTCCAGTCCTGGGGTTTGGACTCGGGGCCTGATCACCGTCTCTGACTTCTTTTTCTAAAGGCTAGCACTCTGCCACTTGAGCCACAACACCATTTCTGGCTTTTTCTATACATGTGGTACTGAGGAACCAAACCCAGGGCTTCATGTATGCAAGGCAAACACTCTACCCTAGGCCATATCCCCAGCGCCGATGCTGAGAATTTATGAGCAGAATTTTATTGGAGCATTGATCTCTTCTCATTACTAAACTATGAGAAATGTTTCTTTGGGGTGGGGGAATTGGGGTGGAGGGAAGGTGGGAGAAAAATGAGGGAGAGGGTAACAAGTTGGACAAGAAATGTACTCACTACCTAATATATGTTAATGTAACCCCTCTGTACTTCATCTTGACAATAAAAATTAAAAGAAAAAAGAAAAAAAAAAGAAATGTTTCTTTACTGTAATTTTAGGAAACTACCCTGGAAAATAATACCTTTAATTGCTTTTGAAGTATTTTGTCATTTTGGATTTATTCATAATGATCCATGATTACATTTTTGAACAACATGGTCTGTGATCATATTATTCTAAATACATATCTATATCTATCTATCTATCTATCTATCTATCTATCTATCTATCTATCTATCTATTTTGACAATCCTGGAGCTTGAACTCAAGGCCTGGGCATGGTCCCTGAGCTTCTTTTGCTCAAGACTAGCACTCTACTACTTGAGCCACAGTGCCCCTTCTGGTTTTTTCTGTTTATGTGGTACTGAGGAATTGAACCCAGGGCAAGCACTCTACTACTAAGCTATATTCCCAGCCCCTGAAATATTTATTTAAACTTCCCCAAATCAAATTCTAAAATTAAGTTTTTTTATCTTGAACTAATTTCACAATTTCCAAAGGTTCCTACAAAATTTTAAAGTATCATCATCATTATTATTATTAGCAGCAGCAGCACTTGAGTTTAAACTTGAGGCCTTAGGATATCTCAGCTGGTGATCTACTACTTTGAGCTACACTTCCAGCCTTGCTTTTTGCTCTGTTAGTTTTGCAGATGGAGTCTCGTGAATTTCTGCCCAAGCTGGTTTCAAACCTCCAGCTCAGCCTCCTGAGTAACTAGGATTATAGGCATATTATGTTTATTTTGATTTAATACATTATTTGAGAACCCTTGATGCTTAGTCTTCTTTGAGTTACATTTTATGATTTTTTTTGTTAACATGCATTCCAAAATTTATATGTGATTTCTAGAAATCTGGTACATCTTACCATGATATCATCAGGTATAATTCTAACTATTATTTTAACATTTACTGTACTCTACCAAGAAGCTGTATTAACCAGATCTTTAATCATGACTTAAAAATATTTCTCCCCACAGTTACATTGCTTTTTTCTGATGTTTTTCTGGAAGTTTTTGTGTACAACTATAACCCTAAAGTTTTGTTAAACTCTGACAAGTCCAAGCTTCTGATAACTTTAGTCCAAACCTCTTTTTATGATTTGTTGTATGAATTTAAGGGAATTTTCCCCATTAAGCTATCTATACTGTATACCATTTTAGTAAAATACACTTCTGTAAACCAAAATTGGAACATTTACTTATTCCTGAGTATCCTTATTTTTATGGTAATTTTAAGGACCACACAAAAAACCCTCTTTTTATAATAAGATATAATTAGAAATGTTGGATTGTTTTAGTATAGTATTTCAGAATGTCCACAAAATACCTGACTGATTTCCTTAATGTAGCATTCTAGCCTTGACAGATTAAACAATGGAACAGAATAAACTTTAAGGAGTCTATGTGGTTAATTATTATGGCTATCTTTGAGCACATAATAAGACTAGAGCTATTTTGCAGACAAACTGACCTGAGTGTGATAATCTTTGGTGAAAATGCAGGGTGGGGGGGGGGGAAGTTAGGGAGAGAAAAATCAAGTTCAAAACCATACTACGTTACACCTCTTCTTCAACTGTGGATTTACTGGTTGCTGGTAAGTGTGTCATCCTGTAAACAAATTCTCTAACATCTGATTGCAAGTCTCCTCCAATAAGAACAAACACCCTTTTTTGTGAAGGCCTAGACCCTGAAGATGGACAACTCAGTGCAAATAAGTGACAGTCTGATATGTGAGCCCTAAAGTGAGATCACTAAAATTCCCAGTATTATAATTACAGACATCTCAACTGCAAACCAGATAAGAGGTTGTTGGCATCATGTTATGGGCAGCTTTCTCCAATTGAGCAAGACTCTCTGTGACAAAACAAGACTTCTCTCAATTTTCCTTCCTTATGCTTACTTCTTTTATTTAGCAAGATAATGCCACATTTAGAATTTCACATAAGCAGCTTCCATAGATAACTTAATGGAATAATGGGTCTGTCACATCAAATCCAAAGTCCTAAGAGAGCCTTTAGCCCATTTGATGGTTAATTTTAACAGTATCTTTAGTGCAACTGTGTTCAACATTGTCCTTAAAAGTCTCCTTAGTACTCTCTGCTTTAACTTAACTATTTCCTAGGATGATAGATGATAGAATTTCTGCTTTCCAATGGAAAAATCAAAGAATCTGTACAGTTGCTACTGCTTTCATGGCACATGGGTAAATAAAATCAGGTATTGCAGAGGCTAGGTTCCAAAAATCAACGAATAGATTATTTAGTCAAGACAGACTCTTCAGCTCTTTCTTTACTCAATTTTAGTTTGCTCTGTTCAAGTGCCTGTTGACTGTGTTAGTTACATTTTTGTTGCTGTGACCCAAATATGTGAGGGCAACTAAAAGGGAGCAAAAGTTGTCAGTCTATCATCATGGAGAGAGTGTGGCAGAGCAGAGCCATTCATATCATGGAAGACAGGAAGCAGTGAAAGCAAGTAATGGAAGAGACCAAGGCAACCTAGAGCTTCCAACCACATAGTCACAGTGACATACTTCCTCCATGTTGGCCCCATCCCCTACTTTTCACCATTTCCTAATATATGCCATCATATGATGAATGCAGCAAAGGCTCATCCCACTCATTAGGCTAGAGCCCTCATGGTCTAATCCACTCTGGAAATGCCCTTTCACACTACTACAAAAGTGTGCTTTACACATTTCTGAGGCATTTCTCAATCCAAGCAGGCTGACAATTAAGACCAACCGTCGTCACACTGGCTATGGAGCAGATTCCAAACTCTCAATCTTGTCTTCCTGAGAGTTATAACCCAAGTCTTCCTGGACACCGGGATTAAAGAGGCCCAAGGGATTCTAATGCAGCATTTAGAGCACCATCTGTAAGTTGGCATTTGGAGACTACTGGGATGGTGGTCTCAAGGAGTTTTTAAGCTCTTCTGGCCTGAAGTTATCTTATTTATTCAGTGAATGTATCCCAACACAGGCCTCGTAGCATTGTGAACAAAGTCTAAATGGTCTTTGTGAGGATGTCTTACAACTCAAAGCACGAATTCAGTCACTTACACATTCAGCCATTCATGTAGTGTTTAGCCCGCTCCCCGTCTCTTCTAACTTGTAGCTGATTTTGAATACTGAAAGAACAGTCACTAGAAGAGCCTAACATGGTTCAGCCCTGCTCTAGGACCCTGTAGGATTTCAGCTCAATGAGAACCAGCAAGAAGAAAGAAGAGCCTGTTTCAAGAGGAGAAATCCAACTCTAAAATCCTCTGGTTTCCATTAGAAGAATGAATGCATTCCAAACTTGGTGTGAGGAATAGATTTGCCCTTTAAGAAATTGTTTTTGGCATAATGTGAGTGAGTCTTCAGTGCCCGTGATGACCAGAAAGGATGTAACATAAACATCCTGAACGGTAAAAGAAGTGTGGCCAAAGGTGGAACATTTTTACATATTTGTTAAAAATCCAAGTTCCCTGGTGCCACTCCCAGAGGTTGTGAGTCCATCAGATAAGGATTTCGAGTCCAGATATATCTTTAACCTCCTTAAATTGTTTTTGAAAAGAAATTTTTTTATTTTATTTTAATTTTTGCTGGTCCTGGGCCTTGAACTCTGGGACTGGTCCCTAAACTCCTTTTGCTTGAGGTTAACATGCTATGACTTGAGCTATAGTACCATTTCTGGCTTTTTCTTTGATTTATTGGAGATTGACTTTGAACCACAGTCTTCAGACCCAAGCCTCCTGGGTAGCTAGGATTATAGGCATGGACCACCAGCACCCAACTAAAACTATATTTTTATTATCTTTATGTAGTTATTTAAAGGAGTTACCATTTAGCAAATCAGTTTATAAGAACAACATGTCTTGATTGATGTCACTCCTTTCATCATTTTTTCCTATACTTTCCAACCCAACCCCTCCCATCAATTTTCTTAATTTCATTGAATACACACTGAATAGTATGACTGTCTTTCCCCTGCTCCTCTCTTCATTTGTCTACTCTCTCCCCTTGCCCTCTCCTCTAATACTTTTCAAGTACTAATTTCCTGGTATCCATTTTGTTGGACTGTGAGTTCGTTTTCCAAAGGAATTACCATGTTTAAATTCTTCCCTCTACTTGGTTAATACTTTTATATATACTTGTATACAACCTGTATGTGTATACTTGTACATTTATAAATCAATTCTAGCTTTCACCTATGAGAGAAAACGTGTGTCCTTTGTCAATCTGAGCCTGCCTTACTTCACTTAACATATTTTTTCCAAGTCTACCCACTTCTTTACAGATGATGTAATATCATTCTTCCTAAATGAACAGCAAAATTCCATTTTATTAATCCTTTTCTCCATTGAGGGGCAGCTGGGCTGTTTCTACCCCTTGGCTATGGTGAAGGGTGCATCAATGAATATGTTTTTACTGTACCCTGATCCCAAGTGATTTTTTTTTTCTAGTCCTGGGGCTTGAAGACAGGGCCTAAGTGCTGTCCCTGAACTTCTTTTGCTCAAGGCTAGCATTCTATCACTTGAGCCACAGTACCACTTCCAGCCTTTTTTGAGTAGTTTATTGAAGGGCCTCACTGACTTTCCTGTCAGGGCTGGCTTTGAACCATGATCCTCTGATCTCAGCTTCCTGAGCAGCTAGGATTACAGACGTGAGCCACTGGCACCCTGCTCCCAAATGATTTTTTTTTTTTTTGCCAGTCCTGGGCCTTGGACTCAGGGCCTGAGCACTGTCCCTGGCTTCCTTTTGCTCAAGGCTAGCACTCTGCCACTTGAGCCACAGCGCCACTTCTGGCCGTTTTCTGTATATGTGGTGCTGGGGAATCGAACCCAGGGCCTCATGTATACGAGGCAAGCTCTCTTGCCACTAGGCCATATTCCCAGCCCTCCCAAATGTTTTTGATGGATGTCATGGGGAAATTTTTTTAAATCTCTGAGAAGTTACTGAGAGGGATTATTGTGACCTTGAGTTGGAGAGTTTGTGTGGGTGTCCTGGAGTTCATGGGTCTTCCTGTTGCACTAGGAGGTTTGGACAAAATAGTCCTTTGGTAACCTCCACCAGGATGCAAACTGAGGTTGAGACCAAGACACTGTTGAAGGGCATAATCTACTATCCCAGGCTGAATTCAATATACTGAGTTTTCACAGGGAGTCCTTGTGTTGCTGTGGGTTTCTTTTTTAATTCAGTGTTTCCTGTTTTGTTTTAAAGTACCATGGTGAGTAAACATTGTGGTGAGTTTAGTTCTGCTGATGTTATCTTCCAGGCCTATGAGACTAGGCAACATGCAAGCTCTGGTGGAAAGTGTCTGAAACAGAAGAGAGCTCAGGGAGAAGGTGAAGGTAACAGAGCCCTGAAGGCAAGTTCCACAACCTTACAATGGACTATGAAGTCTCCTGTCTTAAATTCTTTTTTTTTTTTTTTTTTTTTTTGGCCAGTCCTGGGCCTTGGACTCAGGGCCTGAGCACTGTCCCTGGCTTCTTCCCGCTCAAGGCTAGCACTCTGCCACTTGAGCCACAGCGCCGCTTCTGGCCGTTTCCTGTATATGTGGTGCTGGGGAATCGAACCTAGGGCCTCGTGTATCCGAGGCAGGCACTCTTGCCACTAGGCTATATCCCCAGCCCCCTGTCTTAAACTCTTGAAACACAAGGTAGTGAAGTTCACACAACTATTTCAGATCATTTACTCAGAATATCTGAGAAGCCAGGTGCCACAAATCACTCCCATGAGACTCATTGGGTTTTCTACCTGAAAACTTTCCAACTTGCTTTCCTTCCACCTACCCCTCCTCTGGAAGCCCAAGGTGGGACATCCTCTAAGGAAGAAGGTGATCTTTTTCATCCTATCTGTTCTCCTACGATGGTCTTAAACATCACCCTCTGAGTAAGACAGCTTATCTCTCAGGAGGATGCAAAAGGCTGAGAACCACTATTTTGTTTTTGCCAAAGTAATGTCTGTATAGCTAGAAAGTCCAGAATTACTTAAAATGAGAAGCAGCAAAGTCCTGTGTTAACTCCCTGTCCCAATCACAATGGGTACATGACCATGTTGCAGTTTTGGTATGTTTTCCCACAACTCAACTAGATCATAGGTCTATCTCACTCCAAATATGTTTGCCAATTTTAGATCATATCTGCCTAATGTAAATAATAAACACAGTAGACCAGTCCAGGCACAAACCCACCTCCAGTATTTGATATTTTAATATTTCTAACTGCAGACCATACCAAACATTGGAGAGATATATTCCAAATCCAAGTCTTTTTGTCTGAATTCACATGGACTGTGGTGAAGCATAGATAAAATGTTAACTAGTCAAGGATAACTGATATGCCTGGGAAAAGTAAAAAAAAAAAAATGAAAGAAAAAAACAACAGTGTTTTGTTCCCAAAAGGATGTGTGAACCCACCGTGGTTTTACTGTCTGACATTTCCAAAATAGTGCTGATATTGGACATTTGAGGTTGATCTCTAAATAACACTCATAGAGGAAGTGGGAATTTGGCTGTGTTGGTGGAAACTCCTTCAAGAGATCCAAAAGGGACTATGAATGGAATCATTTCTAGAAGAAAGCGGTTGTTGTCCAAGACTGGACAATCATTGAGGAAGGCAAAAAGACCACATTTGTCAAAGTGGCCAAGTCTAAAGAAAATGTTTGGGAAGGAGGGGTGCTAAGTGTTGCCCAAAACTGCCAGGATGAAAAGAATTGAGAACACTGCACGGTGTCCAAAGTGGTCCAAGGCAGGAAAATCCCAAGTGCCCTCTACAGAAAGGGCTCAGGGCAACAGAGCTCCATTGTGGAATGAAACAGAGTGGTTGGAAAGGAAGGTTTTGAGGCTTTCTCTTACTACCCATGTCTTATTTTACTCTGAAATAAAGCTTGCTTCCTTGTGAAGAAAGAAGAGTTGCAGGGGTTGTTCCAACATTGGAGTGGATACAAGGGATGGGGGAATTCCATTAGCCCATGGTTGCAGGGTACCATGAAAGGTCACACATCACTTAAACTTGGCACAAAGCTATGTCACAGAAGAGGAGAAAGACGCTTGGGAAGGCTGAGATGTGCCGGGGTTTCACAGCTCTGAGGACAGTAACATAATGACTTGAATATAAATGTGTCAGAGCTATTCCTACTTCTCTCCTCCCCTCTTCTCTCTCCTCCTTCTTCTCCATTTCTTCCTCCTCATCCTCCTCTTCCTCCACTTCATCCTCTTCTTGTTTTGAGGATAGAACCAGGGTCTTGTGTAGGCCAGCTAAGCACTCTACTGTCCATTGAGTGACAACTAGCCACCTAAACACCAAATTTGAAGCCTAGAATCCAGGCATAAGTGGCTCATGCCTGCTGTCTTAGCTACTCAGGAAGCTGAGATATGAAGTTCAAAGTCAGCCCAGGTAGGGAAAATTCATGAGGCTCTTATCGCCAATAAACTACTCCCCCAAAAAAGCCATAAGGAGAGCTCTGGCTCAAGCAGTTAAGCACTAACCTTGAGCATAAAAGCTCAGGCCCTGAGTTCAAGCCCAAGACCAGCACTGAAATTTCTTTTCTTTGAAGCACAGAAAAGTGAATTTTTTTTTTTTTGTATTTTTTTTTTTGGCCAGTCCTGGGCCTTGGACTCAGGGCCTGAGCACTGTCCCTGGCTTCTTCCCGCTCAAGGCTAGCACTCTGCCACTTGAGCCACAGCGCCGCTTCTGGCCGTTTTCTGTATATGTGGTGCTGGGGAATCGAACCTAGGGCCTCGTGTATATGAGGCAGGCACTCTTGCCACTAGGCTATATCCCCAGCCCAGAAAAGTGAATTTGATTGTTAGAACCCATTACACTTGAACCTTTAAGAGGTAGGGCATAATTGAAGGAAGTTAAGTCATTGGGGTCCTATCCTTGAAGGGAATCATGGGACCCTGGTCCTTCTCACTCTCTTTGCTTCCACCATGCACTCACTCCTCACGGTGACGTTCTACCTCACCACAGGCCCAAAGTAATAAGGCCGGTGACGATTGACTGAAACCTTGAGACAATGAACCACAGTGAACCTTTTTTTCTCTTTTCACCTTGTTTATCCCAAGTATTTTAACAGCAACAGAAAGCTGCATAGAAGAAGACAACCATCATACTTAGTTATCCAGAATGTGTCTTCTTGAAACCTGGTTTCACCCTTAATCTGAGCACAAGTCCAAATTCAATGTCATAGTTCAGGCACATCCTCCAAAATGGAAAGGGAGAGCTGCTTGGGAAGATGGCTCTCTCAGCAACTTGTCTAATACTTCTCTCAGGGAAAGACATGCAGTACATTCTATTGGGGGTAAGTCCTTGGTCTGGCTAAACAGCTAGTGCTTTTGACAGCTGTTCCAGGAAGGGTTAGAACCAACTGCAAATTAATGTGGGTTGTAAACTGTAGTCAGTTTCCCTAACTTCCTGTTCTTCCTGAAAAACAAATGAATCTTTTTTTTTTAAAGACAATATATAATTCCATTTCTGTGCCTGTATCTACCACATCCCAGAGGACCTGGTTAGTGGTGATGAAGCCATAGAAACCCTTTATCCTACACACACACACACACACACACACACACATACACACACACACACACCTGTTCTGAAGTCTAATATGTGGAGTGTTGCTTAGCTCATTTGTCCCAGCCAGATGAGGAGGATTGTCATAAAAAAAAACACAAACATGGCTCATGAAGAGTAATTTCTCAATAACCAATAGTCACCTGCCTGAGGTGTTTATTCTTACCAGCCCACCAGGCACCATTTATGGGATGCCTAGTTCTGCTGGACATTCTTCCAATGCCTTACATATTCCATCACATTCATTTTCATAACAGCCTCTCATTGCAGGAATTAAAAGTTTGTCTGTCTGTTGCTTCCTGTAGGTCAACCTTGTGAAATTGATTTTTTTGACATGTTCCTGCTTAGGCCAAGTGGTTTGGCCCTGGGTGACTGCATTATATCCTATTCCTGTTAATTATGGCATCCTGTTTTTGTTAATTAAGCCATATCCTGTTAAAAACTTTCTTACTCTCTTTATACTAGCTAGTTGGGCAAGATTGTGAGCCTTGTGCAGAAGCAAAGTTTGCTGAACTCCTTTCAATGCAGTGTTTTCATTTTTACACAACATCCCAATATCCCAAGACATTTCCAACAATACCAAATAATTCTCAATTTTATGATTTTGGAAACTGAAGCTCACAGAAAGTAAAAATAAGCTCTGGGTAGGTCATACAATTAGCAAGAGGTGCAAATGCGACCTGAACTCCAGTGTGTTCATCTCCAAAGATCTCCTCACCCCTACTTTGCTTGCTTCTTTGGTGCTCTAAGATATACTGAACAGAGAAGTCATCTGATAATTCTTGGTTCTACAAGTGGATCCAGTAATACAACAGTTTCTTTACAATCAACCAAGATGCTGTTCTCACTTGGTACTCAGCTCTGCCCACCCCATGGGCAGCGACAGGCACCTGAGTTCCTCTCCTTATTCTACAAGGCAACTGTTTGCTTGCATATCTCAAAAAAGAAATTCCAGGAGATCCAGTGGTACAATCGGTTAGCGCGCGGTACTTATGAGAAATTCCAGATTCCCAGGAAGATAAGATCCTTGGAAAGTTTTTTTTCCTTTATCGAAAAAAAGGAAGAAGAATAAATCTCATGTGCTATGGGTTGAGTATGATGTGTCCCACTAAGACTCATGTTGAATCTTGATCTTTGACCTGATGACGCTGAGAAGCAGTGGGCCATAAGAGATACATAAACTGGAGGCTCCACCCTCACGAAGGATTGAATATAGTTCCAATGTGAGTTAGCTCTCACTGTCATTTATTATTTATTTACTTATGGCTGTATTGAGGATGGGACTCAGGGCCTCATGCTTCCTAGTCAAAAGCTTTACCACTTAAGCCACTCCCACAGTTCATTTCATCTAGTTTGTTGTCACACACGATCCTGTGCTAACTTTGTCCAGGCAACACTTAGACCATGACCATCTCATGGGTATCTGAGATTACAAGAATTTGCCATCATTCCTGGTAAGAAATCTTTGGTTTTTGTATCTCTTTAGTAAATAAAAAATCATTAGCACAATGACCCAAGTAAAGCTAAATTAGGGGTTACCCCACACTCTGGAAAGGAAATATTAATAGGTTTGCACATAAAAGCCAGACTGAGATGCCCCATTGCACTCAATTTTAAGAGGAAAGAGTAGAAATGTCTCCGTAGGGAATGATTTGATTAACTAGTTGGCCAGTGCATGTTCTTATAAACAGAGTAAAACAGGGATAATCTGGAACAAGTTCTACAAACGCCAACACTGACTCTCATAATTACTATATGAGTACAAATGTCAATAGCAGCATGGTAATTAGTGCAAAATGTTAAAAATATAAAACCTAACACTCCACAGACTGTCCCTTATCGGAAATACTTGAGACCAAAAGTGTTTTGGATTTGGGACTTCTTGGGATTTGGGAATATTCACTTACACATAATGAGATATCTTGAAAATGAGTTCCAAGTCCAAATATGAAATTCATCTGTTTCCTATATACCTATATATGCACATCCTGAAAGTAATGTTAAGTGATCCTTGTTGCACACCTATACTTTGAGCATGAACCATTATCACTTGCGGTCAAAAGTAGAATTTTCCACCTGTAGTATCATGTCAGTACTCAAAGTTTCAGATTTTGAATTGTTACAGGTTTCATATTTTTTATTAGAGATGCTCAACATATTGGTGATGGTGAAAGCTGGGGAGATCTCAGAGATCTGGCAGACTGAAGCTTCTGTCCAGGGCTTTCTGGCTCTTGTTACCATCAGAGAAAGAATTCAGAGGCAGGCCATGTAGGGAATTCAAAGGAGGGTTTATTACAGGGCAAAGGCATACAAGTAAGAGGCTATGCAGGCTTTTCAAGGGTGGTTGAGTCACTGGGGGTGTGGATAGCATTTCATGGGCAAGCCTTAATAGAGAAGAGGATTATCTAAGACTTACGATGGAGCAAGGGTGTGGGAAATTCCAGGAACGGACTGGATTTTCCTGACATCTATCTCAGCTGGCTCTCAAAGCAGAACCACTCTCAAAATAACTCATTAATTAATCCTATAAATGAGTTTATTCACTTGTGATGGCAAAACCCCATTGAAGATTTTCCCAGAACACATTTTCTCTCCTTTTTAGGTTTTCAGAGGGGCCATGATTTCAAATACATAGATGGCAGCCAGTAATTTAGCAAGGTTAATTAAAGGTTATATTAAAACATTTATTATAATGAAGCAAAGGACAGGTAACAATCGCCTAAGTTGGCATGTTGGTCCCAGTGAAGTTGGGGGAGGGAGGTCTTGTGACTTTACTGTTTGAATGTCCCATGGTGGCCCTCTGTTATACAATGCTGAGGTTGTTTCAGCCCCAGCCAGTCTGAAGTCTGCCTCTACTTTCCCTATGCGTATCTAGCCCATCTTAAATGTGTCTATTTCTTGGCTTTTTATCTCCATGTGCAAAATATGAATCCATGCTTGTGGAGAGTCTAGGACAGCTCCTGGAAGAAGCAACACTTAGTAGAAGTAGGAAACACTGTTTTTCTCTTCAGGGCCATTTTGTATATTTATAAAGTGATCAGTGTAAGCAACGGGAACCAGGTGCTGGTGCCTCATGCCTGCAATCCTAGCTACTCAGAAGGTTGAGATCTGAGAATTAATGTCCAAAGCCAGTCCAGATAGAAAAACACATGAGTCTTATCTCCAATTAGCCAGCAAAAAGCTGGAAATGGAGGTGTGGATTAAGTGGCATGTACCAGTCTTGAACAAAACCCGCGAGTGAGAGTATGAGACCCTGAGTTCAAGCTCCAGAAAAAGTAGAAGGTAAATTGTGGTGAAAAGTATACAAAAGACTTTGGCCCTTGAAGTTTACAGGCAGATTTACATAGGTGCTGAAGGTATAGTTCAATGCCTAAGTCTTGTCTAGTAGATGTGTTATTAAGACTTGTATGAGTCCCTTTGCTGTTAGATTTGGAGGCTAATAGCCCAGACTCTACAAAGCAACTTCACCCACTAAACTGTGACAATTCTGACCACAAGGGGGCACCAGTAGCTTCCAAATAGACACACCTCAGCCTATCTGGGCAATTTGTTGTCCCTGTCTTTTTCATAATCTCTAAATTCCTGTATTCTAATTGCAAATGGGCACTCCTCAGCCTCTGTGGAGGAATGCATTTACATCCGCAGCCAGGATACCGGAGCATCAAGGGCAGCATATCCCTGGGCTAAGAAACTGAGCTCAGGAAAATGAAGCCTGATCACAGCGCTGTTGCTGCTGGAATTCCTCAACTCTAGCTCCAATCCTCTAGGACTCAGTGAGGTTTTCCCAGCATGCAGGAGTGAGGGCATATGTGATGGGAGAAGGCTGAGGGCACAATGGAGCCCAGACACTCTGTTATCATCATGCGAGGCAAGAAGACTCTCCTCCCCTGCACCCTCCTATGGTTCTAGAAAGAGCAGCAGAAATTTCTCTTCACCACGACTCCTTCTCCCCCAACATCCCTTCCCAACTCGTTATCCCCATCTCCTGGGGATGCGCCCATCACAATGCAGACTCAGGAAGGAGGAGAAAAGGTCATATGACCACCTCTAAGAGCAGAAAGACACAAGCAGGGCATGGAACAAGAGGCCTTCGTGAAGGTGCAGGGTCATCCTTAATACTAGACTTGTCTATAAACAAAGCCCAAACACCCAGCCTTTGGTATACTCAGTTCTGGACTCTGAAGACACAATAAGAACCAAGATGAGGGTTTGACTTCAGGAAGACCCTTTTCTAGGAAGGCAAACCTCTGACAAAGATGTACAAGGAAGGAAGTGGTGTCTCCTAGCAGGATCAGACCCCTGGAGACCTGTCTTGTGGGTTCCAGTCCCCTGGGATCTAGAAGAGGACTTGTTCACTTAGGAAACAAAGATGGAACACCCAGACGTCTCGCCCTTGAGAAACACTCTTCTGTGAACCATGTTGGAATAAGCACTGGACTGGAATGAGTAGAGCTTGATCATTGGAAAACACTTGTTGAAATTACTTTGGCAAAGAGTCCATTCTGTGGACAGAATCATGATTAAGGAAAGAGCAAGAAAAGTGGCAGACTGGAAGTGTGTGGGGCCAGGTGTCTTAAAGAACGCTGCTCTACTCTGATCCAAGGTAGGTAGGGCTGGGCAGGGATAGATGGGTTCCAGTGCCCATCAGGGAACACAGAGCAACAACAGTGTCCTTGGCATTGGGAACCCACATCCAGGTGCCCCTTCCTGCCTCTCTCTTGGCTTTGCCTGAAAGCTCAGCCTGCCGTCTTTTTGGAGGAAACATTCAAGGTGATGTCCAAACATACTACATGCCTGTGCTGACTCTCCTAGTGGATCTTGAAAAGCAAACTGAGGAGCACTGGTGGCTGAGCTAGAGATGACCCCAGGAGACACACATGAGAGAAGCAGACAGATCAGGGGAAATCAGCATTGTCTGTTATCCATGTGCAATGCTAGAGCCACAGAGGGTTACTGTCCCAGGGGAGCTCTGAGGACCCATGAAGGACTCACCTAAATCAAGCAGTTTGAGGCTGGGGAGACAGGGACATTCCTCTGCCTCCCTCCCAAGGATGAAGTATGGCCTTCAACCTGGATCTTTTTTTTTTTTTTTTTTTTTGGCCAGTCCTGGGCCTTGGACTCAGGGCCTGAGCACTGTCCCTGGCTTCTTCCCGCTCAAGGCTAGCACTCTGCCACTTGAGCCACAGCACCGCTTCTGGCCGTTTTCTGTATATGTGGTGCTGGGGAATCGAACCTAGGGCCTCGTATATCCGAGGCAGGCACTCTTGCCACTAGGCTATATCCCCAGCGCCGAACCTGGATCTTTTCACCTATGCAAAATGTATCTTCTCTGTGGATGACTATTCCCTAGCCCAGAGAAAGCCTGGCCTGAGTTGGGCAAGTCATTGGTGATTATTCTGGATAGTGGAAGTCTGTTGGTAATTGGACATGAACTTCAGGAGTACTTGGAAGGCCCTCGTATCAGGGGTTGGCAACTGTGGGCCACAGCCAGCCTAGCCCACTGCCTGCCTGTATCAATAATGTCTTCTTGTAGCACAACCACTCTTCCTTGGTGAAACATCCTCTGTAACTGCCTTCAGCATATGAGTCATGCTCAAGGACCTGAAGGGGATACTACATAGCTGGCCAAGGCCAAAATGAATACTTTTTATATCTTTACAGAAAACCCACACTGAAAACTAGTCTCAGAGAGCCTAGAGCAGAGAGTCATGTGAACAGGGAATTCCAGGTTGCTGGGAATCTGTGCATCTCACACTGTATGTGTGGGATGAGATTTGATGGGGATTTGAGAAAATTGTATGGCATGGGACTTGGAAGTATCTCTGGGCTATCCTGTGTCTGAGGCCCTGGGAAGCCACACTTGCTGTGGCTCCACAGCTCCATCTTCAAGCCTTGCACCTGAAACCATCAAGCAAGATGGTCTTTGTTGTGATATCAAAGGTTGGCTAGCTTTCCAAATCTACCTTTCTCCTGCCAAGCCACCTGTGCTCAAGTCCCTGGCTTTTCTGAGTGATGAGCAATGAACCAAGGTGGACAAGGTTCAGAGTAACCATTAGGATGGCTAGACCCCAGATTTGAGTCTCTGCCTTCCCTTTTCCCCCTCACTAGATTCTTGTCCAAAATGGCTGGAAAAACTTGTCCATTTTTATCATTTCATTATTTATCACAGGAAGTGTAGAACCATTGTAGTACTAAGAGAAGAAAGAAGAAAGCTGATATTTCAATCAAGATGTCTCAGGCATCATGTCAGTGAGGTCCAAGGAAAGTACTCTGGGGATGCATGTCTGGTGCTATGAACAATGGAGATGATCTGATGTTCTAGATCTTACCAAAACCTTGACCAAAACTCCTAGACCAAGACTGGGCACATTACATTATTTCTGGGGAAAGAAAACAGAACGTAAGGTTTTGTGTTTGGGGAGCCATGTATTCTCTTCCCCAGTAACTCAGCCCTGGCTGTATACCTTGAAAGGAAGAGGGCAATGTATAAAAAAGTAACAGTGTCTGCATTCCAATAAACTTTTTATACAGCTGCCAGAGCTGTGGCAATGGTCCCTGGGCCATGGTTGATAATACCTGATTGCAATAGTCTGTTAGCACATAGGGAGTGTGTGTGTGTGTGTGTGTGTGTGTGTGTGTGTGTGTGTGTGTGTGCACGTGTATATAGGTTTTACAGTAATGTGCTGCATTGAAATAAATAGGGTTCATACCAATCTATACATGTTTTTCTTTTTTTATGAGACTAGGACTTGAACTCAGGGTCTTATGTTTTCTTGGCAAGGGATCTACCACTTGAGATGCCTCCAGCCCTTTTGAGCTTTAGGTTATTTTTCATATATATTCTTTTTTTTTCCCAGAGCCAGTTATCTATGCCTGTCACATGGCTGTGATTTATAAGCAAGTTATCCATATATCTTTACCAGTTTCTTGGAACACATTATTCCACCAAGTAGATACAGCTTAAAACCAGCCTTGACTTTGTTTTTCACTTTCTGTGGGTCAGAGCTCAAGTGTCTTAGCTAGGGAGAGCTTGCTTAGACTTGTGTCTCATTTCATCATCTCATTCCAGGGCATCCAGGAAGCAGGTGTAGCTACAGCTTCAGGGAAACGTTTCCCCTTTTCTTCCTTCCCTAACCCTCCTCACCACCCCTGCCCCAGTTTTGGCTGGGAGAAATAGATCCATATGTGGAATGGACCATGTGGAATGGCACAGTGGAGGCCCACAGAGAGTTGTGTGCAGCCCAGATGATAAGATTAGGGGCTGGAGCTGAGCCCAAAAGCTCCCAGGCTGGGAGGGTAAAGGCAGGGGGGTTCAGCACTTGTATCATACTGTGTTCACCCAGGATGATGATTCCTGCTGCTGCCCTTCATGAACCTCCAGCTCCTGGCGACCGCTTCCTGGGGTTCCCAAACAGCAAAGGAGGAAGATAACCAAAGAACCCATGGCTCTTTACTTCCAGGTCACTGGAGAATTTGTCTCAACCAACAGAGCAATGCCAAGTAAGTAAGCTGTGCACATCCTGAATTCCTCCAGGGGGCAGGTGTGTCCTGCATGGTCTCCTGCCCTGCCCTCTTGCGCCTGCTCCTCACTCAGGGACTTTAGGGAAGCTCATTCTCGTCATAGTTCAGCATTCTTTATCCATACCAAATGAGATTCTGTTTGTAGAAAAGACTTAAATTCAAATATTCTTAAATGCCGTAAATTTCTGTTCATCGCTTCCTATATCATTCCATCTCTTCATGGTTTTTGACCTTACTTGACAAATGACTTCAAAATGAAGAGCAAGCAGTGTAGACCCACAGCAATGAATTGCGATGCATTTCAAAGAGAAAATGGGAAAAGAGACAGGAAGGAAAACAGGAGAGGGAAAGAGGTGAAGATGACAGCAAGGATTCATCAGACCCAAGAGCTGTAGCGGGCCCTTTGCTCTTTGGTCCTGCATGTCCCCTAGGTGCATCAATGTCAGCGGACACTTACATAGACCATCTCCTTAATCCTTCGGTGGAATTCCTACTGAATGTCAAGAATGCAGTCTTTCTTCTAAGGCCATCCTTCAGCTCTTAGTTGAGAGCAAACATTGTTTTCCTCCTTTGCCAAAAAGGACCTTGGCTTGGCACAGAGCTGAAGCCTCTGTGAGATCCTGTGTAGTGTTGTGTGAGGCAGCGCTGCCCATGCTTTCAGGCTGGGGGCTCGCTGGGGAGCAGGGAGGGGTGGCCTTGACTCTGGCAACTTCAGG
Source organism: Perognathus longimembris pacificus (assembly GCF_023159225.1). Lineage (NCBI taxonomy): Eukaryota > Metazoa > Chordata > Mammalia > Rodentia > Heteromyidae > Perognathus > Perognathus longimembris. The sequence continues at coordinate 49,042,641 of NC_063166.1, forward strand.
GCCAGCTTGGTAGCCTGGGCAGGAAGAATGGAGGGACATGAGAGGAATGAAGTGGACAGGAATGGGGAGATGTGGAAGGAAGTTGCAGAGTGCACGCTGCAGTGAAAGTAGAGAGTGGCAGAGTTCCAGCCCTGGGTATCCTGGGTATATGTAATCACAGTAGGACATCATATTCCTCCACTTCCTCATGGTATTAAGATTGAGTCACCATCTTGGGAATGCTACATATAGGACTGAACACAAACAGAGAAGATCAGCATCTTCGAGAGGACTTTGCAGACTTGGGTGATTTTTTTTTTAATTTTCAGACTCTCCTGCTTTTAAAAACTATTTAGCTTAAAACTATTTATTTAGTTTAAAAACTATTTAAGGTCAAAAAGAATGACATGATGACAAAGCCAACATTTTTGTCACACATGTTGTCATCTGAGGAGGAAGATCTCATCAGGGGAGGGTGAAATAGGAAAGGAGGACTCTGACTCACACTAGCTGTACCTGCCCCTCTGAAACAGCTGCTGTGTCCACTCATTCCACTTACCTTCATGGTCACATACCAACACTGACAACTCTGGGTCACTAAAAACTCAAAAAGAATTTTTTGGTTGTTGGCTGTGGGGCTTGAACTCATGGCCTGGGCATGGTCCCTGAGCTCTTTTGCTCAAGGCTAGCTCTCTACCACTTTGAGCCACAGCACCACCTCAAGTTTTCTGATAGTTAACCGGAGATAAGAGTCTCAAGGCCTTTCCTGTCTAAGTTGGCTTTGAACTACGATCCTCAGATTTCAGCTTCCCGAATAGCTAGGGTTACACATGTGAGCCAGCTCAAAATGTTTTTGAGTAAATAGAACTGTCTGGATCCCAATTCCTCATCCTTACTGACTTCATGGGGCCTCAGGTGCAGGTAGTTTCAAAAATTTGAGTCTAAATCAAAGTTCTGTGCATTCCAATCCAGCTATGGATGTGGACAGTAAGATTTTGTGGGCTGCAAGCCAGAACCCAGGTGTTTATAGGCAAGATGGAAATGACCAGTCCAGGATGGATGAACACCTCAGGTCCCTCCAGATGTTCACTCATACTGTTGGGCCTCAGCACAGACAGCTCTTCTCTGTGAGAGCTCATAGAACCAGGCAAATTGGCCAGCTCCATCCTGCGAAGAGCCATGGAGAACCTGCGCCTAGCAGCACAGGCTGTGTATGCCTCCATAGCACTTTGGGCTGAGAGGTAGAGATGAGCAGGAAATGTGAAGCCTGCAGATATTTCAGGGAGCATAGCAAACAAGCCCTATCCTTAACTAGGGAAGAGTGTGGCAAGACCTGCTCGGACTGTGTCCCCAGAACTCTGAGCACACAGCAGATAGAGGAAGGCTAGGGCAAGGCTGACTACAGATGAGAACCATTTCACCTTCCCTCTCCAGAACACAACTGATTGGCTAAGGGGTGAGAGGTGCAAGTGAAATGCATTCACTGCCCTAGCCCCCTGCAGGTGGCCCCAGTGTATCCCTTACTTTGGACCTGAGCTCTACTTTTTGGTAGAGGCCTGTAGAAGACAAGCATGAGACAAAACGTAAAATGCATGTGCCTTAGTATGAGAAGACCCCAGAAAACAGCAGAGGAACAGTGGCATAGGGAATGGGCAGTGGTAGCACGTGAGCGAGCAGGTGAGCAAGCAGATGAGTATGGGGGTGCGGGGGAGAGGGTGAGCAGGGCTTGGTCCTGTGAGAAATTTCTAAGGGTATAGGCTGACAACTTAGGGTAACCTCCTAACGGGTTAGAATATGGATGTGTTACTGCTCCAACCACTGCCAATGGGAACTTCCCAGACACTATCGTGGCACTTCAAACCCCCACCCCCACCCTTGGCAGGAGAAAGTGCTCAGGTCCAGATAGCTGATTCCTCTGTGAGAAGATCAGGTGGCCTCTGAGCTTCTCTCTTTTTTTTTTCCTTTCTCTCTTCTCTCCTTCCTTTTTCTTTCTTTCATTTTGTTTTCTCCCATTCTTTCCTTCCTTCTTTCTTCCCTTCCTTCCTTCCTTTTTCTATCTCTTTCCTTCCTTCCTTTTTCTTTCTCTTTCCTTCCTTCCTTTCTTTTATCTGTTTTCTTTTTTTTTCTTTTGCCAGTCCCTGACTTCTTTTTGCTCAAGGCTAGCACTCTACCTCTTGAGCCACAGCGCCACGTCCAGCTTTTTCTATATATGTGGTGATGAGGAATTGAACCCAGTGCTTACACTCTACCACTAGGCCATATTCCCAGCCCACCCCACCCCCCGCGTCTTTCTCTTTTCTTTCCTTCTTTCCTTCTTTCTTTCTTTTTTCTCCCTTCCTTCCTTCTTTCCTTCCTTCCTCCCTTCCTTTCTTCCTTCCTTCTTTCCTTCTTTCTTTCTTTCTTTTTCTTTCTTCCCTTCTTTCTTATGTTTAAATTAGACTCTGCTATTGCTGACATTTGCCTGACTGGCCTTCTCTGAACACTAAGTGTTGTAATTTCCAAATCTGAGTATTATAAAGGGTCTTTTTTTCTGGCCCTGTTCTCCTTGTCCGTCACCTTGTCCTTCCCCTTCACATCTGCACACTCATATGCACATAGGTACATACACATGCATGCACAAATGCATCCATCCATCATGGCACATTCTCATCTCTTGGTCCCTGTGCCCTCAAAAACCCCTCACACATCAGGCCAAGGATAATATCAGTGACAACACAAGTTAGAGCTATGGTGTGATGTCTCATGTTTGGTCACCAAGGATGTTATAGCTTCTATCTTGGTCTCTTGTAGCACTGAGTAGACATGGTCAGCTGCCTCGCCCAGTCTAGTGTAGCCTTGTGACAAGACTCATTTGGAAAAGGAAAACTCTTCCTGGTCAGTAGCCACTGTTAAACTGCAGCTATGTGAATGAGTCACATTGAAATCGATTCTCAAGTCAATCCGATTTTCAAATAACAACAGGAGAGCTAGTGTCTAAAGGCAAGCCAAACCTAGAGTGCTTATGCATAGGTACCATGTGATTTATATGTATATGTGTATGTGTGTCTGTGTGTGTGTGTTGTGTATGTGTGTGATATCTATGTATATATAGATATATTTATACATGTATACGCTACATATATCTTAAGGCAATATATACATATATGTACATATGTGTATACACACACACATATATACATACCTATCTTGAGCCAGTAAGAGGCTAGATGATTTGTCATTCAGCAGTAGCTAAGATATGCAACTGTGGACATACAGTATGTATACACACATGTGCACACATGTATGTATGTACACACATGTGCAAACACACAATAAAATCCCTAAGCACCATTACTCTTGGATATTTTCTGCCTCAATTCAAAACCAAACCAATCTCCAAATGGCCCATCTGTATTTCTGATTGGGTCTGAAGTTTTAAAACCACTGTTTCTGAGTTAGGCACGCAGTTCCATGGTAGAGCACTTGCGTAGCATTGTGGAAGGTTCTGGGTTTCATCTTCAACACCACCAAAGAAATTTTCAAAAGTAAACATCATTTCTGAGCCACAGGGTAGTGCTTTTCCAGGAGTATGGGAAAGGGCCATATCTTTGGAAATCCATGAAGGATACTCTCAGTCTGATCTTCTAAGTCTTACACAAAGTACCCACCATTCTTGAAGTAATTGAGGTTACTTTTCCAGACAGAGTTGTCAGTGGAAGATCTTTTATTCTTGGTAAATTGTAGATACAGTTTTTGTTCATCGGCAGCAGATCTTCTCTGCTAGGAGATGAAGTAGCCACCTAGATTACGCTGCCCAGTGCTTTAAAGCAACACCACACAGTAAAGCAAAAGAGTCACAAAAATGAAGCAAGTGGGCCAACTGTGCTGTTCAAACATTTTGCAAGTGTCTTTACTTCTTTAAGATGGAAGTGAGTGTGGCAGAATGTGCAAGAAGATAATTAGATGTCTTTGCATTTCATCTTCAGCAGATTGAGTTCAAATTTCCATGGCTTGGATTGAACGATAAAAACGCAAAAAACCATCTAAAAAAGATTTAAAAATAATTAGCTTCTGTGGAAGGAAAAGGGAAAGGGTGGGGAAGAATAAGACTTTCCTATTTCTAGGACCCAGGATTTGTCTCAGTAGGCTTACAAGGTGGTAGGAATAGCCAGGCCCACTACAGTCCAAAGTCTTGAATCTCATAGCAGAGGAGCCACCCTCACTCAGTGGGACTGTCCCTCATCAATTCACTTGCTGAGGTCTTAAGGAGAGCAAGGTCTGAACTCAGGAACTGGTTAGCATTGGAAAATTCCCATCTCCAGCCACACCCATTACTGCCCTGAGACCAACATCAAGGTCCCAGTGAGTCCTTCCCAGGAAGCAACAGATGAAGAATAGTAGTGGGTTCTGTATACTTCCAAGAGAGGGGTCAAAATTTAGCCAAAGACCAAGCAAATAAAAGCATGTAGCTGGATTGCTGAGAGAACATACAATGATCTGGTTCCAGAGTCCTACAGCAGAGACATGACTTCAGGCTTGTGGTGGGCAAGAATCACACTGTTTTCCTCATTTCTCTATTATTCATTTAGAATAAAAATATAAAGAATACCTTCATGATATCAGTGTAAATATGAATGACAGCATCAAACAAAGTTTAAAAAAATGAAATTAAGCCAGGCACCAGCGGCTCATGCCTGCAATCCTAGCTAGTCTGGAAGCTGAGACCTGAGGATCACAATTTGAAGAAAGTCCTTAAGACCTATCTCCAATAAATTACTCAGAAAACTCGCAAGTAGCACTGTAGCTCAAGTGGTAGAGCCCTAGCCTTGAGCACAAAAGAAGCTCAGGGAGAGTGCGTAGGCCCTAGGATGAAAGGAAGGGAGGAAGGGAGGAAGGAAAGAAGGGAGGGAGGGAGGGAGGGAGGGAGGGAAGGAGGGAGGGAGGGAGGGAGGGAGGGAGGGAAAGATAGAGAAGGGGAAAGAGAGAAAGAAGGAGAGAAGGAAGGAAGGAAGGAAGGAAGGAAGGAAGGAAGGAAGGAAGGAAGGAAGGAAGGAAGGAAGGAATTGCATCAGAATACAAAGTGCACCAGCAGTTAAATAGGAAAGAGCATAAAGGTCTCTACATCAATTTCCGTATGATTTTGTTTAAAAAGATATCTACACTGTGATTTTGCTTTAAAAGGAAGCTAAAAAATAAAACAGAACCAGTCTTGTGAGTTTTCTATTGTCTAGTACACAAAATTTTATGGGGACCCTTACTACCTGTTGTCTTAGCCACATACCTTTTGCATTTGAGGATCCTGATGCAGTAAGCAGTCTTCATTTTCTCCTGAAATTTTCTTGCACATTGTTCGAGCTATGTTGACTTCAAGATAGTACTCCAAACTATCTGTGATCTGCCAATAAGTAATTAATTAAACAACATGAAAGAAAATGGCATCAACTTTCCCCTCTGGTTTATGAATATGCCATTAACCTCTTAGAGCAAGGCTATATTTTACATATACTCACTTTAACAGTTCTGTACCAGCAGTTTTGATATCATTTAAAGGGATTCTATGTCTCTCTGTATTTCTTATTATGTATTTAATTTTGAAGTAATGGCAACTGATCCCATGATAAAACAAAAATTCTGAAGAATATTTTTGGAGAGAGTGAACTGATTATCTTTTGGAGATTGAGAAATAAATAGCAAAGTTTGTATCATTTCTACACTTATAATAGAAGGGATATTGAGCTGCTTCAGAATCAAAGCTTCCATGAAAGCATATTGATTCATTCTAAAGCTTTCCATTCTTTAGCAGTTTCAGCAGTCCATATCTCATCCTACATGATGTAGCCTTCAAACATCTAGCTTCATGGGGTGAACTGCCTGCCCTGAGCCCAGATAAACCTTTTTGTCCATGGAGGATCTCATAGGAAAAAGGTCCCTACACAGCAAGGAATATGGGCTTTTATAATTACTAGAAGATGAAATTTACGAGACACAGGGAAGAGAACACATGAAAGAGAATGACCAAATCAAACATAATAATTGATCCCAGAAGAATCAAAGATAAATATGAACATAGAATAACCATTTAGGAATTCTAGAAAAGTTTCCTGGGTATTGACCAAAATGAGTGTGGCCGGCAGAATTCTAAATTTCCTTCAAGTTCTCCACCCCATGACATACCTTCCCTGTAGGGCACCCAAGAATGAGCATGTGGTGGATTTCACTCACTTGTAAGTCATAGCTAACCTCAAGATAAGAGATTAGCCTGGTGGGTTTGACCTTACCTTCTGACGTGTTTAAACTCAGGCATGGAAGACAGTTCGAAGAAATACATACACTCTTGGGTCCAACCATCTACTTCTAGATTTCTACCCAATTTCACAAGAAGGCATGAACAAATATATGCATAATATCAGGATTTATAACTTCACATCAATCCACATTAGAAGGGGCAAATGAATACTATGCAAGACAGGCACCTGTGGCTCATGCCTGTGATCCTAGCTATGCAAGAGGCAGAGATCTGAGGTTCATGGTTCAAAGCCAGCCCAGGCAGGAAACTCTGTGAAGTTCTTATCTCTAATCAAGTACTCAGAAAAATCCAGAAGTGGAGCTGTGGCTCAAGTGGTGGAGTGCTAGCCTTGAACACTAAGAGGCTCAGGGAGTGTGCCCAAGCCCTGAGTTTAAGCCCCAGGACCAGCAAAAAAAAAAAAAAAAAAAAAAAAAAAAAAAGGAAGGAAGGAAGGAAGGAAGGAAGGAAGGAAGGAAGGAAGGATGGAAGGGGATGAAAGGGAAGAGAGGGAAGAAAATGGAAGGAAGGGAAGGAAGACTATGCAGCAGTAAGAACAAACTTCTGCTTTCAATATTCTGCATGTAAATAAATAAGATGATACTCTAGTTTTCTTTCTGCATCTGGTTTGTTTCACTTAACATAAGTAGGACCATGAGGAGATGCAAGTCAAATGAAATAAAAAGCAAGAAAAAATATGGAACCAACCCAGATGCCCTTCAGTAGGTGAATGGATCAAGAAATTGTGGTACATATACCCAAAGAAATTGTTTCTATCAGAAAGAATGACATTGCCCCATTCGTAAGAAAATGGAAAGACTTAGAAAAAATCATACTAAGTGAAGTGAGCCAGACCCAAAGAGACATAACTCTATGGTCTCCCTTTATTGGTAATAATTAGTATATGTCTAGGATAGTCCTAGCAGAGGACCACAATAGCTCAATAGCCAGGGACATATGACCACATAAGATGATGCTAAAAGAAATGATCTCCAAAATATGGAAACAAGTGGTTTTTCATTGATGTTGTTATTTTCAACCTACTATGTGAAATTATTTTTTTCTTCTGTTCATCTTCCCTATGATTTAGCCCCTGTTGTCACTGTATTTGATTCTGGTACCTTGGGTATTGTATATATATCTGTCTGAATTAGGGAAGGGAAGGCAACACTAATATGGTGAGACAAAGGATAAAAGGCAAACCAATGCAACAGTAATACTTACAAGACAATATGTTGCAAAGCAACTGTACAACTCAGGGTGGGGGGAATTGGGAAGGAGGGAAGTTGGGAGAAAAATAAGGGAGAACAAGTTGGAGAAGATATGTACTCACTACCTAACATATATAACTGTAACCCTTCTGTACCTCACCTTGACAATAAAAAAATTTATTTTTTTAAAAAAGCAAGCAGGCCCAGGAAGTGATGTACAACATAAGAACTACAATTAATATTGTATCATATTTAGTATTTTTCCTAAAAGAGCATGCTTTAGGTACTTCACACACACACACACACAAACACACACACACAGCTATGTGATGATAGAAATATTAGTTTATTTTACCACAACCATTTCACCACATTTATGCCAGAACATCATGTGATACATCTTCAATATACAATAACTTGTTTAAAAATGAATGTTTGGATTTTTATTTGTTGTTGTCTTTGTTGTTTTGTGCCAGTACTTGTGCCTTGAACTTAAGGCCTAAGGGCTATCCCTTTGCTTTTTCACTCAAGGTTGTGGATGAGAGTAGATCACACACACACACACACACACACAAGCTTAAACACTATGTGAGATATAGTTAATAGCCGGATTGTGTAACTATTACCTGTTACATGTATATCAAAACATCACCTTGTATATCTTAAAAATAAATGAAAATTGAGAGAATTCAGAATGTTTAGAGAAATAAACTCCTTCAAATACAAAAAAAAAGAATAGAAAAACAAAGTAGTGTCTGCAATTTTTTTCAAAGTCCAGATAGTAAATATCTAAGGCTCTGTGGGCCACCCTGTTCCTTATCACAAGTACTGACTATCCCAAAGCATGCAGGTCATCTGTCTGCCTAAGCTGTAATATCAACATTCTCACTTTTAACTTAGCTCAGCCAAAAACAGGGCTATTTCCTTTATATAAAACCTATGTGTGCATTATGAAGTTTAACTTGAATTGTCACCACAAATTTTTTGTTTTGCTTCTGTTTTGAGCTATTCTTTGTTGCATTTTATTTTATCTTTCTTTTGCTTGTTTCCCAATAGTGTGTAAATAGAACCTCAAGGAATTCTAGATGCCTGAATTGTAGCCTTCTTCCAAACATATTTCTGACTCTTAGATTCTGACCAGCATTTAAGAGCTTACAGCAAACTAAGAAATAAAATGTACCACATCCATGAGAAAACCACCAAGCAATATAAAATGATATGTGACTGTGAGATATACAGGTTGATTGGATTATTAAGACATTTGCCTACAATGAGATGATGAGATTACTGAGGAACCTTTCAGAATGTGTTCCCACCATTAAGTAACATGCAACTAAAATAAGCAAAGCCCTATAGCAAATCACCCCAACACTTTCTCAAGGAGAGACTGTAGGATTCATTGGTGATCTTTGCTCAAATTGGTTATCATAATGGTGTCTGGCAATTTTCTAGTTTTCCATTTCTTGTCTAGCTCTGAGTTGGCATTTTTCTGTAAAGAAGACTACTCTTTGGCTTCTCCCAGTGCCAGCTGAATTCAAATTCTCTTTGCTTGTTCTCTGCATTATAATTCATTCCTGTGATTATTCATGTAGACAATGGCATACTTGTCCCAAGCTTGGCCCCATCAAGCGGCCTTCTGGGCTTTGACATCCTGGGCTTTTTTATGTGATGTCCTGGGCTTTTTTATGTGACTGTAACCAATTTTAAGTTATTTTAATTGTTACTTTGTTTTCTCTCTATCTCTGAATTAATAAAGAATGAATTAGAATTAATTCTCATTCAAACTTTTAAGGTACTATCTCTTGCCCATTTTGTCATGCCTAGTCTGCAATCACCATACCAAACCTTAATCTGGCTAAGGACTGGAAATAGAAGGGCAAATACCAGATGGGCATCAGTAGCTCATGTTTATAATCACAGCTACTCAAAAGACTGAAATATGAGGATTATGGATCAAAGCCAGCCTGGCAGAAAAGTCTGTGAAACTCTCATCTCCAATCAACCATTGAAAAGCTGGAAGTGGAGCTATGGCTCCAATGGTAAAACACTAGCCCTGAGGAAAAATGTTCAGGGGCAGTGCTCAGGCCCTAAGTTCAAGCCCAGGACCAGGACACACACACACACAAAATAAACAGATACTATCTGCAGCAAAGCCAAGCAATCAAGGCAGCTCATACCTGTTACCTTCACTGCTACTTGGGAGACAGATTAAGTGGTTCAAGTTAAAAGCCAACTTAACCAAAAAAAATCAAAACTAGTGAGACTCCCCCCCACATCTCATTCAATAAGCCTGGCAATTATGATGATGCATGCCTAATAATCCTAGAAGGTGACATAGTAGGAAGATTATATTCCAAGTCAAACCCCAAGCAAAAATAGTGAAGTGCCAGACTTTGAAGTCAGGCCCCCTCTTACCACATGAACCCCATTTTACCACGCGAACCCCACTTTACCACGCGAACCTGAGATAAGCAGGCCCTGTGAGCAGACCCAGGACAAGCCCATTAGGGCCCAGTCGGTCTAGAACTCTAATGACTGGGAATGCTTAACTCTAACTGCCCCTAAAATGCCTCGAGCCCTGAGCCAATCAGATTTGTACCCATAATCTTGCTTGCTTAAACACCTGATTGTTGTAACTTTGTTCTTTGCCTTTATAAGCCCTGTGTAATCACAGCTCGGGGCTCCCTCCTAACCTCTGCTGTGTCGGTGGGTAGGACGAGGCCCGAGTTGCAGCTCGCTTAAATAAAACCTTGCCATGCTTTTGCATTTCGGAATGTCTGAGTCTCGGTGGTCTTCTTGGTGGTGATTTCGTGACTTGGCACAACAATAGAAGACTCCATCAAAAAGAAAAATAATGAAAGCAAAAAGGTCCCAGAGGTATGATCTAAGTGGTAGAGCATTTGCCTAGCAAGCAAGGCACAAGGCCTTGACATCAAACCCTAGTACTCACTGAAAACAAAGGAGCAAATACTTCACTGACCTGCTCCTGGGATTTCAGGATCTTTACTGCTTTGAAGTTGTACTGGTCTCCACTGGCCTTGTTGTACTCTTTCATGGCATGCCAGAGCGCTTGCTGCACATAGACATACTTTGCGGGGATGTCTTGGAATGCTCTCACCACCTCTGGTGAGCCCCAGGCTTGGACTTTCCTGGATATGAGGGCCAGAGTGACCATCAGGAGCAGCAGGGCATGGCAGGGTCTTGCCATGGCCTCTCAGCCATGGAATACCCAGCAGGCTCAGTCGATGCTGGAGTGGATGTAGGCTCAGAAACCTCTGCTGCCTCTATGGTGCTGGGATACTTCTCCCACACACTTTTCTTGATATTGCTGTGGGTTGAAAGAACGGAACTGCTATTAACATCATTACAATTCTAGGATGATATAATAAAAGAGTATTTGGTCTGCATCCCTAGTTTCAGGCACACAAAACTACAACTCTTGAAATTTTTCCCAATGATAAGGTGAAACAGTGAATCTTATTTGTTATCCCTGACTTCCTGCTAAGGAAGAAACTCTTGATTGGCTCCTAGATAACATCTGGATGGGGCCTGTGGCTAGAGGGACTAATTTTGGAATTAGAGGATTGGAGCTTTCAGCCCTACCCTTGACCTTGAGGGGCCAGAGATTAAGTTAATAATAGTAAAAGGGTGATAATTTCATCAATCATGCCTACTTATTGGAGCCTCTGTTTTATATATATGTATACATACATATACATGTGTATATAATTATTTATTTTTATTATGTATATTATATTATATATTATGTATTGCTTATTATTTGAATAATTTATTATATTATATATTTATATATTATAAAAATACATAAATAAATGCATATATATCTTAGAGACATGGGAATAATTTATGAGACATAGGGGAGTATGTATTATATCCAAGTTGTACAAAGAACATGAAGACAAAACCAAGAGACCTGACAAGCACTAAGTATAAATGTGATCCATACTTCTAGAATATTCATGAGATCTTGGACTACCCTTTAGTGACATCATCCTGGCCGCAGGCATGCAAGTAATTATTCTGCTGTGCAGAAGCCTTATATGGGTGCAGAGTTGGGCTAGGTAGACATGCATCTGTCCTGTAAATGAGTCTATATGTACAGCAGTTGCCCCCCATCAGCATTTTCCCTGGTGGCATTTACTCATAATAGTAGTCCAAAATATTATCCAATGGAAAATTCCAGAAATAAACAATTTATAAGATTAAATAATTTTATTATGTCATATTGTTAAAATTGTTCTATTTGATTATTACCTATTGTTGCTCATCGCTGCCTATGTCTAAATTTAAATTAAAATTCAGGGGGAGGGGGGAAGGGGGAATGAGGGAGGAGGTAACAAACATTACAAAAAATGCACCCAAGGCCTAACGTATGAAACTGTAACCTCTCTGTACATCACTTTGACAATAAATAAGAAAAAAAAATAAAATTAAACTTCTGTGTGTGTGTGTGTGTGTGTGTGTGTGTGTGAAGGAAAAAATAACACAGTATGTATAAGCTTGAGTACTCTCCAAAATTCAAGTACCCACAGAAAATCTGGGGACACATCCTCCATGGATCAGAGGAGTTACCATATTGACAAGCACCTTCTGCCTCCTGGATCTCTACTGCAGTTCCTGTTATCTATCGGTAGGGAGCTGTTACAGTAGAGGCAGATGTGACCTGGGGTCCAAGTAACAGGATCTCTCCACCTCTGCCCCACTTAGCCCATACTATTAGTATGGTAACCTGGTCCAACTCACTGCCCTATTTCCTGCTCCATGTTATATACTGTTCTGTTCAAAAGAGATCTGAACAGATAGTATTTATTGGTATGTCTTTCCATGGCCTCACCTCTGAACTGCTTCTTGCCAGCTACTTGCCAGTGCCTGAAGCTACTTGCCAGCCACCCTATACCCAAGTACACCACAGACCCACCTCTGAAGCAATCTCTTATAGTCCTGGCTGTTGGGCCTTAAGTCACCTGCCCTAGTCCACAGATGGTATCTTGGTCTGTCTTGAGGCTTTGAGTTGATTGGCCTCCGTCCCCAGCTGGTCTCTGTCACCAGCCACACTCAGTTCATGTTCCTGCTCAAGGCCAGGAATCTAGAGATGCCTGAGCTACAGGCACTTTTGCCCTCTGCCTCCACTCCCTAGCCAGGTGGTCACAACTGCAGCCCCTTTGTGAGGTCAGCCAGCCTCTCTTACGCTGCTCAAGTGAGGGTGCTTCTGACAGGTACCCCCTCAGCCCTCAGGAGGCCACACTTGAGGGAGTGCCCGAGAGCCTAATATTTATCCTTCCAAGACAAAATACAAATCAGCACAAAAAGCCCATGGAAAACAATAATGAATCTGACTATATATTTTACATCAGCACATACACACAGACACACTCACATGTATGTACACATCTCCCACAAAGTCAAAAGATGAAACAGCTTATGTCATTGGAAAATATCTTCCAAAGGGTTAAATTACTTCTGATGAAGCCTCCATAATATGCAGAAAAGACAAATTTCCTAGAATACTTACAGTAGACAATATACTCAAAAGTAATCCATTTCTTTTCTTGGTCACATATCAGTTGTTTGAAGACACATGGTCCTTTCCAACTGTGCCCATTAATTCACCTCCTGATACTGAAAACTGCAATACCTGTATTGCATACTTTGTCACTATGATCGCAGAGAATGAATCTATGACACACAAGGAGAAATGCTGAAGAAAAAGATAGGTAGAGATCCCACTGGATAAAGGAGGGGGGGTCTCAAGGGAGGACACTACCTGGGGTATATATGTAGGAGTTAATAAGGTGCCTCTAGGAGAGAGCTATGTGACTCTCAAGATCATTGGATAGCCTGTGGGCCATATCAATCCACATACTCAATGAGAGGCTCCACAGAGAGCTGAAGGAGCTCTCCGTGTGTCCTTTAGCTTCTCTGACTGTTGTTAGTTTCAGTGGACATCTCTAAGATCCAATCTGTCCACTGTTCAAATGCAAATCTTCCTGAGGCAATTGGGCTATGGCCTGATACTCAGAGCTTGCCAAATGAGACTGCTCAAGGCTGTAATAATGTTATTTCTAGAGGCTTGTCTGTGGGACTGCTCAAGGCCATGGTGAGGAATGAAGAACTGCAGGGAGGGGGGTGTCTTGGCCTTGACTTCCTAGCCATGCTCTTTTTCTGCACCCACTCCCACTTGAAACCCTGCATTCAAAACAGAACATATATCCAGAGGAAGTTGTGAAAGAATGACAGACACCCACATTTTTCATAGTGAATCTTTAAGATCTAGATAAGAAAATAAGTATTATGACCCTACACTTCTTCCTGAAGATGGTCCTGATAGAAAGGGAAAGTAAGGGTATTATTTGCTGAATGATGAGATGAGTTTTGGACTCCAAACCTGAAGGAGGACAGTAGCAATCATCCACTCACCCTGGGTGGAGGAGGGCCCTTGCAGAGGCCCTGGAGCCTCGTCTGATAATGGAGGACAAGAGAGTGCCCTCCTGTTATTCTTGGCAATGTTCTACCCCTTTGTACAATGATACCTCACAAGGTATACTTTATATACTGTGGGGTCATCAGGAACATGGACTACTATTGTTGTATAGGAAGCTATATTTTGCTTACAATTGTGGGACTCATCAGGTTTCAGGAAGAACTCACCAAGGTGGCTCTACCTGGAGTGTGTTTTGGAGTATAGGCAGAAAGTGTCTGGGACAAGGCTCACTACTCATGGGTAGGACAGTTTTATTAAAGCTTTATTGAAATATAGTTTGCTATTCACATGATTCTCCCATTGGAGTATACAACTCAATGACTTTTAATGTATTCCCAGTTTCAGTATAACATTTTCATTATACTAAAAGAAACCCCAAAGTCCTAAGTCGTCATTCCCCTTAAACTGTTAATTCATTTCTTCTGATCACCAAAATAATACAAATAATCATTTGGTAGTACACTTTTTATTTATTCATTTACTTGATAGACCTTGGACTTTGTCCGTACTTTTGAGTGTGACAAGGAGGAGTGGTATGGTTATGCCTATGCAAGTTTTTGTAGATATGCTCTTACTTCTCATTGAGAAATGGAATTATTGGATCACATGATAACTCAATGTTGAACCACACAAGAGGAGCTACAAGATGTTTTCCCACAGTAGCGGTACCATTCTAAATTCCCACCAGCAATGAGAGTTCCAGTTTCTACATATCCTTACCAAGATCTACTGTCTACTTTTATTATTATTATAGCCATCCTAGCAGGTAGGAAGTGTGTAAATGATAAGAATTTGACGCCAGGAGCGCAGAGTCCAGACAGCGGGACTCCACGGACACTAGGGAGAGTGTGGACCAAGACACACGGTGGCAACGAGAAGTTCGGGTCCACATGGGAAACGGACTTAAGCAGCTGGGGAACCCAGCGGTGCAGAAGGGGAGAGCCGGGGATGCCACCATGACCTTTTGCCACACCACAGAACTCCACCCCTGAAGGACCAACGGCAGCGCGGGACACACACGCAATCCAGGACCAGTGAATCCCCCATTACCCCCTCCCCCAATGGGAGACCAGCTATCAGAGGCCCAAACCCTACAAAAAAGCTAGATCTCCCTCCCTCCCCCCCCCCACCCTGAGGGAACAAAGAACCACCAAATCAGGCAGAAAGCTCCCATCAGGTGCTGGGAAGTCACAGGAGTTTAGCAGGGGAAGGGTACAGCAGCCCCAAGGCTGCCCAGGAGCCTGAACTGGCCAAATCAGCCCTGCCCCCTTCCCAACAGGGGCCGGGGGACAGCCAGCAGTGCAAGCCCCACCCAAGGCTGGACCTTTCGGACTTTTACAACTAAAATCACAGGTGCTGGTGGGCAATACCAGCACAGCAGGGACACCTGGGCCTGATCACGTACCCCCCTCGCAGCGGAAGCTCAGGCTGAGGGCGCTAACCTGCGCCTGGACAGTTGATCCCACTGGGCCCCACACATACCGCTCCCCACAGCGGACTCGCGGGAGGGCGCAAGCACAACCCAACAACCCGAGGCTCGCTCTGGTAGGCTTACCCCACTCAGGTGGACAGGGCCACAGCGGCAACGCCCGTTGTAGTGGGCCCATAGCGCACAGGTGGGCTGGGCCCCAGGCGACAGCACCTGATCTGGTAGGCGTACCCTGCTCAGGTTGGCGGGGCCACAGCGGCAGTGCCCACTCTGGTAGGCGCACCTACACAGGAGGGCAGAGTTCTCCATCGGCCCGTGCCCATTCAGTTTGGTGCATTTCACACAAGTGGGTGGGCCGCCCCTCAACAACACCAGCCCCAGAGCAGTCCAAACAGGAAGGCGAACTGCCTGAGAGGTGAGCTCCTCTGACCAAGATACAGAGTGGAAAAAAGAACCAAAGAAGAGATAAGCCTCCACGCCACGCTGAATCAGTGACCAGCAAACCCCAACAGGGGCACGCTAGGGTCAGCACATCACAGTGGCAGGACACTGTCCCGCAGAGAGAGAAAGACACAGAACCTACCAGCCCCCAAGTGCAGGGAGAGTGATCACCTCAGCAACAACCGAGAAGGTCACGCTCACCCATTGGGAAGCAAGGTGCAACAGCCAAACCCAAACCCAGAGCCAAGACACCAGGACACAAGGCTCCCACTGATGGACCAGCACAAAACCAAACCAGGGAAGCCACCAACAGATCTCCGGATGCGAAAATCACAAAGAAATATAACACAGTTCATCAAAGGGCAAGCCAACTCACCAGCTCCAAAAAGCAGCACGACTGAAGAGGAGATGGAGAATAAAAAAGCAAATGAGGCCATGTTAGCAGAAGTGATGGAAAGCATCAGAAATGAAATTAGAAAACAATTCCAGGAGTTTAGAGTGGAAGTCTTGAAGGACATCCAGGAAGCCAAGAAAGAAATGGAAGCAAAAATGGATACAATGCTGGGCCGGGGATATGGCCTAGTGGCGAGAGAGCTTGCCTCATATACATGAGGCCCTGGGTTCGATTCCCCAGCACCACATATACAGAAAATGGCCAGAAAAAAAAAGAGTTGTATTTTAAATCTATTTTTTCATGCATTTCACTTCTCAGGATGTTAAGTCTTCTTTAACGGAGGTTTGCATTGTATCCATTTTTTTTTTTTTTTTTGCCAGTCCTGGGCCTTGGACTCAGGGCCTGAGCACTGTCCCTGGCTTCTTTTTGCTCAAGGCTAGCACTCTGCCACTTGAGCCACAGCGCCACTTCTGGCCATTTTCTATATATGTGGTGCTGGGGAATCGAACCCAGGGCTTCATGTATAGGAAGCCAGTGCTCTTGCCACTAGGCCATATTCCCAGCCCCTTAAAATACAACTCTTTAAAGGAAGAAATTTCCATTATCAGAGCTGATCTGACAACCATAAATAGCTCTCTGTCATCCATAAACTCCGCAATTGAATCCACAGCACAAAGAATTGACCATATGGAATCCAGAATCTCTTGCTTGGACGATGAAGCAACCGACAACAACCAGAAAATTACTACACTCCAAGAAACGGTGAAGCTTCAGGGCAGACTAATCCAGGAACTAATGGACAAAGACAAGAGATATAATCTGTGCATAATTGGAATAGAAGAAGGAGCCGAATACCAGAGCAGAGGGCTTCATCATATTTTCAATAAAGTTATTGCAGAAAACTTCTCCAATCTCACAAGGGACCCCATCCAGGTAACCAAAGCCTATAGGACACCTGGCAGGCCAGACCCCAGAAAAGCCACCCCAAGGCACATAATATTCAAGACTTCAGATCTCAAGAATAAAGAGCAAATTCTAAATGTAGCCAAAACGAAGAAAGAAATTTTCGACAATGGGAAGAGGATCCGAATAACAGCAGACCTCTCCACACAAACCTTCCAAGAGTGAAGTGAGTGGAAGAACACCATCCAAGTACTACAGGCAAACAATATGCAACCCAGGATTGAATATCCAGCAAAATTCACATTCGAAAGGAAAACCAGATCTTTCCATAGCAAAGAGGATCTAAAGGAGTATGTGAATAAAAAACCAGCCCTACAGCGAATTCTAAAAGGGGAATCCCACCCAACAGAGATCGTACAAGACACACAGACAGAAACAGATAGAAACTACAATAGCCAGAGCCCAACAGAAAGAGCAGCTCACTAAAGACAAGAAAAAAAAAAAAGAGGAAAAAAACAGCCCAACAAGAAAATGGAAGGAGAAAAAAACACTCTTATCCTTGGTCTCTTTGAATATAAATGGTATAAACTCTCCGATAAAGAGGAGCAGAATGGCAGAATGGATCCGCAAACAAAAAGTTGGCATCTGTTGTCTACAAGAGACCCACCTTCAGCAAGGGACAAAAACCGGCTCCGAATGAAAGGATGGAGCAAGGTCTTCCAAGCAAACGCACCTACCAAAATGGCAGGAGTAGCTATCCTGATCTCAGACAAGCTGGACTTTTCATTAAAATCAATTCAAAAAGACAAAGAAGGACACTACATTTTAATACAAGGAAAATTCCAGAATCAAGACATCACGGTGATAAATGTATACTTACCGAACAAAAGAGGCCCTACATATGTCAAGCAAATTCTCACAGAATTACAGAACAAGATAGACCCAAACACAATCATAGTGAGTGACTTTAATACCCCAATCTCTCCAAGAGACAGATCCAACACCCAGAGGATCAGCAAGGGAGCTAAGGACCTAAGTAACACCATATCCCAAATGGATCTGACAGATCTATACAGAATCTTCCACCCTACAGAGACCCAATACACCTTCTTCTCAGCAGCCCATGGATCATACTCCAAAATAGACCATGTCATAGCCCACACAAAGAACTTCAGCAAATACAAAAGTATTGACGTCATCTCATGTATTATATCTGATCACAGTGGATTAAAGGTAACCCTCAATAACGATGGTTACCACAGAGGCTATACACATTCTTGGAGGCCAAACCCCACACTGTTATCCAACACTTGGGCCACAGACCAAATTAAAGATGAAATCAACGAATTCATAAGCCACAATGACAATGAAAATACTTCACAAAGAAACCTATGGGACACAGCTAAGGCAGAACTGAGGGGCAAGATCATTGCCCTCAGCACTCACATTAAAAGAATGGAAGCAGAGCAGGTGAATAACCTCACGATGAAACTAAAACAACTGGAGAAACAATAAATGACCGAATCTAAAATGACTAGGAGGAGAGAGATCACAAAGATTAAAGAAGAGATAAATCTGATTGAAAATAGAAAGACCATTCAACAAATAAATAAGACTAAAAGCTGGTTCTTTGAGAAAATAAATAAAATTGACAGACCCCCTCGCAAGACTAACAAAAAAAAAGAAGAGAAGAGAGTCATATATGTAAAATCAGGGACTCCACTGGAAAAATTACAAGTACACACGATATTCAAACAATCATAAGGAGCTATTTCCAGAACCTCTACTCACTAAAAAACAATAATCTTACAGAAATGGATAAATTCTTAGAGAAGTATAAACTGCCCAAACTGAACCAAGAAGAAATAAATCAACTAAATAAACCAATAACTTACAGTGAGATATAGGAGGTAATCAAGAACCTCCCAACAAAGAAAAGCCCAGGCCCAGATGGATTCACCAACGAATTCTACAAAACCTTTAGTGAGGAGCTAATACCAATACTCCTCAAACTCTTCCGCGAAATAGAAACAGAGGGAGAAATCCTAAACTCATTCTATGAAGCTAATATCATACTCATTCCCAAACCAGGCAAAGACCCAACAAAAAAAGAGAACTATAGACCAATATCACTAATGAACACAGACACAAAACTCCTCAATAAAATATTAGCTAACAGGATCCAGAAACTGATCAAAAAAATTATACATCATGACCAAGTAGGCTTCATCCCACAGTCACAAGAATGGTTCAACATCCATAAATCAACATAATTCACCACATAAACAGAACTAAAATCAAGAATCACATTGTTATCTCAGTCGATGCCCAAAAAGCCTTTGACCAAATACAACATCCATACTTATTAAAAGCTTTGGAGAGAACAGGAATAGATGGAACATTCCTCAAAACAACAAAAGCCATATACAACAGACCAACTGCTAACATCATATTAAATGGAGAGAAACTTAAATCATTCCCCCTAAACTCAGGAACAAGACAAGGATGCCCACTCTCCCCACTTCTTTTCAACATAGTGCTGGAATCCCTAGCCATAGCAATAAGGCAAGAGGAGGACATCAAAGGGATCCACCTCGGCAAGGAAGAAATAAAGCTATCCCTATTTGCAGATGACATAATCTTATATCTGAAGGATCCCAAAATCTCAGTCCCCAAACTTCTACACTTAATAAACCATTTTGGCAAAGTAGCAGGATACAAAATTAATCCACAAAAGTCAGCAGCTTTTCTGTACACCAGCAATGTACAAGCAGAAAAGGAAATTATGGAAACAATTCCACTTACAGTAGCCAAAAAAAGAATAAAGTACCTAGGGATCAACTTAACCAAGGACATGACGGACCTGTTTAATGAGAACTATAAAAATCTAATAAGGGAAATCAAAGAAGACACAAGGAGATGGAAAGACCTCCCATGCTCATGGGTAGGCAGAATCAATATAGTGAAAATGGCCATATTGCCCAAATTGTTATACAAATTAATTGCAATCCCTATCAAAATCCCAGTTACATTCTTCACTGAAATAGAGAAAGCAACCCATAAATTCATATGGAACAGCAAAAGACCTAGAATAACCAAAGCAATTCTAGGCAAAAAAAAAAAAAAAAAGCAGTGCAGGAGGTATCACAATACCAGACTTCAAGCTCTACTATAGGGCCATCATAACAAAAACAGCCTGGAATTGGTATAAAAACAGACCGGAAGACCAGTGGATTAGAATTGAAGATCCAGAAATAAAACTGCACTCTTACAGTCAGCTGATATTCGACAAAGGAGCTAAAGACATACAATGGAATAAACATAGCTTCTTCAACTACTGGTGCTGGGAGAACTCAACTACTGGTGCTGGGAGAACTGGGCAGCCATATGCAGAAAATTCAAAGTAGACCCAAGCCTATCACCATGCACCAAGATCAACTCAAAATGGATCAAGGACCTCAATATCAGACCTGAATCCTTGAAACTACTGAATGTCAGAGTAGGAAAGACGCTAGAACTTATAGGCACAGGAAGGAACTTCCTGAATAGAGTCCCAGGGGCACAACAAATAGGGGAGAGACTCGACATATGGGACTACTGCAAATTAATAAGTTTCTGCACAGCTAAGGACATAGCCACCAAAACAGAAAGACAGCCAACCATATGGGAAAGGATCTTTACCAGCACAGCAACAGACAAAGGCCTAATATCTGTCATCTACAGAGAACTCAAAAAACTAAGCCCCTCCAAACCCAATAAACCAGTTAGGAAATGAGCAAAGGAGCTAGAGAGAGACTTCACAAGAGAAGAAATAAAAATGGCAAAGAAACATGTGAGAAAATGTTCAACATCCCTGGTAGTAAAGGAAATGCAAATAAAAACAACCCTGAGATACCACCTTACCCCAGTTAGAATGGCCTATACTCTGAACTCAGGCAACAACAAATGCTGGAGGGGGTGCGGGGAAAGAGGAACCCTTCTCCATTGTTGGTGGGAGTGCAAATTAGTACAACCACTTTGGAGAACAGTATGGAGGTTTCTCAAAAAGCTCAATATAGACCTACCCTATGACACAGCCATTCCACTCCTAGGCATCTATCCTAAACAGCAAGTCCCAAGATATCAAAAAAACATTTGTACTTCCATGTTTATAGCTGCACAATTCACAATAGCCAAAATATGGAAACAACCCAGATGCCCCTCCACAGATGAATGAATCCAAAAAATATGGTACCTATACACAATGGAATACTACATAGTGATTAGGAATGGTGAAATATTGTTATTCACAGGGAAATGGTCAGAAGTTGAACAAATAATGTTGAGCGAGACAAACCTAGAACACAGAAAACAAAGGGGCATGATCTTCCTGATATATGACTGTTAAGAAAGGGAGACGGAGAGACAGTAGAGAAAGAAAGAAAGAAAAAGGAAGAAAGAAAGAATGAATGAAAGAAAGAAAGAAAGAAAGAGGGAAGGAGGGAAGGAGGGAGGGAGAGAGGGAGGGAGGGAGGGTGGATGAGAGGGAAGGAAGGAAGAGATAAATAAGAAAGAAAGAGATAAATAAGAAAGAAAACAAGGAAGAAGAAAGAGATGAAGAGAGAAAGGAAGAAAGAGAGAGAAAGAAAAAGCAAAAGAGAGAGAAATAAACAGAGAAAGAAAATATAAATGTTGCTAATATACAAGTAGAAATATGCTTAACTTTTTGAACAACAAAAATCCAAATTACCAATCAATGAAATGTTGTTACTCTCCTTTTCATTGGGAAAAAAATGAAATCTCAAGGCTAAGTTGATGAATCACCTTTGTGTAATTTGGAAGAGAAGGAATCCAACCACCCTCATAGCCATTGATTGAGCAATCTCTGTTAAATATATAAAAGTTACATCTTTGTCAACACAATGTTCTGCCTCTATGACTTCCTCCCACAGAAATTTTGCCTATCTGCACAAAGTTGGCAAAAATAAATTCATGCAACATAGTTTCTAATAGTTGAAAGAGCAAAGGAGCAAGAGAGAAACTCAAGTATGTATCAATAGTAGGCATGTAAAATATGTAATATTTATAAGACAAAATCTAAAATATGTGCATTTCCTGATGGAAAAGAGATCTACTCTACATAGTTGTCATAAACATATTGAGAGAAACTTATCAAAGAGGGATCTAGGTATGTCGAGAGCAAAGACAATAATTTGTTAAGCTCAAAAGAAAACAAATCCAGGAGTTTTGAACCATTCACAGGTTTTTATTTGAGCAGAGGGTTATATATAGGAAGTTCACCCTCAGAGTTAATTGTGCTCACATTATTGGGCCTCTTCTTAACAAAAACTGCTTTTATTAAAAAGGTTTATCTGGGCACAAATGCCTCACATCTGTAATCTTAGCTATTCAGGAGGCTGAAACCTGAGGCCCAGTCAGAAAAGTCCATGAGACTCTTATCCCAATTAACCACCAAAAAGCCAGAAATGGAGCTCAAGTGGTCTTGAGTGGAAAAGATAGGGGAAAGTACCCAGGCCCTGAGTTCAAGCTCCAGTACCAACACAAAAAAGGAAAGGTCCCAAGTTCCATTGTGAAAATCAAATGTATGGAAGCCATAAGATGATGAAAAGCAGTGCCCACCCCACTCTATGTCTCAGTTCCATTTCTGAGGATATATGGAGGGTATTGTGAGCCTGCACGTAGACAGTGAGGGTTTACTTCACATACTAGAACTTCCTTCTTCCTTCTTCCTCCCACTGTTGACATGGCTGGCTGGCTAGATCGTATCCTAGTTACTTTTAGAAGCTTAAAATTTTTAATATTTCTCTTACTGGTCCATTGGATCCCAAGAGTCTCTTTGGAGAATTTCACTGCAGAATTAGAGCAGGTACAGTATATACTAAATGTATAAGCCAAACACAGTCATTTGACTGTCAAGTATTGCATACTGTACATAACTTTGGAAGCACTATACCAGGGCTTCAACTCAGGGCCTGGATGATGCCCTTTGGCTCTCTCCAGTCAAGGTTAGTGCTCTACCACTTGACCTACAACTCTACTTCTGGCTTTTGCTGGTAAATTGAATATAAGAGTCTCATGGGCTTTTCTGCCCAGATTGGCTTCAAACTTTGATCCTCAGATACTTTTGACCTGTCCCTTCAACCTGGTAACACGTTTCCATTTCCATGTATTCATCTTGTTAAACTGTTAGTTGTTCAAAGAAGCTACACGGGTAGAGTCCTCCCCTGAATATATCAGATGTTAGTCAATTTGTTTGCATATAGATACATATGACCCGGTATGTTTTTCATGTATGTTTATAATTTAAATCTCACTTCCACCTATGAGAGAAAACACTGGGCATCACCCCCCGACTTACGTGGTACATAACTGAAGTTTAACTCATTGATTCTTCCAATATGGCTCCAGGGTGGCTAAAATCAGGAAAAAACCTTTCAGATATTTCCTCATGTCATCACAGGTTCCCTTCGGCACAAGGAAGTGTGCAGGGCCTGTGTTCAGAGCTTTTGAGAATGTGACCTGCAGCCTGGCACTCGGTCCTGTCCTAGGAGTAAGGTTTGCTGCAAAGGTTTAAGTTGCACCAAATACCCATGCAGGGTCAAGTTCCTCATTTTGGCAATGGATAGAATCCTGCTCTTCCTCTTTTTCCACTGAAAATATGAGGAACTGCAGAGGGACTCAAGTGAGCTCAAAAGGCACACAGACACCCAGATTTCTGCAGGGTCACTTGAGGGCCTTGAGGTTTCAGTCCAGAAGAAGCAAGTAGGGTTTGGAAGCAGAAGAAACCTGTTCCCCATACATGGTAGGGCTAGACCAACTAGGCTAAAAAATCATGGGCCTGTAATCCTAGCTACTCAGGAGGCTGAGATCTGCAGATCACAGTTTGAAGCCAGCCCAGGCAGGAACGTGAGACTCCAGTCTCCAATTGACCATCAGAAAACTGGACATAGAGCACTAGTCTTGAGCACAAGAGCTCAGGGACAGTGCCCAGGCCAAGTTCAAGCCCCACAACCTACAAAAAAAAAAAATAAGCTGAGCGCCAGTGGCTCATGTTTAATTCTAACTACTCAGGAAGCTGAGATCTAAGGATCATGGTTCAAAGCCTTCTGGGCAGGAAAGTCCATGAGACTCTTACCTCCAATTAACCATCAGAAAACCAGAAGTGATGCTGTGGCTTAAGTGGTAGAGTAGTAGCCTTGAGCTGAAGAGCTCAGGGACAGCACCCAGGCCCCGAGTTCAAGTACCATGATCAACAAATAAAATAAAAAGTGGGGTTGGGGTGAAGGTGGAATCACTGCAGTGAGAGACAGCCGTAAAGAGAAAAAAACAGTACCATTACCCTCCAGTGAGTGTTTTCATGACACTAGCCCCAGATTCACATTCAGATCCACATTCAGGGTAACATTGTTGGAAGGCTGTGTGCTCTGTTGTGCTGAGATGGAATCTGGGGGCTGCCAAACTCAAGCCCTCCCCTCTGAGAGTCCTCTGTTCTTTGGACAAAAGCTTTGCAGTCTCTTTGTCCTTGGCCTAGTTGAAAGCTGAAACAATCAGTGTCAGCTTAGAAACAAAAATGTGGCCATAAGAGCAATGTTTCAAATCTTTGAAGGGACAAGGTCTACTCCAAAGATCTGAAACAGTGGGAGGCAGTGGCACCAGCCAGAACTCTATTCCTCCCCCCTCAGTCATCTATCCCCAGTACTCTGGTCTGACTCCAAATTCAAGTCTCCAAATACACCCATAGCCCTAACCAAACAAAGGATATGGAGGGAGCTCAGCTTATACTAGTACCAATCCTTGAACTCCAGTTGCTATGTCAAAGGTAGACAGGGGTGATGTTCCTTTAGGTATAGGAGCACACAACCAGATATTAAGAAAAATCTTGAAACCAAGATAATGGCAGGGTTGGGAGAAAATCTCCTATCTGTGAGTGGGCCGGTGGTTGTATTTTCTGTTTTTGGGTGGAGTTGGGAGGGTCTAAGGCCTAAATATTCAGAGATCCCACAGAACTTACCTCTGCTTTGAACCTCACTGCCCAACCACCAACCTGATTCCCAGTACCAGCCAAAACTTGAAACTTGTCATGTACTCCAACATGGTAGAGGCAGTCATTAACTGGGACTACTCTGAAGCAGTGGACACTGTTGCCTGCAAACATGACACACCTGCCTCCCTCCGCTCTTCAGCCCCTCTGCCTTTCATCGAACAAGCCAGTCCTATTGCCAACCCTTGCTGTGGCTCTTCTGTGCATGTCCTGTTGCAAGCTCCCTCTCTTATCCATTCTACCCAGGTTCCTGTGGGTCTGAGCCTCCTGTGGCTACAGTAGGGAGGGTAGGAAACCTAATTTTAGGGCTGGGTGACTGTTGTGTATGTACTCATGTAGTTTAAAGGTCTATGCAAAGGATATTCTATCCCCTGGGTGGAGAAGCTTCCTTTGTAACTGGATCATAGCTTAAGGGCAGAGGAAAGTGGCAAGCCCTATGGGAAGAAGAAGAGCTTGGCAGAGGTGGTAGCCAGAGCGACAATATACATGAGGGGCCATTGTGCAGGCATTGAAAGTCGCTTACCCTCTTTCTTGAGGATGCACAAGGGCCCATCAACACAGATGAGCTGCAGAAAGAGTGAAATGTATTTAAAAGCACATGCTAGCACGGGGCTGGTGGCTCACATCTATAATCCTAGCTACTCAGGAGGCTGACATGCAAGGACTGTGGTTCAAAGCCAGCCTGAGCAAAAAACTCTGTGAGACTCTCATCTTCAAATAATCACTGAAAAAACTTGAAGTGGCACTGTGGCTCAAGCAGTAGAGTGCTAACCTTGAGCATAAAGGAGCCCAGGGACAGCTCCCAGTCTGGGAGTTCAGGCCCCAGGACCAAGAAAGAAAAAAAAAAAAAAAAAGCACACGTTGATTCCCCTTTGTCATTTTCCAAATGTCAGGTTAGCAATCTCTTTTGTTGCAAAGTCAGAGAGAGCAAGGTGTACAGAACATAGCAGGAGGCCAGGGGCAGAATAGCTCCTTTCACTGAGCTGTGGGTTGTCCGAGTTTAGCCCCATTCTAGCAGGTTGTGTCCAATTTCCATCAGAGATTCAGAGACATTAACTGGAGGGTCATACCTTGCACTTGAGGCTCACTCCCACAGGTGCTGCCATATGTCTCCAGGTCCTAATGACCACCTGTCCCTAGCTCCTTTCTAGACATGACCAATGTATCTGATATGTCCACATGTACCAAGCACATAGAAAGGGAAAGCCCCTCCCTCGGGGGCATATGCAGGCCCATCTATTACCTCTAACTCCACCCCGCCACTCGGGGCAGGAAGTCCTGATGTTCACCCAGGTAATGGGTAAGGTTAGGTGGACAAGTCCCTATGCCCTTCAGTTTTGTGGCCTTGTTCTTTTCCTGGGGCAGAAAGAGTAAAATCCCCTTTTCCTAACAAGCCAGAAAGTAAAACCTGGCTCATGTGTGTACATTTGAAATACACTTGGCCCACTGAATCATTCTCAACACTATGTTTAAAAGAGAGACATCACATGGAGCTCTAAGCTGGAACCCCAATGCCATAAAAAGTAAAAATAAAATAATTTAAAAGCTAGAAAAGCCAGGTGCTGGTGGCTCATGCCTATAATCCTAGCTACTCAGGAGGCTAAGATCTGAGGACTGTGGTTCAAGGCCAGCCTAAACAGGGAAGTTCATGAGACTCCTGTCTCCAATTAACCACTAGAAAATCAGAAGTGACACTGTGGCTTAAGGTGATAGGGTGCCAGCCTTGAACAAAAAGAGCTCAGGGACAGTGCCCAGGCCCAGAGTTCAAGCACCATGACCAAAAAAGAAAAAAAAAAGTAAAAGGTTGTTGTGAAATAGTATTGCATGCATTCACTATCTTAACCATTTTAAAGGTAAAGTTCAGCTACATCAATTATACTCACATTATACAACCCATCTCCAGAACTTTTACATCTTACAGAACTGAGTCTCTCTACTCATTATATAAATCCTCATTAGACACATCTATGGTCAATCGCTTTTTGAAAAAGAATTTTGTTTCTTGCTATCATCCCCATTTGTATTCTTCTTCCTCTCATTCCCCCTTCTCAGTCATTCTCTCATGCATGTGTGTGCGTGCACATACGAACACTATGGTAATTCAGTTCACCCCCCCTGACTTTATTACCCTCACTCCTTGCTTTCTGAACATTGTTCTCATTCAGAGAAAAAGAAATACAAATGCCTTCCAAGCCTCTTCAATCCTCCAGCCCAGGTGACATAACCAGTCAGAGCTCTCAGATAGAAAGAAACTTCAGGGCCAAGGAAGCATCAGGAGGAAATGTTAACACCTATTGCATTCAGGCCTGTGTAAGGGATTATTATCCAATCTAAACAGATTCCTCCTTCCATTTGCCATGGGGAAATGGAAGCAGCCCTCACCCTATTCTTTATTTTCAGTTACAAACTTATTCCTGGCGGTGGGTCCTTACACTGTTCAAAGGTCTGTTCTTGCTGCCAGGGAAGACCCTATCTTTTGTCCCCCACATGCTATGAAATTAAAACAGTTGGACATTAGGCAGAAAGGCATACAAGAGGAAAACATTGGTGACATTCTTATGCCTGACGATGCTTTTTATCACAGAGAAAGGTTGACTAGTGGTAGATGGGTCTCCAAGATACAATCAGACATCAAAACATTGTTTCTTCAACACATCGAATTCTCCATTCCAGGGAAGTGCTCCTACCAAAAAGCTGCAATGTACGTTCTGAAAAAGATAGCAACAATGAAAGTTAGTAGTATGCTTAACAAAATAAAACAAAACAAAACAAAACAAAAAACAATATCTTGTTGCTAGTTGTCTGGTTAGGGGTATATGGGTCCTCACCCACAATGGACTTCCCCCAAGAATCTGAAGAGTTGGAGGCTAAGGATTACCAATGGCCAGTAATTTTACAGAGGGAACTCTGGTCCATATTGACAATAGGTAGACAACAAATACTAGCAGTAACATTCTGATGGTAAGCCACACATAAACTGGGCTTCCTTCTTTTTAATTCTGCCTACAATGTAAATAAAACAATTTTCTATTAAACACAGAATAATGTATGCTGTCTTAATGATTAAATATATCATTTTGTTCTAACCAGTCAGGATAAGAGTCATTTAGAATATTCTAGAGCCTAACATATCTTTTGTACCAACAAGTTCTAGACCTTTAAAAATCCTATTGAAATGACTAAACATCTTATGGATGTAACAGATGGAGGCACGGATGCATGGATGGATGGATGGATGGATGATGCGTGGGTGGGTGGGCAGACTGGCAACTGTATTCCTGACAGTGGGAATCACTGACCCACTTCTAGGAACTAAGAGCAGAGGAGTCAGAAAGAAGATAGTTGGATCCCTTCTGTTTATTGTCCCTCTGTTGCTCTCTAATGCTTACTGCTTATTAGATGTATACAATACCAAATCAATATTTTTTAAAAATTTTATTGTCAAACTGATGTACAGAGAGGTTACAGTTTCATACGTTAGGCATTGGATACATTTCTTGTAATGTTTGTTACCTCCTCCCTCATTCCCCCGCTCCCCTCCCGCTTTCCCTTTCCCCCCATGAGTTGTTCAGTTGATTTACACCGAACAGTTTTGCAAGTATTGCTTTTATAATCATTTGTCCTTTTACCCTGTGTCTCTCGATTTTGGTGTTCCCTTTCAGTTTCGTAGTTCTACTACCAGTATACACGGTTTCCAATGTACTCAGATAAGATACAGAGATAGTGCAGGTACAACCACAGGAAGGGGATACAAGAAGATCATCAATAATAGAAGCTACGGTTTCACATTGCATGTTGAAAGTAATTACAACCATGATATAACAATCGTTTCCATAACATGGAGTTCATTTCACTTAGCATCATCTTATGTGTTCATAAGGGTATAGCTATTGGGCTCTTGTGATCCTCTGTTGTGACTAGCCTAAACCTATGCTAATTATTCCCTATGAGGGAGACCATAGAGTCCATGTTTCTTTGGGTCTGGCTCACTTCTCTTAGTATAATTTTTTCCAAGTCCTTCCATTTCCTTACGAATGGGGCAATCATTCTTTCTGATAGAGGCATAAAATTCCATTGTGTATATGTGCCACATTTTCCTGATCCATTCGTCTACTTGGGGGCATCTGGGTTGGTTCCATATTCTAGCTATGACAAAGTGCTGCGATGAACATTGTTGTGCTGGTGGCTTTAGTGTGTTCTTGTTTGTGGTCTTTTGGGTAGATGCCCAAAAGTGGGGCTGCTGGGTCATAGGGTAGCTCTATGTTTAGCCTTCTGAGGAATCTCCATACTGCTTTCCAGAGAGGCTGAACCAATTTACATTCCCACAAACAATGAAGTAAGGTTCCCTTTTGGCCACATCTCCTCCAATATTTGTTATTGTTAGTTTTCTTGATACAGGACATTCTTACTTGGGTGAGATGGAATCTCAATGTTGTTTTGACCAAATCAATATTTTTGAATATTTTTTCTTTAATTAGTTATACAAAGAAGCTGCCATTGCACAAAGCAGTTTATTTATACAGAGCCTTTTAACATTCTTACCCATCCACCCCACCTCTTTCCTTACTTTTCTTAATTTTTAGGTTATATATTGAATTTTTTGACACTTAACAAAGCAACTTATGTATACAGTACATCTTGATCTCTGTGGTCCCTTTAATATCTTCAACCCCCTTTGACCCAATGTATATATAATGCATGCTTGCTCACATTCTACTCCTTTCCCCTGCTCATTCTTCTACCCCTACTCCCTTGTGGTAGCTAGAATGTGGCCATACATCTAGACATAAACACACTGAGTAGAAACATACTGGTTATAAATGAGTTAACTGGGGTATAAAAGACTCTATGGAGAGCACAAATAGTATAATTCTTTAGAAAGATGAAGTCAAAGACCAACAAAGTAAGTGTCAGGAATTGAGTATTTGTAAGAGAGAGGGAGCAAGGGGAGAGGAGAAGAAAAATAAAGAGGCCAAATCAATATTTCAAAAGGCAAACTCCTTTCAGTCTTCTAATGAATTCAAACTGTGGGTGAGGGTGGGGAAGGAAAAAGTGCATCTTACTGCATGAGACTAGAAAAATTCTGGGACTAAATGCAATGGAGAAACAAAGAATAACCCCAGCTTATCCAGTAACATAAGGTGGCCGCCTTTTAAGAAGCATGCCCCTAGAGCACTCAGAGAGATCTGGAAATTTGTCATAAAGGAGATAAGAACACACACATACACATCAAAAACAAGTTCAGCAAAGCTGCCTGGGCCAAAGCAACCCGGAAATGCCCCCAATATCTCATACCATGCTCTGAAGTTTGGTGTCTTCATCCAGAAAAGGCCAAAGCTAAAAATTCACCAAGTGAACTCCATATGACAGTTAATACATACTTGTCCCAACTTTCACAAACCTGTACAGGTAATGTGAGAGCATACCACTAACAAATAGTTGTAAAACCATTACACCACAAAATCAGTCAAATTAAATCAAATTCTAAGTATGCAAAAAGGGCTTCATGTTAGGGAATCTATTCATTTAATTAAAAACAGTAATTGGTGACATGAAAATTATCCAATATACATCTGCTGGGCAAACTTGCCCAACTGAGGATTTTCTCCCTCAGTTTCAGGCTCAGCTTGAACAAGAATGAACAGCCTGGGCCTTAACTCTGAGGTCAACATGTATACGCTTAGGGCAAGGTAAGATAGCTTCTGTCTGTAATTGTAGCTATGAAGGAGGAGCAAGTAAGATCATGGCTCCAGGATGTCCTCAGGCAAAAGTGAAACCCTATATAAGAAAGAAGAAAGACTAAAAAGCAAAAAGGATCGGATGTATGGCTCAAGTGGTAGAGCACTTATCTAGCAAGTTCAAGGCCCTAAGTTCACTCTTGTATTGCCAATAAAGTAGTACACAGATTTAAGGCTAAAAGTGTCTAGAAAAAAGAAGCCTTTGGCTTGCTGTTCCCTGACATTCATAGTAACCTTTGCTGAACTCAGCAAGAGCGAAGGAGGGTGTAAGCCAAAGGCTCTTGGAGTAGCACTCAGCCAATGGTACATGGGAGTCAGATAAATAACCCTGTTTCCTTACATGTAAAGTTATGCAACTCTGAGATAGGTTCTGAACAAAGGGAGAGACACAGTCCGGTCCAGATACTACCTAATCTCTAATACCTGCTTTGACCTGTAACTGGTGCTCAGTAAATTTGTATGAGTAAATGAGTAAATAAATGTATTTCCTTTTCAGCTAACCAGGCTTGAGCAGCTATGGCTCCACAATGGCTGGGTGTTTAGTCTATATCCAAAAGGACCAACTTTCAGTGGTCATATGTCAGCAAGTTGTCTTGCATCAAAAGTCCAGAACCTTGAGACAAGTACAGTGTTGACAGCACCTTGCCCCTGAAAGAGGGGCAGGGAAAGGCTACAACCAAGGCCCTGTCTCCTCTACAAGCCACAGTGTTGACATCCGGGGCTGAGTACTGGGAGCTAGCTAGATCTCCAAAGGAGTCTGGGTATCCTCAGGTTTTCCAGTTTACTCAGAGACCTTCATCAACTCACATGAGGCTGGGAGCCACCAGGTCTGTTGCAGATGACTCATTTTCCACTTACCTTTTCCCTTTCAGAGTTTTCTTCAACGGCACAGAGTTCACTATTGTTTAAGGGTTTTCTGCAATTGCTGCGAGCAATTCTGACATCAATTAGGTATTCTAGGCGATCTGTGATCTGTGGGTTAGCAAAGGTTCAATTTTATTCAGAAAGGTTTCATTGGCTAGATGCTGTTGGTATATATCTGTAATCCTACTCAGGAGGCTGAGATCTAAGGATCACAGTTTGAAGCAGGAAAAATCAGTAAGACCCTTATCTCCAATTAACCAGCAATAAATCCATAAGTGGAGCTGTGCCTCAAGTGGTAGGTCACTGGCCTTGAGCAAAGGAGCTAAGGGACAGCACCCAGGCTTTGAGTTTAAGCCCCAACACACACACACACACACACACACACACACACACACACACACACACAATCATTTAATTTTTATAAGTTTTGACAAACACAAAACTCCCTCTCATTCTGCCTTTCTGTTCTCCTCTCCCAGCCCAGATGTATCTTTACAAGAAGGATAAAAAACATTACCCACTTCCTGGAGTTACTTGCACACTGAGAGTCACACAGGGGCCTCTTGAAAGTAAAACCTAATTCCAGCTTGACTCCAAATCCCAGGATTTACATTCTTCCCTGTGACAGTGAGCAAACACAGTGGCCTCTACAGGAATCCCACAGACTTGCCCATCTAGTATTTTTCTGACTTTTTAGTGTTCTTAAAAATAAACTACAAATTACTTGACCATGTTCTTCAAGATCTGACATAGTATAGTCTCTGCCCACATCTGCAGCCAGCCACACTAGAGCCTCATAGAAGCATTCAAGGATCCTTGTACTCTCCAAGCTTCCCTGTTTCTCTACTGCAGCTGATGCTGTGAGTCCTACCCCCATGTTGTTTCCAAACACAGACTGACTCCTGGGGCTCCCCATCTCCAACAGGATCTAAGGGCTCCCAGAGCAGCTACCAATCCATGACAGATTTGAATAGGTAAATAAACAACTCAGCTTCCTCAACTGTAAGGTAGCCTAACTCCTAGGTATGTTTTTGTTTTGTTTTGTTTTGTTTTGTTTTGTTTGGGTCCTGGTCCTGGGGCTTGAGCTCAGGACCTGTGTGTCCTCTCTGATCTCTTTTGCTCAAAGGTAGTTCTCTGTCACTTGAACCACAGCTCCACTTCCAGCTTTTGGGTGGTTAATTGGAGGTAAAAGTCTCATGGACTTTTCCTGCAGTCTGGCTTCAATCTGTGATCCTCAAATCTCAGCCTCCTGAGTAGGAATACAGATGTAAGCCACGGTGCCTGGCCTAGGTAATTTTTGCCCTTCTATGTCCATCTTTGCATTCTCCAAGAAGACAGAGCCCAGCTGCCCATGGTAGTCACCTTCTCACTTACCTTGCTTTGGCCCCTTCTCCTAACCCTGTTGCCCTTCTCCTCTATCATTTTGATGCTTCCTGATATGGTCTCCCAAATAAACTACTTGCCTTTGAATTTTACCTTTAGGATCTGCTTCTGGGAATACCCAAAATAAGATGCCTTTAATAACTTCACGTGCTCTGCCTAAATGTCTCTAGTCACTCTTAAAGTGGTGCTTCTCATCAATGATTGTGTACTATGATCACATTGAAAGTCTTTAATACACACTGAGACATAAGTTCCATCCAAAGGCCTCATTTTGTTAGTAACAGTATAGCCTCTGTAGTAGGACATTTATATGCTCTCTCTCCAGTTGAGAAACATTGTCTGAGAAAGCTTTGCCCTGACATTCAGTATCCCCCATATACAATGCCACTAGAACAGACAACATAGCCCTAATTCTTGGTTTAGGGGTTTTCCATTCAACTAGACTCTGGCTCCCCTAAGGTTATGATCCTTTTTATCATTTTCACCACCCTATGTACACCAACTAGCATAAAAGTGGCTTATGAGAAACTTCTTGAATGCACATTACTACTTGAGTACCAAAGGAAATGAACTGTAAAAGAGGCTGGGGACATTACAAGATCAATTCCTTTATCACACAGGACCACTATGAAGTCACATTCAGAGATGGATTGTGAAGTGTGCCCAATCAGTGAAAGATTCTATATTGCCAACATCATATCTTGGAAATGCAATACTGATGAATCACTTTCCCGAGGAATGGAGGATGCGAGTTCCGCCATTTGTTACCTATCCATTGAATACCTCTTCAACTCTGTCCTCCTCCAAGTTTCATAATATAATTACCAGCCACATCACATAGCTGATATTGCTGTTTGCAGTCAGCTTCATTTCAACCTTGAGGGCCTTTGGCTGAATAGAGCAGCAACAATCATGTTGAAAACTCCAGGAAACACTCATGCCCAACAGAAATTTATATCAGAATTTATATTAACGATACTTGCTAAAGTTGAGCAACTAGTGGCCATGTGAAGCAACACACTTTTATAAATAAAATCAATATGCCTCCACTTCAACTCTATAAATATCAGGTGGAAAAGTTAAAGAACAGGAAGTAGAACTGTGGCTCAAAGTGGTAGAGTGCTAGCCTTGAGCACAAAAGCTCAGGGACAGTGCCTAGGCTCTGAGTTCAAGACCCATGACAAAGAAAGAAAGAGAGGGAGGGAGAGAGAGGGGGAAGGATGGAAGGAAGGGAGGAAAGGAGGGAGGGTAGAAAGAAAGGGGGAAAGGGAAAAAGGAAGAAAGCAAAAGAAGAAAGGAAAGGAAAGGAAAGGAAAGGAAAGGAAAGGAAAGGAAAGGAAAGGAAAGGAAAGGAAAGGAAAGTTAACCGTGGAGAGTGTGCTACTGATTCACAAGCTCAGCAATGTCATATGCCTCTCTTTTAACCCTGTGTCCCATGCTATGCAGACCAGGTTCAAAGGTAACCTGGGCAGCATTATTACAAAATATTCATGGTGCTTGATTTTTCTCCTAACCTTAGCAAACACATAGCACTTGATTTGCAGATTTGAAGTTAAATGAACTGATATATACAGACTACTTAGAATAATAGTCCAAACTAGGTGCTCACTGCTGTTGTTACTATGTGCTCCATATATCTAGTATTGAAGCATAGCAACATGCTTCTCACATGTCCATGCTTTCATTCTTAGTTCCACCTGTGCAATCAATGCAAATGTCCCATCTAGAGATAGTAACTTTACCTGCAGCTGGGCATGGGGTATCTTGACCACCAGGAAGATGTATTTGTCCTCACTGTTTTTGTTGTACTCTTGCATTGCAAACCATACACATTGCTTCACATTGACATTTGAGACGTTGACAGGTTTGAATGGCCTCAATACCTTCATCTCTTTCTTGGCTGGGTCTATGCTGACTCCCATGTCCACAAGAAGGGTGAGGAGTAATAGGAAGAACCACCAGGATCTGATCATTGTACTGGAGTCTCGGAGTCAAGAGGCACAAAATGGTATCCTCCTGTGCTCTCAGGGCTGGTGCTCACGAACTGGGTGGCTGCTGCTGCTGCTGTTAAACTGGTCAGCCTAAATCATACAAAGGTTCTCTAAAGACTGCACTTAGCCAGGAATGCCAGAGGCCTATAATGGGAATACACATACCATAGTAAGCCCTAAGTATATTCGAAGAGAATAAGATGAGAACATGTTTTTAAAGGTGAAATGAGGATTGCATAGGACTTTGGCTACATGGAATGGTGACATCTGCCCAGAGTAATTAGACGGCATGGGGTAAATGTCCTTACAGAAGTGTTTCCTTGTAAGACTAGTAGTTTTAGGGAAGGCTGTGGTTCTACAGGCAGTCTGGAGAGATGGGGGCACAATGATAGAAGGAGTGACATTGATCAAGATGCATTGTACTCAGAAACTGACATGTTGAATTGAAACTCCTTTGCATGACTACTTAAGGATGTTTACATGTTTTTTAAAAAAATAAATGAATTAAAAGCTGTAGTGCTGGCTGTCTTTCATGAGGAGTTCTTGTCATTAGGCTCATATGCATAAGGTCCCCTCACTCATAACCTCCCAGATTTATGTAGTTATTTAGATCTTTTGGTTAAGTCTTGACACAAAAAATGACTTGTTTGATTCTAAATCAATTTCATAGTTCAAGGACCTTGTCACATCAGGCTGCCTTCTCTGTATCAGCCTATCTGGATTCAAGACCAATCTGTCAGGGTCACTTTTTACAGTTACCCCTCTCCTCATCCATGACACCCTAGTTGGTCTCTTCCACCAGTCTTCCATGCCTTTTATCCTGAGTGTAGCCTGTATTTCTAGGAGCAACTTTCTCCCTCTGTAGACACTGCCATGTCCTCACCTGGCCCTATGCCTGCCACTCTGGTTTCTAAAGCTCAATGCTGTAATACAGAACTGTAAAAATTGCCCTGCCCCAAGGTTTCTTGGCCCCCAACCCACTGTGACTTTCAAACCTGTTCCTCCAGCTCAGCCCCTTCTTCCTTGTGGAATTGGGCTCTAGTTGTATGTCCCAGCCTGTGCTTCTCCTGGGTCTCCAGATCTCTCAGTTCACGCTTATGGCCTGGCCAAGAGACTCTGTGTGTCCTGATCTCTGGTCCATCTTCATCCACTGAGCCCAGGAACTGCAGGGAGGCCACACTTTGTGATGTAATCAGGCACCTGTGACCTTGCCTTGGGAGTCACCTCTCATCTACAGGCCTCTGGTCTTTGAGTCTAAACAGCTCTCAAAAGACACAGGCAGCAATCAACATCCCCCCTCCTCCCTCCCCACACCCTGCCACAGAGTTGGTCTCTGTGGAAGCCGGCTGTCCATCTGCAGCCTAATGAACGCCTACCCTCTGGACTCCACATGTTTAGCATAACAGTGTCTCTCCTACTATCCAGGGAGTGGGCCATAGAGAAGGTGGACATACCCCCCCTCAAGCTCTCAGAGTTCCTGTTTTCCGTGAAAACCCAAAACCAGTATGCAGCAAGTTCCTGGAGGGACAAGAGCTGGGCATTTGCTGCAGCCTGCAAAGATGAGGAATGGCCATGTGCAATAGATGCAAAAGGATGTAAGTGTGCCAGGCAGGTTGTGAAACAAATTAAATGTATTTAAGCTGTATCTCTATTGGATGTTATGTGGTGGATTGATGTTTTCATCTGTGGTTATCAATAAGAATAGTTTTTCAATATATTTGAGGGATTGCACAAAAGGCTAGATGAATTGTTGTAAACCTGTTATAGGAACTCACATTTATTGTTTATTGCTAGTCACCGATTAATGTCACAACTTTCTAATTTTAGCTCTTGGGAATTTTAA
The DNA here is from genome assembly GCF_023159225.1 of Perognathus longimembris pacificus. Taxonomy (NCBI): domain Eukaryota; kingdom Metazoa; phylum Chordata; class Mammalia; order Rodentia; family Heteromyidae; genus Perognathus; species Perognathus longimembris. The sequence goes on from NC_063166.1 coordinate 49,079,622, forward strand.
GACCCTGGGCCATATACTTCACCAATAAAAAGCAGAATCTGTTAGAGAGTTCAGAAAACCCAACACTTTAATTTCCCCAGGGGTTCCAATGTGCAGGCGATTGAGGATCAGTGCAGAACACCTGTGCTTTATGAATTAATGTGTCCATGAAGCCTCTGTGAATCTTGCTAAAACACAGATGCTGATTGGATGTGTCTAGGTGAAGCCTGAGGTTCTGCATGTCTAACCAGCTCCAAGTTGATACAGAGGCTGCTGGTTTCCCAGCCATGGTTTTGAAGTGTTGAAGTGTTGAATGATAATCCTTGCTTTCCACCACTTTGCTTCAGCCCAGCTATTATAACTCAATTAGATAGAAGAGTAATTATAGTGTATTGATTTGATTCACATTAGTGGCATTATTTATTAAAGATATCCAAATTTTACTCAGCACTTCTGCTGTCACTTATCCTACTTATTATTTTCTAATGTATTACCTTTCCTTTTTAATTAACTTTCAAGAATCTTAGGGGAATCTTGGAGTAATTAATATTTTGTTTTAAGTATGTGAAGCAAGACTTTTGTCCAATGTATCCTCCCTCTTCTGAATTTATTCGTATTTGATTTTTAAATAAATTCTCCCTTTAATTTTAGAAAAATCTATCTTCAAATATTTCTATTTTTTATTCTTTTCTTCCATTTGGAGATTATTATGTGTTCTTTTGTCGAGTAGAAGGGATAGTTGTGAAGTTCTTATGTTTTTGTGTTCTTACAGCTTTAGGGATTTGTCTGATAAATAAAACTGTTAAAAGATATGTTTTTACACATCTATAAACTATGAAATGATCACCATTAGCAAATTTATTACCTCACATCTTTTTTTTTGTTTTGGTTACTTTAATGCTGAGCCTAAACTATCCAGACACGGCATGGCTGGCACTACTACTTGAGCCACACCTCTACTTCTGGATTTTACTAGTAATTAGAAATAAGAGTCCCTTAGATCTGTTGGCTTGGGCTGGATTTGAACAGCGATGCTCAGATCTCAGTCTCCTGAGTAGTACATTATTATTTGTAGTAATCAAGTCTTATTCATCTTATAATCTTAAATGTCTGTACTGCATCTCTTACCATGTAACTCCTGGTGCTACCATCCTACTATTACTATGTTCTTCTACATCCTACTGTTACTGTTAAATTTTCTATTAGATTGCACATATAGGTGAGATCATATAGTATTTGTCTTCTTGTGTCTGTATTATTTCACTTAGTACTATCCTCTGGCCTATCTATGTTGACATCGATGGCAGAATCTCCTTTTTATGGCTGAATAGTATTTCACTATATATGTACCACATTTCCTCTATCCATTCACCTGTTGTTGGACACTTTAGAAGATTCCATATTTAAGCTGTTGTGAAGAGTACTAAAGAGATAGATGCTGGGAGTACAAGTATCTCTTCAACATGCTGATTTCATTGCTAACCTACTAATTTGCATTTATCTTATGACAAGGATGGTAGGTACAAAATCTAGCACCCTTAACAATGGCTGTTACTTAGTTCTAAGCATCAGTTCTAAGCATCAAATCAATGAAGTCCATACTGGAAGCATATTTGTTATTTCTGTGACAGCCAGAATCAGAGGTCAGACACAGGCCTTAGACAAAATATGTTAGCTACAATTCACACATTTGCTATAATATTAGCATTACCCAGAGAATTAGTCACATAACTGCTAAAGTATTAGATTTCCCTAAAGAACTACTTTATGACTTTGCTCACAAAAGCCAATTGGCTGATGTTTTTTGTGTTTGGGATATTGCATGACATCTATGAAAATGGACATAGGGCTGATGAATCAAGAATACCAGATACATTTAATGGTCAGTAATGGAAATTGGCATGAGATCTAGGAACAACAGGCCTGGAATATGTGAATTTCTGAGCCCTGGATAGAGAACTCAGGGCTCATGAATAAGAGCTCTAACTTGCTGAGTCTAAGGTGAGTAGCAAACTAGTTTTTCTGATCACACATCTGCACTTGGAAATATAAGCATGTCACTACTAGATCACAGGTAATGTTACAAATCTTACATATAGGTCAAAGCATCAGTGCTGGGACAGGGTACCATCACTGTCTGTGACCAAAGATCCATCCAGGGCTACTTCTGTTAATCTTGTCCCACCAGCACTATGCCAAAATCATGGGCACAAGTTGGCGAAGAAAGGGCTCAACTTTTTGTCAAGGGTCACATGAGTCCATAGAGACAAAGGATGGAGGAGCACTCTTCCAGTGCTCTTCCAAACAGAACTCTTTGCCACCTCGATTGCATTCTCCTGTCTCTCTGCCCCTCCAGGGCTTCTCCTCACTAAGATCTGGTGAGAAAGACTTTCTCCTTAGGGTAGAGATCTGACACCATGGTACATCTCTCAGGGATCAGGAGTAGTATTGAAAGCTGTAAAAGCCAGGATGAGTACCAGAAAGGGAGCATAGGCAGCAGGGATCAGGTGGGAACATGGATACAAGAACTGTTGTCTCTTAGGCTCTCATTCCTGGAGAGGACGCCTTTGTTAGTCAAGCAACATGCATTGTCCAAAAAGGCAAAGCTTCCTATAAATACCAATTACCCTCTTTCCCAGACCTAGGCCCGAGTTGGCTCATCTGTAGAGGGGCCACCCACTAAGAGCCTTGTCCTGGAGATGGGAGCAATGAGGAAACAAGCTATAGCTGTCATGAAAAATAATCTGCATTCCTTCTAAGTGTGTGAATGAAAGTTATGGAGAAACTGGAGAATGAATGATGGATAGAACAATGGCAAAACAAAAGAGACCATCACACAAAGGATGAGACGCTTTATAAAGCTTACTAGGCATTCTGCACGCACGGGCAAGGTCAAATAATAATGACAAGAATGTTTTCTTGCTTATCACTGACTGTGACATATATGACAAATAAACAAGATAGAAAAGCCCAAAACTTCTCAGGAACACAGAAGATGCTGTGAGATGCCTTTAATTGTGCTAGTGCTGCATAGACTTTGGACTACAGACTATCTTGTTCCAGTGGGGGAGGGAGGTTCGGCTGTGGGTGGCACAAGATCCCGTTCCACCTATGTCTGTATGCAGGTGCTGTTCATAACTTTGAACTGGGTAATCCAAATTAGAGACTCCACAATATAAATGCAGCGAACCTGAAAAAATAATAACACATAAATTCGAAAAATATAATATGTACCGATATAATTTATATCAACATTTGATATTGTCACTCAAGTGATATCTTGAGTTGAATTAAACACTAAAATAGAAAAGAAAAAACAGAAAATCAAAAGCAGTCACCTAAGGGCAGTCCTCATGAATACAGCTAAGGGCTTCACCAAGACAAAATGTAATGGTTGCTGAATTCCCCCACCCACCTGACCCATCACTTACCCCCTGTGACATCTTGTCCACTCATATTCTTCCCAGAATATATGATGCTGAGTGAAATGTTCCCACCCCAAAGGTCTGAGGGGTCCCACAGAGATGGCCTTGCCAGGTACCTCCTATCTGAACAACAGCACAAACCCACCCCAAAGGCTATTGGTTGGGGAGTGGGATCTCTCATGAACAGTCTCTCCAGAACAGAGAACCACTCCGAAGCTCTCGAATCCCATGGGTTGCATGTCACCCATAAGGTGATAATGTCAGAACTCAGGCTCTCCAGGAATCATCTTATGACATAGAAACTAGAGTGAGTAGCAGGCTGAGCTGATTGAATGGAACCATCCCAATCCCCAAGGACATTCGCAAAGGAAGGGTGAAGACCACAGACAGAACACCATCTTCCTTAACTTCCAGGTTCTCAGGAAAGTATGGGGCTAGGACCAGAGGAAGGGCTCCATCCACGGATGAAGGCCACCTGAGAGTTTTCTGGTTGCTTGTGGTCAGCCAGCTGGGCTATGAGCAGAGGAGCTGCCCCCAGCACGGTGAGCCTTCTCTGTCTGCTGAAGATGACCCCTTTCTGCCTGCAGTGGGGATCCATGAAACCTGGTACACAGAGGTCATACACCCTCATTCTGTTCAGGATTACCCCTTGACATAATTCCTAAGCCTCTCCTCAAACCTCCCTTAGTATCTATTTTCATTCTCAAAGACTGGTGATATACTGTGAAGTTGATTTGATTCTCAAACCTTTTTCGCTCCTGGGCCATGTTGCAATGGACAACTGTCAATGTCTTCCTCGTATTTCTTGCAAATTGTACGGCCTAGCTCCAAGTCTACTAAGAAAATCCAAGTCCACCTCTGTTAAGAGAAATTTTACAAGTTGTTATGCAATAAGCTTATACAGAACCAAATAGAAAAAATGATAAAAGGATACAAAGGTGCTTATGTAGGTCAATAGATATATACCTATCATTTTCATTTCTTTTCTCTATTTCTGTTTTTCTTTCTCTGTCTCTGTCTCTATTCCCTGTCTCTGTGTGTCTCTGTGTGTGTATTAGTGTGTGTGTGTGTGTGTGTATATGTCTGTATTTCCATCTCTAAATCTTTTTTTGAGATAGGATCTAACTATATAATTCCCAAATGGCCTCAAACTCTTAATAATTAATCCTACTGCCTCTGCTCCTAACTCCTGGAGTTATAGGTGTTCACCATTACGCCTGGCATCTTACTTTTTAATTTATGTATGTGCATTTTTCTCCTCATTTCACCATTTACCTACCAAAAAAAATTCTTTAAGCTGAGAGTGTAGGTCAGTGATAGAGTATGTGCTTAGCAACATAGTCTAAGTATGTTTTATGTATAATTAATGGACATTTCCCAAAGAAAATGTCCATTAAGTACACAGGAAACGTGCATTAGGGCCTTTCTTCAGCACTCTTTTCACTGGCTAATTAATACCAGGACAATGAATATTCAGGGTATAATATCTTAATACAACCAAATCCTATACATTACTGGGCACAGTAGGGCATACCTACAATACCGTCACTCCAAGGATGAAGCATGGGATCTTGAGTTTTAGGCCAGCCTGGCTTACAGAGAAAGTCTTAAGCTAGCCTCAGCCTTTGGAGACATTTTCTAAAAACAAAACAAAATCTACACAGCCAGAAACCAGTGGCTCATGCCTATAATCCTAGCTACTCAGGAGGCTGAGATACGAAAATCGTGGTTCAAAACTAGCCTAGGCAGGAAAGTCTGTGAGATTCTTATCTTCAATAACCTGTCCCTCCAAAAAGCCAGAAGTGGAGTGGTTGCTCAAGTGTAAAGCTCTAGCTCTGAGCAAAGCAAAAGCTCAGGGACAGCAACCTAGGCCCTGAATTCCAGCCCCAGAACGCACACACGCACACACAAAATCCGACATAGCAAAGAACCTGTCCACACCACAACCACACCTGACAATATAACCAATATGACAGTTCTCACAAGAGTGTCAGACACTGCTTTCTGCTGAATGGCTTCCTTTGTCTAGCACAGGAATCCATTGGGTAAGTTAACAAGAAGAACCAAGAGAGTTTCTTAGGGATAGGAAGCTGTGTCTTTAATGCAACACTGACGGCACCGAAGTTTGATCTTGCAAACTTGAGGAGGTGACTTTTAAGCACCCTGTGCTATTCTGAATGCTTATTAGGATCTTAAAATGTCATTATAAATTATTTTCCTTTTTGGCAGTTACTGGAACTTACAGTGATTACTTTGCAATTCCTAGGTAGGCATTCCACGAAACTATCCTCTCTGCTAACCTTTAAAATTTATTTTCATGACAGGCACCGGTGGCTCAAGTCTGCAGTGCCAGCTACTCAGGAGGCATTGATCTGAAGATTGAGGTTTGATGTCAGCCTAGGCAGGAAAGTCCATGATATTATATCTCTAATTAATTACCCAAAAGTGAGAAGTAGAGCTATGTCTCAAGCAGCAGAGCACAATAAACTGGAGCAAAATAGCTCAGAGACAGTGCCTGGGCCCAGAGTTCAAGCCCCAGGACCAGCACATACACACACAAAAATGTCATTTTCATTTCATAACTATAGATCCATGATAACTGAGGAAACAACCAAGCATGGGAAGAAAACAAAGCCAGCTAACCCTAGGTTAGCTAGCTAACTCCCAGGTTGGGGCCATACCTCCCACAGACTGACTGGGAAAATGTCCAGAAAGCCCACTCAATTAGGGATTCAGGAATACTCTCTGGTGATAACGATACCTACCCATGCTTGACACAGTAGCCACATATTCGCACAACCATGCTCAACACACCAACCATACACTCACATCTTCCCCAGTACCCAACTCCCAGTGACCAGGGCACTATTGTTCCTGGTCTGGTCACCAGCGTGGCCAGGACTGTCAGTTTTGGCTACTAACATCCTGCAAACATCCCAAGAGGTGTTTATCAGCTCATATGAGAAACACCATATAATGCATTTCTGGCATTCCAAGCTTAGCATCCCCACATCCTTCACTTTTGCTGCCCCCAGCACACCTCTACCTCAGCACCTCCTTCCCTGAATACATTTGGCTTGGTGGCTGCCTTCACTTCTGTTCTCCAAACCTCTATGTGGCTAGGTCTTTCCGGGGATGCCCATTGAAGAGGGCACTCACCCAAGAAGCTACCACCTTCTAACCTTCCTCACCTCCTGTGATCCTGAATCACTGCATGAGCTTCACACACACACACACACACACACACACACACACACACACACACACACCCCACTCCCCACTACTTCACTCATGGATTCAGGCCTACTTTGTTTCTGTCTTTTACTGAAAGAGCAACCATGAGGACAGCTTCCTCTTGCCACCACTGATTTCTGGCATGAAGAAACAGCGGATCTTGTTCCTCCCTCATGCCAAGGTGAAGTTCAGATGCTTCTTTTTCCTTTCTGTAAGTCTTTCTTCTGCCGGCTTTTCAGGAACCACACTTGTTAAAATAATAGAACAATGTCCTCTAGTAATAGCTGTTTCAGATTTTTTTTTAATGTTGCTGTTACTGTTTTTAACACCAAGTTAAAAATCTCACTTGCTCTTTTTCAGAGATCCAGGATCCCCCAACTCTGCTAGCATTCAAACATGGACACCATCAAGAGACATTTGGTCATCTACCTGGTGTTGGCTTCTCCAGACTTGCAGAAACTTGTAGGCAAACTCATCGTCCTGGTCTTCATTGAACTTATGAACCACATACTCCACAGAAATGGCAAAATACTTCATATTCTTGTCAATGTTATTAAATTGGTAACTGCAGACATGGGTCCCCAACACGATGAGCCCCACCAGCTGGAATACTTTCTGAAACATGGCTGACCCTAGAATCTGCACTAGGGGCTAGGGATACGGAATGATGGCAGCTGCTGCTGCTGGTGACACCCTCCCAGCTCTGCACCCCAAATGGCCCTGCCCACCAGAGGCCTTATCCTGCTAATATCCTCCCCTTGGCCAGCTCTTCTGTCCAGTGCTTTATCTCAACTCCCCTGCCTTACTCCTCCCATCTTCCCTAAGCAGAAAGCAGAGTAGGACATTACATTTTCTGCCCCCTAGTGATATAAACCCTGGATTCACAGGCCTCAATTCAACATCTCTATTGCTCACACATCCCTGGGGCTGCCTGCTGCAGCCTCACACCCTCACCTATAAGATGTGGGTAGGGTGTCTCAGCCCACCTGCCTTACCCTCATAACCCTGAATCCTAGAATTGGCAGAGCCACGGGAACTTCTAAGAGTAAGGTTGGACTATTGAGTGACTTTGGTTATAGCTTATACTGTTCTCAGGGAGCTCCAGGAGGGCACAGAGTAAGGGACCAGCATGAGAACTGGATGATGGTCCCTCCACTACTGCGGCTTGCTACTGGCCAATTTTCTATCTCTCTTTCTTTCCTTGAGGTCTGGGCAGGCCTGTGCTTAGTGGCGAGACTCCTAGGATCAGAGAAAAGCAGAGTGTGAAGCACCAGCTCTGCAGAAATGGACATGGAAGGCAGCCATGAACCTAGAAGGGGGCAGGAACTGGAGAAAGGGCAGTAGCTGAGCATCAACTGACATGCATCCTTCTCCAGCTCTACCTCTTGGCAGTGCCATAGCTTTCATGTGTAATCTGACCCATGCCCTACCTCCCTCTTGGAGAAGTTGCTGGAGAGTAAACAAAATGGTTAAGCATGCCAAGAAGGGCCAAGGCCACTGATGTCAGGGGAGGATGCTCATACTGAAACAATTTTCCCTCCTTTGGGGTATTGGGGCAGCTGCACTTGGATGACTCCACAAATGGGCCCAAGAACTGGCCCACTGCCTTGGGGACTGGTTGTAAGGGCAGAACTGGAGCAGAGAGATGGGGATATGAACAGAATGATAGACACAATTGTGAACACTAATCCAAAGCTTTGAGGTAGGAGTAGATGGAAGCATGCAGACTTAAGGAATGCATGGGATCTTTGTACCACTACATATACTTCAAAGTATTTGTGATTCCCTAGTGTGGAGCACCAGCCTGCAGCTTTAAGAGGTGGTTCTAGCTAACCCACCTATTTTCCTATCCCTGGAGCCACATGGCTGTTAGCCCCACCTGCCTTCCTGGTCCGGAACCAGAAAGGCGGCTCTAACCAGCCCTGCCTCCCAGCCTCGGGACCACGTGCAGCCAAGATGGCTGCTGGTTGTGAACCCGGAGGCGGTCCTGAGGGCCGTGACATAGATTTATGCCGCCCTTAGGGAGGTCCCTTGGCTCTCTACCCTTGATGGATAGCTCAGGCAGCCAATCAGCGCCTAGCTAGGTGCTCTACACCCCCTCCCCTTCCTGCCATCATTTTGCCTTTATAAATGTGGTTCCCCCTTATTAAAACCGGAGACTGCGTGAGGCATCCCCGGGATCGTCTGAGTGTCCTTCATTAACGTAAGGAGGGCTGGGAGCGGGCGGTTCGCGACTCTTCCTCCTCTTGGTTTGCCCCGTGGGGTATGCTCCCCGCCTCTCCCGCTGGCCAGGAGAGCACTGGGGACGAAGGAATCCAACAACTGGCACCCAGATGTGGGGTTGGAAAGCATAGGTTTAGAAACTCTACCGGCGAGCCGAGCAAGCAGGTCCCAGAGGTAAGGGCATCCCTGAAAAGAATGGGGCACTCTCAAAGTCAGCAGAGCGATCCACCCTTCAGGGTGCTGAGATTTATGCTCCAAAATACCAGACTGGACATTTCAGACTCCTAGGCTGTAAAGATTTGGGAGATGCTGACCCATGCTGTCCCTTGGCTGGCCGAAGCCAATCCACTCTCCTGGGGGACGTGGGATTGGCTAGAGCAGGAAGTGGAAAGCAGGGATTTCGACTTGGGAAAGGAGCTCCCTCTCGTATTCTTCCAAATTCTCTGGGCCCTTAAGGCCTGCTTTCCCCCAGACCCATTAAAGGAGAACATCTGGGCCTGGGAAGGGTCTGTGGGAGAACATTTTGGAGGGGAGGGAGATGGCCCTCCTGCTGCCCAGGAGGAGAGGGGCTCAATGCCTCATTCCAATGGGCCCACAGAAGAGCCCCGGCCTGGTCCCCCGGGTCCTGAGTTAAGCGCGCCTCGGTCCTGAGACATGTGGTGCACGAGCGAGGTGGGGGGCGGCCTCTGCCATCTTGTCATCCTTCCCCCACCGGATGCTCCCCTCCACCTTGTGCAGACCTGAGAAGGCCTGCCGAGCTGCCAGTCTGCAGCCACAGCTCTCGCTCACTATGCATGGGCTCCCCAGTAGATGTTGACCTGGGACTCATCCCATCCAGGTGGCATTCCTGGTAAGCCCAGGACTTTAGAGAACTTAGAAAGGTACTTACTGAGGAGGGACCTAATTCTCCCTGGGCCGAGACCCTCCTCCGTGGCCTGGCTCATCGACTTAGCACCACCCAAGATTGGAGGAGTTTAGCTATGACCATACTTCCCAGACCACTGTACATAAACTGGTGTGCTTTTTTCAGAAACGCATGCTATGCTCAGGCTGAGAGAAATCAAGCTGCCAATCCCCCAGTCCCCATAACTTTTGAAATGTTGTTAGGGTCCACTGATCCGTACTCTACAAGCCTCCCAACAGGCTGCTCTTCCTGCCCCCTATCAAGAGAAAGCATTGGCCCTGGGATTGGCGGCATGGAAAAGGTTGGGGGGGGTGCTCCTCGGAGCCCCCGGTATCAGGAATTACTCAAAGGGCTATGGAGGACCTTGGCACCTTTATCGACAGGGTGGAAAGGAGCCTCCAGGGAAAGGTCCCTCCTGGGCCCTCACTGGACCAGCTTGTCAAGGCCCTGGTGTGGGACGGAATGACCGCAGACCACAAGCTAGCCTGTACAGGAATGAAGGATAGATCTATGGAAAGCTGGGTAATTGCCAGTGAGGATGCCAGTGCTCAGGCCCGCCGGACACAGTCACTGACTGCTTGGCTTACCGAGGCATCCGCCCTTGCCTCTACCAGCAGGGCAAACAAGGGGTTCTGTTTTGGGTGTGGCTGCCAGGGCCACTTTAAGAGGGAGTGTCCTACAGGCTCCGTAAAACCTGGTGCCTCATGAGGACAACCCTCAGGCCAGGCTAAGGCGCTACCTAGTACACCTTGCCCCCGGTGCAGGAAGGGATTTCATTGGCAAAAGGATTGCAAGTCCAGATTTGATGTTGAGGGAAAGCCTTTAAACTAGTAGTGGGGTGCCCTCCAGCCCCGTCACCCAAAGGAAGCGACCAGTCTAGCAGCCAGTCTAGTGACCAGCCTAAGGCCCACTGGACAGTCCCAATAGTCCCAGGAATTAGACCAAAAATAGACATCTTTATAGCAGGGAAAAGGTTCCGATGTTTAATTGACACCAGAGCAGACGGGACTATGCTAAGAAAAGAGGAGGTTCCCCCACAATGGAAGCTGACCCCTGGGCCTCCGTTGTCGGGGGGGTGGGGGGTGATGCTAGGAGTGAAGTAACCAGGGACTGGCTTGTCTGTAGACATCTAGACGGTAGTCAGGGAGAAGTGCACCTCCTGGTGGCGACTGGCCTAACAGCTAATCTGCTGGGACAGGGTATTTTTGGGGAAGCTGAGGCCTTGATCACTACAGGTCATGGCCTGTCAGGTAACCCTAGTGACTATCAGGGAGTGCCTCCTTCCGAGGCCTCGGGGCAGGGGGCTCCTGTTCCTCCTATGGGGCCTCACCCCCAATCCTAGGGGCCACTGTTCCTACCATCCCTGCCATTCGATGGCAGTTAATTTGTTACCAACCCTTGTGTCCTCATATATTAAATTAGATAAAAATTCAATTACTCCCCTGATAATCCAAGATAGGCTGAGCCTATCTTCTTGCAGCACCTTTGAGGACACCAAGAACTACCTGGAAACCTGGCACAAGGTAACCAAATGGCCAATCATCTGGCCACTAATGGGATTGTTATAGTTATAGCCACTGCACAGCCTCAAAATTTTCAAATGGCTCAAGGACTCCATGAGTGTATGCATTTAAATTGGAGAGGGTTACATCAAAGATTCCCCCTGGTTCCTATAAAGGACTTTAAAAAGATCATAAGGACATGCAGATCATGTATGCCATTTCTGCACGTTCCGCCTCTGCAATCTCCTGGAGTTAACCCCAGAGACCTTAAGCCTAATGTTATCTGGCAAACTTATGTAACCCACTATGCTCCCTTCAGAAAATTAAAATATATATTTATGTCCATAAACAGCCATTCACATGCCTGCTAGGCAATAGCTCATTCAGGTGAGAGGGCCTGGCATGCTGAAAGCCATTTTCTACAATGTTTTGCTATCCTGGGGCTCCCCCTACAGATAAAAACAGATAATGGGCCTTGCTTTATAAGCAAACCATTACAGACACTTTTTCAAATATGGAATATTAAACACACCACTGGAATACCATACAATCCAAGGGGTCAAGCCATGATCGAGAGGCATAATAAGACCTTAAAGGACCAATTATTAAGACAAAAGGGGGGAAGCAGCCCCCATGACCAGTTAAGGACAGCCACCATGCTTACATTAAATATTTTAAATTTCTCCAAAGACCAACCTCTGACAGCTTTTCAGAGACATTGGTCAAATCAGACACCTTATTTAAAGGTGAAAGTCCGATGGAAGGACCCCCTTACTGGATCATGGCGAGGTCCTGGCCCACTTATTCGTGTGGGAAGGGGCTTTGGATGTGTCTTTCCGATTGGGGAACCAAGCCCAATTTGGATACCAGCTAGAGACTTAAAGTATTGTTCATCAGAATAATTACCCAAGAGCACTCACTCTTGAGAAATGTCTTCTCCTCGTTCTCTCTAGGAAAAAATAAAGACCATGGTGGATTTCTTCCTGCTCCTCCCTGGAAATACGGGAAGCCTGCCTGCATGCATCAGTGGTGGACAACAACAGAGACAGCCAGCCTCCCTTCCTTCCAGTGTCCAGCCCTGCTTGCTTCCTGGACTCTACCTTGGCGTCTTTCGTGTGCAATGTTTTGCTGTGGCGATATCGCCTGCAGCTTTTCCAAAGAACTGGAATGGAGTATTGTACTGTTGTTTCCCTTTTGCCTTTCCCCTGCTGCTGAGCTTAGGGGTTCCCGTTGGGGGGAAATAGGTGTTGAGGGTTTTGGCACCTTGCTTCAATGTTTATGATAAAATGTTTACTAATCACATGCATTAAGTTGCTAGCACCTTGGCTGCCATGGACCTCCAGAGTCGCCAGGGCCTGAACCTGCTTCTACCTCACCGCCAGAGAGGGGGAATGCTGCCTGCGGCACAGAGACGGACTAAAACTCCAATTTTCCCTGGACTGAGCTGAATGGGTGGCTCCCTCACCTTCTCCCCCTGTGGGAGAGGCCCCACATTTGCCTTGTGTTTACATTTGCCTTATGTTCACATTTGCCTCTTGCTAGGGCAAATAGGTTTCCCCTATTTCTTAAGCTATGAGCCAGAGCTGTCCAGTTAATGGTGGTCTGGCAGCATTATGCTGCTTTTAGCCATTTGGGAACCCTATGAGGTTGGTCATGACCCCTACCAGGATGTGCAGCCTACTGGGGTGTACAGGCGTGAGGCAGAAATAACAGGGCCTCCTCTTGAGTGCCAATTCCACTCCCCCCAAGCAGGCCCTGCAGGTAGGTTTGCCTGAAGAGCTAGGATGGCAGCCAATGACGGGTAAGACCTCCCGGGGGGGTGGGGGGGCCGGCGGCGACCTAAGACAGGCGCATTCTTGAGTAAGGAGCCTCCTGCTAATTAAAAACAGAAGGGGGAGATGTGGGGCACCGGCCTGCAGCTTTAAGAGGTGGTTCTAGCCGGCCCGCCTATTTTCCCATCTCTGGAGCCATGTGGCTGTTAGTCCCGCCTGCCTTCCAGGTCCAGAACCAGAAAGGCAGCTCTAAACAGCCCCACCTCCCAGACCATGTGCAGCCAAGATGGCTACTGGTTGTGAACCCGGAGGTGGTCCTGGGGGTCATGACATAGATTTATGCCGCGCTTAGGGAGGTCCCTCGGCTCTCCACCCTTGACGGACAGCTCAGGCAGCCAATCAGCGCCTAGCTAGGTGCTCTACACCCCTCCCCTTCCTGCCACTATTTTGCCTTTATAAATGTGGTTCCCCCTTATTAAAACCGGACACTGTGTAAGACACCCCCCGGATCATCTGAGTGTCCTTCATTAACATAAAAAGGGCTGGGAGCGGGTGGTTCATGACTCTACCTCCTCTTGGTTTGCCCCGTGGGGTACGCTCCCCACTTCTCTGGCCAGGAGAGCACTGGGGGTGAAGGACCCCCTACACCTAGCTTCTTGCTGCCCAAGAAATTACAGGCTCCCAATTTGTTACCGTCATCATTCTTGGCAGCAAAGTGACCATCATGCCTCACTCACTTCCTAAGAGGGCCAGATCTATAAGGAGGCTCCTTTATTGCTGGTGTGAACTGTGACTGTTTTCAATTCTAGATCTCTCCTGCTAAGGGTCAGCAATTTTATTATGCTTTCCAATGAAATGACCAATGGATCCCTTGATTCTTTCTATCCACCTCTGATCTTTGTCTTTTTTATGCATATGTGGTACAGTAACCTCTTATTTATTTTTTACCAGTCCTGGGTCATGAACTTGGGGCCTGAACACAGTCCCTGGCTTCTTTTTGCTTAAGGCTAGCACTCTACCACTTGAGCCACAACACCATTTCTGGCTTTTTCTGTTTATGTGGCGCTGAGGAATCAAACACAGGGCTTCATGCATGCTAGGCAAGCATTCTACCACTAAGCCACATTCCCAGCCCCTCCCTCTTATTTTTATCTAGGTTAAATTGAAATTGTTTTGGAGATATAAATCAAGGTCAGTGTATACATTTCTACATCTACAGTATATTTCTTAAAGCCCTGTGTCAACACGTGCTTGTTACTTCAGAATGTTTTAATTTTACATATGTGTACATACACATACATATACACAGATATCATCTTAATTTACATACATACATATATACATATACACACATACATATATACATATACACAGATAGCATCTTAATTTACATGGGGATAACATCTCTACTCTTAGTGCTACTTAGAAATTTAGAGTTGTGTGGAAATTTTTTTATACTTTTCTCTCCTTAATTTCTGCTAAATTCACTATAGCCAGAGAACAATGTATGGTGCCAATTATGGAATTCATGAAAACTTGTAGTATGAATCAGAAGATGTTCAGTTTTGATAAATCTTCCATAGGTTCAAAAAGGGACACATGTACTAAAAAAGTTGAGATAAAGCTCTCTATAAAACTAATTCAAATTGGTTTAATAGGTTTTTCAATTTGTGTATGTCCCCTGTGATTTTTACTCTATGGAGCTGTCCATTACTGAGAAAAGTGATTAAAACTCTCCTACTAGTATTTGTGTTTCCTTCTCGGCTTGCTAAGTAGCCTCAGTGACCTTGAGGGCAGAGCTTCCTATAGCCATCCTACACTGAGCCTGTGCCTGGCCCCTCTGTAGAAGGACCACCCATTGGGAGCCTGGGCCCCAAAACTCAAGTATAGGGGATTTAGGTGGCTGCTCCATGGGGGAAATGTTCTGCAGTATTTTTGTTGTTGTTGTTGTGTTTGTTTGTTTGTTTTTGAGATAATGTTTCACTATTTTGTCCACGGCTGAAGTAATCCTCCCTCTTTAGTCTCTATAGTAGCTGAGACTGTAAGAGAATAAGGCATGATTTACACATTCCTCCCAAAATAACAGAGAAATTGAAAAGAAGTGAATGAATGAATGAATGAACTTGTGAAGGAATTCATGGAAGGAGGAATGAATGAATAAGTACTCAAACCAACCAGTGGGGCCCCTGCCTGAGCTCTATCACATGAACTGAAGGGCCTGATTAACTTGGCTCTCTGTAACTGTAGGAAAGGTACTAGTAACGATGACAAGAATTTTCCATTGTTTATCACATACAATGACATCCAGTGTATGTACATGATATATAGAAGAGTGCAAAATGGCTACGAGGGTGAGATACCTTTAATTGTGCTGGTGCTATAAGACCTTAGACTATATCTATCACACTGCAGAGGAAGAGCAGGATTTTGCTGTGGGTGGCCAAAGGCCCTGTCCCCCCTTACGTTATCATTACATATGCTGTGCAGGATGACAAACTGGGAAAACCACAGCCTGGGGAATTAACATGAAAAGTGCAGTACACCTGAAAAAAAAATGTAACACATGAGTTTAAAAACTGTAGTAATTCTAACACATTAATTAGAGAACTGTAACACATCTACATCATAGGGTATAGCATATTTCAAGATGTGCTAAAATGAATTTAAAAAGAAGTGGGGGCTGGGAATATAGCCTAGTGGTAGAGTGCTTGCCTTGCAGGCATGAAGCCATGTGTTCAATTCCTCAGCACCACATATACAGAAAAAGCCAGAAGTGGTGCTGTGGCTCAAGTGGAAGAGTGCTAGCCTAAAGCAAAAAGAAGCCAGGGTAAATGCTCAAGCCCTGAGTCCCAAGCCCCAGGACTGGCAAAAAAAAAAAAGGAAGTGAAAATAAAAAAGAAGTGAAATATAAAAACTAAACCAAATATACACCCAAAGTACTGCTCTGCCCAGACAAAGAACAGAGGTAGCTGAATTTTCCCACCTAGTTGAGACCATCACCCATCTCCTGTGACATCCTAACTACTCACAGGCTTCCGAATACATATCTGCTGAATAAAACATTCCCACCCAAGGGTCTCAGAGGTCCCATAGAGATGGCCCTGCCAGGCACCATCCACCTGAGCAACAGCACAAACCACCCAAAAGGAGGCTGCCGCCAAAGCTAGTGGTTAGGGAATGGGATCAACCATGCACAGCCTACCCCTGACAGAGAGCCACTCAAAACTTCCAAATCCTATGCATACGTGTTACCCATAAGTTGATAATGTCAGAACTCAGGCTCTCTGGGAATTATCCTTATGACATAGAAACTAGAGGCGAAAGCTGGCTGAGCAAATGAACTGAACCCTTCTGATACTCAAAGACATTAGCAAAGAAAAGGTGGGGACCACAGACAGAACATCCTCTTCCTGGATTTCTAGCATCTCAGGAAAGTACAGGGCTGGAACAGAAGGGAGGACTCTATCCAACCAGGAAGGTCACATAGACTTACTCTGGTTGCCTGTGGTTAGCCATCTGTCATGTGAGCCTGTCTCTGTCTGTTTAAGATGACCCCCTGTGCCTCCAGCGGGGGATCCCTAAGACATGGTAGGAGAGAGGTCAGGCACCCTCATTCTACCCCAAAATTAACCCCAACTTCTTCCCTAAGCCTTTCCTCACATTTTCTTTAATATCAGTTTTTATTCCCCCAAAACGTGTGATACTTGGGGTTGTTTTATTCTCAAACATTTTTTGCTCCTGAGCCTTGTTGCATTGGATAATTGTCAAAATTTCCATCTTGTTTCATACAAACTGTGAGGCCCATTTCCAACTCCATTAAAAATATCACTGTCCATGTCTATCAAGAAATCATACAAACAGCTGCTAAATTATTTGGGGTTTTTTGTGAATTAAAGCAAAGAGGAAACCAAATCTCTGAATATTCAGGTGCCTGAAAATAAGAATATGCAGACAAGCTAGGCACTAGTGGTCCATGGCTTATGATCCTAGCTACTAAGGAGGCTGAGATCCTCGGATCTCCGTTCAAAGCTAGCACAGGAAAGCAAGTCCATGAGAGTCTTATCTCCAATTATCCACCAAAAGCTGAAAATGGAGCTGTAGCTCAAATGATAGAGTGCCAGCTTTGAGTGAAAAAGCCAATAGACAGCCCTCAGGACCTGGCTTAGAGCCCCCGTACTGCTCTCCTCAAAAAGAAAAGAATAATACTCTGGTTTCTCTTCAGATCGTATAAATCTTTCACCTTTTACTAAAGATTTCCGTGGAGAGGAACAATTCTGAGTTATCAGGCAATTTTTTGAGGCCTTGTTTTACCAAGGCTACTTAAAAAAAAAAGAAAAGAAAAGAATATGCATCCAATGTCTTCATGTCAACAGAAAGGTGCCCAGGAGTTCTCTTAATACATGCACTCTTGCCAGCAGTTCATGCCTGGGTAACCACATGTCTGTACCAATAGAATCCCACACAGAAAATCCTACACAAGCTGCTACCACACCTGACAATATGACAACTCTCAAATGTGTGCCAGAGCCGAATCAGCCTGACTGAGGTTTCTGCTGATTGTCTCCCTTCCCACAGAGCAGGAAGATAGCTAAGACTTCACTTGCTACTAACAAGCAGAATGGCACTCTCCCTCTGGGGCATGAAGTCTAGACTGGAGTGGGAGTCTTGAAGGCTGTGACTCTTTCTTTTTCATGGACACCGCATGGCACGCTCATCTTACAAACATAGAGGTCGGTTTTGTGTGCTGTGCAGTTGTGAATGTTTCTTAGACTTCAGTGAAAAGTTGTGAAGAATGATTCTCCTTTCTTTAAATAGAGGTCCATGAAAGCTAAGGAGTTACTAACCAGAAGAGAAAACAAATCCTGCCAAGAAATCTTCCCAGAGTGAGTCACAAATCCCACTCGTGGATCTGAAAATTGTTCCAGAAAGCTGACTCCATTAGGGGCTCTGGAATCTGCCCACACAGGTTACAATGACACTCACCCAGGCCTGCCACAGCAGACACACAGTCATACATGGACATGCAGCACACTAACCACACACTCACACACCCATGCCATCCATACCCACACCCACTCCTGACACACACCAATCCCACACTCTCACACTCGTGCCTGACATACACCAAACACACACCGTCATGAACAAGGTACCAACAAATAAGCACTCCCCCATGTCAAATACACACCAGACACATATTCACTCATATCCAACACATACCAACTACCCACTTATAGACAGATACACACACACACACACACACGTCCTGCATACAGCAACCATACATTCATATACTCATTTCAAAATGTACCAGCTATACATTCACCCATTCTCAACACATACCAACTACACAAACATATGCACACACGTGTATTCCCAACATATACCAACCACACATTACTCACTCAAGCCTAACACACACCAGCCACACACTCAACACACTCCTTCACATTGTCCCACACCTTCTTGTATGCCACCCTTACCAGGAATCCGGCTAGCAGCCCCCTGGCTGAGTAGCATCAACAGAGCTTCTAGAGGTGAGTCACCCAAGTCAGATGTATCTTCCAGCGGACAGGAAAGAGCTGGAATAAACTGTGCCCCTGGGCAGGTCCACTTACCTGCAGAGGGGACTACACATCCACACCCAGAACCCTCCTCATCAGTCCTTGCTGATGTCCCAGCTTGCTCAGGACTCTTCACGTGAGGACCTGGCTCTGGCATGCACACAGTGACTGCCACTTATCTTTTTCTGGGCTCATCCAACCTCTAGCAACAAGTATGTGTTCTCTTCTGTGTTGTCATTGAACTGAGCCACAGAAAACTCCACTGATGCCACAAAATTAAGTTCTTACTAATGTCTACAAATTCTTTACGAATTTTCCAGATATGGGTCGCCAGCACAATGAGTCCCACAAACAGGGCTACCTTCCACAACATGACTGACCTCAATGTCAGTATTGGGGACCAGGGATAGGTCCTCCCAGCGGTGGGTCTCACATGGTGCTGATCACCTGATGCCGCTGTTGGTTGTCTCATCTGTATTGCCATGCCTTGCTCCTCCCATCAGTCCCAAGCAGAAGGCAGACCAGGAGGGTACATGTTCCTCCTGCCCCTAGTGACACAATCCCTGGACCAATAGGCATTCACAACATACCCCTTTCCCTGTAACCCTCGGGGGCTGGTCCCACAAGTTCTAACTGAGGACTTTCACAGCAGCTTCTACCTGCTATCCCTGCACTTAGAGTAGGGGGAGTGATGCCCACTCTGCTTGTCCTCACACCATGCCTGCAAGGATTATGAAGGTCACAGGGGCTCTGGGAACTCTGGTAAGCCCTCACCTGGGGACAGAGGGTGGGGGAGGTTTCAAACAGTTGCCAAGCTTGCTCTTGACCTTGGCTGGAGCTCATCTGCCAGTTGAACAACTCAGGAAAGCACAAGGAATGTGTCCAACAGTGTTGGGGAGGGGGTTAGCTGTGAGAGGACAGGCTTCCCACATCCCTGCCCTTCATCCACCATAAGTCTATCTGACTCCATCCTTCAAGACTTCTCTGTCAATTAGAAGTTTCCTTCATTTCTAAACCTGCTTTCATTTCCACTGACAGTGTTTTTGTTTTGTTTGTTTCATTTTGACACGTTTTCATTTCAAATCAGGAGTTTATATTCTTATCAGCTTTTTGCTTAAGTCCACACTAGCCAGAGAACATCCACTCTACTTTGGCCTTCTTAAAAACATGTTGAAATATGTGTGTGTGTGTGTGCACGCACATTCATGTGCATGCACGCACACACATGCCATTACTGGACTTGAATCAGAGATTAGGCATTGTCCCTTAGCTTTCTCATGCAAAGCTAAGGCTGTACCATTTGAGCCACAGCTCTGCTCCTGGGTTTTTGCTGGCTAATTAGAGATAAGAGCCTCATGGACTTTCTTGATAAGGCAGGCTTTGAGCCATTATCCTCAGATCACAACCTCCTGAGTAGCTAGGATTACAGGTGTGAGCCATTAGTGCCTGGCTGAGGCTTACTCTTCTTTGTTCAGAATATGAAAATATTCTCTATGCATTTGGCGGAAACGTGTATTCTGCATATTTTAGTCAGAGAGGTAAATATGATGTAGTAAGATCATTTTGTTCATACTTTAAATTTGTTGATATTTGATTTGATACAGTTTGGATTTTATTTTTGATCTTCTTTTTCTATTGGTTATTGAAAAATCTTAAAAGCTCTCATTATGAACATTGTGAGTTTGTTCTTTTTCCTTCTACTTCTGACTGTATACATTTAAGACTGCTGCACTAAGTCTAGAACAAATAGAACAATTACAGCTTGCTGGTGCTGACCATTTCCTTACATGAAGCACATATTTGATTCTGAGTAGCATCTCTTACTCTGCATATTTGGTAGCAGGAAGATGTCTTTTGCTTCAGAGAAGCAATATACATTATCATGGACGAAGTTTGTAAAACTCACACCAAGGGCATTTCTTTGCCAATGAGAAAACTGGGACACAGAGAGAGCCATTGCATTGCTCACGGGAGCATTTCTGGCTTAAACAAAGCCCTTAGAGTCATCAAAATGAAGTACTACCAAGCACTAGTGGCTCATGCCTGTAATCCTAGCTACTCAAGAAGTTGAGATCTGAGGATCACAGTTCAAAGCCAGCCCAGGTAGAAAAGACTTTGAGATGTTTATCTCCAATTAACCAAAAAGCTGGAAATGGTGCTATGGCTCAAGTGGAAGAGTGCTAGCCTTGAGCAAATAAGTTTAGGAACAGCACCCAGGCCCTGCATTTAAACCCAGAATCAGCACACATACACATGGACTCACGCACACACACACACACACACACACACACACACACACACACGGAGTACATATGACTATGACTGACACAGCATCAGGTTGTCCTTTCTCAAAGAGGTAAAGGCTCCATGGTCAACCCAGTCAAGAGCAGATGCCGCAGGTGTCAGGAAGCACAATGCAAGAGCTAGGGCAGAAAGTGTGATGGAGGTGTGTTCATGAGCAGGTGATGGTTGTGGGTGTCAGGGGCTCTATCTCACTGGGGAGCTGGACAGAGGAAGGGAGAATGTTGTAAGGTATCTGCCTGAAAAGTGGCCCACCTGAAGGGCACAGAGGCTGGGATACTGGATCACTGACTATCATATGTGTAGAGGCTGCTTCCTGATGCATAAATTGCCTGGCACCTGGGGATAAATGTGTCCTGTGGCCAGAAAATACTTTAAATAAATCCACAATCTACAGGAGGACATAGTAGCACTTATTTTACCCATTTCAACAGTTGTGAGCAGAAAGGGCTGAGTCTCTGTTCTCTGCTCTGTTCCTCTGCACTTGGTCCACTCTCAATCTGGCCATGTCCTAGAGCATGATGGCTGCACCTAACAACTACACTCCACGCAGTGTAAAGGGAGAATAACTGGCACTTATGGAAGTGCTTTTGGGAGAAGAGGCCTCACCATCTGGGGAAACCATCAGCAGGGGCTGTGGCAGGTGTACCCAGGACTATGATCTCACTCACTAGCCTGACTCAAGAAGAAACCATCCTAATGATGATCAGCTCATACGCAAACACATGCAAACACATGCAAACATACGCAAACATACGCAAACACATGGCTGAGTCTACACAATATCTGCACTTTCAGGGAACAAAGAAGAAATATAATGGAATGTTCTTTTTGCAATGCATGAAAATACAAGTACTTAGGAAATCAGCTTAATAAGATGTAACTATATGTCAATACACATTTTAAAGGCCTTCTAGAGATATGAAGACTTAAGTAAATAAAATATAATGCAAATTTTTTTTCTTCAAATTGGTAGGATATTCAATGGAATTTCAATTCAACAGGATATTTCAGGAAATAAATATTTAAAGCCGGTTTAGAAACATAACATGAAAGGAGAGTCAGCAAATTTCTAAAAAAAAAAAAAAAATGATGAGGATAGGAGATGTCACAAGTAGCCCAACACTGGTGGCTCTCATCTGTAATCCTAGCTACTCAGGAGGCTGAGATCTGAGGACTGCAGGTCAAAACCAGTCCAGGAATGAAAGTCCATGAGACTCTTATCTCCAATTAACCACCAGAAAACCAGAAGTGGAGCTGTTGCTAAGTGGTAGAGCACTTGAGCTGAAGAGCTCAGGGACAGAGCCCAGGCCCAGAGTTCAAGCCCCATGACTGACCAGAGAGAGAGAGAGACAGAGTCAGAGACAGAGACAGAGACAGAGATTACAAGTTACAAAGATTGACAGGGTCATTGGTCCCATGGTTGCTCAGATTTTACTTCCAGGAGTCTAGGGTCAGGCTGAAGGAGGGTTAGGAAGATTACCATGATCAGCATTCCCAGAAGGTAGGATAGACTTGAGAAAAGGAGGAAGAAGCCGGAGAGGGGGAGGAAGAGGAAGAGATTACTCTGAAGTTTATTTTCAGACAATGGATAACAAATGATATGTTTATGCAACAGAATTCCAGTCTATGACAAAAGTGACCTAAACACAAGTACACACAAAACCACAGATACGTTGAATAAAGAGATACCAGAAATAAGAATATATATTGTATGACTACATTTCTAAAACTTCAATAGCCTGAGATAAGCCATGATTTAGGATGTGGACAGAGGTTATCTTTGGAAGCTTCTCATCTGTAGTATGCAGATACACTTGCCATTCTAGAGGGTTGTCATGACGAGACAGGAGTGAGCAACTGGCTTAATTGACAGGCACTCTGGCCCTGTGTGAATAGAGATTTTACACACACACACACACACACACACACACACAGCATTTCATTCTTTTCCACTATCTTCCCTCTTTTTCAAGGACTCTCAGCAAATATGAGGCTGTTGCTTAGAGGCCAATGGTCACCTGGTTTATTTGCCATTCTCAGTCCCTCAGTGGCACCCCATTTGTAGTCTGATGTACACCTTCTCTATGAGACTATGAATCGCAGGAAGGAGCGTTTGGGAGAGCAGCAAGCATATGGACAGTTCAGAGGCTCACTGTGGCTTGAGTATAGTCTGGAAACTTGGAGCATGAACTATCCCCCATGCTGATAGAAGGCCTTACCTGAGAGGATAGCTTAAATATACAAACAGTAAGGCTGGGCTGAAAACCTCTTTCCTTCCAGAGTCTGGAATGTGGTACATGCCGAACAGAGATCCCTCCATAACCAGTGCAACAGAAACCTGGATAGTGAATCTCTCAATACATTTCCTTAGCATGGCATATCTCACGGGTGTCCTCACCGCTCACTGCTCAATGTTAAGCACCTGTTATGTGACTTCCAGAAAATGCTATAAGTTCTGCCTGCCTCCCATTCGACTGCATCGACACATTTTTTATTTTGCTAATGTGCAGTGTGGCCTTCGGCTTGTAAAACTATGCACTGTGTCCTGTGAGAGAAAATTACCCACTCTATTTTTCTTCTGGGGGACCTCAAGCCCACTGCTTTGACATGTGAGTCACTGTTTCATGTACAAAGGCAGGGTTCGGGTTCTCCCCTGCTCCAGCCAGAGGTGAGGGATAGGCCTGAATCTAGAAAAACTGCAGAGGGAGTGTTAGGAAAGCTTGAGGAGCAGGGCTAAAGTTGGAAAATACCTTGAAGGGTCCAAGAAATCAGCATCTGCTCATGTTAGCCCCCTGAAGACCTCTGGTGTGTGTGGAGGTGAGTGTGAGGGAAGGGGAAGGTATGAGCTAAGTAGGCTGAAGTGTGTGCCCATGTATGTTCAGTGGGTGTGAGTTCATGCAAGTATGTGGGGGTGAGTGAGAATGTCTGTGCAAGTGTGTCTATGTGTATGTGTATGTAAGTGTGACTATGTACACTGGTAAGTCTACTGTTCTCTGCTGGTCAGGAAAGGGCAGATCTGCTTGTGCACTAGCAACTTGCAGAGCTGTGCCAGACAGGCACCGTCACACTGATTAACCATCAACATGCTGCATGTAGGGAAAAAACTAACACTGGCGGTACCTTTAACTACTATCCCACTCTGTGAAGTGTATTAGTGTTAGCTTTAAGTGCTAAATAAGAATAAGAATGGTCATAATAGTTATAAATATTTTATGAATTTCTAGATGGCACTGTGCTGAATTATAATTTTGACCCATTCTGCAGATAGACAAGACTTTTACCACTTGAGCTATACCCCAAAGCCCCATAAACTTTTTAAAAATTTTTTTGCCAGTTCTGGGCCTTGGACTTAGGGCCTGAGCACTGTCCTGGCTTCTTTTTGTTCAAGGCTAGCACTCTGCCACTTGAGCCACAGTGCCACTTTAGGCCATTTTCTATACGTGATGCTGGGGAATTGAACCCAGGGCTTCATGTATGCAAGGCAAGCACTCTTGCCACTAGGCCATATCCCCAGTCCCCCATAAACTATGTTTTAACAATTAACTCTTTAACAATCAGAGATTGATTTCACAGCCCTAGTGCCTCAGCTTTAACCTGGGAAAACTGATCCAAGCATAAGTTAAATGAGAGTACTGCCATCTTGTGGTAAATGTGCATTACTGAGACAACTCCCTGGAATGCCTACAT
This sequence comes from Perognathus longimembris pacificus, assembly GCF_023159225.1. Lineage (NCBI taxonomy): Eukaryota > Metazoa > Chordata > Mammalia > Rodentia > Heteromyidae > Perognathus > Perognathus longimembris. The sequence goes on from NC_063166.1 coordinate 49,104,216, forward strand.
CGATGCAGAACCTTCTAGATGTCATACTAACACTGCCTGGCCCATCCCCTATGCTCTCTCCTCTTGTGGTTTCTGTGGTTCAGCTGTTTGTCCTTCCCTCTAGATATACATATTTTCCCCTAGTCAATTATTTCCCACCCTCCCCACCAATGTGGCTAAGATGTACTATTGTCTCTGCTCTATCTTACATAATTTACTATCTGACCTTGAGAGAACACTGGACCAATGAGAAGCAGCTTTCAAACAGCTTTTCCTTTCTCTATCATACTTCAATTGCTGTATTTCATCCAACTGCCAGGCGCCCTTCCAAGGCTGGGCTGGAAGGAGCAACTGTGGTCTGTGACTTGCTTGGGTATCCCACATGTGGATGCAGCTCAGACCATGTAGCACTCAGACCCTCTGTGGCAGCCCTTGCTGCAGTCCTAAGCCCTTATTCCTAGAGCTGCTGCACACAGACGTGGCTGACCTTGGCTGGCAATACCCTGTGGTGCTGCAGATCAGGCCAGCAGCAGTTGCACAGAATGTTGACAGGATAAGGTAGTGCTGCAGATGGCTCAAGTTGGCATTGTCACAAGGGGCTCAATGTACATTTTCTTTTCCAGACTAAGAAACCATAAAGCTCAGAAAGTGTCTCCTCCATCTACAGAGTGCTTCTTCCGGGGTACACAGTGTGGATGAGGATGCCTGGGGTGGGAGAAGCTAAAGACCCATCCTCCTGCAGGTGTTTTCCACAATGAGAGGTGACTTACAATGTAATAAAGAAAGAAGAGTGGCTAGTCTCCAGTGGCTAATGCTGCTCATCCTAGCTACTCAGGAGACTGACTGAGATCTAGAAGATCATATGTCAAATCCAGCCTGAAAAAAAAAATCCGTAAGATTCCATCTCCAAAATGACCAGCAAAAAGCCTAGCTGGAGTCATGGTATAGCACCAGCCATGAATAAGCAAGCCAACCAAGTGTGAAGCCCTGAGTTCAAACCCCAGTGCCAGAAAAAGAAAAAGAAGGAGAGGGGGAAAATGTAACTTAGGTTAGTAAGAATAATACATTTTATCAGTCAATAGTATAGTAAGGTGATAATAATTTACAGCAATTTAATATTTATTTCCAAATGGTACGAAGACAGACTTGGAGTGATTCTCATCAGACCCCTACACCTATGAAAGCAAATAAATTGGAACTGAAGTGTTCAAGAGGCTTTTGCTTTCTGCCACCATCTTTCCATTTTTCTGTGAGGAGATGATTATCTCACTAAAAGCAAGGGGAAGCAAAAGTTGAAGAAGGCTGAGTATTTATTAGCATTCTCTAAGTTTTAAAGTTCGAGGCCTTTGCCTATGTTTCTATTTGGTTATTTGTATTATGCTGATTTTTCATAAAATTTGTTTTTTCTTACTTTGATTTGGGTATATGTGGTACATATATACTTCTGGATGGTGGTTTATCTTCTCATTTTATTTATAGCACACTGGTGAAAAGAAATTCTTAGCCATAATGGAGTGGATATATTGATTTTTCTCTCTTCTGGTTTGTATTTTTGATGTCTTATGTAGGAACTCAAGGTCATAAAGCTACTCAAATGTTTTAACAAAGTTAATTTCCTGTGTTCTCTTCCAAACATTTTGAAGTTTAACACCACCTATTTCTATCCATAATCCACCTAGATTGGTGCATGGCATGTTTGCTAATGCTTAGTTCAAACTTTTGGTACTTATAGTCTGTGTGAAGGGCATATGCCTCTCCTTTCCTTATTGTTCCTTCCTAGTTTTGGTGTTAAAGTCGTGCTGGTCTTCAATGAGTCTGAGATCATGTAAGTCAGGAACTTCACCATGAACAGAAGCACACAGCAATGGGATGTCTATATAAATAGAAAGGTACAAGGGAACCATGGAGTCTAGGGAACAAAGCAATTGTTTGAAGTGAAGAGCAGTCATGCTTGCAGTCCTAAGTCTGAAGAATGAGAACAGGAACAATCTAGAAAGAGTCAGAGAATATCAGCTGGCCACTTTGTGGAGGGGCTGGGAATCAAATGCTGGAATCTCACTCACCTTCTATCTTTCCTTAACTCATGCAATACGCACCTCACCTCACTGGTCAAATATAGGTATGACTCACAGATCTCAGGAGCCCCATTGGTTGAATCCTATTGGCTTGTGTCCTGGGGTAGAAGGCAGCATAGGACAAGTGTACTAGGGCTTTCAATGTCACACACCAGTAGGATATATATATATATATATATATATATATATATACATGTATACATATATACATACATATATATCTGTGTGTATACATATGTGTATATGTGAAAAGATATATTATGAGAGACTTATTCATGTGATTATAGAAACTGAGCAGTACATAATCTGTCATTTGCAAGCCAGAGGTCCAGGAAAGCACCCATTGTAGAATCATAAAAACGCAACACGTGGCAGGATACAAGCTGTGAATGGACACTTGCTAACAGTAAGAAAGCTAAAACAAGAAGGCCTGGTTCACCATGTTCAACCCTCACTGTTCACCACTCTGTTCACCTTAGGGACTGTGAAAGCACCACAAGTGTTGATTTGAGGATTACAACACATTTTAGCTAGTAAGTGAATTTATAAACAGAGAATTTGTGAATAGTAAAGGCTTCCTGTATTTTCAGTCGGTTACTGAGATGCAGAATAGGTTTGCAAAACTTCAGCTCAATCTGATCTTTTTTTTTTTTTTTTTTTTTCGGTGCCAGTCCTAAGGCTTAGACTCAGGGCCTGGGCACTGTCTTTGAGATTTTCTACTCAAGGCTAGTGCTCTACCACTCGAGCCACAGCTCCACTTCTGTCTTTTTGGTGGTTAATTGGAGATAAGAATCTTGTGACTTTTCTACCTGGGATGGCTTCAAACCAAGATCCTCAGATCTCAGCCTCCTGAGTAGCTAAGATTACAGGTGTGAGCCACCTGAACAAGCTTTTACATATGGATTTTGGGGAGGCAGTCCAGATGCAGACTACAAGTCATTATAGAGCACACAACTCTAATTACAAAGACAGAAACATGTTACAGAAACATGTTTCATAAACAAATAAAAATAAAGCTACAAACCTGTTCCCCAAGCATATCTTTGCATGTGTAAGTTTGATGATTAGATAGGGACATGTATATATTAAAAATAAAACAATTTTGTTACACATGCTGGATTATGGGAGATTATCTTATTCTCAAAATGTCTTTGAGTTGTATTCATTGCATAGTAATTTGTGAAAAGAAATTAACAGGCATGAGAGAAAGAAACCACTTACCTCTCTTAACAATTATGTTTGAAGCACCAAACTATGACTGATAGATCCACCTTAAGCATAAATGAGAAAGGTCTAAGTTTCAACTGTGTTGTTTGTTGATTTGCTGAAATTTAAAATACTAAGTTAATTATAAAAGTTTCTATAGATTTTCTAATTGTCTAGTGAAAAAGTTACATTAACTAGTGACCATAATATAAGTAATATGTATTTCTCCTAATCAGTTATTTTATTATTTAATATTTTCTCCAAGCAGATATTTGTGTCTACTTAATTCTTTCTTTTCTAATTTTTATCTAAATTTTAAAGAGCAATTTCTTAAGAAAATATTAGATTGTATTTTTAAAAGCTACATTTGAGAACATTTGTAGCAACTTTATGTGGTTTGAAATGGAATTCCCCAACCCCCTCCATAAACCAATGCTACTTTGACAAAAACTTAAACAATTAGTACAGAAGATATAACTAGGGCTTGGAGGCAGCCTCAGGTGATAGGGAGCTTGCCAATGAGCATAAAGCATCAGATAGTGAGCTCAAGTCAGTCTCCAATGGAAAACAAACCAAGTAATTATTTCTGAGATTTACTGATCAAGTGCTCTTGGGTTTCTAAAGGCTGGGATATGACTCAAATGGTAGAGCTCCCATGTCACAACCAGACACCTTGAGTTCAAATTGCTAAAAGGAAAAGTTCAAATGTTCTTGGTTTTACAGGTCCATGAGGAAATTCAAAACAATCACTACAAATAGAGCAATTAAATCCTAGCCCTAAAGTTGCACAACTTTATTCACAGAAATGGAGGATATTTGTCTTCATTAGTGCATTACTTCAAGATTTTAGTGAAGAGATTTCTGGAATGTCTCCATTGGTCCTCACCTTCTAAGGCAGAGCACATTGCTTTTTTTTTTTTTTTAATTTTTTCATGTTTTGTTTGACTTTTTCTTTCTTTTTTTTTTTTTTTTTTTTTTTTTTTTTTTGCCAGTCCTGGGGCTTGGACTCAGGGCCTGAGCACTGTCCCTGGCTTCTTTTTGCTCAAGGCTAGCACTCTGCCACTTGAGCCACAGTGCTACTTCTGGCCATTTTCTGTATATGTGGTGCTGGGGAATCAAACCCAGGGTCTCATGTATACGAGGCAAGCACTCTTGCCACTAGGCCATATCCCCAGTCCCAAAACATTGATGCGGTTTTTTTTTGGGGTTTTTTTTTGCCAGTCCTGGGCCTTGGACTCAGGGCCTGAGCACCATCCCTGGCTTCTTCCTGCTCAAGGCTAGCACTCCTGCCACCTGAGCCACAGCGCCCCTTCTGGCCGTTTTCCACATATGTGGTGCTGGGGAATCGAACTGAGAGCTTCATGTGTAGGAGGCAAGCACTCTTGCCACTAGGCCATATTCCCAGCCAAGTGGACTGGCCCTATCCAGTGCCTCTGAGCCACTCTTAACCTTGCAGGAAGAATTGAGGCTGGGATGCCCTGAAAGAGGACTGCTGAAATCCCAGGCAGGCCCCTCAGGACTTCAGGACCATGTAAGGCAGGGCTGCTCCTCTGTCTGGAGCCTCCAGCATCACAACTCAGGCTGTAGAATCACTTCTTATAACCTAACATTAGTGGTAGTTACAAACTGTCTTCAAATCTGTTGAGATTCTCTCAGCCTTATCTATTTGCCTGCATGTGGAAAAGTGCTGTTCCATTACTTTTGAGAACAGGATAAAAAAAAAGGTGACCCTACTCTATCTAGCATTCTCCCTTCCCTTCTAGGAAATCATGCAGAAGACCACACTTTTTTTCTTCATTACAAAGGTCATTTTCTGACTCTGCCTATCTTAGAGCTTAGTATTCTCATATGGATTTAGCCCTTGTGCCCATCTCTCTGATAGGCAGGTGGACACTTAACCTTCTAGTCTAGAGTCTGATGTACTGATTGGTTGGGGTGTCCATGTGTCCTCTGGATCTTCTCCTAGAGAAAGGTCAGCAATTTGTCTGACCTATTCTTATTCAAGGTGGAGACTGTTCCACTCCTGACCTATTTTCTCAAAAAATACTTGGAATCGTTTCTCTCTTGTCTTAATAAATGCTCAGAGCCCCTGAAAGGCCAGTTAATATGATTCAGATCAGTGTTTCCCAAAGGTCCTGGTGTGATGTGTTTGGTCCTCAGGATAGTACTATTTTGATAAGTTATATAGACCCTTAGGAATTGGGTCATAGTGGGAGGTCCTTAGGCCATTGGAATTATATTCTTCATGGGATTGTGGAATTCACAGTCCATCTACACACTCCCCATACACACACACACTTCTTGGCTCATGATATGAATGTTTTAATTTGCCATGTACTTCTAGTATGATATTCCATGTTCATAAGAGGGCCAAAGGCTTAAGGACATCCAATTTTATAGCGGAAACTCCAGAACTGGAAGCTAAAATAATCTTGTATTCTTTATAAATAAATTTCCCCAAGTATTCCATTACAGTAATGCAAGGCTAACTAATACATGCAGTGAATATAGTCCGCTGCTCTCCATGAGGACTCTATGCAATGATAGGATTGTCCTACTGTATACTTCAACAGGGTAGCCACTAGCTATGTGTAGCTATTGAACCTTTGAAGTATGGCTACTGTGACTATGAAATAGTAGTTTTGTTTTATTTAATAGTGTTGAGTTGAAATGTGAAGTCAATATTTGGCCATCCTAGAGAGCATAATGTAGGTAAATAGACCCCTGCATCTTCTCCAGGACAGCTCCTACCTGAGTTGCTTCCATTTCATCCCTGGCCCATACTAGGGGATCACTCTCCTTATTTTCACTTCTGATCCTTCATCTCTCAATCTGGTCAGTCCTTATTCTGTAAAGTTTCGCTCTTTTCCTTGCTTCCTCCTCTTATCTTGTCTCTGACAAGAAGCACTTACTATACACAGTAGCTGTGGTTGGAAGATTTTTCTCCTTCTTTGGAGCAAAGTAGAGAAAAGAAGTGCCCACACAATTTCTATAAGAAAACAAAATAATTTTTAAAAACCAAAATGTCAAGATACAACCCTCTCACCCTTCATTGCAAGTACTAGTGTAGAGGGGAGAAGTCTAGTTTTTTGTGGGCTTTTTTATGATGACAGATGTTAGAATTATGAGTTTAGAGTCAGGGGTGAAGGCTTCTTAGTCTTTTTTTTTCTTTTTTTGCCAATCCTGGGCCTTGAACCCAGAGTCTGAGCACTGTCCCTGGCTTCTTTTTGCTCAAGGCTAGCACTCTACCACTTGAGCCACAGCACCACTTCTGGCTTTTTCTGTATATGTGGTGTTGAGGAATCGAACCCAGGGCTTCATGTATGCGAAGCAAGCACTCTACCACTAGGCCACATTCCCAGCCCTCTTTTTTTTTTTCTTAAAGGTTTACTTCCCAGATCCCAATTCCAGGTGTTTCTAACATCAAATGCTGGTGGTCTAGGTATCTGTATTTCTTGAACATCCTGCAGAACTTCTATATTTCATCAAGTTTGATAGACTTAGAACTTTTAAGTTGGTCCATTCAATCTCATCCTCAAAGCTTGTTTTGCTTTACAATGTTTATGTCCAGTTTTTGCAGTTTTTCATCTCTTCTTTCCTGTGTTACTGTTACCTCCAATATCCTCCCTTCTTTCTCTAAGCTGCTACAAATACAAATCAGCTTGTCAAATGAGACAAATATACACAATAATTGTAAATGAACTGTGCAAAATGACCATAGGTTTCCTCTCTCTGAAGTGCCCTACAATGTGTGGACTCTTTAACATATGCCTACTAACTTTTCTTTCTAGGAGTTTGTTCCCTTTTGCCTTGCTCCCTAAAACAATTCATTTTCTTAGGGATGTTTTGCTAGTCAGTGTATTTATTAATAGCTTTACATTATCCTAAGTTCTCATTCGGCAGTGATTCTATTTGCTTCATCACCTCTGTGTTAGCGTTGCCAACCAGTCTAGACATTGTATAAAAAATAATTCCCTCTGGAAATCATTGGCACAGGACTGCCTCTATCTATGGATATTTCTCTTAGGAGATTTGAAGTCTTTCTGGCAGACAAGAATGTTGTCCTAGGAGATCCACCCCGTGGCCAATATTACATAAGGAATAAGGCAGGTCAATGACTCATATTCATTTAATAGAATTCAAGCAATAGAAATAGTGGGTTATGCATATATGGCACATGCAATTCATCTCTAACTAAAAAGAGGACCTGCAGAAAGTTGCAGCTTGGGGAAACTTAGAAATGACTCTGAATTTATGTTAGTGGAGATGAGGCACTTAAACATCTTGCTCTGAGACATTAAAAATAGCTCTTCCCACCAGCTGTTGCTCCTTATTTTGGAGAGTGGGGGAGGGCATCACATGGTTGATGAAACTGCTCTCAGTGGCTGTATTATATTCTGTTAGAAAGGACTTGCATGTAGGTTGAGCATTCCAATCTGTTACTTCCCCATCGGTCCATTGCTAAGTCAGTCGTGTGCAGCAAAGATGCCTAATGCTGCATGTTCCGGGTGATCTCTGTTGCAAGCCAAGAGTCGTTTACCAACTTCATATACTTAAAAGCCTTAGTTCACCTTGGCCCAAGACCCCACTAGAGGGCCACGCCCCCTGCGCCGGAGATTCGGGAGTCCGAGTTCCGCAAGTGGGGACCCCCTCCCAGCCCTGCCCAGCAGCCTTCTGGGAGTTGTAGTTGGTGTTACTCGCACCCAAGCCTCCGTGACAGACTCTTGGACTACAAATCCTAGCAGGCACCTCGCCCCGCACCCGCACTCCCACCACTGGGAGGGCCGAGGCACTCTGAGAGCTTCACCTGCGGGCGGAGGAAGCTGAAAGCGGCGGCAGCTGGCAAAATGGACAACGCAGGCAAGGAGCGAGAAGCAGTACAGCTGATGGCGGAGGCCGAGAAACGGGTCAAGGCCTCCCACTCCTTCCTCCGAGGGCTGTTCGGGTGAGCGCTGTAGTGTGCGTGCCCAAGGGTGCCCCGTACTCCCCCCGACCCCCATCCGCTACCCTTGCAAGGTCCCCAGTACACCTTCGGGGTCCACTGAGCGCTCCTGGAGTCCCTCAGGTCCCAGGGCCACCCTTGATCACCAAGGTGGCGCCTGAGGACCCCATGCGTCCTCCAGAGACCTTCTTAGACTCCCATCGCCCCCTCTGGGTGCTAGAACAGCCCCCAGGGCCTGCGCACCCCCAACCTTCCTAGGTCCCCAATGTCTTTTGCACCCCTTAGAAAGTGCTTCGGGTTCCTTAGCCCCCACGCGCATTCCAGATTCCTCATCATATCTCTCTGGAGTAGCCCCCCCCCCCATTCTCTTTGGAGGATCCCTCGGCCTCCTCGCGACCTCCAGAGGTCCCCCCAAGCTCTCCTAAAGACTCCCAGAATGGCCCCAGGGACCCCCAGCCACTACACTCCTCCAGAGACCTCCGCGTCCCCCTCATTTTCTGCCCCCAGCATTGGCATTGCCAGGATTTGGGGTTCCGGGGTTCCACACCTGGATCTGAGGCGACTAAGATTTGTGCTTTTCGTGGGGATGGAGCCCATTGAGCTCCGGGGAGACCCACGTAGCTGGCATGAGGGGTGAGGGGTGCTGTCCAGGGATCCAGCCCAGTGCTTGACTCGCACATCTGCCGGCTGCCCGCGGGGAGGGCCAGGCCACCGCCCCCATTCCCCGGGGAATGGCTCTCTGGCTCTGGCCCAGGGCCCTGGCGACCAGTAGACATTTAGTAAATATTCCTTGGATGAAAGGAATTAATTTCTTCAGTATTGTGTTTTTCCGCTACCAGAAGTGGCCTTATTACCATTGCCACCAGTTTGATTAAAGATAACGTTTTAAGCCCACAGCTTTTGGGAATTCCCTGTAGTTCTGTCGTACTGTTTTAGGATAGGTGTTTTTTCTTTAATTCCTAGCTCTCAAAAAGCAGAGCCTGCACTGACAGCTTGTGCTGGCCGGGCTGTTGATTATGTGAATGATTCAGCTGTTTGTGATGAGAAGGAAAGAAATTTCGATCTTTCTTTTTGAAATTGAAGGTCCTCTGCTGTCACCAAGAGCACCATTTTATTCTCAAGCAGGAGCCATAACACATACTTGTTAGACACAATTTCATTTCTAAACAAATTCAATTTTGTCTCAGTTCAGAAAACACAGCTAGTGAATGAACTTTTGGCTGGTTTTGCAAAGTTCATCCTTTTGGTTGCAGATTATAACATTGAAGTATTATGTGATATTTTAATGGTAAACCTTTATAGATACCTCTCCAGGAAAGGCTTATGAATAAGTTTCAAAAGTGTGTGGTAGTCTAGTCTGCAAAGATGTATAAAGATAATGTCCCTGTCTCCAAGGACTTCACGGAAGGCCTTTATTACAGCTGGTTTCTGAACTTCTCACATGAAATATGACTCAGAGATATGCCTTGTTTCCCTTTTAAACGTTTCTCTTAGTATTTAAGGTTAAGAAGACATTTAAAATTCATTCAGATAAATTCTAATGCCTTGGTACTTCATGCCAGCAGGAGATCTTAATGTTACATTGAGTTTCAAATCAGGATGTACTTCTTAATTGTCCAAGGGTGGGGGTGCGGGACAGCTCTGGATACTTACCTTTGGTCAAAAGACATTTTGTTTTGGCCTTTTTTTTTTTTTTTTAATCTAGATCAAATCTTGAGGCAATAATCCTGAAAGGATTCTGAGAAATCTTTGCTTTTAAAGAAATATCTTTTGATTATTTCTACCCTACATCACTGACAGGCCATATAGGAAGACCTTCAGCTTTATTCACATTCACTTGCACATAAGTCATTGTATCCAGGTCTAACCTGGATATAGGAGCCCAGTTTATTATCCTGGCTATTGGAACTTTGGGCAAGTTAGCTTTGTTTCTCTGAGTCTCATTCACCTCTGTTATAATATGGGATATTAAATAGTACATCTAATAATTAAGGAGAGTTTTGTGAACATGTTTGTGAAACATTGAGGGCTATGGATGTTGGAGATAATGCATATCAGAAATTAACTTGTATATTCTTTAAAATTGTCAGCTCCAGTTATTTATCAAGAAAGTTAGAGGGGAGAATGAATGAAGTAGCTTTTCTAGGATTTCAGAGCTAAAGACTTGATTGTGTGGTCTTGTAATGAAATAAATAACCTGAAAGAGTTTGTAATCGGTTTAAGTGCCATGTGAGTGTTATTTATACTTTTGAGGACTGTGTTGTTTCCTGTAATACTTGACTTCTGTCAAGCTTAGAGAAAGAAGAGTACTTAGAGTTCTGTGAAGAAAAAAAACAAGTTTGCTTCTAATTTCAGTGAGAAGATAAGATTTTTTTTTATTATCAATGTTAGATGTTTAGTGTCCCATGTTTTAGGTAGGTAGCATCATGTGCACCTGTCATCCCCCTTCTAGGCTGCAATACAAGTTACTTTACTCTGATACCCTACCAGCTGTATCTTTAAAGTAATGTAGCCTGTACTCACAGCAGACTCTTGAATTAACAACACAGAATCAACAAGACACACATATGCCTGAATATAATTGGAACACATATAACTTAAGAGCTAAGCAATTAGTGTTTACAAGGGGATAGATGATACTGTCTTAAGGATATGGTGGCAAATAAAAGGTGTTTGGCATATTGCAGATGCTTTTACATCACAGACATTTGTGATACCCTCACTGCAGGTTAAAGCCTATTCTCCTTCACTCAGTGTTGATCTGCCACCGACACTGGCTTTATGGCAGTACTGTTTTCTCAGCACTATTCCATAGCTCTTACTTTATGTTAATAAAAGGATGAGAATATGCACACATATTCACAAGAAAGAACTAGTTAATATTTCTTCAGATTGTTAGGCACAAATTTTATGCTTTGCTTGGTAGGTAAGTTGTCCGTGTACTTTCCCAGCATACCTTTCTCCCATTGCACTCTCCCCCAGGAAAACAGCTGAAAAGGGATTGCAAGAACCTCTGCTACTTCTTTTTTGCTTTTCTACATGATTGCTGCTTAGTTAAATCATTATGTGTTTCTGTAGCTGTGGATAAAATTAAATCTTAATTTCCTGCGGTCATCCCTCGCTATATTGCAGTTTGCTTATTGCATCTTCACTGTATCATGGGCTTACAAAACAACAAGCGTAAAGTCTGGGAGTATCGCCTAGTGGTACAGTGCTTGCCTTGTATACATGAAGCCCTGAGTTTGATTCTTTACACTACATATGTAGAAAAAGCCAGAAGAGGCATTGTGGCTCAAGAGGTAGAGTGCTAGCCTTGAGCAAAAAGAAGCGCTCAGGCCCTGAGTTCAAGCCCCTCACCTACCATGGGAGTTATGTTCCAGAGAACCCTATGCTAGGTAAAAATCCATGAAGCAGCAATAAGTGAGCTGTGACATAGTGAGGGACAACTATATAATGCTGCTACTTTGTGGATTTTCACCTGTTACAGAGGTCTCCGAAATGTAACTCTCGAGATAGATGAGGAATCAGTATAGTATAGTATAGCTCCTTCCATAATGAGCTGTAGAATTTTGTAGTAATTTCAGGTTTTTAATTTACATCTTGATGAGACAGTAGTGTCATCTTAAACTGGTCAGAAGCAGAAATAGTTTTAAAATGCAAAGATCCCCTTACTGTCAGCTCCATTTGTTGCTAGGAGACCAGAAACTGAGGTTAACCTGCACAGTGCCATCTAAGAAAGTGGTACTTAAGAATCATAGTAGAAATGTTAGTGCTGTCTTCCCTTCTTTCCAATGGTTCTTAAACTCAGAGCTTGTAAAAGAGCTAGGAATCTGGCAGGGTCAGTGTAAAGTGGCAGTGAAGGAACCTACTGACTATCTTGATAATATCATGAATCTACAGTTGACTAGCTATTTGTAAAAGCACTATAGGATATTATCTTAGTTCATTTGGCTTTATTTCAGTAAAGATTGTGTCTCTACATTCTGCCTAAATATGTAGTCTCTTGTGTAGCCTTCATAAAACATTTAGGACTTTCTCAGCTATAATTATTAATATTCAAACAGATTTAGCTTTTAGAAAAAAAAATCATTAAGGACTGGACTGTCATGTGATAGAGCACCATCCGGGAGTGAAAAAGCTAAGCAGGAGTGTAAGGCACTGAGTTTAAAAACCCCGTTACCAGCACCAAAACAAAAAACAAAAAAACCACAAACCCAACAACCTGTTAGGGTAACTTTACATATAGAGACAAATTATATGTATTAAAATGTGTATTTTAATGTAAGAACTAGAATAATCTATAGGCAGTTATTTCATATATTATATAAAGCAAATACAATAATATTTGTGGCTCTGGTTTCTCATTTGGTGTTTGATGAGTATAGCCGACCACATAAGTCATTCTCAGGGGGCTTCTGTTTTTTGTTTTAACTTTCAAATGGGCAGGGTTGCTAGGTTTGAATGGGGTGTCAAGATGTCAGAATGCATATTCAACTGCACAGAGGTGTGTTATTGTTAATTTGAATCATTTAGTTTTCTAGTTTTAGGTCATTTCAGTTGGGTGTCAAATGATATGCCACCTAACCTGGATTTTTTCCTGCTTGCATTTTTTCAGTGTTCACCATGTATTCAATCTTTCATTCTTGTGAGAATTACTCTGAGAAGTAAGGAGGGTAGGAGCACCTGGTAGGTGGCTCCTTGGGAGTCTATTCTGTTTCGTCACTATGGTGAAACACATCACCCAGCTAGTGGCAGCAGGCAGCTGGTGAATGTTGGTGGGGAAACTGAACATACGAACACTAATACAAATCCTGACTTTAAAAAATTTTACTTTTGTCTGTGTATGTGTGTGTTTTTTAAGCAAATGTATAGCTGAGCACTGGTGGCTCACACTTGTAATCCTACCTACTCAGGAGGCTGAAATCTGAGGATCATATTTCAAAGCAAACCTGGGCAGGAAATTCCATGAGACTCTTATCTCCAATTAACCACCAAAAGTAGCTCAAAGTGGAGCTCTGGCCTAAGTGGTAGAGTGCTAGCCTTAAGCAAAAAAGCTCAAGAGCAGACCTGAAGTCCTGAGTTCAAACTTCAGAGTTGGCACACACACACAAAAAAGAGCAAAGGTGTAATAAGTGAAGAGGTGTTATGTTACTTTCTTTTGTTATTTACTTAAACATTTATTTTAAATGAATGTTAAGCATTTTTCATACATAGTGGAAAAGTACAATAATACAGAGTGTTTTAGTTGGACAGTAAAATTCTTCCAGTTATCCTTTTTTTTTTTTTTAATGTCACCTACCCCAAAGTAATATATTTGGGGGAGGAAACTGGAATTTGAACTCAGGGCCTTATACTTGTTAAGTAGTCTACCATTGAGGTACACTGCCATCCTTTTCCTCTCCAGGTACCTGTATGTACCACAATTTGCCTACTTTAGTCTTCATACAATATGACATACACATGCCATTATACCTAGCTTTTAATGTTGAAATGAAGTCTTGACTTTTCTGCTGGACTAGCTTGCAGCCGTACTCCTCCCAATCTTAACTTCTCAGGTAGCTAGGATTATAAGAATGAACCACCAGTGTCCAGCCCAAAGAAATCATTTTTAACTGTCTCTTTTCAGTTGTTCTCATAGTTACCATCATGATTCTAACTAATTCTAGGATACTCCTGAATTCTGTATCTGTTGGTTCTACTGGAAATGTTGATGAATTTTGCTGGAGCTTATATAGCCTTTTATGCAAATAATAAATTAATTAAACTCAAACAGATTAATAAGTCAACTCTGAATGGAAATAGTTATCATGGTAAGGAAGTATCTCAATTCTGACTTTATTGTGTATTTTCATTGGGAGTTAATGGGTTTTGAAGGTCTTACCAATATCTATGGAGATAAACATGATTTTTAGGGTAACTAGTATGTTCAATAGTGAATGGCTTCATACTGAATTATCCTTGAATTCCTGGATTACACACCTCTCTAGATGATGATGATGATGATGATGATGTAGTGACAATGATGATTAGAGATAAGGTGGCATTAAACTGAATCCTTCTGCCTCAGCATCCTGAGCATTAGGATTACAGGAATGTGCCCATCTCTATACTATATTTTCCTTTAATAAGTTCCCTTTATGTCTGCCCTTACATATTTCATTTGGGATTATTTTATTTAAAATTCTTTTGTGTATAGTCTTTGATCAAGTTTTAGTACTGGTGTAACAGGTTCCTCTTTTTTATGTGGGTCATGGGGCTTGAACTCAAGGCCTGGGCTGTCCTTGAGCTTCTTTTGTGCTTAAGGCTACCACTTGAGTCACGGCACCACTTCTGGAATTTTCTGAGTAGTTTATTGGCGATAAGAGCATCACAGCATCCTGCCTGGGCTGATGCCAACTTCAACCATCAGATCTCAACCTCCTGAGTATCTAGGATTATAGGGCCAACAGCTCCTGACAACAGGTATGTCGTAAAAAGAAATTTGGAGTTTTTCCTTTTAGATTGTGATCTTTGAAAGGTTTTTATACTTTTATTTTAGGGTTTTTTTTCTTTTAGATTGTGGTCTTTGAAAGGTTTTATATTTTAGGTTTTTCTTAAATTTTAGATTTTATTGAAAGGGGATTAAAATAGGATATCACTATGTGTGTAGCCCTGGTTGGCCTCTAACTTGCTATCCTTCTGCCTTGCCTCCTAAGAACTGAAATTACAAGGCATATTTTATCTAGATCATATACCATGAAAGAACCATCCAGGTACTTTGGAAGTTTATGTAAAATCCTCTTTTGGTGTGTATTTCTTTGATAACTTTCTCTTTGGGATTTGGAGTGTTTAAATTTTCTATTTGTACTGAAGCCAGTGCTTGGTAAATTTTATCTTCCTAGGAGATTATTAATTTCAGCTAAGTTTTAAAATGTTTATTTGTAGAGTTGTATGAAACAGTCTTTTATGGCCTGTACAAGTTGTTTGTTTCTGTAGTTACCTCCTTCATGGTTGTATCGTGCTTTCTCCTTTTCCCTTGATTCTTTTTGTTTTATCTAACAACCGTGATTTGGTTTATTAGTTGTTCTGCTTTCTGCTTCTATGTAATTGATTTCTACTTTTACTTTGTTTTCTTTTCACTTTCCTTGGCTTCTTTTGTTTTTCTCTCTAGCTTCTTCGGGGAGGAATGGGTAGTTTGCTATTTCCATTTTTATTTGTATGAAACAAATATTTAAGATGATGAACTTTAAAACTGCTTTAATTGTTCACTGTGGATCTTGACATTTAGACAAGGATTTTATTTTAGCTTGTTTCCCCTTTTTTTGTCAGTTATGGGGTTTGAGTCTAGGCACTGTCCCTGAGATCTTTTTTGCCCAAGGCTAGCCCTCTACCACATTGAGCCACAGGTTTTCTGGTGATTAACTGGAGGTAAGAGTCTCATGGCCTTTACTGCCCAGGTTGGCTTTGAACTGTGATCCTCAGATCTCAGCCTTTTGAGTAGTGAGGATTCCAGGCATGAGCCACTACTGCTTGGCTTGACATTGTTTTTCTTTTGATCCAAAAGTTCAGGATAATGTATAGGAACTTCATCAGCTTCATAGGCAAAATCTCCTTTTTATATGTTAATTTACAGTTTTCCTTATAATCAGGGAACTTGAGATTTTCTTTGCCACCATATGTACTTTAGAAGAAAGTGGGTATTTTCTTAACAGGGCTTGATATTATTCATAAAATGTAATCACTAATTATACTATGTCAGTATTTCTTTTTTTATCCACTTGATCTGCTTTGAACAACAAGGGTACACTAATGTCTCTTTTAACTGTTTTTCTACCTTCTTATATCTCCTGTAGTTTGTGTTTTCAAAAGATGGCTGATATGTTTTTGCTACATAGATATTTATACCTAATGTAATTTCATTATGAATTTTACCTTTCGTACTATAAACTGTACTTGTTTAACATATTGAGTGCTTTGAGTCCAAATTCTACTTTGTCTGATTCCAGGATAGCAATCCTTTCTTACTTGTTATTTGTGTGTCTGCTTTAGAACAGTATTATGTAAGCAGATTAAACACTTAGCTAGTGCCTGTGCCTGTGTTCCACAGCCCCCTATTGAGCCTGTGGTGGCCATGTGACTAACATTGAGGAAGTACAAGTGGAGGGGACACATGCTCCCATTGCTCCCATTAGACAAAAGTGCAGTGACACCCCCGCTCCCCCCGCATGCTGCCATGGCTTTATTCCTTCTATAAGAAAATAAGAGGGCCTAGCACTGGTGACACATGTTATCATCCCAGCTACTCAGGAGTCTGAGATCTGAAGGGATTGCAGTTTGAAGCCAGCCTAGGCAAAAATAAATAAATAAATAAAATCTGTAAGACTCTAATTAATGCAAAATGCTGGAAGTGGGTGTGTGGAAGTAGAGATATAGCTCAAGTGATACACTCTAGCCTTGAGCAAAAAGAGCCTGAGACCCTGAATTCATGCCTCATAGAGAGAGAGACACAGAGAGACAGAAACCGAATGAGAGAAAAGAGGAGTGGGGGAAGGTGGGGGGAGAAGGGGAGGGGAGGGGAGGAAAGCTGGCCATCCCAGAGAAGAGTCTCCATTCCATAATAGTGAATGATGACACTTGGAGACAGAACTAGCCTGCAGTAATTATCAGGTGAAAATTAGCAAAAGAAACTTTTTGGACATATCAGGGTCATTTGTGGTGGTGGCAGATTAGCAAATATTGGTTTATATTTTTTCTATACTTTAAACCATCTATTTTAAACCTTTCAGAATAGCTTTACTTTAGTTAACCTCTCATACTTAGCACAAAGTTGAGTTTCATTTCATGAAATGAAAATGTCATTCATATGATGGTTTATTTAAACGGTCACACCGCTTTGGTATATTAGTTGTGCATTATGTTTTATCAAGTTAATAACTAGGAGATGTTGCTGGCAAATGAAGACATGGGGGAAAGGGGAGAAAGAAAAGGCAGCAGGGGCAGAGCTGCCCTGTGTGGGAGACACCTGCCATGGCCCTAAGCACTGACAGTGAGACTTAACATGTTTTTCAGCCCATTGATATGGCTTGAAACTTCATCAGAATATTCTGATGATAGAATTGGATTCCTTCCCCCCAGCCCAGCTCCGCATGTACATCTTTACAACACTATCACTGTCACTTTGGGAGATAATGCTACTATAATATCTTGTCATTTTAAGGCACTTTATTTCTGCCCCAGCATTTGTCACCTTGTTCTTTCGGCTGTATCTCAGGATGTGTGTGCCTTTAATTCCCACATGTCTACTTTGATACCTCCCTCCTCCCACCTACAGTTTTAAAATAGTCTGTATTATCATCACCACTGTGGTACAGTGCTCCAAAGCAGTGATTATTCAGGATGAAAGAAATCAACACTCCAGATTGTTTGAGGATTAATTTGTTTCTAATGTTTGGATGTGTTGGCACTTTGACCTCAGTTGAACATGATAGGGCTGGATGTACTGTCTTCGACTTCTACCCCTGAGGTTTGATCTTCTTATAGCATTCTAACCTTCCTGTAGGCAGTACAACCCCTTCCTAGTGTTTTCTGGCATGTATTGATATCAACAAATGTTTTCTCTTGGTCAGGAAGAGGATTTTTACCTTGCTGCTAGAATTGAAACAGTTTGCCCTGCTTGGGCCAGAATGGTAGCAGTTCTTCTGCCAGCTGGCCAGTATTTTCTTTTATGGTAGAGGAAACATTTGGTTCTTCAAGGTCTGAACCCCATAATAACCAAAACTACTAATTTAACCCTGTCATTTTAGTGTCATATGCTATATTACTTTATAACATAATTTCCCAAAATCCAGTTTCTGTTTTCAAGAAACTTCTATCCCTGTTTAGAACTCTGGTTAGCAATCATTTGAATAATTTGAATGTAAATTCTGAATATTTATCCTCAAAACCTGACAATTAATTTTATATACATAGAACTGGTAAGCATTTAGTATGATTTTTGAAATGTAATTTTTCATGAAGCTTTACAATTGCACTCTCTTTATAGCAAACGGGTTTTTAGAATTTTTAAAATGAGAGTACTTGTAGTGAGTAGTTCAAGGATGTGCAGTCACTTGGTCTAGCTGGTTTTTTTTAGTGTTTATAAAGATCACTAAATTTGAAGTCAGGATTCAGCTGTACCATTCCCTTAGGCTGGGTAACAAGAGTAAGCCATTGGCCTCTTTTCTGTTAAAGAGAGATAGTGCCTTTTGCGATTCTTATAATAATGAAAATGGTATAACATGTAGAAATATAGGAGTTCTCTTATTCTTAGCTGTGTCAATCTCTGAAAATAGTAGGATGAAGCACATTTTAATTAAACTAGCTTTATTTATCAACCTTTAACAAGAATGACTGCATTGTAATTACAGTTCAAAATTCCTGGTACATTTTACAAAAACAAGACCCAGGAAAGTAGACAGCACTTGTTAGATCTAGAGAGCTATGTCTATAATCAAGAAGCTTCACATTGCTAACAATTTTCCATTAAAAAAGCTACTTGCGGGGCTGGAGATATGGCCTAGTGGCAAGAGTGCTTGCCTTGTATACATGAAGCCCTGGGTTCAATTCCCCAGCACCACATATTCAGGAAATGGCCAGAAGTGGCACTGTGGCTCAAGTGGCAGAGTGCTAGCCTTGAACAGTGCTCAGGTCCTGAGTCCAAGCCCCAGGACAGGCAAAAAAAAAAAAAAAAAAAAAAAAAGTAGATTTAAAAAGAGAAAAAGGAGTATGAGAATAAGGCTCTACTTTCTCTGGCTTCCTTTTTGGTTTGGTTTCTTGTTGTCCTGTCATTCACTGTAACATAACATATAACCTCCAAAGGGATTTTGTTTTGTTTTATATTTATTTATTTATTTACTTAATGGGTGAAGGTAACAGCTTCATTTAGGGACAGAAAAACAGACAGATAATTCATTATATACATTTTATCCATATAAATCACCGAATTATAATTCAGTGCAACTATTGCAACAGTTTTAAAGCTTCTTTACCCCAGAAAGAAACGATACCCCTTTTAGCTATTATTACCTCTCCATACTCCCTTAACACTCTGAGGTCTATATTTATTATTCTCCTTTTTGCTATTGTAAGAGTATTCCTGAGACTGAATTTACAAAGAACAAACGTTTCTTAAAATTATGGGGGTTGGGGCTGGGAATATGGCCTAGTGGCAAGAGTGCTTGCCTCCTATATATGAAGCCCTGGGTTCAATTCCCCAGCACCACATATACAGAAAATGGCCAGAAGTGGCACTGTGGCTCAAGTGGCAGAGTGCTAGCCTTGAGCAAAAAGAAGCCAGGGACAGTGCTCAGACCCTGAGTTCACGGCCTAGGACTGGCCAAAAAAAAAAAAAAAAAAAAAAAAGTGCAAGATCAAGCCACTGGCACCAAGTATCTGAGTCTTGTTGCTTAGTCTTCGCATGACAGAAGTCTGAAGGTAGAATGAGTGTTGTGTTCTCCCGTGGCAGAGGAATGAGAATATCCACTCCCATAAGTCCAAACCAATTCATCAGGCCCTACCTTCCAACTTTGTTGCATTGTAATTAAGTTTCAACATGAGTTTTATGCTTTCAATGCATGAATCTAGTTGTAGTAATTGTCTTGAATGAGGACCTACTCTGCAGTGATTGCCATAGCAGCAATTATCCATGGGAGATTTCTTTAGATCCTCATAATAACCCAAGGTATAGATGATATCCATAGTTTACATATACATATCTAAGAGGAGAAATTAGAGGGCTCTCTGAGGGTCAGACCATTAGTGCCTCAGGCCCCACTCACCCCTGGGCCTAACTCTATGCCCAGCCTCGACTGTAGATAGTTCTCATTGACACATGCCTTGCTGCAGCTCAACTTTATCCAGTTCCTGGGACATGTGTTTGCACATGTATATCATGTGACGTCTCCCTGTCTCTGAGTCATTGAGTCCATGATCCACTCTGAATTCTTCATTATGCACATAATGAAGTCGCTTCCCAAATCTCGATTTTCCTCTTATTTTATATTTATAGTGCCAGTAGACACAAAAGATGAATGTCTTTTGTAGAAGGGCCTTGGCATAGGAGAAGCAGTGTTGCATTAGGAAAGTCTGCAGATATTACCAAAGATCAGTTTTGGTTTTGTGTATGAGGAAGTTGCTGAGCATTTATAGACATCCTTCTGTAGAAACAGCTGCCCCCTGAAGAATTTACTGTGCTCTCCAGAACTACTTGTATTCATTCAGCCACTGGTGCCCTGTCCTCAGGGTGCTGTACTGAGTAAGGGCTGCAACCTAAATACTCCTGTGATAAGGCAAAGGCTTGCCCTAATACAGAAGTAGGATAGTGTGCTTTCCCAGAGGCTCTGGATTCAGGCTTTGATTTTTGTTTTTATTTTATTGTTTTGGGTTGTTGTTTTGTTTGGAGACAGGGTTTTACTATTTAGCTCAGGCTGGCCTTGAATTTATTACTTTTTTCCCCTGTCACTTACAGGGCTTGAACTTGGGGTCTGGGCTCTGTCCCTGAGCTTTTCTGATCAAGGCTAGCATTCTACCACTTTGAGCCACAGCTCCTCTTCCTGTTTTGTGGTGGTTAATTGGAGATGAATCTCATGGTCTTTCGTGCCTGGGCTGGCTTTGAGCCACAGTCCTCAGATCTCAGCCTCCTAAGTAGGTAGGATTACAGGTATGAGCCACCAGCTCCCAGCTTTTGAAATCACTGTCAGTCTAAAATGACCTTGCATTCCTTATCTCTCCTGCTTCTTCTTCTAGAGACCTGGGATTGCAGGCATGTATCACCATGACCAGCCTTCAGGTTTTATTTTTATTTTTAAGTCTGAATAGAGATAGTGGTAAACTCTTGAAAAATAAGGTAAAGGTGTCTTTGTCCTTTGAATTCAATCTCCTTTGAGAAATAGGCTTCTAATTACTTGGACTAAAAACTTACAGTTTTTATATATTCATAAAAATAACTGGTTAAGGTAGAGAACTCCCAACTTAGCCAGAAGTATGTTTGAGTCCCATTTCTATTGTAGCTATGCTGTGTGCTTACAGTTGATGACTTCACTGTTATATGCTTCAGTTTTCTCATCTGGAATATGGAGACCGTAATAGTATTTCCCATTTGTCCAGCATATAGAAAGTGCTCACTAAATGTTCATTATTTTCCTGGGTCAAGCCCTAGTACTGCCCCTCCCCAAACATTTATTATTGTTTTGTTTTTGTTTATACCAGTGCTGGATCTTGGATCTCAAGGCCTGGGTGCTATCCTTAAGATTAGTTTGCTCAAGGCTAGTGCTCTACCACTTGAGCCAAAGTTCTACTTCTTGCTTTCTTGGTAGTTTAGTAGTAATAGTAGTCTCACAGACTTTCCTGACTAAGCTGGCTTCAAACTGTGATCCTCAGAGCTCATTACAGGTACAAGCCACCAGCACCTAGAGGATGAATAATATGGATGGTTGCTGTAATAAAAATATAACCTCATGTTTAAATTTTTTTTGTAGAGGAAACACAAGAATAGAAGAGGCTTGTGAAATGTATACCAGAGCTGCAAATATGTTCAAGATGGCTAAGAACTGGAGTGGTATGTACAAAGGTTTTACTTGTTTGCTTTTCACACAGATACTTTAAAGTCAGTTTGTAAGAAGAAATAATTTTTGTGTTGCCCTTAAAGAATAAGTGGTGGCTCTGGTGACAAGTATCATTCACTTGCAGGATGATGTAAGGGAACTAAGCAGGGACAGCCCCTAAGGCACTAGGCTGACAAATAAAAAGCCAAAATTGTTTGGAATTAGGGAGAGTAATCTTTGCTTCTTACAAATGTTGTCAGATAAATACAGGCCATAACGAATGAAAGTTGTCTTAAAATTCAAACTACTAGGAAAAAATAGAAAAGCCTGGCTTTCATTAAACATCAGTTGAGGCTGGGAATATGGCCTAGTGGCAACAGTGCTTGCCATGTATACATGAAGCCCTGGGTTTGATTCTTCCCCAGCACCACATATATAGAAAATGGCCAGAAGTGGTACTGTGGCTCAAGTGGCAGAGTGCTAGCCTTGAGCAAAAGGAAGCCAGGGACAGTGCTCAGGCCCTGAGTTCAAGGCCCAGGACTGGCAGAAAAAAAAAAGAAAGAAAGAAAAAAACATCAGTTGAAACTTTCTAACCCTTCCCTACTTCTGATATAAGAGATTGAGAGATCATGGAGAACTGAAACCCTGGGGGATCTTTATATCAGCCCCTGCAGACTCATCACTATTTTTTATTTTATTTTATTAATTTTGAGAAATAATCTCAGTACTGCTCAGACTGGCCTGGAACTCACCATTTTCTGTGACAGCCACCCATGTGTTAGGAGTACCAGTGTGCACCACCATGCCTGACTTCATTATTATTTTCTCAGAAAGTGTTTTCCTACTTAGTAAAATTCCTCATGAAGAATATCAGCATTATTATTTTCATTCATTTGGTCTGAAAGAATGGTCCTTTCTGACATTGATTTGAGAAAATAAATGCCTCCTACCCTGAAAAAGAGACTTCATGACCCAGTAAGTAAAAATGGAGACAGTCTTAGACCAGAGCTGGGAGGGGTGTGAGTCTCTAGTTCTGTTCACAGCTTCCAGGTGATGTGGGGGTAGCTCCCTTGGCTTCTCTGTAAGCTGTTTGTTTCCTTTTTTTGCCTTTAAGGCAGACACTTTAGAATTGTCATTTCAAAGGAAAAAATGCTTTCAACAGGATGGACCTGAAAGGTCCTTTGTAGCTGTACACTGTGGTGCAGTGGTGGTGATCATAACACCATTACAGCTTGTTATGGTTTTGAAGTTCTCTTGTGATTAAGCTAACGCTTTTGATTCTTACCGGCATTAGGTCAATTTTCACATTAAGGACCTTTAGCCTGAGAAGTAGGGAGACTTCCCAGGGGCCACTGAGTTTAATGGATTCCTTTAAAGACACTTCCAGATCTGGGGATATTAAACTGGCACTTGTTGGCAAGGACTGGAATGAGTGCTCAGAGTGAAAACGTAAGCCAGCAACTGGTTTGAGAAAGTTAATACACAATAATAATGTATAATAATTAAAGTATTCTCTGTTCTTGGGGAAATAGAGGTAGGCCAGACAAACTTCGAATCTGTAATATTACACTGAGAAAGAAAAGAATGGGTTCTGGGATAATAAATACAAAAGTACCAAAAATGAAATGCCAGCAGGAGGATACATATGTAAGTTGTAATGGAGTGATGATGTTTTAAACATGCCAAAGCATAGGCATGAACCAAGGATAAAGCTGCATGAATAACAATGTCTAAAGCCAGTATAACCTGAGAAAGCACTTTCTAGTTACAACAAATGAGGAAAAGTATGCATCCTCTTTCTTTAGGTGTGGCTTAGTTTGCTTAATATGATTTTTTCCCAAGTCTTTCCATTTCCTTACGAAATCTACAAGTAAACACACTGGATGGTAAAAGAAAAAAAATACACTGTGCCATGATAAATTATACAGGACCCTAGGCATTCACATTCACATAGTGAGACAAAAGGAGGATATTCTTTTTTTTTTTTTTCTCAAGGCTAGCACTCTACCACTGGAGCCTCAGTGTCACTTCTGGCTTTCTCCTTATATGTGGTGCTAAGGATTCAAACCCAGGGCTTCATGTATGCAAGGCAAGCACTCTACCACTAGGCCATATTCCCAGCCCCAAAGGAGGATATTCTTAAGAGAGGATCACAAAAGTTCAGTAGCTATGGGCATATGATCATATAGAATGATGTTTATTGAAATGAACTCCAAGAAATGGAAACAAGAGTTTTTCTGTTATTTTGCTTCTTGTTTTTTCTTTTCTCCCTCATCACTGTTTTTTGTTTTTGTTTTTGATTTCCTGAGCATTTGTCTTGTATGTAAGTTTATCTGTTTGGGGGAGGGTAAGAGGGCGCACAGAAATAGTGGGACAAAGGGTAAACAAATGCAGCAGTGGTGCTCACTAGACGCTGTGTTGAAAATGAACTATACAACTTTTGGGGGAGGGGAGTCTAGAGGGGAAAACTGGGAGAGTGGAGGTGACACTACTCAAAAAGAAATAGACTCATTACCCGACTTATGAAATTGTAACCCCTCTGTACATAACCTTTACAATAACAATTATATAATTATGTATAAATATATAGGAAGTATATTTATATATATGTCAAATATCTATCTATCTGACCTTTCTAAGCACTTAAGATTCTAAGCCAGTACCACGTTCTTCTGAAGCAGTGTTCCTTAAAGCGACTCCCAAACTGCCACTTAGCCTTAGCTGTTGTCCTGAGTACCCCCAGGTGCCTTCCCGTCCCCATCCTGGCAGTAGTCTTGGTCCCTCCTCAGGACCTGCTGTCCTTCAGATTCTCCAGTGGCCAGTAGGGCTTCTCCAGTTCCCGCTCTGAGGCTAGCTAACATCTAGCATATCCTCTTACTGAGCATTCCTTGGTCCTTTTCTATTGCTATGAAAAATAGCCTGGTAGTTGATGGAAACAAGAAACATACTGCTCACCATTCTGGAAGCTAAAAATGCCATGGTCATGGTGCCCTCAGATTCCGTGCTGGTTTGCTGCCTGCTTTATCCTCACAGAACCTGAGTCAGAAAGCAGGAATGGAACCTGACAGGCTGGCTTCAGAGTGAGTACTGACTTTTGTGCAGAGTGTGGGGGCAGTTAAAGTTCAGAAAACACCTAAGTGAAAGGAAATAGATGCTTATCTCTGGGGAAGAAGATGGTACAAAAGGGTACAGCTGAAGCTGGAACTAAATTGGATGTTACATTTTTTACAAATCAATATAAAGCAAATGTTACTAACCATTAGCAGTAGGTACCACTTTGTGTTAGTGAGCTTTCCAGGGCTGTGAACAAAATACTGAGAGAACAGCCTAATAAGGGAAATATTATTGAATTCATGATTGCCTGACCCTGTACATTTGGAAAAATTATCATGGCAGCAGGAACATGTGGTAGAAGAGGTTTTTTACCTCCTAGCAGTCAGGAAGCAAGGAAAGGGAGACACATAAGGTTTCCCTGATACAGCTCCCAAGGACCAGCATCCTCTGGTCAAAAGGTATACTTCATGAAGTTTCTATAACCTTTCAAAATAGCATCACCAGGTGGGAACTAGCCTTTGCTCTATTTCAGGGAACTAACTGTAAACATTTTAGTCGAAGTCAGTCTTCAAGCCAGGGCTGTTTTTCAGGGAGACTTACTACCCTGGGCTTAACTGTGGCCTCTTCTTCAGCTGCAGGAAATGCATTTTGTCAAGCCGCCAAGCTCCACATGCAGCTTCAGAGCAAACATGACTCTGCTACCAGCTTTGTGGATGCCGGGAATGCTTACAAGAAGGCAGACCCTCAAGGTAAGGCAACAGCTCTATTTCTGTGTAACTGACTAGCCAGTGTTCCTTGTAAAGGTCAATGTGTTAGGTCCATTTGTGTCCCAGTAAAAGAGGAGTTTTGTATTTTGGAAGAATTCAGAACCTTAGGAAGTATGGGGGCTTTTATGAAGAGAAAATACTTTAAATGATTCTGGCTGTTTAGTTGTCAACACCGTTTTCTTAAGCTTAATTTCTGTTGAATTATAGAGAACATTGTATAAGTTACCTTCAATTTTATCTGACTTCTTATAACTTTTGTGTTTTGGGACAAAAATCTTATTTTGTAGCCCAGGCTGACCTTGTAGTTGTCATCTTCTTGCCTCTACCTCCCAAGTTGGGGTTACAGGTGTGTGCCACACCCGGATCCTTCATTTCAATCATATGAAATGTATTCTTAAACTAGCAAGAAAATTCTAATATTCCCTTTCTCCTAAATGCTCATTGAATTTTAAGATTTAGATGAAAATGGTAATGTCTGCTTGCTAAAAACGTGCCTGGAGCACACAACACTCATTTAGGGTGTTATTTGTTGTTGGTTGGTTTTGTTTATTTCGGTGGTTCCAGGGTTTGAACTCACGGCCTCACATTTGCTAGGCAGGTTCTCTCTCACTTACTTGATCTATGTCCCCAACATTTTTTGCTTTAGTTATGTCTCAGTTGCGTCCTCCAACCCCCGGCCCTGCCTTAGACAGTCCCATCTACAGTCCCTGCATACCCTGCATGTTACCATGCCCATCTTATTGATAGAAGATCTCAATAACTTTTTGCCCAGGCTGGCCTTGAACCATGATCCTTCTGATCTCTACTTTCATATAGCTGAGATTATAAGTACAAGTCATCATGCCTGTTGTCACTTTTTAAAAGTATTTTTTTCTAAAGTATCTTAAGGAGGAAAGAATAAAATTGGATATTTAAACTGGTAAAATTTGGAACTCGTTTTTTTCATTGGGAAATTATACTTAGCAATTACAAGTATTAATATTTTTTCTCACATATGCGCACAAATACTTTTGAGTCTCCTCTTTTTCTTTACATTTTTGTTTTAGCCCATATTGTTTAACACATAAGTCCCAATTTTTATGATAAATCATAAAGAACGATGGTATTTCAAGAGCTTTTGTATAAAGATTAATCCAGATTTTTTTTCTAAAGTGAGAAATGACACAGCCTACGTGAGCCGGCATAGAATGGTATGGTTGTATTAGATCAGTATTTTAGAACATGGAACAGACAGTAAAATCCTTACTTTCAAGCCTTGCATAGAGGTGCCCACCTATTATCCCAGCTTTGGGGAGATAGGAGCAGGGCAGTGGGGAGCCTGGACTACATAGCAAGACCTTGTCTTTAAAAACAAAAAAAAAGCCCTGGTTTCAAAGACTCTTCCATGACCTAATAAGATGTTCTCAAGGTTACTAAAGAACCCCATGAAACTGAATGAAAACAAGATTGTACACATAAAAATGCCTCTGAAACATAGAAAGAAAGAAAAACATAGAAAGAAAAACTGGTTCCTATACTTTTGTTTCTGTGGAATTAGAGGCAAATCATGTTTACTCTGGTTTTTCTTTTTCTCTATATTTTTAAAGGTTTAACAATGAATTCACATAGTTTATGTAGTTTAAGGGAAAATTGCTTTTTATTGTTATTGTGATGGATACCTTTCTAATTCTTAAGCTTTGCCTCACTGTGCCTCTTTCAAAGCAAAAGCAATAAACTTGGAGCTGTCAGTCACAGACCAACAGTATAAATACCTCCAGTTGGTGACAGGAATTTTCTTGGCTCATTGTTTCAGGAAATTAATATAATTTATTATCATGATCATTTATTAGATTTTTTCTTCCTTTTTTTTGGATACCAGAAGTTAGCATCTTTGAGCTTGTCTGAGCTGTCTAAGCAGGCCTCTCTTTTGATTGCAGCCATGTGAATAGTAGGATCAATGGAACTGGCCTTTCTTCTTAAGTGACACTGTCTTCTAAAATAAATATATATATCTACATGACATTGATGAACAATACGTTCACTTTATGTATTAGCAGACATCATGTATCAGTGTTGGTGACAGTGCCCATAGTCTTGTTTTCTTTGGAAAAAAGTCTGCCTCCTTGGATGGCATTTTCACTTTCAGGTTAAGAGCACTGAGCCAATAATCCTCCAGCCACATTTCCTTAAATCAGCCTGTAGCTGCTGGGAACAAAGCCATGCTCATGAACTTGAACTTGTGCATGATTTGTGTTTGCTTTACTAACTGACCTGCCCATCCTCCTGCCCAAATTGTACCTCATTACCCTCTAATAACAGCCAAGAAGACAGGCTCACCTGAACCCTCTTTGACTGAAT
Source organism: Perognathus longimembris pacificus (assembly GCF_023159225.1). NCBI lineage: Eukaryota > Metazoa > Chordata > Mammalia > Rodentia > Heteromyidae > Perognathus > Perognathus longimembris. The sequence continues at coordinate 49,132,135 of NC_063166.1, forward strand.
GGATTTTTCATTGTTTTTCTTAAATGCCTACGCTTCAGAGGCTATCAACTGCTTAAATGCAGCCATCGACATTTACACAGACATGGTAAGACGTTGCTTTGCTTGAGTGGCTGTGGGGTGGAGTACCTAACATGGCTTAGAATCATTTTTTTTCTATTTCCAAACTGCATGGCATTCACATAGGTAAAACAGGTGTGTGACTCTGGATTTTTCTCCCTAGGGAAGGTTTACAATCGCAGCAAAGCATCACATCACTATTGCTGAGATCTATGAGACTGAGCTCGTGGACATCGAGAAGGTAAGTGCAGGGCAGTCTCTGAGTGAACTCAATGCAAAGCAAGTGGAAGGAAAACTCCAGGGGCCTGCTCTCCCCTCACTGACTGAGTGCTGCAGTATCATGGGGGTGAGACTTCTGGGAGTGGCTGGCTGAGTAGAGGAGTGCATGCCTAAGACAAGATAGCAGCTGAGATGTTGGTATGACCAAAGTGATTTTGTCATGTAGCTCAGCTCAGGTCTCTTGAGGCCCTGGGAAGAAGGTGTAGCCCCTTGGCCAGTGCTGCTTTTCCATCTGTGTGCCAGTGAAACGCAACTGTCTGCAGCCCAGATTTGCTCCAGACTCCAGGTGAAACCCACCTGCCTGCTCACCTTTCCACTTAGGTTCCACTGTCATCTCAAAGCCATGGGGGTGGGAGCTCCAGTGACACACCCACCCTAGTTCTCCCCTCCCAAGTGGCAGGCTACTGTGTCTTCTCTTGAGTCTTCATCCAACCTGTGAGCAGTTTCTGTGGGCTCTCCTCCCTGCTCTTCAGTCTCAGCACTTCTCAATACCTTGTCCCCAGCCTCACTTCATCATCACAGGAGTCTCCTAACTGGTCTCCTCACTTCCACATCCCCTGCCCACCCCGAGCCCTCCTGTAACAGAGAAGCCATTGTGTGAGCCTTGTGAGTCCTGTGAAGACTCTGTTTCTCCATTACTTCCAGATTTTGTGAGCACCATCTTCACTCTTGGGAGCGGCAGGAACCATGCATCCCGTCTTCATCATGGCACTGGATTACCCCTCCCACCCTGTCCCATGCTCTGCATGCACCTCTATGACCTCAAGGTGGTGCACTTGCTAGGCAGGTGCTCTTCCACTGAGCTAAATCCAAAACCCCTAAATTTTATGTTCCTGTTTGTCTTTTTTTCCCCTCTTTTGCAGAGCTAAGAACTGACCTCAGGGTCTTGCACTTGCTAGGCAAGTGCTCTTCCACTGAGTTTAATCTCTTAACACCCTCACCCCCTGGACCGACCTTCCTTCCTTCCTTCCTTCCTTCCTTCCTTCCTTCCTTCCTTCCTTCCTTCCTTCCTTCCTTCCTTCCTTCCTCCCTCCCTCCCTCCCTCCCTCCCTCCCTCCCTCCCTCCCTTCCTTCCTTCCTTCCTTCCTTTATTTGATAAACTCTCACTATGTGATCAGTGCTGGCCTAGAACTTGAAATCCTTCTGCCTCGGCCTCCCAAGTGCTGGGGTAATGGGTGTGTGCCACATAGCCACCTGTCCCTCTGCCCACTCATCTGCCTTACAGGTCCACATAGTGAACTCCCCACAGCCTCCAAGTCCACGTGGCTGACTTCTCCATGTATCTCTTCATTGTATCACCTTTTCCATGAGGCCTATAAGGCTTTCTAGTTAAAATCATAACCTTGGCCCTACAGGACTATTACTCTACCACACATGAATACCTCACTGATTTTTTCCCCTCAAATTATGCAACATGTGTCACCTTTTATCAGATGTTAGTATATACTTTCTCATAAATTCCTAATATTTGTGTCTCTTATCCTCTGCTGGATTTCGTGCCTATATCAGCAGAGGAGCTTTACCTCTGCTTCACTTATAGGTACCAAGGTCCCAGAAAATAGAAGTCCCTAAATAAATAGCAACTGAGTAAGCAAGCCACACACCTATTTCCTGTATGAAGCAGTACTGAGGCTGGACCACCATGGTTAACATGAAGAGGCCATTTTTGACATGCTGACCACCACCATTCGTTATTCAGCACAAAGGGTGCACGTGTTCCTCACATACTACTCATTCTTAGTCCCTACCCCTTTGCCATGTCATGCCTTGCTGAGGAGACTGTGCTCTTTATCTGATCAGGGCCACCCTGTGCCCAGGCATGTGCATGCAAATCTTATAAGGTTATCTGTGCATACTGGGTGAAGGTAAAGGAGCCTGGAGTGAACCCTCAGTTGTCCCCTGGTGTGGGCTTAGTAATGGGACACAGGATACAGAGTTGGTGTGGCTGGGGTCTTTGCTTCATCAGAGTGCCTGTGATGGGCACTGTACCTTTATTGAGGTTGAGTGAGTCAGGTATAAAATCTGCACCAATGTCTTCCTGGATTATTTTTCTAGTCCATGTCAATCAGAAGAGCACTCTGGGTCTAGAACTGACCGGTGTTATGTCATTCCTGCCACAGAGTTTAGTTATCTCTAACACATGTTTTTCCCTTTGATTTGTCAAAGCTGCTTCTAAAATCCCCATCTCATGTTTCTTCTCTTCTATGCTTTGCCAGTAGGTGGCACTATTTTCATTCCAGAGGCCTGTTCTATTAAAAAGTTTTAGAAAGTGTGGCTCTCAAGTGGTGCTACATGCCTCTGATACTAGTACTCAGAAGCTGGGGGCAGGAAGATTGGGAGTGTGAGGCCAGTCTGACTACACAGCAAGACCTGCCTCAAAAAAATTTTTTTAAGTATATTACTATATATGTATACATGCTCCTGCTTTGTTTACAAACATTATTACCTTCTCTTAACTTCTTTTTCCCAATTATGGTCAGTAGTATATGAAGTTTAGGTATGAAAAATCACTCTCACCAAGATACCTTGTGTCTGGTTTATTACATATATATTTATTCTCTGTTAATACTACCCAGTGCTTATTCTCTGTTTCATATTTAAGCTATTGGTCAATAAAGTGTAACATTCCATGAACTCGGTTACTACATTTAACTTTCCGAGGTAAAACAGTGAACCCAGCAATAGGAATCCTTTTTAGGTGATGTTTTACATGATCCCTGGGAACTATGACTCAATTTTGTTGTCAGTTGAAGAACATAATTTAAAACTATTCACTAAAGCTAGGCTAGGCATGTATGACAGGCTGACAGGCTGGCATTAGGTCCCATCTCAGAGCATTTGTTCAAAGCCAGCCTGGGCAGGAAAGTCCATGAGACTCTTTATCTCCAGTTAACCACCAGAAAAACAGAAGTGGTGCTATGGCTCAAGTGATAGGGTGCTAGCCTTGAGCTGAAGAGCTCAGGGACAGAGCCTAGGCCCAGAGTTCAAAACCCATAACCAACAACAACAAAAAGTTACTCTGTTCAGTTACAGTGGGAAACTGTTCTAAAGACTCTAAAGAAGAACAGTTCAAAGAAGGGCTTGTTTTATGGTGGGGAAGGCAGGGCCTTATGCTAATAAGTACACTCTACAACTGAGGTACATCTTTAGCCCCAAGAAGAGTTTCTTTTTTTCTCCCCCAATTAACCATCAAAACACTGAAAACCATTTTTTTCCTGACATTCCAAATTAATTAAAATATTGGCAGTGGTTCAATAGGGGGCCTTTCATTTGTGATGGTGTTTATGTTTATTCACTAGGCACCTATCCTATGCTAGGCTTATTAACTAGGCTCAGGTTGTACTGGTGAGCAGCAGTGCTGGGACCTGCCCTTACAGAGCCTGTGTTTCAGTGGGAGAGATGCACAATTGTCAGGTAAAAATAAGTTGCCTATTAATTAGGATAGACTTAAGTGGACCCAATCTTTCAAAACAAGTAGAAATGTCTGTTTTTAAATACATCTGTGCAAAGTTCAACGGTGTAGGTACTCACAGTACAGAAGGCACTTCTGCCTTCTTTCTGTGACTTCAGAGATGGTGCTGATCTGGTGGCTATTGCTGCTGTCTGTTTTACTGTCTGCAGGCCAAGCCTGTTTGCTTCTAGTACACTCCCTGTGGCAGGCAATCAACGCCAAAGTGGTATTCTAAGGAAGGTTCCAAGCCTGTTTTACTTGTTTTCTTAGGCTTGTGCCTGGCACCTTTAACCTGATCTTTGTGTGCTGCTAGCTTTCTCTGGGACTTATTGAGAAACTTTTGTAATTCAAAGCCTTCCAGCCTTGTTTCCTTATGCCTGCAAGGTAAGAATAGTTTTGTTTTTTCATTGTGAGAAAAAGCATTTTGTAACACATAAAAATAGTGTGAAATTGAAATGGCTTTATCCAAGAATAAAGTGTCCTTATCTGCAGCCATATGTACTCATTTTTGTGTTCATGGCCATGCTGTCAGAGTGGCCGAGAGCTGCCATGAAGATGATTTGACTCACAAGATCCACAGTACTTAGTATCTGACCTGTTGCAGAAGTTTTCCAGATTCATGGCTTAAAGCATGTGCAGACTTACTTACCCCTTCTCATGTGGGATATAGCAGTCACTGGTTTTTCCAGTCTTTTGAGACCTTGCCTCTAATAACTGCCTATAAACTAGCTGATTTCTTCCAGAATTCATTCCTCGTAAAAAATGTAGCTGGAAATGCACTCACACAGCTCTTCTCATCTGCTTTATATAGTTCCATCTGCAGAAGCTATGTGTCTACCTTGTCAATTGTACTAGTGCTTGATTTCACTAAACCTCTGCTACAGTGTGACAAGAGCTTCTAGCCTTTCTGGACCACATCCTCTATGTTGTTAACTTACCACTTCAGTGGGTATCACACATTCTAGAAGGAAGATAACATCTTTCCTCAAGATGACATTCTGTGGTCTTGAGGGTAGTCAGTGCTGCAATAATAAATATGGACTCATTTAGGTCTAACAGGGTTCCAGTCTTTTCTAAAATACAATCTGCTTGCAAAACCATTTGGTGTAAACCAGCTGAACAGCTCATGGGGGAGAGGGAAAGGGGGAGGGGGGAAGAGGGGAATGAAGGAGGAGGTAATAAACAGTACAAGAAATGTACCCAAGGCCTAACGTGTAAAACTGTAACCTCTTTGTACATCACTTTGACAATAAATTAAAAACAAAAAAAAGAAATAAAATAAAGTACAATCTGGTGTAGCTGTTGTGAGTTTCTAGTGATAGATACACACGGTTATATTCTATCTTTGAGGTTCTTTAGAAGGCAGGCTGAGATTATTTAGAAATCTGTGGCTTCCAACATCACCCTAGATGTGCCATTGCCATTCTGGCTTATGGGAAGTGTCAGGGATCTGGAGAATAGTGCAGAGTAAGATGTGTGTCCCAGGCCTGAAAATAGCCCACAACAAGCCTGTTTATATTCCATAAAAAAGAACTAGTCATCTGACCACCTTCACCACAGTGGAGGCTAGGAAGATGATACAGCTGTGTGTTTGCTATGGGGAAGAAAAAGAGCAGATTTGTTTAATAGTGAGCATTCCACCACCATGAGGTTTACAGCATTAGATTCTTTCCTGTATTTGCTAAATAAAGTAGGCCAAATTGTGGAAGATTGCTGCTAGAATAGGGTTGAGTTCTAGAAAAAAAAATCTGTACAAATGTAGTGGGTGTTTTGACAGTACTGACTGAGGATTGAACTCTGAGCCTCATGCTGTCACTAGGCAAGAACTGTTCCATCTGAGCCGTGTCCCATCCTTTTGCTTTTATTTCAGATAGAGTCTTGTACTTTAGGGCAGCTTTAGAGGCAATCTTCCTTCCTCTATCTCCCAAGTGGTTGGAATTATGGGCTTGAACAACCATACTGGGCTATATACATAGTTTTAAATGCAACTCTTCAAATGAACAAGTGGTGAATGAAATGTATGTTTTTCAGGCTATTGCACATTATGAACAATCTGCTGATTATTACAAAGGAGAAGAGTCTAACAGGCAAGTATTTTTTTAATATTAGTAAACAAGTTTTAGCATCATGATAAAAGACTAGTCATCTCTCTTTGTACCAAATGCATGTCTCCTGTGTCATGGGGCCCGTGTATGTGCATCTTTTGTTGTGGGTTGTTACTTATTCTCTGGTTCTTCATTTTAGCTCAGCTAACAAGTGTCTGCTGAAAGTGGCAGCCTACGCAGCACAGCTGGAGCAGTACCAGAAAGCCATTGAAATCTACGAGCAGGTGAGGACACCACTGTCTCCTCAGATAGAAACCAGAATGGTTCTTTTACATTCAGTGTTTTATTTATTTTGTATTGAGAGATAATTCACACTTTGTGTAGTCCATCCTTTTAGTGAGTAAACTCAGTAGCCTTTAGTCTATTTATGAAGTCATGTAAATACCACCACCACCTAATTCTATCTCATTTTCATTACTCCCCACAAAAGCCCACTACCACTACCCTGTTCACCCTGAAAAACCATCTGTTTTCTGTCTCTGTGGGTTTTCCCATTCCTGAACCTTGAATATATGTGGAATTGTACAACGTGTGTCCTTTTGAGATAGGATTCTTTCACGTGACATTTTCAGGGTTCATCCATGTTGTAATGTGTACCAGTACTTCATCACTCTTCAAGTAATACTCCATAGAGCAGTCATTAATCAACTGATGACATTTAGAGCTATAAACAATACTGTTATGAACATTCGCCCTCAGATTTTTATAAGGATATGCTTTCTGTTGACTTTGTTTTATGCTTTGGGATGGAATTGCAAGTGCTGGGCCTATGTGGTAAGCCCAGATTGATATTTTAAGGAACTGTCAGACTCCCATGGTGCTTTGCCATTTAGCATTTCTATAAGCCAGACACAAGGTGTCCAGTTTCTGTACACCTTCACCAACACTTGCTTAATTTATTTATTTTTCTGTGGGTCGTGGGGCTTGAACTCTGGGCCTGGGCGCTGTCCCTGAGCTCTTCAGCTCAAGGCTAGCACCCTGCCACTTGAGCCACAGCACCACTTCTGGTTTTCTGGTGGTTAAATGGAGATAAGAATTTCACATACTTTACTTCCCTTGCTGGCTTTGAACCATGATCCTCAGATCTCAGCCTTCTGAGTAGGATTACAGGCATGAGCCACTGGCACCTGGTTGCTTTATTTTTTATAGCAACTTTAATGAGTATGAAATGTTGTATTATTGCAGTTTTGATTTGGAATTCTCAATGATTAGTGATGATGAACATATTTTCATGTATTTATAGATCATTTTCTGCCTTCTTTAGAGAAGTATCCATTCAGGCCCTCTACCAATCTTTTAATTGGGTTTTCTCTTTTTGTTGTAGAATTGTAGATACTTTCTATATATTCTAGGTATTAACTCCTATCAGATTTGTTATTTGCAAGTATTGTCTTTTTCACTCTTCTGGCAATGAGTCCTCTCTTAGTTTCTAATTGAGTTTTTTTCAGTGCTGAGTTTTAAGAGTGCTTTATCCTTAATATTAGTCTCTTATCACATAAGTGATTTGAAATATTTTCTCATATTCTGTGGGCTTCCTTTTTACTCCATTATCATATCCTTTGATTGACAAATATTTTTAAGTTTCCTGAAGTTCAATTTGTTTTTATCATCGGTTGTCTTTGCCTTTCATAATATAGCCAAGAAAACTGCCAAATCAAATGCTGTAAAACTCTTATCCTATGATTTATTCTATGAACTTTTTCGGTTTAGCCCTTAGAATTGAGTCTTTGTTACATTTTGAATTATTTTATTTATGCACATATTAGATAAGAATTCAGCTTCCTTCTTCTGCATGTGGAAACCCAGTTTACCTCATTTTATTTGTGGAATTTTTTCTGTTGAATGGTCCTGTGTCTTTACTGAAACCCAATCTATAAGGGCTTGTTTCCAGGTTTTTCACTCCATTTGTCAGGTTATCTTTGTATTCTGTGTCACTATATCTTTATAGAAATGTTGAATTCAAGAGCTTTCCTGTTTTGGCTGGGAATGTAGCTTAGGGGTAGAGTGTTACATGAACGCCCTGGGTTCGATTCTCAGTGCCCTGTAAACAGAAAAGGACAGAAGTGGAGCTGTGGCTCAAGTGGTAGAGTGCTAGCCTTGAGCAAAAGAAGCTCAGGGACAGTGCTTAGGCCCCGAGTTTAAGCCCCAGGACTGGCAAAAAAAAAAAAAAAAAAAAAAAAAGAACTTTCTTGCAATTTTTTCTCAAGATTGTTTGGGCTAGTCTGTGTCTCTCACATTTCCATACAGATTTTAGAATCAGTTTGCTAATCTCTCCAGAGAAGCCATCCTATATTTTAGTAGGACTTCTGAATGTGTATTTAAAGAGTATATTAGGGATCGGGCAGTAGTCCAAGTAGATTGTTTGTGTGTCTGAAAATGGAAGAATAAAACCTATTGCAGTTGTTTTAGAAAGGAGGGGATAAGGGAAAGTGATAAGATAGGGGAAAGGTGATTGAAATACAATGTAATCATGCATGAAAATGTCATAAAGATAGATGCTCCTGTATGATTACTGTATACAAGTTTTTAAAAATGAGTATATTAGGGTTTTCCAGAGAAATGGAGCCAATACGTACATATGTGTGCATGCATGTGCACAGTGCATAGAGAAAGGAGAGAGGGAAAGATGATTTTTAAGGAGATGATTCACTGAGTAGAAGCTGAGAAGGCCCATCATCTTGAGTCAGCAAGCTAAGGACCAAGAACAGATAGTGTAAGTTCCAGTCCAAGTCTATGTCTAAGTCCAAGGCAGGAGAAGACCAGTGTCTCAACTCTAGGTCAGTCAGGCTTTGAACATGAATTGTTCTTTATTTACCCTTTAGTGTATTTAGTCAGTAGATTAGATAGGTCCATCTATTTTAGGGAGTGCAATCTGCTTTATTCGTTCTACAGATTCTCATGTTAATCTTATCTAGAGTGCATGCAGAATAATGTTTGACCTGTAACTATCTTAAAAATTTGTTGAGGGTTGCTTTATGGCCCAAAATATAGTCTATGTTGGTGTGTGTTTTGAAGTACTGCTGTTATAGGATGGTCTGGGCTTTTTTGTTTGTTTGTTTTCATTTTTGTGGTACTGGTCCCTAGGCTTGAACTCAGATCCTATGTACTGTTCCTGAGTTTTTTTGCTCAAAGTTAGTACTCTACAACTTTAACCACAGCTCCACGCCCAGCTTTTTTGGTGGTAGTTGGAATTAAAAGTCTCCTGCCCCAACTGGTTCATACTGTGATCCTCAAATCTCTGCCTCCTGAATAGCTTGGATTACATGCATGAGCCACCAATGTTCAGTGTTGGTTTGTTCTCTTAAATGTTGCTTAGAGCCTGTTGTGTTATAGAATATTGGGTTCTATGTTCTTGCTTATTTCTTGTCTAGTCCTCACTATGACAGCTGTATTTTAAAGTCTGTAGCTGTCATTGTTATTTGTCCATCTCTTCTTTCATTCTGTCAGTCTTTGCTTGCTCTGAATTGCTACTCTTAGTAGGTTGACCTTTTAATATTAGATAATGTCCCTGCTGACGTGTGATAATTATGCTTGCTCTGAAGTCTATGCACTTAATAGTCTTCTGTACTTTCTTTTGATTGTTTTTATATCTCTTTCCATCTTTTTTTCAGCCTGCTGGTATCATAGTTGAGAATTTCTTGATTACTTAGTTAATCACTTTTGTAATCTGTCCTACCAATGCCTCTTTTAACCATTGAATTTAGATGATGCGTGAATTAAACAGATAGTAGAGACCCACCTGTATCTTGGAGAACAGGCAGGAGTTACACATTGCTAGAGTACTGCTACATACTATTACAGTACTGCAAATGGATTATGACACGCCCTTTTGAAAGTTTATTTTTCCTTTAAATGTGATGAATGTTGAGAGATGGGGAGATTGGACTACCTCGCTGACAGTCATTAGACCCTTTTCCCAAGTCCCTGGCTACCCTGAGCCAAAGTCTGCCAGTCAAGCAGCTGAACTACCATCATGCCAGCCCCCAAAGCACACTGGTCCTAGAAGGTGCAGCCCTAGCCAGTAGCTTGAACTGGACTTTGTGCCACCACAAGCTTCAGAGCACTATCGCCTCCTTGCAGCCATTCCTACCCAGACCAGAGGGGTAGAAGATCTATGATTGATATAGACACTCTCCTTCGTTTGCATGAAGGCACTGTCATGGTTTGTGCAGACACCTCTTCTGGCCTTGTAAGCTATCTGTGAATATCTAAGAGACACCGTTATGTGACTGGCCCCTGGTGTTGCTGCAGCCAAATCCAGTAGCCTTCTCTTGAGTGGTCTGCCTTGTCTCCACTTCTTAGTCTCATCACTTGTAGAGCAGCTGAGCCAGGAAGATGAAGAGAAGAACAGTAGCAGCAACTGCAGGGCAGTGGGTTGGCAAGAGTGGCAGCAGAGGGACTTGCAGAGCACCAGGGACCTTCAACATGTGTAACTTCAGGCAGGTGGTGGCTGATAGGGCCTGCATGTGGGGTGCTGCAGAGTGGAGTCGGAGAGGTAGCAGCTGCAGCAGGATGAGAGCCTTCCTGCACGGGAAGTCAACATCAAGAGATATATAACACTTCTCAGAACCAAACCCCAAGACCCAGAATTCAGGCCCTGCCCTAGCTGCCAAAGGCTTTAGGCTGTCCATTATTGCCCGCTGTCACCCATTGCTGAGGCTTGCAAACATTCATGAAGGCCTAGAATAACTGAAGGAGATTTTCCTGTCTACGTACAATTTCTACCTGGACAAAACAGGAGGACCCCAACCAGCTAGTTTGTAACATATTTAATATAATTACTGATGTGTTAGAGTTTAATCCAGCTATTGCATGTTTTTCTTTCTGTCTTCACTGTATTTTTGTTTGTTTGTTTTCTTTTTCCTGACTCCTTGAGGGGTTCCTTGGCTTTATGTAGTGCTTTGGATGTATTTCTTTAGATAGCTCTCTTCAGTGTTTGAGGATAGTACATTATGTTTACATAATGTAATGATATCACCATTTTTATCAGTTTCAATGAAATACAGAACTGCTGACTCATTTTAAGTTCCCTAATTATCCTTCTTCAAAATGTAATTATCTTAAGTATTTCCTGTGTATACATTTAAAACCACAACTGTCTGTGATAGAATCGTGCTTTAGGAAGTAGTGCTGTAGCTCAATTGGTAGAGTGCTAGCCTTGCGCACTAAGAGGCTCAGGGACAGCCCTGAGTTCAAGCCCCACAACCAAAACAATAACAAATTCCTGATTTCATTTTGGGGCTGGGAATATGGCCTAGTGGCAAGAGCGCTTGCCTCATAGAATTGTGCTTTAACAAACGTCAAACATAGTTTTATAAACTCAAGAGAAGGAACGTCTGCTGTATTTTCACTTTACTATGTTTCCTTTGCTCCTGCTGTTCTAGGGACTCTTCTTTTGTTATTATTTTTTTATTAGGGACTCTTCTTGTAAAATTGTTTCCTTACTATTTAGAGAACATACTTTTGCCATTGTTTTAGGGTAGGTATCCTGGCAACACATTTTCTTCTTGTTTTTAATCTGAGAATATCTTGACTTCCCTTTCATTTCTGAAATATACTCTCACTGGCTGTAGAACTCTGGATTGATGCAGTCTATAGCTTTCCTGATTTTTGATGAGCAATCTATGGATACCCAAATTTCTTTTCCCACATAGGCTAATGTTGTTTTCCTTAATTATAATGTGGCTCAGGCAAGCCTTGGCTTTTATCCTGTTTAAATCTGTAGATTTTTGTTTCCTGCCAAATTTAAGAGGTTTTAGTGACAATTTCTTCAAGTACTTTTTTAGCCTTTTTTCTCTTTCACCTGGTTTTCTAGGACTCAAGCACAAACATTATACCTTGTTTTATTTGCATGGGTCCACAATGCTCTATGTATTTATTTATTTTTGTCTTGTTTTCTTTGTTGTTCAGTTTAGTTTCTGTTATTCTGCCTTGCAGCTCTTTGATTCCTTCCTTATCAATTCATTCTGCCATTAAGCCCAGCCATTTTATGCACATTAGTTACTGTGATCTTTGGTTCTGTAATCTCCATTTTTGCTTGATCTTCTGGAGTATTTTCCTGAGACTTTTTTTTTCTTCATTGATATATTTCTTTTGTCTTTTTTCTTCTTCCTTTTTCTTTTTTGGTGTGGAGGACTCTAACATAGAGTTCTATCCATGGTGGATAAGTATGTTACCATTGCAAAATATAGCACTCCTGATGCTTGCTTGCCTCTCTTCCTCCCTCCCTCCCTCCTTTCCTCCTGCCCTCTCGCCCTCCTTCCTTCCAAGACATTTTTATAATTTCTGCTGAAGCATTTAGTTATGAGGACTTCCTTTAAAAAAAATCTGTGTTAGATTTCTAACATTTCTGTTATTTGCAAATGGTCTGTTGTCTCTGTATTCTGCTTCAAATCTGCCTTGTTTTTAGTATTACAAAAGGTTTTCACTTGAAACCAGTATTTTCACATTGTTAGAAGGCTTGATATCTTATTTTGTTGTGCCAAGTCTCGAAACCACCACCAAGAAGACCACCGAGACTGAGACATTCCGAAATGCAAAAGCAAGGCAAAGCTTTATTTAAGTGAGCTGCAACTCGGGCCTCGTCCTACCCACCGACACAGCGGAGGTTAGGAGGGAGCCTTGAGCTGTGATTACACAGGGCTTATAAAGGCAAAGAACAAAGTAACAACAATCAGGTGTTCAAGCAAGCAAGATTAGGATACAGGTACAAATCTGATTGGCTCAGGGTTCGATTCTAAAATGGGGTTCACATGGTAAAATGGGGTTCACTTGGTAAAATGGAGCCTGACTTCAAAGTCTGGCACTTCATTTCCCCCTTTTTCTTTTTGGTACCTTGGGAGCCAATCATGGCTCCATTCTGTCCATTTCAATGGCTTGCATGTCTAGGGGATGATATAGAGATAAGGCATGGGCCAATAGGGCCCAAAGTAGTAACCAAAGGGCCTGTCTCCATTTCTCACAAGTACAGTCTCTGTACCTCTGTTTTGCATGCCTCTAGTTTATCCTGCCTCATCTTCCCAAAAACAACTCTGGTCCCTCGGTTTTAAAGGGGGGCTGATGGGTGAAGATCATCCATCTTCTGTAACTTCTTCAGGCTGACTCAGGGGCGTTGACCTTACCTAGCCAGGAACATATAACCTTATCTACTTTACCAAGGGACTGCAGGATTACTGCAAACTGAAAATTAACTTTCAGCTATACAGACTTACCATTTGCTGTATAGTGTTTAGTATCCAAATGTAAGCAACAAAATAATACATAAACTTCTCAGCTGTGCTCTAAGGGTCGGGTGGCTGGCTATACCCGTATTCCTGAGCAAGCCCAAAACTACCTAAAATAAGGGTGTCACCTCACTTTGGAGTGAGCTGCCAAAGTAACATCAACACTAGCCAGGGTAGTAAGGAAAGAAGGCAAAAAGAAAATTATAACAATATTCAGTCTAACTTTCTTTTCTTGAGGCGAAGGCGAAGCGGCTGAGTTGGGTGCTTGGAGACCTCCCATGTTCTACCACGGTAGTTGTCGTCCAGGGCAAAGGGGTCAGCTGGCCTGGCATGGAAGCAATGAACCCAAGTGGTGATGCCATCTAGGGTTCCTTCCACCGTGGTTCTAAGGATTTCAGTCCCCTGGTCTTAATAAATGGGGGGTAGGGACAGAAGCAGAATCATAATGCCTTAAGTTGGGGTCACATTCTTGTGCACGAGCTGCAAATAATCGAATTTACACAAAAATTCAGCATCATCCAAATCAGCAAGCAATTCAGTCTGAAGGCTAGGGATAATGGGTGGGGGGTACCCGTACATCATTTCAAAAGGAGTAAAGCCAAGCTGATAGGGAGAATTTCTTACTCTAAGCAGAGCAAAAGGAAGGAGTGACACCCAGTCTGCGCCAGTCTCTAAGGCCAGTTTAGTTAAGGTTTCTTTTAGAGTCCGATTCATTTTCTCTACCTGTCCTGAACTCTGGGGTCTAGAAGCACAATGCAATTTCCAATCCGTCCCCAGTGCGGCGGCTATTCCCTGACTTACTTTTGAGACGAAGGCCGGTCCGTTGTCCGACCCAGTGGTGGATGGGAAGCCATACCTGGGTAGGATTTCTTCCAGGATCTTCTTAGCCACTACATTCGCGGTCTCATGCTTTGTTGGATAGGCTTCAACCCATCCTGAAAAGGTATCTACAAAAACTAGCAAATATTTGTATTCAAATTTTTCAGGTTTAAATCTACTTCCCAATACACACCTGGCCTATCCCCCCAGAGGCCAGCTCCTTTAGTAATTTGTTGATCGGGGGCATTGGTAAGCTGACAGGCCTTGCAATTTTTAACAGTATCTTCAATAAGTTGATCTCCTCGTCTAATTTTCACTTTGGAGTGTCGGAGCAAGTCCTGCATTTTTCAGGTTCCCATGTGAGAAGCTCAGATTCTCTTAAGGATCCCCTTACCCAGCCCTTGTGGCAGGATAAGTTTCCCTTCACAAGTTTTCCACAGTCATTGTTTCATTCTCTGTCCAGGGGTTTTGTGGGCCATGGGAATTTTCTTTATCCACTCCAAGCCTTCTTGGGAATACTGGGGCACAGGAGGCAAAGCTCATGGCCCTGGGTCTACTAAAGTCTGTTCCCAGGAACTCTGACTTGTCTGGCTGATTTAGGCACAGGGATTTTCAGCACAGTCTACGTGCATCTGACAGCCAACGCTTGCTCTCTTTTAATATGAAGCCCAGATGGGTGACTTCAGATTTACAAATTTGTGCCTTTTAACATTCTAGTTTGTAAAAGCATTTTCCTGATTGGCTTGGGAACTGATCTCTGATGACCTAAAAAGTTACCTTTGCAGGCCTTTAACAGATCTCAATAAGGACACAATCTCAGGTCTACAAGCTTTAAACAGATGTATCAGCTTAAAATTCTCACTGCCAGTCAGAGCTTTGAGTAAATGCGGGGGGGTGAGATTTTAATCTATCCTCTCATTTGACAAACTTTCCCTTACTAACCACTATCACAGATGACTGGCAAGTTCCTGCCCAGTAGACAGACATGGGCATTGGAAAGGCATGCTTATGAACTATTCTTCTAGGACTTCCCGGCTTTGATTAACTTTTGAAAGGCCAAACAGGAGTGACTCTAGGATCTGACACCATCTCTGCCATCCGAGCAGTGGCTTACTGCCTCTGGATGCTCCATCACTTTTGTCCCAGGAGGAGTGACTTTCCACTGGACTTGGACTCAGGGCCTGAGCGCTGTCTTCCAGCTCTCCAGCTAAAGACTAGCACCCTACAACTTTGAGCTCCACACAACTCCGTTCCCAGCACTCTGCTGGCTGATTAGAGACAAGTCTCTCACAGGGACCTTCCTTTGCCCGGGCTGGCTTCAAACCGCAGATTCAGATCAGTGAGTCTTACAAGGGGCCACTTTACTCCAATTAGAAGCAACAAGGTGGTCCACACAGAAGTAGTTTTTAAGCATGCTCTCTTACCTGGAACTTATTAAGGGTCAGTATTAGATTTCGACAAACTTGTAGGAATCACCTGTGCTTCTCTGTGGGCCTGCTGGAAACTGTTACAAAAAACCTACAAAGAAGCTGGAATGGCAGTTAAACATTTTGGTAGCCATAATTCTCCTTTTCTCACTTTGCAATAGTTATTTAGGACAATTTTACTTCCAAATTTCTTATCTAGAAATGTATTCTTGATTTCCAAAGCCTTTTTAACACTAACACAACATTTTAGCTTTTATCTGAATCAGAAAAACTGAAGCTCACAGGCATTCTGAAACCAGGTGCTACCCTTTGCCTATGGGCTGCTTGTTTCAAAAGAGCCTCTTTTTTTTTTTTTTTCTTCAGTCCCAGTTACTGCATGGCATGAAGACCTTTGAATTTTTCCTTAATGTAAGAATTACAATTAGAAATACGTATCCATTCAGCTTTCCAATATATTAGTGAGAAACATTGGCCCATTTTGCCTTTTCTTCCTACATACATAGAGTTAATGAGAGTTTACTTCTATCCCCATTAGTTTAATATATATATATACATATATATCCTTTTAAATCCAAATTTCTGACACTTAGCTCTGATTTTTTTTAATTTTAATTAAAGAACCCTGAGAAATCCTTTTTTAACTCTAGTTCCTCTTTAAAACAATGCAGTAATACCTTTAAAGCATTTGGTAATGCCCAAACTTGATGACCATTTGAATTTAAACTTAAACTTAGTTTTGCATCATACCACAGTCTTGAAAATGTTCACACTCACACATGTACACCTATACATTTTCAAAAGATCTTAGAGCGTGTAGAATAAGCATTGGCCGTACATTTTAAGACAAAAACCTTTAACAAATGATTTTAGCATTCTCCAGCCTCATTTTCCAGGGCTTGATAGTTTTAGTAAAACATTTTAGCGCACCAAACAATTTTCTGCTTAAGAAGCCTGGGTGGGGGTCCCCCTAGAGTTCTTTTTTTTTGCGGACACTCTCACTGATTGACTGATTGTGGGCTGTCACCTGTACATCTTTCCAGTGAGCTAAAGTCAAGTCCAGGGGAGTGGAAGGAATGTTCCCCATCATCCGTTTGTCAGTCAGGCACAGCACGAGAAAGAAACACACAAAAATAATCACAGGCACAAAGACCAGACAACACTTACAGACAGACTTAGGGAGCCGCGGCTTACAGGTTCGACTGTGTCTCTCCTGCCCCTGTGAGGGGGCAGACCACACAATCTCACTGTGTCTCTCCTGTCCCTGTGAGGGGGCAGACCACACAGTCTCACTGTGTCTCTCCTGCCCCTGTGAGGGGGCAGACCACACAGTCTTGAGGTTCTCTCCCGTTCCTGTGTAGGAGTGGACCAGACAACCCCGAATATAGAGTGGACTGGATGGGTGCCCGTTAGAAGGGCCTCCTGGTCCAGTCCTTCAGGTTCAGGGTGGTAGTGGGAAGCCTGAGCCCCCTGTGGAGGGCTTGAGGTGTCCCCCAAGTCCTCCAGGACTGCCCATATGAGCGTGTCCACTCCAGCTGGTCCTTCACTACCTACAGGTTCAGATTCAGGCAGCTGGCCAAAACAGAAAACAAAACTACAAATTACACAGACATAGACACACAGAATGAACAGCGCTATTTTCTTACCTTCGGAGTCTGGGGTCTCAGGCGTCTCTGGGGCCATCCCGGACGAGCCCCCAAATGTTGTGCCAAGTCTCGAAACCACCACCAAGAAGACCACCGAGACTGAGACATTCCGAAATGCAAAAGCAAGGCAAGGCTTTATTTAAGTGAGCTGCAACTCGGGCCTCGTCCTACCCACCGACACAGCGGAGGTTAGGAGGGAGCCTTGAGCTGTGATTACACAGGGCTTATAAAGGCAAAGAACAAAGTAACAACAATCAGGTGTTCGAGCAAGCAAGATTAGGATACAGGTACAAATCTGATTGGCTCAGGGTTCGATTCTAAAATGGGGTTCACGTGGTAAAATGGGGTTCACTTGGTAAAATGGGGCCTGACTTCAAAGTCTGGCACTTCAATTTAAACTTTATTCAGCTAAAATCCTTTGATTCCCCTCTGCCTGGGGAACAGTGGGGGCAGTGAGAATACTGTGTAATATTAGAAATTCGGGCTTTCCACTAGACCCTCATTTCTCTTGAGCAGGGGTAGGTGGTTCTCCACTCTCTGTCAGCTCTCTGCTAACACCATGTTAGGACCATTTGGCAATGGAAATCTTCATCTTCTGTTGCCAGCTGGGAAGAGAACCTTGATGTAGCATTCCTTTGGTGTTGGGCTGGAATAGAGCTGTTAGTTGTCTATGCACTGTGTCTTGCTCCTCTCTGCCTTTCCTGGTCCTTTGACTAGAGAAAACAGACTTATCTTTTCTCTTTTCATCTGTGCCCACTAACATTTTGTGTCACTAGTTCTGTATCAGGGATTTAGGAATGAAAAGGAAAAAACAGTATCTTAAGTTGAAACCCCTTAACAACTACTTAAAGATTATTTTTTTTAAAGAATGTAATGAAACAAAAAAAAAGTTAAAGGAGAAAAAAAAGACAAAAAAGAAGGGGAAGAGGAAGAGGAGGAGAAGAGGAAGGGAAAGAAGAAAGAAGGGAAGCCCAGTAGCCCCTACCATCATGTTTTCCCTGTTTCTCAAGTTCCTCTTTGGTTGACCCATCTGTTTACCTTTCACAGAGATTTGCTTTGCATATGATGAGCAGAACTGTTCCTTGTATTTAACAGGAATTACTGGAGGAAAATATATCTTCTCCTTCTCCCTGGAAACAGGTTTCTAAATCATTTTTAACAGGCTTCCACTTGATGTTTTTATGGTATTGGGTTTAATGAATATATTCCATAGCTGCCCTAATGCACGTTACTAATAACTATTTTCTAAAGAGTAACAAGTGAATGAGCAGGGAAATATTTTGCCTAATACATTTTTCAACTTAACTCTGCTTTCTATACCTAGGTGGGGGCAAACACTATGGATAATCCTTTGTTGAAGTACAGTGCAAAGGATTACTTCTTCAAAGCAGCCCTTTGTCACTTCATAGTAGATGAGTTGAATGCCAAGGTAAGGAGGCCTGGGCTCATTTTCTGGTTTACATCTTAAGAACAAGTCTCACAAATAGGTGTTTTGTCTTTTTTTTTTTTTTTCCCCTGGCCCTGAAGCTTAAACTAAGAGCCTAGGGCACTGTCCCTAAACCTCTTCATATGCTCAAGGCTAGCACGCTGCCTCTTGAGCCATAGTGCTTCTGGCTTCTTCTGAGTAATTTATTAGAGATAAGAGTCTCACAGACTTTCCTGCCTGGGCTAGCTTTGAACCGCAATCCTCAGATCTCAGCCTCCTGAGTAGTTAGTGTAACAGGCGTGAGCTACAGGTGCCCAGCTTATTTTGTCATTCTTAATGTCATTTCATACACATGTTAGTGTCAAGAAGTAGACTGGTTACATTAAACAAAATTTCTGTGACATGTGTCCCAGTTGGAATCTTATAATAGCTACCAATCCTTCCTTTAGTAGTTGCTTTAAAGACATTAGCAAACTAAGAGGGGGCAGTAAAGGTACCATAGTATCCTTTGTGTTTGTTTTGTTTCTGTTTTGTTTTGTCTTTATAGATAGAGTCTTTCAGAAAGTCTCTGCTTATCCCAGGTTGGCTTTAAACATATCCTCTTGCCTTAACCTCCCAGTGCTGGATTGTAGACATGCATCACCATGCCTGGCTAGACTAATACCCTTTTCTTTGTTTGAATTTTAAAAAAAAAAGACAAGAAAAACCTTGGCAGCATAGCTGGATGGTAAATGGAAGACAAGTATCTGGACACTAGGCAGCCTTGGTGATGACAGTATCTAAAAAGCCATAAAAAGACTCACTCCAAAAGAGAAAGGTGTTCTAGAATCCTTCCAACCTGATTTATTTGATACTTGGATAGTTTTAAGAAAGAGTTCCTCCATTTAATGGACAAATACAGATACATGGCAGTGACTTTTTAAGAACTAAATTTTATTTACAATGTCATCTCTACATGAAATCTCCAGAATCTAAACTGATTCTAAAAATCAGTTTTGAAATTTCTTCTTAATTGAAATTAAGTGTTCAAAATAAATGGTTACCTGTGTTGGTCCTGCCATTGAATTTAGTAGCATAGTTAAACACTTGCAGATGGCGATATGTCTTTGAAGTTAATAGAAAGCTGAAGCCTTTCACTTCCTCTTGCAGTTGAATGTGATGTTTACTAGTTGTGTTCCTTCTTCAGCTTGCCCTTGAGAAATATGAGGAGATGTTTCCAGCATTTACTGACTCAAGAGAATGTAAATTACTGAAAGTAAGTAGAATTGAACTTTTAAAGAAGAAATGCCTTTCTATCAGGTGACTATGCCCCAGTGGTGATACAGTGGTGGTTAATCAATGGCTTCCAAGGGAGGGGAGATCCAGTCTTTTGCTGCTTGTTTGTTGTAGATGTTCAGAGACCAAAAGGGTCATCTCAGGGACATGAGCACCATGTTTTAAACAGGCAGTACAAACACTGGACCCTTGATTAGGATAACATGTGAATATTTCCCCAATTTTGTGAGATATTTAGCAACATCAATTAATGTGATACTAGGCTGTCTCTATGTTTAAAGAGTCCACTCAGATATTAGACTTTTTGACCTTAATCAAAATATTGTTTTCATCTTTTCAAATGCTACAGAAACTTCTAGAAGCTCATGAAGAACAGAACAGTGAAGCTTACACTGAAGCAGTAAGTAGGACCTTCTGGGATATAGTATATTTTTTTCAAGGTTTATGCTTCAGAAACTTTTGCCCCCCATAGGGTAAATCCTAAGCACCTAGTTATTCAGACATGACATTTTGTCATTCATTTGTATTTTCCAGAGGTCATGTTTTATATATCTTACAAATCAGAGGCCTTTCTCTGTTTATTTGTTTTGTTTTTGTTGCCAGTCCTGGGGCATGGACTCGGCCTGAGCACTGTCCCTGGCTTCTTTTTGCTCAAGGCTAGCACTCTACCTCTTGAGCCACAGTGCCACTTCCGGCTTTTTACTATATATTTGGTGCTGAGGAATCAAACCCAGTACTTCATATATACGAGGCGAGCATTTTTACCACTAGGCCATATTCCCAGCCCCCAGAGGGCTTTCTCTTTCTTTCTTTTTTTCCTTTGGCCAATCTTGTGGCTTGTACTCAGGGCCTAGGCATTGAGCTTCCTTTTGTTCAAGGCTACCACTCTACCACTTGGTACTGAGGAATCGAATCTAGGGCTTCATGCTTCCTAGGCAAGCACTCTACCACTAAGCCACATTCCCAGCACCCAGAGGGTTTTTTCTTTGTTTTGTTTTGTTTTTTGGCCAGTCCTGGGGCTTGAGCTCATCCTGAGCACTGTCCCTGGCTTCTTTTTGCTCAAGGCTAGCATTCTACTACTTGAGCCACAGCACCATTTCCAACTTTTTCTGTTTATGTGGTGCTGAGAAATCAAACCCAGGACTTCATGCATGCTAGGCAAGCACTCTACCACTAAGCCACATTCCCAGGCCCTAGAGGTTTTTTTTTTTAATATATTAAAGGAGTTTTGCTTTCCATCTTCTCTAATTCTTCTATTATATTTTACCATATTCAGTACAGATTTCCATATTGCTTCCCAGTCTTTTGCTGTATTGAGTTTCCTCTACCACACTGTATACCCCTTTTAGCTGCCATAACTGTTCTGAATTTTTGCTGTGCACTCTTAACATACAGAATGATATTAAAGGCACAAGACTCATCACGACTAACATCAAAATGGTTCGTAAAAGATAGAAGATAGTAGAAGTAGAAAATAGGCATGAAGATAGGTCTAAATAATTTATGATCAAAGAAATAGGTAGAGATCACTGTAAATTATTTAACACAGTTAAGACCACTACTTTTTTATGTTGAATATATTTTCATGAAATAATTTCTGTTCCTCTTTGCCTTATTAGGTGAAGGAATTTGATTCAATATCACGGTTGGATCAATGGCTGACCACCATGTTGCTTCGTATCAAAAAGTCCATCCAAGGGGATGGAGAAGGAGATGGAGACCTAAAGTGAAATGTTTCTGTCCTTGTGGCATGCAGCTAATGTCTCTTTAGTTTTGTCTTAGGGCCACTGGATCTTTATGAAATGCCCGTTTAATGGCTTAATTCTGTTGCATATGAGCCACACAACCTGTGTACTGTCCAAGTGCGTGTGCGCCACATCAGTGTCACTGTGAAGCAGTTGAAAGGGAGATTTACTGTGCTGATCAGAGTCCCCAGAGTTTCTGAGTACTTTCAGATCATATCCCTGTTCTTCTGATACTGAAAGAGCCCATGTTTAATGTTGCCACTTTTTTTCAACGTTCTTCCTCTTGAACTCTAAATCTGGGCCCACTTTTTTTCATAGATGCTTTGTAGAGACCCCTTACATTTGGCATCTAGATGTATTCTTTAAATGTGTGTGTTTAGTTTAGAGTGATTGCCAACCATGAGTGTATTAACTTCAACGGAAATATTTTTATTCTTCTGTGACTATTTTGATGGTGCTAGTGACAGATTTGCTTGCTTTTTGTACTATCCCCCATGCTCACGTGTACATGGAAAAACTAGAGAACTGTTGGGATATGTGGAGAATCACTTGCATTATGAGGAAAACCAGCTTTCTGGCAGTATGTGCTTCTTGTGTTGATGAGTGTCAAAGAGGATTATATTGATTTGTACTTAAACACACAGGGAAGATTTGCAAAGAGCAGAACTTGTCCTTTCCTAGAGGAAGTTTCCATTTTGAGTTATAGTAGAAATCCCTTTTTATTGGCATCACAGTGTTTAATTTGGCACGTTCTGGCATGACTTTCAGTCCCTTCTAAATTGTGCTGATGACATTAGTGACAGATAATGAAATTTTCTGGTGTGTTTGGTGGTAAGTAGCACTGGTATGGTGTCTTTACTTTCAGTGGGCCCTGGATTTGAATCTGTAGGATTTTGTCAAGTGCTGCCAGGCTAAGGGCTGAGTAAGGATGGTTTGAGGACTGATAAGAAAGTTAAGTTTATCTGGAGTAAAAGCCAATAGCCAGAAGCAAAGTGAAAAGGGCCCTCGGAGGGCAGATGGTAGAGGTCTCTATTAGAGGTGGTGAGCGCTTACTGGCCCAGTCAAGGTAGAACAATAGTGTGCCAGAGACCTTGGGGAAGCGAGAAGCTCAGTGACATCCATGTGACTGGTAGGGTAGAGGGGGTAAGCCCTGGAATCTGCTGAGGATTCCTTTTCCCTTCATAGTTTTAGTGTTCTTAACTGAAAGATGTCATGAAGGTCCGTTTTGAAATGGAGCCCAATTGATCCCTCCTGACTCTTATTAGAATATCTTATTTAAAAACGAGCTTTACTTACTATATTCCACCACTAGCTTTGCCCATTTGTAAAAATAAGACATGGGGAGAGGTGATTTCAGTAGACACAGCATTTGAAACCTGGCCAGCCAGTGCACAAAGTCACCACTATTCACAGAATTTGTTTGTAATGTGACATAATATTCAGAGCCAACTACTTGTCGCTCATACCTATATCCTAGCTACGCAGGAGGCTGAGAACACAGGATTATAGTTTGAAGCCAGCCTGGGCAGGAAAGTCCATGAGATTTTTATCTTCAAAAATTAACTACCAAAAGGCCAGAAGTAGAGTTGTGAGCTCAAATGGTAAAGCACTAGCATTGAGTGTGAAAGCTAGGGGACAGTGCTAAGGCCCCGAGTTCAAGCTCTAGTACTGGCACACACACATATACACATGCACATAAACATACACACGCACATACATACAAACAGATAATCTCTGATGTGACCATTTGAAGTAAAAACTACATGGTATCTTTTAGAACAAGTCTGTTTGCTTTTCATCATGGTTCCCTAACAGACTCCTGTCTGTTTGAAGAAGGGATGTGTGGGTTTTTGTTTGTTTTTAAGAAATATTGGTGCCATTTTGCTATGTCAGTCAGAGTTCCATGCTTTTATTGAAATAAAAGCTGAGATTGGTCCTTGGGTTAAATACTAATGTTTTTCTAGCACTCAGGAAGCTGATACACAAGGATCATTATTAGTTCAAAGGTAGCCTAGACTATATAGTAAGACCTTAGATCAAAATATAATTTTTGGTTTTAATATTTCACATGAAAAAATAAAAATAATTATAATGGAAAGAACAGACTCGCCAGAAGATAATTGGAGGATGAGAAAAAAGCCCAGACAAAAGTGTGCACTTATCTCTTCCCTTCCCCCAGCAAATGGAGGACAACACCATGTTTAAAAGATTGATACAATGTTATTTATGAAGCAAATATAATGATCATTTATGTTATAGTTCTTGTACTTTAGCAAATCTGGGGTACACAATTGAGGTCAGTTAACATTTCTTAAAGGAAAGCTTTGCTTTTTGTGGCAACATTTTTATAGCTTATGTGAATTCCTTTTTTATTTAATGATCTGAACACAGTATTTTTGCACAATTGTGACCATGTGTGGTGGTGTCATTATAACCAAAGTATATGCACCAGCCCTTGTGATTTATTGTTTCCTCTTGTATTGTACACTGACCCCCCCCCCCCCAGTGCAAGCCTTTGTGACTCTGTGGAGGACCTGGCAGCACAGCATGCCCCCTGACCTGCCGCCGCCGCAGTGTGAGCCGTGACCAGTAGCAGGCTTCCTGCCCTGCCACGTCCCAAGTTGCTCTCTGACAGGAAAGTATATTATGAAAACTAACCTTATAATGTTAAATCTACCTTAGCAGAATGTTTTATGTGAACTTGTACAGTAAATAAAGTGAACATTGTGAGTAATATTTCGACTAGTCTTGCCTACTTGACACAGACCAAATGCAGCTTCCTTGTTCACCTAATCTTCAATAGTGACATTGCTATTCTCTTGGCACCATGCGCATGGTCACTTTTAGTGGAACTTGAGGGCACTGCCATGGTCTTGTAGACTGAGGTTTAGAGGGAAAACCTGGTGCCTTTTGTTGCTGCAGGCTGCTGGATGTGGGTAACTGCTGACCTCACTCGGCCTTGGTGCTCTGAGTTAGATGGAGTGGCTGCTGAAAGATGGTTGATTTGTTGGGAGGCCAATAACTCCTAAGGCTGACACTTCCTCCAAGACAGGAGTATTAGGTGTGTGGACATGTATTTTACTCTCACTGGGGTCTGCCTAGGGATAGTTGATGCCCCTGGGTCAGGGAGCATTGAACCATGAACCACTCAAGTTCTAGAAAGAGGACCTGCATAGGAAGTAGCAGAGATAACATCTTGTCAGAGCATTGATTCTGATGAACGTATGTATTCAACTTTAGAAAATCCAAGCATGAATGGCAGCACAGACCATCCCAATCCAGAAATTAAGGTACTTTTAGTCATTGAAGGTCTGATCACTGAACTGTCTCTTTTCAGAGAAATTAATGCCTGCCATTGTATGTCTTAAGAGGCCTGTATAGATTGCCAGAGCCGATGGTCTCTGGGGCTGCTAGAATGTGTAGGATGGTCCTCCGCCCTGTGTGGCCTGTCAGTCTTGTTTGTTCCTGTCCAGTTGTATGTGAACAAAGGTCCTTTGCCATGAGAGCCCTCCTCCAGCTATAATATCACTTCCAATATGAGTACTACTGAAGATGATTAGAGAGACAAGTACTCTTTCAGTTCCCAAAAAGTGTGACAAGAAATAACATTGAGGGCTGGGGATATGGCCTAGTGGCAAGAGTGCCTGCCTCGGATACATGAGGCCCTGGGTTCGATTCCCCAGCACCACATATACAGAAAACGGCCAGAAGCGGCGCTGTGGCTCAAGTGGCAGAGTGCTAGCCTTGAGTGGGAAGAAGCCAGGGACAGTGCTCAGGCCCTGAGTCCAAGGCCCAGGACTGGCCAAAAAAAAAGAAATAACATTGAACAGGTTAAAACTAAAACTTTCCTTCATTTTGGATACTTACCAACAGCAACATAGGCCTTTGGAACTTAGGCCCAAATTGTATTAACAAAGTGGTTAGAATACCACCAGTCCAACTCCTCAGTGATCTTTGTTGATGCTCTGGGAGAAAGTGTGCCACTATTGGAACCATCATTCCGTGCTTGGGACCAACATGCTCAGGGAAGGCCTTACATTCAGCATGACTACTTGGATTCAAAGAAACTAAGAAGGCACTCAACAAAATCCTCCACAGTCAGTGTTTTTTACAGGGCTTATTGGCTTCTGTGCTCTTGCAGATAACCTTACCCTCTTGGGAAAGGGCCAGAGAATGTACATAGCAGGCATGTCCTAGTCCTAGTGTCTGCTGGTATTATAGCAAAGATATGGGCGGGACACACTTACACTTCCCCCTTCTAACACGGCCCCCAGGCTGCTCTGCCTGAGCTGGGCTATTTGCCCTCCCCTATTTCCCCCTGCTAGACACTTCTGTGGAATCCAAGCTGGTAAAGCAAACCTTACATTGAACCAAGTAAAGATTCACAGACCTTGCTTTTACATCTAGTTATCCATGTTATTTGGCACATTACGTTTATTCCAAGAGTCTTCTTCAACTCTGTTAATAATAATGTAAATAGACTTACAGATCTACTTTTACAAAGCAGACATTTATTAACACATTAAACAATTTTATGTAGAACTTCTAAAGAAACATTCAAGACAAAAATTCCTCCAGTAGATAACAAAATAATCTTGTTTTAATTCTCTCTCATCAAGATGACTTTATTCCATAAAACAGTACATCATTTGCTGGGAAGGTTCACTCTTACCAAGATTCAAATGGTAGTGTGACCATCACTATTGTTTTGTTCTGTAAACACTAACAGGATTCGTTGACAAGGTCATAACTGAACTTGAAGCAACTCAGAGTCCTGTGACCGTCAAGAGCAGGTGTGAAACATCAGTGCCCAAAACGCTTCTCTAGTTTCTTCTTTTTTTTTTTTTTTTTTTCTCTAGTTTCTTAAATGTCAGAAGTTGGCAGGATGTGAGCACTGGGGAAGAAAGTCTTCCCTCAGTTTGCCTCAGGGCAGCCATGTCTTCATCCTGGAACTTAAAGATAAGGTACCTTCCTTGTAGAAAATCAAAGTGTCTCACAGCAAGTTTAATAAATTAAAAATAGAAGGGGAAAAGCAACCAGCAAACAAAAGAATTCTCCCTTTAAGGCGCTTTCCTAAAATGGGTATGTTGAAGGGTTACATGTGAATCAGAGCATTTCACAAGTGCACAACCACACCAAGGCCTTGGAACTAAACGCCAAGAATAACAAAATGGAATTCTCTTTTCATTGTGAATTTTTTTAAGTCCAGTGTGGTATAGTCAAAGGAGCATTTAAGACAAAGTTACTGGTTCTTCACGATCCACTTGTTAAGGCATAGTCAGAGATAGTGCGCCGAGGCTTCTGGTCCCTTCTAAAGACTCTTATGTGCTCCCTAAGCAGATTGTGGGAATTACTAGACTGTTGCAGACATGAGCAAGTCTTGAGTTTCTGGAAAATTGAGAAATCAAGAGATAAACCTAGCAAAAAATCCTAATAATTTAAAATTTAGCAATCACCTTTGTGTTACTTATGAATAAAATTACTACCCAAGTGTTCTAATGCCTCTTCATTTCTCAGGTCTTCTGCAAAAAAATAAATAAAAGCAAAACAAAAACCTACAGTTTTACTAGACTCTTTGGTAGGACAGCTTTTACCTAATCTGATTTTCAGGAATGAAACTAAATAACCACATTTCAATTCAAAAGATGGTCTTATGACAAACTCCCCAACTACACAGGTGCTGTGAGTGGAGATACTTTGCCTCATAAGAGTTCAAGTTGTCATTCCTTTTTTAGTGTCTATAAAGGAGTTAGGGAGGAATGACTGCAATAATCCATTTCTTCAGTCCCACTCAAGGGGCTCCAGAGCAAAGCTGATTTTATACAACTCACAAGGAAGAAATTGCTGAAAATAGGCAGACCCAGTCTAATTTCAGCTTACTAGAAAAATACCTTAGAGGATCAAAGAAGTAAACACTCATGGAAGTATAAGGCAGGGCAAGACCAGGAAGACCATTAACAGCAATTTCATGAGCTGGGTCAGTGCTCTGCAGTTAAGATAAGCAGTAGGTTAAATATCAAGAGAATCAAGCATTCAAATGATTGATGCACACAGCCTACAGCAGGATTAATGGAGCTTATGTTAACTGCCTTATTTGCTGATAAAAGTGTAGCTGAGATCATGCAGATCAGAATTTTTTTACAGGAAAGCTTAATTGTGGTGTGATAAAGCCATGCAAGTGAGTGAAGTTCAGGAACATCTAGAGGTCATTTTTGTCCACCTCTCTGCATATAGTTCTTTTTCTCAGCTAGTCTGGAATTACCCAGAATATCACTATCACACACAATCACAGCTTGGAACACAATTGCAAGCTTTCATTCCATGTTGGTCAAAGTGTGAAGTTGTGTGGGCACCGAGTCTGTGGGGGGGGTCAGCTCACTAAGCTCGCTGATAGTGGTGGCGAGCAGAGTGTCCTGGGAGTCATCTGCTTTGCAGGTGGTATCTGCAGAACTGTTTTCATGCACAGTGGGTACACCACCTTGGACAGTAGCCAGGTTGTGAAAATGGCCATTTTCTGCAAAAGACAGCAATTTATCCGAAAGTTTGGGAGATGCATATTCTTCATCAGGCTGCTCCGTCTTGTGCTCTTCATCATTCTTGGGTGAGCCATCTACAATAACAAGGAAAGACTTCCATGGAGTATTCTTATCGTGTATCTATAAATCAAACACAAATACATGTCATCATAATTGTCTCTGTAACTCTCACAATTTATATATATATATTTATTTAACAACAAGTACAGCTTGTAAAATAGTCTCTTTGGAGCCAGACATGGTTGCACACACCTGCTATCCTAGCCCTCAGGAAGCAGAGGCAGGAAGACTGAGTTTGAGGCCAGCATGGGCTACATTGTGAGACTACCTGCTGCCCTCCCCCAAAAAAGTCTCTCTCCAACTTAACTTTGGTTCTACTGCCCTGAACCCCCTTTCTGTTATTGTCAAGCATATGATTACTGATGTCACTGTTGGCAGGTGTCTATCAAGGATTTGCTGGCCTTGGAGCTTCACTTCACTGAGTAGAGAGACCATAGAGAATGCCTGAGGAGGGGCTGGGAAGATGGCCTAGTGGTAGAGTGCTTGCCTTGTATACATGAAACCCTGGGTTCAGTTCCTCAGCACCACATATGGAAATGGCCAGAAGCGGTACTGTGGCTCAAGTGGTAGACTGCTAGCCTTGAGCAAAGAAAAGCCAAAGAAGCAAAGAGAAGCCAAAGACAGTGCTCAGGCCCTGAGTTCAAGCCCCAGGACTGGCAAAAAAAAAAAAATACAAAAAAGACTGCCTGAGGAGAAAACAGCTGCTGCCTCCTCTAACACCCTAGGGAGAGTGATGACAGGCATTTCTGGTTGCTCAGGGTCAAGGACCAGCAGGGTTTAGCATTTCCTTCTCATGTAGTCCTCCATCACTCACTGAGGTGTGCCGCCGGAGAGTGGACTTGTCAGTAAATGTCCTTCCACACGCATTGCACATGAATGGCTTCTCTCCTGTGTGGATGCGGTGGTGGCGCTGGAGGGCGTTGAGCTGGGTGAACTGCTTCCCACACTGGTCACAACAATACGGCCGTTCTCCTAGCACAGGGAGAGAAGAAAATGGGTGGGTCATGTCTTCAGCTCATTGTATTAAGTCAGAGTACAAACCCTGGACTCAAGTCTCCAAACCCCTGGAAAGCCTACTGATGGAGGCATCCATCAATCTATCCCAAGATACCAACAGTTTACACCAACACCAACAGCAAGCCAAAATTCTTGCCAGCAGTTGATACCATATCTGTAAAAATGATAATCTGTTCTCCACAATAATGGAGTAGAAATTGCAAGTCCCATAGTAACTCGGTGTCTGTGTGCATGTGTGCTTATAACATACTGTTAAGAAATTTGAATCCTTAGAAGTAGAGCTGTGGCTCAAGAGCTAAAGCACCAGACTTGAGTAAAAAGGCTACAGAATATCCAGACTCGGAATTCATGCCTAAGTACTGGTGAAAACAAAAAGGAAAATGAATAGATGGAGGAGGGAATAAAGAAGGGATGGAGGAAGGAAAGGAGGAAAGAAGGAAGGAGAAGAAAAATTTGAATCCATATACACATGTAATGTTCACATAGCAGATGAAGTCACCTCTCTGATCTTTTCAATAAAAACCCCAGCTGGGCACTGGAGGCTCAGGCCTATAATCCCAGCTACTCAGGAGGCTGATCAAAGCCAGTGCAGGCAGGAAGGTCCATGAAACCAATTAACCACCAGAAAACCAGAAATGGAGCTGTGATTTAAAATGGTAGAGCACTAGCCAAGAGCACAAAAGCTTCGGAACAGCACCCAAGCTCTGAGTTCAAGTCTCACAACTGACCAAAAACAAAAAAAAACACCCCAAAGGGACGTGGATGTTCCCCATAGGTACCCACAAGTGCTCCCACTCTGCTGGCTCTCACAGTGGCACAGGAAGTTCAGCCATTTTTCTCCTAATGCTTCCAAATACTTCTGGAAGGACTCTTCCCGGGACACTGCAGCCATACCTGTATGGACTTTAATGTGTTGATAAAGAGAGTTCCGCTGAGCAAAGGTCCTGAAACACACTTCACATTTAAAGGGTTTTGATCCAGTATGGATTCTGTTGTGGTGTTTTAAATACTCCTTAGAAGCAAAACTTTTGCCACACGTTTCACACATAAAAGGCCTTTCACCTACAGGAAAAGATGAAATAGAATTAAGAACAAGACAAGCATTAAAAAAAAAAAACTCAGGAAGAGTAGATCCACATTCTTTTATTTATTTAATATATATATTTTATTTATTTATTTATTTTTTTTTTTTTTTGCTAGTCCTGGGCCTTGGACTCAGGGCCTGAGCACTGTCCCTGGCTTCTTTTTGCTCAAGGCTAGCACTCTGCCACCTGAGCCACAGCACCACTTCTGGCTTTTTCTATATATGTGGTGATGAGGAATCATGTATAGGAGGCAAGCACTATAGCACTAGGACATATACCCAGCACCAAGATCCATATTCTATTATATATATATATATATATATATATATATATATATATATATATCAAACTGAATTACAGAGAGGCTATAGTTTCATACATTAGGCATTGGATACATTTCTTGTACTGTTTGTTACCTCGTCCCTCATTCCCCCCCTCCTCCTCCCCCTTTCCCTTCCCCTCCCCTAAAAGCCATATTCTTAACACCCTCGGTGAGGAGGATATGGTCTTTCTAGCTAAAACTATCATACAATATTTGTTTATGCAAGATGCTTGCTTTTTTCTGAAAGTTGGTGTAAAACCTTCTCTAGGACTATAGTCAGCCATCTCATACTTGAGAACTTTAGTCATTTCAAACTAAAATAATTTCACTTCTCTTGGAAAGACTTAGATTATTTTTAAAGTGCTTCTGTAAATCTTTATCAAATTAAAGTCCCTTTTGAAAGGAGAGGAAGTTTATAATGGATTATTATAGATATTCAAGAGTAGTAGCTCCAACCCAACTGAAGGGCAGGGCAAGAAACAATCTTAAATGCTATCTTTTTGAAATTTAAGTCCTCTGTTCTCACAACCAGGTCTCATCTACTTCAGAGACACACCTCTGATTTAGAAAGCACTAAAATAAAAATATTGACTAATAAAATCATAATATTCTCATCAAATGATGAATTCTAATGCTCTTTAAAAAATACTGTATTGTCTCTATCTTGCAACTTCCATTAGACACAAATTCTGCTCATTCTACAGTCTAGAAATTCACATCATTAAATAACTTAACTCTCACTTGCATTTGAACTTGAGGCCAGTACAATAGTAGAAGTAAAACCGTAAGTAGAGGATGAACTGATTCAGGATAACTATAATTTACAGGTTCTGATCACATCAAAACTTTGTGCTAAATCAAAATACTACCAACTTAAAATATTCTCCTATTGATAGGATGTCACAAAAATTCTGGAAAGAAAGAAGCTAATTACATCACTACCATTAATATGATAATTTATCATATAATAATTTTTCTGGATTTTATGAGGCTCAACACAATGGGAATTAACTATTCTGCATTTTTAAATTAATCATCCAAACACAGATGTTTCCCTACATTCAGTCCTACCTCTGGCTAGGTCATGAGCCAGGGGATGGATTTTATCAGTTTACTGAGTCACTTCTTGTGATGTCTCCAATTCTATCTACAGCAAGAAGAGCATGAGTAACATATAGCTTTTCTTATATTTTGAGCAATTTCTTTAGGGCAGAATGTTGGAAATGCAGTTTCAGGCTAAAAATTGTACAAACTATTTCACACATCTGGACACCTAAGATCCATTTGTCAAATCCAGCTGTAAGGTATAGAGGCCATGGCACTGTGGGCAACAGGAGTACTTATCTTCAATTCTTCTTACTAGATGGAAAAGGTATAACATGACTTTAACCTTCATCACCTCAGTAGATGCCAACTTCTAAATTAGCCAGTGACATTTTCTTCTACAGTTAGGAAAGACATTGAATGGTAACAGCATGGGTATTTACCTGTGTGGCACCTTTTATGATAAATCAGCATATGGTTCTGAGTGAATCTTGCACCACATTCATCACAGACAAAAGGTTTTTCCCCTGTGTGAATTCTGAAAGTATAACATTCACATAACTTAGGATGTATTTCAAAGCTAATTTTAAAATAAAATGTCCACTCTATTCTGCAAAAATCATTACTCCAAGAAACCTGACGAGAATGACCAAAGGAACAGCTGAAGAGTCTATGATCTCTATCCCAAAATAAATGAATTTCTGTGCATGATTCCACATTTAGTGTGTAATGACCTACAACTGTTCCTGAGCCATATTTATGCTGTAAAAGAGGCAGAGATAAGAGACTATGCCTTTGAATATTCCTTCTAAATACTAGAAAATATTAATATTTGTAAAAGCTTCCTCATTTAGAAAAGTCAGCCACACTGTAGGAACTTTTGCTGACAAAGTACCACATGATCAAAATACCTTACGATCATTCCACAATATGACTTAACCAGTCTGGAAAAGACAGCTGTTCTCAAAATACTGAAAAAAAAATCTAGTTTCTGAGAAGTAGCACTTTAATCCCAACCAGCATGAGGAGACCATCAGCCATGCCTGACTAAGCACTCCTAAACAAGTAAGTTTGAGTGTGTGTGTGTGTGTGTGTGTGTGTGTGTGTGTGTGTGTGTGTGTGTGTGTGTGTGTGCTGACAGTGGGGCTTAAACTCAAAGCCTTGATCTCTTATTTAGCTTTTCCACTCAAGTCTGGTTTTCTACCACTTGAGCCTCCCTTCCACTTTAGATTTGTTTTGTTTTTGTTTTTGTTTGGGGGGGGGGCTGATTAAGTGGAAATAGTCTCTGGGATTTGTCTGCCTGGGCTGGCTTTGAACTGAAATCCTTAGATTTCAGCCTCCCAAGTAACTAGGATTATAGGTGTGAGCCACCAGAACATGGCTTTGATTGGCTGATTCCTGCCAGAACAAAGGTTTGAACCCAGAGCCTCATGCTTGCTTATCTTGCTTACTTGCCTAGTGACCACCTCCAGCCCAACTTGTTGCTTATTATTTTAGAGATGGAGTCTCATGAACTTTTCTGTCGATGCTAGCTTCACATATCAAGCTTCCTGATCTCAGCCTCCTGAGTAGTTTAGGATTGGGGTCATCAGAACCCAGCTTCTTAAACAAGTCTCTTGAACTTCTCCAGACTTAAAGATGAAGAACACCATGCTACCTCCCCAAAAACTAGCCTAAATTTAAAGGCAGACCTAGAATTCCCACATACATAAGAGAACTATGGAGCAATCTACTTTAAAGTAAATTTACAGAAAGCATGATCTGTTCTGCCTGTGGTGATCAGACTAACCAACCTCACAAACTTTCAGAACTAAAAAGTTAAATAAAACCAAGGACATCCTGAAACCATGAATGTCATCTCACTCAACTATGGGCCTGTGGGCCCAGGGGTCAGAGGAGCAGGTTGTAAACCAAGAGGAAAGGACCATAAGGGTAAGTAGCACCACATATACAACCGAGCAGTGTGATTTCTGGGCGATCTGCTGTGTCCAGGCCTCTATGCCTAGATGTGCCAGAAAGGAGGGGCAAAGGCCTCAATGGCCAAAGGAACTTCAGGGACGTTGGGAGCCATCTCTTTAAACCCCTTTACCTCCAACGAGAAATTCAAAGCTACCTAAAAAGTATCCCAAGTTCTAGAGGAAATAGATGAAGAAATGAGCAATCTAGGGACAGCACTGGATCCAAGCCCAAAGTCCCTCCACTCTGCACCCCGCATTTCCGGAATGGTGTCTCGGCACAGAAACCAGCCCTGCCCCGGTGCCATGTACCTCATGTGGGTCTTGAGGGCAGATGGCTGCGAGAACTTGGCCCCGCACTCGGTGCAGCCATAAGGCCTGTCGCCAGTGTGTGTCCGTTCGTGCAGCCGCAGCGCCGTCTTGGAGCTCAGCCCCTTGCCGCACTGACCGCAGCGGTGCCGCTCGCCGCCGCCCTCGTGCACTTGTACCACATGCCGCTTCACGTCCTTCTTGCGTTTGAACTTCTTCCCGCACAGCTCGCACGGGAAGTGGCGCTCACTGCTGTGCACGTGGCGCTGGTGGCTCTTCAGGTTGCAGCGGTTAGCGAAGGTCTGGCCGCAGGTGTCACAGCGGTAGGCCACCTCAGTGGCCACGCCGTGATGGTGCTTGATGTGCTTCAGGAAGCTCTTCTCATACAGGAATGCCTTCTGGCAGCTCGTGCATTGGAAGTTGCTCTTCTTCTTCTCCCCGTCCTCCCCCTCCCCCTCCTCCCCTTCTCTTTCCCCATCTGGTTCCCCTTCCTCTTCCCCTTCCCCTGAGGCTTTGGGTAGCACTTCCTCCACCTCCACACCAGCACTACAACCCTCATTTTGCACCACAGACCCCATCTCCATTCCCACAGGGTCTGGGCTTTGGTCTTGGGCACACCTGTAGTCCTCCACATCCTCTTCAGCACTTTTCTGCTGCTCTCGAAGGCGTCTGGTGTATTTCTTCTTAGGGATTTCCACAAACACCTTCCTTCCAGCCAGCCTTCCACTAGCCCTTCTGATTTTAGGGTAGGGAGGCTTAGCCACCTCCTTCTTCTTATCTAGTTTCTCCTTGGGCTTCCTGGGGGGCATGTCTTGGGGCAAGCCATTGCTGACTCTCTCCATTGGGTAATCAGTGGAATCCACAAGGCCAATAGAGTGAGTACAGTCCCTGGCTGTGACAGCACCTGTCCTAGAGCCCAAAGCAACCGTGACCTGGGGGCCGCTACTCACTTCCGCCTCCTGAGACTCTGAGAAATTCTGCAATTCTAAGAGAACTGACTCTAGCATCTGCTTCTTTAACTGAAAACACGTTTCTGATAGGTCCAAACACTTGAGCTTTTCAGCCATTTCTAGCATCCGCTGCACCCGATCCTCTTCAACTTGTACCTTGGCGGTGTAGACAAACTCCAGAAATGAAGCAAAATCAACAACTTGTACTTCATTTAAGTAGACATTAGTTCTGGTACCAACCACAGTCTTCTCATTGAGGAACATCTCCTTAAAAAACTTGCTGGTGGCTGCCAACACTGCTTTGTGGGCCATGAACTCTTCACGGACTCCTTGATACTCAACACTGACTGTGACGTCACACAGGTGGCCCAGAAGGCGGAGCTCATGCATTTCTTGCAGAAGGTTAAAGGGTGAGGACTTTGATTCCAGCAGAACTGCACCACTTTCCATCTTTTTTCTTCCCCCAAACAGCTTTAAAAACAAAAACAAGAGTTGTTTCACACATTCACAACCACTGGCCTAACAACTCTAGAAACTGTGAAGGTTTTTCACTTCTTCAAGGCATATACACTGATTAACAACCCAGATTTTCTCAATGAAAGGTTCAACTCACATTCCACTTAGCAGGTCTCTGACGTTCCTGAATATTACCATTTGCATCCATAAAGACTATTGGCAAATTTCCCCCAAAGATAAACACAAATGACTAAAGTTATGACTCGTGAAATACATTAAAGTCATTCGCTTATCAAGGTCAATGACTCAAACACTTATGGCAACATTACTATCTCATTCTTGGATCAGGAAACCAGATATGAAACACATAGTGGCCACTGTCTGGGAACAAAGCTTAATCACTTCTGCCACTGAAAGTAACCAATAAAACACTTTTTTTTTTCTCCTAGGAGGAAAATTTCCCATATCCAAGGCCTCTAGATGCAGCACAGTTTGAACACTTATTCTACTAAAATAATGCATGGAAGTCCCATAGCTTTTACAAGCTGGGTTACCTTGAGCAGGTAACTCAACCTCTCTGGACCTTAGCTTCCACTTCTGTAGAAGGCTCACAGGTTACTGTGAGGGCTTAGTGGGTGCAGCACGTCATATGCTTACAGCTGCTCCTGAAACTTGCTGGCTTCCTAGTACAGGAAAAAATACTATTATGATCCACTCTTCACAGATAAGTACAAGTAGTTTGTGAAGGCTGAAGCCTGAGCCTGGTCAGACTCTGGGCTCAGTATACCTACCTTTGCTTGGCATGTGCCAAGGGCTACCTCCACAGAAGGCAGATGCCATGCACCCTAAAACCTCCTCTCCTGGGCTCCATGATGCACCCCCCCACACACACTTCATACCTGTGCTTTTCCTGAAGACCAGCTTTCCCCTTGAGGTTCATCCTGACTTTTTGTTCCCAGAATCTACCTTCTTCTTCCAGGTCTATTGG
The DNA here is from genome assembly GCF_023159225.1 of Perognathus longimembris pacificus. Taxonomy (NCBI): domain Eukaryota; kingdom Metazoa; phylum Chordata; class Mammalia; order Rodentia; family Heteromyidae; genus Perognathus; species Perognathus longimembris. Next base: position 49,168,307 of record NC_063166.1, read on the forward strand.
CCCCTCCACCATCCCAAACACTGCTATCCACCACCCAGATTTTAAGACATTACTTTGGATTCAACATCTCTAGAAGCTCCTGTCTCTGAAAACTCAACCCCACTCTCCTCTGACCCCATTAAAAAAAAAAAAAATAGCTCCCACAGCCACCAGCTCCCAAACATGGTCACTTTGTCATGCAGATGTGGAGCCAGTACCAAGGAGGCCAGAGCAATGTCGCCTGAAGGAGACTCACTCCCCAGTAAATAGAACGCTAAGGAAGCCCAAGTCAAAGGACACAGTGGGGTGAAGCGGGAGGGGGCGGGGGGTGAGCCAGCAGCCTCTCAGAGATCTCACAGCAGCCTGGCAACAAAAGGCTACAGATGGCTCACTCAGCCTCGTGCCCTTATCTCCCGGTCCCGACTTCCCCTGTTCTCTGCCATCAGACCTGGGAGAGGACATTAAGTCCTTACAGGTGGTCTGGCAGCGACTTCTCTGTTAACAAAGTGGGTTTTCGGCACGGTTTCCAAGTTGGTCTTTGCCTGGAGAGCAGGTACAGACCACAGCAGAGGCTACCCGCGGCCTGGTGACAGCAGTGTGTGTGTCCCCTGGCAGTGCATTAGCATTCTGGCTGCCTCCTCGAGCGCCCAGCATCTGCGCTAAGGTCGGCGGGCAGCCCCGGGTCCCGGGGCGCATGGGCCAGGCCCCTGCCCAGAAGGCTCCCGCCCACAGCAGAGAAAGCCTCATTCTCCAGCTCGGCTTAAATCCTGGGTCGCCGTCGCCGCGCGGACCGCGCTACCCCCAACCCGAGTCAGCCGCTACGGCCTCCACCTCGCAGCCCCTCCGCGCCCCGACCCCCCGCAGCACCCTGAAAGACCACAGGGAGGAAGCACAAATCACTGCAGCCAGAGTCAAACCTCCTCCCCAACGCAGGCATCCGGACCGCATGATCCGGCCTGGACCTCGGCCCGGGCGGTCCCCAGCCTGGCTGCTTCTGTATCCCCGAAACTCGCCGCTCCTCCGGATAGCCGAGCACACCAGACAGTCAGGAGGCGGCTGTGAGGAAAGGGGCCAACAGGGCCCAGCCGACGGCGCGCTCACCTCGCAGCCGGCACCCCCGCCACCTTCGCCACCTTTGCCACCATCCGCTGGACCAGGCCCACAGGAACAGCCGGCCTGGGAGGCGGGGCGAAGTCCACCGCGGGCGCCGCTTATTGGCCCCGGCGGGGGCGGCCCCGCCCCCTACGGGCCCCACCTCCTTGAGAGTGAGGGAGGGGCTGCGCGCGCGCACGTCCAGCTGCAGAAGCTGTTCCGACAAATTACGTGATCTGACGTATACTGGGCAGGGCGTCTGTCTGGAGCGCCCGACACGTCACCTGCCGCGGGCCAAAGCTTGCGTCTGCGCAGGAGACATTCGTGGCGCGAGTGGAGAGAGACCCGGGCGCTAGTTGCGGAAGACCGTGAGGCGACACGCAGCCGCAGTGGCCGGGACACGGCCGGGCGTGGAGTCCGTGCCGGGGGCACTGCAACCTAGCGGTGCTCTGCACGCCCTCCCAGCGGAGTGTGTCTCCCCAGCGGCCCCTCCTCTGCTGAAGTCCTGACGCCCCAGAACCTGGACCTTATCCCACCATCAGCCTTGCACGGAACTTCCCGCTTCGCCGTGGAAAACTGCCCTAAGATTCCCAGAGTCCCTGCGCCCTAAACCATCGGCCTGCCCTAGCCCTTCACTTGGCTTGCCTTATCCAAAAGCGTCATATATTTCCATGCTCGATGTCTGTATATCTCCCGTAGTGAACTCACAAGGCCTTTGCACCATCCCGCGCCTTTTGTGTTCTTTTTGAGGCACTAGTGCTAGAACTGGGGGTCTCTCCCTTGCTAAGCACGCCTTTTGCCACTTGAGCCACTTCTCCTGTCCTTTATTTTTCACATAGAATTGGGTGGGGGTGCTAGAGAGGGGACATCCTAGACTACACTCCTCCTGCCTGTGCCTCCTGAATTGGTGGGGTTACATTCCCACACCACCACCAATAGCTTGTTTGATGAGATGAGGTCTGCTTTGCTGGCCCCAAACCGTGACTCTCCTGATCTCTGCCTCCCATGTAGATGGGATAACAAACATGAGCAGCCACCCCTGGTCCCTTTGCTCGTTTTAAAATTGTGTGTGTGTTGTTTTTGTCTTGTTATTTTTGAGTTGTAGAAGTTCTCATTTTAGATTGAAAGTCCTCCATTAGGTAAATAATTTATAAATGCAGTCATTCCTCGGTATTTGTGGGGGACTGGTTTCCAGGCCCCTTAGGGATGTCAAAAAGAAAACAAAAACCAACCTTCAAATGTCTCAGATGAGCTCACATCTTTGGGCTCTTTCTCTTCCTCATGCCCTGGTTTTTTTTTCATGAAGCCTTCCTGGCTGTTTGCACCATTCCCCATGTTGAGTCCCAGGTAGACTTTTCCTAAACTCGAAAGACTTCTGTTTCCCTTCTCCCAACCAGGAGCAAACCAAGGCCTTCCTCCTGTAAGCATATCCCTTCCCTGTAACTGTCTCCAAATGAATCCTGGTATGGGATAATGATAATGAAAACAAGAACATGTTTCTCATCCAAAAGTGATTGAGGAGGATTTGTATATTTGATGGGGAAGGAGAGGGAGTAAGGATATGATGGTGGCATTTGCCATTATCAGATGTATCTGCATTCATGTCTGGGTTGAGTGAGATCTATCTTTACTTTGCTTTACCAATAAACTTTCATGATATCTACCTCAGTGTGTCCTCAGATTATTTTTGGTGATATCATAAACTTAGTATCCAAGGGCCAGTAAGAGACCTCCTTCAAAGAGACTTGTCCCTGAAACATCACTGGTTCATTAACAATGTCTTGATTGATACATAGACTGGCCATTGTGAATAATGCTACTCTGTGTGTGTGTGTGTGTGTGTGTGTGTGTGTGTGTGTGTATGTGTGTATGTTCCTGCTTTCATTTCTTTCAGGTACATCCTACAAATGGAAATGCTGAATCATGTGTTAATTCTGTGTTTAACATTTTTGGTTTTTTGCTAGTCCTGGGGCTTGAACTCAGGGACTGAGCACCATCCCTAGTTTCTTTTTGCTCAAGGCTAGCACTCTCATAGCGCCACTTCTGGCTTTTTCTATATATGTGGTACTGAAGAATCGAATCCAGGGCTTCACATATGCAAAGCAAGCACTCTACCACTAGGCCATATTCCCAGCCCTGCTTAACTTTTTCTTCCTTTTGTCTATGATTAATTTTTCTCTCATACTTATTTGAACCAACCTTTTTTAGATTGGCATATGTTAACTGTAGAAAGAGGTTTAATTGTCATAGATCTATACATGCATATAGTGTGCTTTGATCAAATTCTCCCCCTCAATTAGTATTTATTCACCTTGCCCCAAATGGTGGTACTGGAGTTTGAACTCAGGGTTTTCTAATTGCTAGGCATGTGCTTTACCACTTGAGATTAAATGTTTTAGAAAGCATAGCAGCTGCCTCTTTTACATTCCACCAGCAATGGACAGGCTGGCAGTTTCTCCACTTCTCACCATGGTACCAAAACATTCTAAAGTACAGGATTCATACACACAGACAATATTTTTAGCACATAGAATTACTTTTCCTTTTGAGATAGGCTTCGGATTTCAAAATAGACCTAAGTAAAATGTATACAAGAAAAAAACTATATTATTATTGGTGGGGAAATAAGAAACATACTAACAAATAACACTGTTTCGGGAAGACCTGATTCTATTAAAAGGTACAAACACAAAAATACTCTCATTTTTGAGCATTATTCTGGAGTAATTTAACATGGCCACAGAGGCTTCTTTTATTCTGCTAGATTATCTTTACTGGAAATCAATTTATGGGTTTGTTTTTGTTTTGTTTTTTTTTTTTGGCCAGTCCTGGGGCATGGACTCAGGGCTTGAGCATTGTCCCTGGCTTCCTTTTTGCTCAAGGCTAGCACTCTGCCACTTGAGCCACAGCGCCTCTTCTGGCCGTTTTCTAGATATGTGGTGCTGGAGAATCGAACCCAGGGTTTCATGTATAGGAGGCAAGCTCTCTTGCCACTAGGCCATATTCCCAGCCCTCAATTTATGTTTTCCAACATTTTACCTACAGATATTTCACATGCTACTCTGTTTGGCTGCCAGTCTCTTATCTCTGTCTTTGGCAATGGCAATGGGTTCCTTTTTCTCAGGGAAGAGAAATAAAAGGTTTGTTGCCTTTGACAATAACAAAAATGTATGAAAGCCGGGTAGCAAAGATTTTGTCTTTGGCATCTTTCACATAAACCACATCAAAAGAGCCAGGGCGTCTCTTTATGTTGGTGATCACATTAATTTTTCCCAAGTTAGCACCTCCAGTCACCATACACAGGTTACCAGTGTCAAACTTGATTAAATCAGTTATTTTGCCTGTCTCCAAATCAATTTGAATGGTGTCATTCTCCTTAATAAGAGAATCAGGGTTGCGAATGGTGCAGGCATCATGGGTCAATAGATGAAGGGTTCTTTTTGTGCCCACAAAGATCTTTCTCACTTTGCACAACTTGATCTTTGCCTTCTCAGGTGTTACTTGATGAACAGTGAAACGACCTTTGGTCGTTTGGTTGTATTTCCATATTTTGGTTGTATTTCCAACTGCCTCCGAGATTGCTTTTCTTCTGAATGCTCTGTAGCATCAGACATTGTTTAATGTTTTAGTCAGCTCCATGAGTGCTGTTTTGTCATTTTTGTCCATTTGTTTTTGTGCTGGTCCTGGTGCTTGAATTTAGGGTCTGGATGCTGTCCCTGAGCTTTTCAGCTCAAGGCTAGCACTCTATCACTTGAGCCACAGCTCTACGTCTACCTTTTAGGTGGTTCATTGTAGATTCCTATCTGTGGATGCTGATGACATCCATAAAACCCACAGGGTAGGTTATATGAGTTCTGACTTTGTCATCAATATTAATAAAGTGCTTCAGGCAAAGCTTCTTTATTTCATGTGCTATCAGTGCATGCTCAAGTCTGTTCCTTAGGAAAACAATGAGAGGCAGACATTCTCTCAGCTTTTGGGGCCTGGTGGATGGATGAGAAGCAAGCACACCAGTCAACTTGTCCAACACCCAATGCTTTGAGGCTGATGCTTGCTTTGGATGTTTCCTGGGTCCACCAGCCATAGCTGTGTAGGAATAGAAAAGTATATAGTCTTTTAAACCAGAATCAGTAACAAGTATTTTGTAAATTACACAAACACACACACACACAAACAAACACACAAATAAAACCTTGTCACAATGATGCTGTAGTCTTACAATAATTATCAAGGACCATATCTGAGCTTCCAAAGAGCTTAAGAGGTATTACAAATATCCTAAAAGAGGGGCCCTGGTGGCTATTCAGAATGCTGAGACCTGGAGAATATAAATTTGAAGCCAGCCTGGGCAGAGAAGTCTGTGAGATTCCATCTCTCATTAAAGCAAAATGCAGGCTGGAGGCGGGTCAAGTGGTAGAGTACCAGCCATAAGAAAGAAAGTTTGAGTGAGAACATGAAATCTGAGCTCAAACTTCAGTACTGCAATAAAACAGAAGGAAGGAAGGAAGGAAGGAAGGAAGGAAGGAAGGAAGGAAGGAAGGAAGGAAGGAAGGAAGGAAGGAAGACGTAACTACAAATAAAAACATGATACTTGAAAAAGGTTAGGCTGAGAATTATGCTCACTTTAGTTAATTCAATGCTAAATGGGGTTCTTCAACCTTTGTGTGTGTGTGAGTGTGTGTGTGTGCACATGCGCGCAACAGTGGTAGGGTTTGAACTTAGGACCTGGTGCTGCCACTTTTTCACTCAAAGCTAGCACTCCACATAAGCCACAGCTCTAATCATGGCTTTTTGTTGGTTAATTGGAGACTAAGAGTCTCGTGGACTTTTCTGCCTGGGCTGGCTTCAAACTGTGACCCTCAGATCTCACCTTCCTGAGTAGCTAAGATTATAGGCATGAGCCCCAGGCAGCTGGCAATTTCTTTAATCTTAATGCTTGACCTAATGAAGAAGTAGCATATGACGATCATAACTTTTATATTCTATTACCTTTATAAGTACTAGAGATTTTCAAATACTAGCAGCTTCCAAGGTGGCAAATATATTAAGTTTAGTCAAAGAATCTCAGGAAATCAATAAGGAAAAAATTAGCAGTCCAATAAAAATAGTAAAGTATATTAGTAGACAATTCATGTTAGAGAAGGAATGCTGCAGAGCATTCAGAAGAAAAGCAATCTTGGAGGCAGTTGGAAATACAACCAAAATATGTGTATACACTATATAGTTTATATATCTGCATCCATATGCATATATATACATAATACACACATTTATATACATATATAGGTATACACATATGTATACCTAATACACACAGAGAGGCTCTCCCTTTTAACCATGCTGTAGAAGTAAATGAGTGGACAATTACATAAGCATAGTTACTGCAATGAACTTTTGAAAGTGAAACTTTGAGAGAAAAAATCTACACATTCACAGTTGGTCTATTCATACACAGTCAGTACAATTTTTTTCCAGGTTTCAGTGTTCTAATTTTAAACACGCATATAATCTATTTCCAGGATACTCAGTCTCATTCAGTCTTTCATGGCCGCCCACTTTTCCTAGAACCTGCCCTTCCAACACAGCTTGTTTTTTTGTCGGTTGTGGAAGGCTTGAACAAGCCACCATTGCCTAGCCCCAGCACAGCCTGTTTAAAGAGTATCTTTTAAAAGTTCAACAGTATTTAATAGCTTGCGGGAACGCTCACCATATTATGGCTGTCCTACTGGAGAAAGAGCTACATGAGTTTACATAGGTTCTGATCTGATCTAAGCAACAACTAATGCTAAAGAAATAGATTGCAAAGCACCGTCCTAAAGTCTTAACATTCTGAGGACAAATTTAGAAGCTTGCACAGCCCCAAAGCTCGGGTCCTCCTATTCACCCAAAGCCTGGAGCCATCCAAAGCCCGGTTCATCCAGCGCTTGCCGAGGCTCCGCCCAAACCCCCTCAACTTCCAATGGGCCAGGCCACGCCCCCCGACCGGCTCTCCTCGCGAGACCACAGCCATCGCAGTCCCCTCAGTAGTCTCCGCCCACTGGTTGTCCCGGTACGCTCTACTCTGTTCGGATCTCCTTGGAAACGGAAGGCGGAGCTGGGCCTCGGGAGTCACATGATGCTTGCGCCTCGTTTTCGTAAAACCAGGCCGAGTGTTTCCATTGGTCCTGGGTAGTCGCGGAGTAATGACGTCTGCTTTAATGTGTCCATTCTCAGGCCATGCGGGTGGCGCAAGCGCTGCCAGTGCTGTGCTCAGGCCAGTTAGAGCTGCGTTGGGCGTGTGAGCGAGGGTCGCGTGCGGCCTGGGCAAGGGGAGAACATGGGGGAAGCGGAGTTCTGCCGAGAAGAGCAGTTCCTCAGAGATGCTTACCCTGCGCCCTCGGCTGGGAACAGGGCGCCGGCGGTGGACAGCGTCTCCGGTGGAGGAACACCATCACCCTTCCTTTGGGGACCCTTCCCCTGATGCTCAGTTCTGATGCTCCAAAATACCGCAAATTAGGCCACATTCCGGGAGGTTCAATTAAGAATATTTAAAGGCAGTGGTGGGACAAAGGGTGAACAAATGCAGCAATGATACTCGCCGGCCTGTGTGTTTAAAATGAACAATACAACTTGTGGGTGGGGATGGGAGGGGAAAACTGGGAGAGAACGAGGGAAGGGGTGACACTGTTCAAAAAGGAATGTATTCTTTATCTGACTTATATAACCGTAACCCCTCTGTATATAACCGTTACAATAATGAATAAATGCGGAAAAAGAGAATTGGACGACTTAAGGATCAGTTCAAGAGTTTATCACCTATCTTTAGCTGCCTTAAGTTTGGGCAGGTTAGCACAGTTTTAAGAGAAACCATTGTTCACAAGCTTAAGTGTTAACAGTTTTAAGGTGAATATATTTTTGTGAGATTCTGATGTGTTTGGTTAAACAGGTACTACCTGGAAACCACCGCGCATTTTCGGCAGCTCTCATTCCCTGGAGCAACATGAGTGTCCTTCCTTTTTGATTCTTAAGTACATCCCAGGTTCTTTCTTGAAATTGTAATTGAAAAAGCAAGATGTGCACACTATAAAGTGAAGATACTCCGGTAGCAAATGCCTTGTCCCCACATTAAGATAATTAAAACCAGTCTCTAAGACAGCACTTTTTGCTTCCACAAAGTTTGTACATATAGTAAATCTCGTTACTCGTGTCTCAGCTGAATACCTTGTGTCAGCTTGTTACATACAAATCTGTAGGACTTGTTTGACCACTCTATAAAGGAAGCTTTAAAGCTGCATTTACAGCCATGTCTTCCATAATGAGAAGGCAGCAGGGGCATGTTCTCATTTATGTGAACATAAACCAAGACTGGCCCAAACACAAGGCAGCATATTCTGAACTAGTCCCAGAATTGACTGAAATACTGGTAGGTGGCACAAGATTATACTTAATTTGCTTATTCAGTATCTCCTGATTAGATTAGGAAACCCTTTAAGTACCAGGAAGACACCTCCTCCTGGGGTTCCCCAGAGTGCCATGGCAGAGCAAGTAGAATAAACCAGTCTGCCCTTCTTGCAAGTCACTTTCTTCATTTAGTACTGTTACAGTCCATACCATCTCCTCCCAGCTGATTGATGATTTAAGATCAGACTCATTTCTCATTTGAAGTCTTGGGGTATGTAACCCAGAGCTATTTTGGCAGCTCCATCACCACCAAAGAACCAGACATTAATCTATAGCGCAGCTGAGCTGTTCTGAGAGCCCAAGATGGAGCCAGAGTGGTGGTCTAGCCATTGTAACTGCTTCCAGGGAGCAGGATAGAAACAAAATTCTAACTAGTTTCATCCTTCAGCTTCTGGGAGGGGGCAACAAGTTTGACAAGAAATGTACTCATTACCTTACGTATATAACTGTAACCCCTTGGCAATAAAATAAAAACAAAAACAACAAAAGCCCTAGCTATGTAGCAGGATGCCAGTGGCTCCTGTCTGTATCCCAGCTACTCCTGGTACTGATCCCAAGGACTGCAGTTCAAAGCTATCCTGGGAAGTAAAGTCCAGGAGATTCCATCTTTAATTAACCAGCAAAAAGCCAAGCTGGAGGCACAGCTCAAATGGTAGAGGACCAGCCAAGCAATAAAATTGATCAAGTACGAGGCTGAGTTCCAACCATGATACCAGAAAAAAAAAACAAAACAAAAACCCATATATTGGACTAGAAAGCCAAGTCTTTAAGGTCCAACTCTGGTGTTTCTTAAAAGCAGTGCTGTCATTTTTACAAGTTTCATGTATAAGCACTTATCAGTAACTTTTGACATTTCACCTATCCTTATCACTCAGGTAGAGCAAAGCCAGCATTGTGGCATACCCTGAGGCGAATCACAATATCAAGCAACTGGGGTGCTCTGAACAATAAAATGCCATTTCCCAGCTGCCCCCAGTGATTTTAGTGGTGGTGGTGGTAGGTCTGGGGGTGGGGCCTGTATGTAGGTAATTTTCAGTGTTTCAGGTGACACATAACATTTAGAGGGATAAGATACACAGCTGTGTGTCACCTGTGCACAACAGGTATATGGGTAGGTGCTCTGCTCAAGACCTCAACTTTGCAGGTGCTGTCTAGTATACAGTCTGCCATTAATCTCTTTTTTCCAAACCTAGCTGAACATATCAGGTAAAGAAAGAGAAACAGCATTTGTATACTTTTTTTTATTTGTCAGAATTTCCAAATCAATGTCTCTACTGGATAAGTAGAAAAATAGAAAAAGTTTACTACTTTTAAAGGCAACTATGACAAATGAGTATATACTCAGGAAAAAGGGTGCTAGGATCCACACACACATATCACACACACAAACTCAACTTCAGCACAGTGTGGACTGCAGTGTTGCTGCAGAGACAAAACCGAACTGGTGTTAATCACATCCTGAGATTTGAGACCAATTTCTCTACAGAGCTGTCACTGAAGCCAAGAGGCCTATCGCCCCTACTAGCTGGCCCAGTCCTGGAACCGGAAACAGTCACTGGCTATCTTCCACACTGTGTTGCTGGGTGAGGCCTGGGCAGTCAGGATGAAGTTCTGGTTGAAGTCCCGTTGTTTGTTGCCCTCAAACTTCACTGTTCCACAGATCACCACAAGGACCGTGGTCTGGCTTGGTGTGGCTTCATCATGAACAGGCTGGCAGTCTACCACATTAATTTGGAACTCACTAGAAGGCAACATTTCAAAAAATTCACTCAAGGATTCTTGTCCTGAAACAGCATTTCCATTCCACACCAAAGTGGCTGTGCCCATGTATAGGCGGGACAGCAGCCGGCGCCGCTTGTCCATGGTGGTATAGTAGACATTAACGAACTCCTCAGCAGCTCTGCAGGCCTGATCCACATAGGTCTTGAAGTCCACAGATGCCATCTCAGGCTGTGGGAGGCAGCCCCTGCCAGTGGTCTCCTGTGACCTGGGGGACTCAGCGGCTGTGAAATAGGAAGGGTGGAGACCACAAGTGAGCGCTCAAGGACAGTCTGCCATAACCATCCTCCATTTCTACTGGTGACAATACAACGACTAACTACAGACAGGTGGCTTTAAACTGAGATTGATCTTACTAAGCCTCAGCTTGCTCCCTGTATAATGGTAATATCTTACTACAGCAGCTGTGGTAGAATAAATGGGACGGTGTACATCAGGTACTAAGAAGCATGAGACCTATGTGCTGACATTACTATGACATTTTATTTTTAATGAAACATATGGTTAACCAGAGATAAGAATCTCCCAGACTTTTCTGCCCAGGCTAGCTTTGAAACTCCACCTCCAGATCTCAGCTTCCTGAGTGGCTAGGATTATAGGTGTGAGCTACTGGCACCTGGCTACTATGACTTTTAATCCCAGTATATATGACACAAGTTCCTGGTGCAACTGCCTTCAGACATACAGGAAAGCTGTTTTAGTAAGGGTAGTGGGCCAAACTGCAAACAAGTGGATTGGGGCTCAACAAAAGGCCAAACAGAGAAAGAGCATATACCTGTCTCTAGGTGAGTCTGGGAAAGACAATCATGAGCACACCCACAAGGATCCGGAGGGTGAAGATGCCTCAGCTTCTTGAATGCCACCACGCCCAGCTAGGGAAGGCAGGCTTAAGGAGGTAAGAGAAGAAACAATGAGGGAGTATTCAAATGGTGATTATAATCCACATAAGCTACAGAAGAAAACAAGGATGTGTGGAATCAAAAGGGAGAATGCCTACCTTCTGTGGCACAAACCCAGGTTAAGTGCAGTGTAGCTGCACAAAAGAAATACACCTTCGAATTCAAAGATCTCTTGGAAGTTGGAGACATGAGTTTTACCTGTATCTGAAATGTCACATTTTCTTTCTAAAAAGTTCATAAGTATAAATACTAACATCTGTTTCTTCCTTTAAAGTACAACTGTTTTTTCCCCCTACAATTAATCCACTTAAAAAAACAACCCTGTTGAATCAGGTGCCATGGCTCATGCCTGTAATCCTAGCTACTTAGGAGGTTGAGATCTGAGAATCATGGTTTGAAGCCAGTCATGGGAAGAAAGTCAGATACGCAGACACCATTAACTACCAAAAAGCCAGAAGTGGACCTGTGACTCAAGTGTTAGATAGTCTTAAGCAAAAAAGCTAAAGGACAGCAACCCGTCCCTGAGTTCAAGCCTCAGTACTGGCACAAAAAATGAACAGCTCCCTCAACCCAGTTGAGGGAGGATATTACAAAGAAGCAGATGTATAGATTTAGAAATTTAACTTCTTTTTGCTGGTTATGAGGCTTGAACTCAGGGCCTGGGGGCTCTCCCTGAGTTTTTTTACTCAGGGCTAGTGCACTACCACTTTGACCCACAAAGTCACTTCCGGTTTTCCTGTGGTTAACTGGAGATAAGAATCTCAGGGACTTTCTTGTCTGGGCTGGCTTCCAACTGTGATCCTCAGATCTCAGTCCCCTGAGTAGCTAAGATTACAGGTGCCAGCCAACTTTTCTGCCCTTAATATGAGCTTATGAAAGAATACTCAAGGGTTCAGTCATGTATGTACTCTTAGGGCAAAGAGCTGGAAGGGAGCTGGCCTAGAAACTAAGGTAGGGGAAAATTAGCTCTGTTAAGTGCTTCTGACATACTGAAACATAAAGCACACATTTTGGTAAGTCCTGTGCCTTTGAAAAATGTCAGTACCCTGCTACATTATAAATGTAGTGAAAAAACCTCAAATACAGAAGAAATAACTAAGGTTGTTTCCCCAACTTACTGGGTTAAACTAAGGTTTACTGTAATATTTGTTGTTAACCATATGGCTAATGCTACTGGCCAAATAAACAAGATAATAGTTTCCATAATTATCATAGGAATAAGTAGAACTTGTGTTTCTTCTAGTAAGCAAAGGACTAAGGATGTTTTATATCAGAACCCTGAAAATATGCCAGTTCAGAGTGGCATTGCTATGCTTTGCTAAATTGATAACCTGAGGAGTAGGAATGAATAGATCTGATAAATTATTTGAGCCAATAATTAATGGAATTGGTATAAGCGATCACATTTGTTTTTAATGTTATAGCTATCTGTTTACTAGTTAAGAGCCAGCCTAAGCCTCTATGCTTTCACTCTTCAAGGGCCTCAGTGAAGTCTCAGCAAACACATGGGAGTGTATTTAAGTGTCTTACCTACTGTCCCTCATTTTTTATAAATGGATAAGGGTATTACTATAACATTTTTAAAACTGAGAAAAGGCAGTGGTACACTCCCGATTTATCATTTCCAGGGAAATTGGGGGGGCCTTAATTTTTTTGCTAGGATGCCACAGCTCTTGTATCTGCTTTTTTTTTTTTTTTTTTGGATGTTCCTTCTCTTTGGAGAATCAATGTAAAAATTCCAGGATGTTTCACTCGACATTTCCTTCCAGGGCACTCATTAGTCTCTAGCTATATAACCCCTTGTAAATCCCTCTTCTCCCTAATACTCCCTCTCCTCCACTGGGGTTCTAACACTCCGGGCCTCCGCCGCGGTTCCCGGATTCCATTCATTTCCCTTTCTCGACCACCACCCAGCGATCCGCCACCCGCAGATCAACAGCCCCCGCTTCGGGTTCCCCAGGTCCCAGCGACATCTGGCCAGAGGGGAAATCTGAAAGGGGGGGGGGGGAGACCCAGGACCGAAACAATGTAAAAGATCTTCCGTGATCCACAGAGTTAACTTCTTTGAATCTGGGCCAGAGAAGCTGCAACAGTAGCGCAGGTCATCATTTCCAGCCTGGAGTTATTAACTACACTAACCCGACGCCCGACAGAAGCACGCTCCCCAGGTCGTCTTCCGGTCCCCAAAGGGCTCTCTTCCCGGCGGAGCGAACCCACAGCCGGGCTCTGAACAGGCAAAAACCTGACCGGCAACCGCAGGGACAGGGAACGTAAGGGGGAAACGGGCGAAACCCGGTCTTAACTGACAATGGAGGGGCGGCGAATGGATTTCCGTGGGAGGGGGCTGCGGGGTCGCTGTGGTCTCTGGGGGAACCCCCTCGCCTCCCGGTACCACAGGCACGGGCGGTTACCTACCTTCGCCCTAACGTCCCCGGAGATCAGCGCCGGCCGCGGCCACTCGCGTCCTGGAGCCCCCCGCGCGGGCCGCGGTTCTTAGGGGGACCAGCCCCCGAAGGTCACCGAGTGGGCCTACCGAAGCTCAGCACCTCTCACCGCTCGCCTGGGGCCAGGGTTCGGGAAGAGCGTTTCTTTTCTTCCTCCCTTCCTCTTCCTCCCAGGAGGCTCCGCCCGAGAAGCCCAGATCGCAGCGGCGGGGAGCGAGCGTTACCGCGGCGCGGTCCGCAGGTTCCCGCGCGCGGCCTGCCACGCTCCGGTGCCGACTCGAGCGTCCCGGCCGCTCCCGCCTCCCCGTAATGGACAGCTTGCTCTGCCAGTGGGACGGTGAGACAAAGGCTGGCCCCGCCCAAGTGTGGCTGGAGGGAGGTAGTGGCTTCCGGGGCAGGCTCCTTCTCAGAAGATGCCAGCCAATCCAGATTCGGGTTTTCACTGGTCCAACCGGCCGGAGCGGATTTGTGATTGGGTGAGATGTTCCAGAGTCCGCCCCCGGAACTGAGGGTGGGGCCGGCTCTCCGCCGCGTCGGGGATGGGGTGGGGCGCCTGCGGAGGAGCTGGCGGAGGTGTGTTGGGGTGTGGCACGGTATCTTCCGCCTTGCCTGATCACCTGAGTTGGATAGATTCCAGTGAGGATTCGTGAAACCTCTAGGCTAGACGCCATCACGGCTGACGGCAGCCTGCAACTAACGCTATCAGGCACTCGTCGAGCAACAAAAACGTTGAATCCGCCCGGAGGTCAAAGCCCCCGGGACCTTTTGGAAACTCTACCTTGTTTAGCACCTGAGTTGATCACGCCTCTTTTTGCTTTCAGCTGTTTATTGTTGACATCCTGAACAGCACGTGGAAAGGAACTAGAACCGAGGCTAACTGCTCAACTAGATCGAACCATTTACTGTGGAGACTTAGGAGATTGAAGTGTCAATTAAGGGAAAAACAAAATAGCTTTCTTTTCCTCAACACACAGTTCATCTGCTGGTTTGAATAATTCTTTGCCAGGATAGAAGAGCACTCTGGAGATGGCTGGTTAAATAAAGTAGCTTGTCGGGCGACGGTGGCTCACGCCTGTAATCCGAGTCTGAGGATCGCGGTTCAAAGCCAGCCCTGGTAGAAAAGTCCGAGACACTCTGATCTCCAATTAACCACCAGAAAACTGGAAAGGGTGTGCTGTGGCTCAAGTGGCAGAGCGCTAGTCTTTTTTTTTTTTTTTTGCCAGTCCTGGGGCTTGGACTCAGGGCCTGAGCACTGTCCCTGGCTTCTTTTTGCTCAAGGCTAGCACTCTGCCACTTGAGCCACAGCGCCACTTGTGGCCTTTTTCTGTATATGTGGTGCTGGGGAATTGAACCCAGGGCCTCATGTATAGGAGGCAAGCACTCTTGCCACTAGGCCATATCCCCAGTCCAGAGTGCTAGTCTTGAGCTGAAGAGCTCAGGGAGAGTGCCAGGCCCAGAGTTCAAGCCCCACAACTGATTAGAAAAAAAAGTAGCTTAATTTCCCTTCCTTCATCCATCCCTCCCTCCTTTCTTTCCTGTGCAGAGAATCAAACCCAGTTTTAGTCAAGTGGTCTATTACTAAGCTATACCCTATTTACCTAATCTGCTTTTTATTGAGGACCCTTGCTCTTAGACTACAGGACGAGTTTAGAACTCACTTGGGTTGTTTGATATAGGCTACTCCCCACTCTGATCAAATAAGTGGGTTCCAGTGGCTCTACCTGTGATCTTAGTGGCTCAGTAGATTGAGATCTGAGAATCACCACTTAAAACCAGCTCAAGTAAGGAAGCCCTTGAGATGCTTCTTGTCAATTAACTACAAAAAGAACGGGAAGAACTGTGGCTCAAAGTGGTAGAGCAGCCTTGTGCAAAAGAAGCTCGGGGACAGTGCCCATGTCCTGAATTCAAGTCCTAGGACCAACACACACACACGCACGCACGCACACGAAGGCGAGGGAAGAGAAAGTAATTGAGAGGGTATTTCTAGGCTGTGTGTGTATGTGTATGTGTATATGTGAAATGCCATACTGTTGTGCCAAGTTGCAAGACCACCACCAAGAAGACCACCGAGACTCAGACATTCCGAAATGCAATAGCAAGGCAAGACTTTATTCAAGGGGGGCCACAGCCTGTGCCTTGTCCTACCCACCGACCCAGCGGAGGTTAGGAACCAGCCTCGAGCTGCGATTATACAGAGCTTATGAAGGCAAAAGACAAAGTTACAGCAATCAGGTGTTTAAGCAAGCAAGATTACGGGTACAAATCTGATTGGCTCAGGGCTCGAGGTATTCTAGGGGTGGTTAGAGTTAAGCATTCCCAGTCGTTAGAGTTCTCGACCGGCTGAGCCCTAATAAGCTTGTCCTGGGTTTGCTCACAGGACCTTCTTATTTTCAGGTTCACGTGGTAAAGTGGGGTTCACGTGGTAAAGTGGGGCCTGACTTCAAAGTCTGGCACTTCAGTACACCTTGATTTAATTACTATACACTGACAAGAAGGTAAAACAGGATCTGATGGAAGCAGGTAGGCATAAATACTAAGAGGCAGGAGGATGAATACCATGGAAAGAGTTTATGTGCATGAAAATAGAAGAGTGAAAACTCTTAAAACTGCTGGGGAATCGAACTTAGGGCCTCGTGTATCCGAGGCAGGCACTCTTGCCACTAGGCTATATCCCCAGCCCTTAAAGCTTTTAATAAGTGGAGTGGGATAGTGGATAATGATAATGGGGGTGAGGATACATTGTATACATGTGTGGAAATGTCACAAGGAAACCTCCCTTGTACAACTCATGTGTGGTAATAATTTTTAATTAACTGGAGGCTAAGTTGAGAGGGAAAATGAATATCTTTGGAGCAGTGATGGCATCAAAATGGCTTAACTCCATTTCCTGTCTAAAATCCAAATGTCAGAATGAATGGACAGAAAATTAGAATGATGGTTGACTTACTGCACAATTACTCCAACATCCAGTAGTCTGAGTGTTGTCCTGCTTTAAATTTTTTCATGTGTCCCATCCTCTTTTCAGTACGTTCTTATAACTCTTTGGGGGGTATATATCCTGATTTGTATAGAGGAGGAGACTGGGAGACAAATTAGATAACTAGCTTGAAAGTCACAGAGTCAGTTTATTTCTAGAAAAGCTGGTTAAGAGATCATTTATCCAGCTCCTAAGACTGTAAAGACATATGACTTTAACTATGACAGGAAACAGAGCAAACAGCAGAGGGGTAGGAGGGCAAATGCCTTTCAGATTTGTTTCTCCAGCATCTAAAATTGTTTCTGGCCACAGCAAAGGTTCAATGCATCTTGTTTGAATGAACACAAACCTGGGTTCAAATCATTGCTTTATAAAGTTATAGCAGAAGTGAGCCCTCACTTTCTTCTCCCTTCTCTTGGAAGAAACCCTGGGATTTGTTCTCGCTGTGGTTTTTGAGTTTGCGGAGGGTAGAGGTACCACTAGGGCTGGGACATACTCCTAGCAATGTAGACCCTGAGCATTGTTGAGAGTGATAGGAAGCTCAGGCCACAGAACCTGGAGAAGGTGTCTGCTAGAGGATTCTGGGAAAGGAAACTTTTCTCTCTCCCTTCTGGATATGTGGTGTATGAATGGCACAATCCCTTGTCACCTTGAAAGGGAACACATTGGTGATGAGGTAGACAGGAAAACTGAGAAGCTATCTGGGCCTTGGTGACTGTGTTAAGCACCAAATCAACACAGTTTTGAACTCTGCAGTTTCATGAGTCAGTGTGGAAGTGGCACAAAAGTAGTTACTTGTCAGGTGGTGGGAGCTTACACCTATAATTCCAGCTACTCAAGAGGCTGAGATTTGAGAAATGAGGTTTGAACTTAGCCCCAGAAGACAAATATGAGGTTCTTATCTCCATTAACTAGTCAAAAACCGGAATGGGAGACATGGCTCAAGTGGTAGTGCCTCCTCCAGAGAGGGAGCTGATATGACTATCTATCCTCTTGGGTGATGTGAGGAGTGAAGGAAACGTGGGAAGGGTTCTGCATAAGATTGAGCCCAAAATAGCCTCCAGAAAATGTTAATGAGGCCAAATTATGCTAGGACATTTTATATCAACAGTACTTTCTTCACTTGCCAACCATCTCTCCGATGGCTGGCTTTTAAACTTGAGACAAGCCTGTTACCAAATTGCTGGGATTTATTACCAACTCACATGGGTACCTTCTGATGATGAGTCTGGCTTACACAACTGTGAAGCCTATGACTCCATTGAAGAGTGGAGTCCATCCAAGGAAGAAAGGCGCATCTGGTCACACATTGTCCCTGGTGGCACAGAAGATGGGCCTGACTTAGGGATCTTTAAGTCTGTAAACACAGGACTCATCCTCTCCTCCATTACCCTTGTTGTTCCCTGGGACAGGATCTTAACAGCATTTGTTTGCCATGAGCAGCTGCATGACTTGGAGCCCAGTCGATTCACAGCAATGACTGGCAGTTATGCTCCAAATGGACAGTTACCACCACCATGTCCTTTTATTTCTGCCTTAGCAGAACTGTTTGAATGGATATGGACCACGATGAACTGGTGCTGTATTTCTGTGAGCTTTCAGTTGGGGATTTGACTTTGAGAAAACCCCAGGTGTTATGAAAGAAGAACTCTTGATAGTGTCAAATAGTGGTTTGTGAAATCAAGCTTCCCTTTACTTATTCCTCTGTGCTTCTCTTATTACATTTGTAAAATGGGAAGGTGGCTCTACATTAAAAGGCAATGCATTGAGGAAGCTCTATGGGGAGCTTGTTCAACCTGTAATGATGCCTTTTGCTAAACATGCTATGGAGATCCATGCTGAATACATATCTATGTATCAAGTTGCTCTCTTCCCAGTTTAGCCACCAGCCATCTGGAATTGTGAGAAGGGCACACAAATCTACAGAGCCCCTGAGTGGGATCAGAAGGGAATGTAGATACTTATTTACATTTTCATAAGCAACAGACTCTAATTCTGACTAATTTCAACTAAAGGTGTTTGTAGGAAGACTGCTTACAGAATCCACAGAAGGTACTACTAAATCTGGTGTCTAGAAAAAAGAATCAGACAGTAGGTGATTCAGGGCTATGGTGGACTGTCTGAGCTATGACCAGTTTCCAGCTTCTAGGATTCTACACTGTGCTAGGTTCCTAGGAAACAGCCAATTTATTCAATTTGAACCATGTACTACCCACTTACTGGAAAGTCCACTGAAAGTGCACATGAAGAAGTGTCCCATGGAAATGTTAGTGCGGGGGGGGGGGGCAGGTGTCCCGTAGGAAGGAGAAAGGGGTTCTGGGAAGGCAGGAAGAAATGAGACCTATTAGCTAATGAGGTAGGGTGTGGCCAGCTGGGAGAATAGAGCAGAGGTAAAGACCAGAGATGGGAGAGCTGGAATAAGACATACATGCATGCCCATGTGTGCACACTCCCATGCCCCCATACACACCCATAAACTTACACATATATGCCCCCCACATATACATGCAAGCTTGTTGGCCTATAGATTCACACACATGCACAGAGGTACATGTACTTCCACATACATCCATAAACACACACATGCAAATGGAGTATGCTGAGCTACAAAAATGGTCTATCTCTTACTGTATAACAAATGTTATGAAACAGTGGCAACAACAATCACTTCACCCACAGATCTGCTATTTAGACTGGGCTCACAGAATACACTTACATGTGCATGTGGACTCAGAACACCCACATGGGGAGTACAGCTTCCTTGATTCCCAGTGGTATCTCATTCCTTATTGTTGCAGATTGTATTTTCCCAAGCTGGTCATAGAAATATTTTCAATCTCCTCTGTTCTTCTGGAATACCGTCTTATATCAACTCACTTGCCCAAATCAGGAGACTATTAATACAGACCCTTCCCTTGGACTAGGCAGGCTTATGTGACTGTTGAACTCAGATGAAATTGTGTTGCTATGGAACTTATATAATCGGGCCATCAAAGGAGCTATGGCTGGTATCACTCTCTTGGCATGCCTGTCCCTGGAATCCAGCTGTGAAGCTCATTTCCTCCAACAAAGTGTCCAGTGGCCCATTATATGGCATTGGAAGTGGACCCTCTGGCCCCTGCCTGGGCAGTCCCAGCTGGCAGGGCATACAGCAGAAATGAACCTACTCTGCTAAGCCCAGCTCAAATACCTCATCTTTGTTAAATGTTAAATGTTAAAGCCACTGGGTTATGGAGCTCAATGTCTGTTATACCCCAGGAGAGCTAGACTTTTTGTAAAGTTCAAATTGACATGGAACTCTCAGTCCTCCTTCCTCAGCCTCCCCAGTGCTGTGATTACAGGCGTGTACCACAGTGCCTGGCCAGAATTCTTAGCTAATGACTTAGCCACCTGCTGGTGCTGCTGCGGCTCCCCATACATCCCTGCTATAGAGACTGACACACAGAAAGAAGGTGCCTGCCTAGTCTCTGGGAAACTAACTTTGGTATAAACCAGCCATCACCTCTACCTGTGCTTTGCCAGCTGGTTCCTGTAACTCTTCCTGTTCAGGGTATCCACTTGCAGAGAGCTGAGGTGGGAGGACATTCTCAAGATAGTTGTGAGTTCTTTAAGATGGCATCACCTCGTAAAGTCTCATAGGAACCTGTATTCAAAGGTTCCTTACCAACCAGTGGCAAAACCAGTTCAAACAGACTTAAGCTTAAAAGGGGTTATAGTGGGCACTAGGCTTTTTCTTGGAGCCTAGATCAAGATCAAGGAGGCTAGGTTAAAGATATACATGTTAGTCAACTTTTCATTACTGGGACACTATCCATGAGATAATCAAATTATAAGGAGGAAGTGTTTGTTTTGTCTTGATGCATGTATGTGGTGGGCTCTTGTTCTCAGTAGTATAGAAATAAAACCATGAATGATAACCACAGTTACAAGAAAAGTTTATTTAATAAAGAGAAAGTAAAAGCCACTCGGTACTGGGATTTAAAGTTCAGGTTTCATGCTTGAGGAGAAGTTTCTCTACCACTTGAGCCATGCCTCCAATAATTTTTGCTTTAGTTATTTTTCTGGTAATCTCTCCCTTTCCTTGTTTGGGCATGCCTACACTGGGATCCTGTCATCCCACAAAGATTATTGGACAGGGGGGCACCAGCAAACCCAACTTTTTTTGTTATGGAGATGGTCTCTCTAACATGTAGGTAGAACTGTCTTTGAACTGAGATATCCTTAATCTTTATCTCCCAACTAGCTAGCATTATAAGCATGAGCTACATTCCTGGCCTCCCCTCCTCTTTACTTTTCTTTAAGCCAATACAGAAATAATTATCAAGGTTATTAAAAAGAAAGAACATGGGCTGGGAATGTGGCTTGGTGGTAGAGTACTTACCTAGTATGCATGAAGCCCTGGGTTTGATTCCTCGGTACCACACAAGCAGAAAAGGCTTGTGACTCAAGTGGTAGAGTGCTAGCCTTGAGCAAAAGAAGTTCAGGAACAGTGCCCAGGCCCTGAGTTCAAACTCCAAGACTGGCACAAAAAGGAAAGGAAGGAAAAAAGAAAGAAAAATAAGAAAAGAACATGTAAAAGATGTCACAACCAAGTGTTTAATAAAGATACAGGACAATTATATATAACATGGTATCTTGGATGGGATCCTTGGACTGAAAAATTACACTGGACAAGAAATGTGAATAAACCATGAAGTTTGCTCAATAATGAAAAGATGTAAGTAACAGGAAAAGTTGTGTTCAGAAAATTGCAGTAATTTCTGTAAAAATGAAATTAATAGAAAATAAAAAGTGTTATTAAAAAAAAGAGAAGTCACTCATCGGAGTGAGCAGTGGACAGGAAAACAGTTGTCCACCAAGTGGTAAAGGATCAGCAGTTTTATATATTGTTCCTCTCCACCTTTTACTCATCCCTTTTGGCCATTTGTCATATAGTGACTGGTTTGTTTGAAACAAGCAAGATCCTCCCCTGGGTGGCAGCTACAGGATGATGGCTTGTAGGAGGGCTGACCTGAGTTATGGAAAAATCCAAGACACTCCCTTAGGTGGTGGTTATTTGATGGGGGAGGGGGGAAGGTGGCCTGAGCTGGTTGGCTGATGTTTTCTTTCAGTCTCATAGAGATTTCAGTTCATGCTTTCTTGGTGTTTTTTTTTTTTCCCTTTGGGTCTGAGGTTGCCAAGGATAAAATGTCAGGAGCATGTGGTAGTGTTGCTGCTCTTCTCCCAGCAGCTGGAAGACAGAGCAAGAAGAGAAAAGGCCAGGGTTCCAAGATCTCCTTCAAGAGCAGATCCCCCGGTAGCCTAACTTGATCCCACTTGCTTCCATCTTCTTAGTCTATGACTTTCCGATAGTGCTGCAAGCTGGCCACTAAGCCTGTATTTAACAAATAGGCCATGGAGTTATTTAAGATCTAGACTATAATACCATGTGAGTCTGGGTTACAATAGATCTTCAAGGTCACCAAGCTGCAATATCTAAAGGATGTGTGTTCCCAAGAAGGAAAGTCACGGAGGGGAGCAGATGCTCCCCATTGAGTCCAGTGCTCACAGCTTCCTCATGAGCTGCACTCATGTTTGTCCTTGTGAATGATAACATCTTTATTCTTGTGCGTTTTTACACTGTGGTGACAAATCTGCCCAATCATGCCATAGTCTTGTGCCCCAAAGATTCTTTTCTTTTTATGCCAGTCCTGGGGCTTGAACTCAGGGCCTGAGCACTGTCCCTGGCTTTTTTTTGCTCAAGGCTAGCACTCTACCACTTGAACCACAGTGACCCTTCTGGCCTTTTCTATGTATGTGGTGCTTAGGTATCAAACCCAGGGCTTTATGTATATGAGGCAAGCACTCTACCACTAGGCCATATTCCCAGCAAAGCTTCTTTACTTTTCATGGTAAAGTTGCATATGTTCTTTTCCCTGAAGGAAGCAGGCCTATGTGACTCAGATCATTGTCTCCCTGACTTCTACTCTTGAGGATAGTGTTCTCTGCTTCTAAGCAGGCTCTATGAATTAATGCATAGCAAGTGCATGGAATATGACAGATGTCTTAGTTTGGCTTCTCTAAGAAGCAGATCTGGAGGAGGAATTTGATATGAGTCATTGGCTGGAGATATGTAGGAGAGCAAAGAAATGAGATGGGACAGGCTTGGATTATTCAGACAGTTAACACTGTGGGTGGCTGAAGTCTAATAATGCTACAGAACTCAGTATAGAGCACTGAACACAGGTTTCAGAATTGGCCCATCTTCAGTGGGTAAAAAAGCTGAAGTATTTATACACCCACTTGAGAGAGTGAAGGCTCTGCTGGTGAGCCCATTTATTTGGCATTCTTATCCTGTATGACAAAAAGAAAAGGCAACTTTGCTTCCATAGGTCTGGAAAAAAGGCCTGTTGGCACTTGCAAAACATCTGGAGTCTCTGGACATGGGAAGCCCAGGACCTACATGAGCACAGAGAATGTCAATTGTAAGTGTTGCAGAGGAAACCCCAGCATGACCTAGTACACTCTTGCCCTTCATAGGTATCCCCTTGGTGATGTTGAATCTTGCATTGGAGGTGGCTGTTGCCATCTGACACCCTACTGTATGAATCAAATGCCGATTTGAATAGGAAGGGAAAACAGTGAAGCTGGTCTTGGAGCTGATGAATGGTATCTAAAATTTGAAGGAACTATGACCATATGAGATGATCTGCTCTGCTCTTCTCCTCTACCAAGAATGCCTTTCCTTTGGGCATGTAAATCAAAACCCCAGTGCACAAGATAAGTATGGAGATGGGGAAATTGAAATCATTGTGCAATGTCTGTGGGCTGTGAAGTGGCACAGCCTCTGTAGAAAATGCTATGGAAATTAGCCTCTATATGAAACTGATTTATCATAAGATATAAAAATTTGACTCCTGGCTATGTATTCCTAAAGAATTGAAAATAGTTGCTTAGAACCAGCACTTGTATATGAGTTTATAAAAAGCCAAAAGTTAGAAACAATTCAGGTGTCCACAAAAGGATGCCTGGATAACAAAACATAACCTCTCCATAGAATGGTGTTCAATTCAGCCCACTTCCCCACAAAAATGAAATACCAATAAATGCTACAACGTGGACGAACCTTAAAAACTCCATAATTGAGAGGCCAGACACAAAACATCAAACTAGTCTATGATTCCATTTATTTATATGAGAGACCTAGAGGAGGTAAATCCATAGAGTCAGAATATAGATTTGTGTTTTCTAGGGAGGAATGGGGAGATATATCCTACTAGGAAAGGGATTGCATGATGGAAGGGTGGGAATTCTCTGGAAATAGATTGAGGTTGGCGATGTCATGAATGTACTAAATGCTACTGAACTGTTCACTTCAAAATGACTCATTTTGTGTCATGGTACTTTTATCTCAAAGTATTAAACATAGTAAGCCCTTTCCCTCAAGGCTCAGTTTATTTTTGGTTTCTTGCCAGTCCTGGGACTTGAACTCAGGGCCTGGGCACTGTCCCTGAGCTTCTTTTGCTCAAGGGTAGCACTCTACCACTTGAAACACAGCACCACTTCTGTTTTTTTTCTGCTTATGTGGTACTGAGGAATCAAGCACTCTATTACTAATCCACGTTACCTGTCCCTGTCAGTTCAGTTTTTAAGTGCCACCTATTCTCTGGTATGTCTTATGATTCCAGCAGCCAGAGGTGACTTTTGGGACTTTCCCCTATTTGCCAGGCTCCATTGCTCCTGACTGAGAACTAGGGAGGAGGAGCGACTGGGTCACCTTCCTCCTTCACACTGAAACTGACACTCCAGTCTCATCTAGTCACTTTGCCCCAAAGATCCTACTGTGGTTTTGAGCTCAGGTTTGCTTATCTTTCTGGGACCCTTTGAACAATCCCCAGTAGATGAAGCAGAAGGAGCACGGAGATTCAGAGGTACATAGAACTGCATGACCTTGTGTCAGTTATCTAACTTCAAGGGCTCAAGTTCCTCATCTGTCGAATCTGGGCAAACACTCCCTAAATCAGTCAAGTAGAGAGATGAGGTATACCTCAGAGGCTGATACAGGTTCTGACTTAACCAATAGTGCCCTTGGTAATTTCCTTCCCTTTGTATCCCAACGGGGCCAGTAGCTTTTATAATCCAGAGTCCAAACATGCTCTCATAGGAATTTGCATTGGGTGTGATTTCACACCACAAACCTCCTACTCAGGAGCTCCTGTGTGCTATCACAGCTCCCAGACCTGCCATAGTGTGGCCCAACTAGGATTCCTCCTGTGTTTCCCACAGACTGTCCATGCTGATGCTCAGGGTGAACTCTCCTCAAGTCTTTTTGCTCATGTGATTCCTCTGCCTTGAACAGACTGTGTCAGTGTCTGCATAGGATCCTGTATCTTTTAAATTCTTGGTTCAAGGACCATTTTCTCCTTCTAATTGTCCCTGTCATTCAGAAAAGTTGAGAAGACAGCGATGATCTGGATGCTATTTGTTCTTCAAACATGTGTTAGGAGCTTGGTCCTCAGGGTTGTGCTGTAAGGAGGCCGAGCATTAGTGGTCAGATCTCATGAACGTTCTCAAGCCTGTTAGAAATGTGCTTACAGAAGGTACTGTGTGGGCTGGGAATATGACCTAGTGGTAAAGTGCTTGCCTCGTATACACGAAGTCCTGGGTTCGACTCCTCAGCACCACATATATAGAAAAAGCCAGAAGTGGCGCTGTGGCTCAAGTGGTAGAGTGCTAGCCTTGAGCAGAAAAAAAACAAAAAAAATTAAAAAAACAAAATAACAACAACAACAAAAACCAGGGACAGTGCTCAGGCCCTGAGTTCAAGCCCTAGGACTGACAAAAAACAAAACAAACAAACAGAAGGTATCGTGCAACCTCCCTCTCCCCTCTCTTTCTTTCACCCCCTTTCTGGAGCTGCTATCATGACAAGGGTATGATTTCCAGGATTGTATTGGGGTTGTTGTTGGGGAACAAAAAGCCAAGGCATACTCTCAATATTAAAATTACCTTGGAATCTCCAGGGAGTCTTCCTGTTCTCTTGACTGGTGAGTTGTTTGGCTATTGTGTCTGTATTTCATGGAGTGACAGCAGTAAATCTAACCATGTTAAGAGATAATAGTAGTGCTCAAACTCAGAAGCGTGTCAGAATTCTGTAGGGGACCTGTTAATATATATAGGACCCTAGCCTAATTTCAGAATTTTATCTGTTTTTATACTATTTACTGGGATTTGAACTCAAGGCCTTGCACTTGTTAGGCTAGTGCTCTAACACTTGAGCTGCGCCCCTAGTCCTCTCAACTTTTCAGTTGGCCTGTCAGAATACCATGCTTTTGCTTAGGCCAGCCTCCATCCCCTGGATCTCTGCTTTCACTGGGTTTACAAGCATGCTCCACCTGCCCAGCCCAGCAATGTGCATTTCTAACTAATTCTGGAAGGATACAGGTGCTGAGGTCTGCGAAGTATAGCTGGGAATCACTGGTCTGATTAACCACAGAATGAAAGTGCCAAAGTCCAGAAGTGTTCCAGGGATTTTTTTTTTTTTTTAGTATTCCAAGAAGTTTTAATGGACAAACAAAGGTTACTTATAATTGCCAGAGCAAACCCTAAATGATCACATGAAATTCTCACAAGTATCAATTGTTATTTCTAGCACATCCCCTCTATATCCAGACAGGCTCTAGGATTAATTAATAAGAGAATTTTTTTTACACTATTAAGCTATACCATTCCAGCATAACTGTCAACTTTCTACCAGTAAGCACACTGGATGGTAAGAAAGGGTTTACAAGTAAATTATCTGAAGCATAACAGACTCAATAAAAAGACTAAGTCAAAGCTCAACAAAGTGACTATCCACAAATGAGTATTTGCAAGAGACGAGGGTAAGCGAATAGGGAGAGGAGTAGAAGAATGAATGGGAAAGGGTGAGAAATGTAAGGGAGAATTCCTTGTACATACCACCAAATGGAGGAGTATAAGGGGAGGTGAGGGGTGAAGATGTTGAACTGAACACAGATCATCAGATTTTACATATAAAATGCTTTGTGAAATGGCAAAAAATCAATACAACACCTAAGGTTAAGATAAACAAGTGAAAAAGTGAATTGGGAAGGGTGGAGGAGTATGTAATAAGATACAACATTGATCAAGATGCACTGTATTCATAAACTGCTTCAATGAATGCAAACTTCTTTGTGCAACTACTTAAAGCTGATAAAAATATCCTTCCTGTCATTTAAAATGTTATATCTGATTTCACCTTAGGACTGGGCCCTCAACCAGGCCATATGGATGTGTCTCAACCTTGGATTAGAGACATGAGCAAAATAAATCTCTTTTTCTTATAGTGGGTTGGGTGTAAGATGGGCTGTAAATTATTCTTATTATTGTAACTTAAAAGATCTAATATGGCATGTAATTGAGGTCTCTGTCTCTCAACTAGACAACAGGGCTTATAACCCTTTCAAGGGTTTTTGTCTTATAACGTCCTGTCATTATTTTATCACCATTTTTTTTTCTGTATTAGTAACAAGTAACAGCAACCTTGGGGATCTCAGGCACACATGACAACATTCAGAGACCTAGATATCAGTCTGAGCTCACTTCCCTCTCCAGAAAGCTGAGCCGTTTCTTGCACCCAGGCCTTTTCAGAGATGGTAGGGTGTATTCATTTTAATAAATGTTTACTGTATTCAAAAATAATAAAAATAGGGAGGGGGAGGGGGGTATGAGGGACAAGGTAACAAACAGTACAAGAAATGTATCCAATGCCTAATGTATGAAACTGTAACCTCTCTGTACATCAGTTTGATAATAAAAATTTGAAAAAAATAATAAAAATATTTTAAAGCTATGTGTCAGAGGCTCAGTTGTAATCCTATGTAATCAGGAGGCTGGGATCTGTGTCCAGTTGTGTGACTGGTGAACGTCTCCTGAGGAGAAGGCAGAAGTC
Organism: Perognathus longimembris pacificus; assembly: GCF_023159225.1. Lineage (NCBI taxonomy): Eukaryota > Metazoa > Chordata > Mammalia > Rodentia > Heteromyidae > Perognathus > Perognathus longimembris. Next base: position 49,195,850 of record NC_063166.1, read on the forward strand.
CAGGGGTATGTTGTGGGGGTGCTGTTGGAGGAGGGGCTTAGGTAAGAGGACCCCAGGAAGTGATCTCATCCTTGACAAAAGACCAAAGAGAACTTGGAACCCAGGTATCCAGGCAGCCACATTCTCAAGCTGGCCCCAACTGGCCCCAACTGGCAAACTTGTTTGCTGTTGTCCGATTTTCTCTAGTTCGGCCTCCAGGTGTTCCTGCAGAGAGCGCCTGATGGACAGCGAGAGACACTGGATCAACCCGCGACCCAGACCTCAACCCCAAAGCAGGCCCTTCAATTGGAGAGAGCGGCAGGTGAGGCCCGACAGCCCAGACCAGGATAGCAGGGGTGGGGACACTGCTGTGACTCCTCCGTGCCAATCCCAGGTGCCAACTGCGGCAGACGAGCGGTGGGCTGAACCCACTCTGCTGAAGATGAAGCTGTGCTGGCTGCGGCCGCAGCAGCTGAAGACTCAGCACAAGCTCCAGCTGCCGTGGATACCACGATGGCCGTGTCCACTTCACCTCAGATAAATGACCCCCCAGCTGGGCCTGCAGGAGAGCCACCAGTGCCGTGCACCCGTGTGGATGTCCCCCTGGATCTGTCCACAGCCGCTGAGACAGACCGAGCCCCAGCAGAGGCGTCATTGGAAGAGTCTCGAGGCCGAGGCGGGAGAACCAACAGCTCTGCTTCTTGCTCGCATCTGCCCTGGGCAGGTGAGGACCCCACTCCATGGGAGGCGGATGAGGAGGAAAGCGCACAGGGCGCAGTCCTTGGGGCTCTCACGGTGCCTCCACCCTCACCACGGGAGGAAGTCGAGTTTTCACCAGCCGTGGAGGCTGAAGGGGCACAACACGGGGAAGAAACCTTTATCTAGAGGAGTCTGCAGGATCTGAGGCAGTCTCCCCTGACTGAGCCTGTGTCAGAAGACGAAGAACCCTGACTCGGTGCAGCCCACATGGATCTGTCCAGTGTATCTGACACAGACTCTGCTCCAACCGAGGAAGAAGAAGACATTCCAACACAGGCTACAGCTGTGTGGCGCAAGGAGGTGTCTCTAATCAACGCTTATGAAGAAAACCCCCTTCCTCCAGTATCACATGTCTGAAGAGGTGCTTCACATTACAACTATCCTGGATCTCAATATTGCCCAGGTCACTTAGGATATTTTGACTTCCCATCTGTGACTGTCCTCGCTGCTAATCTGGCAGACTCTATAGACTTTGTGTGACATAGACCCAAGAGGGCAACTTAGCTCCAGCAGATCAATCACAGTGTGATTGTCATTTAAGACTGGCCCTACTTTGGGTGTGGTTTAGAGACTTAGAAACTTCTGAATTCCACTGAGCACTAGCTCAAGCCCTTAGAGAGAGAAGTTGTTTCCCATGTCTTGAACGCTATTTGCTATTTTTTCCTGTTCATGTAGTTTACCTATTCATTTAAATAAATGTTTACTGTTTATTAAAAAATAATTAAAATATTTTTTAAAGCTATGTGTCGGTGGCTCACTTGTAATCCTATGTAATTAGGAGGCTGGGATCTGAGGATTGTGGTTTAAGCCAACCTGGGCAGGAAAGTCTATGAGATTCTTACCTGCAATTAACCACAAGAAAGCTGGAAGTGGTATTGTGGTTCAAAGTGGTTAAAGTGCTGCTAGCGTTCAGTGGAAGAGCCCAGGGACAGAATCCAGGTTCTGAGTTCAGTCTCTAGGACCAACAAAACAAACATTTTCTGTTTTTTTATTTCTTTTAAATTTTTATTGTCAAACTGATATATCGAGCAGTTACAGTTTCATACGTTAGGCATTGGATACATTTCTTGTACTGTTTGTTACCTCCTTCCTCATTCCCCCTATCCCCTCCCCCTTTCCCTTTCCCCCCATGAGTTGTTCAGTAGATTTACACTAAACAGTTTTGCAATTATTGCTTTTGTAATCATTTGTCTTTTTTACCCTGTGTCTCTTGATTTTGGTATTCCCTTTCAGTTTCCTAGTTCTAATACCTGTATACACGGTTTCCCATGTACTCAGGTAAGATACAGAGATAGTGCAGGTACAACCACAGGAAGGGGATACAAGAGGATCATCAACAATAGAAGCTACGGTTTCACATCACATGTTGAAAGTAATTACAACAGTGATATAACAGTCGTTTCCATAACATGGAGTTCATTTCACTTAGCATCATCTTTTTTTTTTTTTTTTTGCCAGTCCTGGGCCTTGAACTCAGGGCCTGAGCACTGTCCCTGGCTTCTTTTTTGCTCAAGGCTAGCACTCTGCCACTTGAGCCACAGCACCACTTCTGGCCATTTTCTGTATATGTGGTGCTAGGGAATCGAACCCAGGGCCTCATGTATACAAGGCAAGCACTCTTGCCACGAGGCCATATCCCCAGCCCCTAGCATCATCTTTTGTATTCATAAAGGTATAGCTATTGGGCTCTTGTGATCCTTTGCTGTGACTAGCCTAAACCTGTGCTCATTATTCCCTATGAGGGAGACCATAGAGTCCATGTTTCTTTGGGTCTGGCTCACTTCACTTAGTATAATTTTTTCCAAGTCCTTCCATTTCCTTACGAATGGGGCAATGTCATTCTTTCTGATTGAGGCATAAAATTGTTTTTGTAGCTGCCTACATCTAGCCTATGCTTCCATTCTGAGTTGCTATTCAGAGCAACCACCACAGGAGGTTGCTCTTGTCTTTGCATACATGGCTGTTCTTTTAGAGTGAGAGAAAGTTTCTGTTTCTTCTTTCTGTCTCTGTCTCTCTCTCTGTGTGTCTATATGTCTGTTTGTCTAGATAGATATAAACGTAGATACAAAAATCAATAAATATTTCAGAGCCCAGGGGACCCCCCACTCCCTCCCAGATGTGCCTGTTGCCCTTGTTACAAATGCTAGGTGGGAGCTTCTAGGGAAGGTGCTGCCTGGGCACCCAGGAAAAGCAATGGGGAAGCAGACATGTTTCCTGGGCGGGCCTAACAGGAGGAACTTCTAGAAACTTTTGCATTTGTATAGTTCCTTCTCCAGCAGTACAGTGGGCATTCTCTGGTACTATAGAACATCTCTGAAGTGTTGTCTGAAATGCTTCTTGGTTAGCCTTTTGGTAAATGGCATTGGAATGTGGACCCAGGTGAAGACTAGTTCTATATTGGTGCAAGTGAATAGAAAGGTCACCTTAGGGTGTAGGGGTTGTGCAGGAATCCTGTTTTGCACATGATACTGCCCCTACAACAGTCCCCGGACTTTGTTTAAGATGAAATGGACTGGTCGTCATGAATGCACTATTTCCAGGCTCATCTTCTGTTTCCCATCTGTGGGTCCTGGAGGGTACCCAGGGCAGTGAGGAAGCCTATTTCATAAACTTAGTTGGTAGACTTTTTCCTACTTAAGCTTCCATTGTAATGGGGTCATTGAAACTTTTTTATAGGTAATAAAACAAATGACTGAATTATACATGCATGTTGTAGAATTTAGAGATCACCAACAACAGAATAAAAAGACAAGAAAGTTTGCAAGTGTTTCATGGGGGGACCTGGACAGTTAACAAAGGATAGGATCGAGGTCCCCACTTTTCATTTGGGACTCCAACAATCATACCACTGCTATACTATTGCCTTGTGTCTTCCCATTAAATTAAGACACTCTGCTTCTACTTGGGGGCAGTGGGCAGGCAGTGGAAACAGAAGTTACCAGGAAACAAGTAGAGCCCCATTAGCCTGGTGCTGGAAGCTGTTCTTCTTTGCCCTCATGATACTTTTAGGTAAGAACCACAAAGTTGTTTTATTTACATAATTTTGGGTTCATTTGTTAGAGTACTTCAAAGCAAATTCTAACTAATATATACAATAGCAGGGCTGACTGATTTCATTTATTTATTTTTTTGCCAGTCCTGGGGCTTGGACTCAGGGCCTGAGCACTGTCCCTGGCTTCTTTTGGCTCAAGGCTAGCACTATGCCACTTGAGCCACAGTGTCACTTCTGGCCATTTTCTAGATATGTGGTGCTGGGGAATTGAACCCAGGGCTTCATGTATACAAGGCAAGCACTCTTGCCACTAGACCATATTCCCAGCCCCTTCATTTATTCTTTGTGTAGACTGAAACTAAGCAGAAACATTAATGAGCAGTGCTCATGTTCCTAGTCCCCACTCTTCCTTTCTTCACACTTTTTCCTGGGCATCTTGCACTTGAAGGGTAAAGTCCTAGGTTCAATGTCCCAAATATTCTTTCCTGCATTCCTTCTAGCATGCTCCTTTTATTGTGCTTTCCTACTTGATTATCTTTCTGGTGAGGACTTTGTGTTTCTTGGAGTTTGTAATTGCTTTTATCTTTGTTGCTTATGCTGTTGATGAAGTGGTAATGTGTCATTAAACCCACTAATGAGCAGCCTTCCCAGGACAGGGTTCTCACTTGGAACCCCTTCCTTCCTGGGTTCTCTATCAATCTTCAGGCCTTTCCATCCTGCATGGGTTCCCTCTACCTGATGTGTGTGTGTGTGTGTGTGTGTGTGTGTGTGTGTGTGTGTATGCTAATTGGGACTTGAGCTGTGCTCTCACTTGGCTTGCTTTCTCATGGCTGGTGCATTACCACTTGTACCTTGTACTTTGTCATCATACAGGTGTTTTGGTAGTCCATTGGAAAGGGAGTCAGTGATTTTCTGATCAGACTGGCTTCAAACTTCAATCTTCTGATGTCAGTCTCCTGAGTAGCTAGGATTACAGGTTGGAGCAAATAGTGCCCAGGTTTTTTTTAAATTTATTATTTTTAAAATTTTTATTCTCAAACTGATGTACAGAGAGGTTACAGTTTCATACGTTAGGCATTGGATACATTTTTTGTACTGTTTGTTACCTCCTTCCCCTCCCCCCTCCCCCCTTCCTTTTCCTCCCATGAGTTGTTCAGTAGATTTATACTAAACAGTTTTGCAAGTATTGCTTTTGTAATCATTTGTCTTTTTTTACCCTATGTCTCTCGATTTTGGTATTCCTTTTCAGTTTCCTAGTTCTAATACCAGTTATACATGGTTTCCAATGTACTCAGATAAGATACAGAGATAGTGCAGGTACAACCACAGGAAGGGGATACAAGAGGATCATCAACAATAGAAGCTACGGTTTCACATTGCATGTTGAAAGTAATTACAACAGTGATATAACAGTCATTTCCATAACATGGAGTTCATTTCACTTAGCATCATCTTTTGTGTTCATAAGGGTATAGCTATTGGGCTCTTGCGATCCTCTGCTGTGACTAGCCTAAACCTGTGCTCATTATTCCCTATGAGGGAGACCATAGAGTCCATGTTTCTTTGGATCTGGCTCACTTCACTTAGTATAATTTTTTCCAAGTCCTTCCATTTCCTTATGAATGGGGCAATGTCATTCTTTATGATAGAGGCACATATACACAATGGAATTTTATGTGGTGGGGGTATGTGAGCCCTTGGGTTAGGGAGATGAAGAGGGGATACAGGCAGGCTGGATGGACATTGCGTGCCCTTTAATGCTACCTAGCCTCCATAGTCACACTTAATTTCTTCTGTTCCATGCTTGGTAGAGTTGGTTATAAAGCTCTGCTCGTACAGCCCCATCTTTACAGAAGGAATGTTGACTCCCATTAACTGAAGAATATATTGGATAGGATATTTATTGACTAAAGAGTCTTCCTTGTAAGTAATAGCTTGGTACCAGTTCCATGGTGTGAAAGTGCTTTTGGGGGAGTTGGATGGAGGCAGGAGGACAGATCAGAGAACAGTGCAAGAACTCTTGAGTATATTAGCACTGGAAGTATAGGAAATGGAATAAACATGCCTGGGAGAAAAATCTGTAAGACGTGAGCTGAGTGTAGGTGACAAGGAGAGAGATGAATGAGGAAGAATCTTGAGTCTTTACTTGGATATTTCTGCACAGTGATTTCATTAGATGAAATGGGAAGCATAGAGGATGAGTGGATTGTGGGAGAGATTGATGCAATTTGGGGATATTGTATCAGAGGCAGAGTGTTGCTGTCATGTGGAGAAAGTCCATTGTAACCATTGTTACAGCTGTAACAAACACCTCGAAGGAAGAAAGTTGTTTTGGTTCACAGTTTCTGAGGTTTCCATCCATAGTCCATGAGTTCCATTGCTCTGGGCCTGAGGTAATACAGAATGGTGTTGGATTCAGAATGGTGGAATTAAGTGGTTTACTGTTAAGACAAATCTTTCTAGAGCACACCTTCAGCAACTCATTTCCTCCAACTAACCTCAGTTCCCACTTCTTACCACCTCCCAGGGATGCTCCCATACGATGACGAATACATCAAAGGATTAACCCATTGATCAATCCAGATCCAAGCATTTTCCAAAGCTGGCAATCAACCCTTGAACACATGAGCTTTAGGCAACATTTCACATCCAAACCATAACAATCAGGTTTAGAAAAATTCATAGTAAATGACAGCTACCACCATCATTTCATATTCTCTCTCTTTCTTTTTGGCTTTATTATTTTCTTTATTGTCAAAGTGTGATACAGAGGGGTTACAGATTCATATGAAAGGCACTGAGTACATTTCTTATTCTACTTGTTACCACCTCCCTCATTTCCCCCCTTTCCCTCCCCCTTTCTCTCTCTCTTAAAAATTTTTTTTCCCCGAGGGTTCCTTGTGGTGTTTGTATCAACTAACACATTAGTTGTATTTCTCTCTTTCTATAGGCTCTTTCTGTGTCTCTTGAATTTTAGAATTGATTATAGTTCCAGTAGGAGGGAGGAATGGAAATGACAAGTTACATGGGAAAATAGAACTGTTTTCAGGGCTAAATTGAGCTCAGGAGAAATTATAAGGGTGCCATGAATCAGAACTTACATATCCACTGGGGATATCTACATGATTTAAGTACCCGGAAGTACAAAACGTGGACTATTCATGAAGGAAAATTGTCAGGGAGAAGTTGGGGCACATTGTGAAAAATTTAAGAGTCACAGCTTTCATTGGAGGTCCAGAAAATGGCAGGGGTTAGGTTCCTTTCTTCTTTGCAAACTTCAAACACTTAAAGACCTCAGGCCTGCAGACACTTGATCTGGTCACTATAGCAACCCAGTGGTGAACCTCAGGCTTGAGCTTGGAACTCAGGAGGAAGCAATTAGATTACCAAGGTTTTCTGGCTGGATTGGACTCTACAGCCTCTAACATCAGAGAGTTTCAAACCCCCTTGCTAATTACCTATCAAGAATCTTGTCAAAAGCATTTCTCTACAGGCTCAACAGCCAGAGTTTCCACTAAATAACCAAGGAAGATAGCATAGAAAAAGCAAGCTAGTCATGTTTGGGACCTCAAACCCTTCAGTAAAGGTTGGTGAGGGCAGAAGGCCATCCCCAAAGTGGAGATTGAAGAAATAATGCATTGCTGGTGGTAATATTATTTAACCAGGGATTGATGGAAAAATAGAAGAGGATTCTAGTCCCCTGAGGGGGGAGACAAATGAGAGAGGAGGCTGAATTATTCATCTTTATTTACCTCTTTGGAACAGGCTGCAAAGGCTTATTTAGCAGAAGAATGAAGGCAAGAAAAAAAAAGACTCAGCTGGCATTGGAGAGAGGCAAAGGCAAATGACACCTGGGTTCTGAATTATTTATTAGCCTGTATTCATAGCATTGGTTTGTTTGGTTGTTTTTCTTTGACCATAGCTCAAGAGCTATAATCCGCATTAGAAGAATTTGAAAAACATAATAAAAAGTATAAAGTGGAAACCAGAGGTTATAAAACAGCATCATTCAAGAAGTGATATTTTACTAAGGTGAGTAATAATTATTTCCCCGCTTTTTATTTTTTGGCTTTATGGGAATTTGAAAACTCCAGAGGATACACTCAGAAATAATACCTAATCCAGTCATATGGGCACCCAGTAAAATTGATACATAAAATGATCTTCATATTCACTGATGTGTCTTGGCTTGTGCGGTCTGACCATTGAGAGCAATGCAGCTGTTCAAAACCAGGCAAAATGCCACAAATTGTGTCCCCCAATTTCAGTTCATTAGTGGTGGTGAGCAAGAATACATTCAGGATGATTCATGAGCTAAGAACAGCATCTCATTTTGTCAGAGAAGTTCTTCAGCAAGTGGAGTGATTTTGGCTTTCAAAGACCTAATCCTTTTAGATGAAAGCAAATAAATGGTAAGAGAGCAAAGACAAGGTGCTTGCCTAAACCAAAGCAACTGGTCCATCCTTAGTTCATCTCATTTTTTTTTCAGATCAACGGACCCTACTGCAAGGAGCCTCCATGGGGGTCCAGCTGGCTTCAGGCATCAGAAGCAGAGACATTGAGGAAGAGGACTGATGTGGTAGGCCTGTGCCTATTGAGAAGTGATGGCCAGAGTGGGAACCTATTGATATGTATAGAGTAGGGAAAGGGTGGGATACCCAAGGCATAAAGTATGAACTGGAAGCTCTTGTATAGAAGAACTAAGGCTCATTAGTACTAGGAGACTTCAGGAGGCATCTTTGTGTTTGAGGGCAATTAGCCTTGGTGTTCAAGAAGGCTGTTGTTGGGGGGCCTATAGGATCCAACTGAAGCAGGCCAGGGGTAGGGGACAGCTTTGTCATCACAGGTGTGTTGAACAGGGGCCTCAAAAAGCAGAGATCTCACTACCTATAGTTTGTAGTTGTTGTGGCCACATTTTCCAGCCCTGAAGAGGAATGTGTGCTTGAGCTTTGAAGTTTTGGAGAAGAACAATGGCTAGTAGCTATAGCTTCATGTTGAGCAGCACCATGTAAGGCAGCCTGTGAGGCCCATGGACTTGGCCTGTTGGAAACATAATATAGTATCCTGTAGGGGCTCTGATATGCAACAAATGGTACATCAGGATTGGGGTCTGTCTCCCTAAGAAGAGGGCTATCTCCCCATCCAGACTCACGAGGGGCAGACTCTTGGTAAGCTTCGTTTTCTGCCCAGCTGTCACTAAAAACAACCACAATTCTCTCCTTCTTGTCAATATTTTCTTAGTGCCTGTGTGTGTTGCTTAGAAACCAACCCTGCAATTTTGAAATCAGATCAGATATGTTTAATTTGAAAGAACTTGTGTTAAACTTACCATTACTGTCAGAATTCTTGATTGGCAGCAGCTCCAAAATGGAGACTTTCTTTTTTATTTATTCTGAAAAGCAAATCTGATGTTACACACTGAATATCATTGCTCAGAATTTTGAGTGAAAAGCTTCTTTTATTGCTTTAAACTGTTGACTGCTCCTGGCTGTGCTTGGCCCTGTAGCTTCTAGAGATCTTCATAATCACCCTGAGAGATGGATTATGTGTTTCTCCTCTTCTGCATGGGGAGGAAATCAGAGCGAGGTGTGAGGTTGGAGCCCTGTGAGCAAAAACAGCACAAGTATAGTACTCGGGGGGAGGGCATCAGTCTCTGCAGAGCTGGATAGTACCTGTCAACTGGGCCAAGTCCTGATACCTGAGCCTCCTGCTCCACCAGCCTTGGTTAGAGCTGCCTGAGCTTCGACAACACAATGAGTTTAGAACCAACACTCCATAGTCTGGGCTACAGTCACAGGTAGATATGTAGGGAGGTTTGGACAGCGCCAGGTGGCCTTGCCCTCCTTTGCTTGCTTAGCATCAAGCTGGTATTTCTGACTTCCTGACCTCCTGAGAGCAGCAGCACAGGATTGGCTATAACCCCACTGAGACAGCTCGCAACACTAAGCAGTTGAGGGCCATCTGCGCATTAGAAAGGTATTTTGTCCGGATAGTGAGTGCTTGCCAAAAGCAATGGGTATTTCCATATAGACTAATTCTTTGGACTGTAGGTTGTAATTAATACCCTACTTCTTTTGCAAAAAAAAAAGGCTAAAACAAAACCCCAAGTGTTCACAAAGCTGTGGCTAGTGTCAGCATTGTATCCTTTGCTCCCATTGCAATCCTGGGGTTTCTGTGCAGAGTAACAGCTGCTGGATGGTGCGTGGAGATCTAGTTTCTCAGATTCCTGCTCATTTGCTGGAAAAAGTCCTGTTTCTTTTTTTTTTCTTTTTTTGGCCAGTTCTGGGCCTTGGACTCAGGGCCTGAGCACTGTCCCTGGCTTCTTCCCGCTCAAGGCTAGCACTCTGCCACTTGAGCCACAGCGCCGCTTCTGGCCGTTTTCTGTATATGTGGTGCTGGGGAATCGAACCTAGGGCCTCGTGTATCCGAGGCAGGCACTCTTGCCACTAGGCTATATCCCCAGCCCAAAAGTCCTGTTTCTAAAGCATTGGTGAGAAATACTATCTCACTGAGGTCCTCTGGAGGAAAAATTGTTTGTAGATCATTGAGGCCTATAGCCTCCAAGGCCTTTACCCCACACCATGAAGAAGGCCTTGTTGTGGGTCCAGCCTCTCTTTTCTTTGGTGAGCTTTGCTGTCTGTACCTCTATGTTCCTGTGTAGTCCCTAGCTCTCTCTATAGCTTGCCTGTGACTTAGGTGGAGTATGAACAAGTTTGTCATTGCAATGTGACCTACCGTGCCTCTGTGATAGGAAAGGGGTTTCATGGGGAGGGCAGATGTTGTACAGGTTTATAGCCAGTTGTCTGTAACCAAGACCAGAGGATCCAGTGGATGATCAGGTCAATCATGCTGTAGAGGGAGCAGGGTAGGAGGACACAGGGGCATGGAGTTCTCTGCAGGGGCTTCAGCTGACCATGCAGGGACTCCTTGGGGGTTACAAGGGCTCTTCAGAACTGGCCAGCTGTGGGGAGGGTCTTCACTCTCCACATACTTGCATATAGGGGCACACAACCATACTCCATCATCTGTATTTTCCTCTTTCTCTCCTAGAGCTCTTTAAGGCCAGGCTTGTCTCAGTTCTGCCTTGTCTATGGTATGTCTGGCACATGAGAACTGCTCAGTTGAATGAATGATGAGCAAAGAAGCTATGTTGAAAGGGGAAACACAAACTTGATGCAGCCAATTGGAGAACTGGGATGCTTGGAACAGATCCCCTTGGAGTCTGGGATCTGGTGTTTTGTTTCCCAGTTGGGCTGAGAGGGTAGGATTCTTTAGGCTCAATTCTCCCTGAGAAAGAATCTCACAGAGTAGAGTCAGGATGGCTTCTTCTGAAGTGGTGGTTCTTTTAGATGGTCACTGTAAATCAGTTTTCAAGGGGTTGCTTGGTTTGGCTTGTCACACACCTGGGACTCAGTGATGTCACAGAAATGTTCTACAGTGTAAATGACAGACCCCACAGTAAAGATTTAACCAGCCCTTAAAATGAATGGTGTTGGCTGGGAATATGGCCTAGTGGTAAAAGTGCTCGCTTAGTATACATGAAGCCCTGGGTTCGATTCCTCAGTACCACATATATAGAAAAAGCTGGAAGTGGCACTGTGGCTCAAGTGGTAGAGTATTAGCCTTGAGCAAAAAGGAAGCCAGGGACAGTGCTCAGGCCCTGAGGTCAAGCCCCAGGACTGGCAAAAACAAACCAAAACAAAAAACAGATGAATGATATTGAGAAGCAAAGCCTCAGGTTCAACCACATGCTGTACAATTGTAACCTTGGGGTCATATCCTGTCCTGCCGGTGTTGATGCACGACTCTGGGCATTTCTGCAAGCTCAGAAGATGTCACAGGACTCTGCTTGGCTGTCAAAGTGCACAGGCTATTAAAATGCTCTAGCAGCCGGGCTCCAGTGACTCACACCTGTAAGTTTAGCTACTCAGGAGGCTGAGTTCTGAGGACACAATTCAATTTCAGATCAGGCAGGAAAGTCTGTGAGACTTTTATCTTCAATTAATTACCCCAAATCTGGAAGTAGAGCTGTGGCTTATGCAGTAGAGCACCATAAGCAAAAAAAGAGCAAGGACAGCACCCAGGCCCTGGGTTCAAGCCTCAGGTCTGGTGCAGGCGTGCACACACACATTCAATCAGTAGGGCAATAATCCAACAAGTACTTACTGAGTAACCATTGTATGCACTGCTTTCTCTTTCTTTGTTTTTGTATTTTTGAGGTATAGCTCAGGCTGGCCTCAAACTCCAAGTGTGTAAGCCTATGGCTAGCCTAGTTAGTTACATTTGATTCCTCTCCTCTGTCTCTGTCTCTTTTTCAGTATAAGGCTTGGGTTAGAACGTAGGGCCTTGAACATGCCAGGCAAGTGCTTTTACACTTGAGCCATACCTCCAGATCTTTGGTTCTGAATTTTCCAAATAAGGTCTCATGTTAACCTTGATTGGCTGGCCTGGGACTGTGATCCTTCTGTCTGTACCTCCTGAGTAGTTGAGATACAAGCCTGTGTCACTGTGCCTGCTCTCTTATTTCTTTCTCGTCCTACCTGCATTTTTCTCCCTGGTATTTGTCACTGGACTGTTGTAGTTTTAACATACATTTGAATCTCTTCTAACGTAAGAAGAGGTTCTCAGGGGTCCCTTGGCAGCTAACATGGACTTCTGGGGATCAAAGGCACAACACGGTGTCTCTCCTGACCTTCCCTACACAACACTGATTTATTTAATCAAAGCACTCTTCTCTTATTTTTATGAGGGGAAGCCCAAACAAAAGCTGCTCCAGGTTAAACCCAGATAGCATCGACTGTGGCTGGATATTATCCTAAAAGATGAGTAATGAAAGCCACACAAGTGTTTAAAACGGTGGCTGCTTTGGTTCTGATGAGGAAGGCCTTGGTTCACAGGAAAACCAAGATGTACAAAACCCAAGCATGCAGGAAGCAGGGAGAAGTGGCTTCAAGGATGGATCCCCCAGCATGGCTCTGGAACGTTACTGTCTTCAGAATCTGCCAGCAAGCTGATTTGCTAGAATTAATTTTTATGTATCTTTTGAGGAAGCCAAACATGATTTTCATTTTTTATTTATTTTTTGACAGCCATTTCATAACTTCTTCTTCCTGCCAGTGCTTTCTAGATGCATAATGCAAACTCAGTGGGACTTTAACAATGAGAATCAGTAAAGTCAGCAAGAAAGAACACATCCACATGATATAGCATGCCTCAACCTAACTAAAGCCAGAACCCCTCCAGCACTAGCTCTGTCATCTTCTATAGCTCTGGGGCCATTTACAAAATTGACTCCCACTTTGGGGGTCAAGTGTCCAGCTAGTGAGGGAAAGAGGTGGAACCAGCGGGAGCTCCTACAAAAGCTCTAGGCCTGAAAGATTCAGACACAACACACACGCTAGATTATTTTGGTTTTATCCTCTCACTGTTGTTAGCATAATTGTTGTTTATTTAGAGTAATAGAGCAGACAGAAAAAAATTGAGGCCGAATTTATTCAAATTCAAGCATTTGGCAGAATATCAACAAGGGACTCTTCTATGCCCCCATACTTTGTTGTAAGGGCTTCTCCTAAAGCCCGTGGCTTAGATGAGCTACAGTCCTGCAGGGACTAACACATATGGAAACACTCTAGCGCATTAGACTGAAAAGGGCATGGAGAGATAGATGAGGAGGTGGCCCCATGTCAGCCCAGGATATATTTGGGAGAAGAAATCATCTGAAAAAGAAAATAAGATAAAAGAAGTAACCAATCCTGGGGTTGGAGGCATGGCTTAGTTGGTAGAGCACTAACCAATGAGCAAAGGTCCCTATCTTGGACTTAAGAAACCATCTGAAGCTAGAGCTCCCTGCCACTTATAGACTGGGTTGGTACAGTACTAGGTGTGTAGCTATTAATGGCAGCTCAGGGAGATAAGTGAAGATTAGGTTGCTTGGTCACCCAACCAACTCTTTTGCTCCAGGTAACAATGGCACAGGTGAATGTCCATCTTTTGGGTCAGGGAAGGTTGAAGTTTTGTGTAAACAGCCTATGGGGGAAGAGAGGGAGGGCACTTTCCTGTAAGCCACCTGTGAGTGACATGGTATCTGATACTAGCACAGGTGCCCTTAAGTCTACCCTAACACAGGGAAATCATCAAGCCTTTCCAAAAATATTTCCCCACAGAGATGGGGAGGATGGATGGGCGATTGTTCTGTCTGTCAGTGGTCCCATTTCAGTGGCTCTCATTTTCAAAATATTTTTGAGAAGTTCAGTGGAGCAGGTGGGGCCTGAGCTACCTAGCCAGGGTGTCATGCTGACCTAAATGCAACATGAAAGTGAAGCCTTTCCCTTAAGCAAACTTCCAGAGGACCAGCTTGGCAGTTGAGAAGGAACCAGAAAATCCTGATTTAACCCTCCTTCCCTCCCTCCTTCCCTCAGTCTTATTCTCCCCCCATCATTTCCTCCCTCTCTCCCTGTGTTTCTCTTTTCCTATTTTCCTTCCTGAAGTTGCTAACTTTATTTGCTGAACACTTGTTTTAAGTTTTGTGTTTAGAAAGATTTATTATAATTTTACAAGCTTATGGGAAGCAATGTGAAGGGGTGTGTGTGTGTGTGTGTGTGTGTGTGTGTGTGTGTGTGTGCCTGCCTGTACTAGGGCTTGAACTCAGGGCCTTGCATTCTTTCTTGGCTTTTTCCCCCCTCAAAGCTGACTTTCTTTACTTGAGCTACACCTTCATGCTCAGCGTGTAGCTGGTTAATTTAAGATAAGAATCACTCAGACTTTTTTTTTTTTTTCTCAGACTGGCTTTGAACCCTGATCCTCACATCTCAGCCTCCTGAGTAGCTAGGATCACAGGCATCAATCCTCAATGCCCAGCAACAATGTGACGTTTTGGGACTGGAAACCTTGTATAATGATTCAGTAATAGTAATTAATAGCAAACATCATCTCAAATGTATGTCATTATTTTGTAGGGAGAGCATTCAAAAATCTCTCCTCAATCATTCTGAAATTCAAAATGCACTTTTTAGTTGGGTACTGGTGGCTCACGCTTGTAATCTTAGCTACTCAGGAGGCTGAGATTGGAGGAGCAGTTTGAAGTCAGACCTGGCAGGTTTGTCTCCAATAAAATACTCCGAAAAAGCCAGAAGTGGCCCTGTGGCTCAAGTGGTAGAGCTTTAGCCCTGAGTAAAAGAAGCTCAGAGACAGTACCCAGACCCTGAGTTGGTCCTGAGCCTCAGGACCAAAAAAAAAAAAAAAAGAAAACAAATGAACAAACAAAAAAAATCCATGCATTTCTTGTTAACCATACTCAGCTTCTCAATTGTGTGATAGAATACCAGAATTCATTCATTCCTAACTTTCTACCTGTCTTCTCCCTCTCTTCTCCCCATCCTTTGACTAGTCTGTACATCTATGAGTTCAACTATTTCAGATTCCATGTGTGAGTGTGAACAGGCAGTATTTGGATTTTTGCACTTAGTTTCTTTCACTTAATCAAAGTCTTTCAGCTTTGTCCCCATTTTTGCAAAGGACAAGACTGCACCTTCCTTTATTTGCAGAAGAGTGTTTATTGTGCATATACATTTTCTTTATCTATTCACTTTTGAGAGGAAGTTGAAGAAAGCTGTGGGCAGGCTGCACAGGTGACAGCAACTTGACTTCCTGTCCACGAGGCTCAGGACTTTGGGCTCCCCATATTACCATTGAGAGCCCCTTTGCCACCCATAATTGCCCATCCAGCTGCTTGGCACTGGGGCTGGCCTGGGCACTCATCGAAGCCTTCAACTGCCACTGAGACAGCTTTAATATTTCAAGGTCATCATCTGGAAATTTTAAAGCATTTTTGGACAAGGGCCTTGCAGACCCTATAAGTAATACTGACTAGAAGACCAGTATTTTATTTATTTTATTTTATTTTATTTTTTTTGCCAGTCCTGGGCTTTGGACTCAGGGCCTGAGCACTGCCCCTGGCTCCTTTTTGTTCAAGGCTAGCACTCTGCCACTTGAGCCACAGCGCCACTTCTGGCCATTTTCTATATATGTGGTGCTGGGGAATCGAACCCAGGGCTTCATGTATACAAGGCAAGCACTCTTGCCACTAGGCCATATTCCCAGCCCAGTATTTTATTTTATTTATTTACTTTTGGTATATGTGTGTGGGCAGTCCTGGTGTTTGAACTCAAGGTCCATGTACAGTCCCTAAGTTTTTGTTTTTGTTTTTGTTTCTATTCAAGGCTAATTCTCTACCACTTGAGCAACATCTCTACTTTTGGCTTTTTGGTGGTTAATTGGAGATAACAGTCTCATGGACTTTCCTGCATGAGTTGGCTTTGAACCACAATCCTCAGATACCAGCCTCAGATTACAGGTATGAAGCACCAGCACCCAGTAGATCAGACTTGTAAACAAGAGATGGGAATATAGATTGGACCTGGTGACCCTCTAGAGAAGAGAATGTGACATTCGAGTTTATATTCTAGACTTGGTCTGGACAAGACCAGAAGAAAGAGCAAGGCAATTTTAGAATGCATAAAAAAATAAAAACAACATATAGAATCCACTGAGAAAAAGCCATGTTTCCTGGGACCAAGTGACCATGTTTGAAGAAATTGGAGAAATGCCTTGCTCTGGGCAGGCAAACAGTGGTGGAGCTGAGGATGTGGACTGCCATGTGCCTGTGGCAGTCATCTCTCAGAATAACACTAGTTTGTGAGCAGCAGAAACCAGTGGGGGCCAGACCCAGAGGGGCTAAGGGATGTGGTACCTGATCTGTGCTGGTGGCTGAGGACAGTAGCCCGTGGGCCTATCCGTGCATGGCTATCTGGGAGTAGAGTAGGACTGGAGCCACTGGGGGCACTGATGGAACACTGTGAAGATCTGTGTCCTAAGACTTTTGAAGCACACATGAAAGCATTTGGGGGATAGGCTCAAGAAGTGTTAGAGGTTTATGACTCAGGGCTGTTAAGGGGCTGAGGAGATTGAATATTAAGTTTGATGGGACATGGCCTAGGATTGAATTGACACCAACTATACAGTGGTTGCCCCTATACTCTATAATTCAGGCCATGAATTTATAAAATTGGGATCTGAATACAGGAAGAACTGAGATTCTCAACTTCTGAACAGCATGTAGGACAGCAGGCTTTCAAAGTCACACAGCTCAGCACCTACCTAATCCAGAAGGATTTACATCCTAGAGTTATATGAGTGTCATTCCTGGAGACCCCATTTTCTGACTCACAAGTGCCCACTGGGGCATGCCCAGATGGCAGAAGTCTGGAAGTCTGGGCTCTCTGGCTTTGAAAGTAGAGGGGACAGGAGGATGTCTGTTTGACCTTCTGGTCTTGCTGACCTCCTCCCCTGATTCTTATTCCCCTTCCATTACATGTCATTAAATCAGAAAGGCTTCTCAGAGCCCTTTGCTAAAATAGGATGCAAGGGAAACCCAGAGAAGTGCTGCAGAAAGTGCTCTCAATTTTTCCATTGAATTTGTGAACCCTGATAGTCTTCCACCCAAATTCTGTTTTATCCAAAGAGAGATGGCATCAGATTCTGCAGCTTGTGAACGTGAGCACTGACTACTCCATGTAGCCTCTAAGGGCAATGAGGACATGGGATGGCATAGAAGTTTCAAGTGTGGCAATACAGGGAGGATCTTGCTGGGTTGGATTGCACTGGCTGGCAGGCACTAAAATCTTGACAGCAATGATGGATCAAGTAGAACTCCCCTATGACCCAGCAACCCCACTTTTGGGTATAAAAACCACAAACAAAATCACAGTAAAGCCACCAGCACAACAATGTTCATTGCAGCGCAATTTGTCCTAGCGAGAATCTGGAACCAACTCAGATGCCCCTCCATAGACGAATGGATGAGGAAAATGTGGTACATATACACAATGGAATTTTATGCCTCTATCAGAAAGAATGACATTGCCGCATTTGTAAGGAAATGGAAGGACTTGGAAAAAATTATACTAAGTGAAGTGAGCCAGACCCAAAGAAACATGGACTCTATGGTCTCCCTTATTGGGAATAATTAGCACAGGTTTAGGAAGTCACAGCAGAGGATCACAAGAGCCCAATAGCTATACCCTTATGATGACATAAGATGATGCTAACTGAAATGAACTCCATGTTATGGAAATGATTGTTATATCACAGTTGTAACTACTTTCAACATCCCATGTGTATCTGTAGCTTCTACTATTGATGATGTTCTTGTATCACTTCTTGTGATTGTATCTACACTATCTCTGTAATCTTATCTGAGTATATTGGAAACCGGGTATACTGGTATTAGAACTAGGAAATTGAAAGGGAATACCAAAATTGAGAGACACAGGGTAAAAAAAGAGAAACAACTACAAAAGCAATACTTGCAAAACTGTTTGGTGTAAGTGAACTGAACACCTCAAAGGGGGAAAAGGTAAGGGGGAGGGGGGAGGGGGGTATGAGGGACAAGGTAACAGTACAAGAAATGTATCCAATGCCTAACGTATGAAACTGTAACCTCTCTGTACATCAGTTTGATAATAAAAATTTGAAAGAAAAAAAAAAGATGAATGAGACACCTGCTCATTGTGACTTTGGCAGGATGTTGCTATCTTTGTTTAGAAAGTTGGGCTCATGTCCTTGTGCTAACAGGGCTGGGTGGCAGAAGAGAGCCAGGACTGAAGCTCTTTTCAACCCACTGCACCTATTTTTAAGAGAGGCATATTTTGGGCTAATCAGTTCTTTGATCCTTATGCCCCCATTCCAGGGTATAGACTTTGGGAGCCTGAAGTTTTGGGGCTGCAAAAACAGCACATTGGTTTGTCAGCCAGTGTTTGGAGAAGCCTTGGATAGGCAGTTTCTCTTTAAAAATAGGAATGAATAACCTGACCATTGGTTTGGAACAAAGGTGGGAAAACACGTTGCTTCATAGTTGTGTTTGGCAAGGGAGCACTTGACCACTGTGAGCTTGGCCAGGGACCCTGAATAAAAGCTGGTTTGCAATGGCACTTCCAGGTAGAAAAGTCCCTAAGGAGAAACCCACTGGGAGATGCTCCTGATAGTCTTTTTTAAATACAGCACCTTAACAGACTGTGAGACATATGTTGAAAACTGTCGCTTGGGCACTGGGGCCGGGCGCCCATTCTAAGTCTGTTCCCTTGGGCATCAGGGGATCTTTTGGGAATCTGCCTTCCTTTAAGCCTTTAGTAGAGGTCAACATTTTTCACCAAGATTTATTTGTGTTTTGCCTCACACGGATGAAAGTTATAACAATACCTTTCCCCCAGGCAACCCACCTTCTGGTTGCCCCTTTGTCATATGGTGCTGCTCCTCCACTGGGGAGTAGATCTGGCTTCTCCATTCCTCCAGTCTGGCTTTGCCTGTGGATTGCTTTGGCCAGAATAATATGGAGGAAATAGTGAAGATCAAATTCCAGAGCATCCCAGAGCCCTTGCAGCTTCTAGCTGTTACCCCCTAGGGACATGGTGGATAATAGTCTGATGTAGCCTGTAGAGAGATCGAGGCCACCAGCCAATACCTAGTCACCAGCCACTCATGGGAATGAGGACAAGCCAGGCCAGCCCAGGCCAGTGATTAGGTGTATGTAGCCATACTAGTATGTTGAGATGAGTATAGAGAGAATTGCCCACATAATCTGAAGCATAGCGAGAGACAATAATTCATTATTTGAAGTAAAGAACTATTGGATTGTTTTGTTATACAGCAAAAGAAAACCTGAAACACACACTTAACAAAAGAGGAAAGGTTTATTTTGACTCAAAACTTTAGAGATTTTAGCCCATGATCAAGAGAATCCATTGTTTATAGGCTTCTGGTGAATTACCTGATGGCAATATAAGGAGGCTATGGTGCAAAAATCTAAATACATGTACAATAAGCAAGGAAGAGGCTGGACACTGGTATCTCATGCTTGTAATCCTAGTTATTCAGGAGGCTGAGATCTGAGGGTCCAGGTTCCAAGCCAGCCTAATTTTGCGAATTAACTAGTAAAAATGTCAGAAGTGGAGGTGTGGCTCAAGTGGTAGAGCATCAAATGAGACAATGATTTCCTGAGTTCAAGCTTCAGTATCAGTACACCACACACACACACACACACATACTCACACTCACACACACACACTCACACACACACACACCAAGAAAGAAGAAGGAGATGAAATCTGTAACTTTCTATGATATGTCCCTAATAACTTAACTACCTTCTATTATGGTCCAACGCACAGATTTCACTTGGGCCATGCCTCAAATCTGGCTTTTTGCTAAGTAGTTGGAGATAGAGTCTTGTGGACTATTTTTTTTTTATCTGAGCTAGCTTTGCCATGATCCTCCAGGACTTGGCATTCCAAATAGCAGGATTATGAGTGTGAGCCACCAGTGCCTGCCAATTCATTTCTTTTTGCTACTTTACTTTTTATGTTTTGGTGGTTTTGGAGGGCCTTGGGCTTACTAAGCATGCCATTTTTTTTAAAACATTTTCTTATCTCACACTTATTAGTTTCTTTTTCTTTTTTTTAATACTCAAACTGTATTTATAACAACAAAAGAAGATCACCATATCTGCAAACATTATGTAGACTTTGTTGCCACTTGGAATTTCAAAAGGGTGCCCTTTACACGTAATGAAAATCATTTTTGGTTTTGTATGAGTCTAAAAGTTACATGTTACATTTCATTTAGGAATGGATAAAAGTCCTTATATGCATAACTGTCTTTTTAAAATTGGAATACATTAGTTTTACAAGGGAAGTTTCATTGGGCCATTTCCACACAAGTAATTTCCTGGTCAACTTCTTCTCCTTTATCACTCTCCCTTGTCGCATTCTCCCTTCTTAAAATGATTTCAATGCTTCATTGGCATACTTGCAAATAAATTAAATTACTTCAACTGTATTCATCCTCATTTACCTTTTTGCAAAAGTATCTTTTATCAGGTCTTGAGGCTTGAACTTTTTGCAGTCCCCAACCTTGAGCCACAGTCTCATTTTTGGCTTTTTGATGGTTGATTAGGGATAAGAGTGTCCAGACTTTCCTACCCAGGCTGGCTTTGAACTATACTCCTCAGATCTCAGCCTCCTGAGTAACTAAATATGATAAGGCATGAGCTGCTGGGCCCCACAAAAAAGTATCTTAATACAAGTGCAAAGAAGGCAGAAGGAAGAACAAATACAAAAGAACCCCCAAACCTTACAAGTTTATCCTACAGTTGTAATTTAGATCCAATAATTTAGTTTTCCCAGACACAGGAAATAGGAGGATTAAACCTCTACTTTTGTGCGAATTTTGCAAATAATCCAGAATAAAGAACTAAAATTAAAAAAGGCAGGCAGTTCTACCATATTCATAAAGAATAAAATAGATTTACTGGAACTAGAGGAGGAAAAAGTCACTCACTCCTGAACAAGAGTGTTCTGGTTGTCCAAAATAAATCTCTGGATTTAAGGTACTGGGTACAAGAGGGGGCCGGAAAGATCTTGGACTCATCAGAGAAAGAATTCAAGGTTAGACACTGCGGAAAATTAAGCAGTAGCAGGTTTATTAATGATAAACCAAGCAAAATCAAAGTAGAAATGCACCCTTCAGAACAGAGAGCAAGGCAGACTGAAGAAGGAGCAATGAGCTAGGAGACCCAAGACCTGGGGTCTGTGGTTGTAGGAGACATGGGTATTAGAAAACTGGATCATTTGCCCCTCAGTAGATGAGTGGATCAGATAAATGTGGTACATATACACAATGGAATTCTATGCCTCCATCAGAAGGAATGACACTGCCCCATTCATAAGGAAATGGAAGGACTTGGAAAAAATCATATTAAGTGAAGTGACCCAGACCCAAAGAAACATAAACCCTATGGTGTCCCTCATAGGGAATAGCTAGTACATGATTGGGCTAATCATGGTAGAAGATCAAAATACCCCAATATCTATACACATGTGATCACATAAGATGATGCCAAGTGAAATGAACTCCACGTTATGGAAACAAGAGTTACACCACTGTTGTAATTTTTATCAACATGCCATGCGAAACTGTTAAAAAAAAAAAGAAAATACCAAATCACTAAAGTAATTTTCCTAGCAATATGCATAAAGATCAAATCAGTCTGACTTAATTTTTTGGAGTTGCTTTTCAAAGCCTTGTGTTAAATATGTTTATTATTAATTTAATTATTTGTCATCAATCACCTAACACTAAGCTTAACAGTGAATATAATTTCTTCTGTACACTTCTTTCACATATACCTGTCCTAGATAAATGTGACATCGCACTGTTAAATTATAATTAAAGTGTTTGAGTAGAATTTTCCCCCTCTATATTATAGTCTGATACATTGAAGTTGCAAAGAGAAAACTTTGTTAAGAAACTGGATCTCACAGAAGTTTCACACCAGATCTTTTACTTCCAAGGCTGGATAGGGTGCTTCTTGAGCTTGCTCAGCATCCCATTTCTATTTACCTATTAGAATTTCTCTCTCCAAGATAGAATACATGTTTTTTTTTTTACCACCACCTACAATGATAAACCACTGTTGAAGAGTTCATTTCTGTCAATTACTGCCTCCAATTTTTTGGTGGGGAGGGCAAGGATTAAACTCAGGGCATCACACTGGCTAGGCAGGTGCTATACCCTATCAGCCATGCCCCATCTGGTCCTTTTTGCTTTAGTTATTTTTTAGAGAGTCTCAAAGTTTTGTCCCCAACCACATCATTCTTCTTCCTATTCATGTTTCCCAGCCCTAGCTATTGGTTGACATAGGTTCTCACTAACTTTTTGCCTGGGCTGGCCTCAAGCTACAATCTTGCTGATCATCTTCACCTCCAAATAGCTGGGATTACAGGCATGAACATCACTCCTGGCTTGTGGCTGTCTTTGATCAGGCAAGGAGATCACAACTGCCTCTTATTAAAAGTATCTGAAGCTTTGCATTGAACACCTGTCAACTGCTGAGCATTTTTGTAACTGTTTGATTTTACCACTAGTGTAACCATACTTGAGTTTTCTTCTTTTATTAAAAATTAATACAAAAAAGAAAACTGGATCATCAATTTTCAAAGACTGAGTTATATGTCATGAACTCCTCCCACATGTCAGGTGGATGGATGCCCTTGGATGGTCAGGCTGGGACTGGTATTTTTCTGTGGGCTGTAGGGGATGTGGGTCAGCAAGGCCCTGCTCGATGTCACAAGCCATTCTGTTAATGTCAACAGTTTGGGATGTGAATCTTTATGGGCATGCAAACCTTCGTTCTCTGCCGTCAGCTTTCTTAACTCCCTGCCTACCTCCTCCTATATGACTTGGCCCACTGTGTTCCTACAAAATGTGAATGTTCTTGGTGTCAACATTCCTTGTGCAGGCTCTTGTGAGAAGACCTCATTTTACCATGATAGTAAACCTACAGTAAAGGGTAGGCCAGGCTAGTGGATCTCTTCCTCTTCCTACCATGATATCCCTAACCTCCAACTGAAGTGAAGTCCTTCTGATCATCTAGCTTCTCCACAGCTCCTTTCCTCTTCTCCGTACCTCTTCCTTCCCTTCCCCTCTCCTCCTTTTCCTCAACTGCCCCAAACGACTACGGCCCTCCTAAGGTCACCTCCAACATTGTTCAACCTTGCCATATTGAGATTGTTTATTTACCAATGAGTTTGTGGAAGGCAGGACTCTGTCCTTGTGCCTTGTACTCTGGCATAGAACTCACATAGTATGCATACTCAAAGCTTGTTTTGTGTCTCTATCAGGGATGGGAAATGTCTGGCCTGTGGGTATGAAGACCTTCAAAATCATTTGCTCAGGCCCTACCAAGGTAACCACAGGCAGGACTTGAAATTCAATAAATCAAGGAGCTTCTTTCACAGCAATACAATTTTATATTAAGTGAATCAAAACAGTAACATAACGTGTGGACAAGCAAGGAACATTCATCCTATGGACTAGTTAGTACATGACTGGACAGACATAAGTGTTTCTCATTGGCTGCTTATGCCTATCAGCCTGTACTGTGATGACGCAGAGGACAGTGAATGCCAGCAGGCTGGGATTGAACACAATGCAAAAGTGTGAACACTCTATGGTGAAACTATGATGACCTGGTGATGATAACATGAGACAATTCCTCACAAGGTTGATGATCTTGCCTCTGGTGATTGACCATAATGTTGTCTACTTCTTTGTCCTCATAGATTATAAGTCCGTGATGAACAATCCTTGTAAAGAAAATCTCAGATTGTTACTGGATCCGTGTGAGGGTTTGTGAAGTTCCCCTCTAAAAGTAGGACTTTTCAATTAGAGTCTTTGGCTTTGACTGCAGAAGAATTTCTAGACAAGTTGCAATGTAAGAAAACTTGGCAGAACTTTATTAAGTAAGCCAGCAGGTAAACAGACAAATAAAAAGGCAATGGTATACCCTAGCAGAGTGGATTTAAGATGGCTGAGAGGTCCTCTGTTGGCTGAGAGGTGGTATCTGACTCCCTCCCC
The DNA here is from genome assembly GCF_023159225.1 of Perognathus longimembris pacificus. Lineage (NCBI taxonomy): Eukaryota > Metazoa > Chordata > Mammalia > Rodentia > Heteromyidae > Perognathus > Perognathus longimembris. The sequence continues at coordinate 49,220,049 of NC_063166.1, forward strand.
TACAATCTAAACTGGACTGGGGGACTTGTTGATGCACAGACGCTGCGAGGAGATATGGTAGAGTTCCTGAGATGATCATAAGTAGCCTAGAGGCATCTTGTCTGTTCACACTCAGTGTGTTGTCTCCTGAGGCCCCAGGCTGGGAGCAGAGCAAGGCACAAGTGAAGGGCAAGCACAAACCTGCCTTAGCAGCCAGGCTGAGCTCCTGATCCACTGTCAGCCATGGGGTGAGCCACTGTGTCAGTTGGTTGGCAAGGTTGGCAAGAGTGCCTCAGGATGGGTGGCCTGAATGACAGAGCTTCCAAGGATAACCAAAGATCCAAGTGCCTGCAGAGCTGGATCTCCTGAGGCCCTAGAAGGATGTACTCCATATGGCTCTTCCTGCTTCTGGAATCTGTACCTCGTCAACCTCTAGTCTTCACCTGATACTCTCCCTGTGTATGTCTGTGTCCAGTCCCCATTTTGTAAGGAAACTACACAAACTGGAGTAGATATGATCCCATCGTAACTAATTACATCTGCAATAAGTTGCTTACTAAATAAAGCCATATTCTAAGTTACTGGAGTTTATAGGATTTCAAATTATCAATTTTGGGGATGGGAACACAATCAGCTCATAATAGTCTTTGATGTTCAGCCTATTTGTATCTACAAATGACTCTAGCCTTGGCTGCCATCTGGCTGAAATTTCCCAAAAGGCCCCAAGGAAGAACTGCCCAGCTGAGCCCTGTTAGTTCAGATCTATAAGTTTATAATAAACACTTGTTGCCAGTCACTGGATGTGAAGCAGTATTTGTGGTGCTTGTGTCACAAGTAAAAGCTTATGAACTGGGTGCTGGTGGTTCACTTTTGTAATCCTTGCTACTCAGAAGGTTGAGGTCAGAGAATCTCAGTTCAAAGCCAGCCTTGTCAGGAAAGCTTGTGAACTCTCATCTCCAATAAACCACAAAAAAGAAAAAGAAAACAAAAAAGCTAAAAGTGGACCTGTGGATCAAGTGGGAGAGCACTAGCCCTGAGCAAAAAAGACCAGAAGCAGTGCCTAGGCACTGAGTTTGAGCCCCTGCCCTGGCACAAAAAAAATATGATCAGAAAACAATATGATCTGAAGACATTGAATCTGAGTTTTAACTATGCTAAGATGCAGGTGTACCAACCCCCAAGTATTTATTTGAAGGTGTAATTATATGATTTAAAACAAAGTTCCTATTACTGGCAGGCTGTTGCACTTATGCTGCTGCTGTTGTTGTTATTTTATTATTATTATTATTATTGGACTGGGAATGTGGCTTAATGGTAGAGTGCTGGCCTAGCATGCATGAAGCCCTGGGTTCAATTCCTCAGTACCACATAAACAGAAAAAGCTGGAAGTGGCACTGTGGCTCAAGTGGTAGAGTGCTAGCCTTGAGCAAAAGCAGCTCAGGGACAGTGCCCAGGCCCTGAGTTCAAGCCCCAGAACTTGCAAAAAAAAAAAAGAAAACTCTTCCTCCTCCTCCTTCTTTCTTCCTCTTCTTCCTATTTCTATTATTATTATTTCTCTTTTATGAGAGAGGCCTAGGCTTGCCTCTAACTCCGGATCTTGTGACTCTCCTGTCTCTGCCTCCTAAGCAGTTGAGACTCCATGTGCCGAGTTACTGTGCCCAGTGATTGCTGTTAGGTTTAACAGCAGCGGCACCATGCATGCTGCTGGTGGCTCTGGTGATTTCTTTCTTTTATTCCTAGCTCCTGATGGTGGAGCTGCAGCTCCAGGGTTTGGGCTGCTGCAGGGAGTTTTGCTCAGAATCTGCCTACCTTTTCAATTATAAAGCATAGGCAGTCATGACTACAGGTTCTGCATATACTGGCTGTTATGACTCAAATAGGAAACATATTTAAAGACTTTTAAGTATCATGTGTAATTTACCTATAATGGTATGACAAACAGTTAATGAGAAGCAATTGACATCTAAATCAGGGCTCTTATTCTAGAAACATGTATGAGAAACTAGCAGAAATCATTTGAAATAACAATCAGGGAGGGTTTAAAAAAATTAGAACAGGGCTGGGGATATAGCCTAGTGGCAAGAGTGCCTGCCTCGGATACACGAGGCCCTAGGTTCGATTTCCCAGCACCACATATACAGAAAACGGCCAGAAGCGGCGCTGTGGCTCAAGTGGCAGAGTGCTAGCCTTGAGCGGGAAGAAGCCAGGGACAGTGCTCAGGCCCTGAGTCCAAGGCCCACGACTGGCCAAAAAAAAAATTAGAACAATACACTTGACATGATTGCTTTCAAAATAAATACCAATGAGAGAAATTTCCTGCTTCTCCTATACTCTAAATTAGCACTAGGTATTCAGTTGTCATTAGAGTTGAACATCATTTGGCAGAACCCTGGGGACTTTTTACAGATAGGAGAGCAGGGAGCCATTCTGAAAAAGTCCTAATGACCTTGTGTCTGCTTGTGAAACACATCTATACTCACACAAATATTCCTGTGGATGAATTTATAGCAGTGTGCTATGGGTCATAATTGTCCTGCAAAGGCTTATGTATGGAAGGCTTGGCTCCCAAGTGATGAATATATGAATGTGGATATATTCACATACATGCTCATATTGAGTGTGTGCTCACACATACTTCTCACATACAAGCATGTGTACTTATTCACATGAATGCTTATATGAATATATACTCACACACATTTGCATATGTCCATATGGGTATGTTCTCACATATACTTGTGCATTTGCTCCAATAAATGTATGTGCATGTACAGCTGGGAATTTGGCCTAGTGGTAAAGTACTCGCCTCGTATGTGCATGTACATATTCACACATGAGAATATGAAAGTATAGTCTATATGGCACTTGTTTTGCTGGAAATGTGGCTTAGAGGAAGAGTGCTTGCCTAGCATGCATGAAGCCCTGGGTCTTGGGTTTGATTCCTCAGCACCACATAAACAGAAAAAGCCGGAAGTGGTTCTGTGGCTCAAGTGGTAGAGTGCTAGCCTTGAGCAAAAAGAAGCCAGGGACAGTGCTCCAGCCCTGAGTTCAAGCCCCAGGACTGGCAAAAAAGTAAACAAAAAATACTTGTTTATATGTGCTCATGTGACTGTACATACAAACATTTATGCTTGTGCTCATAGAGCACACATGCACATATATTTGCACCTATGAGCAGGCTTATATGACTGTGTACACATAAGTACTTACATATTGTGCTATAAAGACCTAAACTCTATACTGAAATTTCATGTGGCCTACAGTGCTACTGACTTCATTGCTCAAGCCCTTCCCATCTGTTAGCCACTTGTCAGACCTCTTTGATACTGCACACAAACATTCCATTCTCAAGGTTTCACTGAAGATCATGATTTTTCTCGGTATACACCACCTAATTAAGGAAGGAATAATGGAGAGGTGGCTGGCCTCTGGATGCTGTCACCACTTCATTGATTTAGAGCCAAGAGAACTCACCTTTGTTTTACAGCTCCAACATCTGGATCCTTTCTGCACTATTCAGGGGTCCAGCCCTTCCTTTGCCCCAGCCCTCCCTGTCTGTGGTAAAGCAGTATGTCCTAGTTTGTACAAGTTGGGATCAAGGTCTGGGTGTGGCCACACTGCCCTCAGGAGGACTTTGGCTTTGAGTGCTCTTCTGGCTTCCAGAATTCACATTCCCAGGATGGAGAACCCTCTGCTCGGGTGCCAGCACTTCCCACGGTCACCACCCAGGACAGCTGACACCTGCCCTGAGCTGCGACCCCTGGACTTGTCGGTGAGTCTATTGGAGGAGTGGGAGCTCTGGCAGATTAGGTTTTGAGAGTGATGCCATGCTGTGTGGACAGCCACCCTACGGAGATGACTTGGGTGTATTGTGGAGAGATGAGGGCCCTGCTAGTTAGGACAATGGTGATTTCATCCAGGGACTCAGTTCTACCTGGACAATGTTCTAAATCAAATGCAGAGTTGTTAGGGGTTCAAGCTAAAGTACTCTGGACGCTTCAGAAGAGTGTGCAGGAGAGAAGAAAGTTTTGATTTTGGAGGCAAGTTGCTGCCCACATTGTCACACTCAATGCTTACAGAAGAGTCTGAAGCTTACGGCCCTTTCTGGCCCACTGTTGCCTTCAGGGCTGTGTCCAGCACCCTGCACTTGCCTGATACTTTCCCTGACAAAACCCACCATGCTTTCTCTGACTTCTCTGGCAAGGTTGAAATTTGGGGAAGTCTGGAATCATCTCTATCAAAGTCAAGGGTTCTGAGAGATCATCTGAGCCCGCCTTTCCCATGCACAGATGAATGACGTGTCCATTCTTGGCAGCTCTTTAGATACCAAAGAGCCCAGCTTTTGTTGTTGCACACTTTCTGACTATGTCCTTTCACTCTGGGGGGAGGGGGGCGGGGAAGACAGCATCAGGACTTCTTGGGGGAGAGAACTTTCTCTATTAAGAAAGTGCTGAGTCTAACTCTGACCTACTCCTCAAAGAGCTTAGGGATCTGCTCTTCTCCAGGCTCTGGACAAGGAGCTGGAGAGTCAGGTGAGGTAATGGAAGCACCATGTTAAGGTGTGAGGCTAAGCAGACAGTCTTTCAAAGACGACTGAAAGTGATCCATAGGCACACTAAGAGGTGCATACCATGCTTAGCCACAGGGAAATGCAGATCAAAATGATAATTAATGATTTCCCCAGACCCACTAGGAGGGCTAAGCTGAGAGACCACAACAAGCCTTAACGAGGATATGGGGCACATAGCACTTGTACTTGGCTAGGGGAATGCACCAGTCATTTCTCAGGAAGTTGCACAAATGTCTGCTTTTTCACCATAGGATTCTATGCCTCAATATTCATCTAAGAGAAATGAAATCATGATAGGAGGGGGAAAAGAAGGAGAGCTAAGGAAGGAGTGACATTGCCCAGGAAAAGAAATGTGCTTGTTCCCTGACTTATGAAATTGTAACCTCTTTGCCCAACACAGTAATTCACAATAAAACTATATTTTAAAAAAGAAAAATGAAATTGTCTATCCATAAAAACCTGCTAAGATGCATAGAATCATTTATAATATCCTTACAATGTAAATAGCTTCGTTATCTATCAGTCAGAGAATGGCTACAGAATTGTGATATGGTAATCATCTCTTATTTACAGTCTCTTTTCCCCTAAGAGTTCAGTTATCCATAGTCAACTATGGCTGGAAAATAGTAAATGGAGAATCCTAGAAGACAACAGTTTATACATTTTGACTCGTTCCTACTCAAAGCAATCAGTGCAATAAAACTTTGTGCTACTCCCTCTGGATGAAATAACTTTTTTGTGCAGCAAACCCCCCATTGTGCTGCTATGTGTGATGTTCTGTGTGTTTTACCCCTGAGAGGCCATTCTAGTCATCAGATTTATTGTCCTGAGACAGCACTTACTTCATGTAAATTTCCACAACACCTTATTGTATTCTTGCAATTCACTTTTATGTTACATATTTAGTATCATGTTTCTAAAAATGTTATGTTGGTGAACAGTTGGTGATATAGCTTGTCTTCACAAGGATTTCCAGTTGTGGATGATCATTGTGAAGACAATTTAGGCAATTGAAAATTAATAATAAGTTACCAAAGATGCAATAATGTTGAAGGTAAATGGATTAGAAAGGTCTTCTTAAGTTATTACAGCACAATAAATAGTAGATTAGTTCCTAATGTTGCTACAATGTTTGTGGCAGGTTAGTAGTCAAATATGGGCAATTTCATATGATGGCATCACATGATGTCTCACCTCTGTGACAGTCATGAGGTCTTGGTGCTTTCATTCTGTCGGATGTTCTGTTATGGAGTCTTCTGCAGTGAGCAGTCTGGGGCAGGCTCTGGAGGTGGAGGCCTAGGAGATTGGGCCTCTTTATGTGATCCCAGGATCTTCAGAGAATCTTCCACTTCTAATGGACTGCATGAGTGAGTTGGGGTGAGGAGGCTGGTGGACAGAAGTTTTTTTTTTTTTTTTTTGGCCAGTCCTGGGCCTTGGACTCAGGGCCTGAGCACTGTCCCTGGCTTCTTCCCGCTCAAGGCTAGCACTCTGCCACTTGAGCCACAGCGCCGCTTCTGGCCGTTTTCTGTATATGTGGTGCTGGGGAATCGAACCTAGGGCCTCGTGTATCCGAGGCAGGCACTCTTGCCACTAGGCTATATCCCCAGCCCTGGACAGAAGTTTTGCATCAGGGTTTTCTGTGGTACAAACCTCAGGGCACTTCACAACCTCATGTCCAGCTCCTCTAAGGACATCTATCTGGCCTGCTTCATGCATTCTTCTAATCAGCCTCCTCTTCCCTTCTTTCCTTACAGTTTTCCTTTCCAAAAACATCATGTTAATGGGATCACAGCCATTGAGTGTCCCATCTTTTTTACATGCACAATGCATTTGAGATTCATGATTTCATGCGCAAGTATTTCCAGAGCAATACTCAGTGGAATATTGACCTGATGGGTAGCACAGTTTGCTTACCTCTTTTCAGGCTGATGGACAGTTTTTTTGGTTTGTTTTTTTTTAAGATTTGGGCATCATGCAGAAAGCTGCATGTACAAGTATTGAGTGGGCATGTGTTTTCATGTCTCTGGGATAGATACCTAAGAGTGAGGTAGTTGTGCCATGTGGTAAGGGTTTGCTTAACTTTAGAAGAAAGCCCCAAGCTGTTTTCTGGAGTGTCTGTATCATCTGGCATTTCCACCATCAACCCAGTCAAGCTTGTTTCTGCACTGTGCGGCCTCAGGGACCACAGATGAGCTATGACCATGATCGGTCCCTATGAGGAAGGTATTTGTGGCTAGACAGCCTAATTCCCAGACTCCTTCCCTTGACTCTGTGTATGTGCCTTTTGTTTCCAATGGGCTCTGATACAGATTCCTAGAATGTATTATTGGAAAAGATTGGAGTCTGCACTAGTATCCTCTGGATCACTTAGAGATCTAGCTAGTTTCTCCTAAACTCTATCATTATCTCCTTCTCCCGTCTGAGAAGACATCTTAGCTGCTTCATGTCCCTTCTGTATTAGCATCATGATACTTCCAAGGGTCTTCGGGACCGTGTCAAATGTGTGTGCATTTGGAACTTGAATCTTTCTAGATGAGCAATCTGCCTTTCCCAAGCATCCTCCTCCAAAGTCTCCCTACAACAGCAAGCAGGAAATGTGTGCCACAATTCTCCAAAGTCTATCCACAACAGGGAGCATGGCCTTGCAGTCTTACTTCTGATGCATCGATGTATACAATCATCAGAGCACTTACAGGGATGCCAGCTCCTCAACTGGACCTTTCAAGCCAGCAATATTTGTTCATGGCAAGGACAGGCATTTATTACACACAGACAGGATAGTGCTGTCTGTCTGCAACTATCAACTGCATGTGTCTGCTCTATCTCCTGGACCCTCAATTCTTTTGAAAAGCTTTCCTCTGAGGTCCTCTGTCCCTGGATTAGGAAACACTTCATTGGCTTTCAGCCAGTTAGACAGAAGGTAATACAAATTATGCTATGGATGAAGCCAGGTATGGCTGGCTTGGCAGCACCTTCATGCTGAAGCCATCAGGTCAGGTGGCTGCAGGCAGATGCTGGTCAGTTGGGCTGGGCTTGCACTCCAGGAGTAGAGGTGGGTGTCCTACTGGCCCAGTTTTCTTTTGCTCTGTGTTAGGTGAAGGATTTCTACCTGGATGTAAATTTTGCAGAGTCTGTGGGAAGCTTCTTTGTTGTCAGTATGTGGTCATGGAAAAGGCATTCAACCAGACTGCTTCTGCCTTATTTCCTGGTGGGGGGAAGGTGTCCATAAATGTAGTGATAGCTCCATGTTGCTAATAAGGATAGCAGAGTTATAATACAGATGGCAGTACAGCAAGTGACAGTCTGTGGTAGAGAAGGGTATGGCTGTATTTTGGTCCCTGCTCTATAGTATAACAAAACCAAATAATTTATGAAAAATATTTTGGCTCACTGGCCTAAAGGCTGGAAATGCAAGACCATGTTGCTGATGTCATCTCTGCTTCTGATGAAAGCTTTGTGCAACTTCAACTTATATCATGAGCCTGAAGAAATGGCCAAATGTGAGAGGCAACCACGTGGTGACTGATTTAGTCCCATGAGAGTTCCAGAAAGTTGGAATTAGTGCTACCCTGAGGGTGGAGCCCCCATAGTGCACAAGGCCCTCACTACTGCACTGGGACCAATACATGAATCCTCAGGACACACACCTCAGTGCCCTGACTGTGCAGCCAGGAGCTTGGGGGTGAATGTCTTACTGAAATCTATCTTGTGTAGGTATGGCAGCAGAGAAGCACATGCAGACAACTATACATCAGGGAACTCTCCACACTTGCTGCAGCTTTTCTTGAAGCCATATGTGCAGGTGGTTTGGCCTGCAGCTAGTTTCAATCTTTTAAGAGCTAGGAGGAAACAATAACTTGATTAGCTGTGGTTGGGACTTACCTGTGTATGTCCTTGGCACCATACACTTGTGTGTATGTCCCAATTTGCAATGGCATTTGGACAACACAGACAGGGGACAGGAGTAAGGTAGGCTAGCCACTGCTGTAATGGCATAAACAACAGTACACTAAAGTCATCCTTTTTCTCTCTCAGCTCCTAAATGTGGAGGTGATAGGGGCCAGAAAAAGAGGAATGGCTGTTTCTGCCGGTCTGGGGAGAGATTGGGGTCCCCAAAGCAGGTTTGTTGCTGTCAAGGGTCTGAGATGTGGGGGTTTGCTCCTAGGATAACTCAGGCTCTACCCCTAATGTGCCAATAACTAGCACAGGATTGGGGTGATGCAACAGAAATTCCTGGGGCACAACATTTAGGAACACTGCCACCCAGCATGTCAGTGCCTCCAAAAATGTTTATTCAAGAGGTCTGTCTGGCTTTACCCAGGCCCTAAGCATGGTAGTAATTATTAATAACACCCTGATTGCTACCTGAGCCTTTCCAAGTTGGGAAGAAATAGTGTATGGATTTCACTCAGAGGAGAATGTGGTTTGGCCTCCCTGGAGAAGCAAGTGTTGAGTGTCAGCATCTTGGGGTGGGAAGATGGCTGTGCCCTGCTCACAAGGAAGTCGTAAGGGGTGAAGTGTCAGGATACCTCAGCCTGTGAGAAGGTGAGGCAGGCTGTCCTGTGCTGAAGGCCTGAACCCAACCATCCACCCTTCCTTCAGATTCAAGGTAAGCCCCTGGACTACTGTGAGCACAGGGGATGGGTGACATTGCTCTCACAGGTGATTTTATTTTTTTCCCAGCTAAGTGAGATGGGAGACTAGAGTCAGACTCACAAACTTTTTAAGAAACAAAAGGACATCTGCGGCTTGTGTTTGAATAGAGGCACCTGGAAGGCTAGATAAGAAACAAGTTGCCTTGGGCCAGAGGATCACTGGGTAGTTAGGGAGCTAAGAGAGATGTTATTTCTACCTTATACCTTTTTGAACGTTTTGCATATAAATGATAAAATTAAAAGGTTAGAAGATAAAAGGGAAACAGAAATGCAGCTTTTTTTTCACACCTACGTGTCTGGGAGTGAGACAGCAGGGCTACGGCACCACAGTGTTTCCTCTGTGTGTCCTGGAAACTGTGGAAAGAGGTTACCAGGAGGCAGCATGGAACCATTCCTTGCTTTGTCTTTGCAAGGCACAACAGCCGTACTTGCCACGCTACAGTCTCCAGTCAATAGCTATGAATCTACTTAAGCTATATTGGCCTCAGTTGGAGATGAAGAGGGTTTTTTCTTTGCTTTAGGATGGTAAATTTCTGTGCAAGTGTTCAGAGAGGCATTAGGTCACTCTAGAGTGGACTTCCTTAGCAGTGTGGTCCTTCCTGAAGCCACAGAGGACAGGGGGCATCTATTTGGATGTCTCCCATACACTCCTTCACAGCCACTCTAGTCCACCAGGCACAGTTAGAGGCTGCAGAGCTATGGCAACCTTCCAGAGCTCGCCTTTGAGGAGGCTGGAAAGAGGGATAAACAACTATCACATAGCTATACACTCTGCCAGCCAGCATGTGACCACTGAGGAAATGCCAGCAGCTGTGGAGCAATGGAGGTGTGAGTAGCTTCTATTTTTCATGAGATGGCCAGAAAGACAGTAGAGAAGGCCTTGATATTTGAGCAGAGAGTTGATGAATGTGAGGTCTCTGGAAGAGCATTCCAGGTAGAGGGAACAGCTTGCACAAAGGTCCTGAGGTAGGTCCAGGCTGGGATCATTAAGGATTAACAAAGAGGCCAATAGGATGAGGTTGGAGTAGGGAGATGAGAGAACAAGGAGATTATATCTGAAAGCCAAGGAGGATGAGTCACCTGGTAAGGACTAATGGTCTCATAGCAGCTCTGAACACTGAATAGTAGGAAGTGACTAGGGTTTAAGGAAACTTCTCAGGCCTAGAACTATTTGGGAGACACTGCAAGAATCCAGGCAGGGAAGGGTAAAGGCTGGGGCAAGAGGTCACAAGAGGGATATGAAGGAGTGAGAGGGGGAAGAGGAAGAGGATGGTAAAGAGGAGGAACTTGAGCCAGGCAGGAACTTGAGCTTGGAATGGTGGCCTCAAGCCCAGCATTAAGCACCCAAGCTAACATTTGTGGGCACTTGACCTGGGGCAACTTCTCTCCTGGGGCACCATCTATTCCTTCTACCCTCAGGTTGGATTCTGGTGAAGGAAGTGTTGTGTTTTAGTAAAGCTCAGCTAACTGGAGCTGTGGTTTGGAAACAAGTTCCATGGAGGAGAAATGTGCTGAAGAGGCAATAAAAGACCCTGACCAGCACTTCCCATACAACCCAGTACCCTGTTTCCAGAGGCCCGCATACTGCTTTCATGCTTGTGCTCCTCCCAAGTTGGGAACAGATGGTTTCCTCAGCTAAACAATAGTTTGCAGTGGGGTTCAGCCAGAAATGCTGCCTCTTGCCAAGGACTTTCTGGAACTGGATGACCTCTTGTTCTCTCAAGGTCATCTGTCATTGGTCCTCCCTTTCCAGCCCTTTTACTGAGGGAGAGACAGGCCGCATAGCCTTCCCATAGCTCTCTCCTTCCACCCTTCTCCTGTTTTCTGGCAATGGTGGCTTTGGCCTGGCAGGAACTGGAATAGTCAGAAGCAGTCTGATCACTCTGCTCATGATGGAGAGGAGCTACGTTGTAGGGAAGAGCCTTCTGCAAGGTGAAGTACCACGACATCTGTGAATGGGACACATGTTGGCTGTGTCAGGGACTCTTTGCTGAGTGAAGACCTAGAGAGAGCTGTTTGCTGCCTATCTTCCTTCATGAACAACAGAACTTGAAGCTTATTGAACGGATAATACAACCCAACAGAGTGACACTCTTCCATTAAAACCTAGGCTTATCTCAAACCACTCAATTTCACAAATTGCAAATCAAATGAAATGAGCAAGTATAATTTCATGTCTGACTCCCAAATCAATTTAGTGATGGGTGCCACTGAATGTTAGTTTTTTTTCCTGTTACCAAAAATGTGAAAAACAAAGGATTCCTGAAACAAGGAAAAACTGAAATCATTTATTCTAAAGTCAGGAATGAGGGCAAAGGTGTTTTACTCTCTTCACACACACACATACACACACACACGTGTGTGTGTGTGTGTATGTGTGTGTGTGTGTAATGGGGCTTGAACTCTGGGCCTTGAGCAGTCACTCAGACAGTTGGCACTCTACCACTTCCAGCATTTTGCTAGTTAATTGGAAATAAAAGTCTTGAGGATTTGTCTGCTTGGGCTGCCTTTGGATTTGCGTCTCAGATCTCGGCCTCCCGCTAGTTAGGATTATAGGGGTCAGCCACCATTGTCTGGCTCTCTCCACTCTTATTCAACATTGTACTGGAATTTATAGCCAGAGCAATAAGGCAATAATTTTACATTGTTTCCAATTTTAGTCCTATTTATTTAGAGATCCAAATAGAGAAGGAAGAAGTTAAATTCTTCCTATTTGCAGAGGATATGATTCTGTACTTAAAAGACCCTACAGAGTCCACCAAAAATATCCTGGATATGATAAATACTTTCATCAATGTAACAGGATATAAAACCAACATACAAGAATCAGTAGCTTTCCTGTATACCAACAATGAACCAACAGAGAAAGAAATCAGAAAAACAATTCCATTCACAATAGCTTTAAAAACAAGTCAGAAATAAACCTAACCAAGGAGGTAAAGGACGTCTACAATGAAAACTAAAGTTAAAGAAAGAAGACATCAGAAGATAGAAAGAGCTCCCATGTATATAGTTTGGCAGGATTAATATTGTGGGAATGGCTATGCTACCAAAAATAATCTATGGATTCAGTGCAATAACCATCAAAAGCCTGATAACACTCTGTGAAGAAGTAAAAATCAATCCTGAGATGCTATGGAAGCACTTTGGAAGACGGAATAACAAAACCAATCCCAAACAAAATGAGCAATGCTGGAGGTTATATTACAGAGCCATAGTCACAAAAACAGCATGGTTTTGACACACACACACACACACACACACACACACACACACACACACAGAGGAAGAACAGAAAGTGGAACAGAAAGAATAGCCAGAAGCAAACCATATAGCCAGAGTCATTCTATCCTTGACAAAGGAGCCCAAATATGTAAAAATTCCCACAGGAATGCATGGGGAAAACTTTGGAAAATATAGGAATAATTATTTTCTGAATAAGACTCTAATAGCTTAAGAAATAGAAAGAAGAATTGAAAAATGAAATTGCATTGAATTAAAAATTTTCTGTACATCAGAAGAAGCAAAGACCAAAATCAAGAGAAACAACCCCCAAAACAGGAGAAAAAATTTTGCTAATTACTTGTTGAGTAAGGAGTTAATATCTAGAAGATAGAGTTAAAAAAAGATTAAGTGATCCAATTAAAAATTAATTAATAGGCAAATAAATTGGATAGTCCTCAAAAGAAGAAATGTTAAAAAGAAGAGATGTTCATCAGCCTTAGCCATTAAGGAGCACTACATTAAGATTCCATCTCAGTCTGGTCAGAATGACAATTATCAAGAACACAACAACAAATGTCTATGAGAAAGTGGGGAAAGAAGAACCAAACACTGTTGGTGAGAGTGCACATTAGTGCAAACACTATGGAAATCAGTATTGAGGTGTCTCATAAAAAATAGGCCTACTTTATGATTTCATCATACCATACTTGGGCATATATTCAAAGGAAAGTAAATCAATATACAAGAAAAAACACCTGCATAGCAATATTTATTGCAACACTGATCACAATAGCCAAACTGAAGAATCAGTTGAGGTGTCCAACAATTGAAGAACAGATAAAGAAAATATAGTGTATATATGTGTGTGTATACATATGCCATATATATGGTATATATTATTGTATATATGATGTATATATATTATATATATTCACACATACACAATAACATCTTACTCAATATAAAGAAAGTAGAATGAATTCTGTCATTTGCAAGGAAATAAATAAATGGCATTGGAGATTAGGTGGGAACTAGAGACACAGAGAACAGTCCTAGAAGGAAAGGGATCAGGCAGCAATTATTGGAAGAAATGAATGATGCTCAGTGCTTGGAACCTCAAAATAGACCCTGTAACCCACCAAGCTCCAGTAAAGGAGAGAGTAGAGTGAGGAACAAGATGGCACACAGGTCAGTGAGCCAGGCACAGCAGCAGTTGGGACTGAAAGAAAGAGGACTAGAAAATGTGAAAGTTGTGGAAGCTCAAGTTAGGCATTCTTTCTACTCTTCAAAATAGCAAGAAGGAGGTTATATGTGGCTGAGATTTGTAGAGACCAGTTTGGAGCTTACAGCAGTGGGAAGGGGGCTCTCCTAACAGAAACATAAAATTGAGCCTTCACTAGCAAGAGAAAACATCTGAGAGGGCCTAGTAGGGAACATTTATTGCCGAGCAATCCAGTCTTCACAGAGGTTTGCTTTTCTCTCAATTCATACCCTGTCCTCTGCCAAAGAGACAGCAGAAGAGGTGATGTTCCTGAGTCTGGAGTGTCAAGGGAATAAGTAGAAAAAGCTCTCTCTCTCTCTGTCTCTCTGTCTCTGTGTCTGTCTGTCTGTCTGTCTGTCTGTCTCTCTCTGTGTACCTACACAACAAACTTCTTGTCTTCAATGATAAGACTTCCATGTAGTTTGAAGGTCACTTCTGCATTCTCTTAATGAATGGTGATTAATTCCTGTCTCTTTACTTAACATTCTGACCCTTGTTATCAAGCCCTTCTCTCTGACATTTTCTAAGATCAATTGGATTTCTAAACTTTTTTTTCAGGTGCTAATGAGGGCTTTAAAGGCTTTTCACAATATGGATGTATTGCAATATTCTTTTTGTTCATCCTGCACTGAAATTTAAATAGAACTGAGCGATCACATCACTGTGTGTTATTTGAAGTCCATGATAGGGGACAATTTAATCAACTCTATTGTCCTTTTAAAAATGCTAAGGTCAGTCCTAGAGCATGTAGAGTCATTTGGAGTGGTTCCAGGCTTGATCTGGCTGGCAGGCACTGTGTCATGACCAAGGGCTCCTGAATTCTGCTGGTCTTTCCTGAAAGTGCACGTTGGGGACGGGGTTGGACTAAGTTACTGGATTGAGCCCTCTGTTCTGTTGAGACAAAGAGCTAAAAGCAGTCCTTCATGAATGGATGGAAAGAGGAAGGAGTAGGAGCTTTCCTGTCCCTCTTTTTATGATTTTCTTCTAACACAAGGTCTCCATGTATAGCTTTGGCCGACCATCCTGGTCTCAGCCTCTCAAGTACTGGGATTACAGGTATGTCTCACCATCACTGGCTGCACACTTACCTCTTAAAAGAGAAGCTAGCCAGGTGCTGGTGGTTCATGCCTATTATAGTCCTAGTTACTCCAGAAGCTGACATTTGAAGATCTCCGTTCAATGCCAGCACAAGCAGTAATGTTCAGGAGACTTTCATCTTCAATTAAAAAGCTGGAAGCCAAGATGTGGCTCCACTGGTGAGCAACAGCCTTGAACATGAAAGCTAAGGGACAGTGCCCAGGCCTTGAGGTCAAACCCTAGTGCCGGCCAAACAAAACAAAAAACCTCTCTGTTTTAGTAGCAGAGATAAATGACATCATGCTTTTGGTCTTAGCAAAGCATGAATTCAGGGTAGGACACAAAAGTGGGTTTTTGTTGTTGTTGTTGTTGTTTTGTCAGTCCTGGGGCTTGGACTCAGGGTCTGAGCACTGTCCCTGGCTTCTTTTTGCTCAAGGCTAGCACTCTACCACTTGAGCCACAGCGCCACTTCTGGCCATTTTCTATATATGTGGTGCTGAGGAATCAATCCCAGGGCTTCATGTATGCGAGGCAAACACTCTATCACCAGGCCATTTCCAGCTCAACACAAAAGTTTTGATAGAGCAAGATTTATTGAAACAAAAAGAAATTATATCCTTATAAAAGAGTGAGGCCTGGCAGCTTGACCATGTAATCAAATATCTTAAGCCCTTGGGTTACTGGCATATTTATGAATAGGGTTTAATGATTAGGATGTTTTTATAAAAAGAGGTGCCCTCAGAGCTAAGAGGAGGATTTGAGAGGAGGTCTGTGCATGGAGCCACAACTTCAATGAGATGTAGATGAGGCCTCTGAATAACCTTTTGGCTTGGGAGAGTCCTTGCTGAGGGAGTTGGCCACCTTACCATGAAGTAATTCCAATCACAATCAACTATTATTGGAAGTTTTTTTTGTGTGTGTGAACAGGATGTTTGAGAACTTACTCGGATAAAGTGTTCTACCTGTTTTTCACCTTTTTTTGCATTAGTGTTCCCATTCTGCCTGTCAGCCCATCCCATTTCAGCTTTTGTTTTGTTTTGTTTTTGGCCAGTCCTGAGGGCTTGGAACTCAAGGCCTGAGCACTGTCCCTGGCTTCTTTTGTTCAAGGCTAGCACTCTTCCTCTTGAGCCACAGCACCACTTTTGGCTTTTTCTGTTTATGTGGTGTTGAGGAATCAAACCCAGGCCTTCATGCATCGTAGGCCAAGCACTCTACTGCGAAACCACATTCTCAGCCCCCATTTCAGATTTATTTGGGGAAAAATAAATCATCCGTTGTGCCACAGATTTTTACAAGTTCTTACTAATCATTGGGTTCTCCTCTTCCTGATTTGGATATGCTGTGTTGCCACCCAAACTCATATTGAGATTTGATTCCCAGTGCAATTGTGCTGTGAGGTGATGGAAGAGGTATTGATGTCCTGGAGGTGCCAAATTTTTGAGTGGATTAATGTCTTCCTCAAAAGACTGGGTTAACCCTCCTGGGTCATAGGAATGAGGACTGGATGTGGTGCCATGAGGGTAGACTCTATTTTATTTATTTATTATTGTTTTTTTGATTGTGGGGCTTGAACTCAGGGCCTGGGTGCGGTTCCCAAGCCTCTTTGTGCTCAAGGCTAGCACTCTCACTCTTGAGCCACAGCCCCACTTCTGGTTTTTGAGCGGTTAATTGGAGATAAGAGTCTCATGGGGGCTCTTCTGCCCAGGCTGGCTTCAAACTGCAATCCTCAGATCTCAGCCTCCTGAGTAGTTAAGATTACAGGCGTGGGGCTGGGGATATAGCCTAGTGGCAAGAGTGCCTGCCTCGGATACAGGAGGCCCTAGGTTCGATTCCCCAGCACCACATATACAGAAAACGGCCAGAAGCGGCGCTGTGGCTCAAGTGGCAGAGTGCTATGCTAGCCTTGAGCGGGAAGAAGCCAGGGACAGTGCTCAGGCCCTGAGTCCAAGGCCCGGGACTGGCAAAAAGAAAAAAAAAAAAAAAAAAAAAAAAGATTACAGGCGTGAGCCATAGGTGCCCAGCTCATGAGAGTAGATTTTTTTTTTTTTTTTTCTCTAGGCTAGCAGTCTGCCACTTGAACCACAGCTCCACTTCTGGCCATTTTCTGTATACGTGGTGCTGGGGAATCGAACCCAGGGCTTCATGTATATGAGGCAAGCACTCTTGCCACTAGGCCATATCCCCAGCCCATGAGAATAGATTTTATAAAGCAAGGTTACTCTCAGCTTGGCTTCTGCATCCTCTCCCCTTTCTTGCACAGACTCACAATGCTATGCTACCTGAAATGAGTTGAGATAGCTTGCAGTCTCCCATGGAAGCCACACACAAACCACTGCCATGATTTGGCCACTTTTGTACCATGCCCTAAGCCATCTTTCTGCCGATTTTTATTGATGCAGTCTACAGATTTTCTGCCAGGGCTGGCCTCAAACCACAGTCATCTGGGTCTCAGGCTCCTGAATAGCTAGGATTACAAGCATGAACCTGCAGAGACCAAGGAGGGTTATGTTTTCAACAAATATGTAGATTAGAAATACCAGTCATCATTCATGTATTTTGCACTTAATTGAATGCAATTTTGACATTCTTTTCTTTTTTCTGCACCTTGT
This sequence comes from Perognathus longimembris pacificus, assembly GCF_023159225.1. Classification (NCBI taxonomy): domain Eukaryota; kingdom Metazoa; phylum Chordata; class Mammalia; order Rodentia; family Heteromyidae; genus Perognathus; species Perognathus longimembris. Next base: position 49,237,425 of record NC_063166.1, read on the forward strand.
CCTTACAGTTGTCAAGGCCCCAGGATTCAAGGTTATTTAGCTCTCGGTCTCAAGCTGTACCAGTTCAAGGTTTGGGACACAATCTTTTCATGCTTTGCAACCACAGATGGCTGTGTTGCCTCCTTGTTATAGAATCCTATGGGCCTGACTGACAGGCTTTCTGTTAGGTCTAGATTGACCAAACAAAAAAGATTGCTGTTGTTTGATTTAACAACCAAGTAGAATAGCAGCCAAACTGCCCAGTGGCTTCAAATGTTCTAGCCTTGGGAGCTGTTTCTTCTCTTCTATGGTACAAGATACAGTACAACACCTTTAAAAAGTGGATATTTAGGACATGTTCACAGTTTTGTTTTTAAATTGTTACAAGGCAGATGGGTACCCATGGTTTATGACTAGAATCCTAAATATACAGGAGACTGAGATCTGAGAATTGTGGTTCAAAGTCAGGCCAAACAGACATATTTGAAGGAGTCTTATTTTCCAATTAACTAGCAATAAGATGGAGGTGGAGGCATGGCTGAAGTGTAGGGTGCCCAGTGCTGAGGAAATATGTTGACTGAGAATGCAAGACCCTGACTCAAGCCCCAGTGCAAGCCTCAGTGCCCACAAAAATTGCTATAAAGCAAACTTTCCAGATCCAAAGACTCATAACATTCAGATAACCACTGAGAACATTTTAAAGCACACCTCTATGTATTTCGGTATCTACCAACACCTTGCTCTTTTACAACCTGATTTCCCCTCTTAATATATAATAGCTTTCTTTGCATAGTTAAGGAGACAGGTAGGTTGATGATAGTGAGGTGATTATAGGAGAAAGTTTCTTTTCCCCATTGTACACCCATTTTCATCAGTGTGGGCCCTATAAATGAGAGTGACAAAAGACAGATGAACAGAAGAAAATGTGCTAGATGATTACGTGTGTGTGTGTGTGTGTGTGTGTGTGTGGTGTATACACACGGAGGAACTCAGTGATGAATAACTCAAAGGGTAGCTGGAACTTGAGCTTACATGTAGAGAAATAGTTAGACAAAGATAATGGGCTTTGGCTTCCTAGGGGAAATCTGTGGAAGGTAAACTATTGTAAGGTTTGCTTTTGCAGGTCTGTTTTGGTACTAGCTACCCATCTTCTTTGTGTCTAGAAGGTTCTCCTGGGAAAGGAATCCGCAGCAGTTCACATTTCCAAGAACTTTCTGCATGTCATCAGGCAAGTTGAGCTCTGGGAAAGTTTTGTTCACACCCTATTTAGTCTCAGATGCCTCTAGCTCAAAATAATTCTGAAATGAAAGTGATATATTTTGAATTGATACATTTGGAATTCTTTCACTTCCACATTTGAAAATTCAGGATGTCTCATATATTATGTATTCACTGGTACCCAATGAGAGAAATCTATGAAAGAAGTTGGGAGATAAGAGCTCTGTTAAGAGGAAGAGAAACAGGGCTTGGAACAAATGGAAAAGAACAAATCTCAGCACAGTGCCTCTTTCTTACTAGCACAGTCCCCTCAGCCCTGAATGTCCGTCAGTCCATGGAGGCAGTCAGACTCCACTTTGGGTGTTTGTGCTAAATGCTCATTTTGCATTTGCATGGTGCTCCTAGGTCTGGAGTTGCAGCCACCCTGGGGTCTTATAGTCTGTCTTAAAAGGTTTTCTGTTCCTACAACAATACCCAGGATTGGATGAATTTATAAAGAACAGAGATTTATTTGGCTCCTGATTGTGAACACTGGGAAATCCATGAGCATGGCTCCAGCACCTGGTGAGGGAATTCTGGCTGCATCATCTCATGGTGGAAGACTGAAGGGCAAGACAAGGCGAGAAGAGTGGCCTTCAAAGGCCCAGGTTTTTATGTGTTGAAGACTTCTTTGGTCTTCAACTTGGTGCCTTAGGTGATGGTAGAAACTTCAATGCCATCACCTTATGGGAGGAAGTTAGGTCATTTGGAGCATGCCATTGAAGGCCATCATCAGAGCCCAGTTACTTCCTTTCTTTTCACTTCCCAGCCACCACGAAGTGAGCAGTTTATTTGGCCACAGGCTTCCACCATGATGTGCTGAGAGCCAGCATAATCCTTTTCTCTCTCCACACACCCCCCGCCCCGCCCCCCCCCACCTTTTTCTTTCTTTTTGCAAAAGTCCTAGAGCATGAAATCAGGGCCTGGGATGGGTGCTGTCCTTGAGATTCTTTTTATTTATTTATTTTTCTCAAGGCTAGTGCTGTACCACTTAAGACAGAGCACCACTTCCAGCTTATTCTGAGTAGCCCATTGGAGATAGAAGTCTCACAGACTTTCCTATCCGAGCTGGTTTCAAGCCATGATCCTGAGATTTCAGGCTCCTGAATAGCTAGGATTACAGGTGTGAGCTGTGCCAGGCCCTTTTCTCTTTTTAAGTTGATTAGCTTGGATATTTGTTACAGTAACAGAAAGCTGGTCAACACAAGGGCTCAAACTTGCTTTCAAAACAAATTCATCCCTGTATAACTTACTCTTGTCCTTATGACATAAAGATTCATAAGGGTAGAGCTCTCATGACTTAATCACCTCTTGTTAGGCCTCTCCTTTCAATACAATAGTGGTGTATTGAGGATAAAGTTTCCAACAAATGAATTTGGGGGTGATACATTTAAACCATAGTGTAGCCCTAGCAGTAGTCATTCTCAGAGAGAGGGCAAAGCAATCTAGAAGAATTCAGTCAGTACACACCCCAGTGGTGGCTCAGTTTGCAATACCTCAGGTCTTTGGAATGAAGATGTGAGGTCATTCAGTTATACTGTTATTGCAGCAGTGTTTTACTACTGATATAAGTGGTATTTAGACCTGAAGGAAGAAATCACATGATGCTTCAAAGAAAACCCAGGGATGGACCTCTGATATGTTCATACTGGCTTCAGCATCCCTCCTCTAAACACATGTTCAATAGCAGGACCACACTGCTTAGGCACTGCAGGGGCACATTGTGGGCTTTGCCAAGCAGAGGCTGGGGGCAAACGTTATTTGTCTGTGGTCCATGCTATGAAGTTGATGTGCTTTGTTTTCCTAACCCTCTTGACTGCTTTGGCACATAGTTTGTAGGCAGGGAAATAGCATGGAGCTGAGCAGAATAAACATCATCTCTAGTTCCTGTCCACTCTTAAACCAACCATGACCCCACCGCTGGAGAATGGGGAAATGTTTTCTCAATCCCCGTTAGGAGGAAAAAGAAAACCGAAAAAGAAAAGATGCTGGGCTTCCCAAATGACTTTCTAAGGCACATGGACAGGATCTTACTGCCACATGAGGACTTGCTCTATCAGCACACCTGAAGTCTTATTCTGTAGATTTCTACTCATCCTGAGCTCTTTCTGATTCCCTACAGGCCCTTTAAATCCTGTCCCAGGACTCCACCCCTCCTCCCTAACAAAAGCTTCCTAGCTCCAAAAGGATTTCCTTTCCTGAACCAGGCTGGTTCCTCTGACCTTTGTCTCTCTCTCTCTCTCTCTCTCTCTCTCTCTCTCTCTCTCTCTCTCTCTCTCTCTCTCACACACACACACACACTCACACACACACTCACACACACACACACACCATTTTATTTCTTAAAAAAATCTCTACCTCCTTCTCTTACAAATACCAAATGTATCTTGAGGAAGCTGGTGTTGAACACAGCTATGCAGTGATCTTCTCAGGGCTGCAGTGCCATTGAGTGTCATTTCCAGAGTCACAGTGGTGGCTGGAGACCCAAGTGGAGGTGGATGAGCACTCCCACCCTTGTGGCCAACAGCGTGTTCCCACTGATTTCCTAGCTCACAGGAGAGAATGGAGTGAGACATCGGTGTTGCCTGTGGCTCTCCTAGGTGATATGACTGCAGCAGGACCATGACCACATGGCAGCATGGAGTGGCTGTGCTCATTTTGTATGTCCCTGGGTCCACATGGAAATCAACAGCAGCTCAGGTAGACATTTTCTTGCTCATAATTTTTGTCCAGGGTTTCCCTCTATAGATCTAATGGCAGCAAATAGCCAACCACATGGCATGAGGCTTCTCACAGAGGAGACTTTTGAGGCACAAACTGCAGCACTGCCTGGTCCCCAGTGGAGGGACTCTTTGTCAAGGACCACCCTCATCATAAAGACCCACAATGGTTTAACTCCTTCTCTTTTTTCCTTTCCCAAATCCCTCACCCTTGTGTCCCGAACACACCCTTCATTGATCCCTGCAACCAATTCCTTGTCTCACAAACTGCTTTCTGTTTGTTGTTTGCTTCTGATTCAGGGTCTCTAGATATATCTCAGTAGATGGAGAGGAGAATGACAGAAGGGTACCATCAATTAAGATGCATTTAGCCATAAATTGACAGGCTGAATTGAAACCCCTTTGTGAAACTACTTAACTATAATAATCAAAAAAGACCAGAAAAATATGCATCCCAAGCCACCTTCAAATTCACTATGTAGCTAGCTGTTCTTGAACTCACAATCCTCTTTCCTTGGTCTCCTGAGTACTTAATTTACAAGCCTGGGCCACCACACCCCACTACTGGGGCTTGAACTCAGAGCCTAAGTGCACTCCTATAGAACTTTTTTTGCTCAAAGCTGGCATTCTATCACTTGAGCCAGAGATCCAGTTCCAGTTTTTTGGTGGTTAATTGAAGATAAGAGTCTCACAGGCTTTCCTGCCTGGGGTGGCTTCAAACCATGACCCTCAGATCTCAGCCTCCTGAGTGCATAGGATTACAGCTGTGAGCCCCTAGTGTCCTAATGCTAAGCTAGGTTTATGTTTTGAGATCCAATGATCTTATTATGATTGAGATATTCAAACTTCCCCGTGGATGGTAGAATTCTCTGTGGAATTTCAGACTCATCTGGTTGGGGTGTGGACTATACACAGAAGTGCTGGGTACTGTGCAAGTGAATGGAAAAGGATCATCACTCCTTTCTAGGATTCCAACCAACAAGGAAGCTGGTCCCATACACAGAGCCTCAGCTCCAGCCCAGTCCGACCCTGAGCCCCATGTTACAGTTAGCAAGTTCTCCAGGGATTACTCCTGTTGGAGTCTGGGTATGCTGGTCTCCACGGACATCACAGAAGCAGAAGTCTGGTTCATTCTCCATCCTGTGTGGCCAGGGCAAAGAGCTCAGTGCTCTGCCCTTCAGGGGATGTGAGAGCTTCCTCCTCCCTGTTTACTAATAGAAAGCAATAAGACACTGTCTGTGCCCTTAAACCCTGCAGGGCTTCTTGTTTACTGTTTATTTTGTGCTTAGCAGTGAAGTTCTAGCATGGAAGGAACCTGCACCTTGTGTTATCACTTCAGTCAAAGCTAGGAACAAAGAAGTTCAGGCCCTCTGAGGTTCTCTCAATTTGTCATCATTCCTCACATTCATAGTGGGGGTCACTTGCTTGTTGAGCACAGATGGCTGTACTCCACCCAAGCCTCTGATTCAGAGTCCGGGTGGGGCTCAGAATTCACATTTTCAACAACTTCCCAGGGGATATCAGTGCTGCTGGTTTGCAACCCACTTTGAAGCATTTCCTTGTGTGCTTTCAGCTGGTGTGGACCCTGGAAGTCATGGCTTCTTGGGAGAAGGGGCTATTGGTGGTGAGACGGCTCCAGTCCTGGCCTCAGCAGTTGCTTCCTCTGCTTCTAGAAATCTAGAAGGGATTCATAAATTTCCACTGGATCCTCAGCAACATCCCAGCTGACTTTTTAACGTGTGAAATTGGGCTGACTACACTACTGACCTTGTGGAAATGCTGTTTACAACCTGACCAAGGGCTGGGTAGACCTAATAACTAGCCACAAGGGGGTGGGGCCTAGCCTCAAGGGGTGGGGCCTGTGCTATAGAGAAAAAAGTCAACTCAGCAGGTGGAGGACTTGACCCCAGCACAAGGACTTTGGGTATGTTAGCTCTTTGGGAGTCCAGGGTCCTATAGGAGCCAGATGGGCCCCAGAATTCTCCATCAGGTATCATGTGACCTCCCCTCCACCTGGGATGTGTATGCTGCCATAAAGAAGAGCCACAGTGAGTAGGATCATCTGGACAAAGAGCTTTGGTTTTCCCTCAGTATTTTACACTGTCCTGGTTTTACAGACTCAAGGTCTGCTCACAACCTCCCTACTTCAGGGAAGTCTTGGAGTTCGATGTTCACATAGGCATTCGTGACCACATTCTTATCCTCCTTTCTAATTGTGAAGCCGTATTGTAGTTTTAGTGTTTGTATTTTGCAACCAAGTCATCAGTTAATGACAGAGCCATGTAACATATGCCATGGTTGTTTTTCACCCTCAACATGCCTTTTTAAATTTTTTTTCCTGGAGCTCCTATGTGTGTGTGTGTGTGTGTGTGTGTGTGTGTGTGTGTGTGTGTGTTTATAGTTTTCAAAATAATTCAATGATTTATTCTCAGGCTTTCCTCCAGTTACTTAAGATATTCATTCCATATGATTTTAATTTTCCTTTTCTTGAAGAAGTCTGTCTTGAAGGCCTTGACCATTCCACTGTAGACCAAGGACCAGATCTACTACATTGCTACCATCCTGGTACCTTTAGAAATTTCCTCCAGATTTTCCCCTCTATTTTCTTGTGTTGGATTCTCTGTCTCTTGGATTCGGTCACCACAGTATTTCATTTATTCTTTTTGATATTCTGTTTTTTGTTTTTGTTGGGGTTTTTTTGCAAATACCAGGGCTTGAACTCAGGATCTTTAGTTCTCACTTGGCTTTCTTGCTCATGGTTGATAATCTACCATTTGACCCATGCCTCCACAGCCTTTTGATGGTTAACTGAAAATGGAATCTCTTGTATTTTTCTGCCTATATTGGTTTTGAACCATAGTCTTTCACGTGTCAGCTTCCTGAATAGCTAGGATTACAGGTTTGATAATCACATGCTTGACATTGATTCATTATTTCAGTTTAATAAAGCATAACTTTCAGTGTAATAAAGAGCAACCCCAGCTTCTTGAGGAAGAGAGAGGAAGGGAAATAAATCCATATAGTTTGATCTTACTTGTTTGATTGGTTCTGTAATATGAATGCTTATCCTCCCATAATTTATATGATGAATCCAGTTCCCTAGTAAAACAGTATTAGTAGTTAGGGACTTTGAGAGGGCTCTGTCCTCATGAATGAGACTTGTACCCTTCTAAAAGAGGCCTGGGGAGCATATTCTTCTCCCACATGAGGGCATGAAGTAGAAAGGGAGCAGTCAGTAGACACTCATTTACTGGCCCACACTCTACAACTGTGACATAACTTTCTATTGTTCATCAATTTCTCAGACCAAGATAATTTATTATAGCAGCCCAAATGGAACAATATATCTAGGTCTAGAATTCTAGGTTGGAAATCATTTATTTTTGGGAGTGAGAAGATTCTGATTCATGTCTTGTAGCTCCCAGTGTGACTGTGGAGAAATCTGATGCCCACTCGTGGTCTTTGGCATAAGCATTCATGGTTTCCCTGTAGAATGTAAACTCCTCTAGTTGGTTTAGATCTAGTTCATTCAATGTGCTGGACTCTGGGAGGGATCCTTCACCCTGGAAATTCTATCCTGTAGCTGTGTCTTAGCCAAATTAACAGACATATTCCATTAGGGTGTAAATTATACTGCAGCTGGCTATTCCCCAATTGGCAGGTGCCTTTCCCTTCCCAGCTGAGAAAGCTAGGACCTAGAGGAAGTTGAGTCACTTCCTGGTGCAAATCACAAAAGTCCTGTGCATGCACTGACTCTTCAACACATCTAAATGAATGATGGCTCAACCAGGAGGTTTAAAAGCTTGGATTTCATTGAACCTGAAGTGTAAGGCTTAAAGAGAAATGCCTGCCTCATTGTGAGGTCCAGAGAGAATAACCCTCAAATGCACTATTCAGGATTCCATTCTGGGCTCAGCCGGGTGAGTTACCTCTTTCTAGGTTTGTGGAGCTCAGAGTGAGCAGAAGGTTTTTAGAAAAGGAGGTGAATGGCAAAGGAGCCTACCAATTTTATGTTTTGCATTGACCATACATCAGGCAATGAACTTTTTCAGCAACAGAATTTGCTTTAATTCAGGCTGTCAACTTGATAATAGGATGCTTTGGGACATATGGCACTGATCTTTACAAGTCTGCATTTCTGCTCTGCACTGTGATGTCAAGTGGATATGATAATCACCCTACAACAATTAGTGAGAAGAGACTGGAAACATTTTAGGGAGCTTTCCTGGGACAGTGCCAATCAGCTAGTTCTTGTTTCATGTTTCCAGTGCTCTCTTCTTGGCAACACTACCCCTGGGTCCTCAGCTGCAAATATATTTACATATGCTAATAGCAGAGAAAACATTATGACATTCTGCACTGAGCATAAAGGCATAGCCCTTTTCCTGGGCAGGGAGGCTGCAACCCCTTCCGTACAAACCAGACAGAATGAAAACTCTTCCTTAATTAACACAAGACCCTAATAGGGACCCTGAATCTACCTGCGCAACTGCTCTATGTGTGATGTTTTTCACTGTAGGTTGGGAGTGGAAATTCAGGGTGTCTGCTAAGCAGTTCTAGAAACTATGAAGCCCAGTGTGATTTTTCTTTCACCTGCAAGTAGCAACTTTGGGCATCCTTCAGGAAGCTATGGTTGGAATAGTCTACATAGGCTGTAGTTCGAAGTCTCTGAGTGGGTTTTCAACTCACTCAATGTGCCTGAGAGGAGTGACCTGCACTTCCCTAGATTGGCACTGGGCCACTTGCCTGGAGTTGGGGTGAGAAAGGGCGTCTCCTGGGGCCAGAGTGGAAATGAGCTTCTTCCCTGTGGGTCAGCATGGTGCCTACGGCCGCAGTGCAGCTCCTGCCAGAAGGGAGGGTGAGGCCTGGAGGAAGCTGAAGGGATGCATCTGCCTCTTCCTAACCTTTGGGCTATTTCATGGTGACTGAGGTGTCAGTTTCTGTGTCTATTGTGCTTATGTTCTCAGGGTCAGTAATGCCATCCAGGGTCTTATCAATGATGAGTGACACTATACAACCTGTCTCTACTGGAAAAGGTGAGCTATTGGAAAGAGAGGGTGGAGAGTCTGGAATAAGCCTCATGGGGCTGAACTATTGAATTCATTTTCCTGAGCCATCTTGTTATTAATGGCAAATATAGAATAATACACATGGAATGTGTGAACCTGAGCTTTTGTCCTTGGGGTGTGTGTGTGTGTGTGTGTGTGTGTGTGTGTGTGTGTGTGTGTGTGTGTACCAGTACTGGCTGTTGAATTCATGGTGCTGTCCCTAAGCTGTTTTTGCTCAAGGCTAGCATTTCTACCACTTGAGCCACAGCTCTACTTCTGGCTTTATGGTGGTTAATTGAAAGTCAGAGTCTCACAGATTTTCCTGCCTAGGCTGGCTTCAAACCATGATCCTCAATCTCAGTCTCCTGAATAGCTTGGATTACAGGCAATGGCCACCAGCTTCTGGAACACCTGGGCACTTTTATTTCCAATCCTTGTCTGACAGTCCTAGTTGTGCACTAAAATCAGATTCACCATATGTTGCATATGTAAAAGGATCATCATTTCCTAGGCATTACAAATAAGGTCCTCTAGTTTAAGGTGAGGAAAATGAAGTGTAGAAAGACTAAGTAAGTGAGATGTTGTTAAATTGTTACTAAGTAGAATGGCTTAGATTAAAACCTAGGATCTTCCCCAAGAAACTTCATGGCTGTCATTTTGTACTGGGGCATATTGATCTCCTCTTGCTAGGAGCAACCTGCTTATACATCAAATGCAAATTCCACATTGAATTGGATGAATAACATCCCCTTAAATTCATGTATATGCAGAGCCTCATAAAAGTAAAAATAATGCCACATTTTCACAGTTGCTGCAAATGTATTCACTACATGAAGACCAAGACATACCAGAATAGGACAACCCCTTAATACAAGAAGGCCAGTGTCTTCACAAGAGGAGAAGAAACACAAAAACACACATACACATAGAAGAACAGCCTGAAGGTAAAGACACAGACAGAATGATGCTACCACAAGCCAAGAAATGTTGAGAACCATCATGAGCTGGAAGAAGAATGGGCATAAGGACTCATATCTGTAGTCCTAGCTACTCAGGAGACTGAGAATGGAAGGGATTATGACTTGAGACCAGCATATGCGACAATAACAAAAAAAAATCATAAGCCCTCCTTTGTAGTCAATGGTTGATGCGGCCCTAATATACTAAGTATTGTCCTGGGGCATTGGGAACTCAGTGAAACACACCAGTTAGAAATCCTTGTTCCTGTATCAGTTATACTGGTTTCCTTTAGAGTTGATGCTTGATGGGAAGTGGTGATTTAGAGCTGGTAACCGATAGGAAGGTGTGAAGCTGTTTTCAACATGCTTGCTAGAATTTGTCATACTCCTTAGTGCATAGTCCCTTCTCTTGTAATAATTGTCATTATTTGAAGATTGGGACTTTTTTTATACCAGTTTCCATAGAGGCTAAGATTTGGTGGTCAGTGGGTTAGAGACAATGTTTTTCCCATATCAAATGTGATATGCTTCATTGAACACTTTTAATACGAAAATGAAGGCAGATGATGACAGCAAGACTCATTGATTCTGATAGAAGGAAGACAGATCCCAACCAGTTCCTGAAACTGGAAGCTTGACAGTGACAGGACCAGGTGCTTTAGGCCAAGTGAGAAATTCAGCAAAGATCATAATTGAGAGGTTGATGACAGGTGTTTAGGCACAGGTGTCTTCCCAGAGCCCAGTTTATGACAGAATTGAGACTCACAGAGTTGATCAGATATTGTCAGCTACAAGGAGAAGTTCAACTTAAGAGCCTTCAGGTCCTTGATTAGAGCATCCTGCCTTACTTAGTATGAAGGCTGAGATCTGAGAATTACAGTTTTAAGCCAGTCTGGGCAAGAAAGCCCATGAAACTCTTTTCTACAATTAACCATCAAAAAGTTAGAGTGGAGGTGTGGCTTAAGTGGTAGAATACCAGTCTTGATTGAAAATGATAATGGACAGTATACAGGTCTTTAGTTCAAGCCCCAATATTGGTACCAAAAAGAAAGAAAGAAAGAAAAAGGAGTAGCAGTTATGCTAACTGGGTGGTGAAGGGTCTATTTTCGGTAAAGGACAAGATGAAAGCACATGTTGATTCTTCTGCATGGCCAAGCTGAATGGTAAGATCTACAGTCATATGCAAAATACATGGTCCTGAACTTTAACCTGACAAATATCCTTTTAAGGACCTATCATAAGAAATAACAAATGATCCAGGACATTGTATAATATGTTGTAGACTAGGTACACTTGTGGTTTTCTACTCCACATGGGTGATGAGAAGTTGGAATGATATACAATCCAGTATGATGCAGACAGGCATGGGCCCTTACCCCTTAGTGTGTGTAAACTAAAACAGGCCCAGAATTTAGAGGGATTTCTAAGAAGGAAGCAGAACAGACCAGATGGATGAAGAAGGAAGAACAGAGGAACCCAAAGCCTTGAATGCCTTGGAGAAAATGCCTCAGAGGACAGACTTTCCATTCAGGAAGCCTGAGAACAGGAAACAGGTGGAAGACCCCAAATAGCCCCAGGAAGCTTTCCTGGGGAAGTAGAATCTGGAAACCTTTCCTGTTCACCTGTTCTGCTAAGAAGGAGAAGCCAAGGAGGTGGATCTGAGGTTCAGGGGCAGCAGGTACAGCAGCCAGGTGGGCAGAGCAACCGGTTAACCTTTAGCAGTTTCCTTTCCTCAGCCTCACCTCTTTTTTTCAGCCTCACCTCTTATCATGATCCCTGAGGTAGGCTTAGGCAAGCATATAAGGCAGATGGAAAAGTTTTCCAGGACATATATCAGCCCCAAGAAAGACATACAAATGGAAATACACTTGAGGAGACAGGGTGAACAGAATGTAACTTTAGCTTCCACACAAGTAATACAACCAATACCCAGCATATATAGGTGCTACTTTCTGCATATAGCATCTTTGCAAAGGAGTACAGAATGGTAGTATATTGATAATGAAATATTTGGATTCACTGATGATACTTGGGTAGACCTTGGGGGAAAAACAAAGTAGATCCCTCTTTGATATCTTTAATATCATTATTATTTCCAGAAGTTATTTTTGAGCAGGAAATAGACATAAAATCAAAACTGTACTAGGTACTGGTAGCTCACACCTGTAACTCTAGCTACTCAGGAGACTGAGAGCTGATGATCATGGTTGGAAGCTGGCCAGGGCAGGAAAATCCATAAAACTTTTATGCCCAATTAACTATGAAAAAGCTAGAAGTGCTCAAGTGGGAGGGAGAGCACCAACCAAGAGGAAAGCTAAGGGACAAAACCCAAGCTCGAAGATCACACATACACACACACACACCCAAAACTACAATTGTAACACACAAAACTTTGATGTAAATAAGGCAAAAATTAATAAGGAAAAGATGAAAGAAAGGCTTAGATCCCCAAAATAACTTTGGCATGCTCTCTGTGATAAAAAGATAATAAATAAACTTAGAGGACATAAAATTAGAAGAAATATATATGTAAAGCTTTAAAACCTGATACTGTATGTATGTATGTATGTATGAATGCATCTATCTATCTCTATCTGTCTATCAATCTATCTATCTATCTACTTACTACCTACCTTCTAAATCCCTTAGAAAGACTCACAGTAGAGGGACAGAGATACGAGCAGGTTATTCATGGTAGAGGAAACTAACAAGCCAATGTAAACATCACCAGTGTCAGGAAAACCCAAAGTAAAACAAGCATGAGATAAGACATATCACCTATGAGCTGAGCAAATGTGAAATGTGTAATGATTTCAGAGGTTATCAGGCATGGGAAAACAGCTGTTGCAGTTTTTGGAGGACAAACTAGTACAGCTATTTTGAGAGCAATTTGGCATATTTATTAAAATAAAGAACACACATTTTCTTTGGCTCAGCAGTTCCATGTTTGTGTGTGCACATGTGTGCAGGAAATGTGTGAGGATTGCAGGGATGCAGTCTTGTTTAGGGGAGTAAGAAATTATAACCAGTAGGTAGTACATGTGTGTTGGGTCATGTTCTCTCATGGTTTGAGTCTTTTGCAATGTATCCAGAAAACAGAATCTGTGCAAGTGAGAAGAACAGATTTGCAGGATGAACTCATGTTTTATTAAAGGAAGTTGCATATCTGGTAAACATTTTTCATGGTGTGAATGGATTCGTGGTGGAGTGGGCTAGATCATAGGTACTTTCAACTTGTGTTGATTTGGCTTCTCTTGATTCTTTTTTTTTATTTTTACATTTTATGTAAAAGTTTATATTGTGTGGAGAAAATTTTATTCCTAAGCATTCTAAATTCTATTATAAGTGACACCATCACCCAGGAATGGCTCTAGCAAATGCAGAGGGTGGCAGAGCACTTGAGCCTTGATGTGAGTGGTTTGGGGCATGCGTAGACCACAAGGGAAGGAAAAGGTGGGCACAAAAGGAGGCCAAGCAGGGATCCTGTGGGATATCTGGACCCAGCACCTCTGCCTAGAGGATCCCCTATGGCTCCAGAAGTCAGACTGTCTCCCTTGCTCCTGTACCATAGAGACTGGGGTCCAGGTAGGCTGTAGGCCTGTGTGTAATATGGACCTCCCTTTAGATTCTGCCAGTGCCCATTGACACAGACTTTCCAAGTGGCTCTGAGGTTCTTGGAAATACAGCAAAGCCAAAGTACATAATTCTTAATTGCAATACTGGGATTTGAACTCAGAGTTTCACTCTTGCTAGGATGGATCATTTATGTCATGCTCCCAGCTCTGATTTTGCTATATTATTATTGTTATTGTTGTTATTATTTGAGATAGGGACGTGCTTCCCATCCAGATGTGCACCTGAGTCATAATCCACCTACTTTAGACTTCTTTTGGTTGCTTTGATCATAGACCCAAGACATCACACCTAGTTTTATTTCCATGGAGATGATCTCCATGGAATTTCAGTCATCCCCATTTCAGCCTCCCATGCAGTTTGACACAACAGATGCATGCTACCGTGCTCAGCTCTAGGTTGAGAAGTCTTGGGAATGTTTTGCCCAGGCTAGCTTGAACCACCATCCTCCTGATCTCAGCCTCCCAAAGTAGCTTAGTGTGAGCCATTGATACTGGCAGTTTTTAAAATTATTGTTTTTTTATATCTTTAGATAATTGTACAATGGGATTTCAATTCATTTTTGATAAGGTATTTCTGAAGTTTATGAGGATCCAGACAACACCCATATTGAGAGAGGAAACAGAAAACACACATATGACCTCTCACCTGCTGCCTGGGGCAGGTTTGGTGACTTCAGTGCCCTCTCCTCTCATCTCAAGGCAATGACCTCATGCCCTCTAGCTGTAGAGTTGTGCCTGGAGCTTTGTGACTCTTCATAGGAAAATCACTCACTAGAAAGACCCTCAGGCAAAGGAGATCTAAGCCCTTGTGTGAAAAACCACCCAGAGGTCCTCAGAGCTGTGGGAAGGAGGAAATGTCCCCTAATATGAATAGAATATTGCTAGAGTCTAGTTAGAGCTTTATGAGGAAACTCAGCCACTCACAGGGAACTCAAGGTCAAAGTCCAGAGTTGGGGTCCCAGATCTAGCTGCCAAATGAGTAGTCCCAGTTACCTATGGATAAGAACCAGTAAGCCAGGTGATAGCGGCTCATGTCTGTAATTCTATCTATTTAGATGGCTAAGATCTGGAGAATTGCAGTTCCGTACTTGCAAGGGCAGAATTCCTGTCTGTGAAACTTCATCTCCAAAATAAATAGTAAGAAACCAGGCTTGGAGGTGTGGCTCAAGTGGTAGAGTAACAGCTAAACAAGCAAGCCCAGTGAATGTGAGGCGCTGAGTTCAAATCTGGTAACCACACATACCAAAACCAAACCAAAACAAAAGCCACTTATGAGTAGCTGTGGCTGGCTGGTGGAGACTAAAGATGGGAGCTATCTCCCACTATGATTTCATAAGCCAGCTAAAGCTGGAGAAACCTCGGAACCCCTGATCCCAGCCATCACTACAGCATTTACATTCCATTTGGGGTCTTTCACTAAATTATAAAAAGCTTTTGAGGCTGGGAATGTGGCTCAGTGGCAGAGTGCCTGCCTAGCATGCATGAAGCCTTGAGTTTGATTCCTCAGTACCACATAAACAGAATAAGCCAGAAGTAGCCCTGTACCTCAAGTGGTAGAGTGCTAGCCTTGAGCAAAAGAAGCTCAGGGACAATGCCCAGGCCCTGAGTTCAAGTCCCAGGATCCACACCAAAAAAACAACAACAACAACAACCAGCTTTTACACCCTTTCCTCTGCAGCTTTTAGTAGATAGTCTGTGTTAGAAATTTTAGTGCTAGGACAATACATCTACTTTTCAAAATCATATTAAAATCTTTTTCATTCAAATGTATTATTATTACCAGTGGTTCATATTTATGGGGCTTAGTGTAGTATGCCTAATCTTACAAAAAATATATAATGGTCAAATCCTGGCTGAGCATGGGTAGTTTGGTGGCAGGAGGTTTGTGAAGGGTATCCTGGGTTTGATCTCTAGCATCACCAAACACCCCACAAAAACCCAAGAATAGTCAAATCAGAAAAATTAGCATTTCTAGCTCTGTAAACATTGATCTTTTTTTTTGTATTAAAACTTTTGAATTCCTTTTTATTACTTCTTTCTTTGTGTCACCCCTTTTGCCCCCCTAGGGGTGGTGTGTGTGTGTGTGTGTGTGTGTATGTGTGTGTGTGTGTGTGTGCGCACGTGCGCTCACTGATACTGGGACTTTGGTGCTTGAACTCAGTTTCTCAGATTTGTTTGTCCAGGCTGACTTTGAATAGTCTTCCTCAAATCCAGCCTCCTGAGTAGCTAGGGCTATAGATGTGAGCCTTAGGTATCTAGCTTACCTCTCTAATTCTTTACAAAATGCATATATGGGCATGGCAGTGCTCACCTGTAGTCCTGGCTACTTAGGAAACTGAGGCAGGAGGATTGCTGGAACCCAAGAGTTCAAGCCTAGCTTTTTAAAAAAGTGTGCAAACAATAGGACAATACATTGAAGTCAACTCTAGTTACTTTCCATGCTGTGGAACATATTCATCTCACAACATATCCACTTTTGTTTCTAGGATCAAAATACCTTAAAAAACAACCACATTTTAAGAGTCTGAGCAGGAATAGGAATTGGAACTCTTTGTAATAAAAACTGTATGGAGAAAACTTGATTCCTGGGGCTGGAAATATGGCCTAGTGGCAAGAGTGCTTGCCTCCTGTACAGGAAGCCCTAGGTTCGATTCTTTAGCACCACATATCTAGAAAAAGCCAGAAGTGGCGCTATGGCTCAAGCGGCAGAGTGCTAGCCTTGAGCAAAAGGAAGCCAGGGACAGTGCTCAGGCCCTGAGTTCAAGGCCCAGGACTGGCCAAAGGGAAAAAAAAATTATTCCTAAGCATTAGTGAAACTTAGGAAAAAATGCTTTGGCTAAACGAAAAATGTGCATGGGTCTTGGAAAATAGAACCAAGTGTGCTAAATGTCACTGAGGCACTCCAGGCCACTTCCAGGCCACCACCAAGCCGCCGCAGGTCCCCCGGAGAGAGGCCAGGAGAGAGGCCGCAGACTCAGCAGCACACACTGTTGGGGTGGAGCAGAGGCCACTTCCCTGCTCCTTCCCCAAAGGTGGAGCCCAAACATTCCAAACCAGATTTAAGGTCTTGACCCTCAGATTCATTTTTCAGACAACCAAAGCTACCTAAAAGTGGAGAGCCTGGAAAGAGAGGAAGGAAAGAGGAGACAAGGAGTTGAAGAAAGGCTATGAGTTGAGTGCACCCGTGGTAAAAAGCCCATCTTGCCCTTAAAACGTTGGTCCCAGCCTGGAACAGAGCAGTTTGCACTTCACTTGCACTTGGTGCTCAATCTCTGTGCCCCCTCTCCCCCAATACTTTCCCTCAGTGGTCATTTTGTTACACAAAGGGACTCAGCACACTCCTCTGACAGCAGCCTGTGCTGGGCCCATACCTTCATGCATTGAGTTGTCTTTCACATCACATTTCTATCCTCTGGTTCTTAGGATCTGGAGAATGCTATTTAGAACTCTGTCTTCTGGCCTATAGAATGGGGCTAGGGCACCATTGCTGAGGGTGGAAACCTTGGCAAGAAGAGATGCCATGTGTCTGCCATAGAGATCTTGGTTAATCTTTATGCTGATTACTTCCGAATCTCTCGTGTGTGTTGCACTAATTTCAGTGGCTTTCATTTGTTTCTTTCAAAAACTATTTGAAATTCAGTAGCAATGTTTGGATTCCTTCAGTACAGGACAGTTCCTGACTAGTTAGTAGGTCTTACTTTATGCCATGGGCTGCCTGTGCTGTGATCCTCTTACTTGTGTTAGCTGTGTCACTGCCAATGACAAGCACACACTACTTTGTCCAGCCATTGTGTTTCCCCCATAGCTGGGATAACATGCTCATGCACCACACCCGGCCATTCGCTGAGATGAAGTCTTGAACATTTTAATACCTGGTTGGCCTGAACTGGATGGAATCTTCTAATGTCTGTCTTCCAAGTAGTTAGAAATACAGGCTTGAGCCACAGCACCCAGCTTCAGCTTTTACATTTTCAGCTGGGAAAACAACAAAATATTAATATGTCATGACAGAAAAAAATAGGCAAGGTCCAAAGTGTAGCATGTACAGTGTTTTATTGGTTTCTGTAGTGCATAATGAATGCGACAGCAGCAGAGCTGACTGACTGCAGTGGGGACCTAATAGCCTAAAGTTATCTGTTTTTGTTTTTTATTTTAAAGAAGTTTATGGACCTTGGATGAGACCCATCCTGAAAGGTTATTAGGTCAACCTGAGGATCAAGAAGACAGGCTGGCTGGTGGGGCTGTCTATTTTTGCTAACACTCACATGGGTGTTTGCTTCCACAGCCAGGAAAGAGGGGTCTGTGTCACACAGAAGGATTCTGGGAGAGGATGCATCTGCCTAGATGCTACAGAATGGCCCCACAGCTCCATCTCTTCTGGGAGACACCAGGTCTGATGGTCTGATGGATACCAAGGTCTCATTTCTCCGATCCAGTGCACATTCTTCTGACATCCACCAAGAAAGAGTTTGCTAATGTGCTGTTTGTGAGATTTTATTCTCTTTTAGGTCTTGTATATCCTATTGACAGAGTAATTAAAAACTCTGATTGTTCAACACAGTGGAATTTCCATTTTTCATTGTTTTGATTGTGTGTTTATATACATTTGGAAGGGACACCCAGTTATAATTTTGTGTATGTCACCTTTTTGGTATATTTTATTAACTCAAACTCTTACCATGTCTTGGATGGATGGGGTGAGGATATGACGATTAAGTGGGAGAGAAATGTTTGAAAGAGACAGAAGAGGCTTAGGCTGCTGTGTCAGGAGCCAGGTTCAACAGGAACAGAACTAAAAATAAAGCCAAAACACTATGGATATTAATTATCTGGGTCAATTTTCATTGCATTAATAGTTTTTAATTTGCTTTAGAACTATTTGTTTACTTTCCAACTTTGAGGCAATGATTTGTTTATTGTTTGTTTTATTTTATGACAGTCATAAAGGGGGCAGATAGCTAGTGATTTGATAAAGGAATTATCATTGTTATCAATGCAGATGCAGAGAGGAACTATGGGATGCATTAACACAAGAAACTGAAACAACAACAACAACAACACACACACACACACACAGTTCCAAAGGGAAGTGTAAGATGGGAAAAATCTACCAGCTGGAGCACATTAACTTGCAAATCTGGTAATCCCTGATAAAGGACTCATCAAGGCAGCAACTCCTGCAGCTCTATGCAGGCAGTTAGGACCCAGGCCAGGCTGCAGATCCACAGGAGTGGGTGTGACAGGTCCAGCCATTCCTGCTTCCACCCACCCCAGCCTGGTCCCTCTCTGTCAACACCTCTGATTTAGGAATCATTAAGGGTTGTTATTGAAGGAAAGTTACTTGAAACAGATCTTTGGCTTTTGTCCAAGCAGCTTAAAGGAAAGCACTTGGCTCACTGTGCTAAGGTTCTCTGAGTCACTTTGGATGCTGATTCTGGGAGGGGAGAGCAGGGAACTGAAGCCAACAACAGCTAAGACCGGTGAGCTACTGGCTCCTGCAGAACCTCCCTCTGCTCAGTCACTGATGGCCCTCCTTTGGAACAATAGGTGGGGAGTAGGCTCCTGCAGCAGCAGGAATCTCTTGAGTGTTTTCATTGACAGAAAGTAATGGGTTCCAATTCCAGAATCACCACCACAGGAAACCTATGTCCCAAAAGCTATAGTTCCCCCTTGAGTGGGGTATAAATACTAACTTCCTCACAGGGCTAAACAAGATTATGGGGGGAAGGGTAAATATATACTGTACAATACCTGATCATCACTGCATGCTGCTTCCCATCAAGGATTCAGCTTTAAACTCTTTCAGATTGGTCACTCAGCTGGTGCTCTACCACTTGAGTCACACCTGCAGTCCAGCTTTTTGCTGATTATATTTGAGATGATGTCTCATGAACTTTTCTGCCTTGGCTATTTTCAAACTGTGATCCTCTGGATCTCAGTCTCCTGAGTAGCTAAGATTACAGGTAGCACCCAGCATAGGTTTTTCCCATTGAGTGAGTATGACATTTACCTGCAGTCTCTCTCCTAAGCCTGGGGGACCCACTCGCTGGGAAGATGTGTTCTTTGTGTACTTAATGGAGTGTCACAGAGCAGGGTATGCAGCACAGACTCAGCCCTCCCTCCCCTTTAATCTATTTTTCCCCCGTTTATGCTGTTTTATTTTTTTTTCTGGGACTTGAGCTCAGTGTGTATGGTACCTGATTTTTTGTCCACAAGGCCAGCACTCTACCAATTGAGCCACATTTCCACTTCCAGCTTTTTGGTAATCAGGGATAAGAGTCTTGCAGGCTTTCCTGCCCAGGCTGACTTGGAACAGCAATGGTGATCCTCATATCTCAACCTCCTGAGTAGCCAGGATGCCAGGTGTGAGCCACTGGTGCCCAGCAGACCAGTGTTTAGTTGAATAGAGAACTGCCTTCCTTCTTGTGCCCAGCTCCTGACCTCCTTAAGGCCTTTGCACATGTGCCTCTCTCTGCTCATGTCTTAGAGCTCTCTTCATGTCTTAGAGCTTCTCCTTGCCTCCCACAATTCTTTCTCCTGCTTTGCCTTCATTGTCATGTACATTACATGACCCAGAGGCCTTCCTGGCATCCTGCACTAATGTTCTCCTCCTTTACAGGTTTGTGATTTACAAACCCCAACTAAAAGGCTTGTTCTGAATCTTCCCTTAGCACTTGCTGCCTGTGCCTTTGCTGAATGCACTGGACAGAGGGGTGCTGAATGCACCAGGGAAGGGGTGCAGGGTGGCTCCCAGTGGCACAGCCCACACTGGGCTTTCTTCTCATCTTCTCTTATCTTAGGTGGTTGTAACTGGGAGGTTGTTAGTTTTCCCATTGAAAACTGTTTCATACTACTCGAGGTTTGAAGCCTGAGGTGTCAGCGGCACCGTGCTCTCTCCAAAACTCCCAGAGGGGTGGGGGAGGAAGTATCCTCCTGTCTTCCTCATTTGTATTCTCTTTCTTTCTTTTTCACCCCTTCCACCTCTTTTTATTACTAGGGATTGAACTCAGGAACTAGTGCGTATTTGGCTTGCTTGCTCAGATGGCACTCTACCAAATGGGCCACACTTCCAGCCTGCATTTTTGCTGGTTATTTTGCAGATGGAGTCCTGGGATATATGTATGTATATATATATTGCCAAGGCTGATTTCAAACCTTGATCCTCTGAATCTTAGCCTCCTAAGGACCTAGGATTACAGGGGTGAGGAACCCGTGGCTAGCTAATTTTCCCAATTTCTGACCACACCAGTCATTTCTTGTTGGTTGTTGCTTTTGTTTTTTGGCCTTGGTCTTTGATGCCAGCTCCTCCTTATGTATCTGTCTTCATGGGGTTTTCTTGTAGCTCTCTTCTTCTTCCAAAGACACCTGTCATGTGTTAGTTTCATTGCATCTGATGTTGAGCACTCATTTCCCAGCAAGATCCCATCCACAGGTCCCAGGAGATGAGGCTTGGGCAGCGCCTCTGGAGAAGGTAATTACCTCCATGGTACACTAAAGGGAAGAGTTGGGTAAAGGATGATGGGCGATGCGACATGAATAGCAGCTGGAAGGGTGGGGTGGGTCACACTGATGGACAAACCATCTTTCCATCAAAACCACACACACCCCCAGCCTTCATAGTCCCTTCAAGGACCATTTGGCTCCTTGCATGGCCCCTTTCCAGATTCAAACATCAGGTTTCCAGACTCTTTGCAAATTACTGAATCTAACGGTGGGCTTCTGAGGAACAGAAGAGACCGTTTTTAGTCCCTTCTACTGTGCCAGAGACTGTGATGTGTCTATACCTGCTTTCTTAAATGTTGACAGGGGTTTCGCTGGTTATTTCGCTCACACTTTCCTGCCTGGTTTGGTTTCAAACTATGATCTTTTGGATCTCAGGCCTCTACGTATTTAAGATTATGGGTCTGAGCCCCCAGCATCTGACTTGAGGAAGGCCCTATTGCAGACTGGATTTTACAGGAGAAACTGAGGTTTAGACAGGTTAAGGAGCAGGCTTGCAGCTTCTATTCCCCCTCCACACCACCCCCCTCCACACACCAGCTGGGACTTATAATAGCCTAGATTTCAGAGAAACTTCCAGACAACCCTCGGGTGGTTTTCCACCAACACTAGGCTAACTCGACTAATGAGGTCGGAGCCGTGAGCCTCATGGAATTGTCCTTCCGGCCTTGAGTTCCTTCAGACTCCGGGTTCTCACACCATCGCCAGATTTGGGTTTGCAATGCCCTCCCCGCCCGGCCCCACTCTCGAGGGGAGCTTTGAACTGGAGAACTGGTGCCTGGCTCCCGTGTGACCTCGACGGAGCACACGCAAGACGAGAGGTTTGCTCATCTCGAGGTTCAGGGCCTGCCATGTGCGCTAACGATCGCTGCCCAGGTCAGGCTCTTTCCGCGGCGGGACCGGTTGTGCGGGGGCGGCGGGAGGAGTCCTCCCGGCCTTCGCATGTTCGCGGGTGCGGCCCCGCCGGGTCAGGCTCCGGGCGCCTCAGAGAGCCTCGCACCCGGGGGCCCGACGCAGCCGCAGGGCCAAGGGCGCTGGCGGGGCCGCTGCAGCCGCGCGGCCGCAGTGCCCCTTTAATCTATTTTTATCTTGTACAATGACTTCATATTCATAAGACAATAAGGTGAATCAAGAGAAAACATGTTGTTCCCTGGACTGAAGAATGCAGGGCCGCCTGCTCTCCTCCATGACTGCTTTCTCTTGACAGGAGAGAAAAGTGGTGTCTACATGTAAAATGAAGCACATACTACCAACGACCCAGAGTCTGACGTGCTCTGTGGGCTTTGGCCTGGTCTCTGTTTGAACCCTGTAATTGCCATGTTTCCTGTCGTGGTTTTGGAGCCATGTCTGTCTTTAAGTTTGCCTGGAGCTCTGCTCTGTTGCCTGGGAGACATTAGGAGACTTCTAGCACAAAGGTTTGGTACTGAAAAAAAGTCCACAGTCTTTCCCTGTTGAATTTGCCGTGGATCAAACGGCATGTGAACTCCCATACGCTTCCCTCCCTCCCTCCTTCCTTCCTTCCTCCCTTCCTTCCTCCCTCCCTCCCTCCTTCCCTTCCTTCCTTTCTTCCTCTCTTGTGCTTTCTCTCTCTCTGTCTTTGAAACAGGGTCTCTGTAACCTAAGCTAGCTTCAAACTCAGGATACTCCTTCTATAGCCTCCTGGGTGTTAGAATAACAGTCATGAACTCCAACACAGTAGTGAATCCCCATACTTTTTTTCACCGTACATATAGCTTGGCTAAGTCTGTACTTATTCAAACTATTAGGTTAAATGTGTGGAAGGATTTGACAGGTTAATTTTATAGTATTCCATTTCATAATTATGTATAGTCAAATAGACAATTATTTAAGTCACCAAGAATTAAAAAAAAATATGTTGAGCTAGATGTGGTGGCACACACCTGTAATTCCAGTACTCAAGACAGTATGGAGAAATCAAAGCCAGCCTGGGCTATATAGCAAGATGCTGGCTCAAAAATCAAAATGAAAGTTAAAAAAAGTATTTTGACTGGAAAAATATTGTTATAAAGAATATTATAGGGACAAGTGATGGAATTTAAATGTACCATGGATTTGATAAGAATATAGTATCAAGGTAAAGTTTCTATAGATATGGTGTGTACTATAGATGTAGCATATTGTCCTTGTTCCTAAGAACCATTAGGAGACATCTCTCAAACAGTTCAGAAATAAGATCTGCATATATGTATCTGGGGAGAGTAAAAGAATGATAAGGCACGTGGAGCAACATGTAATTAATTGACAAATGCGGTAAAAGATAGAGTATTGTGATATTTTAGGTGTGTGTGTGCACGCACACATGATAGTACTGGGGTTTGAACTCAGGGCTTGGGAGCTGTCCTTGTGCTTTTTGGCTCAAGACTAGTGGTCTACTATTTGAACCACAGGTATCCTAATTTATCCTAACCTTGGCTTTTTGGTGGCTAATTGGAGGTAGCTAATAAAAGTCTCATCGACTTTCCTTCTGGAGATGGCTTTGAACTATGATCTTCAAATCTCAGCTTCCTGAATGGCTAGGGTTATAGGCATGTACATGTAAATTTGAAACTGTGTCAAAATAAAAAGTTATCTCTAAATAGTAAGTCATATGGAAAGCAGTGTAAGGTGTATGCCCACCAACAGGAATGCCTGCTCAAATGACTGAACATCAAATTTGGCCTTGCCATTCATTTTCGACCTACTTCATATTTATTGCCCTCATTTCCTTTGTGCCTTAAAAGGCCAAATGCTTTCCTCCAGTCCCCAGTGGCTTATGGCAAAATAATCATCATTCAAGAACCAGGGAAGGAGACATGCATCTGCTCAGACCATAGCTGTTTTTCCTTTTCCTGCCACATGATGTCACTTTCTCTAACTTTGAACCAGTACTCACCCCCCAGGCTGGCCTGCTCCAAGGCTGAGAGAGTTTTAGCAGCAGATAGAAACTGTTCACTACTGAGGCCATCCAAGACCAGTGTGTTGCTGCAAACCCAGCAGCTGGTTAGTCCAGCTGGAATTTTTTTCTTTTTTTTTGGCCAGTTCTGGGCCTTGGACGACTTCTTTTTACTCAAGGCTAGCACTCTGCCACTTGAGCCACAGCGCCACTTCTGGCCGTTTTCTGTATATGTGGTGCTGGGGAATTGAACCCAAGGCTTCAGGTATAAGAGGCAAGCCCTCTTGACACTAGGCCATATCCCCAGCCCCAGCTGGAATTTTAAAAAATACTTATTGAGGAGCCAAACCCTAACAAGGTTTTAGTCAAGTTATAAGCCTGGGCTTCAGTCCTGGGAAGGTTCGGAGAATCTGCTTCCAAGTTTATTGGAAGTTTATTCCAGGTAGTTTTCAAGAAGTCTCCATAAGTGCTACAGGTCCCCTTTAGGGCTGTTCAGAACTCATGGCAGCTGGCTTCTCCAGAAGTAATGGAAAAGGAGAGAGGGAGGACCCATGCTGTAGCCTAATCTTTTTTTTTTTTTTTTTTTTTTTTTGGCCAGTCCTGGGCCTTGGACTCAGGGCCTGAGCACTGTCCCTGGCTTCTTCCTGCTCAAGGCTAGCACTCTGCCACTTGAGCCACAGCGCCGCTTCTGGCTGTTTTCTGTATATGTGGTGCTGGGGAATCGAACCTAGGGCCTCGTGTATCCGAGGCAGGCACTCTTGCCACTAGGCTATATCCCCAGCCCTGTAGCCTAATCTTGTGTGTGTATGTTTGTGGTGTGTGTGTGTATGTGTGTGTGTGTGTGTGTGTGTGTGTGTGTGTGTGCTCTCATGTGCCCTGCTACTTAGCTTAATTTTTTTTTATAATAAGGGCATGTTTGCTGGGAAGAGCCATCACTGGAAGGATCCTGAGTAGACTGACACACATTCCCTGTGTGGAGCCTATGGCTGGCTTCTGCAAAGAGCTGTGTACAGTCGAGTAGCCCTTGCATCCGGACCACAGGATCAGTGTTTTAGGAGACTACTGGTATGAGGGAGGCCTGGAATCATTGAGAATAGGCATGGGGAGGCAGGGTAGTTAGTTTGAGACATTAGGTGTGGGGTGAAAGGAAGACTATGGTGGAAAGGATAGAGGAAGCTTTGAAAATGTGGAGTTAGAATCAACTGATTATCTGATCTGATTGCAATGTCTCAAGGAGAACAGAGATGGAAAATTATGGCAGAAGCAAAAGGTACTGGTCAAAGCATGTGGCCTGACTGGTCACATATGCCTGCCCAAGACCTTCATTTTTAAAAATACCTTTATTTTTGTAAGAAAGGGAGGTGCCCATTCTGAGAGGGGAGCCAGGAAATGGGTTTGAGGGCTTAATTGAACAAGCTACAGGCCATCCAAACTATGAATAGGCTGTTGTCTTGGATTCAGACATTTCAGGTCATGCTGTAATCCCGTCTTCCTTTGATGGGGGTGGGATAGAAGAGGAGAAACTTTGAGGATCAGAGAAAGATCACAATGGTAGGCAGAGCTTTCCCAGTAGCTGGCAGTAAGCAAGTAGCAAGGCCTTTGGGCTAAAATGAAAACCATGGAGCTGGTAAAACATTGGTGTTCCAGGCTGGCTGTGGGTAGCAGGAAGCTCTGTCTCCTAGATGAGGCAGGCCTCCCCTGAGGGGCCAGAGGAGTGCTATCTGTACATGCAGGTGTGGAGGGCATAAGTAGCGAGATGTATTAAGGGCATCTGGCCTCCAGCCTATGGAAATCCTGCTCTCCTGGCTCCAGAACTCACCTTCCAGAACTTACAGAGAAAAGGGTTATGCCATCACAGAGCACATGTTTCAGTTTTTCTGAGAAAATCTTGATAGAATACACTTCAAGGTACCATGGGACCTTGTAGCATGTGTGTAGTCATTCTGAAAGCAGACAGTAAACATGATGTGAGAGAGGTGCTGGGGGAGATGTGGCAGGAACATAGAACAGTCAGCATGGGCGAGGCTGGGGAGGGGAGGCAGCCAGTTTGGGAGGACTAAGTAGGAGGAGGGCCTGCAACACCCACTCCAGAGCTGTCCCCCAGTGGGACAGGGATACTGACCATGCGTTTAACCCCAGTCATTTGCTAGTTCACTCATTTGTTTACTGTTCATTAAGTACCTGTTCCCTGCACTTACCTTTTTCTCTATGGTCATCCTTGGTGCCCAAGGGGATCAGTTTCAGGATCCTTCATTAAGACCACAATGGATGGATGCACAAGCCTGCTCTATAAATTGCTGTAGTGTTTGCATATATGTCACACATATCCTCTCATATATTTTAAATCATCTTTACATTACATGTAATAGTGAGTGCAATTTACATGTTATGGAACTAGTTGTTATACTGTACTGTATAACAACTATTCTTATCATTGAGGAAATAATAACAAGAACAGAAAGTCTGTAATGTTCAATTCAAATGCAGTTTTCCCTCCTTCCTTTCTTCCCTCTCTTCCTCCCTTCCTTTCTTCCTCCTTTCCTCCCTTCCTGTCTTCTTCCCTCTCTCCCTCCCTTCTTCTCGCCTTTCTTCCCTCCCTTCCTCCCTCCTTCTTCCCTCCCTCCTCTTTCTTTCTTTCCTCTTCTTATTTTTGACAGTGTTTTTTGCTGGGCAATTGGAGACAGAGTCTCATGGACTTTTCATTTCCAGATGGCTAGGAGTCATGATCTTCTGGATCTCAATTTTCTGCATAGCTAGGATCATAGGCCTGAGCTACTCATTCAGCTGATTTTGAACAATTAGCTCTGAAATACACTAAACTATAGAGAAGTGTTGAACTAGAGTGATTAGAAAGAGTTCTGCTTGTAAGTTCTTTCAAAATACGGATAGGGAAGTTTTTATAGATTTATTTTTTTTCCAGAGCTGAAGACCGAATTCAAGGGGCCTTGCGCTCGCCAGGCAGGTGCTCTTCCACTGAGCTAAATCTCTAGCCTCCAGATAGGGAAGCTTTTTAAATGATATGCTCATATTATTTTTTGTTACAAAATTGTGCAAGAGTAAAAAAAAAGCTCTGCTGATGAGTTTTCAGACTGTGTAGGGTGAATTTCTTGAAGCAGGTCCCCTTCCATTCCATGTTTAAACATCACTTGTATCTTCAAAAGATAGATTTGCTGGGGTTTTCTATTTTGTTTTATCTGTTAGAAATAGTTCTGGGCTGTATACTAGTGGCTGGCTGTGACCTTCAGAAGACAATCAGCCTCAGAGTGACTATCTTTTGGTAAAATCAAACTTCCCACCCCCACCTCACTTGCTTGAGTATATCACAAGACAGAGAGTCATATGCCCAATGAGGCAAGGATTCTTCCTGGTAAACTCACTCCACCCACCGAGGTACACACGAGCTGCGTGATGTATAGACAAGGGACTGAGACCTTGTCTCTTTATGCTGAGAAATGGCCATTTTCCCCTTAGGATGGCTCATGGACTTCTCATCCTGCAAGGGTACAGGCTAAGCTACTGTATTCCATACCTATAATACCAACCACTTGCGAGGCTGAGACAGGATAATCATGAGTTTGAGTCAAGCCTGAGCTGTATAGACCTTGTTGCAAAGCAAAACAAATGGAACACTGGCATTCATTAATCATGCAGAGTGTACCTCATCCCCTGTATCAGAAAAAGTTCTTATGATCCTCAGGTGAAATAAATATAGAGAACTTACTAAGGGTCCTACCAACACTTTGATGGATTGTCTCATACTCTTGAGGTCACGTGTGGGCCTTGGAGACCATGGAGCCAGGCTGGCCCTTCATGGGTTGGGCTCTCTGTGTGACCCAAAGCCCCACCCACACCACTATCCTTTGAAAAGTGGTCCAGAAACTCCCCAATATAGTCGGGTCAATGTCTGAATTCACATGGTTTGTTACAATGAAATATTTTAGGCTGGTGTATAAGACACAGAACTTTACTTCTCACAGTTCTGGGAACTCCAAGACCCAAAGGCTTGCAGAATGAATGTCAGGAGTTGTTGTTTCCACAATAGCTTCATTTGGGGAAGGAAATGTGTGAAGAATTAATTCCTCTGGATCTCTTTCATAAGGACATTCTCTTCATCTATTTTCTGCTGCTATAATAGAGTACCTGAGGCAACAGATTTATAATCACTTGGCACCTAGTTCTGGAGATTGGGAAGTCTAATAGCATGGTGTCAGGCTTTGCTTGGCTTCTGTCCAGGTTTTCATCTATTTTTTAACATAGGAGTTGGAAAGGGAAGAGGGTGCAGAAGTCCAGGAACAGCATTTGTTTACAACACCCCACTCCCATATCTGCTAATCTATCCCCTGCGAAGTAACTTAGTCCTGGAGTGAAAGACATTAAACTCTCTTAACAATCCATCTCCTCTTAAAGGTCACACCTCCCAACACTGCTGCCATGGAAGTCAGATGGCAGTGTGAGTTTCAGGGGGACAAAGCCATAAGGAATGCATCCTCATGGCCCCATTGCCCCTCAAAGGCCTAATCTCCTAATACCATTACTTTGGAGATTAGATTTCAAATATGAATTTAGGAGGATACATTACTCAGGCTGCAGCAGCAGGTATGGCCACCATTGTCACTTGACAAGGAAGGCACTTCTGGATTTCCACATAAACTGCTAAAGATTCTCACTTCTGAGTCACTAGGCACTGTTCTTGGTATCACAGGTGGGTGCCTCCGACTTGTACCTCTATAAAGTCAGTGAAATATTTCAATTTTACAGACAATAGAATGGATCCCAAAGGAGTAGAATCCATGCTAGAGGAGGGCAGAGAGAGAAGGTCAAACAGGCTGTCTCTAATTGTCACATTATTTTGATTAATCCCAAACAGCCATCTCACCACCTCTCCCATGCACTGCCCACTTCCACTTGGTGGTGGATTAGGTGTCCTGCCATTATAGGAGACTCTCACACTTAACTGCAATGAGCTATTACCCTAGACTTGCAAGAGAGCTGGTTCATTCCCACTTAAGGTCAGATGCAGGGACTCGGGGCATGGAGACCATTGGGCAGAGCCTTCCTAGGGGGAATCTGGGTTAATGCAGATGTTTGCCAGTGCATTGCCTTTCCTTATATTCCTCCAGGTGACTGTGAGCAAACACAGGTCATAGGATTGATCTGAGTCGAATAAACCCAGGGCTCATCAACCAGGCTCCAGGGGATCCCTCCACCTTGATGGATCTGAAAAAGCCCTTCTGATCTCCTCACAGATGCTCAATTCTTAAGCCACTGAGAACCCACAGAGTATAAGTTGATCTTCTGGGCCTAGCAGGGCTTCCTGTTTTTAAGTTCTGGGGATTTCTTTCAAAACATAAACAAATGGAGGTTGTTTTGGACCTTGGGTAAATATTTCGAGTGTGTGTGTCTGAAACGTGAGTAATAGTTGGACTGCGCTTCCTTCAAAACACACATTTCAGAGGAAAGGGGCTCAGGGAAGCATATCCTGGCCGGTTGCTGAGTGGAAAAAATATCTGTAAAACCAGCTGCATCTTATTTCCATCTTTTATTATATTTTTAAGTGGTTAATTATATTACCCAAACACCATTTAGAAGGTTGGAATTCCTTCCCAGCCCATTGTTGGAAAAACAGTTTTTGTGTCCTTGTACCTTAAGTTTGGACTTAAGTTTGCTGCTGGCTGAACTTGGTGGGAGTCCTGCGATCCAGCCTGCTACAGCTGGGCGGGGGCAGAGAGGGCCACACTCTGACCTGGATGAGGAAGAAAGTGAGACTGGCCTGAATTTTGGCTGGTTCCAGCTCACATTGCTGCCATCACAATTTCCACCGTGCATCTCTGAAAGGGAACAAAAAGCAGAAGAGTTTGCACAGGTCCAGTGCTTGTCTCTGCAGGCTAGAGGAACTACACAGGGAAGATGAAGCACAAAGGGGACACACTGGGAGAAGTGGGCTCTCTAGGAACTAGCGGAATGGTGAAAAAGATGTTTGGGTGCTCTCTCATTTAGGCAGCTATGGTATCCAAGATATGGCTTCAACTCCCAATGCCAAGTTCACACTTGAGACTGCCAGAAGCAGGGCAGTGGGTTCCAAGGTGAAATGGCCCAATACTATCAGGAAATGACTTGTCTTCTATGTTGTCAACTTCAATCAGGAGTATTCATAACTGTTTTTCCCAAACTTACTGGCAATGTTGACACACAGTAGTGGGTACAAAGTACCCACAACTTTATTCCTATACTTCTAAAGTACATACTGCCTTCCCTCCCTCCCTCCTTCTCTCTGTCTTTCTCTCTCTGTCTCTCTCTCTGTGTCTCTCTCTCACTTTCTCTCTCTCTCTCTTTTCTTTTTGTTGGTTGTAGGGCTTAAACTCAGGGTCTGGGTTATATCCTTGAGCTTTTTTGCCTCCAGCTAGTACTCTACCACTTTGAGTCAAAGCTTCACTTCTGGTTTTCACATAGTTAATTGGAGATAAGAGTCTCACAGGCTTTCCTGCCTGGGCTAGCTTGGAACTGAGATCCTCAGATCTCAGCTTTCTGAATAGCTAGAATTATAGGCATGGGCCACCAGTGCCTGGCTCATTCTTTCTTTCTTTGGAAGAATATATATTTACTTTGAATAACAATAACTAATAATTTACTACATTCCTGGTGCTGGCTTAAGGACTCCCTATGTATGGTCTTTCACTTAATCTGCATAGAAACAGATAAGATGCTGGTATCGTATTATCTGTTATAATAATAATAATTATTATTATTATTCCATACCAAGCGCACCGAAGCACAAAGAATTCCATCAAATGATGAGGACCTGGCCTGGGGTAGTCTGTTGCTTCCATTTAATGTCTTGAGTCCGGGTCATTGTGGAGTCCAGGGTCAACGTGGAGGCTCCGAGCACACCCCAGCACTGATCCTCAGGTCAAGGTGATCCAAGTGAACCATGGTTGAATTACATAGCTTAGAGAGCTTCTCTGAAAAGCTTCTGGCCTTGGATGAAGCTGGGAGTGGTGGCTCAAACCTATGATCCTAGATACCTGAGAAGCAGAGATGGAGTACATCCATTTGAGCCCAGGTATTAAAGGTCACAAGACTTCATCTCAACCAATGCCTGGATACTGTAGCATGCGCCTGTTATCCTAGCTATGAGAGCACGATGGCTGTGCATAGTGGCGTGCCCTGTTGTCCCAAACAATACAGGGAGGCACAATCAGGAGGATTACAGCTCTAGCCAGCCTGAGCATAAATTAAGATACTACCTCAAGAATAACCAAGACAAATGAGGGGCTATAGGCATGGCTCAAATGGTAGAACAATTGCCTTGCAAGTATGAGGCCCTGAGTTCAATCCCCAGCACAACAAACCCAAACAAAACATCTTGGGTAAGTGACCCATTTTCCTTCAATCTAAAAGGACAACTCTGCAATTCTTTGCATTCCTCCAAAAAGGAGCACCCACATTCTTCCCATGGGAGGTAATGGTCATGGGTTTTTGAAAATACTTACAATTTTTACCAGAAAATATTACAGCTATTCCTGCCTATCCTGTCAGCACACTGACCACTTAAGTAACGAGCCAAGATCTATCAGTATTCATTTCAATCCCCAAGTCTGAGGCAATTTGTAAGAGAAGAGATCAAGCTCTAAGACCTGAGTCCTCAGTCAAGGTAGATGGGGGTCTTGAGAGAGATTTTTCTTGGAGTCTTACTGAAGCCAGAGTTTAAACTCAGGTCTAAATTCTAGTATTACTGTGTGTCTGGCTTCTTGCCTTGATGTGCCAAATAGAGACAAAATCAAGTACAGAGGAAAGAAATTATGTGGTATGGGTGGCCACAGAAAGATAGCACTTCAGCCCATATTTAGCTATCTTCAGGATACAGACATGAGCTGTAGGTTTAGACAAAGAACTTGGAAAAGAGGGAGAGAATTACATAGCTATACAGCCCAGTCATAGGTACATTTTGGTGATCAGAGGTGAAGGTAGGTAGTCTGACATTGACAAGTAACAGATGGTTTGGTCTCCTGTTTGTTTGTTCCTAGATTCCAAGATGTTTCTAAAGTTACTGCAAGAGAAAATGGCTCAAGTAAACAACAACAGTAGACAGATACAAAATGGAGGCTGGAATGCCAAGTATATATATATATATATATATATATATATATATAATCAAAATGAATTAGAGAGGTCACAGTTTCATACATTAGGCATTGGATACATTTCTTGTATTGTTACTGCGTCCCTCATTCCCCCCTCCCCCTCCCCCTTTCCCTCCCCCCCCTTGCCATGAGTTGTTCAGTTCATTTACACCAGACAGTTTTGTAAGTATTGCTTTTGTAGTTGTTTGTCTTTTTTACCCTGTGTCTCTCGGTTTTGGTATTCGCTTCCAATTTCCTAGCTCTAATACCAGTATACCCGGTTTCCAATATACTCAGATAAGATGCAGAGAAAGTGTAGGTACAACCACAGGAAGGTGATACAAGAACATCATCAATAATAGAGGCTACAGTTACATATGGCACGTTTAAAGTAGTTACAACTGTGATATAACAATCGTTTCCATAACATGGAGTTCATTTCACTTAGCATTATCTTATGTGTTCATAAGGGTATAGCTATTGGGCTCCTGTGATCCTCTGCTGTGACTTGCCTAAACCTGTGCTAATTATTCCCTATAAGGGAGACCATAGAGTCCATGTTTCTTTGGGTCTGGCTCACTTCACTTAGTATAACTTTTTCCAAGTCCTTCCATTTCCTTACGAATGGGGCAATGTCATTCTTTCTGATAGAGGCATAAAATTCCATTGTGTATATGTTCCACATTTTCCTGATCCATTCTTCTACTGAGGGGCATCTGGGTTGGTTCCAGATTCTAGCTATGACAAATTGTGCTGTGATGAACATTGTTGTACTGGTGGCTTTAGTGTGATTATGTTTGTGGTCTTTTTGGATAGATACCCAAAAGTGGGGCTGCTGAGTCATAGGGCAGTTCTATGTTTAGCCTTCTGAGGAATCTCTATACCGCTTGCCAGAGTAGCTGAACCAGTTTACATTCCTACCAACAATGAAGTAGGGTTCCCTTTTGGCCACATCGCCTCCAACAGTTGCTATTGTTAGTTTTCTTGATATAGGATATTCTTACTGGGGTGAGATGGAATCTCAATGTTGTTTTGTTTTGCATTTCTTTTATGGCCAGTGATGTAGAGCACTTTTTCATATGTCTCTTGGCCATTCTCATTTCCTCATCAGAGAGTCTCTTTTTAAGTGTCTAGCCCACTTGATGAGGGGGCTATTGGTTCTTTGCGGTTTTGTTTTGGAAGAAGGTAATTTTTTTAGTTCTGCATATATTTTAGATATGAGGCCTTTGTCTGTTGAGTGGCCAATAAAGATCTTCTCCCAATCTGTGGGCTTTCTGTTTATCTTGCGAGCTATGTCCTTTGCCCTGCAGAAGCTCTGCAATTTGATGCAGTCCCATTTGTCTAACCTTTCTTTGATTTGTAGCCTTTCTGGGTCTTTGTTAAGACAGTTCCGTCCTGTCCAAGGAGCCCAAGTGTTTCTCCTACTCCTTCGATTAGTGTTTTCATGGTATCTGTTTTGATTTCAAGGTCTTTGATCCATTTGGAATTGATTTTGGTGCAGAGTGATATATAAGGATCTAGTTTTAGTTTGTTGCATGTGTTGAACCAGCTTTGCCAGCACCATTTGTTAAAGAGGCTATCTTTCTTCCAGACTATTGTTTTAGCTCCTTTATCAAAGATTAAGTAGGTGTAGTTCTGTGGGTTCATTTCTGGGTCTTCAGTTCTGTTCCATTGGTCTTCAGGCCTGTTCCAGTGCCAATACCAAGCTGTTTTTATTACTATAGCTTTATAATACAGCTTGAAGTTGGGTATTGTAAGAATGCCAAGTTTTTATCCTCTGTTAATTCATGGGCCCAAGTAAGGAGTCAGCGCTTTTTTTTTTTTTTAACAAAAGCAGCTTTTAAGCATCTTTCACAACATATACTGTTTGTCTGTTTATATTTCATCTAAATGTCTATTGAGAAAGGGTCTTATGTAGCTCAGATTGGCTTCAAAGTCATGAACCTCCTGTTTGAGTTTTCCAAGTGCTGGTATTACAGGCTGTGCCACTGGACCCAGGTCTATGTGCCCTTTAAACTCCTGTTGTCTTACCTGTGAAAGAGGAAAATCTTGATTCTTTCTTCCTCACAAGATGAAGTATCATACTGTAGGAGTCTAGGGGTATACTGGTCCCTGTACATTGGGATTGTCTCCCTAACTGTGTTGATTCTGGCTATCTCTCCCTCCTTTGTTGATTTTTGCCTTTAGGCCAGCTCTCCTCACCATAAAATGGCCACTAGCTGCAAAAGAAACACGCTTCCTTTTTTTTTTTTTTTTTTTTTTTAGCACCAATGTCAGAGAGAATCTGTCTTCTATGATGGAATACCAGGCTCTCCTTACAGCTAAGTGGGGTAACTTTGGGTCATGTTCTAACTTAGACCAAGCACAGAAGGATTCCCTGTACTGATTGGTCAAGGCCAAGATTCATGAACCAATCAGTAGCAAGGGGGGCAGAATCCTTAAGATTATGCATGGCTCATCAGAACCAGCTCCAAAGCAGAAGGGAGAATCATCTTCTCCAGACAAAGAAAGGGAAGCTCCCCAACACTACTGGAGCTCCATTAGGAGGGAGGGAAGTGGCAGCATACTATAAAGTGAGCACCAGAGCCCACACCTGTGACTCAATTTTACCCTTAGTTTTCTCAACTAAACTAGCAACTGGAGAACAAACTAGTAAAGAACTGTAGCTGTGACCTAGATCATTGATCAATCCACAAATGACCAATGATATCTTTTTTTTTTTTTTAGAATTCCAGGCAGGGAGGTGGGGGTGGGGTGGGATGGAAGCCTGTTAACTGGGATTTCTGAAACTCTGGGCACTTGAAGTGTAGATAGGAGCCCAGGATGCTGTTGGCCTGAATCAGTGGAAAGTGAATAATGGGGACATCACTTCCAAGGCAGGCCTTAAAAACTACCCAGGTCAGGATTCACAGGGGACTCAATTTATGAAAGCATTTTCATCCTCCTGACAATAACCTCTGTGCTCATTTTTCAGTCTAGTACAGTTGAAAAGCATGTGGCTTTCTAGCTGTGGTTTGAATTTGAAATGTAAAATTAGTTTTAGACTTACGACTTGAAGTGGGTAAGCACATGGGAGTATTATGAGGTTTAAATCAGTGTTGCCATGCTTAAGAGAACATGGATTTTTCACAGTTCTAAGCTTGATCTATTAGATTAAAAAAATCGATTTGATTTTAAAAGGTTGTCGAGGGGATATATTAGTTTTCCATCACTGCAGTTATAAATGACCACAAATGCAGCAACTTAAAACCACAGAACTATGGCCTCGCACCAGGTGGCTCATGCCTGTAATTCTAGCTACTAAGGAGGCTGAGATCTGAGGGCTACAATTTGAAGCCAGCCCAGGTAAGAAAGTCCATGAGATTCTTATCTCCAGTCAACTACCATAAAAGCTGTAAGTAGAGCTATTGCTCAAGTGGTAGAGCACTAGCCTTGAACAGAAAAGCTCAGGGATAGGACCATGCTATGAATTCAATTCCAGGACAGGCACACACACACACACACACACACACACACACACACACACACACACACACAAAAATTCCTGTAGAGCTACGTTATCTTCCAGTTGTTTTGTTCACAAGCCAGATATACGTCTCACTGGGCCACCAAGTCAAGGTGTTGACAGGGCTGTGTTGCTCTCTGGAAGACCTAAGAACAACCTGTTGCCTTGACTTTTCTAGCTTTGTGGGCTCCTCCTGTTTCTGTGTCTGTGGCCATAGCACCATTAAAACCAGTAGCAGAGCACATCTGTGAGCCTGATTCTGTCACTGCTTTCTGCCTCTTCTGCCCTTTCTCCCGATGTTAAGGATCCTTGTGATTTCATTGACTTCACCTCAATGGGGACAGTTACTTAGCAAACTTTATTCCATTCGCCACCTTAAGCCTCACTCTCCATCTAATTTAATACATCCATAGCTGCTGGGATTATGGTATAGATTTTTTTGTGGGAATATGGTTCTATGTATCACAAGCACTTAGAAAAAATTGCCAATGAGATTTGTAATATGCTTTGATAGGAACTGACGTATTTTATTTTAAAATGTGCTTTTAAAAGTTAAGGGTTGTAACCTCTCTGTAATTCAGTTTGATAATATATATATGTATATATATATATGTATATATACATATATATATATAGTTAAGGGTTGTATTATAACCAGATTCTGTGGTAATTCCTGAGTGATTGTTCCTCTATCTTTCTGAATCCGAGCTAGGTATATGATTTGATTCATGGAAGGAGTAAGGAGTTTGCAGGTCAACCAACTTGAATGTGAGACCACCCTTTCTCGGCATTTCAGACCTTGAAATGCAGAAGAATCCCAGATAAGCCCACTGCAGTGCCCACATGGAAGAACAGGTAGAGGAGCCCAAGTCAGCAGCCAGCTCTGTGAATTGGGCTGTCTTAATATTCCTTCCAGCCAAGCTATCAACAACTCAGAGGAGAGCAAGAGAAGTCTTCAGAATTGCTGACCCACAGAACTGTGTGAAACAGCTATGTATTTCAATAGTCCTCACCCACTTCTCCCAGGTTTTGCATTCCATGGTTCCAGTTACATGCGGTCAACTGTAGTCCAAAAAATGTTAAGTGGAAAATTCCAGAAATAATTCATAAGTTTTCAATAAATTTTAGTATAACCTTTGGTTATAATGGTTCTATTTTTATTATTGTTGTTAATCCTTTGCTGTATCTAATTTATCAATTAAACTTTATCATGGCTATGCATGCATAGGAAATAGCATAGTGTATCAGAGATTGGTTCTATCTCTAGTTTCAAGTACACAGTTGGAATATGTTCCCTTGTGGTGAGAGGGGACACGTGGTAAGATTTTGTGATTGTTTTGTGATTGTTTCACAGCAATAGGTAATTGAAATAGCTAAGTTTGTGAAGGGCATTGGCTGTAGAAGGGAATTTAAGCATTCCATTTGAAATTACCCAAACACTAAGCAAAGTGGTAATAAAAGCCTACTTGGATGGATACAAAATTAACAAAAAACATAAGTAGAACAATCATTTTAAGTCAAATTTAAAGTTTAAGTAACAAAAGGATGATTTCCTACCAAAATTGAGAGACACGGGATAAACAGATAAACGATTCCAAAAGCAATACTTACAAATCATTTGGTGTAAACCAACTGTACAACTCATATGGGGCGGGGAGGGAAAAGGGAAGAGGGGAGGCAGGGGAAAATGAGCGAGGAGGTAACAAGTTGAACAAGAAATGTACATACTGCCTTACATATGAAACTGTAACCTCTCTGTACTTCACTTTGACAATAAAGGAAAAAAAAGAAAAGGATGATTTCAAAGAGTTTTATCTTAAATAACCTATGTACAAATCTGGAATACAACCAGATCTTTTTTTTTTTTTTAAATTTGATCAGCCTTCATTGAAATTCTCTGGAATTTTGGGAAGAGGGCTTAAAACTTATTTTACTATTCAATTCAACAACTCCTAGAGAACAAAGTATGTGAGGGAAAGAGCCACAATTGGGACTGTGAGCAAATGACTGCATCTCAAGCATGACATGTAATCAGTCCACTTACCAATTTGATCTCTAAGAGCCAGCCATAAAGTGGACAGTTGCTTGTGGACCTCTGTGAAGAAACACAGAAAACTATTCATCCAAAACACCTTGCATAGGAGAATGGTAAAGTGCTGAAAAGCTCTCCCTTCCTTCTAGGACATGCTTTTTTTTTCATTCCTTTATTATCAGAGTGATGTACAGAGGGATTACAGTTTCATAAATAAGACAGTGTGTACATTTCTTATCCCACTTGTTACCTCTGCTTTCCCCACTTCCTACCTCCCCCTATGAGTTGTATAGTTGGTTTACACATTATAGTTTTGTAAGTATTGCTGTTACATTTGTTTGCCATTTTATCCTTTGTCTCTTGATCTTGGTATTTCCTTTCCCTTCCCAAGTTCCAATACATGTATATACAATATCCAGGGCACCACAATCAGTTACAGTGATATCAGGGGTAAAACCATGGGAAAGAAAAAAAGGGCATAATTTCACATGCTATGTTGAAAATAACAACAATGGTAAACCACTTGTTTCCATATCTTGGAGTTCATTTCACTTAGCATCATCTTACGTGTTCATATGGACATAGCTATTGAGCTATTGTGATCTTCTGCTAGGATTATCCTATATGTGTACTAATTATTCCAAATGAGGGAAACCATAGAGTCTGTTTCTTTGGGTCTGGCTCACTTCACTTAGTATGATTTTTTCTAAGTCCTTCCATTTCCTTTTGAATGGGGCAATGTCATTCTTCCTGATAGAGACATAGAATTCCATTGTGTATATGTACTACATTTTCTCGATCCATTCATCTACTGAAGGGCACCTGGGTTGGTTCCATATTTTAGTGATGACAAATTGTGCTGCAATGGACATAGTTGTACTAGTGGCTGTAGTGTGGTCTCCCTTGTAATCTTTTGGGTAGATGTCCAAAAGTGGGCATGCTGATTCATTGGGAAGCTCAATCTTTAGCCTTTTGGGGAACTACCATACCACTTTCCAGAGCAGTTGAACAAGTTTACACTCCCATCAACAGTGTAGTAGGGTTCCCTTTGGGCCACATCCCCTCCAGCATCTGATATTATGAGTTTTCTTGATAATGGACATTCTTACTGGGGTGAGGTGGAATCTCAGTGTTTTGATTTGCATTTCTTTTATGGCCAGTGATATAGAGCACTTCTTCATGCGTCTCTTAGCTATTCTCATTACCTCTTCAGAAAAGTCTCTTTTTAGGTCTTTAGCCCATTTGTTGGTTCTTTGAGGATTTGTTTTGGAGGAATTTAATTTTTTGAGTTCTATGTATATTTTAGATATGTTGTATGGCTGGTAAAGATCTTCTCCCAATCTATGGGCTTTCTATTTATCTTGCAAACTATGTCCTTTGCCATGCAGAAGCTCTATAGTTTGATGCAATCCCATTTGTCGAACCTTTCTTTATTTGTTGTGTTTCTGGGCCTTTATTAAGAAAGTTTCATCCTGTGCCAAGGATCCCAAGTGTTTCTCCTTTCTTTCCCGCAATGTTTCCAGGGTATTTGATTTTACCTCGAGGTCATTGATCCATTTGGAATTGATTCTGGTGCAGGGTGACATATAAGGATCTAGTTTTAGTTTGTTGCAAGTGTTGAACCAGTTTTGCGATCGCCATTTGTTGAAGAGGCTGTCTTTCTTCCATATTATTTTTTAGCACCTTTATCAAAAATTAGGTCTGCAGTTTCATTTCTGGGTCTTCAGTTCTGTTCCATTGGTCCTCGAGCCTATTCTTGTGCCAAGCTGTTTTTTATTACTATAGCTTTGTAATACAGCTTGAGGTTTGGTATTGAAATTCCTTCAATACTGTTCATTCTGCTTAGGATTGCTTTGCTATTCCAGGTCTTTCAATGTTCCATATAAATTTTTGGATTGCTTCCTCTATTTTATTAAAGAATGGTGTTGGGATATTGATGGGTATTGCATTGAATTTGTAGATAGCCTTTGGCAATATTGCCATTTTCATGATGTTAATCCTCCCAAACCAGGAGGATGGGAGGTTTTTCCATTTCTTTAGTTTTGCTTTAATTTCCTTTTTCAGGTTTTTAAAGTTCTCCTCATAGAGGTCTTTCACTTCTTTGGTTAAGGTTATTCCAAGTATTTCATGTTTTTTGAGGATATTGCAAAAGGAGTTGCTTTCCTGATTTCAGCCTCACTCTTCGCATTGTTGGTATACAGAAAAGCATTGATTTTTGAGGATTTATTTTATATCCTGCTACTTTGCCTGCTACTTTGCCAAAGCTTTGGATCAGCTCAAGTACTTTGGGAGTACAGTCTATGGGGTTCTTTAAATACAGGATCACAAGACATGCTTTTGATTCAAGATCCTGAATACTCTCTGGGACTTATCTGGAAGAGACAACCCACCTACCAGTGACCAGCTGTTAGCAACTGGACTAAGAAATGGGTCTCTGAGCACAGGGTTGAGTCTCAGAGTAGGTTGGGCTCTTTGGTTGGGGTTCGGGATCAGAAGAGTCCAAGGTGGGTATTCAGTCCTGGAAGGCTAGCACAGGAGCGGAACAAGAATATCCTGCATTCAGCACTCTCCTCCCTCCATATGGAGTGAAAATTCCTATCCACTCACAATCCTTGTGAAGGCCCAACCTGTGTGACATGCTGGAATACAAGAAGAGGATGTGGAATAAAGAAAAGGAGGAGGCTCAGGGGTCGAGCATTGGTTGAGCAGCCAGAAAAGGCCTTTCTAAAGACGAGGCTCTCTGAGGTTGAGAAGCAGCTCAGCTTGTGAGAATGGGAAAGGCATTTCCTAAAAGCCAGTATATTAAGCCCAGAGCTAGTGATCTCAGGGGTTCATGGAGGTAAAAGGGAGAGTTGGTTGTGAGAGTGGAGGCTGGGGAGGGCACCAAGGTTTAGATCACACTTAGTCTGAGAGGCCTACAACAAGTTCAGTAGGATGTACACACTGGGGAACTTAAAAGTGGAGGAATGGCATGATTTAATTTATGGTTTCCATTGTAACAGGGAGAATGCTTAGACATGAGAGCCACAACATCTCCAAGGTCAGATGCCAGAAAGAAATTTTCTTAGAAAAGGAAGAGTAAGCAAAGCTGGAAAGAGCCGGTATGGAAAAGTGGGGTGGACAGTGGCTCTTGAGCAGGACACGGAGAGTCATTTTTCAGTCTCTTTTCTTCTTTATTCTTCCTCTTTCCTCTGGGAGGACAATCATGGAGGAGCTAGGCCCCTTCTGATGCTGGCTCAAGCTGAGAGTGGGTCTGAGGAAGAGAGAAGCTTAACTAAACTTTTGTACAGATTGACTAGTGAGGCTAGCAGTTTAGGGACACTAAGAAAGGTCAGTTGAAGCTGGATGCTGGTGCCTCACATCTGAAATCCCAGCTACTTGGGAGGTTGAGATCTGAGGATCTTGGATAGAATCTAGCCAGTGCCAAGAACTCTGAGAAACTCTTATCTCAAATTAATGAGTAAAGATGCCAGAAGTGGAGATGTGGCTCCTGTGGCTCAGTGTCATTCTTCAGCAAGAGGCTCTGAGTTCAAGTCCTAATACCAGCAAAACAAAACAAAACCAAAAAAAACCCAAAATAGGATATGTTCATACTCTATATCTGAGCCTGCCATAAATAGGAGCAATCCGTGTGTGTTATCCATGCATGTGAGGAAGGGGTTGTTAGGCAGTATGCCATTTCTG
Source organism: Perognathus longimembris pacificus (assembly GCF_023159225.1). Lineage (NCBI taxonomy): Eukaryota > Metazoa > Chordata > Mammalia > Rodentia > Heteromyidae > Perognathus > Perognathus longimembris. Next base: position 49,278,757 of record NC_063166.1, read on the forward strand.
GGAATGAAATGGTTGCGGGACTTCTTAGCTGCAGCTGTTTTCTGGGAATTCAAACTCAGGTTAAGTATGCTGCTATTGTTCTTACATGTGTGGGTGTTACCTCTGTAAATCTGTCATTATTGTGTTTAAAAAAAAAAGAAACAACCAAGGCTCACACAGAAGATGAACACCATGTATCTTATTCACTTGTTAGTAAGATGGAAAAACTAACTCAAAAAAACTAAATAAATAAAAGCCAAGGAACTGAGTTTCAAGTCTTCTATCTTGCCAACTCCTGAAATGTATGCTGACAGAGACAATGGTAATCAGTTAACATGTAGGACAACAAAACTATCATATTTCCCTACAGGATAGAAATCAGACACATTATCTGCTAGAGAAGTTCTCTATAATATTATGCAATTTCAGAGTCAAGTTTCAAAGGAGAGGACAGATATAGATGCAATCCCATGGACAATCCATTGATTCTTGAGTGCTCTGCTTAAACATGGAATGGTAATGAAAGGGCCTACTGACTAATCTTTGGCCTTCTTTCCATATTTTAAGTGCTTTTCCCTAACAGCCCCCCAAACTTACTAAAAGCTTGTTTATGAGCTGACCTGTTCAAAGCACATCTGAACCACAGCCTCTTTCCAGACAAGCATCACAATAACAAGTGATAATACGAGTTAGGGGCCAACCTTCTTATAACTATGAGGCTATGAATTGCTGTTTGGTTGTTTGGTGCTCCTGAGTTTTCCATTAAAAAAAACAACAACATTTCAGGGAAACTTTAAAATGTTAAAAGGTGGTAGGAAGAAAGCCTGAATCTATTAGCTCATAGAACGAAAACAGTTTTGTGAGTTTCAAAACAAAATATTTTTTTTTCTCAGAGAACAATATATGCTATCAGAGGCCTGGTGTGTGAAGTTGCCACTGGGAAACACAGCCAAAGTGCTATTCTTAGTTCTCCCATGACCCAGAAGCCCTTGTTTGCATACCCAGACAGAGCCACACTTCCTAAAACCATCAAAATCCACTTTCATTAGTCTGCTAATAGGAACTTGTTGTGAATCCAGTTACTCCTTGCATTGAATTATTCACCTCCAATCTCTGCAAATTCCATTAGACATCACATCCAGAGCTTTAGGAATCCAGCGATTTTAGTTACAAAAACAAGCTGACTTATCAGATTCTAACAATCAGATGGGAAAACAGGAGTCATTCAGAAAATTTTCCAGCTCAAATGTGAATAATATTATGATGTTTATCCTCGGCAAAGCCTATGTAGCTGTAAATAAGTTTATTGCCCCTGTTATTTATGGAAACGGTATCTTTTTTGAATCAATGAGAGACACACACTTTCTGTGTGGGAGCTCAGTGTTCTTGTCTGTAGGGAGGCCTGTTCCAAGGATGCGGGCACTTAAGGTCATATCACAAAAGGAGAGTAAGCGAGGGAAAGGAGAGCAGAGAGCACAGGAAGATGTGGTGAGGAGGCAGAGGTGTGGGGAGGATGTGAGGCTTCTCTGTGCTTCACCTTCTGCTTCTTCATCCCTAACAGTTATGTTACATTTTCCCTCATGGCTCCCAATCCCATCTGAATTCAATTTAGTCTGTGCTTTGTTTGTTCTTTTCTTGTCCAGACCCTCATCCCCACCACACCCCTAATTGCAGTGTGAGCTCCATGAGGGCACTCTTTCTAGTGTCATCCATAGTGTTAGATCCTTGTCTGATATGTTGTAGCTCTCAGCAGGTATTTGTTGAACAATAGTAATATTGTTATTCTTATTTTAGCTATGACAAATTGTGCTGCGATGAACATTGTTGTGCTGGTGGCTTTAGTGTGTTCTTGTTTGTGGTCTTTTGGGTAGATGCCCAAAAGTGGGGCTGCTGGGTCATAGGGGAGTTCTATGTTTAGCCTTCTGAGGAATCTCCATACCACTTTCCAGAGTAGCTGAACCAGTTTACATTCCCACCAACAATGAAGTAGGGTTCCCTTTTGGCCACATCACCTCCAACAGTTGTTATTGTTAGTTTTCTTGATATAGGACATTCTTCTTGGGGTGAGATGGAATCTCAATGTTGTTTTGATTTGCATTTCTTTTATGGTCAGTGATGTAGAGCACTTTTTCATATGTTTCTTGGCCATTCTCATTTCCTCATCAGAGAAGTCTCTTTTTAAGTCTTTAGCCCACTTGTGAGGGGGCTGTTAGTTCTTTGAGGTTTTGTTTTGGAGGAAGGTAATTTTTTTAGTTCTGCATATATTTTAGATATGAGGCCTTTGTCCATTGTATGGCCGGTAAAGATCTTTTCCTAGTCTGTGGGCTTTCTGTTTATCTTGCGAGCTATGTCCTTTGCCCAGCAGAAGCTCTGCAGTTTGATGCAGTCCCATTTGTCCATCCTTTCCTTGATTTGTAGCCTTTCTGGGTCTTTGTTAAGGAAGTTTTGTCCCATGCCAAGGAGCCCAAGTGTTTCTCTTACTCCTTCTTTTAGTGTTTTCAGGGTATGGAACCACCCCAGATGCCCCTCAGTAGACGAATGGATCAGGAAAATGTGGTATATATACACAATGAGATTTTATGACTCTATCAGAAAGAATGACATTGCCCCATTCATAAGGAAATGGAAGGACTTGGAAAAAATTATATTAAGTGAATTGAGCCAGACCCAAAGAAGCATGGACTCTATGGTCTCCCTCATAGGGAATAATTAGCACAGGTTTAAGCTAGCCACAGCAGAGGAGCACAAGAGCCTAATAGCTATGCCCCTATGAATGCATAAGATGATGCTAAGTGAAATGAACTCCATGTTATGGAAACAACTGTTATATCACTGTTGTAATCACTTTCAAGGTGCCATGTGAAACCGTAGCTTCTATTGTTGATGATCCTCTTGTATCTCCTTCCTGTGGTTGTACCCGCACTATCACTGTATCTCATCTGAGTACACTGGATACTGTATATACTGGTATTAGAACTAGGGAAGTGAAAGGGAATATCAAAATTGAGAGACAAAGGATAAAAAGACAAATGACTCCAAAAGCAACACTTGCAAAACCATTTGGTATAAACCAACTGAACAGCTCATGGGGGGAGAGGAAAGAGGGAAGTGGGGAGAGGGAAATGAGGGAGGAGGTAACAAACAGTACAAGAAATGTACCCAAGGCCTAACTTATGAAACTGTAACCTCTCTGTACATCACTTTGACAATGAATATGAAAAAACATAAAAATATATAGTAATATCATTATCCTTAGGAGGCTGAGATTTGAGGATTGAAGTTAGAAGCCAGCCTGGGCAGACTCTAAACTTATATTGACCAGTGAAAAGCTGAATCTGAACACATGGCTCTAGGCATGAGCCAAAAGCTAATCAAGAGACCGAAGTCCAAACCCAGCAGTGGCACACATCCCCTCTCACACACAGAATAGTTATTACTATAAGTAATTAAGAAAGAGCTCTGTCATTTGGACCTGGAGTGGTCCCCAAAATCCAAGTGGTGTTGGAAGATGGTGGACCTGTTAGGAGGAAGAGAGGCCTGTGGAAGGCCTTTGGGTCACTGGAGATGTACCTTTGAAAGAATTGTGTGATCCTTTTCTCTTTCCTTCTCTCTTTCACTGTTTGGCTATGGAGTGAGTTGTTTTGCTCCACTGAAGGCTTCAGCCATGTTGTGCTTGTTGTCCCTACAGATCCAAAGCAAAAGGGTCTACTGATCATAAGCTTGAACTTCCCAAACTATGAAACAAAATAACCCTTTTCTCTTTATGAGTTGATTATCTCTGATGCTTATTACAGTGCTAGAAAGCTGACTAACACAGTGAATGAAGCCAAGTTCTCAGGAACTGGAACATGGAGCAGGAAGAAGGGTACGACCATGAAATCATGGGTCTCTGTAAATGGGCAGACTTAGACCTAGAGCCAACATCTGGGCTATACATTAAATAAATTGCCTTTACTGAACAGAAAACTTACCTGGAAGCAGATCCCCATAATTCTCCCACTGGAGCAGAGGCTCCATCCTATTGTCTGCATTTTAGATCTAAGGCACTCCCATATCCCCTCACCTGGGCAGCTGAGAGCTCCTTGAAATTCCACACCTATTACTCACCTTTGTGCATCTTCCTGCCTGGAAAAATCTCTCACCTTTTATCTGCTTAGATGAAGGTCTTGTTTGTTTTGAGACAGCGCCTTGTTAGTTAGCCCTGTCTGGCCTTGAACTCACTATTCTCCCGTCTCTACCTGTTGAGTACTGGAATTACAGGTCTGAACTACTATGCCTGGCAGGTAGATAAAGTTTTGTTTAGCTTTCCATGCCTGGCTATGAAGGACCTTTGATCCCTCCTAAGAAGCAGGGGTGTCCTGTTCCTACTGGGCCTGTATTTTGTGCCTTTTGTCTACTTCCTGCCACTGGAGGTGACCACAGTTCCACTACAACTAATGGTGTAAATCCCTGTGCCCACTTACAGAGCCTTTGATTTGTGTGAGGTGCTGTGCTAAATCCTGCAGGTTATATTTTATTTAATTTCTCAGGACACCCCCAAGAGGTAAATGATTTATCACCAGTAGGTAGGTGGAGAAACTAAGTTCAAGGAGGTTGAATAATTCACCCCAGCCATGCCACAGCTCTTAAGTAACAGCAACGTTTGAATATTACCCCAGTGACTGCTAGGTAACCCATATTATGAAGTCACATTTCCACCAGTCTCTCCTCCTACTGGCACCATTTCCACCAACAATAACCCCAATTCCAAGAATTCTCCCAATTAGTTTTGTAAGAAAATAGCTTCCTTAAAGTATCCTCTAGGATTTCTGGTGGGGTCTCAGAAGGTTCCTTCCTTGTGTTTGTGAGCTTGTCATTGCATTCTGCCAGGCCCTGGCTGGTTAAACACCACAGCTCACTGGCACCAGGGCATCTGCAGGCCAGGTCCAGGCTGTCAGGAGTTTGGTTTCCACCAGGGGTCGCACTCTGTTTTCCAGGAGCTGTTTCTTTATGCCTCCTCTCTCTAGTACAGAGAACAGCTTCCTTTAGGCACCTGCTGGGGCTTCACTTTGGGAGCCAAGGTCTCAGATGGTGCCTGTAACAAGCTGTAACAAACTAAAGCAGCCTGCCATGGTCTGGATGTGGTTTGTTCCCTCCAAAGTCATGTTGACACATTGTTGTTACATTGGTGCCCCATCTAACAGTATTGAGAGGTAGCAGGATCTATAGAAGGTCATGGGGCTCCACCCTCCTGAAGGAGGGGTGCTGCTCTTCTGAGTTTGGAGGACCCAGTTAATTCTTAAGAGAGCAAGTAAGTTCTTACCCTAATGAACTTGATCAGCCAGCATGAGATCAGGTTGTTACAAAGCCAAGGCTCCTCTTGTCTTGTCTTTTACACATGTGTGGTCATCCTTTGGCTATTCTGCCATATGGTGATGCTGAGTGAGGCCTTTACTGGATGTGGCTCATTTATCTCTTACTGTGTGCTGAATGAACTCCTTTCCGTTAGAAATTACTCCAGGAGCTTTTTCCATTTTTATCTCCTCTCAGTTGACTTACACGAGACTCAGTCCTGGGTCCCTGAGGGGTCATCCATCCTGTTCCAGTGTGGAGAGTCTCGCAAGGATTTTCCTGCCTGGGTGGGCTTCAAAACCTAATCCTCAAATCTCAGACAATAGAGCAACTGGGTTAGCTTATTTTTAAAATTAATTTCTCATTTTCACCTTATGTGTATTTTGCAGGAAACTTCTTATAGTTAACTATGATGATTACATGTACTATCCTAGTTATTTTAGACTGATGCCAGCCTTGCATCAATTGTTACATAAAAGTCTATTCCTTTACATCTTGTTATGGTCTCAATGTTTGTGTTTCTCCTTCAAATTTGTATGTTGACATCCTAATATTCAGAGTGACTGTATTAGGATCCTGGGCTTTTGAAAGTGAAGGCGAAGTTCTCATGACTGGGATTAGTGCTCCTACAAATAAAGGAGACCTCAGAGAACTCAGAAGCTCCTTTCATTATGTGAAAGCAGAATAAGATGACACTACCTTTGAACTATCATCATATATCCAGACACTATGATCTTGAACTTCTCGGTCACCAGAAAACTGAGACATACATTTCTGTTAATGATGTGCCCATTATGAATATTTGAAATATTTTCATAACATCCCAAATGTACAGAGACACAGCTCATTTTACTACTAATGTCACCAGTTACGTCTTCATTCTCTATTCATCAACACACACACACACACACACACACACACACACACACACACACATTTTTGGTTGGTTCTGGGGCTTGAACTCAGAGACTAGGCTCTGTCCCTGAGCCTCTCTGTGCTCAAGGCTAGAGCTCTACCACTTGAGCCACAGTGCCACGTCCAGCTTTTTCTTAGTAGTTTGTTGGCGATAAGAGTCTCAGAGACCTTCCTGTCCAGGCTGGCTTTGAACCATGATCCTCAGATCTCAGGCCTCATGAGTATCTAGGATTATAGCTGCGAGCCATTGGTGCCTGGCTATCACAGATATATTTTTATGTATTTACCTACTAAATACTCTGGAAGAATCAAAGTGGTCACAAACGAAAATGATAATAGTTTTCTTTTGTCCATGAATATACTGTTTTTCAGGAACTTTTGCGGTTTCTGTTTTTGTATAGCTTTGAGTAATTGTCTGGTATCTTTCATTTTAATTTGAATAATTCCTTTTAGCATTTCTTGTAGGACAAGCCTAGTGGATAAAAATTTTGTTTTGTACCTGAGAATTTCTTAATTTCCCTCTTATTTTAAAGGGCTGTCATATCAGACATAGAATTTCTTGCTGATATTATTTTTCTTTGAGCACTTTAATATATTATTCTAATGTTTTATGATCTGTTCAACTTTTGCTAGGAAATCCACTGATACTCATGGAGGATCCACTGTGCATGATAAATTCTTTCCTTTTTCTGCTCTTTAGATGCTCTTTCTTTGATTTTCAATCAACAGATCATATTATGTATCAAGGTATATCTTTTGAGGTTTGTACTACTTGGAGATCATCAACGCTTTTAGATTTCTATGAACATGTCTCTCCCCAGATCTGAGAGTTTATTTGCTAAATCAATCTCTGCTTCGTGCAATTGGGATTCTCATGATATATATTCAGTCTACTTGTTGGTATATTTTAAATCCCTTATTCTGGGTCTACTTTTCATAATTGTTTTGTTTTTGCTCCTGAGATGCAATAATTTCAAGCAATCTGTTTCCAAGTTCATTGATTCATTTGGTTATTTGAGCCTGTTATTGAAGTCATGTATGTAATTTTTCATTTCAGCTGTGCTTTTCCAGTTCAAGTGTTTGTGTTTTTTTTTTAAATATAATTTTTGGTCAACATTCTCATTTTATTCACATGTAACTCCCTTGATTTCCTCTCATTCTTTGTCTCCATTTTTCTTTTTCTCTTTTAACATGTATAAAGGTGTTGTTTTAATGTCTTTGTCTAGTAAGTATGATGTGTGTATCTTTTTCAAGGATGGATTTTAGAAATTTTCTTCGAACGGGCTTTATCTTCTCAGTTTCTTGCACACCTTGGCATCCTTTTTGGAAAAGATAAAATAACCATACTGCAGTTTATACCTACTATATAATGGAAAACCTATAAACAGCTCACTATAAAAAGTTATAGCTTTCTCATGTCTGGAAAACAGTCCTTTCTGGATATTTGTTTTTGCTGTTGATGGCTTGAGTTTTCATTTGTGTGTATCTCCCATGCATGGCTTTTTATTAAAACATGGGAATTTTCTTAGTAGTCTCGCTACTTGAGAGTTACTAGTCTCTTCTCAAAGCCTAACTGTTCTAATATAGTCCTCTTTCAATGATCGTTGTTCCTGGGTGTTTGCAGGTCTGTAGTACCCTGAATCTTTCATAAGCCATGATACTATCTCTGGTGATTTTTCCTCACTTGAGCTTGCTGTTTTTGAGTAGGAGAGCTCCAAGTTAGCTGATACACAGACCAGCTCCTTGCATGGCTTTTTCAGGTGGGCTGGACCATTGCAAGTTATGTCTAGTCTGCTCGCTCCAGTTCAGGGAAGGAAACTGGAGACCAGCAAGTCATATCCTCTAACTGTGCTGTGTCACATTAGAAAGGAGGAAAACAAAGATAAGTAAAAGTGCCACAAAATATCCTACCATTTTGCTTGTGGTTTTTATGTATCCCACTTGTTTACTGTTTGTTGATCTCTGTGAAGCAATTTAAGCCATTTTTCAGCTGTTCACTGAGCCTGGGATTCCTTAGTCTCCTTGTGGATATTCTGGGCAACTATTCCTCACTTAACCCATGATGCAGGTCCATTGAACTTAACCAGACTGAGAGCACACAGAGCAATATGGAATTCAAACCAGGTCGCTTGGCTCTAACATTCACATCCTGTTGTTTTCTTCAGGTTGTGGAGTTATTTATTCTTGAAGTTAAACTAAGAGGGATCCTGTTGTCAACAAATGTCCCTGAAGTTAACATTTTAAACTTGATTCTTGTTATTTATAATACTGCTACAATATCCTCTTCTTATACATCATTTTCCCTATGAACTTGCATAGGTCTTATGGAGGCAAGTATCCAGTGACTTTTAGTCTTTGAAAGGATGTTCAGGCCACATGCAATGACACATGCCTATAATTTCAACTACTTGGGAGGTAGAGATTGGGACACTTGTGGTTTGATCTTAGCTCATGCAAGTTAGTGAGATTCCATCTCAACAAACAAGCTAGATGTGGTGGTTCACAATTGAATGTCAGCTGTGGATCCCAGCTGTAATCCATAGGAGGTATAGGTCCAAGACTGGTACAGGAACAAAGCAAGGGATGTTATCTGAAAAAAGTAACCAGAACAAAAGGACGTGGGGATGATTTAATTGGTTGGGTGTTTACCTAGCAAGTATCAATCTAGAATACAATTTTGTCTTCAATATCATTGTCTGGAATTCAAAGGATTTGACTTATGTAAAGGGCTTAAAGGAAATCTGGACACAGCCTAAAACTTTAGTAGCCTTGAGTATACCTGCAGCATTTTCTCTATATCACCCACAGAAGTCTCCACAGCAGGCCAGTAATGACCAAAGTCTTTTCTGTTAACAATCAGTTCTGGGAACTGATCCTAATCCCATGGATTGCAGCTTCTCTGGAGTGCCAGGGCCCAAGCTTGTCTCCATCACTGGGCTATGGGAAAGAGAAATATTAGAAGTGACAGGAAAACAAGACAAAACAAACCTACACAAGAGACACATAACCATCTGACCTGGACATTTCTCCTCCCTCATCTAAGTGAAGGATAATTTTTGAAGACTATCACCCTCTTGCTTTCTTGCAGGAGAGGGTTAGCATCTTTGCTTAGGAGACGGCTTTAGAACCACTACAAGCGAGGAGTTTGTGAGTGAATACCTGCATCTGAGGTGTCATGTGATATCCAAAACTATAGGCTGGATGGGAGGTATGGGCTTCTGGAAGGTGATAAAACCAGCTCCTCTAGGCACAGGAAATGGACAGTTTTCCTTGCATAATACTCCATAATACTTTTGGAATACTCCAGAAACAGGACCCAGCAGCTGTTTCCAGCTGGCTGCAAGATGGCCTGCTGATGTAGGTTACTCTGCCCCCAGCCCAGTGAGGCACAAGTTTACCCCATATGTCTTCCTGAACATAAACTGTATTGCCATCCTTGAGCACACTCAGCCCAGACTCTCAGTGAGCGGAGGTTGGAGTAGAAGGGCTGGATGAACAAATCATAGGCTGAGCTCAGGAGTTAGCAATGGCTTCACAGAGGCTAAAAGGATGTGAGCGGTCTCTGTGACAGGAGACATCTGAGGACAAGGATCTGGGAGCTAAGGAGCTATTCTAACCATCACAGAAATGTTTTTACATTTCTCATAGACACATCACAGAAAATATTGTTGTATAAGATTTGACAGCCTGGCCCCATGCAGAGCTATGCCAAAGCATATTTTGAAAACTCTTCTCTTGAAGGAGACATGATGGGGTGGGGGGAATACAAAATGCAAATTTGGAGCACATAATATTCTTCAAATATATCCTGTGCATATGAAATTGTCACAATTTTGTACAACATTTTGTACAATGTAAATAGCCTAATTAAAATGTCTATGTGTAAAAAATTTAGAAAGCTTTTTCTCTTCCCATCACACACACACACACACACACACACACACACACATACATATACAGATGGGAACAAATATCATATTATGTGAAAATGGATCCAGGTAACTTGAGGGGATGAATATAGCTGGGAAAGTTAGAGAACAGGGGAAAGGGTGACAGTTATCAAGATGCATTGTACTTATAAACTGATTTACTGAATTCAAACCAGTTTGAACAACAACTTAAAAACAATAGTCATAAAAGAAAATCTTAAAAAAATATCAGATTTCATGTTCTGTCAGTGATGAAAGCTACCACATCATCACCAGGCCCTTATCCTCTGCCTAAATGTCTCCTGCCCTAAAATAATTTGACTTTTTGCTAAGTCTTCCTGTGAACTAAATATCTATAGTGTTTAAATCATGTCAGTAAAACCATTTACACTCAAGAAAATGCAAGATGACAAATCTAAGAATGTTCTGCAAACACATATACCTGCAAAAAGCTGCATTTCTTAGCATTAACGGTGAAGAATTGACAGAACTCTTTGGTCCTCATCATTCCAGGTATTTTTTTGTCTGACTCTTAGGGGAGTATACATTTACAGTAGAAAATGAAAACTATTCTGAAGGAAATAAAATCACCCTTACCTAATTTCAGTGAATCCTGATGTTTAACACCACTGGGCACTGTCACTTGAGTACATGCCAAATTAAAGAATTAAAGTAAACTAGAATAATACAACAGTATGATGCCATTGTGCTTCCAAACTTACTTAACATGTAGCAAATTCCTTCCCATAACACACAGTATTTCTCTCCAATGCTGTTTCTAACAGGGTGTTTATGTTAAATCATATGCAGCACCAGCATTTAATCTCTGCCATATCAGTGACAAAAGTGGCTCTTTCTAAATTTTCAAAATTCTAAATAAAGCAATGATAAACATTCCTGGATGTGCATGTTTGCATTTAGTTTACTCCTTTCTCAGTATTAGGATGAGTAGGCTATAATGCACGGATATAGTAAAGGTTTGCCGGCACCTCCCATTCATCCTTCAGAAACATGGTGCAATTCAGCTTCCTGTGGAAGTCTAAGCACCTGTGCCCAGTCCAGAGGCCCTGGGGCTTCTCTTCTTGTTTCCTTAAGGATCAGTAAAGTGAGATGGTCAGTCATGTGTCACCCTGAGAGGAGGCAAAGGACAGAGGTGAGCACATTTCATAGTCCCAGAAGGAGGCCACTGAATGCTTTGCAGGGCCATGGAATAGTATTAAGTTTTAAGTCAGGTGACTGAAGATAGGAATGAGTGATGAACTTGGGCTACTGCTTTCATTTTAGTTTCCATGAGAAAGATAAGGCAAAATAGAATAAGTGATTTAGGATTGGTAAATTGGAATCATTTTCATGGGCTTTTGGTTATAGAGTGGTGCATGATACTAGGCTGATTAAGGCAGGGAGCTGTTGTTTCTTGGAGTGCATAAGCTGGAAAGTAAAGGAGTATCACCATATATTGGTTATTCATCAACAACCTGCCTTGGGCTCTTTTTTTTTTTGGAGAGTGATTTATTAGTGAAGCAGAATTATACCTGAAGGGATGATGCAGGCAGTTCAGGTTAATATTGACCAAGCTACTGGAAAGCTACTGGGACTTGGGGCTTATCCAGTAGATGGGGGTACTTGATGAAGTGAAATCAGGCTCTTCCTCTTGTAGTTCTGCACTTGTGGTTTGATTACTGCACAGAGGCTGTGGTAAAGTGATAAGTAGTAAGGTATATAATTTTGAGTCTGATTCTCTTGCTGTTCCTAGCTTAGCTTTGATATGGAGACAGGGCTTCATAGGGTGAACCTGGGTCACAATCATTAATCATCAGCTGAGAGTATGGGCCATTATGTCAATTATTTTAATATGGCATGTTTTAGACTGGGACATTTTCCTGTTCCTGCTCTATCTATCTATCTATCTATCTATCTATCCATCCATCCATCTATCATCTATCTCCCTCCCTATCTATTTATTTGCCTCTGTTCCCCCTCTCTAAAGCTCAGGATCCTAGATTCCTTAACAGTCAAAGTCCATCTGGTTATTTCCTGCTGATAACGAGTGGCAGGGGAACTCAGAGCACAGAAGAATTAGGGTAGGCACTCTCTCTCTCTCTCTCTCTCTCACTTTCACTCTCTTTCTGAATGAGTTTGTCTCCATTAGTAAGTCTGGGAGGAGCTTTTCATATTAGGAGTAGGTGATAGAATCAGATCTGAGGTCAGACTAAAATCCTTTCTTTATGAGGTTTGTCCGTGGTGTTTGGATTTATGCGTAAAGCCATCAATGCTTAGCTTCTGAGTGCATTTAGTTCAGGCAGAACTGAAAGGTGCTTTCTCCACGGATTCCCTTAGTAATCTTGGAGATGACTAATGAGACAGATAAATAGCAATAAATTTGACCCCATGGGGTGTTGAGTCAAGGTGAAAAACAGGTCATGTGTCACAAAATATGCAGAGCACCCACACCCAAACCAGGAATGGTAAGTGAAATCTCAGGAAATGTTTAAGAACTGACCACCATTCCAGAAAGCTAGGAATCTATTGGTGCTTTTTGCTGCAGAAGCAACTCAGAGAGGCCCATGTCCTATAGTCTTGAAAGAGAGTAGACAGATGGGTGACCAGAAGGCAGTTCTACAGCCAAAAAAGCAAGAATAGGCTTCACCTTGACCAGATCCAAGTCACAGTACCAACATGGTTCCAAACTGATGTGTTGGGATATTCCAAATGTTCTTCGGTTGTCAGGAACAACACCCATAATTAGAACATTGCTCCAGGTGCAGCAAACAAACTCCACACACAGAAGATAGGAAGGGAGCAAAACAGAATTATACTTTGAGGGGTGAGATGAGCAGTTAAGGTTAAAGTTAAGGACTTTAGTTAAGGACTCTCTAGGTCCTTTACTATTTCTAAAAATTGGCCAACCCCAGGAGAGGTAATATCTCTTTAGCCACAAAGAAAGGTGTGAAATAGCCTACTGTACAGAAACTAAATATATAATTTGAGAGAGGTTAAATGTGTGGATGACCCCTGCTCTCACATCTGACCTGGAACTTGTAAAGTCTGTATGTGTAGGCCAGAGGAACAAATCTCCATTCTATAATGACTTAGCAGACAGTTTCCACTAGACTTGATGCTAGAATTTGTAGCCTGTAGGTAATCTGAGCTATCACTGTTAAGAGGCAACATACAAGATGTTTTTGCTGGCCTTGTAAATTAACTAAAAGTTGGAAATGAGCTATGACTCAAGTAGTTGTCAGCCTTGAGTGAAAAAGCTATGGGATAGCACCCAAGCTCTGAGTTCAAACCCTAGTACTGGTGCACGCATGCACGCACACACACACACACACACACACACAAACACACACAAAATTTAAGTAAAAGTTCCCCACTTTGCCTCTGTGTCCTTTGATCTGAGACATACCCTGTGGTAGTCACTCTGCAGTCACACTGGAGTCCAAGAAGAATGGAATAAACATTTTTTGACAGAGGGTAAACTGTCCTTCCAAGAGCAATGATATTTTACATCTTAAAGAAAATAGTCACAAGCTCAGAAGATTACCCACCAGGCAACTTAGTACATGTTCCATTCCAGTGGTATAGTGATAACAACTTCTCCGAAACTCCTCCAGAGACAAAGACTAAATAACAGTCAACCAGGCCATCCTTGGATCAAGACTATTTTAACTATGCATACTTTTCTCCTTCCCTGTCCCCATTTCTTTGTATTTAACCTGAAGCCAATTTCTGCATCGCTGGAGACAGCTGAAGATGCACTGAAGTGCTATCTTTGTATAGCTGTCATATAATAAATCTCCTTTCTCTGTCTTTTACCATGTCTCTATTTGGTATATGGCTGGACCTAATGTGGGACTCTTGGATTTGGGGCCTAGAGTCTAAACATCTGATGTCATCATCAATATCTCCTGAGTGGTAACAATGAAAGACAAGCACTTTTCCTTCCAAATTCATACTAGGTGTTGGTCTAGAACTGTACTCTTCCTGCTAATTGATGCTCACATTGTATTTCTCTGGTTTGGGGTGCTACAAAGTGGAGCAGTAAAAGAGGAGAATACAGGATGGGTGGATGTGCAGGAGCTGGTTAGAAGATCATCCCAGTATTGCTTTGCCTGTGCTCTCTCTTTACCAGGTTTGGGTTTTTTTCAAGAGTCCAGTCAACTAGGGGAAACTCTGGTGTCAAAGGACTGAAGACTTCCCTCCTTACAGGGGTCAGGACAAACTATTATAATAAGCAAGGTATATCACAAGACCTTTGTCAGAGATGATGGTTGTTACATATCCTCCTGGCTTCAAGACAGTGGGAGAATTGGAGTGACAAGGGTTCTGTGGGTGAACTGAGCTTAGAAAACAATGGGGCTAGTGTGTAAGGAGGCTAACAAAAGAAGTACGAATAACAGTAATGAGAAAGGCAATAATTATGAAGCATCTCACTGCACCAAGCATAATAGTCTTCCTTGAACATGATGGGGTGGATGGGTTACTCCAAATTACTTCAAACAACAACAGTCCCTCATGTGTAGCTGTAAATGTTGTCCTGACAACCTCAAGTGGTAAGGCAGGGCAGGTGGCAATTCTATCTCTAAGTTAAGGAAAATGACACATAGAAGAGTTCTATCATTGTGTTCAGGATCCTATGACCAGATTTGAATGCAGATAGGAGTAAGCCAACTTTCTTCTACCTTAGCCCCAAATTCCTTCCTAACATGAATTGTTATTTCAAAACCACAGCGTGTTTGCTTTGTGGTTTTACTGAGTCTGTAAAAGTGATGAGAGTTACTGATCACACTTGGCTGGAGTTTGTATAACCTGAATCTTTCTCCTACATAGAGTCACCCCCAACAGAAGAACTCTCTATCTGAGGTAGACAGAAAGGGTCCTTTCTTGTCTTTAATAGCAAAGATGGTGGACTGTGACATCAGGTATTCTGAAGTGAGAATCAGTTTCTTTTTTTGGCTTCTAATAGACCTCTTACTTGAGCGACATGCAGAGTTGCTGCCCTGTGGGAATGACAAAGTTTCTGGTTGAGATTTTCCAACAGAGCCATATCTATCAGCCCCATCCATTTATCTACCTGTCCATTTGTTTGTCTGACTGTCTGTCCATCCTTTTTCACCCATCCATCCACTATTTATTCAACTATTTACTGAATTTCTGGTATTAGGCAACTCAAAAATAAGCTTATGTTATATCAATCAAGATAATCCTGGTGGGTGTGGCAGAGCTGGTGAACTTAGACTGTACAAGTGGACTTGAGGTGCCCATTTTATTTCCTGTTTCCACTAGAGATTGTCTGGAGGGCTCTGATAATGTCATTCTTACATTGGCATTCTGGCTAGTGGAATAACCTAACTACTGCCTAGAAACACTGCTGGTCAGAGAGTAGGGGAGCTCTTGAAACAACTGAATACTCTGGCTTATGAGGAACAGCTTTTATTTCCATCATGAGCCATCCAGCCCCATTGTTGCCCCTTTCCAGGGCAGCAGGGAGACCGATCCTTGCCTGAATCCGGAGACAGAGAGTAGCTGATGTTTGTTACACAGCACTATTGACCACAGGTGGCCACTCTTACCTATAGACTGCTGTTTCTATTCTCTTGATGATGAGACAGTGACGCATTTTTTACTGAAACCAGGAGAGCTGTTCTTTGGTCTGGGGCTGGTGCTTGCATAAAGATAAGCTTTTTAAAAAGAAGGCCACAGTTTGGTAAACTTCACCACCTGGAAATAGTTTCCCTCAGGCAGCTTAAATATTTCTTTGTTTCAGATGAGGGAGATAGAAGGGAGACAGGAGGGAAAAGGCAAAACAAAATGAAATGCACGCACACAACCCGAAACAAAACACAGCTGGAGCCTCCCTCTTTTCCATCTCTGCCTTTGTCCCTCCTTTCCCTCTTTCTTCCCAGACTATAAGGCCATTTGCTTTGTTTGGGTCATTTGAAGCGACCAGTGATTTCCCAACTTCGGCAAAACCAGAATATCAACTGGTGGTTCCTTTGAAAACTTTAATTTATTTAAGTAAAATTTTGGTCCCTTATTTTCTGAAAGCTGAGGCCTTTGTTCTCTGTGCCTAATGCTTTATGATTTCATACTTGGTCACAGGAAATTCCCCTTCTGGAGGTATCTGCAAAATGCCTTGCCTCATGGGCTTGGGAAGGACAGAGCAAGGTCTCTAGGCCACTTACCAAGTGGCCTCAGGTCCATTGCTGCTGCATGAAACTGCTTAGAGACGCATGTTAGGAGCCAAAAACCCCAGCTCCGGGCCATCTCTAGCAGCCACTTGCATTCCTCACGCAAGTCATAAATTGAGCCATGATTGGCTGTTCTCTTCCTCTGTGAATATGTCATTTGCTGTGGCAGCCAGAGGTCTCCTGGCTTCAGAGAGACAGGAAAAAAATGTAGAAGGGTTTAGGACCAAGTGCTACTCTTCCCCCCATGGTGATCATCTCAGATTCTATGGCTTTGGTTGTCAGATTCTTAGAAGAAGGAAACCTCCACCAGAGTGATTGCCTATGGGGATGAGGGGCCTTTCCTGATGGGTACACTCTGTCCTCAGCATGCAAGTTCTAGGCTTCCAAAGAGAGGCAGGTGTGGTGTAGGTAAAATGAAGGGTTTCCTTAGGTGCTTGGTATCTGTGACCAAGATAGATGGGGATCTGGAGTCACTCTTCTTCCTAAGTCTTTCACAGCCAAGAACCTGGCCGATTTCATACAAGGTCTGAGAAGGAAAAGTCAGCATGCGCCTCCCCATTGGTCCTGAACTGGGCTCACTGCCCCAGGCATCTCTGTGCCACCATGATCTTGACTGGAGGAAGCCAGACACTGCTGATGGCTGATGTCATTCCCACACAGTGAGGGTGAGGGCATTCTGGGTCTCCCAGAAGCAGCCTGTAATTCTGAAAATTGCCTTCCACCAGCTCTCACTACTCTGGCAAGCCCCCTCCTCACCCGTATCTCTGACCTAGAGGATGGAGCTCCTGGGCTGGGCTGTCCCTTGAGTTGAACTGGATCTGGCTCTGTTGACCTTTAACTCCACAGGTATAGCTTTTCCATCTGTGAGGAAATTTCTCCTATGTATGTGAGTGCGCGCATGTGCATGCACACACACACACACACAATATGCAGCACACAGAGAAAAGTGTGCACACAGAAACATGCTTGTACTCCATACTCAAAGAGTCACCACACATACATCACACAGAGGAACATGACCCCCAAAACACACAACATACATCCCACACAGATTTCACACAGAAACACACGCCCCCATACCTAAGTATAATGCACAAACCCATGCACATAAAATGCGTACACCAATGCTATTCTTAAGCACTAAAATACACACATCATACAATCATTCCTATGGACCCACTACATAATGCTCCCAAATATAATCTATCCCCTTGTTCACATATAACAGACATCTACATTTTAAGGTCAGTCAAGGAAAGCTTGCTGGCCACAAAGAGATCAGGGGAGATGTTGGCAGGAACTTCAGAAAGGCTTCAGTCAGCCCAAGGACATGTCTTAGGGAACTTCCAGGCCCTCAACCACACATCATTGTGCTTCTTGGAAAGGAAGAGACAGAAGGCTTATTCCTAGTGCATCTTTGTTAATCAAGTGGTCTTCCCATACCATTGTGGGATTGGACAGTAGGTGGTGATGGGGGTCGTGGAGATGCCAACGGCTCTTAAATGGTGCTGTCCGGCCTTGCCTGACTTGTGACTGACCTCAGGTAGACCTAGCATTCTCTTCTGTTTTTCCTTTAACCACTGCCTAGGTGGAAATTCATTGAGCCAGGCTCATTGGGAAAGCATCCTATCTGTTGTGCTGTGTGCAGCTGCTCTGGGAGCCATGAGCTGTCCTCAGACACCCTCAGGAAGAGAAGGCTGCCTTTACTCCCTGGGTAGGAACATCGCCAAGGAACACTCTGGGTTCCTGGGGAAGGCCTGCTTTAGGGTGTCTGGGGTGAGCTGTCTTCCTGGGTGGCTCTCTACAGCCCTCTAACCTCCACCCAGTGCAGCATGGAGCTTCAGCACGCTGTGTGTGGTCTTGGATTTGAAGAGATTGAGTGAGGGGGCTTGGCAATGAGGAAAGGTCCCACTTGGAGAGTCACGTGATCCATCCAGCAGCTGCCCTGGTCCCCAGCCCTTGCTGTGACCCAGCTGATCCCTTGGAAAGGCTTGCTCAAGATGGGGCTCCAGAGGTACCCATGTGCAATTTTATCTAGATAAGAAGGATAATATTTGAAAGGCAAAACAGATCAGGACTTGACTTAGTCCATTCTTGTCATGGTGCCGTCATGGGGGCCTCTCCAGGGACCAGGCCCTGTCACCTCTGATGGTAGCTGTGGATCAGTGATTTCCAGAGCTCTATAACAATGTCTACCCAGGGCACACAGGGATCTTGTCTTCACCTTGAGGCTATTCCCATACTCTCTGCCAATCCTGCTGTAGGGATCAACCTTTGGTATTTGCAATAAGTACCTTTGAGCTTTTCCTTGTAAGATGAAGCGTGCTCCATGTGGAGCAACACTTCTTTCAGGGAGGACAAGGCTTGTCACCTGTCCACAACATCCCAGGGGAAAACTCACCCATAGGAAGAGATGGTGCCAGAGGAACCCTTGGTTGCAGAACTGGGTTTTGAGAAATTAATAGGAGTCCCTGGGTTGGGTGAGAAGGGGAGAAAAGATGACTTTTGTATAACCTGTTCACTATGCTTGGGAAATAGGGCAGCTGGGCCTTCAGGAAGGATAGGTGGGTCTGATATGAGTACTCCGGGCTGTTATTTCACAATTTTTCATGCATTTCCTTCTCAGCCCATCATAAGATAAGCCAGGTCCTGTTCAGTTTCCAGAGTCCTTGCTGTTTAACCACATCTAGTCCTCTGTGTTCTCAGTCACTTTGGGATCTTTCCACCAGGTAAACTTATCCATTTGTGTAGCCAGCCCATGCCCCATATTCCAAGCTGTAAATTTGGAACCAGCCAATGTTTATGGGAGGCCAATTACAGTTTTGTTCTTATGAAATGGGCTTGCTAAGCCCAATTCCAGTTGGGAAAACAGAGGTACAAGGATTATAACTTGGCCAGTATTGCTGTGGTCACACATATAACCCCAGATACTTAGGCAATAATCAAGAGGATCATGGTTTAAGGTCAGCCCAGGCCCACCCTTCCCACCCCCACCCCCACTCCTCCCCAAAAGTTGTTGAGATCCTCATCTCAACAAAAAATCAAGTTGTGGTGGTTCCTACATGTACTCCAAGTAGTGGGGAGACTTAGGTAGGAGGATTATGGTCTCTGGATGACCCAGGGGGGGAAAAAAAGCATAAGACCCTCTTTGGAAAGTAACTAAAACAAAAGAGGACTGTGAACATGGAAGAAAACACCTGCCTAGAAAGCTTGAAGCTGTGAGTTCAAACTCCAGCAGAGAGAGAGATTGTGATTATAACTTGCTCAAGGTCAGAGGGTGAGTCTTTATAGCCTGGTTCTTGGTAAAAAGTCTGTCTTTTTGTCTTTTCTGAAATCATGCATACCTATGGAGATGACACTGTCAATAGAAGTAGCCATTGTCCCTACAAGTCCAGATTCAGAGAGCTGAGACAGTCATGCCCAGATCTGTGTTGTTTTTTTTGCCAGTCCTGGGCCTTGGACTCAGGGACTGAGCACTGTCCCTGGCTTCTTTTTGCTCAAGGCTAGCACTCTACCACTTAAGTCACAGCGCCCCTTCTGGCCGTTTTCCGTATACGTGGTGCTGGGGAATCGAACCTAGGGCTTCATGTATGGGAGGCAAGCTCTCTTGCCACTAGGCCATATCCCCAGCCCCTGTTTTTTTTTTTTTTTTTGAAGGCAGACACTGTGTGCACCTTCTAATACTTATTCCTCATAAATTGATGCTCTTCAGGTGAGAAGACTGAGAATTGATGACTTACCCCAGTCTTTGGGAGCCTTGTTCTGTCTGCCAGCAAGGACAAGACAGTGCCAAGAAGAATCTTGTTGAAGGATCCAGATCTGCCCACTACACTGCTGCTGCTGAGTGACTGGATCTTGCCATTGTTTCCCTAAGAGACAGGAGAAGAAGAAGAAGAAGAAGAAGAAGAAGAAGAAGAAGAAGAAGAAGAAGAAGAAGAAGAAGAAGAAGAAGAAGAAGAAGAAGAGGAAGAAGAAAACCAGCAACCCACAGCTCCTTGCCTGCCAGTTTTACTGCTCTCTTCAGCCCCAATAATCATCTAGCTTGGCTCTGGCTTTGAGACATATAGGCACATCATCTGTGAATTGGCTGTGCTGCATTGCTGAGGAAAGAGCTCCTTATAGCTGAGGGCACTCAAAGGCCAGTGCCATCTTGTTCCATCTCTAACCCTTTCTTCTTCTTCAGGGAAAGCTGGATGTGTCATCTCATACACTGGTCTTCTCCTCTTGTGCCTTTACAACTCTTTCAGAAGCCCTGTGGGGTATGCAGATATTGCAAGTAATGGGCAATTCAGGCATGATATGGGTTGAGTGGTATGGATGACCTAGCAAGTTACCTTATAGGAAGGAGAGATTTGAACACATTGACTCTGTAGATATAAAGGTAATCCTTTTGTGATTAACGTTAGCAGTCATCATCACATTTTATAGCTGGAATGGGCCTTAGCTAGCATTTAGTCCATTTTCTTACTTTCATTGAAATATGTTACATAGAAAAGGCCAGATCTTTTGTAGAAAGCAGAGAGCTAATGGAAGAGAGTAACTGGAAGAGCAGGCAGAGCCCACAGGAAGGCTGGGGACTAGCATTGCTGGGCACGGGAAGGACGTGTTTCCAGAGGAGTGAGGTTGCTCAGGTAAATATGAAGACAGAGGAAGCTGGAGGGGAAGTGTGCCTGCTACCCTCCACTATCCCTTGAGAGTGACTTCCTGAACTGTGATGCTGAGGCATGCAGGAAGAAGAGGCTGGAGAAGAGGCTGTGCACTTATCAGACTTCTCTTTGCCAAAATAATACCAGGCAGATGCTGTGATGGGGAGCGGGCAGGACCTCTATCAAGTATGCACAGAGATCACCACTATGAAGGGATGGGGGAAGACACTAGATGGGGTGGAAGGGAAAGTAGACTCTGATGCTATCTCTGTTGAGACCCCAGCCTGTGCTAGGGACTCTGTGGCTTGGAGGATTTCTCAAAAGTGTCTTAACATTAATGAGTCTTTGGTGGGTGTTCCTTTGGATAAGGGGCTCCTCCAAGCCCAGGCAAGGCTCTCCCACGCTGGACATACAATGAGGGCTCTTAAGCTGCGCCTAAGCCTTTCATTCCTAAAAGAAGGCCAAGGTTGCAGAACAATGTCCTCCACACACCTCTCAGGAGCCTGATATTTTCTAGGCAAGCACTCTACTGCTTGACCCATGTCCCCAGCCCTTTCACTGTGTTTTCTTTTTTAGTTTGTTTCTCTGATAAAGTCTCAGGTTAGATTGGGCTGGGCTGACTTCTAACCATGATCCTCTTTTCCCTTGCCTTCTGAATAACTGGGACTATAGAGATGCATCATCATGCCTGTCCTCTTATTTTCTTTAAAGCAGTCACTCTTCTACCATGCTTCTCCTCATCTCTCATGTGTGAGTTCCCTCCACCAAAAGTGAGTGAGTGCCTGGTCCCTTGGGAGTGCCTGGTCCTCACAGACCTTCATCAAAGCAACAACCAGGGTTGCTACCTAATTGCCTGTTTGTCTTAAACAGAGAATAAATAAATGGATGAAGTTGTGTCCTTTTTTGTTATCCATTATTCCTGGTTTGCTAGTATGGGCTTTGTGTGAAACAACTCAAAACCTACCATTGCCTGCTTAGATGTGGCTCGTCATTCCTCCTGGCTCTTCATCAGCCCTAAGAGGCCTACTGTCATAGGATCCCTGCTCAGTGCTGGGAGAGTTCTCCTCTGGCACCCACTGGACTTGCTCTGCTCCATCCCACTGGTCTATTTTCTGTTCTTTGCCTCTGGGTCCTTGAGTTCCCAGCCCTCTACACCTACAAAGCCCAGCATAGGGTAATTTCAGCTACCTCACTATAATGTCAGATCCCGGCTCAGAAGTCGTTCTTTTTCTGCCTGCCCTGCTTAAGTGGGTCCACAGAGTTCCTAGTTCATGCTAGCCCTAGAACAGAACTCTTTTTTTGGGGGGAGGGGGTACTGTTTGCTTTTGTGGCTGTCTGTCTAGCACTCTTAATCACAGGTCCTGCAAGCACAGGGCTTTATCTGTCATCTCTGTGTCTTCATTCTCAGCCTTCACAACAGTGCTTGACCTGGCACACAATGGGCCCAGGAGTGGCTGAATGGATGTTGGCTTGCAATGAGCAAAGCATTCTATGCATTCCAAGATAAAACAAAGCCAGGTCAACTGGCATTATGAGCCCAGGTCCTATTGTCTGGCTTTCTTGGGTTATTCAGGGAATTTTCCACATGGTTGATGCTGAAACATACAAATACATTTACAAAAGCAAAATGTGGCTCTTAGACATAGTTCCAAAGAGCATTAAAGCAAATATTTCAGTTTTCTGGAAATAAATACATCACATAAACATTGACCTTTTCCTAAGTGACCAGTCCAAGTGCACAGCTCATTCTAGGCATAGCTCAGGAAGCCTCAGGGGCCACATGGGTCCAGAGCCATGTTGGCCTTTCATGCATCATTGTGCTTTTATGAATGGAGAGGTTTCTTTTTCTTTGAGCTCTTTCTATTTTTATTTCCTCCACTCTCTAGGCACTTTCATAGAAGGCTATAGTTTTTGACATTGTCTTGATGCTGAGCAGTCACTGGCTCATCTATGCTCATCCACCGCTTCATCCTCCTTGGCCTGAAGCTTTAATATGGCCTGGTCTAGCCTGGTAATGGCTGGTAACTTCCTTGTATAGTGTCAGGGCCAATACATGTGCTCATGCTGGAGGTATGGTGTCCCCAGTGGCTTCTGAGGCCTGAGTTTGGTGTGGAGTGATGGGTGAAAAGAGTGTCTGGAAGGGAGGGGGATGTAGGCATATTCCAGAAAGATCTGAGTGCTGCTTGGCTCTTCCCAAAGCATCATTACCTATAATCCATGTCTTCCTAGTGGAACAAACCCAATCTCCATCCTTAAAGTCGTTTCTTTCTTCCTAGTAAAGGTTAACTCTGGTTTGATCTGGTGAGAAAATATAACTCTTTCTCCCCCAGCATATATATAAATGTATATCCTAAAAAAATTGGTAAAAGCCTCCTTTGTAAAGCTGAATATGACTCTGAGGCAAGAGATAAAGAGAAGCAAAGACAAGGGGGCAGTAAGAAAGGGAACAGTGGAAAGGGTGAGCAGAGAGTAGGAGGAGCGTGGGGAGGAGGGAAGAGATGGCAGCCCACACAGGCCACTCCTCCAGAGTAAACAGGGAAACTCATACCACAGACCCACACTGTGGCCAGCAGGATGGATCATGGAATAATATTTGTTTATCAGATAGCTCAGGAATGTGTGTTCTTTTTCTCACAGCTGATGGAGGCCTTTGCCCTTGGAAAATGTCCCAAATGGATAGAGCTGGCAGAGGCAGCAAACCCTTTGAGCAGCCAAGGCCCCACCCTGGCCATAGCCTGCTGCAGCCTGCTGCTCTTGCTTCGGGTAGGAGGTGTCCCACTCCCCACCCCCACCTCCCTGCCATGCTCACATAATATCCCTAGCAGTGCTACCTGTGACAGGCAGCTTCAGCTTATGCCCAGGAACTCCCTGAAGTTCTAGAAAGGGGCAAGTTGTGGCTTAGGAAAACAACTGAGTTCCATCTTGTCAGTGCAAGACTATTTTCCCTGGAAGGACTGTGGAACTTGAGTGTTTGGCTTTCTACTCTCTCTCCTTCTGACTTCTCTGCCACCAAACAAGCCCCAGAAATGAAGGAAGAAGCAAGGAAGTTATCAACTTCCTGCAATTTAGGAGTGGATTGGTGGACCCTGTATTCCTGGGTGGTCACAGGGGACCTAAGTCAAGTAGAATCCCCATATTACAGCCTGGTTGCTTCTGCTGTGACTTCTCAGTGTAGGTCCAACCCGGTCAAGATTAGAAGAACTATCAGGGTTTACCCCTGACAGTTTTCCTCAAACCTCATTATGCATTAGAATAATCTGGATTAAGTCCAGGTGCCCAGAGGTCAGAATCTCTGGGGCGGAAGTCTCATCAGCAACATTTAAAAAGTGTTGCAGATGATTCTGGTTTGTTGACAAGGCTGAGTGAGCTGTATGGCTTTTCAGGAAGAAGAAGAATCATGGCTGCTCCCAACCTTGCCTTTCCAAGGCATTGTATTGCTGTGTGGATCCCATTGTCGTCGTTGCAGGCGTCTGCTGCTCTTCCCTAGGCAGCAGCAGGGTTTCTGTCCTGGTTTACTTGCTCTGTTCCATCTCTCCTACATCCTCTCTGGTCTCATCCTTACACAGAAGAGGAATAGGGTAATAGGAATGACGATAGTGTCACCGTCATTTGTTGAGTGAAGAATGGGTTCGTGAAACCAGTCCAGTGAGAAGGTTCTCCCTTGATCACCCAAATACTCACCTGGTCTCCAGTATCCAGAAATCTCCTGTCAGACCCATCCTCATACCCACAGAGCACATGAGGCTAAGCTAATGTGGGTCCATTTGTATCCTCCCCAGGCTGCTGGCCTGGAGTTGTATGAAGTGTTATCTTTGTCTCCTCAGAGCTGCCCATCTAGGACAGCTTTTCTAATCAAGACACTGCCCTCCCTTCACTTCTCTGGGATCTTGTTAAAACTTGTGGCCTTATCTGTTGACTGTCCTCCATAAGACTCAGTTGATACTCTGGAAGATTGGGTATACTTTTTAAGAAATTGTCTAATATAATTGTGTGCCAAATTAATTAGACAAGGGAAGATAATGGGGAGGGAGTATAATATTGTCCTGGAAAACAATCAGTTACAGTCACAAAAGATCAGTGTGATTTGTGAGTGGGCACAAAGGCAATTCCAAAGCTAGAGAAGAGACAAACACAAAGAAATAGCCAGGCAAGACTGGCTACCATGTGCTAGGCACTTGAAGGCTTTCTTTTTATGGCCTTTGTGAGAACAAAGAAAAGGGCCTGGTGACAGGCAGTGAGGGCAAAGGCCCCCTCCTAGAGAGGTTCTGCATTCCTCAGCATGTCCTTGAACAGTCCTATATGTGGACCCCTATACACCATATCACGATAGCCTCGAGCAGTTGTGCATGCAGGCTCCTGGGTATTGCATTATGACCCTTTGTTTCTAGGAGATCTGAACACGAGCAGTAGAATGACTAGACTCCAGAGGTATGAGCCAGAAGAGACCTCCAGTCAAAAGTGCTAAAGGACACATGGAGAGCTGGTATAGGCTGCATGGAGTCTGATTGGATGTGAGGACTGTTATGTCCCATGGGCTGTCCAATGACCTTGAGAGTCACATAGCTCTCTCCTTGAGTTACTTTAATAACTTGTATACAACACACCCTAGGAAGTGCCCTTCCTTGAGGTCCCTCCCATCTATCAGGAGCTCTTACCTTTCTTCAATAAATATTTGCCATTTTTATTCCTCCCTGTGTCCATGGATTCAATTATTCAAGACCCTAAAGACATAGGACCTGATCCAAGTGTTACAGTTTTTCAGTATCATTATCACAGGAGGACACCTACCTGAGACCCATTCATCCCAAATGGGATGGGGTCAGGAACTGGCCCTGACCTTGGAGGAGAGGTTGGCCAGTCAGGTCCAAGAGGAGAGAATGTGTAGAATGCTCCAAACCCACAGGTTGTCTCAGGCTGGAGCAGTAGCAAGATCAGGCCAGTAGAGGGCACAGTTGTTCCCCTTGCTGTTCTTTTCTTTTTCTTTTTTCTTTTTCCAAATTTTTATTATCAAACGGATGTACAGAGAGGTTACAGTTTCATATGTTAGGCATTGGATACATTTCTTGTACTGTTTGTTACCTTGTCCCTCATACCCCCTCCCCCTTACCCTTTTCCCCCCTGAGGTGTTCAGTTCACTTACACCAAACAGTTTTGCAAGTATTGCTTTTGTAGTTGTTTGTCTTTTTTTTACCCTGTGTCTCTCAATTTTGGTATTCCCTTTCAATTTCCTAGTTCCAATACCAGTATACACGGTTTCCAATATACTCAGATAAGATTACAGAGATAGTGTAGGTACAACCACAGGAAGGTGATACAAGAACATCATCAATAATAGAAGCTACAGATACACATGGGACGTTGAAAGTAGTTACAACTGTGATGTAACAATTGTCTCCATAACATGGAGTGCATTTCACTTAGCATCATCGTAGGTGTTCATAAGGGTATATCTATTGGGCCTTGTGATGCTCTGCTATGACTTGCCTAAACCTGTACTAATTATTCCCAATAAGGGAGACCATAGAGTCTGTGTTTCTTTGGGTCTGGCTCACTTCACTTAGTATAATTTTTTCCAAGTCCTTCCATTTCCTTAATGGGGCAATGTCATACTTTCTGATAGAGGCATAATATTCCATTGTGTATATGTACCACATTTTCCTGATCCATTCGTCTACTGAGGGGCATCTGGTTTGGTTTCAGCATCAAACTGCAGAGCTTCTGCACGGCAAAGGACATAGCTCGCAAGATAAACAGAAAGCCCACAGACTGGGAGAAGATCTTTTCCAGCCATTCAACGAACAAAGGCCTCATATCTAAAATATATGCAGAACTAAAAAAATTACCCTCTTCCAAAACAAAACCGCAAAGAACCAATAGCCCCCTCATCAAGTGGGCTAAAGACTTACAAAGAGACTTCTCTGATGAGGAAATGAGAATGGCCAAGAGACATATGAAAAAATGCTCTACATCACTGGCCATAAAAGAAATGCAAATCAAAACAACATTGAGATTCCATCTCACCCCAGTAAGAATGTCATATATCAAGAAAACTAACAATAACAATTGTTGGAGGGGATGTGGCCAAAAGGGAACCCTTACTGTTCTGACCTCCCACTTTCTAGATTGTCAGAGCCTCTAAGGCCTGACAGAAGCCAAGTGGAAGCAAAAATATCCCAAAGGGCATTTCACAACAAAGACTTCATCAGCAAAAGGGTCCCACCAAAGTCCATTGAAACACTCCATGAATAGGTAGTGGTAGCCTGACACACTCTGAGACCATGGAGAAGACCCTTCCTCAATGGTTCATCTGTGTATGGCCCATGTGGAGGACAGCAATCCACAGGAAGCATTTTCATGTTGATGGAATAATTGTGACTTATGGCACACTTGACATGATGCCAGGCACTCTGGCACCCAGATGTTGAGGCCCATTCCGGGTATAGGGTGTGCCTGGTGAAGCAGACAGACATGAATGCAACATCACAAGATGTCTTGAAAATTACAAATGTGACTCGCACAATTTAAGAAAAAGGTGATGGGACAGAATGCTTGGAGGTGTCTTTAGACAAGACAGACCCACTTTCTGCATGTGAAAGCCAGGGCCAGGCCATGCCTGGTGTTACCCTCTCTCTTCCCCAAGTGGACATCTCAGCATCAAGTGGACATCTCAGCATCAAGTGGCCCTTGGTGAAGGCTTCCTCATCTCCTTTCTCCCTACAGAGAAATTATGTCCACCTTGGAGAACCAAATTTGTTTCTGAGGGGCCACACCTGTCTTCCTGTGACACAGAGCCACAGCCAGTCTCGCTCCAGGAGGTCTTTCCAAACTCTTTTGTTTATTTATTTATTTTGTGCTATCCTTGGGTTTGAACCCAGGGCTTGGGCTCTGTGAAGTTCCTGGGATGTTTTTTTTTTTTTTTTTTTGCTCAAGACTAGCACTCTACCATGTAAGCCACAGCTCCACTTTTAGTAAATTTTGAGGCCAATGCTGGGGCTTGAACTCAGGAACTCGTACTCTCAGCTTTTTCACTCAAGACTGGCACGCTACCACTTGAGCCACACCTCCACTTCTGATTTTTTCCTGGTTATTGGTGGTAGGAATCACTGGGATTTGTCTTCCCAGGGTAGCTTTGAGCCTTGATCCTCAGATCTCAGGTTCCTGAGTAGGTAGGATTATAGGGGTGAACCAGCACTATTTTCTAGTAATGGCACATATGCTACTCTGTTTTCTGTAGGTTGAAGACAAAGTTCTTGAGCCCAGGGATTTGGAGGGTACCTGTGTCTTGAAGTAATATCTCAACACAGTATTCACTGAGCTTCTGCTATGCATAGCCCAGTGATGGGTCTCCACAATAACAGCCATACTATAGCTTTGGTCCAGAATGTCCCCCCAAAACTAAAGTGTTAAAAGCTTGGTCTCCAGCATGCTGCTGATGGGAAATGCTAGATATTTCAACAGGCCTTTTGTCTATTCAATCATGCCATCATCATCTGACTCTGTGGGACCATAGTTTCTTTTCTTGCTCTTTCATTCCCTGCTGTTACTTCAGCTACTTTGCTCTGTTGGTGTGCTCCCTGCTGATATGTGCCTCCAAAACAGTGGGGGCAGCTGGCCAAGGCAGGAATCAACAAAACTGTGAGCCAACATAGACCTTTGTTCCTCATAAGTTGATTAGCTCCAGTATTTGCTGTAGTAATAGAAAGCTGACTGACACAAATGATGAGCCAAATACACATCAAGGTTGAGTCAGCTAGTCATAGATTTTATTAGAAGAAACAAAGAAAACTTATATATGAGAGACACTGAGGAGGAAGCTAGAATATCTGGGGTACCTTTATCTCCATTTGGGAGTTAGAAAGACTGGGCCTTCTCACATTTGCATAACGATTTCTTACACTCAAACTCACATGCTAGTATTGCTCAACCGTGTTGAAACTGCATGGTCACTGTGTCACTCTCTGTGGGAATCTCTGTGGCCAGCACAGAAGGGAAGTTCTCGTTTGAAGACCTGCTTCAGCCTGGGGCATCACAGGCCTCGACTTGGCTCCTGGTTCCTCTTATGGTCATGACTGTGTCCATTTGGTTTTGTCCCATTCCCTCTTGCTACAGCTATTACAGTCCTGGATGAGGTGGCATAAAGAAGAGATGGCGTGGCTTCTGCTGTGAATATCGCAGGAGGGTTGCTGAACAATTGCAGTGTGGGAGAAAGCACGAAGATTTTGTCACTCAGGAGATTCTCACAGACATGGTAGGGGGCACTTGTCCCCAGGAAAAGAGAATTCTTCATGCTCAAGTACTTTGGCTGGGAATGGATTGTCCTGGCTGGAAGGTACTGTGGGCTTTTCTTTGCAGAAGTCTGCAGAGCCTGGCCATGGAAGTGTAGTAATGGTATAAGTTAATAACATTTAAAATAAGACTTGCAGATTTCCTCTGCTGTTCTTCACTTCTCCACCTAGTACCTAGCAAAGTGACCAAGTATCAGCGCAGTCTCTGTCATTGCTTATTCTAGGGGCCAGGGTTGCTGTTTAGTCAATGCCAGCCAATCAATACAGATTAGACAGGTGAGAAGACACAGAAGGAGAAGGAGGTCTTCTTGGATCCACTCAAGAATGCTTTTTTTGTTGTTTTTGTGAAGAATTCAGATAATGCATAGAGGAAGAGGAAACTTTTCAGCTTGTGTGAACTGCTGATTGAAGGCACACAGGAGGTTTAAATAGGAAAGAAGGAAAGGCTGGAAGCAATGTGACATTTTCCATTGTAAGTAAGAGGCTGAAGAAGTTTGGAAGAACAAGAGAATGAATTAAGGAAAATCTTGGTTTATGAACCCAAGCCTCTTTAGCAACCTTCCAGACACTGTAGTAAAACTGGAAAGTAAACTTTGATACTTTTTGTTTGATACCTGTGCTTCCTAGACTAACCATCTATATACATAGGACCATATGATACCCCAATTTATGTTTGGATTTTGTATACTCATGTACAATATAGAAATACATATTACCAAAACTTAGGGACCTACTTAGTGGTTGATCCCAGGCTTAGTAAGCACAAAGTCTTGAGTTTGATCCCTGTACCAATATATACATAAGAAATGTACTTTGTTAGGCTGGGTGTGATAGTTCAACACTAAAATCCTAGCTACTTGGGAGGCAGAGATTGAAGTATTGTGAGTCTAGCCCAGCCCATCGCCACCTCAACCCAAAATGTCTGTGTGGTGCTGGCATACCTCTTATCTCAGAGATATGGGAAAGCACAAATAGGAGGATTACAGTCCAGGCTGTCCTGTACATAAAACAAGACCCTATTAAATATTATCAATATAGCTGGTCACAGATGACTCATACCTGTAATTTTAGCTACTCAGGAGGCTGAGATTTGAGGATTGGGGTTTCAAGCCAGCCAGGGCGGGAGGGTCCAGTAGACTCTTATCTCCACCAGAAAGCTGGATGTGGAGCTGTGACTCCAGTGGTGGAGTAGTAGCCTTGAGAAGAAAATCTTAGGGACAGTGCCAGGCCCTGAGTTCAAGCCCCAGGACTGGCACCAAAATAAAGAAACAAATAGATAACCAACACAAAAAGGGATGGTAGAATGGCTAGAGTAGTAGAACTTCTGCCAAGCAAGCACAAGGCCCTGAGACCAATAGCCATTACCATCAAGGAGAGAGACAGAGAGGGAGAGACTTTCAAGAATACATCTGTGATTATTTACCACACCACATAAACACATCTATGAAGCAAATCTCCATATCTTATATACTGATAAAAAGCCCAGTTTGATTCCATTTAGAATTGTGCACCAGTTACCTCCCAAAGGATTATGTGCAGGCTGAGGAAATAAGTCTCTCTGCTTGAAATTTCACAGTGAACTCTGCTACAGAAGTAACAATGGTCAAAAGGCACCTTTCTTCTTTTTTTTTTTTTTCTTGGCCAGTCCTGGGCCTTGGACTCAGGGCCTGAGCACTGTCCCTGGCTTTTTCCCGCTCAAGGCTAGCACTCTGCCACCTGAGCCACAGCGTCCCTTCTGGCCGTTTTCCATATATGTGGTGCTGGGGAATCGAACCGGAGAGCTTCATGCGTAGGAGGCAAGCACTCTTGCCACTAGGCCATATTCCCAGCCCAAAAGGCACCTTTCTTGATGGAAGCAGCAGCCTGATTGGAGGCCACAGTTGTGCTGGGAGAAACCATTGCGCACAGAGACCACCAGAGGTCCTAGGATTAGCAGACACAATAGCTGCAAGCAGCTGAGAGCTGAGGTGCCAGGGAATGGAAAACCCTAGCACAAGATGGATCTGAATCCCAAGAGCATACTTGGTGTCTGCATATCCAAAGGAAAGGCCAACAATGGATAATGTAAATTGTACTTGGAAAACAATCCTGGGAGTGGTTCTCCCTTTCTCTGTTCCAGCCAGGCCTCCTTGCTCACTCCCACCCTCACCCCCCCACCACTCCAGCTGGCTTTTCCCTAGATTGGGAGGGGCTTCCTTCTAAGCAATCCCTCCCAGAGAGCACTCTCCTGCTGCATCTGCTTGGCTTACATTTCCTCTGTATTTCCCTTCTCCAAACAAGGTGTCACCCCCTTCCTGTTTTCCCTTCTAACTAATGACTTCAACTAAAGGAAGGGAAATGCCATACTAAGCCCCTTCCTTAGTCCTTACACTCAGTATTAGGCTTAGTCTTTTACCCAGTCCATGGAAGAAGAGTTGTTTTGAGTGTTCAACAATGAGGTGCAATGAGCCAACAAGCCTGTTTTTTTTTGGGGGGGGGGAGGGGGATACCACTATATACAAGACCCTTGCCTTCAAGTTCAGCTTGTGTATGTTGCTAGAGACAGAAATGTCACAACAGAGCAAAGCATGGAGCAATAAATCACCTGCAAACAAGTGCTGGTTACTTCAGCAAGGGAGGGAGCAGCAATGAGAACAGAGACAGCGGCTTAAGGGCACCCAGCCTCTGAAAGCAATCCTTATTAATGAAAATATGTACTAAAGAAAATATGATTTTCCCAACTTCAAAAAAGGCATAGAAAGGGGAATTACAGTCTCAGGCTGGCCTGGGCAAATACACAAGACCCTCTCTGTAAAACAACTAAAGCAAAACAGGTCTAGGGGTATAGTTCAAGGGGTTGATTGGCTGCTTAGCAAGCACAAGGTTCTGAGTCCAAACCACAGTCACACACACACACACACACACACACACACACACACACACACACACAAATACCACACACACACCAAAGAAAATATAATTCTTATTTTTAAGGTTAAAGTTCTTCATAAAAACAAAACCGGTCCAGTGGTTCATGTCTGTAATCCTAGGCACCTACTTAGGAGGCTGTGATTTGAGACTTGTGATTGAAAAGAATGTGTCCTTTCTTGTACCTAATTAGCTACCAAAAAAAGCTACAGTGAAGCTATGGCTCAATGTGGTAGAGCACTAGTGTTGAGCACAAAAGCTCAAGGACAGCGCCCAGGCCCTCAGTTCAAGCCCCAGGACTGGCATGCATACAAAAAAGCAAACCAATTAAACAAAACAACAACAAACCTATTACTAAAGACAGAGTTTGGATATCTGTGTGTTGTACTTAGTCCACATTTTTGGATTACAGTTCTGTGTGTTTGTTCCAAAACGTTGGCACGGGAGAATGTGTGTTTTCTAGAATTGCTTCTATGTTGTCCTGGGAATGACCATGGTTGATTTCTTCTGGGAAAATCTTGTCTGGGAATGTGTGTTGGGGCAGGGCAGGGGGTTCCATCCAGCAGCAGGGGCTCCTGATTGTGGATGGTTGTGTGGCAAATTTTCAACTAGTTATGATGCATGGAAGCAAGAGAGCTTGAGATGGCTGGTTCTAGGTAGTCTGAAGGACTGTGATGATGTTTGGCCTCCCCAGTGCCGCCTAAATCTGACCTTCTCTCCCCAACACAAGGCCTGCTAGAGAAGCTTCAGGTGAGGCCTTCAAGGATTCCTGTGTTCTTAACCCCTCTGCCAGCACAGCTGCCTTTCCTCAAAGTAAATGCTTGGATACCTTGAACAGGGAAGGTGCCTGCTGGCAAAGTGGAAGGCATGCTCTTGAGACCTGGTTGTCATTTATTCATGATGAATCACAAGGGTCTTGTGTCCTCAGTGCTGCTAAGTGCACCACAAAATGTCTTCCTGTCTTTATTTCCCCTCTAATCCCTTGACCACATGGAGGAAACCTACAGTTGATCCCCCTCTATTCTGTTGAAAGCAAAGCTCAAAGAAATTAGATAACTTGCCTAAATGGACACATTCATTCAGTGAATACAGAAACCCCCTTTATCTGTGGGGGTCACATTCCAAGGACCCCCTGGTTGCCTGAACCATGGATATTTCTCAACCCCATGTGTCCTGAGTTCGTCCCATAAACACCTACGTGTGGTAAAGTTTAACATGTAAGTTAGGCATAGGAAGAGATGAACAATGGCTAATAATCAAATCATTATAACAGTAACTATAATAAAAGTTCCTTAAAACTTATGAATTTCTTATTTCTGGAACTTCCCACCTACTATTTTTGGGTGGTGGTTAGCCACAGGTAGGTGAAAACATGTAGAAGGGCAGCTGACTGTATTCCTGGATCATCTACTAATCCCTAAGCACTGCTGCCAGCCTCATGTATTTGCAGATGGAGAGTCAAAGGATCCCTGATGGTTCTGGTGCTGACAGGGTGTGCTCAGGGTCCCGGAGCATTCATCATAGAATGGAACCTGAGCAAAAACAGCATTTCTCTTAGTCGCCCTCTTCAGATGATCTGAACCCTTGAGGGACTCATCCAGATGCAAGCTAGTGTAAGAGGGCCACTTGCTGTCCCTGGAGGGACCATCTGCTCTGACTCATTGATGGCCCAGTGCAAACTGCGTCAGTGAGTGGTCTCTAGAGAAGCAAAACTTGGTGAAATATGTTAGCTGGATTACAACAGAGACATTGGCCTATGAAGAGTCGGAAGACCCCAGGGACTTGGGGGGCTTTGGGAAAAGATAAATAATGTATATGAAGAGGCTTTTTTTCAATGCTGACTATCAAACCCAGAACCTTGCACATGATGCAAGTGCTCTACTGCTGAGTTACTCCCTTCCATCCCGGAAAACTGATTATTAGGGAAGAGTTAAAATATTCTTTCCAGGCAGCTTACATTCCCTTCTATCTTCGAAAAGTACCAAGACAAATGATCACAAACAGACATAAAGTAAGATGAGTAAAAGATACAGATGAAGAATCCACACCCTGTAAGACTATAGGTTGATTTTTTTTTTTGGGGGGGGAGAGCAGTCCTGGGGCTTGAACTCAGAGCCTGAGCACTGTCCCTGGCTTCTTTTTGCTTAAGGCTAGCACTCTACCACTTGAGCCACAGCACCACTTCTGGCTTTTTCTGTTTATGTGGTGCTGAGGAATCGAACCCAGGGCTTTATGCATGCTAGGCGAGTACTCTACCACTAAGCCACATTCCCAGCCAGGTTGATTTTTTTGTTTGCTTCATTTCTCTTGTTGGTGGTGGTATTTGTGGAGCTTGAACTCTTGGCCTAGGCATAGTCCTAGAGCTCTTTTGCTCAGGACTAGAGCTCTACTACTTTGAACCACAGCTCCATTTCTGTTTTTCTGGTGGTTAATTGCAGATAAGAGTCTAAGGACTTTTCTGATCAAGTAGCCTCTGAACCACGATCCTCAGATCTCAGCCTCCTGAGTAGCTAGGATTACAGATGCAAACTACCAGTATCCAGCAAGCTTATAGATTTTAACCTATAGCTTGGTAGAAGTAACTATGTTTCCTTGTCAGGAATAGGGAATAAGGAATAGGGAAAATGCCTTGAGTTGTATGGCTTTTATTAATTTTCTGGCTAAGAGAACAGGCCAGGCCTAATAAAAACACGCACACTTCCCTCTGTACCACTTGGCAGAGCGTGTTCTCTGCAGCATTCCAAGGAAAGACAGTGATCACAGACATGATTATGCATAGTTTGTCATTTAATTAGAAATATTATCCATGAGGTCATTTTTCATAGGTGAGCACTGATTTAGAACATTTTTTTATTAGCATCAATTACTATACAAGTATGTTTCATTGTAACATGTTCATTTATGGGTACAATGAACCTTAAGCAGAGTCACCTCTCCTTTTTTATTTTTTTATTTATATATATTTTTTATTATCAAACTGAATTACAGAGAGGTTACAGTTTCATACATTAGGCATTGGATACATTTCTTGTACTGTTTGTTACCTCATCCCTCATTCCCCCCTCCCTCTTTCTCTTCCCCCTCCCCCCCCATGAGTTGTTCAGTTGTTCAGTTCATTTTCACCAAACTGTTTGTAAGTATTGCTTTTGTAGTTGTTTGTCTTTTTTTACCCTGTGTCTCTCGATTAGTGGTTTTGGAGCTGCTACCTTCCGGCATGTTGACTGACACCTGGGGGCTGGGGGGTATGGAGGAATTGTTTAATGAGACCATGGTCCAGGTGACTTGGAGGTGGCAGATAGGACCTCTCCCATGAAAGTCTCTACAGTAGAGTATGCCTCTTGTGGGCAAAACTGTGAAACTCTAACCTCCATCTGACACCTCGCCAAGGCCTTCCTGCTTCACTCCTGGGACCCCAAGCTTTTAGCAGTTGTCTCACTAGTGAACATTCTGCCTTCTACCTATGGGCATCATCCTGGTACCACCCTGGTACTTGGACCCCACTGAGATCTCGGTGCTCTTGTATGGTAAACGGGACCTTGTTCTGCTTATAGCCTTGTTACACAGGTGATGGAGGAGTAGGGGAGTATCTGTGGATGATGGGACCACTCCCAACAGCAAGAACTTGAAGGACAATCATCTACTATTCCTGAAGACTCTTTTCCCTGAACTAGCAGTGCAGTTTCTGTCTGAATTGAATGAAATTTTTAAAAAAGCCACAGAAGGCCACGATTCTATAGTAGGCTTCAGTGCTGAGACCTAACTGACCGAGATAAAACTAAAAATGGAGCCACCCATGCTAAAATTCCAGGTCACTAACCAGAAATGGAGTTGTTTGCCTGACTTAAAAAGAAATAAGGACTAGACAAAGTACCTTAAACAAAAGAAGTAATCTAAAACACCCAGGATTAACTAGTCATCTCTTTGTTATTACTTTGTTATCTCCTTGTTCCAGTGTGACTAAGAAAGTGACTGAAAATACCAATCTACTTTGTGATTTTGTTTTTGCTTTCTTGAGGATTTCTTTATCTAGAAGACTCAGCTCCTCTGCACTGCCCATCATCCTACTTAATCTGCTTTATGGTGTAATCTAGTCCTTTGATGAAGGATTTTCTCAACTTTGCCTTGTCAGATTCCCTGTGGGAGAAAGGAGGCTCAGGACTGAAGTGAACTTGAAGTACCTTGAATCTGGATAGATCTCTGTCTGACTCCCTTTTTTTTAAGGAACCAAAATGATAAACCTTACTATAATATATCCTTTAACTCAATTGTTCCAAATTATATCACTTCAATATATTATTAATATAAAATTTGTTAATGAGGTCTTTGACATTTTATGTTCCATCCTCATTCTCAAAACAAGATGTGTATTTTTATAGCTGCTTTAAAAATAACTGCTATTATAAAAGTGATATACAGAGGGTTTACAGTTTCATAAATCAGGTAATGAGTACATTCCTTTTTTATTTTGCTAGTCCTGGAGCTTGAAATCAGGGCCTGGGTGCTGTTCCTGAGCCTCTTTGTGCTCCAGGATAGCACTCTTCCACTTCGAGCCAGTTTTTGAGTGGTTAATTGGAAATGAGTTTCATGGGGACTTTTTTGCCTGGACTTGTGATCCTCAGATCTCAGCCCCTTGAGTAGCCAGGGTCACAGGTACAAGCCACCAGCACCTGGCATGAGTACATTTCTTTTTGGACAACGTCACCCCTTCCTTTGCTCTCTCCCAGGTTTGCCCCCTTGTCTCTACCCACAAGTTGTATATTTCATTTCTAACATAGTGTCTAGTGAGTACTATATTGCATTTGCTCACCCTTTGTCCCTCCATTTCTGTGCACCCCTTGCCCTCCCAAAGACAGATAAATGAACAAATAAGACAAAAAAAAAAAAACAGAAACAAACACACACACACACACACACACACACACACACACACACATTCTTGTTTCCATTTCCTGGAGTTCATCTTGAAAAATACTATTTTATATGACCAAAGCACATAGACATTGCATCTTTGAGTTCCTCTCCTAACAGTATATTCCTTTGGCCTCACTGTGTGTGAATGCCCAGAATTGCGTATAATTTATCATGCTCTCGTGTTTTAGGTCTTGATTCTGCATATGAGAGAAAGCATGCATCATTTTTCTCTCTGAACTTGGCTTACCTCACTTAACATGTTTTGTGTTTTTTTTTTTTTTCTTTCTAGGTCCATCCATTTCCCTGCAAATCCTGTGACTTCTGATAGGAGCAAGTGGAATGCATGCTTCATTGG
The DNA here is from genome assembly GCF_023159225.1 of Perognathus longimembris pacificus. Classification (NCBI taxonomy): domain Eukaryota; kingdom Metazoa; phylum Chordata; class Mammalia; order Rodentia; family Heteromyidae; genus Perognathus; species Perognathus longimembris. The sequence goes on from NC_063166.1 coordinate 49,316,206, forward strand.
GAACAATCTGTCCTCACCTCTGATTCTGTGAGAGAAGAAAGGAAGAGCTCAACTAAAGTCCAAACTGCTCTGCTAGGAAAAGGCCACTGTGGTTAGCAGGATGGCTCTCTTCTTTACCTGGAACTTGATTTTCACCACTTATATAGGAGACTAATGGTGCTGGGGCAACAGCAGGTCAAATTCTATCCCCGTTATTTATTTAGATTCTACTATCTTAAAAGAAACAGATACACAATTCTTAGGAGGTAGTTATGCCTAACATTGCATTTCTTTAGATTATCTGTGATCATAGAATTATAATTGTAAGAGAAAGTTTCAAGATTAACACCCAAATAAGAATTGTTCCATCTATGGGAAAAGGCAAATTATAACACAATGTAGAAAAACAATGCAGTAGACAGACCACAACTTTTTTCTGACGCTTTGAGGTTAGAATATTATCTTCAGAGATTTCCTCAGGAGAAAAATCTGGCAGCTAGGGTAGGTCTGGTGAAATCATCTCTGTCCCATAGCCTCCACCTCATAAAGTCCAGGATTAGGGCTTTAGCGAAGCAGAGGCCAAGAAGCTCAGTGACTTTCCATGCCAACTTCAAAAGATAAATCTCAGAACTGCACCAAGGCTGGGGGCAGTTTTTTCTCTCTCTCTTTCATTTTATTTCCAAATAGTAAGTTAGCATGCCAGTCCTGAGGCACGAACTCAGGGTCTGGGTACCTTCCCTGAGATTTTTGCTTTAAGCTAGTGCTCTACCACTTAAGTCAAACCCCGCTTCCAGTTTTGAGTGGTTACTTGGGGAAGAAAAAAGTCTCATGAACTTTCCTGCCTGGGCAGGCTTTGAACTATGATCCTCAGATCTCAGCCTCTTGAGTAGCTCAGATTACCATCAGTACCCGGTTTGGATTATGTATATTTGTGTCCCAAATGCTTAAATGTTATTCCGAACTGATAACAAAAAATGGCTCAACCATTACTTAAGAATAGTATGATTAATGCTTATTTGCCAAAATATATTCCCCAGAAGGTAAATACTAAAAGCTTTAGTCATGGCCACAGGGCTCTCTGAGTGATGAGTGAGGCCAGAGTTGCTCACGAGGGTCACTCCTCCATGGGAGGGGGTACTGACGTCAGGGAGAGATCCTTGACACAACAGCCAGGGCTTCTGACTAAGACTTGTTGGCTTTAGCCAGTCTTGGTTAGGTAACTTCAGCTTACTTAAGTCTGGACAGTAACTCAGCTTACGGTCATGGTGTGTCCTCTGTCCCAGTTGGATGCAAGATCTACCTTAACAGATGACACAGAGAAATTCTGTCCAAGGGTAACACCTGGTCGTGACTTCAGAGTGATATTCCACCATGACAGTGGAGAAGCAGTGTGTGCCTTGACGTAAGTGCTGCCAATGGAAGAGTTGCTGCCTGGAAGACTTTGACACAGGGTGAGATGTTTTCTGAAGATAACACCCTCCTAGGGGCCTTTCAAGCACACAATAAAAATGGAATACAATTCTTCAGCCACTAAGATAAGAGCTTTCCTAGTGTTTTTCCTGGTCCTTCAGAACAAGCAGGCCTGTGCTGATGCAGGCAGCCACTTACTGTGCATTGCTTTCTTCTTGCAATTCTCTCCTAGGGAAACTGCACCACTGCTGAAAAAAAAATCTTTTGGTGATGGTAGAGAGTGAACTCAGGTTTTCGGATTTGCTAGCAAGTGCTTGATCATTGGAGCCATACTCCATTCCTCGTGCTTTAGTGTTTGTTGGTTTATTTTGTAGATAGAGTCTTTTTAGATATTGAGAGCAAGAGATTGAGAAAGGGAGAGAGAGTGAGGGGCTGAAAAATACCAAGAGGTACTTCTCCTGAGTCAACCCCTTCTTTTCAAAAGGGGCAAGAATGAAGTGAAAGCAAGCTTCAAGCTAGACTATGCTCTTTGGGCCAAGGAGACCCGGGAAAGACTCTTTCCCTGTGGGAATGAAAACTCTGCTGCTTTCCCACTCCTCCATTCCATGCCTTGTACTTGTTACCCAGAAGGGCCATGTTTCAAGGTCCTGGCTGGAGGCCACATTCAAGAGGCAGGAGAGCAGTGGCAGTGCCTCCATCACTCCTTCCACCCTGAATACTGACCTGGCTGCTTCTCTAATCACTTGCTCTTAGGAAGTGCTGGTTTCTTGAGGAAAGTCACACACCAGGGATGGCTAAGTGGAGTCACTTGCCTGGCTGTTTAAATACTACTTGGTCAAACACTTATTGAGATAAGGACTTGACTGACATTTGTTTAGAGGCTGGGCCCAGGGAGCACAGACCAGAAAGCAGACCACAAAGGGTGAGTTTTCAGGGACCTCTAAAAGCAAGCACATTGTCTCCTCCTGACCTTGTCCCTCTCAAGGATGAGCGTGGAGAGGAGTGCTTATGTTGGTGACATTAGTATCCTATTCATTACCAGCATTTCAGGTATTGCTGTCTGCCTCCTGGTTGGTATGGGAAGATGTGGAAGAACAACAGAAGGAGTAACATTGATTAAGATGCTTTGCACTCATAATCTGACTTGTTGGATTGAAAGCCCTCTGCACAACTACTTAAAAAAAAACACCTATTTACATGCAAATTCCTGGGCTCATCCCAAACCCACTGATTCTGAGACACCTGGGTGTAAGGACCATATGTATAAATATAACTGATCTTTTATTTTGAGGGGGGCAGGTAAAATTGCCCCAAATATCATTGTCTTTCCACATGCAGTAATGGGTAGTCGCAGAGCATTCAAGACAAGGCAGAAGAACCATCAGCCACAAGTCTACCAAGGGAAATGGACACATCAGATAAGAAGTTTATTGAAATCACCTATTTGTCTGCTCTGCCATTTAGTGAATCTTTATGAACACTGTCAACCCTTAGGGTGACAAGAATAGGATTATAATAAACTTCAGGTGTTCCAAAGACACTAAATCTCATCAGCACCCTCTTCATGACATATTTCTGGACACTCTTCTTGCTTTGACTACCCAATACTGGCCAGCTTCCATAACCATTCTTTGTGGTTACAACATGCTCCAGTCATGATGTTTCTTCATGAAGTACTGCCTTTAAAGTGGTGACCCCTTCACTGTCCCAGCTGATCTTGAAACCTCAAGGGAGAGGATTGAAGCAACTTCCTGTTCTGCACACGATGATGCTACTTTCTTTGTCCTTCTTTCTGAGTCATGTCTTGTCACCCTTATGACTATAGTCACTCAGTGGAACTCACAAATCCAGCACATGAATTCTTTGGACTGGGTAAGGCATGAGGTTAAGCGAATCAAGTGGCAGATCCCCAGGCACAGTCTCTGACACAAATGGATTTTCCAGCTTCGTAAGGCTCGGCACCAGAACAAAGTAACAAAAGGACTGCAGCTTCCTGTATTAATTAAAAAGCACATATGCTAGAGGAAAATTAACTAACATAAACAAATATCCCTTAACTCTACCAACCTGAAACAATTGTCATGGACTGTGTTGACATGGTTTCCTATCTGTGCTTTTGTGTGTATGTGTGTTGCAGGAGTGTGCAAGTGTCAGAGTAACAGGGGACTACTATCACACTCAATATGACATCTCTTCCCATCTAAAGTCTATTGTGAGCATCTTTCCTTGTCAGTTGATTTATACAATCAGGTTTGTTGATTGGTTGGTACAGTTTCAACTGATGCTTGCTTGGCTGGTGCTTGCTTGGCTGGTACTCTACCATTTGAGCCATGCCTCCAGTGTGGCTTTTTGGTGTTTATTTTAGATATAGAGCCTTACAAACTTTCAAAACCATCCTCCCCAAATCATCATTTTAGCCTCCTGAGTAACTAGGATTGCAGGCGTGAGCCACTTATGATCACATTTCTGGCCTTTGGGCATCTGCTCTAGGCTCTGTTTTCCTGATGTCTCAAAGCTTCCTCAGGCTACACACGCACACACACACACACACACACACACACACACACACACACACACAGAATGAGAGCGAGAGAGCGTGCATTCTCAGCTTTACCACCTACCTGCAGGGTAGGTCCAGTGCAACTTCTTTGAAGTTACCTTAAAAACTTACTAGGACCAGCCCATAACTGCCCACAAAGGGCAGTCGCTCTTTGGAGAGGAAAGAAAGAGTCAATAGAGACACGAGTCACACACTTAGCAGGCTGTGGAGTCAGGAACCTATGGGCATTGCATCAGTCAGGCACAGGGTGAGATGTGAAAACACATGGCTCTGTTAGTGCCTCTGGAGTTTGCTGAAGGAAGTTTAGCTGATGGTGCTCCTGAGAGTCATTGCTCCTTAGACTTTGAATGCTTTTACAAATTTCTTTTGTTGTTGATTAGCTTGCTGGATAAGTGGCCTGAGTAAGCAATGGCAAAAGGAGGCAGAGAAAAAGATTAACATTTGATTTTTGTACACCCCCCACCCCCGTGTTGCACACACAAAATTTTCATTGTTTCTGTTTCTCTTTGGCCTTTGTAATTACACAGAAAGAATCTACCTCCTTTCCTGTCTTTCCAGGGTGTCCTTCCTACTCATATTTTCACTGATCTGAAAACTCATCCTTTTCCTGATCCAGACTAAATCTCAGATTCAGACTTTCAGCACATTGTTCAGCACAAGATCTGAAGTTGTATATGCAGAGAAAGGGTAAAAAAAATGTGGTTGTGACTGGGTGGTGGTCCTTAAACCCATTGCTTGGTCCCTTGGAGCAGATGAGTAGAGTCTTGTGAGGAAGATTTTTAAATCTGCGTTCTCAGAGTGGACAGCTTTATGCAAATCCCACTGGATTTACCTTCCTTGGCTCTGAGGCAACATAGCTTTGAGAAGTTGGCAGACTGACCTGGTTCAACTTGATTCTCTAGCAGACAAAGGCACATCGTGCCTGGTTCTAATGTCTCCTTGGGACCCTAGAACACTGCTGTTACCCATCAAATGATGTTTATTGATCAATTAAACACCTCTTAAGTGCTTGAGAGATATACACCGTAGGAGGTGCCTTTAAACACGAGCCAATATGGGTTCATGACACATGACCCAGTTACTCTTCAGAAACTTGTTCTAAGGAACAAATTTCCTTAATCTAAGGAAATGTAAGCAATTTTATATATGCCATTTTAATAAGACAGGTTATTCATTATTCATAAAAAGTTTGTTTACATATAAGCATGTTTTTTTATTTAAATCAATCTTGGCCATCTCCATGAAAGCTATTTTCATGGAAAACTGTCGGGAGCCAAACTTGCAGCTAAATTCTTCCTGACCTCTGGCTGTGTTTTCAAGGATGTGCAAGGGCATGGCTCAATGGAAAATCAGAAATGCTTTACTATGTCTGCCATGAGTCCATAACCAAACTCATCCTGTCTTAGCTACCATCAGGTATTGCTCTGGGGTCCATTCTTATGTTAACCAACCTCACCCTGTCTTAGCTATGTTGGGTATTGCTAACTCCAAGCCTTTTTGTGTTCTGGAATTTTAAGCCTATGCTGTTTCCTGGTTTTCAAACTGCATATATCCTGGAAGTTAAGAATAAACATGGCTACAGTCTTGAGTTACAATCTGAGGCTGCAGACCTCCCATACCCCATCTTCACCTCTTGTCTTTTTTCTCTTGTCTTGTATTTTTTTCTTTTCTTTAATCCTCACCCCCCTCATTCAGGATTCCCTTTTTGCTGCTGGCTGGTTCCAGCAGAGTGGCGCCCGAACAGGGACCTGTACACCTGGGACGATGGCAGAGGACCCCCACTCAGGTAAGGATGTCCGATCACTTGGGAAGGAGAGCGGGAAAGAGAGAGTATTGTCGGGAGTAAGAAATTATGGGACAAGGTAACAGCCGCACGCTATACGTGCAGGCCCTCAAAGGCATGCTTCATACCCGGGGAGTGAAAGTTGGCCAAAGTCAATTAGAATGTTTCTTTCACTTTATTGAGGAAGCATGCCCCTGGTTCCCAGAGGAAGGAACCATTAACTTAGAAACTTGGCGGAAACTTGGAAAAAAAGATTCAGGAACATTGTGATGCAAATGGCCCTGAGAAAACCCCAGTGGACACTATTACTCTCTGGAATCTGGTCCGAGATTGTTTAGATCCTAGACATGAATGGATTAGATTCAATCAGTCGATTGGAGAAACTGAACAGGGACCTGATGAGCATCACCCAGCCCCCGGAGCTTATGCAGCTGCCCGGGAAGAGCTGAGAAAATTAGTAAGATCTGAACCCACTGGGCTAGATATTAAGGAAGACTCAGATGGCTCAGACACTGAGGAAAAATTATGCAATGAGCCTATTAAAGGTAGATTGACCCGTGTTGAGAATATGTTGGAATCAGTTCTAACCCTGTTGTCACAGCTTCATCCAGAACATCAAACTCCTGTAAAGGTAGAGACTTGTGGGCCCCTGCCCACAATCCTGGCAGACTTTGATCCTTTCCTACCACCCCCTCCCTGTTATTGTCTCACAGCCAGTACCATCTCAGCCTGTGCTGTTAAAGGCGCCTGGCCCTTCTAATGGTGAACTCCCTTTTGGGACAAGTTCTAATCTCACCCCTAAGCGAAACGTCCTGCAACTATCCTTGGCGCAGGCTGCTCAAAGAAAGGAGGACATTTCTGGTTTTCATTTATTCCCTGTAAGGAGGAATGAAGATAATGAAAGAGTTCATCAGTCTTTGCCATTTAAACAAATAAGAGATCTAAAGAATGCTTGTGCTCAATACGGCCCTATAACGCCGTTTACTCAAGTCATTCTTGAAGGCTTGGCTACTGAAGCTTTATGCCCAAATGATTGGAAACAGTTGGCTAGGGCTTGTCTTAGTGGAGGAGATTACTTATTGTGGAAGTCTGAATTTGTGGAACAGGGTCAGGCCACAGGCGAGGCCAACAGGACAAATAATGTGCCTGCTTCATTTGCGGAGCTCTCTGGGGAAGGTGCTTACACTGACACCCAGACCCAGTTGGATTACACTCTGGACGTTTATGGTTGGATCAGTGCTGCTGCTAAACATGGCTGCTTGGCAAGCTGCATTAGCATTTTCGTATGCCAATTGTTGTTGCCAGCATCCTCATCTTGGATCAGACGACCTGTTGCTTCTAATACTCAAGAGACAAAATCTTGATAAGGTTCATCTGGTCCCTGTCTAATTTTGGAAAGGTCTTCAGTCTTTCTAGAGTTAGGGAGTCTATTCCAGGCACGTAAATGCCACAATGGAACTTATGGGGGCATTACAACCAGGTTTGCCCTCTCCTATGGCAATTCCTCAAAATACATACAAAATTATAATTGACTTAAAAGATTGTTTTTATGCCATATCCCTTGCTCCTCAAGATTGCAAACGCTTTGCATTTAGTGTCCCTTCTACTAATTTTAAAGAACCCATGAAACGATACCATTGGCTAGTGTTGCCCCAAGGCATGGCAAATAGCCCCACCTTATGCCAAAGCTTTGTAGCACGGGCTCTCTCTTCTACTTGCAAAAATTTCACTTCTGTTTATATTATTCATTATATGGATGATATTTTATTAGCTCATCTAAACCCTGCAGTAGTATGCCAAGCTTTTGGACAATTAAAACAAGATCTCACCTCTTTTGGGTTAGTAATAGCTAGTGAAAAGGTGCAAGAACATCCTCCATATACTTTTATCTTGGTCATATTTTAGGTCCTTATTATTTTACTAGTCAGAAATTACAGATTAAGACTTCTCATTTGTGTACTTTGCATGATTTTCAAAAATATCTGGGAGATATTAATTGGCTTCGCCCTTATCTTAAATTATCCACAGCTGAATTAAAGCCTTTATTTGATCTATTAAAGGGGGACCCTAACCCTACATCTCCCAGACAAATGACAACTGAAGCAGCTAAAGCCTTAAGCATAGTAAATTCTGCCATTTCTTCCCAACATATAAATTATATTGATTACTCAGCCCCTTGGGAAGCATATATTTTAACTACACCTCATTCTCCAACAGCGGTCCTCTGGCAGAAGGGACCCCTTTTATGGCTTTCCTTGCCTGCTACTCCTTTAAAAGTGTTAACTCCCTATTATGAACTGGTAGCCACCTTAGTCCATATGTGCCATGTGGAATCTTGTAAGTATCTTGGACGAGATCCACAGGTTATTTATATCCCCTATACTTTACAGCAGCAAGAATGGCTTTATATTCATTGTGATTCCTGGGCCATTGCTTGGGCCAATTTTATGGGCACAATTTTACATCATTATCCCTCCAACAAATTACTTCACTTTGCCTCATCTTATACCTTTATATTTCCTCAAGTTGTATCTCTATCACCTCTTTCTATGGCTGCCTTGGTGTTTACAGATGGATCCTCTAATGGAATGGCAGCTCTTACTATTGATGGTGAAACTAAATCTTGGGACACTGGTCTTTCTTTTGCCCAGGAAGTTGAACTTCAAGCAGTTTTACAGGCCCTTACACTTTTACCTACTAAAGCTTTTAATTTATATTTGGATAGTCATTATGTTATTTGAGCCCTTCAGGTTATTGAAACTGTCCCTTTTCTTGGAACAGCTAATTCCACTATCCAAACTCTTTTTCACCAGATATAACTTCTTCTTCACTCTCGCACCTGTCCGTGCTTTTATGGATTTATACATGTCCATACTAAGTTTCCTGGACCATTAAGTGAGGGCAATGTTATTACAGATGAGGCTACTCAAATTTTTCTCACTCAAATTGACTTAGCAAAGCAATCACATGCTGCCCACCATCAAAACAGTTGTGCCTTACATCAGCATTTTCATATCACATGTGAGGCAGCTTGTCAAATTGTAAAAACTTGTCCCAACTGTACTACCTTCCTACCTGTGCCCTCCAATGGCATTAACCCTCGAGGTTTAGTGGCCAACAATGTTTGGCAAATGGATGTTACCCACATTCCCTCTTTTGGATTGCTCTGCTTTGTCCATGTTACCATAGACACTTACTCTAATTTTATTATGGCTACTCCTCTTAGTGAGGAAGCTAGCAAACATTGTATCTCCCATGCCTTACGCTGCTTTGCTACTATGGACTTCCTAAACATATTGAAACTGATAATGGTCCAGGGTATGTTGGACGAGCTTTTCAAACTTTTTGCAAATCTTACCAAATTGTTCACTCTACAGGAATTCCCTATAATCCTCAAGGTCAAGGAATTGTTGAACTGGCCAACGGTTTGTTAAAACACCAAATTTCTAAATTAAAAGGGGGGAATTATACCCCCTCTCTCCTGTTAATATTCTTTCTCATGCTTTATTCATACTAAATTTTTAAAATTTGGACTGTAATGGCCTTTCCGCAGCACAGCGGTTCTGGGAAAAGAGAGAGCAAAGAGCTTTTGCCCAAGTTAAGTGGAAAGATCCTTTAACAGGTGCATGGCACGGGCCCGATCCAATATTGACATAGGGTCGAGGACATGTCTGTGTTTTTTCACAGGATGAAAATGATGCCCGCTGGCTACCTGAGCGCTGAATTCGGATTGTGGAAACTCATCAGAATGGTACAAGCGCTGACCCACTGAGCTTATGTGCCTGATCCACCGATTGTGCACCCTGCAACTTGGGAAGTCGCTGAGGTGTTCGTCCATGTTAACATATCAGCATATGGTACAGCTCCAGATCCTTTTGTCCAACACGTTAAAATGGGAGACTTTGCAGCTTCTAGCATTGGAACCCCTTTATGTTTCAAAACTGACTCCAACAGTTATATTCCAGGCTGCACTGTAATGCAATCCATAAATCACAGAATTTGGATTCCTGATAACAGTCAAGTATATAATATACAAATGACTTCATTGCCTACTGGGTTAGCTGTACCTGCTAATTCTACATCATCCTTCATGATACCTCGCTGCATCAACTCTTCTCAAATTGTAGAATCCACAGGAGAACTGAACCCCATAAAGTGTAGACATGAACATCCTTTTATAACCAATATCTCAGGAACTAATTCTCAATTGATGGACTGGTCCAGAGCCAATCTCACCAAGTACAACCCAGGTCTGTGGTGGATGAATGGACATCCTCAACGTCATGTGTGGATGTTAGTGGCTGCCCTAAATAATATCTCCTGGCCCACTTCTTCTTCTTTAAAAAATATTATGAATTGTGTAACACCTCCTTATGCCATTATGTATGGACTTTTTAATATTTCTATAGGAGCCATGTATTTCAATGTTACTTGTACTAACTGTTCTTTTACAAATTGCTTGTATAGTGGTCTTACTGATTCTGTAATTGTTATTAAGCAGCCTCCATTTGTCATGCTTCCTGTGAATATATCTGAAGCTTGGTATGAAAAAACAGGTATTCAAGTGTTAAAACATTTAAAAGAGCTCATGTGCCCTAGACGATTTGTAGAGCTATTAATAGCAGGCATTGTAGCCTTTATTTTCCTTAGCTGCCATTGCTGCAGCAGCTAATGTGGCTTTAACACAAAGTGTGCAAACAGCTCACTATGTTAATCAGCTTGCTCATAATACTACACAAGCCCTACACTTTCAAGGCAGGATTGATGATAAGGTAGAACAAAAATTAGAAGCATTGTATGAATCTGTGTTGTCTCTGGGAGGACAAATCCATGCTTTACAAACTTTGCAATGGGTGCGCTGTCAGGCTGGGTTTGACTTTATCTGTGTGACCCTCCATAAATATAATGGGTCGAGCTATCCTTGGGAACAACTTGTAGCACATCTAAATGGTATTTGGCACCATAATAATTTGTCCTTAGATCTCTTTCAACTCCATAGGCAAATAGCTGGACTAGAACAAGCTCCGCCTCTGGACTCTGAAGTGGCAGAAACAGCAAAAGAACTGTTTGAACAACTTCAACAGTATATCCCTTCCTTGACTAATGTTAAGGGGCTGCTAATGACATTGCTCGCCCCAGGGATACTTTTGCTGATGGTTTTCCTATGCCTTCCTTGCATTGTACGCATATTGCAAAACTCTTTCATGAGTTTAGCCAGTCAGCTGCATAAGGTCAAGCTCCAAATGAATGAATTTTCCCCCAAGAGGAACTGCAGCCAGAGATGGGTTTGAGGGCGGGGCCAGCTGACTGACCTAAGACAGGGCCTTCAGCTTTGCTCTGAAGAAGATCCAGAGGCCGGGTAAGGCAGGCTGGGGTACCCACCCCACCTAAGACAGGCAGGTTCGCTTCTTTAAACAAAGACGGGGAGATGTCGGGAGCCAAACTTGCAGCTAAATTCTTCCTGACCTCTGGCTGTGTTTTCAAGGACATGCAAGGGCATGGCTTAATGGAAAATCAGAAATGCTTTACTATGTCTGCCATGAGTCCATTCTTATGTTAACCAAACTCATCCTGTCTTAGCTACCATCAGGTATTGCTCTGGGGTCCATTCTTATGTTAACCAACCTCACCCTGTCTTAGCTATGTTGGGTATTGCTAACTCCAAGCCTTTTTGTGTTCTGGAATTTTAAGCCTATGCTGTTTCCTGGTTTTCAAACTGCATATATCCTGGAAGTTAAGAATAAACATGGCTGCAGTCTTGAGTTACAATCTGAGGCTGCAGACCTCCCATACCCCATCTTCACCTCTTGTCTTTTTTCTCTTGTCTTGTATTTTTTTCTTTTCTTTAATCCTCACCCCCCTCATTCAGGATTCCCTTTTCGCTGCTGGCTGGTTCCGGCAGAAAACTTGCATAAACGAGGTATACACTTCTCACCTTTCCTTCCCTCTTTCCCTTCCTCCCTTGAAAATGAAACTTTTGTCTGGTTCACTAGCTTCTAAGATGCCTCAAGCTCTTAGGTCTTTACTGCCCACCTGACCTTCCCTTCGGATAGAATCATGCCTACTCCTCATATATTATGTGCTTTCTACAAACCTTTATAATTTTGCACAACATCAAAAGTTGGCTTTGCAAATCAGGAAAGAACAGATTTAAAAAAAAACAACTAGAAAATAAAATCCAAAGGACAATGGAAAATTTCTGATGACTCAAAACAATTGTATATAAAGGCCACTATTTTAAGGACCTCCAAAAATGCCATGAGTTACTGGCGCCCTCTCCTTTTTGAAGGTCCCTTTCATCTGGAGTCCCATGTCCTTCAGTGAGGAGAGCAACAAGCCTGTCCTTGCCGGGAACGAACAGACTCTATCACCACATTGTGGGTTGTGAGGATAGCTTAATCTGTAACATTATGGAAAGTGGCTTGTCTTAAACAGTGACCAGCAAGTCAAGGTTTTCCTCATTATTCAACACATGATAACCCCTATTCCTGTTTGGGGGACTTTGCTTTCTGAAAACCAGGATGATTAGCAGTGAGGAAGAAAGTTTGACTTTTATGGAATACTCTTAAGTGTTATATCCCTAAAATTGAAAATTCAAACAATATGCAAATATACATACAAAAAAGTAAGAATATTACACATCCCATTTTGAAGAGGGGCCCTGATGTTTGACAGGTGACAGGTGCCTGGAGCTGGTAATCTATGCTCTCAACGCTTTAATAGACTCCCTATTACCTTCATAGTGGACATGTTTATCAGCTCAATGTGCTAACAGAAATCAGCTAAAGTCACCACTACATAGGATGTGCTGCCTATATGATCTTTGCCTCTAACTAATATATAGGCTATGCAGTTGGAAATATATGTTTCTAGAAGAAAAGAGAAACAGCCTATCTTCCCCTTGGCTAACAAAACTTTCCTTGCCTTTCTCTGCATCCCCACCCACTGGATGCAGAGTCCCTGGAATATTCCTTGCTGTGCAGTCAGTCTCAGCCTTAGCTGGTGACTGCTCTAGCTGGATGCTGGGCTCTGCAGCCCTGTGGTCTGACTGTTAGGATGGTCGCCCAAATCTCTGTGGCCCCTGCTCTCTTCAGTCTCCACTCAAGGCCTCTGCAAGCATGACTCATACATGCTTTCTGTGACCCATTCTTACCCCAGCGGTGATGTGTGGAATCTAGGACTTAATCCTCTTATCAAAGTTTCCTCTTTACTCCAAGAAGCTCTTGAAGGAACCATTTTTGAAGCTTAACAGTCAATCTTACTCTTTCCTCTCTGGATATGTTGGTCAAGCCAAAGTTCAAATGTCAACGCCTCAAGTCTTCCCTTACTACTCTCCATCAAAGAAGAGCTAATCCTTTTTTTGAGTCCCTAGTTTTGGTTCATAGCATTTCCCCACCTGATATCGCACCCATGTCAAATTGTCTGACACCTTCCTAAGAGGCAAACCCCATGCAGGGGAGACTGGTCAGACTGTCCATGTGTCATTTAGCTCTTCTGACTGGATGCTCATTCTGGCACACACCTCTGGGATCCAGTCAGTTCACTGTTCAGGTGCAAGTCTGCCAGGAGCAACAGGCCATGATGTGATGCTCAGGGACCAAGCTTTTGTGCCTCCTCAAGACCATGATGATGCGATGTCTAGAGGCCTGCATATGGGACTGGCTCAAGACCATGGTGAGGGTGCAGAAATCCATGGGAGGGGCCTTTTCCCAGATTGCCTACACAAAGTTCTTGCTCTGCTCTCAGAGAGTGGTACATTTTAATTCTAAACCAATTCTTGATCAGTCCCTTGTTAAAAGAATCTGCCAGAGGAGTTCCAACCTAACTGTATAGCAAAGAGTCTTTTCCCAGCTTCATTCTCAATTTCAAATACCTTGCCTGACATTAGGTTAGTATAGTCACAGTTGACCAAACACCTGTCTTCATTTTTGGTCAACAGAAACAATAAAGATCTACATAGTTCCATTCCTTAGAAGTGGACAGCGTGTCTAATAGCATCACTTGGGGCTCTATGTCTTTCCTCCCCTTAGCTCGACATGCGTTCCCCTGTGGCTGTCCCAGACAAAGCAGGTATTCTCAACTCCATGCATCTGGAAGTCTTTAATCAGACTACTTCTGGAGAATATTTTGGTATTCAGAGCCAGTGTGTGCAAGTCAAAAATCATCAGTGTGACTTCTGCAGAAATCTCTCCAGTGCCTCACTTGTTTTCCCTCTTTACCCAGGGCTCTTTACACTGGGCTTCTTCCTTAAAGATGAGTGAGCCTGAAGAACTAAAAACTCAGGAAGGTGGAGACTGGAATGAAGCCTGTTAGGCAGGCCATGCCTGTGTCAGCTGAAAGCTCTCAGCTGCTCTCTTTGGGTGGGGGTGGGGGTACATGAACTATGTATAACATGAGTATGTGTAACGTGAGTCTTGCAAATCTGTTCTGATACTTTTAGCGTTGAGCTGGAAAATCTGCCTTAGATTCCTAAGGGCTCTTTACATATATTTTCTTATTTGGTTGGATCATGAAAAATGCAAGTGGGGCTTGAGAGTAGCTCAGTGGTAGAATGGGTCTATATTAATTAACAGACGGTAACCATGAATGTAGGAGTATTTCCATTCCTACCTATAAATTGGCTTCCAGGCCTTGGGGAGTTAGGAGTCCAGTAGTCCCTGTTATGAGGATCAACTTGTCCTTTGATTCAACATCGCCTTTTCCATGCTCCTGGGTTCAGGGAGGCAGCTCCTTGCTTGGTAGGGGCAATGGGCAGCAGAACCTCTTCCCATTGCCACTGTTGGTGGTGGGCCCTGGGCTCCAGGCTTCCCAGCCCACTCAAGTGGCAAGCATGAATGAGCCCAGGTCTGATTGTCTGACAACACTGTGAGTTACCCTTAATGCATAATTCCTCTGTGAATTTTATTTCTTTGCACTTATTTTGCATTTTTCTTAAGTTATGGTAAAATCCATGCAGTATTGGTTTGCACTCTAAAGCTAGTGCTTACTAGGCAGGCATCTTACTGCAGAGTCCTGCCATCAGGCTGATTCTTTTGTTGGTTATTTTTGAGATAGGGTCTTACCTCTAGGCTGGGCATGATCTACCCTTACAAGTGAGGATTCTGAGTAGCTAGGATGACAGGCACCCAGCACTGCATCCAGCTCTTCATTGAGAAGGAATCTAGCAAACTTTTTCTGTCAGGGCCAGTTTTGAACCTTAATCTCAACCATTGCAGCTTCCCAAATACATAGAATTACAGGTATGAGCCACCAGCACTTTGCTTCCATCTTGCTACGTTGAGTGTAGTTGTATAGTTTTGTCATGTTACACTCATTAGGCAACCTGTCTTCAGATTGCTTCACCTCTCCAGACTGAAGCTCTGGACCCTCACAGGGCAACTCCCATCCCTCACTTGTACCACCCCTGGTAAACACCGTGTGACTTCCTACTTCCTGTTTACAAGAGATGGACTGCTTTAACAGCTTCATATGAGCTGCATCTATAGTATGACATCTCAGTTTTTATTGTATTTCATTCTAACAATAATTTTCTTTATTTTTGTTTGTTGCAGTACTTCCATACCCGCATACAATATATCCTGGTCAGCCTCACTCCTTCTATCACTCTCTCTCTCGTTCTCTTCCCCACTTCCTAAAACAATTTCAACATATCTCATTGTTCTGTTTTCATTTTTACAAACTTCAACCATCTTCATCCTTATTCATGTTCTCTGTTAGTTCCTCCTCCTCTCATTGATACTCAGCAGAGCCTATTAACTTTGTTTTTATCTTATTTTATGTTGATTCATCTGCTTTGTTTTTAAAAATTTTTAATTTGAGATAAAGATTTGCCATAGGGTCCAGCCTGGCCTCTAGGTCTTGATCTTCCTCAGCCTCCTAAATATTAGAGTTCTAGGTGTGAGCCATATTTTTTTAATTAAAAAAAAAAGGAGCATCTAGTCATGTTACCCAGGCTACTCTCAAACTCCCAAACTCTAGTAATCCTCCTGCCCCTGTCTCTTGAGCACTTGGATTTGCTGGGATTCCAAGTATGCCTCACCAAACCTGGCAGAAAATGTCCAGTAGTTTATTTCACTAAGCATAATGTTCCAGGTTCATTCACATTACAACATGTGTCAGAATTTCTTGACTTTTTTTTTTCTTTTTGGTCAGTCATAGGGCTTGAACTCAGGGCACTATCCCTGAGCTCTTCTACTCAAGGCTAGCACTCTACCACTTGAGCCATAGTACCACTTCCCACTTTTTGGTGGTTAGTTGGAGATAAGAGTCTCACGGAGTTTCCTGCCCGGGATGACTTCAAACCACTATCCTCAGAGCTCAGCTTCCTGAGTAGTTAGAATTACAGGTGTGAGCCATCAACACTTTGGCACTTCTTTCCTTTTTAAGGGTGAGTATATTCCATTTTGTGTATAATCCATGTTTTGTTTACAATTTGTTAATGAACACTTGGATTGTTTCTATTGAAAACCATCTCAGCCTCCCAAGTAGCTGGGATTACAGGCATGAGTCACTTGTGCCCACCAATTTTTTGTTTTTAACTGGTGTATTGTTTCCCATAGTGGTAATGCTGTTTTATCTTCCCAATAACACTTTTTTTTTTTTTTTTTGCCAGTCCTGGGCCTTGGAATCAGGGCCTGAGCACTGTCCCTGGCTTCTTTTTGCTCAAGGCTAGCACTCTGCCTCTTGAGCCACAGCACCACTTCTGGCCATTTTCTGTATATGTGGTGCTGGGGAATCGAACCCAGGGCCTCATGTATATGAGGCAGGCACTCTTGCCACTAGGCCATATCCCCAGCCCCCCAATAACACTCTTGAAGGGTTTCAGTTTCCCCACATGCTCATCAACAAATTATTTTCTGAGTTGTTTATTAGCAGCAGCCTAATAAGGTAGTATCTACTGTGGTTGTTTTATTTTTGTTTTGTGTTTTTTTTTATGTTTCTGGGGGTTGAGCTCAGGGTCTTGCAGGTGCAAGGCAAGTACTGTACTACTTGAACTATGCTCCTAGATATTTTGTTTTTGCTTTTGAGATTATGTATGGCTATCTTTGCCAGGGCTAGCCAGGAACTAGCAATCCTCTTAGTTCTGTCCTCTGAGTATCTGCATTACAGGCATGACTATTGTGCCTAACTACTAATTCTGGCTTTAAATTGCATTTCCTTAATGGCTAAGGATGTTGGTCCACTTTTCTATTTGTTGTTCATTTTAATGTTTCCTATGTTGAAGTAAGTATATATTTTTATTGTTATTGTAAAGGAGATGTACAGAGGGCTTACAGTTATATAAGTCAAGTAATGAATACATTTTAAACAGTGTCACCCCTTCCCTTGTTCTCTGTTTTTCCCTTCCATTCTCACCTGTAAGTTGTATAGTTAGTTCATTTTCAGTATAGTGTCTAATGAGTACTATTACTTTTTTATTATTATATGCCAGTACAGCAGCTTGAACCCAAGGCCTAGGAATTGCCCCTTCACTTTTTCTATTTCTTTCTTTCTTTCTTTTTTTTTTTTTTTGTCAGTCATGGAGCTTAAACTCAGGGCCTGGGCACTGTTAGCTCTTTTTACTTTAGTACTCTACAACTTTGAGACACAGCATTACTTGCAGTTTTCTGGTGGTTAATTGGAGATAAGAGTCTCAATGACTTTCCTGCCCTGGCTGGCTTTGAACTTCGATCCACATCTCAGACTCCTGAGTAGCTACTATTACAGGCATGAGCCATTAGTGTCCCTTAGCTTTTTCACTCAAGGCTGGCAGTCTACCATTTGAGCCATAGTTCTACTTCTAGCAGACTTTTCTACCTGGAATGGTATTGAACTGCAATCCTCAAATCTCAGCCCCATGAATAGTTAGGATTATAGGCATGAACCACCAACTTCTAGTTCTGTACCATTACATTTGTTTTCTGTTTTCAGTGTTATATTATTGTCCCAAACCAGGTGTTAGAGAATGTTCCTCTGTATTTGCTTCTAAGAAAGATTTAGAGCATCTGTTCTTATGTTTAAGTTTTTGATCCATTTTCAATTAATTTTTGTACACAGTATAAGGTGAGAGTCTGACTTCTTTTGTACAATGACATCCAATTTTCCTAATCACATATGTTGAAAACAAAAGTCTTTTCCTCAATGAGTGGTCTTGGTACTCTTGTCAAAAAACTTGTTTGCCCGTGTACTGAAGAGTTAATTTGTGGGCTTCTATTTTATTCCACTGATTTGCTTGTCTGTCCTTATGCTAACCATACTGTTTTGATTCCTGCAACTTTGTAGTACATTTTGAATAAGAAAATGGAAGACTCTTAGCTTTCCTCTGCTTTCCAAGACTGTTTTGCCTATTCTGTGTTATGATTTTTCTATCATGATTATATTTTCCACCCCATGCACATAAATCATCTTCCATTCACTCCTTCTTCCTCAATCTTTCATCAATGTTTTTCATGTATCCTTGGCACCAGTCTTTTGCCTCCAAGGTTAAGTTTACTCCCATGTGGTTTATACTGTTTCTGATGCTGTTATAAGTGGAATTGTCTTCTTCATTTCCTTTTCAGACTGTTCATTGTTAGTAGATTCTGCGTGAACTTTTGTCCTAATGGGTGTGGATTATGACCTAACTCTTGTCTGCAAGATCTTAGAACCCTCCTTTCTTAGCACAGCTAAAGGGCCTTGAGCAGTATAGGTTGGGGATCTGAGTTTTTCCGGAGAAAGGGATGTGTCTAGGAAGGTTACTGCTCATGGTGCCTTTGCAATAAACATGGCCACAGGAGATGGGTCCTGTTCTTGCTTCTTTAGCCCTGTCACTCCCTGCCTTCCCAAGAAAGTGCTTAACTTCAGTCTCTAATGCTTATAGACATCCAAAGTGCATTTTATCAGCACTTTCAGAGTAACATGAACACCAGAGGCTGCTCCTGATGTTCCCTACGTTTGGACCAATCTTTTTCTGGCCTCAGTTGAATAAATTGATTGATAGATAAATAGACAAAAAATAAAATACAAACCTCACTGAAATGACAATGTGGTTCTTAGGGTAGGGACACGAATGTCTCCATCCTGCACCCCCAAAGGTGAAGTTCAAGGTTGAAGGAGCTCCATGTGGAGCTCCTCATCTTCTACCTAGAAGGACAATGCTGTGTAGCCAGGGAAAGTTCTGGGTTCCCTCACTTAAGGGAAGGGGGACCCACCTGCTATTGTCAGTGCTGTCGTCTTTCCTTTCAGCTCTGCAGCCCTCATAGGAAACTGTTAGGGTGGTGGAAGCTGGGGAGCCCCCCCCATCCCGAGGCGCCTTATCTTTGGACACACTTCTGGAGCTAAGCCAGTGACCTCACTCCACCCATGACCTTCCCACTGACTTCTCAGTTCCTGGAATTGTTCAAACAATCCCGTTACAAACTTTAGCATGACCATGTTCCCTGGAGCCCCTGCTTGGGCCCAGAGAAAGGGAGGGGCCTGCCTGGCTATGGGGCCCTGAGATCTTGGGACCCTACTATCCTTAGGGATCAAGAGGGGTGTGGGTAGACTGCCATTTGCAGGCCCAAGGTTCCAGAATGTGCAAGCAGAAACAGGTTCTTACAGATGTAGAAGGCTTCCTGTTGGTCAGATGGGTGTACTGGCAAACCACTGTAATCCCAGCACTCAGGAGGTAAACAGACAGGAGGATCTCAAATTTGGGAATAGCCTGGGCTATCAATCGAGTTATAGGATAGCCTGAACTGCATAGCAAGATCCTACCTCAAGTATATCAAAACCAAACAGCAAAGCAAAGCAAAACACAATGAATTTCACATTCTTGTCCCAGAGTCCTCCAAAAGAAACCCTTGAATTAAAGAATTATGCATCCACGTAGAAACAGCACCCACAACCCAGTTTTCTACAGGAAACCCTGAAATTCAGAAAACAGAAAATGAAACAAAAGTAATCTTTAAATCCAGCATTTTCCCTGTGGTCATCCTGTGCAAAGGCCCTCACGTGTAATGACCTCATGGAGATCATTCATAGATAACTTAAGGACACCCCAGAGGCACAAATGGCTACATATTCAGAGCTAACTTTATCATCTTCAAGGCCCTCCTTCAAAAATGATTTAGAAATCCTGCTTGCTTACATGGTTCAAGTGGTTGAACGGCCTCCTTTCAAGCGTATGGCCTTGAGTTCAAAGTGAGTACTATTAAAAAGAAATCATTCAGGCCCTTTTCAGTGCTAGCTGGTAAACCACACAGGCAGCCCTAGAATTGAGGACTTGACCCAGTGAGTAGAGGAGTGGCCTGTGGAAACAATCTTGAGCCCCTGTACAGCAGAGATGCTGAGATTTTATTACACAGAGCTTCTCCATTCTCTTTCACACTGCCCCTGGAGTTAGAGCCCTGGATTTTTGTTCTTTCCTTTTTTTCTATGCTAGTACTAAGGCTTGAACTAAAAATCTGAGTGCTGTCCCTCAGCTTTTTTTTTCTCTCTCTCTTTCAAATTGAAGACTCATGGACTTTCTTGCTTGGGCTGTCTATGCACTGTAATCCTCAGAACTCAGCCTCTTGAATAGCTAGGATTACAGACTTGAGCTACTAGAACCCAGCTGATCATTCACTCTACAGTAAATAGTCCCTAGGTTGGTGGGAGGGACAGCACCATAGTTTAAGGCTGACAGATGAAAATATTCACTGAATCCCTTGCTTTGATCTGAGTCTGCCTAGTCTTCCAGTTGTATACAAGAAATTAGTTTGGTTTGGTACCAGTGGCTCACATCTGTAATCCTAGCTATTCAGAAGGCTGAGATCTGAGGATCATGGTTTGAAGCCAGCCAGGGCAAGACAGTCTGAGACTCTTTTATGTTTTTTAAATTATTTTTTTGAAAAGGTGATGGGCAGGGGGTTACAATTACATAATTAAGGTAATGAGTACATTTGTTTTTAATCATTGTTACCCCACTCCTCATTATCTCCCACTTATCCCTCCCTACCTACATGAGACTCTCATCTCCAATAAAACGACCCAGAAAAAGCCAGGAATGTTGCTGGGCTCATGTGGTAAAGTGCTATCCTTGAGCAAAAGAAGCTCAGGGACAGTGCCAAGGCCCAGAGCTCAAGGCCCAGAACTGGGGGGAAATAAAAAAGAAAGAAAGAAAAGAAATCAGCTTTGCTGTGCTGGACTCAGAGTGGCCACGTATGCTTTGCTTCCAGGGGGAAAGCATTGCATAGGTGGTAGGACCCTGTGTTTGAATGTTTTCTATGCTCTTATGAGAGGAGAAGTGATTCTTTTCTTTTGAAAATGCATGGTAAGTGCTCAATACATACTGTCATTGATAGCTAAGGGTAGACAGTCAGGTGATGCTTGAAGTCTCAGGTCAATGTGAGCTCAGGAAAATAAATTATGGAATTTTTATGAACATGAAAATGGGTTGCTGCGGGAGACACAGGTGAGGCTCGAGAGTTGGTCTTTCAATTATGAAACAAAGGCCGATGGGCATAATAACAGTGTAACCGGGCCCTTTTCAGTTGGAGTTTAGGAATGCTTGGTCCAGACTGCACATCATCTACTCCATGCCATTCCAGATGCCAAGCATCTGGATTCAGGCGAGGGGAATGGCAGAATTAGAGCATCCCATGTGGCTTCAGTTATATAGTCATGCAGATCACACGGGACAATTGGTATGGAATTCGTTGATGAATATAACAGCAGGGCATAGAGGCCCACCATTCCTCACACAGCATGTCTTTTATTTACATATATACACATTTATATACACACAGTATATATAATATATAGAAATATATAAATACATACATATATTATAATTTTATTGTTATTATTAAGGTGTTTATGGGGGGTTACTATTTCATAAGTACATTTATTCTTTTGGACAATGCCACCCCTTCCTTAACTTTACATGTGTATGTGGAAGTTACATAGGTCGTTTTCCACATAGTATATACAGAATAGCATGATTATATTTGTTCAGTCTTCATCCCTCCCTTTCTATGCCCCCTTTTATCCCTCTGAAAGAAAAAAAAAGTTTAAATTTCCTGGAGTTCCTTTTGATAAATGGTATTTTAAATGTTCAGAAAAGTTACACATTTGCATTCTTCCCCTAAGGGTATCCTCCTTTTGGCTGGACTGTTTCACACTGCCTTTTTTTTTAATACCACAAGAGTTCTACAGAATATTAATGTGCATTACTGAAATAGCAAGATTGCATGAGTTTGGAGAGTCCCACTGCAAAGTAAAAGATGTTTCTACATTTACAAGTTGTGGGAGTCTTTGCTATGCTAACACAGGCTTTAATTGTAAGAGGGAAGATTATAGACACACTTATCTGATAAGATGCTTAAGAAGCTGAACTTTTTTTCTTTTTTAATCTAGTGACTTATTGTGGAAAACACCTGAGCCAATGACAGTAGCTTGCCCAATATTGTGTGGAAAATGCTAAGGATAATGGAATATTTGACACTCAGTTGTGCTGCTTAGAGGTCTGATTTATTTTGGTCCATTCAAATCATAAGCAGAGAAATGGGATAAAAGGACTTTTGTTGGGACTTACACTATTTCACTATTTTAACACTTTTTTATTGTGTTAAAAAAACTACATTTCTTTTAAGCCTAGGAAATGTGAAGCCTGGAATGTTGGCTAACTTGGGGACCAGGCCCTCTTTGTAATCTGTCTCCAGGGAGCAGTTTATCATAGGATGACAAAAGCACCAGCTATGCCAAGAACCATTTGGACTTTGAAAAGTCAGGGAAATTTTGGCTCCCCAAATTGCCTTCTTAGCTACTTTTTATGGAAGCCAGTGCTAACATTTGGCCCACCTCTGGGTTGAGCTGGAAGGTGTTATTATCTGGATAATAAAGAATACCTGATACCTTCCTCCATTCATACCTACTCCTGGCTGGGCTGGGCTGAGAGAGGAGGCTGGCTTGCAATGTGTGTCTCAGGCAGGGTGGCAGGTCAGTTGCCCCTGAAGTAGAGAAGTACAAGTACATTTGCTTGGGAGGTAATCCCAGAGCGTTCCTTGGGATATGATGGGAATAAAAGGCAGAACATGGCTAGGGGCAGTCGATATTGGAAGTTGGAGAGTTTATCCTCCCTCCCTCATCTTCTTTATCTGAGGCCTGCTCCTCAGGAGGGTGACTGCTTACGCCTCCTGACAGCCTCTTGGCAGCTGCCAGAGAACACCCAGCAGGTATTAAACCATTGGAACTCTTCAACCTAATAGAATCCCAGCATGAACACACATAAACAATACTGACCTGGCTGTCTTGAGAGGCAGCCTCAGGCCTCTCCATGGGGGTCTCAGCCACCTGTTAAAAACTCTGGGAAGAGCACACTGTCATTCCTTGTATTCCTAAGGGTGCAGATCTGTTTCCTGTGGCCACTTGCAGAAGTATCCCTTGGAAGCTTGTTACAATGACCTCTTTCTGGGGTACCTTCCTCTCCCCCGACTCCCAATCAAATAGTGAGGTTGCAGGAAGAAGCAGGGACAGATGCGGAAGGAAAACTGTGTGTTTAAATAGAGCCCATATAAAAAGAAATGTTACAGCACCCAGCAACTTATTCACATCATCCATTTCTTCTTTCAAAGTAAGAAGAGATTGTACTTGTAATAGATCTCCTTAGCTATAATATCTATGATCTAGATAAGTTAATAGACTTTAATAACCAACCCTAATCAATTACTACAGTCATGGATTTGGTGCATGGATATGGAATTTTCCCGCTCTGAAATAGAAGGCAACAGAAATGTAATTTTCTTTCAATAAGTGCCTAACCTAAACATAAAGGGGTATTGATTAAATGATCACATTTTCCCCCTTTTTGTCAAGTGCACATATCCATGAAGGCTGAAATTTAGCTTTGATTTCAATTTAATTTTGTTAATTTTTTTTTCTCAAATTTTTATTTTCAAACTGACGTACAGAGAGGTTACAGTATCATACGTTGGGCGTTGGATACATTTCTTGTACTGTTTGTTGCCTTGTCCCTCATGCCCCCCTCCCTCCCCCCCTTCCCTCCCCCCCCGCCCAGTTGTTCAGTTCACTTACACCAAACAGTTTTGCAAGTATTGCTTTTGTAGTTATTTCTTAATTCTGTGGGTTCTAGTGTATATAAAGTGGAATTTAACTGTGTTTCCAATTTCCATTTCTTTAATCAGTAAAAATGCTAACTCTCCTTTCAGATAGCTATTGGTCACTTGCATATCTTCTTGAGTAAAGTGTATTAGATAGTTTCTCCCTTTAGAAATTGGTTTTTTTTCTTCTTATTGATTTTTAAGAATTTTGTATTTATGTTGGTACAAGCTTTTTAAAAAAAATTGCCAATCACTTGTTTTTTCATTCACTTAAGGATGGGAAAAGTTTTAGTTTCAATAAAATCCAATTTATCAATTTTCTTTCATGGTAGAATGGCTGGTGTTATGTTCATGGCTGGGTTGCCTAGGTGGGGACCATGAAGATCTCCTTTTAGTTTCTCCTCTAGAAGTCTTATAAGCGTTTGTATATGACTTGAGATAAGGAGTTGAGGTTTTTCTTCATGTTTTATTTCTTTTCTTACAAGTGTGTATATTCAACTCTCTTATCATCATTTGTTTAAAAACTACTGTTTCTCCATTGAATTGTTTTGTCATCATTGTGAAGAACAATCACTCATTCATAGATACAATGATTTATTTCTGGACCGTAAATTCTGTTCCATTAAACTTTTGTATATGTCTATACTAATATGACATTTTTCTAGATCACTGTAGCTACATAGAAAACTTTGAAATCTGAAAGTCTAAATCCTTCAACTTTGATCTCATGCAGTTATTTTCATTATTCTAGGTGTTTTAAATTTTCCTAAAAAGTTTGGAATTGAACACATAAGATGATGCTAAGTGAAATGAACTCCATGTTATAGAAACAAAAAAAAAAAAAAAAAAAAAAAAAATAGAGCCCATATAGCCTTTTAGGCCAACTATGGTTTGAAAATTGTTTTCTCCCAACTTCCCTGTCTTAATCT
Source organism: Perognathus longimembris pacificus (assembly GCF_023159225.1). Taxonomy (NCBI): domain Eukaryota; kingdom Metazoa; phylum Chordata; class Mammalia; order Rodentia; family Heteromyidae; genus Perognathus; species Perognathus longimembris. The sequence continues at coordinate 49,340,908 of NC_063166.1, forward strand.
AAGTAGATGAGAAAAATACTCTGTGTAAGAGATCAGTGCCAGGAAGAGAACTACAATAGGATGTGGAGATGGCCTGTAATGAGTGGTCCCTCTACAGCCAGGGAGACACAAGCTGAGACTTCTTTTTGTCTGCTGTGGGGCTTGAATTGAAGGTCTAGGTGCTGTCCCTGAGTTTTTTTTAGCTTAAGGCTATCTATCAGGTTAAGCCACAGCTTCACTTCCAGTTTTTAGGTAATAAACTGAAGAGTCTCATAGACTTTTCCTTCTCAGCCTGGCTTCAAACCTTGATTCTCAGATCTCAGCCTCCTGAGTAGCTAGGATTACAGGTGTGAGCCACAGGTGGCTCACCCAGCTGAGACTGGTTTTGGCTGGCACAGACTCTTTACTGGGGTCTAATCGTAGAGACAGTATATAGACAGTATATACTCTTACTATCTGCAGTACTTACTTTGAGAATCTCCCTTCAGTATCTGTACCTTCTCTCTCTTCTTTTAGGCTTCCCTCCTACCCTGTCTCCCCAAAAGAGGCCTGCCATACTGTACCAGGAAGTGGACACGGCACCCAGAGAATGACCCTTGATGGATCCTGGAAGCTCATGGTGACTGGAGGGGGGCAGGTTTCTGAGCCCCAATACTGCTATCTGTGCTGCCCTAGCATTACTGGTGCTGATCTACTTCCAAGCCTCTGTTCTACACACAGTGGGTGAACCATGGAGTGTTCAAGAATGATGTTGATACCTCTTAGATGTCCATCAATGAGCTAGAAAAGACCCACCACTCCTACACAATGCCTTCCTGACCACTGTGCTGCTTGTGGCTCCAAAGCTGCCTCCTGCCAATTTTCAATCCCACTGTCTCCGGAGTGCAGCAGTTTCACATGCCTGGCAACCCTGATGGCATGTAGAACCCTCACTGGCAATGCCCTCTGGTTGTTCCTCCCCTCCCCTATCTCTCTAGGCCAGTCTGTACTCTCCCTTAACCTGCTGTCTGCTCACTAGGTCTATGACCCACCTCTCCAACAAGCCTCAAGCCCAATCAATGGGCGTCACCTCAGTTTTCTGACTCTCACCCAGGCCCCAGATGACTCAGAGCCCTGCTGTTTCTGCAGTGTCCAGTAACTCACATACTCCATTCCTTAACACCTCTTGCTTCCTCCCATGTTGAAGGCTTTGTGCTCTAGAATTCATGGCTCCTACCCTCAGGCCAAGAGTCTCCTGGACTCCCTCTCCCCCATCCCAGGCTAGACCAAAGCCCCATGCCTTGCCCAGAATCTCTCTCCTGAGATTCCTTAAGAGTTGAACCCTTCCTGACCATATCCATATCACCAAGCTCTTCTACCTAGACTCTCACGCTCTAAGACCCCTGGACACCACTGGTGCCTGCACTCACTGGGAATCCTGTGTTCCAGCCTCCCCCCTCACTCTGTCCAAGGACCACTTTTCACCCCAGGGCCTGCTGGCTCTGCTCACTAGCCCAGGTCTAGCCCTAAGTGACCTTTGGTCCCATTTCTCAAGTCAGAGCCTAAGAATCTTATAGCTAAGTCTCTCCTTCTCTCTCCGTTCCCACATTAGTCCTCCACTTTTGGCCCCCTTAGGGTTCCCATGGGCCTCCCTCATCCCTTTCTTTGATGCTCATCACTCACCTTGACCTCTTTATATTGGCTTCCTCACACCACCAAAGAGAATGTTGATCTCATCTCAGACTCCACCCATCCACGTCAAAGTTAGGACCCCAGAGTATCAGGAACTGTCCTGCACATAGCTTTCCCTACCCCATCCTGGTTGTCTTGACCCCAGTATTCAAAACATACTGGATTCCCTTCTTTTCTCCTGCCAATCACTGTATGTGGTATTCTGGAGCTTTCTGCTCTGTCTCTCTGTCTCTCTCTGTCTCTCTCTGTGTCTGTCTCTTTCCTTCTATCCTGACCTCTAAGGTCCATGCAAATCAAGGCCTGACATTCTTCCAAAAGAGGCCTCTCTTCCCCTGCATCTTCTCCAGTTCTCTCTTTTCTGAGTCTGGGCCTTCTTGTTAGAACATTTCAGATCCAGCCTGAGGTCTCAGGGCCAGCAGGCAATGCCAGGTTTGGGGGGAATTCCAGTCTCTGGAGATGTGCCAAGCCATCCCCTTGTATCCTAAGTTAATTATACCCATTTAGAGTTATGGTGATCAACCAGGGCCTTGGGTGACATCTGAGATGGTGGAGCTTTCAGGACCAGATATGAATACATCCAGCACAAGAAGGGAGGCCAGAAATGATCCAGTTCAAATACCCCCAGTATCACACACAATGAAGGAACCTGGCTTGTGAGGCTTCAGGACTAGAGAAATGGCCAGGAATCCTGATATAAAGGTATTTGTGGGGTAGGGGAAAGGTTTTGAAAGTGCACCGGATAGAGTTGACACAGGTAGCTAGTACCTCAGAGGGATGAATCCACATGCCAAAGACTTGAAGTGCGAGCATTCTTTAATTGTAACAAACTCAATCACTGGTAGCTGGTAGCATTAGCATAGTCTTGGACTTTTGGTTGCTTTTCTGAAGGAAGCCCAGTTCTAGAACTTAAGATCTTTCAGCATCACTGTTCATACTGGGGTCCCTTGGACTCCCTGCTCCTGGCTTTACACTCACAAGGGTAGTTTAGAACCTCTCTGTCCCCCATGAGGCAGGGGTGTAGGCTCCTCTCTCTCCCCGTCCAAATCTCCCCAGGAAGCAATGGCCTCCATTTTCCATCAAGAAAGCCTTTCTGATTAAAAATTTCCTTCATTAACCTAGGCACTGATGGCTCACAACTATAATCCTAGCTGCTCAGAAAGCTGAGATCTAAGGATCATGGTTCCAAGTCAGCCTGGGCAGGAAAAGTCTATAACATTCTTATCTCCAATTAACCACACACAAAAAAAAAAAAAAGAAAAGAAAGAAAGAAAGGAAAGCAAAGAAAAAGGAATAAGCTAGAAGTGGAGCTGTGACTCAAATGGTAGAGCACTCCTAGCCTTGAGAAAAATTGCTCAGGCCCAGAGTTCAAGCCCCATTACCAGTTCACACACACATGCACACACCTTCCTTTTATTGTAGTTCCCAGTGGACCTTCATTTCTTTTCCAGCTTCTTTGCCTTGTTTCCTTTCCCTACGCTTAGGCCCTTTGACTCTTACCTTTCCCTCAGTTTCCTCCACCCTCCTAGTCCCCAACAGCTTTCTGTCTTTTTCCCTCTCCCTTGGAGTCTGTTGTTCTCAGTACTTGGATTCCTTTGTATCAATTCATTCTGACTAGGTGTCTTCTCCCATAGACCTCTGTGGCCTCCTGAGATGCATTACTACTGCCTCTGATGAGAATCCCAGCACCTCCCCACACCCCTGGCTTTCTCCTGCATCTTCCTCTCTTTGGCTAGTCAGAGAAGACCTTAGACCTGGATGAGCAGCAGGGACCCAGGGAACATCAATAGGGTTGTCTAGAATATGGGAAGGGCAAAGTGCAGCTGAAATATGCTGGACAGGCCCCAACTGGGGCATGCATTGGCACCTTTCGGCCACACCAGGCAGTGGCCCCTTTGCTGAGAGGTGGGAGAGGCAATTGCTGACTGGGAAAAGCCCTGTCTGATTGTTAGTGCCAGGGATGGGGGTACATCTGGAAGATGGTGAGTTGGTGGTTGGAGGTAGGCAAGTGAGGGAAATCCTTGTGAGTCTGAGGTGTTGTTTAAGTTCTCTGGCAGCAGCTGGAGGAGGGAGGTAGGAGGAAGCTCAGGATGGAGGGGCTGAAGGATCGCAGCATGGTACTTGAAACAGCTGGTCACTGACTCACTTTGTCCCATACTCTCTCTTGTGCTGCAACCAGCCCTTCCTTGCTAGCTTTCGTCTTTCTCTTTTCCCACTTCCTTTATTCTCCCAATGTGAAATGCAGGGCCAGAGCAACTACTTATCTTGCAGGGCCTGAGAGGAAAGGGTATGATCTCTTTGTGCTCAGGTTGATCAGGGTCAGAGGGATCTCTGACCTCAGTTCTCCATCCAGGTTCATGCTGGAGCTCCTAAGGTGGAGTGCATTCTCCTGTGTCTCTGTTAGTAGCAGTGGTGTTTGTTGAGTGGCTGTGTGCATGACTATGCACACCCAGTCACATTGCACCTGATTTAATCCTCCCAAGATCTTATTGACCCTAGGAGGCAGGAGTACTAGCAACCTCTGTCACAACAAACCTCAGACCTCTATGACCCAGATTTGCCAGAGTTCCTTAATCTGGGAGGTTAACTGACTTCAGCACATTGACCAGATGTGGCTAGATGTGGCCCACTACCTGTTGCTGTAGATAAATTTTTATTGGCACAAAGCCATGCCCCCAGGGAGCCCTAGCACAGTGTCTGGTACAGAGTAAGTACAGCTTAGCCTTTAGCCATTGTTTGTTACTAATCAATGGAAAAACCCTTACAACTCACAAAATTTAGTGCTGTTTACCCAAGCAATAATAAATAAAAGAGAACAAGACAAAACAAAGTAAAACAATTCCCGAACCAAGTTTAGAGGAGTCCAACCCTAACATGATCTTGCAGTATTCACAGGAGAGGGGGGTGCAGGGGAAAAGCTTAATTGGTTACAGACTAACTGCGTATCTGGCTACAGAGCCTCTTGTCATTAGCTGCTCAGCTGCCCTACTTACATTCAGGCTTCTCTAATGATGCTCAGTGCAGAAGCCCATCCAAATCACTGGCCTGTCACGTGTTTTATTTAACATTACCGCCCTCATTAGATTATGATTAGGCTCTTTCAGAATACTAAGAGCACCCAGAATGGCCTGTCCTGTTTCTAGAGCATAGAGCTGTTGTCCCTAACTATGGGGCTCCATCACTGCCTTGCTGAGAACCTCAGTCAAGCCGCCTTCCCTCTCTGGGTCTCAGTGGTTTTGCCCATAAAATGGCAAAAAAACACCTCAACAAAACAAAAGGCCAAAAAAAAAAGAAAAAATCCACAAAGAACCCCAAAGTCCCAAAGTAAAGCAGCAAGGCGAAATGAAGTAACATGAAGTTTAACTTCTCAGCAGGACCGTGAGTGCCCAATAGATGTCAACTCCACCTCAAGGAGACCGTGGTTTCATAGTCACCAGGTGCCATCCATTACTCCTCTCTATGACTCCTGCCAGCTGCCTGGGCTTTCCCACTGAAGGCAAAGTGACTGCCCAACTTTCAATCCTGGGCTTGACTGGGAGCCTCAATGGCCATAGTATATTCCTTAGCACACACACACACACATAATATGGAAGAGGTGGAGAATGGGTGTTGCAAGATGTCTCTGCCCCACCAACCTGGGGCAGGGCCTTGTGGACCTACAAAAGAACAAGCCCCCCTTGCTAGGATCAACCAAGGCTGGTATAGACTATTGTACTAAATGAGTTCTGTTCGGGCTTGGGGTGGTTTGTTACCCAGCAACTGCTGATGAATACAATAAGGAGATATGTCATGGTGGTGTATAACTGCACCGCCAGGAAGAACATGAACACTGTCATGGGACCCTGAAGAATAGCTGATTTACATCAGTAATTGTGGAGGAGGGAGGGATCCATCCCTTGATGGATATATGGTGGAAGATATGCAGTAAGAAGAAGGCTTAGATCAACACTCACTGCTTTGCAGACAGAGTTGGGAGACTCATTGTTTACTCTTTCTTTCCTCAGTGACTCCATCCACCTTCTCCATCCAAACCAGCCAACTTCATTTCTATACCACTAAAGCCACTGTTTTGCACTCATATCACTTATGGAGCTTGTGCTAGAAATGGGAAAAGGACATGGCAAGCCAAGTCTTGGTTGAGGAGGTATATTATGTGACCACATTGTGATGCCCATGACATGTTACCTTCACTGAATGTAGCTTTCCCAATTCTTGGCTATGGGGTAGCAGCTACTACACTCATGACCTTGACCTTGCTGAGGGGGCCTCTCCCACTCAAGGACACTAGTATGCTTCCCAAAGGATGCAATCACTGCTGCCCCTGCTGCTCTTCATTGCAGAGGCAACTGGTCAGTGCTGACCCTCTCTGCCCATCTGCCCAGCACCCCAGCATTACAGAACAGCAGTACCACCTCTTTTCTTATTCGATTCAACAAACACACTAATGTTTCAAAATATGAAGTTTACCACATTAACAAAGAGTGTGGGCCAGTGGTGCCTCTGGGGCCCTGCTGGGGTGACCATGAGTCAGAGCTGGGGTGATAGTCCACTTTCTATTGCTGTCTCGTTTCAAATTTCGTTTTTTTTTTTTTTTTTTTTTTTTGGCCAGTCCTGGGCCTTGGACTCAGGGCCTGAGCACTGTCCCTGGCTTCTTCCCGCTCAAGGCTAGCACTCTGCCACTTGAGCCACAGCGCCGCTTCTGGCCGTTTTCTGTATATGTGGTGCTGGGGAATCGAACCTAGGGCCTCGCGTATCCGAGGCAGGCACTCTTGCCACTAGGCTATATCCCCAGCCCTCAAATTTCTTTTTAAAGGAAAGTTACTTCTAAAGGTCTGAAATTCAAATCATTCCTACTGTCAAGTCCTACCACAGGGACAAGCAGGTGCTCTGGTGGACACACAGAAACACCTGGACAGTATCAGCCTCTTTCATCAGCAGGAATGGGAGACAGAAAAGAGCTGGATAATCCAGAGGAGATTCTTCCTAAATTGCTTTCATCTTGCTGTTGTGTGAGCTGTGGCCAGGTCAGCTGGGACATATATGCTCAGGTGGCAAATCTCCCAGCGCTCTCAGCTCTCCATTCCCAAGCCCACGGGGCTGAAGGCCTGGCATTCTGAGGCGTAGCCATCCTCCCCTGAGACCCAGCTTGTACATCTTTCAGAGGCCCAAGCCTGGTGACCAGGATGTAGAAAGCTTCATACCCCTGAATTTATGGCCCTGTAATGTGGAAATAAAAGAGCGCTTATCTTTCTCAAAAGCTATAATTCAGATAAGGAGCATCCAACGGAAGTTGCCAGAGCTTGGGTCCTGGAGCAGTCAGTGCTGTGCTGGGCATATGGAAGCCTCTCTATGCAGATGTACCTGACTGACTGGCCGGCTGGCTGGCTGACTGACTGACAGAGCTGCCTACTGGCTGGAAACAAAGCTTACAATAAATAGGTAGGACACTACTCCCTAAAGTTCTGGCTCCTCAGATTGAGGTGTAAGTTTCTCACTCTGATTTCTCAAATGAATCCATTGGTTCTACATGATGAGGAGCAGCTTGAGAGATGGAGAAGAGGTGCTGGAGAATGGGAATAAAATAAACAGATGGAACCTAGTAGTAGTGTGGAGCAAACAGCACAATGGATTGAGGTCAGAGTCTCTCCTATGTGGGGTTGGAGTGAGGTGGGATGGGTTCATGACAGTGACTTTGGCAGGGCAGGAATGTGGTTGCTGGTTTGGGAAGGTGTTGGTTCATTCGGAGGAGTTGTGTCAACCCATTAGGAGCTTCAGGTGATGGATTCAGTTTTTCATTAACAAATATACCTGAGCACCAAGCCCTCCCTTGACCAGCTGTGCATGGTGAGCCAAGTGCCTCTATGACTCCCAGTCCAGAGGCACTCCTGTGTTGAAGGGGTCTGTCACCCCTCTCGGCTCACTCCTTCCTGCCATATAGTAAGTATAGGGGGGAAACCTGGGAAATGTGTTCTTCAACAGGTAATCATGATCAACAGCAGCATGGCAGGGACCTTCCCAAGACAGGCAGGGTTGACCAAACAGGATATCATCCTTAGGACACTCAGAGTCAGGGGAATCCTGGGTGTTCTGCTAAGAATCCTGGGGGAAAGTCCACAGACTGTTTCATGAGTGGCTCAGGGTTTTCCTGGCTCCACCTGCAGACACTCCATCCTGACCCAGTTCAAAGCAGACTCAACTTGTTTTGAGGATGCCTCTTCCCACCCTGTCATCTTCAAAGGAGACCCTAGGCAAGAACTTGAGTGTGAGCTGTTTATTTTGAAGGTAGGAGCCACAGGAAGAGAGGCAGGCAGAGAAGGAAGCAGGCAGAGGCATGTTATACACAGGTCCCTGGGCCACTGTGTAGATGTGCCTCAGATTTGTCCCACTGTCCTGGGCCTTCACTTGAAGGCTGTCCTTGGGGTTCGGCATCCTGCCCTTTTAGCCTGCTCTGCTGGAACCTAAGTAATGTCCTTCAGCAATGAGTCCCAAGACAGATGGAGGACTTCCTATGTTAACAGGTCTCCCTGTGCCACTGGAATCTCACACAATGACAGTCAGGCCCACTATGGGTGAAGGGCATGAAGGCTGAAGAGCATTGAGCATTCAGAGACATAGGAGTACAGTGCACCTGTGCAGGAACAGAGGGCTAAGAGTCCTGAGTCACCTGGTAGGAGCATCCTGGTGCAGAGCCAGGACGGCCAGCATCTCTGTGCTTACAAACTTCATTCCAGGAATCCCTGTATTTTAGAGGACTCACAGGGTACCTACCTCCTTCTGGGACCAATCTGGGTTCTGGGTATTGTGACTGTCACTGTGGGAGTAGGAGTCCTGCCTTTGTGGAGTCTTCATCTGAGGATGGGAGAGCCCACAGTAAACATGGCAAGCAAAGCCTGTGAAGGGAGCATGGGGAGGAGGGCAGGAGATAGGCTGCTTCAGCAGGCCAGTTGAGCAGGGCCTTAGAGGAACAGGAGGATAAAGTTTATTTTGGTGTGAGTTTTATTGTGCTGGTCCCGGGGCTTGGAATCAAGGTGTTGTGCTATGCCTGGCTTTAAATTTATTTATTATCATTAGTTTATATTTGGTCATGGGGCTTGAACTCAGGGCCTGGGTGCTGTCTCTGGCCTCTTTTGCTCAAGGCTAGCACTCTACCACTTTGAGTCACAGCTCCACTTACGGTTGTTTGGGGTTTTTTTTTTTTTCAGTGATTAGTTAGTGATAAGAATCTCATGGGGGGCTTTTGTGTCTGGGCTTTGAACCGTGATCTTTAGATCTCAGCCTCCTGACTGGCTAGGATTACAGGCATTAGCCATTGGCTTCTGGCTTAGTTTTTTATTTGTTATTATAAAGGTGATATACAGAGCAGTAACTATTATATAAGTCAGGTAATGAGTACACTTATTTTTGGACAGTGTCACCCCTTTCCTCAGTGCCTCACAGTGATGCCAGTGTTGCTGGGCTGAGTGGACATCTAGGATAAACACATGGCCTCTGCTGTTGGGCTGGATGTTGGCTTGCTGGGAGAGCCTTGATAGATAAAGAGTGAGAAAGGCCATAGGGAGAGGGAGCTAAGAGAGTCCGGCTGTGATGGAGCCCATTGCTCTGCATTATTATGCATGAATCCTCTTTGTTACCATCATCATCCACAAAGGTCTGCCAGGTTCTAAGGGTCCTGAAGAAGTGATTCAAGCTCCGACACACAGCATCAGAGAAAGTCAACAGCAGGGGAGTGGGTAGAGTGATGGCAGAAAGGAGCAGGGACAATTTGGGGCTGTGGTGGACTGGGTGTGGACAGGGGCACAGAGCCAGGATCTGGAGTCTGAGGACAATGTGCTTGGTCCATGGCGCTGGGTAAGCAGATCTCTCCCCTGATGGCTGACAGTTCGCATAAACCCATTGTGATAGATGGGCCTTCTAGGCTGGGTCCCCAGCACCACAGCCTCATTGTTCTAGGCACAGGAAGGAAGATGTGAGATTGAGCCGGCAAGGGGCCTGCTGCCCTCAGTCTCCTGGTTTATTTATCTGCCTGCTCTGTCCCCTCGTCTAGTCTAGCAATGTGCCTCTTGAGGCTGGGTGTGGCTGACTCATTCCCTTCCTGTTTCTAATCTTGCCTTTCTCTTAAAATGGGTGGACTTACTCCAAAGGGGACTGGATTGGAAGCCAGGAAGTAGGGGTATGGCAGTCTCATTGGAGGAGCCCCATTGCCCACAGCTGGGACAGGCATGTAGTAGGTAGGAGTCTAGAAGTTTTCGTGGATTAAATGCTAAGGGTAGGAATGAGCCTGGAGGCTCCTCTGTGCCTGCACCTAAAGGACATCTATCACCCAGTAGGACAGTCCAGTCATGAGGCTGTGGAGAGCCCATGGACAATAGCCAGAGGATAATACCACCTACTTTCAGTTTGCCTTCTCCCTTTAAGTAAGTGGCCAACTCAACCTTAGCTTTTATGCCCACTTTGTAAGAAGCTCTCAGAGGCTAAAAATTCTCTCAGCTAAAAGTGACCCAGGTTACTACAGATGAGAAAACAAGACCCAAGAAAATGGCTTTGGGGGCTGCTTACCTTGAGTTGCCTAGAAGACTGCTCTCTGGCCTTTGATATGTCTCCTCATGGCCTTGCTCCTCTGATGGCCACTCTCCATGTATTTGCAGTCCAGCCCCACTCTGCTTCTCCTTTTCCCTTCACCCATATGCCTAAGCACCTTTCCTATGGCTCACCAGGAAACCCAGCTGGATTGACTTCCATTTCCTTTGTAATGACACCAAAGACCCAGGGGACTCAGGGCTGTCTTGGTCTCAAGGTCCACACAGGTTGGAAGCACGTGTGTCGGTATGTATATGCCTATTGTGTCTGTGTATGGTCACGTTCTCTCAGAAGGAGACCCAGCCTGGCATTAGACAAGGGTAGGAGTCGTGTGGTACTTCCCTCCCCCAGTTCATGGATGGAAGTGCTAACAGTGCTTAAGAATGTTACTGGCTTTGAAGAGAGAGCTTTTAAACAGGTAAGTAAATTTACAATGAGGTCATTAGGGTGGGCTGTGTGTTTTCCATTACTATACCAAAATATCCCAGATAAATCAACTTAATAAATAAAAGAGAAAGCTTATTTTGGCTCATAGTTCTAGAAGTTTCATTCCTTTGGCAGGGCAGCACATCATAAGAGAGTATGGGAGGAGGCTATTCCTTTCATGGTAGAGAGGCAAAAAAGAGAAAGAAGAAACCAGAGTTCCATCATCACTTTCAGAGGCACACCCAAATGACCTAACTTCCTACCATTAGGCCCCACCTTTCAAAGTTTCTACCATTTCCCAATAGGACCACACTAGGGAGTAACCCTTTGGTACATGAGGGACATTTCAGATTCATACAGCAGATGCTGACAAAAAGGCAAGGACCCAGAAAGAGGTATTAATACCGGTATAGAGGAAGACAACATGAGTTATCTTCTTGCTGTGCTACATTCTAGAGGGTCTTCAGATAAAAAAGAACAAGTACAATTCTGGTAGCTGGGCATCTCCTGTTGATCAGGCCCAAACTTTTCCTTGGTTTGGGGCTTCAGACAGGGTAGTGATATCGGCATAATCTCTGACACACAAAGGAAGTGTCTGAGGATAGAGGCCCACTGAGCACTGGTGGCCCTAAATCCTAGGGACCATGACCTCACAGCACAGCTCTGTCTACTACCCTGACCCATAGGGCAGCAGTGTCAAGTGCTTTGATATGGACACATCATGACACTTGGTTGAAACAGTGTAGTTTATTAAGGTTTTAGGAAAGATTGATTTGGCAGGACAATAAAGAGTTGGAGCCAGGTGCTTATTTCTCATCACAGTAATCCTAGCTATTCAGGAGGCTGAGATCTGACTATTGTGTTTCACAGTCATCCCAGGCAGGAAAGTCTATGAGACTCTTACGTCCAATTAACCACCAAAGAGCTGAAAGTGGAACTATTGTTCAAGTGGTAGTGTCAGCCTTGAGCAAAAAGGCTAAGGGACAGTTCTCTGGCCCTAAGTTCAAGCCCCAGTACTGGCACATAATTTTTTTTCTTTTAAATTTAAAAGACAACAGTGAGTTGGGAGAGAAGCAAGAAGGAGCAAGTAACATTGTACTCCATTCTTTTCCACTGTGGCTCTCTGACTACACATTAAAATCTTGGGTTCTTGCTCAGCTCTGAAGGACACAGTTCTATTTGCCATGTGTGAGAGAGGTCAGATATTCAAATCCATACCATAGAGTAGGGGTGTAGGGGAGGTGGCTGGCAGAGACTCAGCATGCTGTTTTTGAGTACTGGCTTGTGATCTCTGTAATTGTAGTTAATTGTCTTCAGCTTCCTGGAGACCATGTCAGTATCCACCCACCAGAGATGAGAAGATCACTAATTTGAGCCTCACTGGAGATAATTATTTAGCCCATCCCAGTTGTATTTCTCAGAGGAGCTTTCCAAGACTTTGGGGTCAGACTAGCTAGGAGAAAGAATGAACTGGTTTACTCTGGTGAGGCAAAGAATCAGAAAGTTCATCTTGTTCTATGCCATAAAACCAAACTTGAACAGGGTGAAAATTCAGAATGTAGGAAAAGTTTGAGGCAGCTTGGACAATGCCTGGGATGAGATTAGAGAGAGCCAGGCCATCTCTTTCCCACCTTCATTGCCTTCTCCTACCAACCAGTTGAGGGATCATTTGGTTTAGCTGCGGAAGCCCATCTGTACACTGGGGAGATTGTAGCTGGTCTTCTGTGTTGGTAGAAAAGTTAAAACTCAGTAGCTTTTGAGAAAGCACCATGGATAGGTGAGCAGGACGTTGAGAATGGCATCAGACAACAGTCACCCAGTGTGTGGTATCCTTCCAGCTGAGTGTGTGTCGGACTTTAGTGCATGCTGGGTCTCCTGAGTCCCCCATCCTCCCTCTTGGTTTTCTTTCTCATACAGAACAAAATGGCAGGGAAAAATGGAAGAAAAATATGGCTTTTGGTCACCAGCTGGGTGACCTCCAATAAATCTCCCCACTTTTCTGGAGCCCAGAGTGTTTAAAATGGGTGCCTTAAGGAGATTGATTGCAGAACCAGAATGCCATACAAAGGTGATAGGCTGGCTAGGTGATTGCACATAAGGAAAACCCAGACATATTACTTATTCTTCTGTTTTTTTTTTCATTTGGGTTTTTCTTTTGGGTGGGTGTGTTAGGAATTACAATACCTACCTTTGTAAAGGGAAAATGAGGAGCCTGGAGGACCCCAGGGTGGGGCAAGTCAACAGAAGGTCCAAATGACTTTATTTGTGCAACTCAGAGTCAGGCTGGGGTAGATGTATTTTCTAAAACTGGCCTTAGTGACACTTCTGGACTCCTGTGTTCTCCTCAGATCTTACCATCACATTATGAGCAAACTACATCCTTCTCTTTATCACACTAAGGGGCCTTTGCACCTATTTCAAATGGGTCCAATGGGTGGATACTGCTATATGACCTTCATCCCAGCGCACCTTAACCTGTTGGCAGAAATGACCCACACACAGCCTGGCAGGAGAGATAGGCTGGGTAAAAGTTCTGGAAGCCAGAAACGGAGTCTGGATCATGGATCCTATGGCTGGGAACTGAGATGGTACCCTAGCAACAGCAGCCTAGCTTGGAGCTGTTCTGTTCTTTCTCCCTGGGACACCGCTGAAGTGTGCCATGCAGCAGGTGGGGAGATGCAGGGGAGACGGGGAATGGAGCTCTGATGTCTATGAGAACCATCTGCACCTACATTGGCTCCTCTCTTGTTTTCTTTCCCAGCTTTCAGCACTGCTTCTTAGAGGTCAAGTCCAAATAACCCACATGCATTCAAGTCCCTGCACTGTGGACCTGGACCCAATGCCCTTCAAAGAGTAGATGGAGTCAGGTGAGAGACTCAGCTGGGACCAGTGTGCCCCACCCCTACCTGTGGTTCCCTGGCACCACTGGGAGTTACCTGGCAGTGCCACACAGAGTTTAAGAGACTGAGCCAGGATTCAAAACAGCACACAATGGTGGTAGAAATACCACTCACTATCCTGCTGTGCTTCCCTTGGAGGATAAACTGAGCACATTGGGTAAAGTAGGTAGAAGACTGTGTATACAACCTCCAGTACCAGCCAAAGTAGGGATGCATGACAGGCCAGATGTAGGTGGTATATAACCCCTGGCTAGTCTCTGGAGGTACAGGAGTTATCTCACCCCCACTCTCAGCCTGAGGCTCTGCCAGGAATCTGTACAAGGTTCCTTCAACCTGGTTTCATTGTTCAAGTGGTCAAATGGTGGGGGGAGGTTGAGGCAGGAGGAGAAAAGACACACTTTATGCTCTGTTCAGCAGGAGCCAATTTGGACATTATAAAAATAAAGACCCTTATACATTTTTTTCTTCACTCATTGAAATGATTCTTTGCCTTCATGGTTGCAAACTCACCTAAAAATGGCACGCTGTGCTCTCATTATTATTATTATTATTATTATTATTATTATTATTATTATTATTATTATTATTTGCCAATCCTGTGGCTTGAACTCAGGGCCTGGGCACTGTTTCTGGGCTTCTTTTGCTCAAGGCTAGCACTCTACTACTTGAACCACAGCACCACTTCCAGATTCATGCATGCTAGGCAAGCACTCTATCACTAAGCCACATTCCCAGCCCATGTCCCCATCCCTTCACTGCTCTTTATGTCATTCTAGCCTGGAACATCAGATTCTGTTTCTTTGGGGGATCTCTAAAGCCATTCATATCCCTGAAGCAGCTGCAGGATTCCCGAAGGAAACTTGTAAGGGAAACCTAACAGTATCTTTTTTGTCCTGTCACTGTTAACAAAATTCAAAGATGAAGGAGGCCAGTCCCTCAGTTGGCATGTGTCAAACTCCTACACGTGATGGAACATGGAGGAAGGATGCCTACAAGCAGGGAGCAGATGCACCATGGCTTGTATTCTGTCAGTGCCAGTGAACTGGGCTCAAAACTCTAAGGCTAAGATCTTGAGTGGTGTGGAGGAAGGCATAGGCAGAGGGGCCTGGCAGTGTGGTGAGAAGGGCGCCCAACCACAACATGGGAAGGTGGCTGGTCACAAACGGCCTCAGAAACTGACAGTATGAGGATGCCAGAAGAAAGTAACCTAGGCAGATGTCCACTCTCTCTACTCCTTTTCAATGTACTACTAGAACTCCTAACCAAAGCAAGAAGGCAAGAGAAAGACATAAAGAGGATCCACACAGGGAAAGAAGTCAAACTATCCCTCTGCAGATGATCCTCTATCTAAAGGACCCTAGAGGCTCTACCCGGAGAGTAAATAAGGGACTTGTGTCCAGAGCTGTCCCCACATCCACTTTCATCTGGATGAGGTTTCCTCCAATATACTCAGCAGATGTGTGTTTCTGAGCACCAGGGTTTCAAATAACTTCCCTGTCACCTAAAATTGGTTTTATATTCTTGCCTTCCTTCCGTCTTCAGGGGGGACTTGTTTGCATTGCAGTCTTTTTGTGGGGGCTTCTTTGGACTTTAGCTTTTACCTTCCATACTGGCCAAGCCCCTCATAGAACATGCCATGCTAGATCATAACTACTTTGGGCCTAATGCTTGCCCTGATTGTGTCCTTCCAAATTACTAAACTGAAGAGCCCAGATTGCAGTTGTTAAACTAACAAAGCTATACTCTCCCACAGGCCACCCAGACCTCAGAAGAGGGCCTGGTTTTTACATAAGTAGCCACAGAGTTGAACATATGGGTCATATTCTACTCTGCATCAAAACTAAATTCCCTAAGGGAGACTGTGGGAGGGGAACTGATTCCCCCTGAATCCCCTAAGGCCACCCTTGCTGCCTCCCCTTTTCGCTGAGTTTCCAGCCTATTGGATGAGAGCAAGGAAAGAAGGCTGGAGTCTTGTGAATTTTCAAGATGCTATAGGTAAGGAAATAGGAATTCAAGGGCAGAAACATCAAGGAAAACAACATGCCTTTTAGGGCCAAATACCTACTTGTGCCAGAGCCAGAACTGTGATCCTTCAGGCCCCAGAATACCTGGGTGCAAATGTACAGGCAAAAATCTCCCAATTGTGTATGTATACAGCCACAGAAGTGTACTTGTGCACACATGTATACACACTTGACAATCTAGCCTTCTAGTGGAGTCTGGTCCTGAGATTGCGTATACATTTCTAGTTACAGAGGCCCAGTCGGTTTCTTTCCAGCTTTTAAACAATACTCTCTATATTTACTAAACAAAGTTGGCAAAGATAGACATATTAGGGACTAAAAAGTCATCCATGTGTCACTCCTCAGAGATGCTTGCTGCTGGCAAGTCATCGGATTGCTCAAAAGTTTTACATAGTTGAGGTCCCTCTGGAGAGAGTTTGGAAGCTTGGGTTTCTTCTGCTTGAATGTTGAAATATAAACATTGCTCAGGATGTACGTAAACTTTTTGCCAACACAAGGTAATCTATGCATAATGTGTCATCCTGTGGTTACACAACAGTTTACTTAACCATATATTTTGGTTGGATTTCTACAACCTATTTTTTGCTTCAATACATGGATCTATGGTGTTAATACAAAATGATGGTTTTATAATTAAGATCATTCCCTCAGGATGGATTCCCTCCAGAGCACTTATCTGGAGAGAAACAATAATTCTATATACATATGTGCCTGCATGCATACACACACATACATGTATATCCACATGGGAGTCTGGTATTCTTCAGTAGCTAGCTGGTTGTTTTAACTGGGTCAATTGCTTGACCTCTCTGGACATGATTTCTTTGTTCTTGTGGAATAAGGGAAGGGTCAGACCAAGTGACCTTAAGGTTCCCTGGAGATGGAACAGGGCAAGGATTGCCCACAAAGGAATTCATGCAGCTATTTCTGTGGTAGATTTTAATAATCTAGGAAGTCCGAGCTTATCAGAGGATGCTCCTTTTGCCCCTTTTCTGTGGACCCTCAGTGGAATCCATGTATTAGGAATAGCCTGGCACTGATAACTCATTCCTATAATCCTAGATACTCATGACATACAGGGGATCATAGTTCAAGACAGGATGGGAAAGAAAACTCTATGAGACTCCATCTCTAAAATAACCAGTAAAAAAGTTGGACTGAAGGTATGGCTCAAGTATAGAGTGTCAGCCAAGCTAGCAAGCAACCTGAGCATATACTGAGCAAGCAACAGTGGGGCCCTGAATTCAAACTCTGATACCACCCCCTAAAAATATTCTGTAGAAAAAATTCTGTAGAAAATTCTGTAGAAAAATATTCTGTAGAAAAAAATGCCTCTACCAGTCTGCACTTCTTGTCATGTGATCAGCATCTTTGCCATCGCTTGTGTTTTCCAGAGCAGTCTGATGTTTACTAAGCTGAATTTTGAGGTTCAGCATTAGGAAAACGTGAGAGATTTTAACATCACACTGGAAAAAAGTCAAATCTATCCCATTCTCCAGTCTAAAAGGCCAAGTGAGGCCTGGTATGGTGTCTCCCAATCTCCTCTGCCCACAGATGGTGACCGCAGCATTGAGTTTGGCTCAGCAATGGTGGATATCCAGTCACACATCCCATCCTCACCGGGGAGATGTGAAACACACTACAGTCTGAGCCACAGGAAATACTGAAGGTTATTTTGATTAGATCAGAGGGCTCTTTTCCTCCTCTTTTGACTTATTTCTCCCACAACGACCCCACATTAAGTATGAGAAATGAGTTAACCCAAATTCCTCAGGCTTTAAATTGGGGAGAAAAACTGAAAGTTTAAATCATAATGAAGACCATGAGGAGAGTCCTGTGGTTGCGCGTTTGCGAGCAGTGAGTTATGGGAACTTCACTGAGCTGCAGGGCAGGAATTCCACCAACATCCGGGAGTGGAGAGGCAGGGGATTTCCATTCTCCTCAAATGTGGAATAACCTTCAGAAATGGACTCCAGGCATCCAGTACAGGTCCAGCCTACATCTGGCTGTCTTCTAACTGATCACCTCTGTGACCAGTTCTGGGGCTCAAGTCCTGGGCCCCAGAAGACATAGGTTATCTAAATGGTCTTTTTGTTTGCTTGTTTTGGTCAGGATGAAGTTGAACTCCCCTAAGTGTGCATGGTGCTTTTGTAACCTACAAAAAGGTTTTACAGCTGATTGGGGTTGTCTTTAAGTCAGGGTGACCAAATGGAGGTCCTGGGAGATTTCATAATTTTGCTGTCAAAACCAAATTTTGGGCTGGGGATATGGCCTAGTGGTAAAGTGCTTGCCTTGTATACATGAAGCCCTAGGTTTGATTCCTCAGCACCACATATATAGAAAAAGCAGGGCAGACACACTGCGACACACTATCCCACTGCTTACAGCACACTAGACAATAAAGAGACCACGGGCTGTGGCACATAGGTGGCTGTCAGTTCCTTTCAGAAGCCCTAGGACCATCAGGGGTCCTCCCATCTGTGGACCACCTCTGACAGCCTGTGCAATGGTTTCAATGGTCAATGGTAGTCCACACATAGAGCACTGTGCTGCCCAGCAAGATGAAGACAAAGCATTAAGTGTAGTATAAATGACAGCTGACTCATGAGCTGACATGACTTCCTCGTCCTTGACTCTAATAGAAGGAACAATCTGACACACATCCTGAAAGCCTTGTCCTTGTACACAAAAATGAAAACTCTGGGCTTCCATATTAGGTTTGAACCACAGCTTGTGAGCTGAACTGAAGTTGCCCTCATTTACAATGTCTGCAGGGATTAGACCTGAGGATGTCCCCCGTGTCTCTGTGCTAGTGTTTCCAGACTGTATGGATCGTTCTACTCCTTTGCATCTCTATCCCATGCCATTCAGCCCACACATTAGTCCCTGATTATTCCTTTTCTGATCACACACTACCATCCTCTGCCCAGATGTGTCCCCTCAAACCAGGGACCCTGTGCACAGTGGTGCCCTCGAATGGCCTGACCTGTCCTGGGGCAGCCTAGGCTGGTTTGTACTGGCAAGATCCAACTATAAGAATTTTTTTAGGAACCTCATAAGCGTAATCATCATTAAGAATGTAAACTTACAAGTAAATGAATAGCACTAAAACAAAAGAATTATTTCAAAACTTAGCAATTCCTAATTATCTTTACTATAATGTTTGCACTTGAGTTTATGTATCTAAATGTATCTATGCTTATGTATCTCTGTATCTAAATGGTGGGCATATTACAGAATGTTCAACTATTATGTTTGTCCATATTTCTGAAAAGGACAATTCAAAATACCATAATTCTGAGTATTGAAATCTTGAAAGATCAAAATCCTGAAAGTGTACAAAAACTGCTTCCTGTAATCATAATTACTCAAAAGGCTAAAATTTAAGGATTTAGGCTCAAAGTTAGCCCACGCAGGTGAGACTATTATCTCTAGTTAATTAATTACCAAAAAGATGGAAGTAGATCGTGGCTCAAGTGGCAAAGCACCAGCCTTAAGTAAAAAAACTAATGGACAGCACCCAGGCCCTGAGATCAAGCCAAGGCACCAGCACGCGCGCGCGCATGCACGCGCGCGCGCACACACACACACACACACACACACACACACACACACACACACACACAGCTTCCTAAGTGCTTCTAGTGAGCTGTCTTCACTGGCTTGCTAAGATAAATGTGGCTCTAATTCCAGAAATTCCTAGAATTCCATCAGCTGGCATGAGTTCCAAGGCAGACAGATGATACATGTTTTTAATGGAAGATTTTGTTGTTACAAATAGCTTTTTATCCAGTCTTACAATACTCTTTCTCTCTGGTGGGAATTGAAGTTTGGATGATCTGAGATTTCAGGATTTCAACACGGGATTTCAGTCCTCCAGGCCTGTGATTTTCAGGATTTTAGACTTTGAAGACTTTAGACTCTAGGGGTTTTAATCTTTGGAGATTTCAACATTTGGGATGATGGCATTTGCGTGTATCTCATTTGGAATTATGATTAGTTACTGGGCTACTCATCCCTGCTCTCTTATTCTATGCTAGTTAACATCATCCTGTGATTGGCTTTGATGATAGTAGAGTTATTTACACCAAGCAAGAGGCAAATGCAACACATGAGCTTTTTTCCCCATAGAGCCATAGTGAGTAACTCGATCCACTGCTGTGCCTTAGAGCATCCAGCACCCAGCATAGTGCTGGGCACATGGAGGCCTGGCATCCCCCATATCCAGCTCCTCTCAACACTCATAGAAGGTTCTTACATATCTTTGAGGAAAGACCTATTCATATAGTGCGGTGTTACCTTGTTTTGGTCCCCAGCCCCTGACGGTCTGTTCGTCTTCTTGCTCCAAGAGTCATATACCAAGTAGCTGAGCAGAATCCAGGGGCTTGGATTCAAATCTTACCTCAGTCATGACTTTGGCTTAGGAATTTGGTTTCCACATAGCCTAGTATCCTCAGCAGTGACTTGGGACGATCCCACCACCTCCTGCCTGGGTCAGAGGACATGAAACTTCTCATCTGTGGTCTTATTGTTACCCTGAGTCAAAGTCCTGACTCCAATCACAGTACTTCTGCAACCTGTGGGGCTGAGATGGGTGTATTTTCCTGGCTTCGTAAATGTGGAAAGGAATGCTGGAGATGAGTGATCTTGGGAGGTCTACCTAAGTCCAGGCACACAGACTTCAGTGGGCTTGGAGAACCACTGAGAGAACATCAAAAGTTGTAGCCAGATGAGAAAACGAGAAGGGCTGAGACTCATGGATACTCCAGATGCCAACCACAGGCTAGCTGGGCCAGGCTCCACCCCTCACGGGCTCTAGAGACAAGTCAGTGTAGACATTCTCTGCTCTTTTTCTGTCTTTCTTTCCCGGACCCCACACATATCTCACAGTGAATCCTGGCTCTCAAAGTTTCTGTTCACTAGGTGCTAGGATGTCCTCAAACTTGGGAGTCCACACTCGACTTGTAAAACAAACCAAAGTTTTCAGGACATTTTCTTACTTCAACTAAAACTCCCTTCATCCTGAGGTACTATTTTACAGAGATGGGCTATTATTCTACAAGCTGTTATAAAAGTACCACAATGTGGGAAGAAGAGAACCTTTTTCATAATCATTAGTTAATTCCACACTACACCCATTATTCTGTCATTCTTTTCTTAATGTAATAGATGCCTTCTAGGGCAGCTTGCCATGTAAGCTTTGTTATTTAGAGAAAAGCTCACTTTGCCACTAATTTCTATATTTACATAAGTGTTCATGGAAGAAAGATTAGTCCTTAAATTCTAGTTATACATGACATGACTATCATTTATTTTCTTTGAAAATGTAACTTCTTTTTGCCTCAGCAAGCAAAATTTACTTGGGCACCAATGTAAGAACCTGAAATTTAACCTTTTTATAATGGACATTTTGAAATACATTTAGACATCCAGAGAACATTATACTAATCATTAATAATATAATGCATTAATTGTGCCCAGCATCCAACTTTGGTAAGTTCATGGTACTAAACAATCTCATCTCATCTCCCCATTTCCTGTTGATTGGAAACAATTGCCTCCAACATTTACCTCCAACAATAGTAATAATGTTTCAGAAGAAATGCAATATTTTTAGGAAAATCTCTAAAATAATTTTAATACACAGTCCAACAGCATTAGCATACTTAAAAACAATAATCACTATTAATTACACAGTTAGATAGATGGAGCTATGCAGCTAATATCTAGACAGAAAAATTTATCTATCTGGATGGATTTTTGCAACTTGACCATTGGAGTCAAGATCCAAATAAGATGTAAAATTGCAATTGATGGACATGTCTCTTAAATCTCTTAATCTGTAGTGTCTTCTGTCCCCTTTCTCCTTTCTCAGCTAATCCACTCAGGCATTTGTTCTGTCAAATTTCCATAGAATGGATTTTACTGGTTGCTTCTCTTGGATATTTTACCTTTCACCATGCCCTCTTATCCTCCGCATTGTCTGTGAATTGATAGAGCTACAGGCTTGATCAACTTCTGGGGTAGGTTTACTTATCTAGTCATTTATAGATTTGCAATGCTGCTTCATAGATTATATTGACTGATTTCTCAGAAGGCATAAAATATTCAATCTATCTTTCATTGTCTTATTAGAAGCCATTGGTGATCATTGCCATTATCTGATAAAGAAAAACATATAATATTTAAATTCTATTATTTGCATCTCACTTATTTGCCTAGAATAGTTTCATGGAGAGAAAATGGGCTGCATTTGTTGCCCCAAGTTCCAGCTCGTACGGAAGAGATGAGTCAATATCTGGTTCTAACCTAGTCAGCATTTTCTAAGAAATAATAGGGATGGCTAAACTCCTCCAAGGGCAAGAATGATAGTTTCTAATTATCTGCTCCTTGGTAACAAGGACCTGCCAACAGCAACTCCTGAGCATCTTCATCTTCTTATGCTTGCTGGGTCAGGCAGCTGAGCCTCACTTAGCTGAATCCTGGTGGCAATAAAGATGTTGCCTGGAGCTGTGGTCTCATCCCAGGCAGGCTGGGAAGGATCTACTCCCTCCTTTACTCAGATTTCTTGCACAACCCATTTCTTTGTGGTCAGAAGGCAGGGCCTGTCACCAGGCAGCAGGGACCATGTGGTCACTATGGAGTCTGCCTGCTGCAGTCTAATAATTGTTTTAGTTTTTGTTACCATGTAATTGGCTGGGGGGTGGTGGTTGGGAGATGGAACAGGACTGTCAGTGAAATGAATTTGTTGAAGCCAAGTGGTGGGCACATGCAGAGGATTGTTATTAAGTACTACTATCTTATTCTTTTGTCTTCTATATGTGTTTGAAAATATCCACTACGAAAGTGAAAAACTTTCAAGAAAACATTGCCAATATTGTGTCCTGTTGCAAGACAGTTTAAGGAGGAATGCTTTCTTCTCATGGAACTGCTCATAGGAACTCAGCAGATGGGAACCTTTGTGATGTACTTCATTCTATCCTCCATCTTACATCTTCCTTCCACCTTCCTTCTAAACCAGCTGCCATAATGGATCATGGATCCAGGTCAGCCAAGACTCCGTTTCCATGGGAAAAAAGCTGGACACAGCAGTGCACACCCATGGAAGCCTGTAATAGGCAAATCTAGGTTCAAGCTTTGTGCTTTGGAGAGAAGGGAGACCTTTTCCTAGAAATAACCAGTGAAAAACTAGGCTAGAGGCATGGCTCAGCATTGCCACACAAGCCAGGTGATGAGTTCAAACCCCAGTAGCACTATCAAAATAAAGGGGAAAAAAAGTAGCTGCTGCATCTGATTTCTTACTCACTCCCCCTGTCCCCACCCACTTATTTGTAGAAATAGTTCCCCAAACAATGCTTTCCTTAAACACCCTTTAAGCCACAGGAGACACAGAAGCCCAGGGGACTCCACTGTTGTGGACATAGCCACTGGGTAAAAAGTAGCAGAAGGTAGGGGATGTTAAGAAAATGAAGGAGAAAGGAAGGAAACAGGCCAGACTCAATCTTCCACAGGCAAGGACTGTTCATTGAGATATAGTAGCAAGGGGCACAGCCTTCCTATGGGCTTGGAGAATGTAAAGAGGTGGGGCAGGAGTTGGGTTTTTATGAGCTCTAAGCAAGAAGGTAGAGGCTAATAAAAAAGCCATTGGGTCTAGGGAGGTGGGGGGCTTTTCAGTTGGGCCCACAATGGAATGTTTACGGCCAGGCTTAGGTAGTTTGTCTGTGCATGATCTTTAGTGGCTTGCCTGATGTCTGTAAGCATCTGGGAAAACAGGGTGGGGGTCAATCCTTCAGGGACACCTTCTGGGGAGATTGATGCCCATCAAGCTGGACCAGGGTTGGCGGTCAGCGTGCTTGGGCCTCTTGGGCCTCAGTGAAGTTGCCTGCAATTGTGAACTTTGAAAATAAGGACAGAACCTTTCATCAAAGGCTTGGGCCTCCAAAGGGAGGGAACGCCATCTGCTTCCTGTTGTAAGCAGTAATATTAAAGTTTTAAATTTTTCCAGTGCTCAGTTTCTTCCAGGATTTCCCCCATATATCTAAATTGGAACAACCATCTCCTTCATTATTCAGATTCAAAGATAGAAAAAGACTGAAAGTAGTGTGTGTGTGTGTGTGTGTGTGTGTGTGTGTGTGTGTGTGTGTGTGATGCCTGGCATTCAAACTACCAATAAAGTAAGATTAAGGGTCTATCCTGGAAATACAACCACTGTCACTTGGGCTGTCCCAACTCCAAGGGATCTCTGAACAAATGGGTGCCCATAAGTTGAAGGCAGTTTTTTGAAGGGTGATTGAGAGCCATTAGCCAGCTGTCTTTCAATCACAGCTACTGGAAGAAGGGGGCCCGGGATAAGGATCAAAGAAGAAAGGAGTAGACAATTGCTGGCCACTAGTGGCTCAGGTCCACAATTCTAGCTATTCAGCAGGCTGAGATCTGAGTATCCTAGTTCAAAGCTAACCCAGGCTGTGGAGGTATGGCTCAAGTAGTGAAGTATACTCCCAATATATTAACAAAAATAGTAAAGGTAATATTGTAAAATTACTGAAAACATTTGAGTCCCCCCCCTCCCACTTATTTTTTCCCCAGTCCTGGGGCTTGAACTTTGCCTAGGCACTGTCCCTGAGCCTCTTGGGCTTAAGGCTAGCACTTTATCATTTGAGCTACAGCACCACTTCTGGTTTTTGAGTGGTTAATTGGAGATAAGAGTCTCATGGGGACTTTCTCTATGGCTTTGAACCACAATTCTCAGATCTCAGCCTCCTGAGTAGCTAGGATTATAAGTGTGAGCCACCACCAGCACCCTGAGTTGTTTTTTTTTTTTCTTTTTCTTTAATGAAAGTGATAAATCTCTAAGTAAAATAGAAATGCAGATACTAAAAGGGACAAGAGTAATATATTTAGTTAGGTAAAAAATACAATTTTCTGGAAACAAAAATATACCATAATGAAGTGAAAAGAAAAAAGAAACACCCACGTCTCACTGAAGGCTAACTTTACAAATACCTGTTATATTTTTATTAAAAAAATCAAAATCTTAAGAAAGCAGTTCACAGGGGCTGGTCTAGGAAGGCAGAATGACTAAGTCACTTGGAAAAAACAAAGAAGTGACCTTGTTGTAAGAGTTGATATGAGACAATCTTTAAGACGTATTTCTAAGTGACTATGTTTGGCAACTCAGCACTACACATATATGGACATGTTTATGTTGGAAGAGAAGCATGTGGAAGGATCTATGGGGAATTCTCCCCTCAGGGAGGGGGCTCCCATGGGGAAGCCTGAACTCTGAAAGGCGAGTGGAGCTAATTGTACCTCATCTGTCCACATCCTACTCTGGTTCAGTTTAAAGTGAGGTAATTTTTTTTTTCTTCAGAAAATAGGGAAACATCAGGTATCCAGCAACTGCCACAAAAAAAGGAATCGCAGGCACTGCCTGTTGGGTTGGGACCTGGGGGAAATCTGAGTAAGGTCTCTAAGGTTCTTCTTGCCAAGCACCTGCCTTTCCACTTCCCTGGGAGCTGCTCCATCCCTACTCTATCCTGTTCCTAGACCCTTTTTCACATGCTCTTGAGTTGCATCCATCCAGGTCTGTGTTGATGTTTTATGCTATCTGCCTGCTACTTGAGGATACCACTATTTTATTCCAAACTACCATGGCTCAGTGAGGTTTTGGGTCTACTGGTGAAAAGTCTTAAGGCAGGAAGGTCAAAATGAACCCCTGGGGAGTTTTAAAAACACCTGAGCTCAAGGATACTTGGATACTGAGCTGGTTCCATGCAAAATGACAAAGGTGTTGGAAAGAGTGCCTCTTTCGTTCTGCTGGGAGGAAGGTCCTCTGCAGGCAGGACATGGGGAGTTCAACTCACAGCCAGTCCCTCCAGCAGGGCTGGTCCTCCCTGAAGTGTGTCATGTGAATGATAGATGTTGCCTCTGGAGATGCCATTCAGAAAAATTCAGATGGAGGACATGAAGCAGAGAGAGGTCTTCTGGCCTTCCCCAACTCTTGTAAATCACATACAGTAATCCAAGTGCAGTGGTTCATACCTGTCATTCTAGCTACTCAGGAGGCTGAGATCTGAGACTCTCAGTTAGAAGCCAGCTCAGAAAGTAAAGTTCCTGAGACTCTTATCTCCAAATAACCTCCAGAAGACTGGAAGTGGTGCTGTGGCTCAAAGTGGTAAAGTACTAGCCTTGAGTGCAAAAGCTCAGGGACAGCGCCACGGCCCTAAGTTCAAGCCCCAGTAGTGGTATAATAAAGTCATACATCACAAACTCCAGATGCTGTCTTAACCTCGCCCATTCCCAAATAGAATTTTTTGTGAATATTTTTATTATTGGTAAATGGTTGTACAAAGGAGATGGCATTCCAAAAGCATTATATGGACACAGTGCATCTTGATCAATGTCACTCTTTTCAACATTCCACCTACCCCTCCCAACCCACTTCTTCCTTCACTTTTCTTACTTTTTAGGATATGTATTGAATATTTTTGCTGTTCAACAGTCATTTATGTATACAATGCATCTTCATCTGTGCCATCCGTTTAACATTTTCACCTCCCTTCAGCCCACCCCTTCCCTTATTTTTCTCAATTCTGTTTTATATACAATGAATTATTTTTTAAAATTATTTTATTTTTAAATTTTTTATTGTCAAACTGATGTACAGAGAGGTTACAGTTTCATACGTTAGGCATCGGATACATTTCCTGTACTGTTTGTTACCTCCTCCCTCATTCCCCCCTCCCCCCTTCCCCTTTCCCTTTCCCCCTATGAGTTGTTCAGTTGATTTACACCAAACAGTTTTGCAAATATTGCTTTTGTAGTCACTTGTCTTTTTACCTGTGTCTCTCAATTTTGGTATTCCCTTTCAGTTTCCTAGTTCTAATACCAGTATACACGGTTTCCAATGTACCCAGATACAGAGATAGTGCAGGTACAACCACAGGAAGGGGATACAAGAGGGTCATCAATAATAGAAGCTACGGTTTCACATCACATGTTGAAAGTAATTACAACCGTGATATAACAGTCGTTTCCATAACATGGAGTTCATTTCACTTAGCATCATCTTTTGTGTTCATAAGGGTATAGCTATTGAGCTCTTGTGATCCTCTGCTGTGGCTAGCCTAAACCTGTGCTAATTATTCCCAATAAGGGAGACCATAGAGTCCATGTTTCTTCGGGTCTGGCTCACTTCACTTAGTATAATTTTTTCCAAGTCCTTCCACTTCCTTATGAATGGAGCAATGTCATTATTTCTGATAGAGGCATACAATTCCATTGTGTATATGGACCACATTTTCCTGATCCATTCATCTACTGAGGGGCATAATCCTAAGCAGAAAGAACAGTGCTGGAGGAATTACAATACCAAACTTCAAGCTGTATTATAAAGCTATAGTAATAAAAACAGCCTGGTATTGGCACCGGAATAGGCCTGAAGATCAATGGAACAGAATTGAAGACCCAGAAATGAACCCACAGAACTATGCCTACTTAATCTTTGATAAAGGAGCTAAAAAAAATAGTATGGAAGAAAGATAGCCTCTTTAACAAATGGTGCTGGCAAAACTGGTTCAACACATACAATAAACTAAAACTAGGGCTGGGGATATGGCCTAGTGGCAAGAGAGCTTGCCTCGTATACATGAGGCCCTGGGTTCGATTCCCCAGCACCACATATACCGAAAACGGCCAGAAGTGGCGCTGTGGCTCAAGTGGCAGAGTGCTAGCCTTGAGCAAAAGGAAGCCAGGGACAGTGCTCAGGCCCTGAGTCCAAGGCCTAGGACTGGCCAAAAAAAACAAAAACAAAAACAAAAACAAAAACAAAAAAAAACAAAAACAAAAACAATAAACTAAAACTAGGTCCTTATATATCACCCTGCACCAAAATCAATTCCAGATGGATCAAAGACCTCG
This sequence comes from Perognathus longimembris pacificus, assembly GCF_023159225.1. Classification (NCBI taxonomy): domain Eukaryota; kingdom Metazoa; phylum Chordata; class Mammalia; order Rodentia; family Heteromyidae; genus Perognathus; species Perognathus longimembris. The sequence continues at coordinate 49,368,401 of NC_063166.1, forward strand.
AAATAAAAACAGATATCCTGAAAACACTAAAGGAAGGAGTAGGAGAAACACATGGGCTCCTTGACACAGGACAGAACTTCCTTAACAAAGACCCAGAAATGCTACAAATCAAAGAAAGGATGGACAAATGGGACTGCATCAAACTGCAGAGCTTCTGCAGGGCAAAGGACATAGCTTACAAGATAAACAGAAAGCCCACAGACTGGGAAAAGATCTTTATTGGCCATACAACGGACAAAGGCCTCATATCTAAAATATATGCAGAACTAAAAAAAATCACATTCCTCCAAAACAAAACTACAGCTCTCTCCTCTTTCCTCTTTCCTCTCTCCTCTCTCCTATCTCTTTCTTTTTTCCAGTTCAGATCCTCTGCCTTGTAATGGCCTATCTACTCAATCCAGGAGATAAGTGTCCCATGGGAAACCAAGAGTATTAAACAAAGGTTTGAAATCTGAGGATCCTGGTGCAAACCAGCCTGGGGCAGGAAAGTCCATGAGACTCATCTCTAATTAACCATCAGTAAGCCGAAAGTAATAGAGCTGTAGCCATTAGAAAAAAAAACCTCAAGTTAAAACCTATGACTGGAACTCATGAAAACAAACCTCATGGCCCGGCTCTGCCCCCTGCTCCGTGTCCTGGGCGGCTGCGCCAGCAGGTCATCTGAGGAGCCCAACTGGTCATCTGAGGAGGTCTCCCTGGAACCCAATCCCAGACCTATGTATTCAGAGACCCAGGACCATCTATGGCATGTCCAAGGTGCACTCGGAGCTCAGGGGAGAATATTATCATTACCGGTATGGCCTAGATTTCCGGTGTCTCCGATACCCTGGGATCATTTCAGCCGATTCCCAGCCTGGAGGAGGAATGATGGACCAGGCAGTTCAGATTTTCCACGCTGCCGCAAAGAGTGGTAAGTTCGAATGTAACAAATGAGGAAATTCTTTCACCCAGAAGTCGGACAGACCTTCATGTTCATCAGAGAAAACACAGGAGAGAAACCTTATGAATAAAACAAATGTGGACAGACCTTGGCATGGATAATAGAATTCACACAGGTGAGAAACCTTGTAAACATAGAAAGTCTTTCAACCAAAATTCACACTTTAGCAGGCCTAAGAGAATTCACACATGCGAGAAACATTAGGAATGTAATAGATGTGGAATGTCTTTCACCTGGAAGAAAACTCAGTTTGCATTGGAGAACCCAAACAGGATAAAAGCCTTGTGAATGTAAATCCATTTTTTTAAAAAGAACTCTTAAAACAGGCTCAGATTGTATGGTGAGCAGCAACCAGAGTAGAGAGAGCTAACAAAGAATATTGTTCATAAAGTTTACTTGCACATATGAAAATACAATGTACTCGTTGAAATGGCTTTGAGAGAGCAGGGAGGAGAATAAGAGAGGAAGATCTTGATCAGGATACATTGTTTGCATGTGTTTAAATGTCACAACTAATGTACTACTACCATTAGTAACAATAAAGTCTCTTCAGTAAAAAAAAAAAAAGAAAAAAAAGTAGCCTCCTGGGACAAATATCTGCACAACTGTGGGGCCAGGACCACATGTTTCATTTACACAGACTTAGATACAAATTGTTTTAGATGTCAAAAATTTCTGAAACATCCTCATTGTTACTTTTGTGACTTGACTGAATCATTTAACATCTTTAAACTTTAGGCTCTATTATGATAACTGAAAGCACACATGCACACATACATATGGCAACTACATAATAAAAACAATTATGTTATTAATATGGAGAAGATAACATGACATCCTACATAACTTCATAGAAAAGTCCATTCTGTGCATATTAGGTAACATAATGAATTCTACTGAATAATCAACAAAAAATATTGTCTCTAAAGTAAACATAATTGTCTGCCTACTGAAAAAATAGTCATAATATGATTATATAAGATGAGGCTAAGCAAAATGAACTCCAAGAGATGGAAACAGGAGGATTTTACTGTTGTCATTATGTTTAATGTACTAGGTGAATTTCCTTTGACGTACCCCTGTGGTCACTGGATATTGTATACACTGGTACACTGGATATTGTATATATACTTATCTGAACTGGGGAAGGGAAAGAAACATGAAGGAGGGTATAACAAATATGACAAGAAATGTACTCACTACCTTATTATGAAACTGTACCCTCTCTGTACATCACCTTATCAATAAAATTTAATTAAAAAAAGAAAAAAAACCCAAACTACAGTGAATTCTTGACTGCATTCCCCTACTTATACTTCTTCATTTGTCTACCTTTCTCACTTAGCTCCCCTCTCTCCCCTCCCCCTGCAAGTACCATTTCCATTTTATTGGGATTTAACTTAATCTTTCTAAAGAATTCTATTTGAGCTCCCCATAGAGCCAAAGAGACTTCAAAAGCAAACATCTTCACCCAGTGCAAGACTCAACAAGGAGAAGTCGGTGAGTCGTGTATGGTCCAGTTACACTGACGTTCACAAAAGAGCACATACTGTGACTCCACTGGTGTGATGCTGTCCATCTTGAGTGCTTACAAAGATGAGAAAGGGTTCCTCAGGTGTGTGTGTGTGTGTGTGTGTGTGTGTGTGTGTGTGTGTGTGTGTGTACAATGTTTATACAGGGCACTAGGTGTCTGGGGGTGGGGGGTTCCAGGGCATCACAAAGTTCTTTTTCTTGATTTGGGACGTGATGACTTGAGCAAACTCTGGTAGTACAAACTCATTAGGTGGTGAAGGTGTGATACATCTTAGTGACATTTCAATAAAAAGAGACCATTAGTGTGCAGAAAAAGGATGTATGTTAGAAAGCATCTCCCCCCTGATGTCCCCTTTCTAGCAGGCACTGCTCAGAGTGGGGCTTGGCATCATCTATAGGAAAGAAACTGCGTGTTGATGTCACTCATCTTCCTTGTTATTTCAGCCTGCCTATAATTATTTTTTTGTTCTTACTTAAATGAGCTTCCTTTTTTTTAAACTTCCTTCCTGGCAGTTGAGTCATTTCCCAAGTCTTTTGTCTACTTCCACTAAGGAACACATGCTCAACATAGTCTGTAAGTTCTACCGTTTGTTTCTCCAAGGAGCTTTCTACCCAGATATAGACAGGAGCCATGCAGAAGGTTCTATTTAAATACACACACACACACACACACACACACACACACACACACACACACACACACACCATTTAAAAGCCATGGTTGGTTTTGCACTAAGGCACGGCTCTGAATGTAAATAAGTACATATAGAAGTATAAATACGTATAGAGGTGAAGTTCCCCAACTCTGTGAGGTACGCTTGCTGATGAGAAGTAAACATTGAGCTTGTACTGCTGGGTGGCTAGAGTTTGAGAGACTTTAGTTCTCAGTGCCTGTGGATTCTTTTCCTGTCCTATTCAACTTGCAACACTGACTCAATATGACCAACTAACTCACCCTAGGTGCATGACAAGGAGGAAAACACAGGCCTCCTTTACTCTAAGATCAATGTTGGGGGCTAAAGCTCTGCACCCTACTCTTAGCTTTTCCCTACCTGTTTCTAAGGTTCCCTTGAGGGGTACTGTGGTGTGTCCAAACTGGTCTTCAATGTTCTTTCCTAGATCCTCATGTCCTTGTGCCCCATTCTTCCCTTGTGCTAGAGTGATGCTCCCCTCAACTTTCCGACACTCACAAGCCACAATAATGGGTGACAGAGTAAGCAAACCACAGCTTGTTGGCCAAATTCATCCCACAGGAGGTGCTTATAAAGTTTTGTTTTTGTGTGTGTGTGTGTGTGTGTGTGTGTTTGCCAGTCCTGGGCCTTGGACTCAGGGCCTGAGCACTGTCCCTGGCTTCTTTTTGCTCAAGGCCAGCACTCTGCCACTTGAGCCACAGTGCCACTTCTGGCCATTTTCTATATATGTGGTGTTGGGGAATCGAACCCTGGGCTTCATATATACAAGGCAAGCACTCTTGCCACTAGGCCATATTCCCAGCCCAGTCTATAAAGTTTTATTGGAACCTAAACATGCTCATTTCTTTGCATATTGTCTGTGGTTGTTTTAGGGCTTTGAAGCTATAGAGAGACGTTTAAATGGCTGTAATCAAGACTGACTGGTCACTGATCTGAAGATATTAAGCATCTGGCCTTTTATAGAAAGTGCCTGGGATTCCTGATACAATGGTGCTAAGTCATTGATTAGTTTCTGTGGTGTGTTCATATTTGAGCAGGAGAGGCCACTGTGCTGACAGACCCTTCTTTTCCTAGTAGCCTCTTCTCCTAGTAGCCTGGCCCTTTAATGTTTCCCAGAGCTTCATGTGATAGCCAGCTGTACATCCATGCAGGATGCTGATACTACCCCTTTCCCAGTGGCCTATAGCTCTGGTCCTTCAGAGAGCACAGCCTTGTGAGACACACACTGTCTTTGGGGCATAGGATGTAGCATGATGCTGGTGTCCCATTTGGATGTGGTTGACTTCCATGACAATAAATGAACTGACTTCTACCTAGTCCTTGAGCCTTCCAACATTCTTTTTCAAACAAAACTCTTTGAGATACTTGTGTCTTCACATGCAATTCATACAAAATCATACTAAAAGAGCTTACATACTCTATCAAGTTTCCCCCATGGTGAAATCTTGCCAAACCATAGAACTGTATCATAACCAGGATACTGATGTTGGTGAATTCATGACACAGAATTTTTCCATCTTCACCATGATACCTCCTGTTACCATTTTATACCCACATCAACTTGACCCCTGCCTCCACCACCTCTGAACTCTTGGTGACCATTACTCTGCCCCCACTGCCATAATCCTACCATCTCAACGATATTGTATAAATAGGCCCACCATACACACACCACTGGGACAGGCCGGTCATTCAGCATAACTTCCCGGAGATTCGTCCTTGTGTGTGTCAATACTTTGATCCTTTTTGTTACTGAGCAGTAGATTCTGGTAGTTTATTTAACCATTCATCTGGTAAAGGTTGATTTGGATGCTTTTAGTTTGGGGCTATTACAAATAAAGCTTCTATAGACTTGCAGGACTGTGTAAACATGAAATTAATACAACAAAATTTGATTCAGGGGGCAAAAGACTGACTCTAGATACCATTCCTGACAGGTCAAGTCCAAAAGATAAGATACTCTTGAAAGATGTTCAGTCATGAGTCTTAGTTAGAGTCTTGTCTCGAACACTCCTGGCTCCATCCTCACCCCCGATTCTTCCATCCTCACCTTCAGTTCCTCTATCACTCCTCACTTCTTGCTCACTCATGCCTTCATCAGGGGTCCTGCAGGTGGAGTGTTGGAAGTCTGCCCAGCTAGAGAACACTGCTGTTACTCATCTCAACTCGCAACCATGGGAGGACCTGCAGGGCAAGTTGGTAAGAGGATTAATGAGGGAAAGTGAGAAAATACTTGTGGAACTCTTAGTTGCCTTAAGTATGTGCATTGCTCAGGAGGTCATGGTTTCATCCCCAAGGCCCTGAACACATAAGTTCAAGCAAATGCAAACTGCTGAGAAAGCATTCTTACCAGGCTCCATGAGAGATGAGGTTAAGTTTCTCTCTGAGGGAGTTCATGGCATGTGTGTTGAGTAGTCAGAATGTTCCAAGCCCTGTGTCTGTGCTAGGCAGATGATCATGTTGGGTAGACTCTGGCTTTAGGAAGTAGGAAGAGGAGTTAAATAACCTAATGGAGAGATGGCCTGTAGGCTCCAATCATTAAGAACCCTTGCCTCCTCCACAAAGATGTTTGGGCTGAAGTCTCAATCCAGTACCTCTGCCATTCATAACCCATGTAAAGACCTGGTGTTTATCATGTAAAATGGAGAAAGCCATGGCTCTCACTTCCTGTGCAAGTGGAGAGTGGACCATTCTCAGTTCATGGCCAAAAATTGTAGCTCCTGGATCCAACAACAAGGAGGTTGGGTTGACTAATGATAGATGGCCAGCTTTGCTGAGACGTTATTCAGCTAAGAGTTCTCTAGTTAAGCAATCTATTATGTGTTCCCATGTATATTCAGGAGATTGTGTGCAGGCCATATAGAAAGCAAAGCAAAGAGCCTGTGGCAGGGGCCAGGAAGCCTACAGCACTATGGCTAGGGTGTATCAGAATGGGACAAGAGTATGAGCACTAGACCTAAGGAGGTTTTGATTGTTATTCCAAGAGCAACAGGAATGCCTAGCATGTTTTTGCTGTAGTGTGGGGGTTGTCAGATTACATTTCCATGTGCTTTCCCCTTACAGTGTGGAGCAGAGGGTGAATGAAGCTGGTATACAGCCCACTGGAGCAAGGAAAGGTAGGAGGTAGAGAAAGGGACATTGGGAATAGTGGGAGACCACCCCTAAGAGACTGGGGGAGGGAGACCAGGATGTCTCCTGCATTTGAGTATTGGTCAGTGGAGCTTGGGGCAGGGAGACTATGAGTATATGGTCTTAATGACTTTGAGATGTCAAGGGGGAGCAGCAAGAACTGTCTTGGAGTTGACAGGACAAGTATAACATGGAGATGTGAGACAGGAGTGTTGTCAGAGATATTGGGAGTGAGTGAGATCTCCTAGGATCAAATGGGACATGAAGCAGAGTACTCTTGGACATGGGCCCAAGAGTAAGTCCCCAAAAGAACAGCAACTAGAGAGGCTGCCTAGGGGAGAAGGCCCATCTGAAATCTGTGAACAAGAGGATTCTGAGAAGATCCTGAGAGCGCCAATGGAATTGGAGATTGCTCTCAGGCCTGTGGAAATCAGAAGCACGTTTGGGGCATTAAAGGAGCAAGAAGGAGGTGGTGTATGGAGAAGAGAGATCAAATGCCATGGCTCCTGCCTTTAATCCTAGTATTTATGAGGCTGAGGTAGGAAGATCTTCAGTTCAAGAGCAGCCTGGGCTACATAGTAATGTAGTAAGGCTGCATGGGTGGGGGTTGGTGGCAGTGGAAGACAGACAGACAGAGCACTCAGTGGGAAGAAAACAAGCACAGACTGTCCAGAAGTACAATATTTTTAAATTAAATTTCCCTCTATGTCTTTAAAAATCATATTGTGACCTAAAAAAAAACAAATCAAATTGTGTGTTACCAGAAGAGAAATCAACCATAAGCCCCACTAAGAGCAGAGCTAAGTTCAAACTTCACTATATCTATCATAGATTCAATTTAATGCACCAAATTACCATTTTGTGGTATAACTATTCCGTTTTTCCCATGGGGAGCTTTCCTCTGCCCTCAACTGGAAACTTTGAGTTAACTGGAAACAGGTTTATTTTACTAAAAACTGCAAACTAGCTGCTTTTGCAGAAGAGCAATCCAAATCCTCCAAATTGGCTACTTTTTCCAATGATAATCTTTCTTTAGATTCAGAGATGAATTATTAACCTACTTGAATCCCTTTAAAAGACAAAATTAGAAGAAAAACAAGCAAATGTGCAGCAGTGATTCAGGTGAATTGCTGACTCTCCTGTCTCTGGAAGCTGTGGAACTGCCTTGGCATGATGTGACAGTGTCATGGGTTAGTACCAAGCAGGACAAGGACTGTTCCCAGTAAGGCTGAAACAGCATCTTGCCTACATGTTGGAACCTGAACTGGCCAAGTGCCTCACCCTGCTTTGTGCTACCTACTTTGTAATTCCCATGGGAAAGAGGCGGGTGATAGCCACAGGTGTGGGGGGGGGGTGGGGCGGGGTTGGGGCAGGCCTCTGGCCAGCTCAGGCATATCAGCCCATGTCTATGCTTTCAACATATGCTGACAAAAAGCCAGTCTTCCCAAGGGTGTCTCCCGCAAACTGCTGTGCCTTCTGCAGGGCTCAGCAGTCATCTCCCTCCTCCACTCACCAGCATCAGACCAGGGTGGCGGCTCTTCCACCCAAAGCAGCAGCCTACCACTATGAAGTAGAGTACCTAATCTGTGAAATGTACCTCACTGTAAAAAGAATGCCTTTGATTCTGTAAACCAAATGCAGTTCTGTGGATCTGAGAGATTCTAAGAGTTTTGAAGATAGTTCATATCCCAGCAAATAGGATGTTTAGGACTTAAAAGTCTGGAAAGAATGCTTTGGGCTGCAAGTAAAAACCAGAGCACAGGTTGCTCAAGCAATCTAAAATGGAGATAATATATCCATATGAGAAGTCTCGAGGGTCCAGGCTTAGGGGACTCTGTAGTAGCAAGAAGTGTTTGAGAACCCACTCTGCTTTCCTCTTCTTACTTCACACTTCTGAGCCAGTGTGTTCTGACTTGAGTTTTTCCAAGCTGCCCTCAGAAGATTCCTCAGGGGAAAGGATGACTGTTGGTCTAATCGCTGTCTAAGGGCAAGGAGGACTTTTGCAGAAGCCCCCAGAACTTTTCTTACCCCACAGCGTTAGCCTATACCACACATCCCATTGATCAAATGTTAGCCAGGATAGGGAGGTAGCATTATGGGCTGGGATCTGTCATGGTTTGTTGCCTGGATGGAGGAATCCCTTAGCATCTCTTGAAGCTTATTGGTAACTGGTACATGACTAAGCTTCTCTTAAGAAAAGTAAGTGTTCATTTATTGGAGAGGCAGTAAGAATTCTAGATATGGAGATGCACACCCAATCCTCAGATTATTCTTATGTGAAGAATCATTACAGACAGAACACAGATTGCCAAGTTGATGTTTAGTGAGGCCGAGGCTTCCATGCTATAGGAGTAGAGAGATGATTGTGCCAGTAAGGATGCTGATGTGGCAGTAATTGCCATGTGCAAGTGATGGCCAATATGGTTAGATACCAGGTTTCCAAAAGCAGCCAGAAATTCAGATCTTTCTTTAATATCTCAGCACTGCTTACATATGGACAATGAGTTGAATATTCAAGAATATTGTGTGGGTCTGATGTTAAATGATGTAGAGCCTGGGGACCAACAGTTAGCATCATCCAGATGAAGAAACCCAGAGGTCATCCTGCAGCTGTGCGGCTGTGTCTTCACTAAGCGGGAGTGGCATCCTGGCCATTTTTTATTTTCTAGAAAGAATTGAAAGAAGGTTGGGATAAACCTTGGTGCTCAGACGAATATACAGCTGTATGCCTTGAGGAACAGGCTGCTCCTGACATGCAAGAGAAGGGTAGGGCAGGGAGAGAGTGATTCAGAGTTTCAGATGGAAACCAGACATGATCCAGAGCTATTCTAGGAAATGGATGATGAAATGTAGCCACTGGTAAAATAAAATTAAATGGATAGGTCCAACTGCAAGCAAACGGAGCCACACACAGAGATGCTAGCAAAATTAACCAGAAATTGAGACTTGAGGTCCATACACACTGGGGTCTATGTGCAAAATTACTTTGATAATGGTCAGCTTAACAGCTTCCAATGCTTGTATCTCAAATGGAAGTGTCAGTCTTGCCTTTATATCTGTCATTCAGTCAGTATCCCCATTAGACTTTTCAGCCAGGGGCAGGCTCACCATATGCCTCACCTATAACCCCCACCCCCATCCCAATAGTTAACATGCCAAGACCCCACCTTGGCTTCCAGCCCTTGAGTGAGTGTGTTACCTGTGGGCTTTCTCCAGCCCCAGAGACAGTGAGAGGATCTGTCCCCATCCCTCCCCCTCTAGTTTGTCCCTACCCTTGCCACCTCTCCTGACTCTCTTCTCTTTTTCCAAAAAATACAGAGTGCACACTATGAGGGAAAGACCATGTAGCTGTGCAAAGGAAGCAAAGCTGTATGTTCTTTTAAAGAAAAGAGATATTAAATTTAAGAGGTAGAATTTAGAAGGATCAAGGTCCAAGGCCAGCCTGAACAGAAGAGTTAGAAAGGCATTCCCCCATCTCCAAAAACAAATATGGTAATGGACCTCTGTGATCCCAGCTACAAGGAGAGGTAGGTTGGAGGACGAGGGTTCAAAGACAGATCCAGGATAAATAATGTGAGACCTAATAGAATAGCATAAAGCAAAAAGGGCTGGGATATGCCTCAACTCAGAGAGCACCTGTATAGCAAGATCAAGGCCTTGAATTCAAATCCTAGTATTGCAAATAGAGGAGTAATTATATATTTCTAATATGTATAGAAGGGCTAGTATGCCATGTTAACCTTTTACAGGAGGAAAATTAAGGATACTAATTTAGTGCTTGCAGTGAAGTCATGTATGGGCAGACCAAGCAGAATTTACTGGTATCTTTGCCTATAACCCCAAACTCTCTCCCCTCACACTTCAGGATCACAGAGAGAACCCTAAGTTTCTGAAATAACCAGGGGAAATCACAAGATCAGCTTCCTAGGAGTGACTGAGTCATGCCATCAGGAGAACTTCAAAGTAGCTACCTGCAAACCCTGCACTTTGCAACAGCTTTGAATATTTCTTACGCTGCCTGCATCTGAGGGTACAGGCTGGCATGTTTTGGCTCCATATCCAATGTGCAGGTCTCCAGATGGGTAAGGTAATGGTTATGGTTCATGGATTGGATGGTAAATCTTCAGCTGCTGGTGCTCTTTGGGGAGATTCTGGGAACTTTGGGAGGTGGGGCCTGGTTGGGAGAAGTGAGTTACTAGAGTTAGGTCCTTGAATACATTTTAAATCTGCCCACTTCCTGTCATCACCATCTTCACTTTCACCATGAGATGAAAAGCTCCTCAGCCACACACTCCTAGAACTGTGATGTTCTACCCAAATGAATAAACTCAAGCAGCCATGAGCTGAATACTCTGAAACTGTGAGCCAAAGTAACTCCTCCTCCAAGTGGTTTATGTTAGGTGTGTTGTCATAGTGGTAAGAAAAGGCACTAATATAGCAATCCAGCTTCTAGCATATGGACCTTGTCTACCCTGTAGCATAACCTGCTCACACCCACACAAAGCTGGCAAAGCCCTAGATAGCATACTTCAGAAGTTGCTGGGTCTGCAGTAACTTTATGCACTCATATAAAATCAGCACTGACTGGCCACAGACCTGGAGGCTACAGCCCCAGGGCAGGCAAGGGAGTCTTCCTGGGCACAGGCTGAGATCCCAGGTCACACTGATGGTTTGAAAATACATACCTGCAATCCTAGCTACTCAGGAGGCTGAGATCCAAGGATCACAGTTTGAAGACAGTTCAGACAGAAAAGTCTGTGAGACTGTTATCTCCAGTTAACCACCGGAAAATCAGAAGTGGAGCTGTGGCTTAAGTGGTAGAGCACTAGCATTGAGCAAAATAGCTCAGGGACAGTGCCTAGGCCCTGAGTCCAAGCCCCACAAATCTCACCTCCTCCCTTATCCCCACCCCATGCTTACCCAGCCTGGGCTCTGATGGCTATGTCATGATCTCTGAATGACTGGTTTGTACACATTCCCTTCATGCTAATGCACCAGGGACATACTCTGCTTGGTCTGCAGCTGGGGTGGGGAGTTGCTAAGGAACATTGCTGTGTATCTGAATCTAGGGGGAGAATGTGGTGACTTAGAATACGCTAGACATTTCCTTTTCCATTCCCATTCTCTCCTCCTCTTCTTTCTCCTCCTCCTAACAAAGTCTCACAGTAAAACCCATGCTGTACTCCAGCCCTTGGTCTTCATGCTTCTGCTTTCCAAGTCCTAGGATTACAGGCCTGTACCAACATGCCTGTATCCTCCTTCTAAGTGAAGGGTTCTTGGAGACCTTCCTCCCCCAAAACTGACTAGGACAAAAGGAACCATCATCATTAGAAACTGTTATGCAATAAGGGGATGTTGTATTTACACTGCTTGCCATGGCAACCATGGACTAAGCGCTTACTGTGCCAAGTGCTTTGCTAGGTCATCTCATTAATGTTAATCCTCAAGGTTCTATGGGTTGGGGCACCTCTTATATGCAAAGGAACCAAAGCCCAGAGAGAAAAGGCATTTGCTCAGGGTACACAGCTAGCAAGTGGCACATTCTGGCTAGTGATCAGTAGGTAAGAGTTACTGTCATCATTTTGTGCTGTCAGCTGAGCTTGCTGCTGCTGCTTAAAGCCAGGCAAGGTAAAGACAGAAGCTGTGAGGAGTGTGAGGAAGCTGTGAGTAGGATGAGGGAGGGTTGGGATGACCCAGCTTTCCCCTGGGCTTCTGGGGCACCCTCCATAGCTGTAAAGGATGATACCCCCCCATCTCAAGACTCCTGGTTGTGGATCTAGGCACTCTGGCATGTTCTCAGTGGTTGTTGTGATGTCTACACCCCAAAGCTAGTTTGTATTGTGCAGCAATCTGTGAGAGTCCCATCAACTTCTTACAGGAGACCACACTGGCTCTGCAGGGCAGAGCTATCTATTCAACTTTCCTGACTTCTTTGTAAACAACGCTTATATCTTTGCACTCATTTTCTGCAGAATCAGATCTTAGTGTGTTGGGTCAAATAGGTTGTTTTATTTCTATTAAATTATTTAGTGTAAATAGGGCTGAGTTGTTGGGACCCCTTAGTCAATCTATTGAGAATGCTGCAGCTGTCAGAGGATGAATATCACAAAGTTTCATGTCATCTGACATCAGCGACATCAACCACCATGTCCAACACAGGCACAGCACTGTCACATGACCTTAAATGTGTAAAATGATGTCTCCTAAAGCTCCCTTCCTCTTCATGATTTTTCTCATTCCAAAGGCTGGGCAAATGGCTTTTTACCTATCACAGCCATTCAAGAGGTGAACAGCCAGGCCCTTGTGACTCAAGCCTCTAATCCTGGTTACTCAGGAGGGTGGGATGAAGATGAGGCCTGGTGGCACTGTGCTCTCCCATGCTTTTTACCTGACTCATGGTGACTACTGTGTGCTGGTGGCCACTGTGTACCCATCCCTACTGAAAGCCCTTATAGCTCTTAACCCATTTACCAACTCTTCCCATAGTAAAAGGCCTCCTGGCTCATATTCTCCTAGATTGATTTTTTTTTTGTTTTATTTGTTTTGTTTTTGTTGCCAGTCCTGGGGTATGGACTCAGAGCCTGAGCACTGTCTCTGGCTTCTTTTTGCTAAAGGCTAGTACTCTACCTCTTGAGCCACAGCTCCACTTCCAACTTTTTTCTATATATGTGGTGAATTGAATCCAGGGCTTCATGTATATGAGGTGAGCACTTTACCACTAGGCCATATTCCCAGCTCATATTCTCCTAGTTTGATAAACTAGGAAGCCAAGAGGCTTGTGTTTGGTAAACTCAAGGCCAGCTTGAGTCACTGCAAGTAGAATTGTCTCAGCCCTGCAGGCTCCATGTGATGGTAATTTTGCTCTTTTCTAAATGCTTTGTGGGGATGAGCTCATCACAAAGACCCCACCACCACCACCTGTAACTCCCCTCCACCCCACCCACGTAGATACAAAAGCATTCCAGGAAACAAGTCACAGTTTGCTGAACAGAGTGGATCAGTAGCTTCCCTATGGTAACACAACTAGTAGGAGATAAAGTGGCATTTGAACTGAGTACACACATCTCTTTTTTGTCCCCGTTCAGTGCTGAGCAGGTTGCCAGACATGGACAAGTCACCCTGTATGAAAACTATGTCCCTGAGTGGCAGTGTCAGAGCAAAGGCCCACAGCTCTCTAGAGCATCCTTCCAGAAATGATGATGTCATCATCAATATGGATGATTTTTCTAATTTTTTTATTTAGTTTTAAAGCCAAAGACAGGGAGGAATTTCAGTGTTTGAACATATTACTCTAATCCACTTAGGTATTTTGTATACAAACTAGATCTGCACGTATAAACGAAATTTGTTCTGCTCTGTTTTCTAACTTTAAACTTTGAGCATAAAATGCCTGTGTTCACTGTTTGGACCTCAGAAAACAGCAGTCTAAGAGAATACATATTGGGAAAAGGCAAATTTTTAAATCAAAGACTACTGAAAGGCAGCATATTCTGGAAGAAGTCTTCCTCTGACACACCACAACTTTAGACCACACCTACCACAGGGCAGAGTAACTTGCCAGTCTCTAAAATGTTATTGTTTTTCCCAGGAAAAAGGCTGGGAATATAGTCATTAATTTGTGACAAGTAGTATCTCTTTTGGGCTTAGATTCCAAAGAGAATCCTTTACAAGCTAACTGGTATCTGCAGAGTTCATTCATCTCCCCTAAAATCATCTACCATGCTCAAACTATTTCCCATCCCCACTCCCATCTATCTCTCTTTCCCCTATGAAAGAAGTATTTAAGCCAGGTATGGTGGTACATGCCTATAACCCACCATATAATACAGCATTCAGGAGACTGAGGCAGGAGGATTATGAGTTCAAACAAACAGAGGGGCAGAGATAAGGTTGGACCATCTAGCCCTTTCTTTGAGTTTTGTTCTTTTTTGTGTGTGGCTACAGTGTTTAAGGTTAGTGCATTGTAGTGTATTCTGTTAGGGCTTTTCTCCTCTTATTCTGTCTGCTGTCAGTTTCTCTCAGTAGACTATCTTTGAACTTGTAGAGGGAAAGTATGAACCTCGTTATATAGCACATCGCACAGCAGGGACACAGTGACTCAAGTTCTGTTCATTCTCTTACAGTCTTGTGCTGTCACTGTTCACTGTGAATCCCTTGGGTGGATAAGACAAACATTCCTGGGATGGCAAAGCTGGCCACTAAGCAAGCTGAGCAGTCTTCAGCCACTCAAAAACTTACTCTTTAAGCACAAGAAATGGTTCAGAAATTACCTATGGTCTAGTATACCCAGACAGAAATTTCTTAAATAACAAAGTTCCTAGGCCATCTTTCTGGAAAAGCCTCTAAAATCTATGAGGGACTTTGTGGAACTGGCTCTTCAAGATTGGACAGACCTTCTGAAATCATAAGCTAAAAATCTTCTCCACAGAACAGGATAATCTCCTACACACAATAAAAGAAACAGCCTGTGAGGAGAGAGAAAGAACATGTATATCTGCACAAGAGAATCCCAGAACTCCCCCTTTCTCCCATCTATTTAACCCAAAGAATCCACAAGGGAGAGTTGAGTTCCTAGCTCCCTCACCCTAAACATACTGGTGGTGTCTAGTTAATGGGGACTGGGCCTTTGCTCAGTAAGTTTACTCCGCATGAGCTAGACCTACTCTATAACTGGGAATCTCCAACTCAACCTCTGGGTAAAATAAAATATAATTACTAAAGAATAGGTAATTAGAGGTATTCATCTGAAAATTACATGTAAAGCCGTAATGATAAAAAAATTAAGATTTAAACCAACAAAAGTTTGGGGGAGGGTTTTTGTTTGTTTTGTTTTGTTTTTTAACTGGGTTTTGGAAGGGGAGAGGGAGAATTTTAGTATCAGCCTTGTTCAGAATTTCTGGGATAAAAGAACAGAGATCATTTTTCTTTAGAAAAATTTAAGACAGTTGAGTTTTAATCAGTTGTGCCATATTTTAAATTATCTGTGAACAAATTACTATCATTATTTCTTGCATACCCTATGTCTATAACTTATTTCTTGCATACCCTATGTCTCCAACTTGTACTAGCCTTGTGTTCTACCAGCATTTTACCTGCAGAGTCACCTGTGCAATATCCTTCCTGAGAAATTCTGACCACTTAGTGTCCCTTGCTAACTTGCCTTTGGGACTTGCCTTTCATTACCAAGAATGCTACTTCTGAGAGCACTGTGGCTAGCCAATTTCTTCGGTTCTCTTGCCCTGTTCCCTACCTGTTCACTATAAGGCCCATAATAAATGGCAACCCACGCCCAGTCTCCACATGGAAATAACACAGGACATACATGGTAGATGCACTCACTGAGAGAATGAACAGAGAATGAACTGACATGTCTGGGGGCAGGCAGAGCATTGTGTTAGGATAAAGTCTGTGTTTAATGTCCTTCTTTGATCAGAAAAAAGGAAAGAGGAACCAGACAAATGCCTGAATGATCTACAAAGCAATTAATCTGCTCCCAAATAATTGAGATTAAATTGTCCCTATATTTGAAAGAACATTCCATTCCCAGCACAATGTGAAAGACATTTTTTAAAGACAAATTACAAAGAAAGTTTGGAGTACTTAGTAAGACTCCAGATGATTTGTACCCAGGTTATATATCTACATGTGGCTAGGCTTGTGATTGTTCCAGAATCCCTGAAATGGCTTTTATCCAAGAAAAACTTGGTCTGCTGGCTGTTGATTCTTGTCATTTAAGGATCAGCTCTTGAAGAAACTTGATACAATCTACATTCTAAATAAAATATGATGAGTCAGTATCCTTGGGGGAATATGGTGTGTGAGATGCCAAAGTTCCTCAGTTTTGTTCAATCTATCTGAAACATTTGATAAAACAAAGCTAAATTCCACCCAGTAAGTAAACGTCCTGTCTTCCCCTGAGCTCACAGGAATCATGCTGTCAGCCCTCTGGGACCTGGGCCACTTTGTTTAGGACCTAGAGATCTGTTACTAAAGAAGCTCATGGGAGTGTCCAAGGGGAACTAACCCCACAGAAACTAGCCCCCGTCATAGGATGTGATGAGGAATTGGAAGTGAGACAATGTGACTACCCAGCAGAGAAATTGCACTGTACTTATGTGTGCAGTTTAGAGAGACCTTGGAGACCTATGTGATCAGGGATGAGAGCTGCAGAGGGTATCTTACCACCTGCTCCTTCTTGGCTTCTTTCTCTATGATTACAGAAGGAAGAATGAGGCATGATTTCACTGTGATAGATGATAGCACCAGAAGCCCCATCTCCACCTCCTTACTTGTAGACGAGAAAGGAAGAGCTGAGGTTGAGCTAGCTGGCTTGCTGGAAATAATGAAGTATAATTCATGACTCCCTGGGAAGGGCAGTTCCTGCATTTTAAATGGCCTTTTTCAGAGTCTGTGCCTCAGAAATCTTTCCCAGGCAAATAGATAAACAAAGCATATCTCCTTCTAGTTTATCATCTCCTCTAAAATGTAAACACTTGGCTAAGTGAAAGCACTGATTTGAAAGCTCTCCTGTGGAAGATGGAGAGTCATATAAGACTCCATAGTTTGGTAAAGATCTGGAGGTCCAAGTAGTTAGCCATCTGTAAGTTTCTTTTAACCAGTGCCCTTATGCACAAACAATGTGATCGACTGGGTGACTCCCACCGGACTCCTGCAGGAGTTAATAGAGGAATTAGGCTATTGGCTTCACAGACAGGGGTCTAGACCAGGAGAAAGAATGGATACCAGCGCAACTGAAGCCCAAGTTATTGGGCTTATTTTATGAGTATTAAGAAGTCACTTGCTGTTAAACCTTTAGAAGAGCAGATTTACTCAGACAGTGATCAATACCAACCCTTACCAAGTTCAAATGCATGGCTAAGTACAAGAGCCAGGGGCATTCCCAGCAGAATCAGAGAGGACAGGTTACCATGAGAGAATGCCTGAGAGATGCTGAACTCCATGAGGCAGCCCTTACTATTATTCTATAGTTCACAGCTTGCTTCTCTACTTCTCCTGGATAAATTGAGCTCTCCAATACCTCAATTCTTGGCCTCCCCAAAAGAGCCATGAAATTCTTCTGCATGTCTCTGTGCTTTAAGTTCTGCCCTTCCCCAAACCAGTAGCAGTCTGATTAGCATTCTCAGTATTTCTCAAATCTACTGTCCCTTATCTAAAGGCCATCCCAGCTTGCCCTCTTCTGGTCCTACCAACCTGATTTGCCTGTGGAATGATTTCCACCATCATTACTTACCTTCTACAAAAAGTTCCCATGTCTCCCGTTCAGCTCTTCCCCTATGCATTTTAAAGCTAAGCCCAAGACTTCAGTATCAGAGCTGAAAAGACTCCATCTTTTCTTGTATCCTCCATCCCATCCTCCAACTTCCAGTTTCAATGTCCTTCATTCACTCCTTTGTCCATAGGGCCTTGGAATGTGTTATTTCCTAATCTGGTTATCATTCTGTCCCTTATCTATTTCTTTTTTAGATTGTATATTTTAACTTCACTGACTTCTGTTTTCAGAACAAGTTTTCAAAACTACCTACTCACCGCTATTACATCTTGACCCTAGCATTGGCGTCTCTTGGCACTTGAATTTCTTGTGTACAATGAAATGGATGAAAACTATGACTTATTCAAATGTGTCCATTTAAAAAAGACTTCAAATATCATAAAGGCAAAAATCCCTCTCTGGAATGCCATGCTTTCCCCAAAGCATAGTAGAAACAACTGTCAGGTTCACAGGTGGATGAATGTGAGTGAAAGAATATATGAGTAGGTAGATGATGGATTAATGAGTGGATAGATGGATGATAAAGTGATGGATGAATAGATGAGTGATGGATGGGTTGTTGGGTGGATGGGTAGGGGGATAGATGGGTAAGTGATAAATGGATGGATGAGTTTAGATAGATGAACAAGAGGGTAGGTAGGTGGATGGTTAAGTGGATGATGGGAAGATGGATGAGTGAGTAATGGATAGATGGACAGATGAAGGTATCAAACAGCACAGGAAAGGCCCTGTGGAATCTGAGGGAAAGTTCTTAAATATCTGGTCTCTCTTAATTGTCTCTTAAATATATGAACTCTTTTAAGCATCTTTTTGAAACATGGAACTTCTCTGAGGAGTCTTTAGCTGGGGTCTGAAGCAGGCATTTTATTCCTTTGACAGGTTGAGAGCTGGTAAGTTTCTAACCTTCAGAATCTCTACCTCAGTTCTCCATGGAGGTCAATGTAGAAGATTTTGATGCCTTGTCCCTAGCCCTTTGGCAATGCCTTGCAATCTCCTCTCAAGCATGTCCTGTGGTGCTCTGGGCCCTCATGGTCATGCCACAGTGCCAAAATCCCGCTGTGTAGTAGTTGCTGAGGTAATTTCATGTTGCCTCAGCAACAATTTTGAATACAAGTGAGACTTTCTCATACCAGACTAAGACACAACTTTTTGCTCTTTACCTCCTTTCAGCTCTCCATTGTGGTCAGTCCAGGTATCTATCATATATAATGTCTGGTGACAACCTCTCTATGGGACAGCTAGATGTGACCTATTCACTGGACTCACTGGTTCCCATACCCATATGGATTGTGCAAATTTGCTTCAGTGGCCAATCATAGCATGATTTCTCAGGACCTACAACTGCTTGCTTTGAACTAACCAATTAGAACTCCCTTAGGAAATCTGCTTGGGCAATGCCCTGAACCTCAATAAAGACTGACCTGCCAATCTCTCTGTCTCTCTTTCCCTCTCTCCCTCTCTTTTCCCCCTTCATTCTCTACATGACTCCCCTCTTCCTGTGTGTCCTTTGAGGGTTGATGCCCTCTTCTCTTGAATCTCTAGCTAATAAATTACATGTGCTGTGTTCTATTCAATTGTTTCCTTTGTGTCTGAATCTGACTTCTCTCCTGTTCAATTGTACATATTGATCATAATAAACTGGATGTGGGTCACACAAGAGCCAAAGGAATATCTACAAATGTCAAGGACTTGCCTTAGAAGAGTGATTCGTGGTCAGCTGGCCAGGGCTAGGATTTATAGCTACTGTCCTTAAAAGAGACCTTAAGCCTAACGTAGAGAAACATATGATAGACAGCTTGCTTCTGTCCTCAGCTATGACAGTTGTAAGGTGAGACCTTCACAGTGTCCCAGAATGTGCCAGAGGACAAGGGCTCCAATGTCACCTGCTCATCAGATCACTTCTCTTGGTTCCTTCTGGGACTATTTTGCCTCTCCTTCCTTGCTCCAAATCCTTGTCTCAGGCCCTAGTTTGGGGCAATCACCCAAGTAGAGTACTAACTACCAAATGAGTGTGATTGCAGGGACAAAGCCCTTTGACTCAGGGGCTTTGTGTGAGTTGCTCTGAACCAGGAGGCTTGTCACAGCTTTGCTTCTCATTTGTTGGTCATAAATCCATCCATGTCATGATTCATTCCCTGCCCTTGAACTCTCCAAGCCAGGGGAAGGACACATGGAAATCTAGGCCCATGAGACAAGAAACGTTTCCCTTTGCTTGCTGATGCTTTGTGTGTGTATGTGTGACACTGACATCTCACAATGCAATATTTACACTATAATACCCTGAAAACTGACAAATTTTACCCAGTTTGGTTTAATGTTCTTGAGATTGGTATTATGTTAGAAACCCAGACATTCCCACAGCCCAGATCCTATTTAAAAATTGCCTATCTATTTAAAGTTCATGATGGGAAGAATAAAAGAAAAAGGACTCTGAAAGCCAAGAGTGTGGGGGTAAGGGCATGAGATAGGAAAAAGAGAAATCCAGTTTGCTTCTAAAAAAGGCTGAAGAGTGTAACTATCCAAGGCCTTGGGCCTTAAGTCCTTATGTTTTTTTTAACTTTTGGCTGTTTGCAAATGAAAGCGGAATTTTATTATGGGTTACTCCAGTTCTGAGCCCCCAAGTCTCTGCCCACTGAGCAGCATACCATTCAGGTTCCTCATGTGATGGGAAAGAGAACAGAGCCAAAATAAAGCACGCTATCACGGAACTGAACACTTCTTCCCCATGTCGCCCGGGGTTTCCACAGCTCTGAGCCAGGGATCAGCCAAGCCGCCTGGCCCCTTTTGTGAACAACAAAACTGGTGGTGATGAAGGCAACAGGAGTTAGAAAACTATTCACTGCAGGAAGCCCCAGTATCCGGTGAGAAATAAGAATTACAAGAGCACAGGATGCGCCTTGGGTCAGGGGGATGTGAAAAGTCCAGCAGTCTTTGTGTCCTCTGAGCCACAACTGCTGCTGCTGCTGCAGTCTCTGCTGCTTAAACCACAGCTCCCCTCCCAGCACTGCTGGGTGCCAGCGGCTGAGCTCAGGTGGCTGCAATCACGGCGGGGTGTCTAGCTCCTTTTCAGGGTGACCTGGAGACCAGGATGGCCACTTCTAAGAGTCTTCTGTTGTTGCTGCTTTGGAGCCAGCCCTGGCTGGGAGCTGGAGCTGACTCGGATGCTGTGGTGTGCGTGGAGACTGCCTGCTATACGGCCCACTGGAGCAAACTGAATGCTGCTGAGGCCCAGCATCACTGCAATGTGAATGGAGGCAACCTGGCCACAGTGAAGAGCGAGGAGGAGGCCATACATGTCCAGCAAGCCCTGGCCCAGCTCCTGAAGTCCAAGAAGCCCCTGGAACAAAGGCTAGGCAAGTTTTGGATTGGACTCCAGCGAGAGAAGGGCAAGTGCATGGATCACGACCTGCCACTGAAGGGCTTCAGCTGGGTGGGTGGGGGTGAGGATACCTCTTATAAAAACTGGCACCGAGATGTCAGGACCTCCTGCATCTCCAAGCGCTGTGTGTCCTTACTGCTGGACTTGTCATTGACACCCCATCCCAGCCAACTCCCCAAGTGGGTGGACAGCCCCTGCGGGAACCCTCAGAATTCAGGAAGCAGCAAAGTTGAGGGATTTGTGTGCAAGTTCAGCTTCAAAGGCATGTGCCAGCCTCTGGCCCTAGGGGGTCCGGGCCAGGTGACCTATTCCACCCCTTTCCAGGCCATCACCTCTTCCCTGGAGGCTGTGCCCTTTGCCTCAGCAGCCAATGTGGTCTGTGGGGAAGAGACTGAGAGGAAAAGCCATTATTTTCTGTGCAAGGAAAAGGCCCCTGGGGTGTTCAGCTGGGACAGCTCTGGCCCCCTCTGCGTAGGCCCCAAGTTTGGCTGCAACTTTAACAACGGGGGCTGCCAGCAGGATTGCTTTGAAGGTGGGGATGGCTCCTATCTCTGCGGCTGCAGGCCCGGGTTCCGGCTGCTGGATGACCTCGTGTCCTGTGCCTCTAGAAATCCTTGCAGCTCCAGCCCGTGTAAAGGGGGGGCCACATGTGTCCCTGAACCCTATGGGCAAAACTACACATGCCATTGCCCCCCTGGATACCAGCTGGACTCAAGTCAGCTCGGCTGTGTGGACATGGATGAATGTCAAAACTCCCCTTGTGCCCAGGATTGTGTCAACACCCCAGGGGGCTTCCACTGTGAGTGCTGGGTGGGCTACAAACCTGGAGGCCCAGAAGAGGATGCCTGTAGGGATGTGGATGAGTGTGCCTCAGACCCCTCGCCCTGTGCCCAGGGCTGCATCAATACCGACGGCTCCTTCCACTGCTCTTGCCATGAGGGTTACGTCTTGTCTGAAGAAGATGGTACTCAGTGCAAGGATGTGGATGAGTGTTCAGACCCCAAAGGCAACCCATGTGACACCGAGTGCATTAACACACCAGGGTCCTTCCGCTGTGGCTGCCAGCAGGGCTGGGAGCTGGCCTCCACTGGGGTCTCTTGCATCATGCCCTCTGGGTCCTCAGGATCATTGTCTGAGCCTCCTCCAGAAGAAGACAAGGGAGCCAGACAAGAGACCACCGCACCTCCTTCTAAAACATCCAGTTCCACCAGAGCCTTTGAAGGTATTGCTAAGGGAGACCCTGAGAGTATCACCACAAGGAGACCATCCCTCTCTTCCAGTTTCCCCTCCACCTCTGCTCCTCCTGAGATGTCAGCTTCTAGTGGGTCCCCCCAAATCTGGACAGAGTTGGGCATCCATTTTCCTATGACCACCTCCCATGACAAGCCAACAGGAGAGAATTCCCTGGTGGGCAAGGATTCTGTGGCCCCACAAAGTGATGATGGCACAGATGGAACAAAGCTCCTTCTGTTCTACATCCTGGGCACTGTGGTGGCCATTTCACTCTTGTTGGCTCTGGCACTAGGGCTTCTAATTTACCGTAAACGAAGAGCCAAGAGGGAAGAGATCAAAGAGAAGAAGCCCCAGAATGCTGCTGACAGCTACTCCTGGGTCCCAGAGCGAGCAGAGAACCGGGCCATGGAGAATCAGTACAGGTAAAGGAGACCTTGGCAGGAAGGAGGGGGTCAGGCACAGGGGAGGGAGGCATTGGCTTCAGTAAAAAGAAGGAGGAACAGGCACTTGGACATGCAGGTGGATGTTAAGCCCAACTCTAGCAGCCCATCAGAGACATAGGGGTCTATAGAATAAATGCATGGGTGCAGGCGTAGTGTGTGTGTATAAGTGGGGGCGGGGGGTTCCCAAGAACTGTGCATGTGATAGGAGCAATGTGAGTCTCAACATTGATATCTTTTGGTTTTCTTTGGTTTTTTGTTTTTTTTTTTTATAGTCCAACACCAGGGACAGACTGCTGAAGGTGAGGTGGCCTCAGAAATGCAATCAGTCAGCTACCACCATCTTAGGAACTTTACATTTCCTGACTCAAGGGAAGACCTCCATCCTTCCACAAGACTGGACTGGAATCTTGTCCAACAGTTGTATACCTCCCCCTCTTAAAAGTATGGTGGCTTGGGGATGTGCAGGTATTTCTGCAGTGTGTGCGATCTTCATGACATACGTGTGTGTGTGTGTGTGTGTGTGTGTGTGTGTGTGTGTGGTGGCCTGTCATTTTCAGTTGTGAATATTAATGGTTTTCATTCAAATGTTCCTTTTCAAATTTAAATGTGACTGATTTCATTTCTCCCCTGGGTTCTGGATTAGAGCAGGAGGAGGCAGGTGCTAACCAGCTCCCTTTGAAGGGCTCTTTGATCTCTATGATAGAAATGATGAACATTGATTAATTCTCTTTTTTTTTTTGTCCAAGGGAACCTATACAGCACTGGAAACATTTCTCTGCATTTGAATTTATATATTGCCCTGCCCCTCCCCCATCATTCCTCCTCAATATTGTTGAAATCCTTTGGAAATGAGAGAAACTACAATTAATTGCCCAGATAGCGATCAGGCAGGAAGTTTAGTTATCACATCCTACTGTTATTAAGTTCCTAATAGTCTTGGGTTTACTCACAAATGAAGTGGAGAAAATATGAGAAAAGTGTCTTAAATCAAGTGAAAGGCTTTGGTGAAAACAAATATACAGGGCTAGAGGGAAAGATGCTGGATATTTGTTTCATGAAATACTTGTATCAATTTATCTAAATTAACTTAACTAAATTAACTTGATTGCTGATGAGATCAACAACAATTAAAAAAAATAGTTAAGGGCAGCTTGTCTTGGAGCCAGCTCAGGCCTCCGGTCACCCTCATGCATACATAGGCTGCTCTGCCTTCAGTTTTCTGGCCGGAATTTCCATGCTTTGATTATAGATGGAGAAACTGCATTGTGATTGTAACTAAAGGATGTGTGAGTGAGTGAGATGATAGTCTGTGTTTTGAAAGCTGTCACTTTTAAAGTATTTTAGCACAGTTCAGAGTTTATGGCCAAGAGTACATTTGGAGGATTTGTGCTCTGATTTACTGGTGTGGCTGATAAGCAAGCATGGAATGTTGAAGGGGAACTATGTTTCTGCCCCTTTCTCTCTCTCAGAAAAAGAGAGGAAAGGGAAAGAGAAGAGACAATAGCTAAAAATCTCTCTCTCTCTCTTTTTCTCTCTCTTTGCCAGTCCTGGGGCTTGAACTCAGGGCCTGAGCACTGTCCCTGGCTTCTTTTTGCTCAAGGCTAGCACTCTGCCGCTTGAGCCACAGTGCCACTTCTGGCTTTTTCTATATATGTGGTGATGAGGAATCAAACCCAGGGCTTCCTGTATACAAGGCAAGCACTCTACCACTAGGCCATATTCCCAGCCCAACTAAAATCTTTTATAACAGTGAAAACTGCTTAAAACCATTTTAATTTGTCGCCTTGGAGTATACATGTGCAGCTCTCCCATGACCATGTTGTGTACAAGCAGCCCTGGCGTGGGGGCAGGGGAAGGGGGGAGGCTGGTGTCCCCAGTGTGGCTGGGAGGTCAACTTGCTTTCTGGGAACAAGGATATTGTTTCCAAGACATCCTCCTAGAAGGTGAGACCTCCTGGATGGAAGATAAAGAGCTATCAGGATCTGTGGAGTTAAGTAACTATCCCTTTGTCACCTTTAGGCGCTATAGTTCAGATGTGACTGTCTCCAACCAGCTTTTGAGATAATGGAAACCCCAAGGTGGGAAGGTGAAAGGACAGTCAGAGCTTTAAGACTCAGTGGGATGTTTGAGATTTACTCTGTGTCTGTGTGTGTGCACGCACACTGATCCTGGGGCTTGAACTCAGGGGGCTTGGGTGCTGTCCCTGAGTTTTTGCTAGTGCTCCACCACTCAAGCCAGAGTTCCAGTTCCACTTCTGGCTTCTTTGGGTATTTTGTTGGAGAGAAGAGTCTCATGGACTTTCCTGCCCAGGCTGACTTTGAACCACATCTCAGATTTCAGAGTAGCTAAAATTACAGGTATGATCCACCTGCTAAAGCCAGGTCTTCAACTTTCCTTTTGGAATTCTGTTGCTTAACCCAGAGAGAACAGTGTTGTTCCCCTAGGCAGGAATCTTCACTAAGTGTAGCACCCCTCCAATCCCCTTTCTTCCTATCCCCAATTTGTTGCAGTTGGCAATCCGCTGCATAAAACAAAAGGACCAGTCAGATAATTTTCGAGACATGGCAACATTTGCATTTCAGTGTAATAAATGCAAGTACAACACCTTTACCTCTAGTCTTTAGCTTGCTCACCCTTGTCGTTTGAGAGGAGGAAGTTTTACCTATTCTAGCTTATTAAAGCCCCCACATGATGTGTACAGTTTCTTGAATTTTCCAGAGTCACTTTGAGTTCATATTCTGTTTTCTTCTTTAGCCCAGTTTTTCTTTTCTGATCAGCGTTTCAATTCTGTTGTGAGTTGCAACATCTCCAACACCAAAGAACATGAACTGTGGATCCTCTCCTTGGTAAACCACAAGGGAGAGGTGGCTGCCACGTTCTCAAATCCCCTCTGATGGTGTCAGCTCCTTCCCATGGCCAGCAGACCTGGTATCACAACCACTTGGAAACACTGGCCACCAGCAATCAGACAAATGCTTTATTCCCCCATGTGTTTTATTGGAGGTAGAGAAACCATGCATAGGGTGGCTCAGAGACTACAACAATGGCTGAACAAATACCTGCTAGCCTAAGAGTTGTCACTCACTCAGAGTGACCTTAGATTACTCAGTCATGACCTGGCCCAACAGGACAACAGGCTGGCCCACCAGAGGCAAGAAAAAGGTTTTACTTAGAAGTAGGCTCTAAGAAAATGGGTTTTGTTTTCCTTTCATTTTGTTAACCATACAAAATTTTTCTTCAGTTCAGAAATTATGGAACACTCCTTGAGAAATTACATTTGAAACAAATTTATCTGAAGCTAGAACTAGAGGGGTTTTTGTTGATGTCACTATTTTGTTTTATTTTTGGTACCAGGGTTTGAACTTGCTCTTGCTCACAGCTGGCCCCTATTTGAGTCATGCCTCAGTTCTGACTTTTTACTGGTTAAATGGAGATAAGAGACTTGCCAATTGACCAGCTGGGGCTGGCTTCAAACCTTGATCCTCAAATCTCAGCCTCCTCTGTGGCTAAGATTATAGGCATGAGTCAGTTGAGCTGAGTAGAAAACCAAGATGAGAATTTTTTTTTCCTCAAAGATGCCTTAAAAAGTACTCTGTGGACATTCATTGTCATGGAAATCTAGCCCTGGTTTTGCCTTTTGCCTGGAATCTACCTTGGCTTTGAGGCAAAACCAGCTGTATCTGGCTTTTACTTTTATTTTCTGACATACTTAAGCATCATCACTATCACTATTATCACCATCACCACTACCTACATCACTATCATCACCATCACCGTTAATAATTTTCACCACCACTTCCCAGTGTTTTCCCAGCACTTTGTATCCTTGTCATTTTCTTCTGCAGCTGTAACAAGATGAGTGACCCAAGTCTGGCTGAGATCAGAAGGGAAACAGGCTGGCTCACTGCAAGACTCATAGGACCCTCTGATTAACTGACACACCCACCAACTTCCTGGAGGGTCCATCCTGACATCTTCCATTGATCAGGAAAAACTGTGGAATAAAAATTTAAACACTTCGGTGTGCATGCTTACCTATATTGTATAGGGCAAACTGCATCAGAAATGATTTTTTTCCCTTCTAAAGTTGTCATTCTCGATTAATTTCTAACCATTCAACCTGTGTGAGAATGTTGTCACCAAACCTTTCAATGGATGGATATGATCTTTAAGTCCTTTTGTTCCAATCCTCTTTTTCTATAAATATTTCTAGGGAAGCTAAGAGGACAGAGATGAAATTTGACCAAGAAAAAGTAGCTACTAAATTCAAAACAGCACATCTAAAAAAAAAAAAAAGGAAAGAAAGAAAAGAAAATATAGGAGAGCCTTTTCCTATTATTTTTCTTCTCAGCCTCTCCATTGTTTAAATCAGGAAAACAGGAAAAGGTTGCTTTCTAGCACCTACTAAATGGTTTAACACCCTTGCATATTTCCATCATCTTAAACAATAGCATTAGCATGGGAAACCAAAGTACAATCCTTCAAAACATCTATCCCTCTGACTCCAAAATTCATGGCTTAAATCCTTTCTCTGACGCCAAAATGTATGGCTTAAACCTCTGTGTCTTAATAGACCCTGTGAATTGAAAAGAAACTGGCAAAATGACAATAATCCAAATTCTCCACTTATTTAACAAACACCTGATTCCCAGGATCAATACCCACGGAAGAAAAGTACTTGTTCAAAAATAACCTGTGATTTTGGCCTGTTCTTGGAAATAGTGCCCATCTGTTTTAAATAAGAACTCGGGGATTCCCATAATGAGCTGCCAGTCTTATCTTCAAGGTGGCAGGCAGCTCTTTTCTGCAGATTTAGCCTACTCTTTTGTCTGTTCGTCAGGGATGAAGTTCTTTTGCAGATCTAGCTTAAGCTTGAAGTAGATTGTGGTTAAGATCTTGTTTTGTGATGTCATTTGGGATTATAAATGTTAATAGCCATGTCCTGAACCTTAAATGAACATGTAAATATTTTTTAAAATATGTGTATTTGACCTTTGCTAATTCTGGATTTATGGGATTTCTAGGCAGAACTGTGGATAAATATTCTCTTAGCTGTGGGAATGGGAGGAGAGGCTCAGAGGGCAAGCCTCTACAAAATGACTATCAAGTGGACTCACAGACTAGCCTTTAAGAAGGGTAGCTGTGTCCTACTTTGACTTTCTGTTATGCACCCATTCTAATAAACTCAGAAATATATTTGTCATGATTGTGTTTTGTGTAATCCGTGACAGAACTCGGTTTTGGCTTACTTAAATGTTTGTTTGACATTTTAAAGAGTTTCCTTGATGGCTACGGTCCTACAGCTGTCACTGATGTGACATCAGGTGCAGTACAGTACCTTCCGAGATACATGGTTGGATGCTGGCACTTTCCCTCCGCTGGTGCCCTCAGAGACTAGGAATACAGTGCAAGAGGACAGTGTGCAATGCAGCTGGGACCAGGCCTCATTCAGGGCTTCCACATTTAGCATTCTGGTCTGGCGTCCACTCAGCCTAGTCCCCATGCTCAGCCTTAATTCCCTGCATCTTGTTAACGGCATGAGCGATGCCCAGTACAGGATTAAACACAGCCAATTGGTGCAATGTGAGAACACCATCCTGTAATTATCACGAAGCATTTATCACTGCTTTGTCAGTAAAGCTTTTTCAGTTTATTTAACTAATTGGACAGGCCGAGCAGATCATTCATGGCTTGTTTGGCTGCACAAATCTCACTGTGCTTCCAGGTTGGGGAAAGCAGATGGTGGCGGATTCTGAGCTGCCTGCTTTTCAGATTGTGTATTTGGTAAAGAGTGAAGGGCTTAAGTGGGATAAAGTCCTCTGCTCTCTTATGCTAATGGCACAGGACACTTGCAATAAATATCCATTCTTTAGGGTTAAATAAAGCTGATCCTTCCAGCAGTCTAGGCACTGACAAAATGCATTAGGAAATCATATCTAACTATGAGCAACTGTGGCTGCTCCCTCAGCATGTGCACATACATATGCACACACACATACACACACATACACACACACACCAAACAATTACACACAATTCTAACATCTGCTTCATACTGAAAAAATGTGAGCCTGGTGTTTACGAAAACCTCATGAACAAACTTGTGACCTTTTGATGAGTGGCTTTTGGTGACTGTGTTATCTTCTAAGTAAAATATACCAAATGGCAGGTAAATTTCTCAGTTAGAGTCATTTGCTTGAAAAACCTCATCACTTACACAATTATCAGCATTGCACAATGTAAATCACATTTTTGCATGGCTGACAGAGTGAAACTGTATCTCACACATCTGTTATGTACATTCCATGGCCTTGGAAATGAATCAAATGAGTATGCTACATTCTCAGCCAATTCATAAGTTTATTTAGCAAGAAGAAAAAGTGATAGTAGAGAAAATAAACCCCAAATCTAAACAAACCATCCTTTCCGTAAGTTCTATTTTGACATTACAGCTGTTTAAAAAGACAACTGATAGGTTCCTCCTTCATAGACTCTGTTCCCAGGGCAATCCTATTAAAATGGAAATGGTGGGTGAAAGGATATGTCCTAGCCA
The DNA here is from genome assembly GCF_023159225.1 of Perognathus longimembris pacificus. Taxonomy (NCBI): domain Eukaryota; kingdom Metazoa; phylum Chordata; class Mammalia; order Rodentia; family Heteromyidae; genus Perognathus; species Perognathus longimembris. The sequence continues at coordinate 49,397,593 of NC_063166.1, forward strand.
TCCAAGGGGACCATGCAGAGATAGTCACAGACAGGAGAAGAAAGTTTATTAGTGGGGCCATATCTCCAATGGGAGAGGGAGCAACATGGTGTCTGTACCTTATCCAGGTGGCAGCTTCTCTGGGGCTAAAGGGGTAGTAGGTAGGTCTTAATGGTGAGTGGGAGTGGCTCATTATAGTTCTAGGGCAGGGAGTTCAGGTGTGGGTGGATCTTTGGCTAATGGGAAGAGCTGAGGACCTGAGACAGGGGAAATGCTAACAGTGGGCAAATCAATATTGGAAAAGTGAAGAAAGATCTGAATATGATGGTATAATCTGTAACCCCAACACCTAAGCAGGGGGATTATGATTTCAGGGCCAGCCCTAGTAAAACTGTTTCAAAAAGAAAAATGATAAAAGAAAGGAAGAAGGAAGGAAGGAAGGAAGGAAGGAAGGAAGGAAGGAAGGAAGGAAGGAAGGAGAAAAAGAGGCAAATATAGGTGAGAAGGTCTTGATAACCTTGGGATCGATAATCACTCACAGTAAGTCTGAGTTGATGGAAAGACCTCCACAGGGTAGCTGGGCCTGTGTCTCTAGTGTGCTCATATTAGTACTCACCATGAATTTGAGTTTATTATCATTGACTTGTTGATTATTGTACCTGGAATTGATCTTTAGTATTCAACTGATTTGAGGAAGGAAAGAAGGAAGGAAGGAAGGAAGGAAGGGAGGGAGGGAGGGAGGGAGGGAGGGAGGGAGGGAGGGAGGGAGGGAGGGAGGGAGGGAAGGAGGGAGGGAGGGAGGGAGGGAGGGAGGGAAGGAGGGAGGAAGGGAGAGGATTGGGGAGGAAGGTGGAAGGAAGGAGGAGGATGAATGAATGATTGGAAAAAAATTAAATGTGAGGGGGAGAGGAAAAGGAGAGGAGAATGAAGGAAGGAAGAGAGAAAGAAAAGAAGGAGCAAAAACAGGTAAGAGATGAATTACATGAGGTGAACATCATTAGGTTAGATCTCAGCTCTCACTTGAGCTAACAAGAGCCATCCTTCTTCAAGCCTATGCAGAACGTCCTGGCCACAGCTGCAGGAGGACAGAACTGTTTCTATAGACTCTGGCTGGGGACCTTGTGTCTTGGCTCCATCTTTCCCACATTATGTTGCACACGTTTGACATGTGTGTATGAAGATTTCAAACAGCCCATGACCTCTACCTCTCTGGGATTCTTCTATGTTCAAACGTTGCTTTAAAGTAATAAAATTTGTGAGATGGTAGAAAAATAATGTTTTTACATTTCTTCTCTAGGATCTTCCCCCCCATCCAAAGATTATACCCCAAACGAGAGCTGTACTCCATTGTCAACACCACCTTCTCCCTTCCTGCTCGGTGTGTTTTATACAGTGTCTTTGCCACTCCACAGCAGCTTGTCCACTGGGAAAGCAATAGAGGGAGAAGGCACTGGAATTTTGTGACTTAGAAGATTTAGAAGTAATGTTTGCTTATTGAGCAATCAGCAGTTTTACTCTCTCCACTTAATAGACAGGAAGTTGAAACATAGAATATTTCAGAAACTGACTGCTGTGGACAGATGTTGGTTTGGACATGAGTCATTAGGTTTTACTGCCTCTCATGGAGCAACAGCGATCAGAAACGGCAACTGAGAGTCATCCAGCACCCAGCCAGGGCACTGGCTGGCCTCCTCACTTCATCAAGGCAGAACATGCAGAGTGACTAGGTATTTTTTTTTAATGTATTTTATTAACTTTGTAGCAGAGGCAAGAGTCCTCAAAGGAAATGTTTGTGAATACAAAAGTGAGATGGACTGAGATGTTTGAAACAGTTGTCCAAGCTTAACAACACTTAGGACAGATGTATAAGAGCCATTGCCATTTGAATGTTGTAATGTCTAAATGTGTCTGCCTGTAATGTCACTGAATTGCTGTCTTTATAAAATATAAAAACAAACAAATCACATTAAAAAAGAAAATGGAGAGTAGCAAGCTATGTAATCTGTGTCCCAACCATATACATACAAACCCTGCAGGCAGAGCTACTCAAAAATTCTGCCACCCATGCTGACATTAGGCAACCTAAAATGGGACTTATTTGATCAGAGATTAGATTCTACCAGTGCCCCTGACTCACTCCTAGTCTGCCTTAGTCAGGTTATGTGTGGTAAAGGGGCCATGTACACAGCCCTGTGGTCATGCCTGACTACCAAAGGCTCCTTTTCCACTTCATAACTGAATCTAGGGTACCTGCTGATAAGAATGGCACTAGTAAGCATGAAACCTCTTCAAAAATGGATGAGTAGCTCTTTCTTTCCTTTTTCCCCTTCCTTCCTTCCTTCCTTCCTTCCTTCCTTCCTTCCTTCCTTCCTTCCTTCCTTCTTCTTCTTCTCTCTCTCTCTCTCTCTCTCCCTTCCTCCCTCTTTCCTTTATGCTGGTACTGGGTCTTGAACTTAGAGATTTATACTCTTCTTTAGCTTTTTTTTTTTTTTTCTGAAGGCTGAAGCTCTACCACCTGAGTTATACCTCTACTCCCAGCTTTTTTCTGGCCACCAAAAGATAAGATAAGGTAAGCTAAGATGATGTGATAAGATTTTACTGGGGAAAAAAGAAAGATTTGGCTGCCTGAGCTGGCTTTAAACTGGGAGCCTCAGATCTCATCTTTCTGAGTAACCAGGGTTACAAATGTGTGCCATCAGCACCTGGCTGATGACTAATTTCTTAAAAAGTTAAACACGGTTCTATGTAAATTCAGCAATTCTATCTATTTGTCATCTATTTTTCTTTTTGTGCTAGGATTCAGCCCTGTAAGTTGTATATTTGCAGATTCTGTACCACTATACTATATTCCCAGCTTCCACAACACAGTAATTCTGCCCTTAAATAATTATTTAATGCAACTGAAATTATACTTAGTTTGGTCACTGATATTTACATGAGGTTTATTTAGAGACCATCTACCTAAAAACAACTCAGATATCCACCCTCAGGTAATAATATATGGACTGTAGGTTATTAATCCAATAAACTATTATGAGTCAAAAATATGATGTATACAATGGGCAAAGAAAGTGAGATCCTGTGTGGATCAGTTTCTATAAAATTCTGGAACAGAAAAGTTCAGTTATATTAATTTTAACATAGATAGTGGTTATGTGAGGGTTGCCTGGGGTTTACCTACAAAGGAACTTGAAAGACCTTTTGGAATGCCTTGGTTGAATGTGGCTTACAAGATGTTTGCAGCTGTCAAAAATGCAAAATAGGTGCATTGTATTGTACATATCAATAAAGTTGATTTGAAATGCTGCTTATCAAAATCATATACAAAATAAAGTTTATAAGTTGTAGCCCAAATTTTTTCTAGACGAGTAGAACATGATTCCTTTCAACTACAATATTTCAGAGGTAATAAAAAGTGAAGAAGTTCATTGTGGGCCCTGTGCTCTCTGAATTTTCTCCAGTGCTTGTTCCTAGTCTAAGCTTACTACTCAGCATGGAACCCCCTTCCAGGTCCAGTGTCCCTACACCTTCCACCAACTCTCACCAAAGTAGTACAGAAATCATGGAGCTCTTCAGTTTCACTGACTGCCATGCAACATTCAAAAGATCCCAAAACATTTCCTCTGTTTGCTTTGCCATTTTCCTTTCCCTCATCCTGAGAATTAACTTTCAAAATGGGCAGTGTTGGGTTCTTTCTTCTGTATCCTTCCACATTTGCTTCTTAGAGATGACTGCAGTAAATCCTGCTGTTTGGCTACAGGCCTTGATCTTTTCAGGAAAATGTCTTTCACCATGGAGACAATCTTTCTTGTTATGAAACTCTGTCTGCAAAAAAGCCTTAGAAAAGCTTCTGGCAGAGATAGCAGGTGCCAAATTTAAAGCAGAACTAATTATCAGTGATAAAGTTATGGACCTTTTATTAAGAGTTTTCTCCTTCCCTCTTCCTTCCTTCTCTTTTCTTTCTTTCTCCTTCCTTCCTCTCCTTTTCTTTCCTTTCTTCCTTTTCCCCTTCATTCATGTTCTCCTTTCCTCCTCTTTTCTCCCTCTCTCCTTCCCTTCCTCCCGCCCTCCTTCCCTTCCTCCCTCCTTCCCCTTCTCTGTCCTTCCCTCTCTCTCCCCTTCCCTCTCTCTCTGTTGGTCATGAGGCTTGAACTCAGGTCCTGGATACTGTCCCTCAGCTCTTTCACCCAAAGCTGACAGCACTCTGTCACTGAACCATAGCACCACTTTAGGTTTTCTGGTGGTTAATTTGAGATAAGCATCTCATGGAGCTTCCTGCCTGGGATGACTTTGAACTGCAATCCTCAGAACTCAGCTTTCTGAGTGGCTAGGATTATATGAGCCACCAGCTCTGGGATCTCTCTTTTGTTCATCAATGCACAAAGAGAACCAGCATCTTTGATGCTTCCTGGAACTGACTTGGACTTTAAATGGCTTTGTGTCTGAACTGAAATGATGCTTATTAACTTTAATTACAGGGTGAATAATCTTCAGGAGGGCTTATTTTTCTTTTCTGAGCAAAGAAAAAGATGATGCATTTAGACCTAATTATTTTTAAAAATCAGAGTCACGTCCAGCAGTAATCATCCTATGTATTAACATAACAAACAAGAAAATACCTCCCCCCCCCAAAAAAAACCCTCCAAAACCAAGAAAGACTAGTTTTTTGAGAAAATGAGGCTCATAAGAAAGTTTGGATAAGTGGCTTAACTTTCCAAAACTGTACCTTGGGGAACATTAATCTGTGTATTTGCATTTACTTGTGTGTACATTATACGTGGGTATATGGTATAAATGCATGGTTCCTACATGAATAAAAGCAAATATGTATTTGTCCTAGATAGTCTAATTCTGTTTGTATCTAAATAAGTTAAATAAACTTGAAATGTTTAGCAGGGAATTGTGAATAATAAATCCTGGTTGACATTATGCTTTTTTTCCCCCTCACATGACAAGAAGTTCAGCTAAGGTTTTTGAAGCGACTTTTGTTGAATTTTGTCTTTGTAACATTCTACGGTCCATCTGTGTCTTTCCTTTGTTTTAATTGATTTATTTACTTAATTATTTTTAATTTTGTACCAGTTCTGGGGTTTGAATTCAGGACCTGGGCACTATCCCTGAGCTTTTAATTTTTTTAACTTAAGACTGGTGCTGTACCACTTGAGCCACATCCCAGCTTCTGCCTTGTTTTTAGTAGCTCACTGCAGATAAGAGTATCATGGACTTTTCCTCCCAGGCTGGCATCTAACTTGGATTGTTGTAGCTCAGCTTCCTGAGTAGCTAGGATTGTAGGTGTGAGGCACCGGCATCTGAGTTGGATTTTCTTTTAAGTTAGTAAAGTATTCTTTTAAAAATTAAAAGTCTCCAGTTTTTTTAAAAAAAGAAGTTTCACATCTGTATAGAAAGGGAACGGAAAGTAAAGTTTACTCATATACACCTCTCAAAGCCCTCCCCACAATTTCTCTGTTTTAACAGCTGCCATTGGCATTGCTATAGTTGCTGAACCTGTACCAATATATTTTTGTTAGCTAAGTCCCGCAGTTTACATCAGGGTTCACTCTTGGCATTGCATGTTCTGTGAGTTTGGACGAATGAGAGTGATTAACAGTGTGTTCCAACATTGCAGCATTACACAGGATGCTTCCACTCTTCTTTAGCCCCATTGTGCTCTGCCTCTTCACCCCCCTTCCCTCCCTCTGAGCTCCAAGCAGCTATAACCCATGGACTATGTCCAAGTGTGCCATTGCCAGAATATTATCCAGCTAGAATTAGATCACATAGAGCCTTTGCAGATTGACTTTTTTAACCACTTTTTTTTTTTACTATGTTATATACATTAAAAATCCTGCAAGCATTTTCATGGTTTGATAGTTATTTTTGTCACTGGATGATGTCAAGTGTCCATCTATCCACTGGCCAGCTGACAGACATCTTGGCTGTTTCCAAGTTTTGACATTTATGGACAAAGTTCCTAATTTTGTTTTTCTTTCTGTGCCAGTACTGGAGTTTGAACTCAGACCCTGGGTGCTGTCCTTTAGCTTTTGCACTCAAGGCTGACACTCTACCACTTGAGCCACAGCTCTCCTTCTGGCTTTTTGCTTGTTACTTGGACATAAGAGTCATGCACTTTCTTGCCAACGCTGGCTTCAAACCCCGATCCTTAAGTCTGAGACTCCTGAGCATCTATGATTACAGGCATGAGCCACCAGTACCTGGCACACTTTTGTTCTTTTAATCCTTTCTTCTCTCCATCAGCTATGTTTACATTTGACGGTCCTGTTCTATGTCCACTCTGAAACGGGAGGAAAAGCTCACAGTGGCTTTTGGTATTTTCTCTTTTTAAGTTCCTTTGATTTTGGAAGAATTTAAGATGTATACTTTTAGGGCAGATGGTGTTTCATCTTTTTTCAGGGTTGTTTGGCTAGAAGAGGTGGTTCTTTTTATAAAGAACATTAATTGCTAGAAAGGATGGACTAAAAATGACAAATAAAAACCTGGTCACTGTGTGGGCTACAAACAGCTGGGGTCTGACCACCCAAGCTGATGTGTCTGGGGATAAGCTTCCAAAGGCCAGACCTTGGATCTACCTCTGTGCCTTTCCTAAGACAGGTGGTGTAAACTAACGCTGAAGGGAGTACACATGTGCTTTTATTTCCATTTCCTCATTCCCCTGCCTCATTGCCACTTGTCATCAAAAAGAAAGAAAGAAAGAAGGAAGAAAAGGAAAGGAAAGGAAAGGTTAAATAACCAGTGTGAAATATTCTAATTAAATTCATCCTTTCAAATTCCAGATTTCAGCATCATCAATCAGCTTTGGAGGGTTAGAGTTCTTACTAATCTTGCTGAGACATTCAGATAGTTTGATTAAGGTGTCAGAAAACAGAGCTGGGAATGTGACTTAGCAATAGACTGCTTGTCTTACATGCACGAAGCCCTGGGTTCAATTCCTCAGCACCACATGAACAGAAAAAGCCGGAGGTGGCGCTGTGGTTCAGGCCCTGAGTTCAAGGCCCAGGACTGGCCAAAAAAAAGATGACAGAAAACAGATGTTTTCCCTTGGTGAATGGGTACCCGAAATTCTCTGGTAAACAGGAGTTATTACAGCATCTGTGCATTCATCCAGGAATCAGTAGATAATGTTATAGTCCCAAATGTGAGAATTAAGAGTTTCATAAAATTCAGATATAGGGCTTTTAAATAGAAATGGTAACTTCAGCAAACTCGTTTCATTGAGAATCCTCATACAATGCAACCCAAAGTCATTGGAGAAGTCCCTTCTCTCCCATTGTCTCATATATTTGAAAAATATGCTCCCTAGTTGTTGGGTTTCCCCTTCTGTTGTCACATCTTTTTTTCGGCTGAGGAAATTTTCAGAATTTCCTCCTCTGCCTCTTCTGAGACTGTTTCTTTCTTGATGTTTGAAGTCAGGAATCAGAAAACAATGGCCCAAAGGCTCAATCTGTCCTATGGTCTGTTTTTATATGATCTCTGAACCCATAAAAGCGGTCTTTACATGTTTAAATATTTGGGAAAAGAATGAAAAGAAGAAAAATATTTCCTGGTACGTGAAGCTCACAGAAAGTTTGCAGTCTACAAACAAAGTTCTACTGGAATACGCTCATATTCATTCTTTTACATGAAATTCCTGACAGTTTTCTTGGGACAATGGCAGAGACCAAATGGCTGCAAAATCTAACATAATTATTACCTTGCTTTAAATAAAAAGTTTGTTGAACTCTGTTTTTAAGAGCTCTGATCTAATGAACTTAAAGAATATACTCTTTAATGATATTTGACTAAGAATAGGGCCAGGCCTGGATACTGATTCAGAGCCAATAATAGGTAACCCAGGAAACGGTATTCAAAACTTATTCAAGGTCATACCAGGCAGGCTGTTACTTGGTGGCCTGGATCAGTAATCCAGTTGCAGCATCAAAGTCTAATGGCATTATTTGGATACACTAACAAGAAGCCCAAAGGTAAACACTCCATAGCTGGGTCTATAAGTTCTTTTATATGTTTCTTAGAAAAATTTTATATACAAAGGGGCTTCATTTTAAAATTTACAAACATACACATAATATTTGTTGGTCAAATTTACTCCATTTTTGATACTCTTTCTTAACCCCTCTCTTTTTTCCTTCTTCCTTTTTGAAAGTTTTTAGTGGGTTCATTATGTTGTTCTCATATATGTATATGTATGTATGTACATATATGTTTAATAACATTCATGATCATCACCTTCCCCCTTTCCTTTCTCATCTCCCACTAGTTTACCTTCCCTAGCAATTTTTCTTTTATAATCATGCCATATTATTATAATTTTTAGGTCTTGATTCCATATGCACGAAAACATGCAAACTTTGTCCTTCTAAGCTTGTCTTTTCTGGCTTAAATGATAATCTCCAGAGATAACTTTGTTGTTGTTGTTTTTTTCTAGATAATATTCCAGTGGGTGCATTTACAATTTATGACTGATCCTTGGATGATGGGCAATTAGAATGATACCATATTTGGCTATTGTAAATACTGCTGTTATAAAGCGTTCAGACATGTCTATTGTATGTTGATTTCATCCCTTTGAATATATGCCCAAGAGTGATACAGCAGGGCTATAATGTACTTTTAATTTTGAGTTTTAGGGGAATTTCCATACTGATTTTCAGTGGTTATATTAGTTTACATTCCTACTTCAGCAGTGTGAATTCCTGTCTCCTTACATCTTCACCAGAATTTTCTTTTATATAATTTCCTGATTGGGATGAGATTGGGAATCTTGGAGTCATTTTTATTTACCTTCATTTTTGGTCAACGATATCAACCTTTTTTTATGTATTTACTGGTCATTTACACTTCTTCTTTTGAGAAATTTATGCTTAATTCCATCACTTATTAATTGGATTATTTGTTCTTTTGATGTTTAATTTTTGAGATCTTCATTGATCTTTTTTTCTGGTGAATAGCTTGCAAAATTTTCCTCTTATTTCTTGTGCCTTTAGCATTCAGGATTCCTTCATCTCCATCCAGTTCATCTGTTTCTGACTTTCAGCTTCATGATACTGGTGGCTGTTCTCTCTACTATGCTTGGGCCAATTGAATTCTATTTATCTGGGCTTAATTTTAATTACTACTACCCTATCTTGATAATATTTGGGTTTCCTGTGCCTCAGGGACCGAGACTATGATTATGGGAAGGGAGAATAAGGTCAAAAGCAGAAAGACTGGGAGGGAAAAATAGGATAGTAAGGATGTGATCAGAGCCATGGAGACTGATTCATTTATGTCTTGTGTATACCAAGCGAGTGGCCCTCTAACATGATGCAACAGAATCCTCTGTTGCTTGCTCCCACCAGATGGCCAGGTCCAACCTCCACAGTTTCTGATCCTGGAGGTCTGGGTTGGGGTGCAGAAATTTGGCCTTCTAACATTACAAAATGAGGAAAGCTGGTAGTATTGACCCATTCCTAGACATAATCATGAAACTCTGGTAGAAGGCAAAGGAAAGCCAACTCGATGCCCTTGGAAGTCCTTAGGTTGACCAGTTGACTCCTTCTCCAACATAGCTATTTTGAGAGAATGTGTATATGAAATCCCTTAACACCTTCCTGTTGAAGATCAGAATCTCATGCAGAGGTGTAGGGTGAGGCCAAAGGTCCTGTATTCTACCACAATTTTCCAGGTGAGGTAGAGGCAGCCAATATTGAGGAGAATGCTTATAGAGAATGCCTGGCTCTGTAGATCTCATCCTCAGCCTGCATCATAGCAGGGCCAACCTCTTCCCAAATTGAGCCTCCTTTCAGTACTTCAGGGGCAGAGATGCACCAGCATTTTCTTACTGGTCTCTGTATCGTTGTTAACGTTTACTGAACTCAGGAGATTGATACTTCTCAATCTAATTCTCCACTCTTTGGTCAGCCATGGAAGCATCAGCAACAAAAAGGAAAATAGGAAGTCAAATGTTTTATTTTCAGGGATTTATTAATTCTCAATGCAATGCAACTGGTAGAGAGCAAAATAAAATATGAAGATGATATCCAAATTTAAGACCACAGCATAAGAGCAGAGTATAGACCGTGAGAAAATCAAGAGTTAGATAGAATTTCTGGCCTATTTCAAGTTCTGAATTTACTCATTGTCAGCTGTTTGTGTTTAGCCCCCTTGCAGTAGAACCAGATGGGCTTTTCAATTTGCGCCATGATTGATGTTGCAGCTGTTGGCTTCATGGTTCTTCCGTGGCCAGCTGATCCTTAGAAACAGCAAAATGACCATGGGTTCCAAGCAGGAAACATTCTTCCCCAATGTCTGTGGCATGCAGATAAGTGTGCATCCCATTCTCTTCATTTCTTTAGAAGTCTTTCTAAGGCATTCTGGGAGATTGCATTTTGCTATATGTCCTGAAAGTCCCTTACAAAAGAGAGTAAGCCTCATGGTAAAGCGTTCCCCATGATGCTGAAGAGTCTGGTTTCCCGATTGCCTTCAGTATATAAAACATCCCTAATGAGTGGGGTGTGGACTGAATGCTTTCCTAGCCTTACTTCCACCTTGAATCTGCCTAGTGGGTGGGCTGGCCCTGGGGGAAAGGAAATTGGGAGTGAAGCTTTCTCAGTGAGGAGCCACTCCCTTTTCCTTCCCATAAAGCAGAATGGAGCCTTGATCACCTATAGGCTTATGGGTGTTTGTGGGCTTTCTGAATGATGGACTCAAATATTGGAAATATCTGACTCCAGTGTACAGTGGCTTGCAAAGTCTGAAATACTGACACTGGTGCTTTACCAAAGCAATGGCCAGCCCCTCCTGGTATCTGGGTCCTGGGGGTGCTTGTACTGCTTTGCCTTCCACCTTTTAAGAAACAATGGCGTGTAGAAATGAATAGTACATGGGAAATCATATGGAGTGAAGCTAGCACTAGTCTCTAGACTGTCTGACTGGATCTATGGGATAAAATCTGATCTCTTGTGAAATGTGGGTTTGAGAAAACATGCTCACGGAGCACAGAGCCTAAAAGTTTCAGATATTCCTAGATATACAAGAAAATAAATTCCTGGGGAAATTAGACAAAGCACATTTAAGGTAATAAGCAAGGAGTGAATCAAAGTAGCTCCTGTTTTGCATATTGCTGCAAAAATTAGATTGCATGCCACTAACCACACTGCTTTGAACTCACCAGTTTTCAGTTGCTCAGAAGTCATTGTCATAAGAGTAGTCTTTTTCTCATGAAATATATGCTTTTATAGCAAATAAAAGAAATACAGAAGAAACAGCATGTGCTTATCTTTTGTATGCATTGTGCGATTTTCTTGTTCTATTTTTATTGGTGCCAAAAAAGTTCCTTCTTTCAAGGGTTTTGCATTCTCCTTTGGCCTTTTTGCTCAAAGCTAGAGCCATACCTCCACTTCCAGCTTTCTGCTGGTTAATTGGAGATAAGAATCTCATGACACTGATTAAAATATTTTGCATTCATAAGCTGCTTTGTTAAGTGGCAATTCCTTTGCACAGCCTCCTGAATAGCTAGGATTACAGGTGTGCACCATTAGTGCCTGGCTAGTCTATTTTCTAAACTAGGAAAACCTAGTTTCATAACTGTATCTAATCAAGATAGCAATCATAATCCATCAGATGTATTTATGCAAAGAAAATGTTCAGAATTCTGATTTTTCAAGATTAAAGCAAACACTATGCAGATAGTTCGATGATGAGATATTTTCATTGTTGAACTTCACACATTAAAAAAAAATTAAAGTATAAATTAAAATGCATTTGTAAAATAACTTTAAAACATATAGCTTTGTTTCCTTTTCTTAGCTAAGTAATTAATGTTTTCCGCACAGGCTTTGCTGCAATTTTTTTTGTTGTGCAAGGGGATAGGAGGAGCTTTCATTGTGGCATTTCTATGCATGCACACAATGTACCCATGTAAAACTCAGCCCATCTCTCCCTCTCTCTCATACCCCCACATCCCTTGCTGTGCTACCCTTTTAAGTTTCTTATCCTGTGTGCATTTGAGCCCTCAAGGTAATACACAGGAAGTGCTGCCAGCAGTCAAAGCACACTTGGTGTTTTCAAGTAACACTTGAACTTCTTGGCTTCTTGGTAAGGAAGGAACTGCTCTCTTCAAGGACAGAGAAGAGAAGTCCTTTAAAATGTGTATTGTGTCTTAAATTGAAATGTAATCTTCTGTGAAGAAATACTATGTCAAAAATAGTCTAACTGGGCATAAAAGAACCTTGATGAAACATAGGCTTCTGTTTGGCCAGTGGAGATAGCTTTTTCTTCCACATAGCTGAGATCACATACATGCGCTACTATGGCTTGTTACTGGTCAAGATCAGTATCATTTTGCCGGTGCTTGTTTTGGACCATGATCCTCCCAATCTTTGCCTCTCCAGGAGTTGGGATTATAGATTTGAGTCACCATACATGGCTTAACTTTGTGGCTCTTCATTCAAGGGAATCATTAACGCAAATAGGAAACTGTCATGTTTCAATTTTACTGAACTCTGAGGCATAGCATATCTTGTCCTTCTAAAACGAACAAACAACAAAACAACAAGAGTGAGTCAACAGGACCTGAGACTGTCAGCAATGGAAAACACAGGTATTTCAAACCACATTATAGTTGTTGTAGATGTATCAAAATATTCTTCACATTGGTCACCACTTTGAAATGGTAAGTCTCGTGTGTGTGTGTGTGTGTGTGTGTGTGTGTGTGTGTGTGTGTGTGTGCTTGGTCTACTTCCAGGGCTTAGACTCAGGGCCTTTCATTCCTCATCTGATGCTCTACCACTTTAGCCATGTCTCCAGTCCAGCATTTTTCTGGTTAATTGGAGATGGAGTCTACAGACTTTCCTACCTGGGTAGACTTCAAATCCAAATCCTCCAGGCCTCAGATTCCCAAGTAGCTGGGATTACTTGTATGAGCCCCCAGCACTCCACTGAAATGGTGGTTTTTAAGTGATACCCCTACAAGACTGTGATTTAAGACATTCATAAAGAAGCTCTGTTTAATCTCACACTTTTGCCTTTTGTATTCTTTAATAACAATTCAATACAAGCTATTTCCTTTTTTTATTATATATTATGTTTGATCTGATGCTTTATTAGAAGGAGACAGAATCAGAGACAAAAAACAATGTGCCTGGTGGAGAAAAAGTCATGAGCCACAGAGCAGAGCCGAGACAAGGGGAAAGCATCCTCTATGAGGACCTGTGGGAATCCTGGAGATCAGCAGGATGCAGGTCTTCGAAGCTTGAGTGAGAAGGTGGGAAGCAGGCTCTGGGTCCAAATTCTATTGCAGCTGCTTGAGATCAAAAGCTGTCATTTGAGACCACAGCAGAGGAGTGCAGTGGTGAGCATCTTCAGGGAGGAATGGAGCAGCAAGGAGCTGAGCCTCTCCAGGCAGCACTTGAGGAGTAGATCACCCAGGTATTGACAGCAGACAAAGAGTGGGAAGAGGAAAGAAGCAATGAACAGTCCCCGGTCCAAGTATACCAGATGCAGGAGCAGAGAAACAGACAGGAGGGCAAAGAGAAGAAAGGAACAGATAAAGGCACAAGGGGGAAGGATGATGTCAAAACAAAGCCTATGGTTTCAAACTGGGAGGAGCTGGGAGGGGGAGGGACCTTGAATGTTAGGCAATATGAAGATTAGGTTGTGGGAAGCCCCTCTAGGACATCCCTACATGCCCCAGTTTCCTGTAAGGGGAATGAGTGAGGTCACCAAAGGGAGGGATGTATAGAGGTAGATGAGGAGTCCAGGCAGAAAGTGGGGGGAAGGAAAGATGGCTCCCCTAACGGGTGGTTCAGGAGATCCAGAACAGCTTCCTGGAGATGCACAGGGGAGGAAAACAAGACCACATGTGTTACCAAAGTCATGGGAGGATAAGTCTTGGGAATAGTGAGCAGGACAGCCAATGTTCAGAAGCATCTGGAACATGAATATTGATTCCTGGGCTTAGTTTTTAGGCTCTGAGGGCTGTAAAACAGTCATCAGCAGCAAAATAGTCCTCTTAGCTGACCTGCAATGAGAATGTGGAGGTCAAGGAGAGTGGGCATGCATCATCATCCATAGAGAGGACATTGAGCATCCTAGAGCATCCTCGCCCTGTGTGGGGAGATGTGGAGTGGGGCAGGGCTGGAACAGAGGTCAGGGGATTTTCAGTCAGTGGAAGGCGTCTGCCCTTAGATGGCTCAGAGGAAATGGTCCTTCCCAGAGGTGGCCCTGGAAGGCAAAGGTGATGTGAGCTGAAGAACAGAAGTTAAGCGAGGAGGCATAGGATAAGAGTACCTCTGGGTGGTGTCCATGAGTGTCCTGCAGGGTGGCCTAGAGACTGCCACATCTTTGGGATACCTTGCTCTGCTCCCATTCAGCGGCTGTTCTAGTTTCTTTCTGAGAAAGCCTCTTCATATGGGCTGGTTCCAAATTTCCCTGGCAACACTGAGTTCACTGTGGACTTTCTGGGTCCATTCACACCCTTCCAAGTTCTTTCCTTTGGGCTCAAGAAAAGCCAAAAAGGACACCAAACAAAAAACAGTAGTGGTGGTAGTGGTGGTGAATCAGCTAAAACCCCTGTGAGATTGGGACCCTTCTCATCCCTAGAAGTCCCCTAGCCTTTTCCAGCCTGGCAGGCTCAGATCCCTTCCCCCACCTCACCCCTCCACAACCTTAGAATGGCTCTGGGCTCTCCCTCTCAGAAGGGTGCCACCCCCTTTAATGCTCTCTTGTAACCCTCTTGACATTCTTAGCAACTAGACAAGGGCCCCACACTTACACACTGTAAATGATGCAGTGAGTCCTGTCCAGTGTTTTGTCATGTCAAACCAGGGAGTATTTGCCTTTGTTGTGTGTGCCAGTACTGGGGCTTGAACTCAGTGACTGTCTCTGAGCATTTTTGCCCAAGACTAGCACTCTACCACTTGAGCCACAGCTCTACTTCCTGCTTTTTGGTGGTGAATTGGGGATGAGTCTCCTGGGCTTTCCTGCCCCAGATGGCTTTGAATGTGGACCCTCAGATCTCACTCAGCCTCCTGAGTAGCTCCGATTACAGCCACTGGCATCCAGCCATTCTTGCCATTTGGGAGGATTTTCAACAGTGCCCACAACAGTTCATGCCAATATCAACGGCTCCTGACTCCCCTGAGGGGGAAGGCAGTGTTGGTCTCTGTCTAGTGCTCTTTTCTTTTACCTTCCCAGGGAAGGTCCACCTCACTGAAGATGCCTGCATTCCCAGGGGCCCCCAATCCCCACAATCCCTCCAGTGTTCTTGTCCTCTGGCTGGGACAACTTTTGACACCACAGAGCTGCACTTAGCCATATTCAGAAGCTCTGCCAGTCTCAGATCTCCCTCCCATCGTGGCTACCTGTCATTTTCTCAGTGTTCAAGCCCCATCTTTTTTTTTTTTTTTGAGGGGGGGTCATGTTTAAGTCGAGCCTCTGCTGGACCAGGGAAACAAAAGAACACCCAGATAAACCGTGAAACCCATGCTGAGCTTCTTGAAGGCGAGCTTCTTGCTGTAGAGCCAGTCATTCACATCCCTGTCCCCCTCTCTAGCCCTCACTCCAGCTCCCTCTCTCAGCCCTGCAAGTTTGGAGCCCTCCAGCTTCTTGCTTTTCGTTTAGAGTTCAGCAGCGCCACCTGCTGGCGATTCGCCGCGAGCGACGAATTGGCGGAGGGTGGCTTTTAATTATTATTTTAAGTTTGCCACTCTCTGCTTTGTTTTGAACCCACTCCTCCGCATTCCTGGCAAATGACTAACCCGATAAGACTGAAAGTGACCGATTCCCACCCATACCTCCCAGATCCTGCGTATGCACGGCACCGCCCTTCTCCGACGGTCGGTGTGCCGCAAGTGTTACTTCGTTGCCCATCTGTATCCTTTAGTCCTCTTCAAAAGGAAATCTCGACATGCAAGGAGGATCCAACTGGGGTCCACAGCGCCTCCACGCGGGGACGCCCAGACTATTTCCCTGTGGGTGCGAAAAACAGCAGCCCGAGCTCCCGGACACGCCCGCCCCGCCCTGGCTCCGCGGGAATTCACGTACCACCACTCAGGACGAGTGACAGGATCTCAGAGCCCTGACAGTGTCCCCGCGACTTTCGCTCGCGACGGTGTGGGGCGTGGCCTTCGCAGGGCCTGAACCGGGGATTCCTCATCCCTAGCCATCCCTAAACTGGAGACGCCGGGTTGGGAATAGGCTGGTCCCTCCAGTTTCATCCAAGTGTCCTCTGAGACCAAGATTTGACTAGGTTTGGTCCAGTGCCATTTCTCCTCTCCCTTCTCTTCCTCTCTCCTTCCCTCCCCTTCCTCCCCTCAGCTCTCTTTCCCTGCTCTGTCCTATACAATGGTCTTTATTGAAACTCATTGCCTGGGTAGACGCTCGCCCCCCACCGACGTCGTTTTTGTTCCTAGCCCCGGAGACCTGTAGGTGTTGCGCACGACCCCATCCCATCCGCGTGGGTAATTGAAAGCCCTCTCCAAGCTTTCTGGTTCCTAGAGCCCTCCTCGTAACCCAGGCTTTCCTTGAATCAATGGTACCATTGACCGGGGAGAGGGGAGGGAGTTAAGGGATTGAGGAGGGGCTGCACACGCTGGACCCCGAGTGGCCAGGGCGCGAATTGCCTTGCTGACAACGACGTTCTCTTCCCCGGCGGCTGGGACGGCGGGCCCCGCCCGCGGACCTCCCTGCGCCCTAGCGGGGGTGTTCTCATCCCGGCGAGGTGATCCTAGCAGGGGGGCGGGCACAAGGCGCTTGGAGAACCCAGTAATCCGAGAATGCAACCCCAGCCCATCCCACCAGGCACTTCCTTCCTTTTCCCGAACGTCCAGGGAGGGAGGGCCGTACATTTATAAACTCCAGCCCCAGCTGGGACCCGACATGTCAGAGGCCGCCTAACCAGGACTCTGCGCCGCAGCCACAAGTGTTTGGGCTGGGATCGACGCGAGCGGCTGTCACCGGAGGTGTCTCTCTCTCCGCGCCGGATTCGGATTCAGTCACAGCCCTCGAGCCTTCTCTGGAGCTTGCAAGCAGCGCCGCACAGGGCAGTATGCTCGGGGTTCTCCTTCTGGGCGTGTTGGCTCGGGCTGGTCTGGGGAGCTCAGGACCCATAGAACCTCAGCCTAGCGGCAGCCAGTGCATAGAACACGACTGTTTCGCACTTTTCCGGGGCCCGGTGAACTTCTTGGCTGCCAGACAGGCCTGCGAGCGGCTTCAAGGACACCTGATGACCGTGCGCTCCACCGTAGCCGCAGATGTCATCTCGCTGCTGCTGAGCGGCGACAGCAGCGTGGGCCCCGACCTCTGGATCGGTCTGCACCTTCCACTGGGCTGCAATGTCCCCTGGGATCTGGGGGCTCTGCGCGGCTTCCAGTGGGTTACAGGCGATAACCACACCAGCTACAGCAGGTGGGCGAGGCTCGACGACGACGGGGCGCCAGTGTGCGGCCCGCTGTGCGTCACCGTGTCGGTGGCAGCGGCCTCGGTGAACGGCGAGCCGACCTGGGAGGAGCGCCAGTGCGAGGCGGAGGCCGACGGCTTCCTCTGCGAGTTCCACTTCGAAGCCTACTGCCGGCCGCTGGAGGCGAATCCCCGAAACCAGGTGGCCGCCCCGATCTCCAGCACCTACATCACCCCGTTTGGGGCCCGCAACGCGGACTTCCAAACGCTTCCCGTGGGCAGCTCCGTGGTGGTGGAGCCCCTCGGCTTGACGTTGGTGTGCTCGCTGCCATCTGGCGCTGCGGCGGGGCGCTGGAGTCGCGAGGCACCGGGCGCCTGGGACTGCGGTGTGGAGAACGGTGGCTGCGAGTACGCGTGCAATACCAGCGTGGGGACACCCAGCTGTTTCTGCCCGGACCACCTGGACCTGCAGGCAGATGGGCGCTCCTGCTCGGTAGCCCCCACGCAAAAGTGCACCGACCTCTGTGAGCACTTTTGCATCAACAACGCCGCCGAGCCAGGCTCCTACACGTGTATGTGCGAGACCGGCTACAAACTGGCAGCGGATCAGCACCAGTGCGAGGACGTGGACGACTGCATGATGGTACCCAACCCGTGCCCGCAGCGCTGTGTCAACACCAAGGGGGGCTTCGACTGTCTCTGCTACGAGGGTTATGAGTTGGTGGACGGAGAGTGCGTGGAGCTCTTGGACCCGTGCTTCGGATCCAATTGTGAGTACCAGTGCCAGCCTGTGAGCCCAACTGAGTACCGCTGCATCTGCGCCGAGGGCTTCGCGCCCATCCCTCAGAAGCCGCACCTGTGCCAGATGCTCTGCAACCAGACGGCGTGTCCCGCGGACTGCGACCCCTACAACCCCAACCACTGCCAGTGCCCCGAAGGCTTCATCCTGGACGAAGGTTCTATGTGCTCAGACATCGATGAGTGTAGCAACGGGGAGTGCCGCAAAGGGGAGTGTCGCAACCTCCCCGGCTCCTTTGAATGCCTCTGTGGGCCCGACTCCCCCTTCGCCGGCCAGATCAGCACCGACTGTGACCCCATCGTTGTGAGTAACAAGGGCGATGATGACGGCTCTGGGGAGCCCCCGTTCAGCACCAGAATGCCTGCCTCCACCTTGAGACCCCCTTCCGCAGGGGCCGTGCATTCAGGCGTGCTCATTGGCATCTCCATCGCCAGCCTATCCCTGGTGGTGGCCCTTTTGGCGCTCCTCTGTCACCTGCGGAAGAAGCAGAGCACTGCGCATGCGGAGTTGGAGTACAAGTGTGGGTCACCTGCCAAAGAAGTCGTGCTGCACAACGTGAGGACTGAGCAGGTGCCGCAGAAACTCTGAAGTGGTCTTCCCTCTAGGGGTCCAGATGGGGCCCTGGTCTGTCCTTCCTTCTAGAGACTTTCTCTTCTCCCTGACCCCCAGCTTTTTACCCTCTGGAGACTCAAACGCACCCTAGATGGCATGGCACCTGGGGAAGACCTTGCTCCATCCTCCCGTGTATCTGAGGAGCGGAGGTTTGGAAGGAGAGTCCCAGCCTCTTCCATGATGCTATAAGACGACTGTGCAGAGATGGCAAGTTTATACTAGGACACAGACTGCCCCATGTCTCAGGCCTTGACTGTGTGGGCAGGAAGGGTGGGCAGGATTGCTCGATAGCCTTGGGGGCAGAACTTGACACCACACCATGTGAAGACCAAGATATTTATTTTTTTTAACTATTTAGTTTTTTATTCCTTTCTCTTGTTTTTTTTTCCCTACCTGTATGCCTCCGATACCCACTTTCCCTTCTCCTTGTCCCTCTGTCCCTTCTCCTATTCCCCTCCCTTCCCTTTCTTCCTTCCTCTCTCCTTTTCCCCTTCTCTTCCCCTCTCCTTCTGTCTTCCCTCTCCTACCTTTCCCCCTCCCCTCCCAGCCTCACTCCTACTATACCTGACCCTACTTTTTTCCCTTAAGTTGTCTGTCCAGGCAGAACTTCCATGTCAAAGAGAAACAAAAGCACACACACACACACACACATACACACACACACACACACACAGAGCCAAACACAAACACATCACTGAGCACATTTACTTTATCGCCCTGAATTGCTAATTTATCTTGAAATTTCAGGCCTCTAGAGCAAAAAAAATTTTAAACAACAATATATTTTTTAAACGATAGTTAAAATGTGATGGGTGATCAGTAAATTGTGGAACTGTCATAAAAATTAAACCCAAGGAGTTTCCTTTTTAATCTTTAAAAAAAAAACCATGAGCTTGAGATTTGTCATTATCATTTTGAATTGAAAAAAACCAACAACAGTAATTACTGTCAAGCATTTTATGTAGTTTTGGTTGATGTTATTGATGTTGGCTAGTGTCAAGAACGTTCAGGTGCTTGCTCTAGACAGAAAAAAAGAGCACATGTGAGATGATGGTTTAAGAAAGTTTTGAGCTAATGCTTCATGCCAAGTTGCTTCCTAGTTGTTTTGTCACTTGTCCAAAATAAAAGCATCTCTACTGGTTGAGGGTGGGGAATTTCAGAGGTTGGGAATAGAACTGGACAAAGTCCAGTTAGGGTCTTGTCTTCTCTTACTTGGAGAATCTTTCCCATTTCAGAGGGACTTTCTAAGCCATCTAAGCATTGTCCCTGGACAAGAACTGGGGCCTCCCATGGGAGCTGGTTTGAAATGCAGAATCCTAGGCTCCACCCCACCTCATCCATGA
Source organism: Perognathus longimembris pacificus (assembly GCF_023159225.1). Taxonomy (NCBI): domain Eukaryota; kingdom Metazoa; phylum Chordata; class Mammalia; order Rodentia; family Heteromyidae; genus Perognathus; species Perognathus longimembris. The sequence goes on from NC_063166.1 coordinate 49,417,717, forward strand.
GAAACTACATTTTAACAAATCCACAGGGGCTTTCTCCAGTCATCTGAGGACAATTGTTCTAGACAGTTTCCAACTTTCTGGAGAACATTAAGTAAGGGTCAGTAATCAGTAGCAGGCCACATTAGGCCTTTTAGTCTGAAGAAACTGAGGAATTTTTATTGCACAACTTTTGCTTTTCTGTTAAGAAAAAAAGAAAGAAAAAAGACTAGGTACATACCTGTAGACATTTCTACACAGGGTTGAGAAGTTCTTTGGTTCAGTTAAGCTAGGAATGAAATCATGCTTCAGTGTATGGAAAGAATGTATCATATGAGTTTATCTTTTTGTAAGGTAAAGGCTTTTTCCTACTATTTTATAAAGCCAGCCTATTTGTACATAGTTATTTATTTATGGGAGTTAAACTAGAACACAAGCAAAACCCTTGCTTATGATGTCACATGTACAAAATAAACAGATGACAATGTGCTCTTGGATGGTGTGTCTGTTCCCTTTCCCTTCCCCTGTTCCCTCAAGACATATCATTAAATGGGAGTAGTAAACAATGCAAATACCATAGCTACAGTAAAGACTGGTCAGCACCATACCACTTTCATGCCAGTTAGTTATGGCACCATCTCTGACTTCCAAGTATTAGTCCAAAGAAAAGAATATCCTCAAAGTAGGACATGTTATCTCAGTGGGCACTATGATTTATTTTGTTTTCTTTTATTTAAGCATAACTTCAAACATGTTGACTTTTGTCCATGTGTTTTCAAATATATTCTAGAGTCATATGTTGGGATGAGTTAAAGGAATAGACTTTCTTGGGACATCTCTGGAGTCCCAGCTGTGTGTCCCTTTGCCCCCAATAGGGCACTACCTGTTCTCTGAGATATCCAAACTTTTAGGAGGTATAAAGTGTCTATGGATTAAATTAAAATAATGGTTTCTTTTTTTTTTTTTTTTTTTTTTTTTGGCCAGTCCTGGGCCCTGGACTCAGGGCCTGAGCACTATCCCTGGCTTCTTCCCGCTCAAGGCTAGCACTCCGCCACTTGAGCCACAGCGCCGCTTCTGGCCGTTTTCTGTATATGTGGTGCTGGGGAATCGAACCCAGGGCCTCGTGTATCCGAGGCAGGCACTCTTGCCACTAGGCTATATCCCCAGCCCTAAAATAATGGTTTCTAACTACCAAGATCTCATGTAGTGTCAAACTAGCTTCATCTCTGTAGAGATTAGAAAAACTGTCTTCATAACACAAATTTCCTGGGTCCTTTTCCCAGAATGATATAGCTGGCTGAATTGTACATGGAGGTACATAATAGACATTTTCCTAAAGCAGATATGGGAGGGTCAGCAGAGTTCAGTGTGTGTGTGTGTGTGTGCACGTGCGCGCATGTGTACGTGAGTTTGTGTGTATGTTGAGGGGGTATAGTTCAACTTCTACATCCAGTGCCCTTGGAGATTGAGCAACCCCCTTCTGGAGTTCATCAAGTCCAGGTGAATGAAGAGCTCAGTGGGTGGAGCAAAGCAGGTGCAGATAGATAGTGGTGGAAGTCCAGAGTAGAGGGGAAAATATCCTTTATGCATAGGGGCAATTCAAGTAGCTTTAATAGGAGTATGATGGGACTGAAAATTGTTTGAAAAGGTAATAGCCACTTCAGACTTAATAATCTCCCCACCCCCACAAAGGGGAAACCTGCCAGTACCCAACAGAGCTAACATGGAGTGGATTTGTCATAGATACCTGGACTGGATCCTAGAGTGACACCTGGGGTCACATAACCTTGGGAAGCCTGCTCAGGCTGTAAACCAGGCACTAGTAGTGCTACCTTATGAGGTTCCCATGAGGAGTAGACAAGGTGAGGGAGCACAGCTTTTGGCATACAGCAGGTGCCTAATTATATTAGTGTATGTTTCAAGGAGTTAATCAATGCATAAGTGAATGAAGAAAATTTTACTTTGAAATTTTGAGTGTCTTGGGGGCAAAGTCAGTTATATAGGAGGTGGAAAGAGTTTCTTCAAGGCAAGGTGTGTCACTGGGGAAGGTACAACCATCCCTTTAGCAGCACTGTGGTGGTAGGATTGAGTACATCTTCAGCTTAAGGAGTGAGATGTTTGTGCAGAGTGAGAAGCAACCTGTCAGTAGCTATAATATCCAGCTTCAAAAGCACTGGTCTAGCATCCCTGTTCATAAGACCTATCCATGTATAGGGGTGCAGAGATTTCTTCCATGAGAGAGGAGAGAAGGGGTCCTGAGCTGCTTTTCCTGCCACTCGGGCTCTAAAGGGAAGCTGGCACCAAGCCAGGACTTATGGGGGCGGGCCCTGGAGACATTTCCCTGGAGTCAGAGTCAGGGGGTAGATGATCAGCAGCTGCTAACTTTTGAGGGCTCCGTGTGTGTGTGTGTGTGTGTGTGTGTGTGTGTGTGTGTGTGTTAAATGGAGGAGAATGCTTTATTATGTCATCAAGGAAAACAGAGGTTACAAAGAATAAAAACATTTTCAACATGGTCATGACTCAGTGGGGGTGGGGGTGGCTACCCAAAACACATCCCCTGACCTTTGAAGGCATTTCTTCACAAAATAATACAGGCCCCACCCAGTAGTTCTTTCTTTTCCACAATGAAAAAGTTCAGCACTATCTTTTTTTTTTGTTTTGAGTGGGTCCTTCCTCCTTTTTAAAAATTCTTTCTGGTCAGCACTTTTAGAGGTAGGCAAACAATTGATTTCCTTTCACAAGAAAAGCTAAATATTATTTTAAACTTCAGATTCTAACAGAATCAAAATCCTTCGCAGCCTGCTTTGAAAGTAGGATTGTGAAATTCACAAGAATCCTGAGGAGGGGTTCCCTTAAAGTCCTGCCCACTTGGAACTGGGGAGAGCATGCTCCTAGCAGAGGGCTTGGGGGAATCCAATGAAAAGCATCAAGATTCAGAAATGGGGTCTTTTGACAATTGTGACATCCAGGCCAAAGGCCAGAAGTTTCTCTGAACCTCTGATTGAAAAAAAATTTTGTATTAAAATATGAAAAGTTGGGGCTGGGGATATAGCCTAGTGGCAAGAGTGCCTGCCTCGGATACACGAGGCCCTGGGTTCGATTCCCCAGCACCACATATACAGAAAACGGCCAGAAGCGGTGCTGTGGCTCAAGTGGCGGAGTGCTAGCCTTGAGCGGGAAGAAGCCAGGGACAGTGCTCAGGCCCTGAGTCCAAGGCCCAGGACTGGCCAAAAAAAAAAAAAAAAAAATGAAAAGACCTTGCTGTGGAAACTTGTCTCCCCTTAGCCTCTCCTGTAATGACCACATCTCCTAAGATGCCTCAGCAGACTCTTCTCTGAAGCAAGTCCCACCTACTAGCTTACCTGGTTGATGGAGCCAAGCAAGCTCTCCTTCCAGCCTAGGCAACAAGAAGGGAGAAATAGCATCTTTTCAATAACCTCTTCACTCTTCCCCCTTCCTTCTGCCTCCCGATCCTGCTTTAGTTTGAAGACAGGTACCCCACCCCCCACAAAGGTGGTGTATGTCTCAGCCCTGGGGCATCATCACCCTTATGTATAAGCCCTGCCCTCTTTAAATACATTTGCTTGGAAAAGATTATATAAACCCTAAGCATCATACTTTTTGTAATTCTTTGCACGTATTTGACGCCTACCTTTCCTCTCATGTTTTTTTCCTTCCTCCTACAAGGCCACCCTGCTTGAAAGCCATACACCAACACCAAGAGAAAGGAAAATCTGACTAGGCACAAGGCGAGTCCTGGCTATCTGTTTGTGTGGATGCCCCCAATCCCCTTCAGCAACATAGGATGCAGCTTCACAAAGAAGCTACAGCAGAGAGAGTGGCAAGTTGTTTCTAGGCTGGCCCTAGTGGAAATGACTAGAGATGATGCCTACAGAGCAGAGTCTGGAGGGATACATATCATTCTGGTGGGCAAAGGAGCTTGGAGTCTCTGGCTTGGTGGGGCAGCCATACACATTCTCCAGTGCTCCCATTAGCAGTTTGCCCAGAGATACCCTCAGGCCTCCAGGTTTTGCAAGTAACTGAGAGTTCAGGAAACTTCCTCCCAAGGCCAGGAGATGTGAAGGCAGCAGACTTCCAACTCATTGATCTGAGGTCTCCCAGGTTAAGGGGAGCCAGGGAGCTCAGGGCCTGGCATAATAGGGTGGCCTTGGTAGTTTTAGAGAGAGGATTATCCTAATTCTGTTCCTTTGCTGCCTCCCTCAGCTCTCTATCTGGAGCCTACCTCCTCCGTCACAGCAGAGGCATGGTGATAGAAACAGTCTCTGTCGTGACTGGGGCAGCAGCTTCAGAGCTGGAGCTGCACATAAACATTCAGAGAACTGCACACTCCAAAAGGGTGAATGTTACCATATGCAAGTTGTATCTCAATAAAAGGACATCAACAAGAAATCACAGGATGTGTTGGATGGTTAAAAAAAAGATTAACACACTGACATTTCTCTAACACCTCTGGCCCCACCTCTTCTCTCCTCCTCCAGAAGTTTCTTTTCCTTCCTCTCTTCTTCCTCTTCCTTTTCGTCATCCTCTTCCTTAGGTGTCCCCAGGGACACCTGCTACAAGAACATGCCAGGTTCTTTATTAGATCTCTTCCGAAAAGCCACATTCCTTTGCTGCATCATTCTTACTTTAGTTTCAAATGGATTCCTGCTTTTCTTTGATGCAGGGCTCCCTTGGTCACTAACCCCTAAGCTCCACGAAGGTAGGGACCCCACCACCCCTATCTCTGTAGACTCATTGTGTCACATGGAAACTGATGGAATCACCTAAGAGAGCTCCTTAGCACATTGTGCTTGTGCCTCCCCTCTCCCCCCACCCATGTGTCCACAAAGCAAGGTCACATGTGGTGCTTTGTAACACCATAGAGTTGTATCAGTAAACATTTGTGTTTAAGGACTTTCCAGGCTCTGCTGTATTATCATCTTAGGATAAGAGACTGAGAGACACGGTGATTCGCAGCCTAAAATCAGACAGGAGTTTCCAAGTCCAAATTTTCTGCCAGTCACATCCAGTTTTTTTAGGTCCAAATATGTCACCTTTGGTTTATTCTTGGCATTTATCTTCAGGACCTAAAAAAACATATCAGGTATGACATTTTCAATGGCAGCAAAGCCAAGATTTTCAAGATGCAAATGATAGCAGTATTCACCTTCACTTGAACATAGAGTGCTAGCTAGCTGGACAGGAACTCTGATGAGTGCCCACGTCCATATGCCATGTCCAATTGCTATCTTCCTTATTTTCTGGGAAAGTTGCACACCTAGCTTTTTACAGTACAATAAATTAAAGACAATTTAAAAGACAAAGCCAGGGGCTGGGAATATGGCCTAGTGGCAAGAGTGCTTGCCTCCTACACATGAAGCTCCCGGTTCGATTCCCCAGTACCACATATATGTAAAACGGCCAGGAGGGGCGCTGTGGCTCAGGTGGCAGAGTGCTAGCCTTGAGCTGGAAGAAGCCAGGGATGGTGCTCAGGCCCTGAGTCCAAGGCCCAGGACTGGCCAAAAAAAAAAAACAAACAAAACACAAAACAAAACAACAACAAAAAAAAGACAAAGCCAGACATCTGACAGGTTGTGTGGTAATCAGAGGCTGTTTCTACGTGTGTGTGTGTGTGTGTGTGTGTGTGTGTGTGTTAATGTTTCTTTCCAAAGTTGTGCTTTCTAGTTCTAACAAGTAGAGTAAAACCCTTGTCAAAGTGTGCCTTTGCAGTGAGCTCCCAGGCGATGAACTAGGTAGGGAATCAGCTTTGGGGTTTCTGGTTGTATGGCTCACTGATTTCAATATCTGCCGTCTTCCTAAACAGGAACCACAAGAGAGGGTTTTATGCAACCAGTTATTGCAAAGATATTGGGGTGGAAGCTACTAACTAAAGCCAGCTAGCAGGACTGTTGACTAGCTCTGACATGCCCTGAGACAAAGGCTCAAGCCAAGAGCACAGTCAAGAGGACTCCTTGCCACCACCAGGCCTGCATGATTGATTTATTACTACAGGGTCAGAGCCGTGTGAATGCTCACAGATCACCAAGGGCTAAGTGTGGAAGAATGCTGTGCTTCCTTTTCCCTCCCGACCTCAGCACATCTCTCCAGGGGCCTTGAGAAAGCAGAGTTTATGACTGGTAAGAGTTCAACCCTCCAAGATTTCCCTGTGCACTTATTTCAAGTGAGAAACTGGGAGCTGGAAAGCTGAAATCCCTGCTCAGGGCCTGAGCTAAAGTGGAGGCACTCCACTGCTCTCAGTAGCTTTCCTTCCCATAGTCCCATAGTCCCATAGTCTCCTTCAGCCCTTATCATTTAACTTAAAAGGCTGCATGGTAAAAGTAGAACATTTTATTCTGTACTAAGGTAGGTAGCTGAGCATGAGAGCTGTTAAGACACTGTGTCCATGTGGATAACTGGGAGGCTGAAAAGGACTACAGCCCCACCCAGACTGGGACAAAGGCCCAGCATCCTTTGCCTGTTTTACCATTGTCAGTGTCAGGAACTTCTCACTAACTGACAAGATCCTAAGTGGTCTCCATGATAAAGTGCAACCACATTTATCTGGTGTCTGCTGAGAACAAATACTTTGAAGACCTCCACAGAGAGGAAAGTGCCTTGTTCTGGATGGTTAGGATGGTTCTGGGGGTACTGACAAGTTAGAGATCATTGATGTTTGTGTGTCAATGCACGGTCCTCTGTGTGTGTGTGTGTGTGTGTGTGTGTGTGTGTGTGTGTGTGTATTTCCAGGATCAAAGGGCTCGATGACTCTGTTAGGAACTTCCAATCTACAATCACGTATCTAATACAGCACAGAATCTTGGCTATCGAATTTTTTGAGCGATGATCACTTAAATGAGCAGATCCTAGTGACCTGTATACTCTCCTCACCTACCCTGTGCTCTGAAACACACTGGGTTAATCTCCATTACCACTCTTAGACGCCCCTCCCCCCAACTGATTCACCATTTGGAGATGGTAAGCATCCAGCAGTCCTATGCCCAAGGGTAGCTGACATAAGGCTTTCCCTTTTCATTTTATAACAGAGAAGTTGGGATCTACAGTCCTATGGGAAAAAGAGTAAACCCTCAAGAGTCACCTTGAAGGCAAGAACTCTGAGGATCTGAGATTGAGTCCTTGGCTTAAATTTCATGGCACTCATGCCTGAGACCATAACTCAGCCCTTCTGAGTTACATGAATATGACATCTGCCCTCAGTAGACATAATGGCCTGGCTGTAATAGAAACACTCCATCTCTTGCTTTTTCAGGCTCTCAGAGAGGAAATCCAGGAGACTTTAAAATACCCTTTCAGGCCTTGCCCTGTCTGAATACTCATTCACTTCCCAGTAGCCCCCACTACCCACCTAGAACCACATGGAGGCTACGGTAGAAGACACAGTCTGTCTTCAAGGCTAGCAGATCCACTGTAATTTCTCTTGAAGATCCCCTTGGCAGGAAGCTACAAAGGTGACCACTCTGAGGACAGAGTGGGCTCATCCTTTGACTGTTCTCTCTCTCTCTTTCTCTCATGGTCTATCTTCCTGACACTTTCATGATGGGGCCAGCCAAACCTGGAAGTACTGCTTGCTATGTCTAACCAAGTGGGCTCTGCCAGTCAGTGATCCCTGTCTGTGTAATCAAGTACTTTCTCGCTCAGAGGCCAGTGTAAGTGTTGCACTAATTTCCTTCTCCTTGCCTCAGCTTTAGCAGAAGTAAAGCTCTCATAAATTTGCTGTTTCCTTAGGGGAAAGATAACTCATGCTGTAGTTGACTTAGCCTTAAAAAGGAGATAGCTTGTGTGTGATAGCTACATCCGGCTGATGTTTTAACTACTTCTGATATTTTGAAATACTTGGTAAGAGTTGCCTCCCCCATCCCAAATTGTGGGTTGATCTCTCTCCATCCTGGCTTTTAGTTTTTTTTCTTAACCCCTTCCCTCCCACTCTCCACCACGGTGTAAGTTCAGGGCTTTAATTGAGATCATGTGTTTTCAACACCCAAGGACGGGGAAAAATCACAGCATAAGAACTAGATGAGATTTTGATCCTCTGATTTTTCTGAAACAATTTCTTTTATTCCTAACTTGGGGTTTTATGCCTTGCAGCAGACATGTCTCTGTAAACCTTTTACACTCACAGAAACTCTGCTACTGGGCCTGGACAATCTAAGAGACAGCGAGTGCAAGCAGGGGTCATAATACAAGTGCCCCAGGTTGTTGTACAGAATCTCCCCTAGCAACAACAGCCCAATAACAGATGAGAAGGAAGCATCTTCCTTCTTCCTATCTCTCTCCATGCATGCTACATCTCACAAGGCAAAGAGCTCACACAGGCAAGAACACTGGCATCTTCCACCACCCTCCAGAGTCCTCCCAAGCACTCACTGTAACAAGTCACGCACATGTGGCCATTCCTCCCATTTCCACCCAGAGAGAAACAGCCAAAGGTTAAGGAACAACCAGCACCCTAGCCCAGTTCCCAAAGAAGTCCTACCCCCACAGAGGCATCCTGAAAGCCTTAGTCCTGGGTCAAGGGAGGAGCAGAGGAGATTTGTTGCTCTTCCAGATGGTACAGATTACAGAAGGAGAAGGCTGTGGTGGAAACAGGTGGTGTTCCAGCATCCAAGAGACACAGTTGCTGGGCTGTACAGATGGTGCAGACTCCCTAGAAGTGATCAGATCAGGTCAGGTGCAAAGTCTTTAGAAAGTGGTGGTTCCAGTAAGGGGAATGGGTTTGGGGCTGGGTTCTGCTGGCATGAGCTCTTGCTGGCAGGGAAGTGGGGGGCATATACACCCTGCCCCTGCTCTGCTCTTGAGAGCTGTGGCATAATAGTCCAGGGGCTCTTCCTCAGCGCCTCCAGCCACATCCAGGAGACAGCAGCGGAGGCAGAGAACCCGCTGGAAGGAACGGCGGAAGTTGTCAGAGAGGAAACCATAAAGAATGGGGTTGGCACAGCTGTTGGCATAGCTGAGGATGAGAGACACATGGTTGATGGTGGCATTAAGGCTGGTGACAAATAGATTCAGCAGCTGCACCACGTAGAAAGGCATCCAACAGAGCACAAAGACGGCCACTACCATGAGCACCAGTCTAGTGATCTTCTTCTCAGAGCGCCTCCGCTGCTGCCAGCCAGCCCGAAGGGCCACTGCGCGCATCTTGCCCACAATGAGCAGGTAACACAGACCAATGGCCAGAACAGGTAGCAGGAAGCCCAGCAAGAACGTGTAGACCACAAACACTGCTGACCACGCCGGATGAGGCCAATGCAGATTACAAGCCACTGCCTGGCCATCTCGAGCAGGCTTGGTGTCAGCAAAGACGGCGATGGGCAACGTGACCAGCAAGGATGCCAGCCACACGCCCAAGTTAATGAGCTTTGCCACGCTTGGGCGCCTGTAAGTGGCAGCACGCAGAGGGTGCACCACGGCCACGTAGCGGTCCACACTGAGCACGGTCAGACAGAAGACACTGGTGAACATGTTGAGGCCATCCACGCTGAGCACTGCTCGGCACAGTACCGAGCCGAAGGGCCAGTGGCGCAGGGCAGCCGACGAGGCCACGAAGGGCACGCTGAGCATGAAGAGCTCATCCGCGATGGCCAGGTTGAGCAGGTAGATGTTGGTGGCCGTCTTCATCTTGGCATAGCGAAGGATCACGAAAATGACCAGGGCGTTACCCACCAGGCCCAGCAAGCACACGAGCGCGTAGATGCATTGGATGGTGACCATGCCCGCCGTCCCTGTACCGTCGGAGAGCGCAGCCTCCTCTTCCTCCGCTGGGGCGCTGCTGGCGTTGGCCGCTGCCAAGGACCAGGTGGTCTCAAGCCCTTCCACGCCCCCAGGGGGCAGCGTCGCCGGGACGTTCATAGCGAAGCGCGCCCACCCCGAGGGGTGACCACGCAGGGTGGCAATGCACAGCAAAGCAGATTGAATACAGCGCAAGAGACGGCGGGCAGCCGGGCCGGGGGTCTCCGGTGCGCAGACGCGCGGCGCTCCGCCTGCTCCGCCTAACTAGGGGCGGCGTGCCCGGACCTTGAGCGCCCGCCAATCCCGCCGCCCGCCGCCGCGGGAGCCTGGCTGGCTTGCACTGCTTCTGCCCGCGCCCAACACTCTGCCCCCTGCACCCGGCTCCACCCGGCCAGGTGTCCAGCCTGCAGTCGTCTCGGGTCCCTGCTGAGTCTTCCAGCCTCTGCCTCCCCCTCCTCGTTATCGGCTCCGCCCCTCAAACTCTGATCGGCAGCCCGGTCCAGGATTCTGTTTCTGCCCCAACTTAGGGTTCCTGCTCTACAGGTCCCACACCAAGCCTTCCGCAGTCCTTTTGGTCCCTTCTCCTGCTGCTCTCTGGGGGCCCTGTAGCAGCGGGGACTGACTGGCCCCGAATTCTTCCTTGGTTTGGATAAAACCACGTCTGGGATTGCTCCAGGATTATCTTGCACGCAGGGCTGATTTCCCCAGTTGTTGACGTCCCTTCCCTCCGTCCCTCTAATTTTCAGGAAAAACCTGTCCCGTCCTTAAACTTAAACTGACTTTGTGAAGGTAGAGTGTGAGGAGAACTACAGGTCTGCCGTAGGCGGGCTTAGGGCCTGGGAGCTGTTGAAGGAAAGAGTTTTGTGTGTCAGTTTCCCCCTTTCCTCCCATGATGACAACAATGGATCCTTAGAGTTGTGTGGAAATGAGATGAAATGGACACATATAGAAGCCCCCAAGCCCCTAACCATTGCATAAAAAGAGGTGCCCAGTTCCTGGGGTCCTCTTAGGCAGAGACTGGAGACACCCCAACACTTTGCACCCTGGTTAGGTCATTACCTGAAGGGTCTCTACCTTGGGTCTGTTAGTCAGGAAGGACAGGGTCCCAGCCCAGGATGTTTCTTGCCCTCAAATACCAGGGAGTGTGAGCTTCTGGCACTTGCTGCTGGACACCACGCAGGTACCTCTCACTTTGTGTGGCACCTAATATGGCAGAATTGGTGAAATGGGGCTTTGTTTTGGAAAATAATTTCCAAAAGACAAAAGCTGGTGTTAACCCCACTCTGTGGGGCAGGGACCTTCTTGAGTTCCAACCAGCCCCATCATACCTTAGGCTTATTGGACTATTCGATTATTATTATTATTATTATTATTAGACAGGATTATTTGGATGCCTCCGGTGGGATGGGGGAGTCTTAGCTCCCATGTTGGGTGGCTGAGGGGTGATGGCAGGATGATGATCAGAAAGACAATGTTTTAGGACTAGTGCTGGTGGCTTTTTGAAGGAGGAGCTGGAAGCTGCCCATCACTCATTGCTCTTCATTCAGGCTTGGGGCTGGAGAGCACAGGTGTGACCAAACCTCAAAACAACAGTTGACCCTAAATCTAGTTCCCAGTTTTTTCCAACCCAGATGGGCTCATTGAGATGTTGGTAAGCTGGGCAATGGTGTTTCACATCTGTAATGCTAGCTACCCAGGAGGCTGAGAGCTGAGGATCAAAGTTCAAAGCCACTCAGGCAGACAAATCCAAGAGACTCTTATCTCCAATAATCCATCAAAAAGCTGAAAGAGAAGTTGTGGGTTAAATGGTAGAGCACTAGCCTTGAGTAAGAAAAAAAAATGTGGGGTGGGGGAGGGGGAAGAGTGTGCAGGCTGAGTTCAAGCTCCAGTATGGAAAAAAAAAAAAAAAAAGGAGGTACAGGGAAAGGAAAACAAAGAGATGTGGTCTCTGAAGTCTTCCACTGTTTTATTATCATTCCCTATGTGTCTGTCTTTTCCTCTGGAACCATTCACCTCATTGTCCCGGAAAGAAACTGTAACCCAGAATTAGGAAGGAATGGTGCCTTTGTCATTCTGTAATGCAGGTATTCAGGGGGAAGCTGGCAAAAGAAGCTTGGATTTCAGACTCTAGGGGCAAAGTCTGAAGCAATCTCTCTGCAGATCACCTCCTCTGAGCCCAGTGTGGAGTTCCTAGGTTGTCCTCCTTCCTAGACTTCCCTCCTCTGTGGTCCGTTCTGCCTACTTAACCCTCAGCCCTCTTCCTTTCTGAGAAAAAAAAGAAAGTGTTCTTCCTAAAGCTTCCTGATTCTGTCTTTTCCCCTTCATGAGCAGACACCTAAAACTTACTTTGGAAAGATAACATTTAGGAAACTAGATATGCACGGTTGTGTTACATGTTATTACATACACAGAGTAAGTAGTTAGTGGTCAATAGAATATTATGAACATCCTAAAGCTAGCATTCCATGGCACTCCTGGAGAGGAGCATGCATTTATTCACTCCACCAGTCAATAAGTCATGATGGAAAGTATCTGCCCCATGCAGAGCACAGCCAAGGGCGGCACAGTATCCATAGAGAATTCACAGGTGCCTTGGTATAAAGTGATGGCCTACTGTTATGCAGAACTGCTGAGGCTCTGTGATGGTCACCACTGCCCAGACAAACAAATGTGACTCACTCGACCCATAGAGAAAGGGTGAGATTACAGGCTATGGAAGGCAATGAATTGCTGAGGATGTTGGTGGCAGGGAGAGAGCAAGTGGTCTCCAGAGAGAGAAGCTGGGAGAGCAGACATTGCTGAGGCTGGGGAAATGAGTGAATGAGGTGTGCCTGCAGCACAGGTGTTACCAGAACTTCTAAGATCACAGAGGACTGGGGGTACCGCCTGTGCCTGCTGCCTGCTTCCAAAGCCTGGAGAAGCAGGGAACTTGCATTCATGTCAAGTCCAGAACTGACCAGAGTCTGTCTGCTCCCTGGTTATACAAGGATGGCAGAGTGCCAAGGTCTATAAAATCTGCACAACTTATTCCGTGGGGCTCATAAAATATCATAGGCAACAACCACAAGCTGCCAAGTGCCAAGATACTGAAGAAGAGAACAGAATGCACACACTTGAATCCTTCCCTTTGTAGTTAGGGCAAAAAGCATTGAGGGATCATGGATAAAATGGTAGCTTGGAACGGTTCAAATTCCTAATCTAATCCAGGTTCACTGATTGTGCCTGTAACCTCAGCTAATTGAGAGGATCCTGGCAGAGATGGAGAGGATCATGGTTTGAGGCTAGCCCTGGCAAAAATTCATGAGACTATATCTCAACCAAAAAATGTTGGGTGTGGTCCACCATTGTCATCTAGCTACCTGTAAATAGGAGGAATGCAGTCCAGGGTGGCCAAGGCTAAAAACAAGACCCTATTCACAAAATAGCAACAGCAGAAAGGATGGGAGGCACAGTTCAAGTGACAGAATACCAGCCTAGAAAACTCATGCCCATAGTTCAAACCCCAGCACTGCAAAAACAAGTAATAAACACCAACACCAACAAAGGTCCACTTTAGGCAAGTTCCTCAATATCTTTATGCCTCCATTTCTACATCTGGAAAGTGGGCATGACAATTTACCACCTCTCAAGTTTGTGTGAGGACCCACCATGTTGGAGCTTGTGTGGGATTGAGCAATGCTTAGCTCCTGGCTGGCACTGGGTGAGCTTCCCTTGTCATGGTTATTTCTTTTCTACTCTGTGGTGGAGGACCCTAAAGGGAGAATTCAAGTGGTAAGACAAAGGAAGCTATACCTTCTTGCATGTGCCCCCAAAATGGCCGCCTTCAGGATTAGATAATATGAACCATTGACAATCTGTTCTATATTACTATCATTGTTTTTATTGTTAGATTTGTATAGGTTTCTAGTTATAGTTTTTTTTAATGTCTAACTGCATTTAAAATAATCTGAGACATGTAGGAAAAGAACTGTATTATACCAACTTTTCCTAAAACCCCCCAAATAGAGTCCATTTTACTCTTGCTCAGCCCTTAACTCACCTCTTGATGGCTTATGTTGAAATAAGACCCCTCCAGCAGCAAAAGGAAGCCCTACCAGCAATTTCACTCAAGCCTGGGGTAGCTTGGTGGTAGGGTGTTCACCTATCATGCATGATGCTCTGGGTTCTACTACAGCAGTGGAAAAGTCTAAAACAAAACAAAAACTTCACCCAGCAATTATGCAACTGCAGCCAAACCAAGACATATGGGTCCTCCAGTTATGGGAGGTGGGACTTTCCATTTAATTTTTTGTTCATTACCACACAAACTGGTTATTGCTTTTTGTTTCCCTGGAATTTCTAATCAGAAAAAAGGGACAGAATTTGAACTTTGTTAAGCACCAGATTACCACCCAAGGGGATAATATCCAGGTGACATGTCCTAAACATCATCTGGGAAGAGTTTTGTAATGAATCAGAAAGACAAGGTGTGTGTTTTATAGTGGCAGCAAGGCGTTACTGGGGATGGCCCCAGGAAGAGGGAGATGATGCCTTTGTCACTGCGTAATGAAGGTGGTTAGGGGAAGCTGGTAAAGGAAGCTTGGACTCTAGAGGATCTGGGTGTACACAGCCCACAGTGAGAAATCATCATGCTTCCAAAACATGCCCCTTCTAAAGTTGCAGTACAGAAGAACCACAGGAAAATGTGGGCTACAGGTCACTCAAGCAAGAGTGATTTCTCCGGAAAGGAGGACTTGAGATGCTTCACCCTTTCTGAGATGAACGTGGGGTCACATGGATCTAGGGAGTGTGACCTTCTCCATACCACCTTTTCCCCCCTCAAGTTCCATCATGCCTCAGGAGTGATGGTCAAGGATTCCTTAGGGCATTCACTTAGCTCTTAAAAATGACAAAAATGAAAACAAATTTCAATATGTATATGTATATATATATATGCACACATATGTGTGTACATATATGTATATAAACATATGCATATATATTTACATACATACACACAGACACAGACACAGACATGCACACAGACACACACACACACACACACACACACACACACACACACACACACACGGTACTCAGGCCCTTAACACAGGATTGTCATTGCGATAAAATTCTGTGAAGCTAAGGAACAAGTTGGGAAATTCAGGTCTGATGCTTGTTCTTCTCCCTAGTTGAGGAAAACTTCCCAAGGCAGAGATCTGAATCAGCAGAGAGTGTCAGGTGGGAGGTGATCGATGAACACCTCGCACCTTTCTCCAGCACCTGTGTTGGGTTGAGTCGCAGCTTCAATCTTAGCACAGTGAATGATCATGGACTAGTCACCCAGTCCTCTCCATGCTTCCATGTTTCCATGTTCTTCTATGTAATGTGAGATTAATCCCAGCCCTGTCATAGATGTCAAGCATGCTATTAGTCAGCTTTCTCTTAATAGAACCAATGCCTGAGATTAACAACTTCTAAAGAGAGAGGTTTATTTAGCCTCACAATTTTGGAGATTCCAGGTTAGGATAGATTGATACCATTGCATTGTGACTATCATGATGTCTCATACCAAGACAAAATTGCTGTGGTGACAAGCCAAGATGGAGAGGAAGGAGGGAAGAAGAGAGAGAGAGAGAGAGACAGAGACAGAGAGACAGAGAGACAGAGAGACAGAGACACACAGAAACAGAGACAGAGACACACAGGGAGATGGAGATCCCAGGGGACACTTCCCCAATGATCTAAAGGCCTCTTGATAAGCCCCACCTCTTAAAGGTTCTTCTACACTGCATACCCAGCTAAAGTGGATATCAGCCACTACATTTTGAGATGCCTAGGGCAACATACCTGCTACATGAAAGTCCTACAAAAGAAAGTCTGTCTCTATAGGATATTTTCCATTGCACCCTTCCTGACCTTTTACTCTAGGATGTATATCTGAGGATCTATTTTTGTCTGTTGTACATGCCTGGCATTGGTCCTGAATTGTTCCTCTGTACATTGTTGTGAGTGCAGAGCAGGACTAGGCTGGGTCTTCAGGCGCTTCTCCTGCAGGTGGTGAAGCAGCTGTCCACAAGCACAGCTGGTCCCTGCTGCTGGAAAATCCTGTGTAGTATTTAGTCCCAGAAATGAGACAGTGGGGCATAGCCTCACCCCACTCCTCAGGCTTCTTGTTAGAATAGTAGCTACCAACCCACCTCCCACTCCTCCTTCATATGTACTTTTCAGGCTGGGAGGCTGCTGCAAGGTGGAGTCATTTGGTCACTAAGGACCTGCGAGTAAGTGATTCCTCACAGTTTAGCAGTCCCTAAGGGTAATACTGAGCCTTTGGCCACCCTATGAGCAGCTTCTCTTGCTTGTTCCTCATGGCTGAAGCTGGCCTTGAATTTCTTTAGTCTCCAAAGTACAGGATTCCAGGCATGTACCACCATGCAGAATAGAACAAGGGTTCTCAAAGTGTAGCCCTAGGCTAACCCATCCATATCACCTGCTAGAAAATTCACATCCGGAGCTGACCTTCATCTGCTGAATCAGGAACACTGCATGGGGGGAGGGGCTAGAGACAGCCATCTGATGGGCACTGTCTTAGTTCTTCTGAGCCCTGATTTTCTCATCTGGCCCACTTCCCAGAGTTGGCTACAAGCATCAAGAAAGAGGCTTTCCATGAACTTGGCCTGCAATTTCTAGGCTACCATTTGGTTTGAGGGGCTACAGAGCACCTAAAATGGGCAGGTGAGGTATAAGAGTGCTTTAAGTGTTGAGTACACACAGGGTTTAAGGCCTAAGGTGAGAGAAGGATGTAAAATATCTCAGTGATGTTGTTATATTGATTTGGTTTCATACTGGAATAATAGTGCATAGGCACAAAACAAACTACATTATGGAGTGAATTTTACCTACTCTCTTCAATTTTTGTAATAGTTACTAGAAAATTTATATTTACAGTGTAAGCTATATTTCTTTTTTCTTTTTTGTCAGTCGTGGGACTTGAATTCAGGGCCTAGGTGCTGTCCCTGAGCTCTTCAGCTCAAGGCCTATTGCTCTACCATTTTGACCCACAGTGCCACTTCCAGTATTCTGGTGGCTAATTGGAGATAAGAGTCCTCAGACTTTCCTGCCTGGGCTGGCTTTGAACTTTGATCCTCAGATCTCAGCCTCTTGAGTAGTTAGGATTATAGGCATGAGCAACCAGCACCTGGCCATGTGCTGTATTTCTATAGCATCACAGATCAAGGGGTTATTTCTAATCTCTCACAATATTACTGAGTTTACAAGCGATACTATTAGCATACTGGTTGTGTTTTAGTGCTGCGTGTGATAGCACACACCTATAATCTCAGTCCAGGGAGGCTGAGAAAGGAGGATCATGAATGCAAGGCCAGCCTGGACTACATAGCAGGATTCTGCCTTAACAAGACAAGAGCTGAAGAAGTAAATGGCTTGCCTAGGATGTACAGGTCCTTGATTTGATCCCCAGCACCTGAGAAATTATAAAAGTAAAATTTTAAAATGCAACAGCCAATAAGTAATTTGAGATAAAATAAAAAGAAACTTAAATTCAGCTTCTTCCACATTACATTCCAACTGCCAGATAGTTACATGTGCCTGTAGCTAACCATCTGGGCAGTATAGCTCTAAAACATTTCTAGCGTAATGGAAATTTGGACCTAGAGCCTAGGGCCATTGACCCTGGGGGTCCAGTCCGGCACTGGCAAGATTTCAACCATTGTCTTATACCTCCCAAAGCCTTCTGGCTCTCCTTCCTTGTGGGTGGATCTCTGACTTTGTTTAGAACTACATTTTAAGTGCAATTATACACTCAGGTTGACTTCCTCCCTGGAACCAAGGATGGTTGTGGCATGTGGCCCAATTTTAGACAATGATGTATGTGAGGATATCTGTAGGGGCAATTTCTAGGAAAGGCTAGGCTCCTGTCTCATGGGGCGAGAACGTTTGATGGGGCTGCAGCTATAGTCACCTTGTAACTACAAGGTAAAAGTTTGTTTGATATGACAGCCAATGTGTTGAGCATGGAAGGGCAGACAGGAGGGGACTTGAGTACTCATAGTGAGAGCTGAGGAACAGCCAGTTATCTTGAGCTGGTGACCATGGATTTCTTCTTATGTAAATGATTAACATTCCTGTTTTACTGTGTTTAATTGTGATTTCTGTTACTTGCAGCCCAGAACACTTAACCATTGTCCCAGGGAAAAGTATTGACTTCCTCATGCCTCTGCTTTCTCAACCTAATAGATGAACACCAGAGTTCTTATCTTGCTAAATGAAGTAATACCATATTAAGCACAACATACATCTCTATGACTATGTGCTTACAGCCTGTTTAAATTTGTTGATGGAGCTGGGAATGTGGCTTGGTGATAGAGTGTCTGCCTAGCATCTATGAAGCCCAATTCCTCAGTACCACACAAACAGAAAAAGCCAGAAGTGACGCTGTGGATCAAATGGTAAAGTGATAGCCTTGAGCAAAAGAAGCTCCAGTACCCAGGCCCTGAGTTCAAGCCCCAGGACTGGCAGATAGATAGATAGATAGATAGATAGATAGATAGATAGATAGATAGATAGAATTCATTGCATTTTATATATTAACATGAATAAAATGTCATTATTTTTCCAGAATGTTAACAAAAAAGATAGATAGTAGATAGATAGAAAAAAATAAATGAATTGGCTCCTCTAAGCTATGTGAAGTACTCAGCATAGAATTTGGAGTCTTACACCTTTCAAACTTGCCATTGCAGTTATTGTCAGTACAATAACCAGACTGTGAATGCTGAATTCTGTTCCTAGACCTTTGCTAATAAAGGGAAAATAAGAGTTTCCTGTTCTTCTCCCAAACAACCCAGGAGGAAAATTACAGTAGCATAAGAAAGATGCTTTTGTCTCTGTGAGTTCTGGAAATTTAAATCCTCTCACAATTGAGCATGCCACCTCTCCAGTGCTTAGAGTAAAATGAATATATTTAAAAATAGATTTTGTAATAGTTACTGTAGATCTGTTTAGAGTTCCTTGGAGGAGTGGTTTGTAATGCAGTCACATTTCTCAAGTTCAGAAATGGGGGTTTTGAGCTAGTAGTGGTGTTTTATGTCTGTAATCCCCATGCTGGGGAGAATTGTAAGTTCAAGGCCAGCCTGGGATACCTAGCAAGACAGTTGTCATACAAACACACAGAGAAACAACAAAGTCAGATACAAAAATAAAGATGAGGATTCCACATTATCTTTCTAGTTTAGTGATTTTTTTTTAGGCCCCAGTAAGAAGTCAATGCTTTTTTTTTTCTTTTTGCCAGTCCTGGGGCTTGAACTCAGGGCTTGAGCACTGTCCTTGGCGTCTTTTTATTCTTTGCTCAAGGCTAGCCCTCTGCCACTTGAGCCACAGTGTCACTTCTGGCTGTTTTCTGTATATGTGGTGCTGGGGAATTGAACCCAGGGCTTTATGTATATGAGGCAAGCACTCTTGCCACTAGGCCATATCCCCAGCCCTGAGGTCAATGCTTTTTAACACAAACTGTTTATGTTGTAATTCTCCCCCATTATAGTTTTAGTAACTTGAAAACTAGCCTATTTCTTAACTGTCATCAGCTATGAAAGGCTGAAAACTGTATTTCTGAACATCCTCACAATTTACTCTACTTGGAACCTAACCAGTAGTAACAAGAAACAAACACAAGTAGAAACAACACAGAGAAAGAACTGGGCTTTGTTTTTGTTGGTACGATTTACATTGCACCTGTCATTCTGAAACCAAAGGTTTAGAATCCAGACCCAAACTCCAGTACTTATAAGCTTCAGGTATGGCCACTTGCATCTAAACACTACCTATAATGGTAAAGGGCAGAGAGAAAAGGTTTATTATGTCCCCACTGTGAGAAGAGGCAGAGAAAGCACTCCAGCCCATCTTTAGCCATCGCCAGTGAATATACACGAGCTGTAGGTTTAACCAGACAAAGAATTAGGGGAAGAGTGAAAGATAGGGATAGCTAAGTAGTCACAGTTACAAGTGGGGACCAGTGCTTGTCAGCTCTGTCCTTGGTTTGGGAGGAGTTCTGGAGAAGTTGTTACTGCTGTCATCACTTAAGGGATGTCATCCTGATTAAGACAGACAAGTCATCAGTGCCTGGTGGCTAGTTTGTCCTGAGAAGTCCCTCTCTTCCATTTTGTGGGTGAAATTTCCTCCATCCCTCTTGGCAAGATGCTTTCATCCTGGATTCCAAAGTGGCTGCAAAGTGAACAGCTTAGGACAAAGACAGAAATAAAAATAAAAGCAAAGATTCCACACTGTCCTTCTACTGTTAGTGAATTTTTAGGCCCAAGTAAGAAGTCAATGCTTTTTAACACAAGCTATTTAAGTGTCTGTTGTGATTCTGCCCATTATAGTTTTAGTAACTTGACAACTAGCCTATTTCTTAACTGTCATCAGCTATGAAAGGCTGAGAACTGTATTTCTCTCCAAACATCCTCACAATTTACCCTATTTAGAACCTAACCACTAGTAAGCCGGTCATACTTTTGCAGTTGCTGGGGAAACACAGGAGGCTGCTGGGTCAAGAACAAGAACATCATTACTCAGGGCCCAGTGAGCTTCACTTTCTCTGGCTCACAGAGGTAAGAGAGGTGAAACCAGGAGAATGCTGACTGCACACACTGTACATTGAATTGAGAAATCCCTGAGTTTAAGTATGCCCAACTTTTGCCATAGAGGATGACAGCATCTTTATTATCCTCATCAGAAAATAATCTTCCCTCTGCCCTCTGAGAGATCAGAGCTCTGTATCTTAAGTTTGCTGCTATACAGACACCTGTGAAGTAAAAGACAGTTCAGAGCAAAGCTTGCTGGTGGCTCAACTACCACAATGTGCAGAAATAGGAGGATCTTCAGTTCTACCTCCAAACACCGTCAGGTAGAGGGGATACCCATGCACCTCACCTTTCTATACCATCCTGCCCATTTCTACCATTTTCCTTTTGGGTACTCTGCATCAGAGCAGAGTTTCTTGCTGCATTTGTATTTGGCTCCAAGCCACTCCAACCCCACAGTATTATTATGTGTTAGTAGTCTATCATTTTCTATGTAAATTATTCTCAGTAGTCCAAGTTTAAATGTCTAAGAAATTAATTGATTGGTTCAATGCAGGTCCAGGTTCAGGCTTGGTTCAAATAGCTGTGGCCAAGTATAGAGCCATTTGTTGCCAGCACATTGATCATTGATGCTTCTCTGTGACTAGGTAGGAGGTGTGAAGTCTCACAGGGCAAGAACAGGG
This sequence comes from Perognathus longimembris pacificus, assembly GCF_023159225.1. Taxonomy (NCBI): domain Eukaryota; kingdom Metazoa; phylum Chordata; class Mammalia; order Rodentia; family Heteromyidae; genus Perognathus; species Perognathus longimembris. The sequence continues at coordinate 49,438,697 of NC_063166.1, forward strand.
AGACAGTCTCAGCAAAGAATCATGTAATAAACATCAATTTACAACTGTCTGCATGTTTCTTAATAGCCGCAGTCACCTTAGTAATCTGATCATTCATATTAAAAATATCAGAGACTAAATATGGTGGCAGAGGCCATCAACACTCCCAACACTTTGGGGAAAGAGGCAGGAGGATCATGAGTTCAAGGCTAGCTTGGGCTACAGAGTGTGTGTGACTCTGAAGAAAGAGAGAAAGAAGGAAAGAAGGAGAGAAAGAAGAAAGAAAGAAAGAAAGAAAGAAAGAAAGAAAGAAAGAAAGAAAGAAAGAAAGAAAGAAAGAAAGAAAGAAAGAAAGGAAGGAAGGAAGGAAGAGGAAGGAGGGAGGGAGGGAGAGAGAGAGGGAAGGAGGGAGGAAGTGAGGGAAAGAAAGAGAGGGGGGAGGAGGGAGGGAAGGAAGGAAATAGAAAAATGTAGCCAAATATGACTGGAATAACATCAACAGAAAAATCTCCACAATAAAATCACTTAATTATATAGCTACATGTTCTGAATATTTGTTAAAAAAAAATGATTGTGCCATGATGCGGAGTGTGCTGAGAGCAAGGCTTGACAGCTTCTTTTATTGCTAATGGCTGGCTGGCTCAACGCTAGTTGGAAAGTGCCAGAGTCATTTGTATTGTCACAGACATGTACTGTTTATATAAATCTTACTCAGAAAAACAGAAAAGCAATTGTAAAAACCAAGCCAGTAGCTACAGAAAGAACAGCCTGAAGAAAAAGGCTCAATAGGGAAAGCAATGCTCTTTGGTAGAAAATTATGACATTTGTACTTCATGGTTGAATAAATTTTCATCCTGCATGATACCTCATGGATTTCTTTGTATTCTCTCATAATGAGATGCAAAGGCCACAAAGAGAAAGGGCTGAGTCAAGATTGGTCAAGAGAAAGCAGAGGGTGGGCACAGGCAATAATGGTCAGAGTTAGTCTCCAATGGAGAATATGTGCAAACCCGGTGAGTTTAGGGTGTGGAGAGCGTGACCTGTGCCCTTGGGACTGTTTTGACTCATCAGGTTCCCTCCACTGTTTGCCATAATTGAAGATTTATACATCTCAAAACCCCTGCCCACCAGCACCTCATCCTGGGATCAGTTATCCTCAGGCAGTTCCATTTCACACACGGAGCCCTACATCTTCCTTCATCACACACACACACACACACACACACACACACACACACACACACACACACACACAGAAAATTGACTGCTGGCTTTGTTTTCTGCTCAGGTCCCCATTTTGGACTCCTGAATGCAGCTTTCTTCTCTCCTGTGCCACACTGCTCCTCCCGCATGCCATGCGTAGATCCTCAGTGACTGCCTAGTGAATGCACATTGTCTTTCCAGACTGAGGCCCTGGGCTATCAGTTCATTCATTCATATATACATTCATTTATTTGCCCACATTGATAAGTTTCAGGCATGGGGTAAAGCACGTTCAGATGTACAAGAATAAAAATAAGCCATGCAACAGTGGCTCAACCCTGTAATATTAGCTACTCAGGAGGTTTATATCCAAAGATGCTAGGCTTAGATCCAGCCTAGGCAGAATAACTTATTAGACTCTCATTTGCAGTTAAGCAGCAAAATGACAGAGCATTAGCTTTGAGTGAAAAAACTAGGCAAGAATTCAAGGCTCTGAGTTCAATCCCCAATTTGAACATGAGTGAGAGAGGAGGAAGAGAAGGAGGAGAGAAAGACAGCACAATTCTCATGCGATGGTTTGAATAAGGGTTATGTCCTATAAAGTTGTGTTAAAAACTTTGTCCCCAGGGTGGTATAGTGAGTCTAGTGGGAGGGATTATAGATACTCCATCACTTTTTCTGCTTGAAACGTGTCTACTCATACCCATCATGAGCTCCTCACTATTGCCATCATCAGAGGCTAAATGCATGGGTCTTTCTGACCTTGGGCTTTGAACTTCCCAAACTGTGAGCTATTTAACCCTTTTTTATTACAATTGGATAACTCAAGTATTTTATTATATAGTGATGGAAGGCTGACTAATATATCTTGTTTCTTCTCTTGAACTCTCACTGTTCACTGTGGGAGCCAATACAGCTGCTGTAAAAGCATTCCCCTGAAAGAATATGAGCCAGACTGGAGCCTGGTACAGTGGTTCAGAGAAAAGAAAAAAGCAATCTCCCTCAGTTTGGAGCCTGAGGCAGATTGCACAATGGGGAAGAAGTTGGAGAATTACTGATTCTTTTCCTGGCTAAGAGACTGGGTGGCTGGGGCAATCCAAAGACTAAGGGGACCTCTGCGAGGTCCCCTTGCCTATTCCTCCCTTCATCGAATGCCTCCTACCTGTCCCTATACTGATGGAGATTCGTAGAACACTCTTCCACCTCCAGACTGCAGACATTTGTTTTTGAGTATGGCTAAGAAAGTATGGTTAGAAACCTGGTGCATCTGAAAGCTGAAGCAAGATAGTGAGTTCAAGGCCTTCCTGGACTACATCGCAAGATCCTGTCTCCAAAACAAACAAACAAACAAAAAACACAATAAAAACTAATGTGTGCAAGGAGCCATGTTCAGAGTAGGTCTGCTTAGAGTTTCCTTGAGCACTGTCCTCTTTTGAGGTCCTCTATAAACTAAGCTGGAGGCATGGTGGCAGTCGAAGCAGACACGCTTACTCGGCAATCCTGGGGAGACTGCCCCAGACTCTCCACCCTTGAAGGGGGACCCCTGGAACCCCGCCTTCAACATCTCCAACTTGTAGCTTTTCTTGTTCTTGTTCTTGTTCTTGCCTGTGTGTTTTCCTCCTTTTGTATTGTTATAGTTGTTTTGTTTTTTGTAGCCTTTTGGACTGAACATCTGATCAGAGCTATAGGTAACGTTCTATCATGGGAACCTCCATCTAGCCCCCTAGACTCAATCCTACCTCACTGGAGGGAGGTTAAGGAGATAGCTCAGAACCAGAGTATGGCCCTTAAGAAGGAAAAGTGGATCACCCTGTGCAAGTCAGAATGGCCCACCTTTAAGGGAACTAATTGGCCACCGGAGGGAAGCTTTGACATAGGTAAGATCAGGACTTTGCAACGCCTAATCTACACCCCTCATTTGGGCCATCCAGACAAAAGAGAAACCAAGAAGGGTTTTACTAAGACTATCAAGCCCTGGAAAATGAGACTGGAGAATGCTAAAATCATTTTTTAAGGGTTTTGTCTTAAAATTTGTGTGTTGCAGGGGTAAGATTGAATACCTCCTGCCACTGGAAAATGTACGGCCGATGCTTATTTTGCACGCTTTAAGATCTTTTGAATATGAATGTGTGTGTGTGTGTGCATGTGTGAGTGTGAACATGTTCAAGGCTGCAGTATGATGCAAAACTAAGTTTAAGTTTAAATTCAAATGGTCATCAAGTTTGTGCATTATCAAATGCTTTAAAGGATTATTGCATTGTTTTAAAAATGAACTAGAGTTAAAAAAAAGTATTTCTCGGGGCTGGGGATATAGCCTAGTGGCAAGAGTGCCTGCCTCGGATACACGAGGCCCTAGGTTCGATTCCCCAGCACCACATATACAGAAAACGGCCAGAAGCGGCGCTGTGGCTCAAGTGGCAGAGTGCTAGCCTTGAGCGGGAAGAAGCCAGGGACGGTGCTCGGGCCCTGAGTCCAAGGCCCAGGACTGGCCCCCCCCCCCCAAAAAAAAAGTATTTCTCAGGGTTCTTTAATTAGCAGTCAAAAAAAGTGGGTATCTTAATAAATTAAAACTTGATTTAACAAAGGGCAAGCTGGCATGAACTCATTAAGCCCTATGGAGTCAGGATGGAGCCAATAGAGGGCTTTCTTTTGTCTCTTTTGTTTTCAGATGAACTTTGGAAACCTGGTGGTAAAAATGAATGATTTAACTGGACTAAATGGTCAAAAAGTTTATTTATCTGATGTGATTTGATTCCTATACTATTTTTGTAATTTGGATTTTAAAGGATATATATTAAACTGGGGCTGGGGATATGGCCTAGTGGCAAGAGTGCTTGCCTCATATACATGAAACCCTGGGTTCAATTCCCCAGCACCACATATACAGAAAACGGCCAGAAGTGGTGCTGTGGCTCAAGTGGTAGAGTGCTAGCCTTGAGCAGAAAGAAGCCAGGGACAGTGCTCAGGCCCTGAGTTCAAGCCCCAGGACTGGCCAAAAAAAAAAAAAAAAAGGATATATATTAAACTAATGGGGATAGAAGTAAACTCTCATTAACTTTATGTATATAGGAAGAAATGGCAAAATGGGCCAACGTTTCTCACTAATTTATTGGAAAGCTGAATGGATAAGTATTTCTAATTCTGTAATTGTAATTCCTGCATTAAAAAAAATTGTCATTTGAGTTCAAAGGTCTTCATGCCATGCCATAACTGGGACTGAAGAAAAAAAAAGAGAGGTATTTTTAAAAAAAACAAGCAGCCCAGAGGCAAAGGGCGGCACCTGGTTTCAGAATGCCTGTAAGCTTCAGAGTTTTTTCAATGCAGATAAAAGCCAAAGTGTTAGTGTTAAAGCAGAGGTTAGTTAAAAAAAAAAAAAAAGGCTTTGGAAATCAAGAATACATTTCTAGATAAGAAATTTGAAATTTGGAAGTAAAATTGTCCTAAATGATTATTGCAAAGTGAGAAAAGGAGAATTATGGCTACCAAAATGTTTAATTGCCATTCCAGTTTCTCTGTAGGTTTTTTGTAACAGTTTCCAGCAGACCCACAGAGGACAGGGGATTCCTACAAGTTTGTCAAGATCTTACATTGGCCCTTAATAAGTTCCAGGTAAGAGTATGCTTAAAAACTACTTCTGTGTGGACTACCTTGTTGCTTTTAATTGGAGTAAAGTGGCCTCTTGTAAGACTCATTGATCTGAAATCTGCGGTTCGAAGCCAGCCCAGGCAGAGAAAGGTCCCTGTGAGAGACTTGTCTCTAATCAGCCAGCAGAGTGCTGGGAATGGAATTGTGTGGAGCTCAAAAGTGGTAGGGTGCTAGTCTTGAGCTGGAGAGCTGAGGGACAGCACTCAGGCCCTGAGTCCAAGTCCAGTGAAAAGTCACTCCTCCTGGGACGAAAGTGGTGGAGCATCCAGAGGCAGTAAGCCACTGCTTGGATGGCAGAGATGGTGTCAGATCCTAGAGTCACTCCTGTTTGGCCTTTCAAAAGTTAACCAAAATTGAGAGACAAAGGGTAAAATACGAGAAACAACAACAAAAGCAATACTTGCAAAACTGTTTGGTGTAAGTGAACTGAACACCTCAGGGGGGGCAGGGGGAGGGGCGAGGGGGGTATGAGGGACAAGGTAACAAACAGTACAAGAAATGTATCCAATGCCTAACGTGTGAAACTGTAACCTCTCTGTACATCAGTTTTATAATAAAAACTTAAATTAAAAAAAAAGTTAATCAAAGCCAGGAAGTCCTAAAAGAATAGTTTGTAAGCATGCCTTTCTAATGCACATGTCTGTCTAGTGGGCAGGAACTTGCCAGTCATCTGTGATAGTGGGTAGTAAGGGTAAGTGTCAAATGAGAGGATAGTTTAAAATCCCAACCCCCTGCATCTACTCAAAGCCCTGACTGGCAGTGAGAATTTTAAGCTGATACATCTGTTCAGGAAAGAAAGCTTGTAGACCTGAGATTGTGTCCTTACTGAGATCTGTTAAAGGCCTGCAAAGGTAATGTAGGCATTTTTTAGGTCATCAGAGTTCAGTTCCCTAGCCAGTCAGGAAAAAGCTTTTACAAACTAGAATGTTAAAAGGCTACACTGCCGTAGCCCAAAAAGAAGTCTGTATAGTTGAAAGTTAAAATGTTGAATGTAATTTCCAGTTTGGAGTAAAGTTCCTAATGGACATCTGATCCTGCAGCTCCTTGGTAAAGTAGACTAAGGTTATAGGTTCCTGGCTAGGTAAGGTCAATGTCCCTGAGTCAGCCTGAAGAAGTTATAGAAGATGGATGATCTTTGCCCATCAGCCTCCCCTTTTAGGACCAAGGGACCAGAGTTGTTTTGGGGAAGATGAGGCAGGATAAACTAGAGGCATGGAAAACAGAGGTAACAGTATACAGAGACTGCACTTGTGAGAAATGGTTACAGGCCAAGCCTTCTATGTTGGCTTAAAAAAAATCCTAGTCTTAATATCTGATTCACACTTATTGCCCTGGCAAAATGACCCAAGGGCCATTGATTGCCTAAAGCTGTCTTGACTTTCAGTAATGTGCCAGCCTGCAAAAGCTAGTGTGCTTAAGAAGGAATCAGGAAAATACTAGGAAATTTGACTAACGTTAGGCTTTAGGTTAACTTAGGTTAAGCTTCTCTAACCAGTCTATGGAGAAAGTTGAAGGTAACCCAGAAGGTGTGACATTCTACTGGAACCACTGCCACTGCTGCCTTACACTACAGCCCCTGCCCATTGCATTTGAGTGAGGATCAAGGACAGTCTAACAGTCATCTGGAAGAATCTACATCTTCAGATGAGACTCTTATCACACGCAGCTGACAGGCTGGAGAGTCACTTCCAGGCAATGCCTGGGGTGAGAGGTGTGTCCAAGAGTATTAAAATGTGTCCAGATGGATTAGGGTGTGACCTCAGAAGAGAGGGAAGTAACTGCCATCAGGTGTGCCAGGTACCAAGGTAACTGGACAGAGATTTAAACTGCTAGGGGCATCTTCATGGAGCCCTCTTGGGGGTGGATCTTGCAGATGCCACTGGCCAACCTTAGGCACTTGGAGAAACTGGAAACTGGAGAAATCCACTCTAGAATAGTTGGCTCATGATATAGAATATAGATATAGAATATAGATATAAAATATAGATATAGAATATAGGTATAGAATATAGATATAGAATAGTTGGCTTATGATAGTTGGCTCTGGTAGAGTCACAGTAAATTGCCTTCATGTAGTTGAGATATACCGGAAAATGTAGACAGTTTAAAACTCTAGCAGCAAAGAAGCCCCAGGAAATGTAAAGAGGAAGGTTAGTATAGAAAGCCTTGGAGAAAGGGATAGAGAAATGGTTTCCTCTGGATAAGAAAGGGATTTAAAAAGTAAATTGTTACAGAATGTTCCAGTAAGTCACTGATGGTGTGAGGAAGTAGAAGATGGTGTGAGTGGGGATATGTTAAATTTTATAAGACACAGATTACAAAACTGTATAAGGAAAGACTTTAGAGAGAGAAAACAAAAATGTTTCCTTTAGATTAAAAGGTTTTGGCATGTTAAAGGTGAGAAAGACAATCCCTAGAAAGTGAGTATGTAACAAATGGTATCAGTATGTCTTAAAATTAGAGCATATGAGTAAAGTTGGTATGTAATCAAATTGGCTATAATATAAATAGGGTCAGAATTGGGGCTTTGGTGTAAAACTATGTTTATCTGTACCTGTATCTGCAGGGCTAAGGGACTTGTGTGATGTCATCTAAATGTTATTCCTAACTTGCAATCACATTTGTTATGAGCTTTTATCGCCCCCTCAGAGCCCTATAGCAAGTCCACCAAGAGATCTGGCTCAAGCTAAAGGCCCTTTATGAGACTGGACCTCCTCCTGAGCCACACCAGATACGAACTGAGGAAAGCGCCACCACAACTTATGGTATTGCTGGCACAATACCAATCTATCCCTACCGATTCTCAGTCAGAATCAAAGTAATAAGCAAGGAGAACCATGATTGGTTCTCGAATTACCTATCAGAAGGGGGGAATGAAGAGGGAATGAAGAGTTAAAAGTAAACCCCATTTTTAGGCAGCCCCCATTTTGTTGTCTGAGCAAACCCAGAGCAAGCTTATTAGGGCCCAGCCGGTCAAGAACTCAAACCACCTGGGAATGTCTGAGTCTTGGTGGCCTTCTTGGTGGTCGTTTCGCGACTTGGCATAACACAAAGCCACCAAGTAGATTGCAATTTTCTATTCTTTGTCATTTAAAAAAAACTAAGTTGTGTGATTTTAATCAGAGAGGTATATTTTTAAATAGTCAATGACAAGTAACAGAGATGTGAGGACTGAAGGATGTTAAACTTAGGGATGGTAGTCATGGACTTCATATGTGAACTCAAGGCCTGGATAACTCTTAGAGAAAAAAGAATCCCATTAATCCATTTTGTACCGCTATAACAAAATTCCACACCTTGGGCAGGAAAATGAAGGAAAAAAACACCCTAGAAAGTTATTTTCTCTCAGTTCTGGAGACTTGAAAGCCCAAGGACAAAGTGACAGCAAGCTGGCTGCCTGAAGATGGTGCTTTATTAGGGGTGGGGAGGAAGATAGAAGAGGTGAGGTGATATTGATCAAGATGCAATGTACTTGTAAACTGACGTGTTGAACTGAAATCCCTCTCTGTAAAACTACTTAAAGATAATTTGGAAGATGAAAAATAAATTTAAAAAAAGACAGTGCCACCATCTCATGGACCACCAGACAACTGGAAGTGGCTCAAAGTGGAAAGAAGAGCTCTGGGACATCATCCAGACCCCGAGTTCAAGCCCAATGACTGACAGAAAAACAAAAAAGATAGTGCCTTATTGCTATATCCTCCATAGCAGAACATTGTCCTTGATTGGCAGAAGGCAAAGGGCAAGCACAAGGATCACTGGATGAAGTACTTTTCATTAGGTCCTTACTCCATTCATGAAGCAGTCTTCATAGCATAAATCCAAACTGGGAGACTTCACATAAACTAAGTGATCAATAGTCTTCATAAACATGATGGTGAAGGGCTGTGTAGCTCCTCTAACCCAGGATGCACAGATAACTAACAATTGAAATTGATGTGTGGTCTGTGTTAGATGTTGTGTTAGATGCTGATGAGTAATATTTGACATTCAATTTCTGAGTGGTTTTCTTTTTTTAATTCAGCGCTCCAAGTTCTCAGCTGACTTTTTCCTTCGAAGCTGGTGCTTTACCACTTGATCCACACCTCCACTGTCAGCTGTTTTGCTAGTTCATTGGAGTCTCACACACTTTTCTGTCTGGACTAGCTTCAAACCTTGATCTTCAGGAGGTAGAGACCGCTTGAGTAGCAGGGATCGCGGGCATGAGCCAGCAGCAGCTGGCTGATTCAGCTCTTGAGATCATGTGCTGCTGTGGCTCCCTCGGTAGTTGGACACTCTCATTTTCATAGACCCTAGTCTACTGATCTTATCTGTTCCACACACATAATTAACTTGTTTCCTGTGGGATGATAATATCATTCAAAGCAGCCTCTTTCTGCAGTCCCTTGGTGTGCCTCTCAGTCATATGGGCGAGGTCTCAGGGACTTTGGGGAGGCTCTGAGTTCCCTTCCTTTTGTGCTTCCTGCCCCAGCTAAGCACCTCTGTGGTATCGGGGAGATAAGTATCACTTCTGGTAATTGGAGCATTGTTACCACGGGCAGATCTGGACAATACTTTGCAGATGCCAAGTACACAAGATAATGGTTGTTATTTTAAGGATCTTCCTCCTCCACAAATACAGTTGCTAAGATAACATGTAGAGCTCAGGAGGCCCAGAGTACGTGAGCTTGGAGTTGGAATACATAAACAGTGGGGTATACTAGAGTCTCCTGAGTAGCCAGGAGGGCTCTGGAGACATAGATGGGCAGATCTCGGACAAGGGTGGTAAATGTGCTAGGATTTCCTTGCCAACAATGCCTGTTGAGTTAGAGGAAATGATTCCTTTTGCTGCTGAGCTAGCTCGCCCTGTCCTCCTGTCTTGTGCTATAGGACATGGCATTGTCGGTGGCAAGATTTTCACAGTGGGAGCAAATTCCAGTAGGCTTTCCAGACTTTCACTTGCAAGTGTGTGTGCATGCGTGCGTGTGTGTGTGTGCGCGTGTGCGCGCGTGCACCAGCACTGGGACTTAGGCTTGGGGTCTGAGTATTGTCTCTTAGCTTTTTCACTCAAGGTTGGCTGTCTGCCAGCCATACCTCCACATCCAGCCTTTATGATAGTTAATTGGAGATCAGAGTTTTGTGGGACTTTTCTGCCTGGTCTGGTTTCAAACTGAGATCTGAAGATCTCAGCTTCCTGAGTAGCTAGGATTAACAAGTGCAAGCAACTGGTACCTGGACCACCTTGAACAATCAGTTTTTATATCTTCATCCCATCTGGCCCATGTTGAGGGCTTGGCTCACCTACATTCCACCTGTTCCTTGGCATTTCTGTATTTGTTGTGTCTGGTTAAATGGAAGCTTCTTCCTCCTGGAGTACAGGAGGAGGAACCCAAATGGTTCACTCCCAGGGCAGTAAGGCCAATTGCTGATGGTGGGCACCTAGACAGACACTCTCTACAGAGGGTAGCCCTGGCAGAATGTTCTTCACAGGTTGCTCCTCCACTCATAGGAGGTAGGAAACAACAGAAAATGGCTGCTCTGCCCCAGACAGTAAGTCCCCTGCCAGCCTGTTCTTTTGTGTGACAGTCACTGAATGCCATTCATAACATGATTCCTAGATCCCTGTGCCTCCACAAGTCTGTGTTTGGAGACAAATGCCAGAGGCAGGGTACAGAGAACCAGCTCCCAGCTCCCAGTTCCCAGGAGGCTTCAGCCACCTTCCCATAGGAGCTCTCTTCTTCTGGCAGCCCTTAGCTGGGACAGGCAGACCATACAGAAGGCTGGAACAGAGTGGCTTTGGTGCCCTTCATGTTGCTGGGACTCTGGGAAGAGGCTGAACCTGACCTCCAGCTCATGCCTCAGCTGTTCCTCATTCTTCTTCCCTTGTCTAGGCCCAGGTGAACCTGGCCAGGATGTTTCTAGGAGCCCAGCATCAGGGCTGCAGGGTCTGAAGCCACAGGCACTGCCTCCTTGCTGGGAAGGTGGGCTCCATCACAGCAGGTTGAGGGCAACTGGGAAAACACACCAGCCCCCACCCTCACAGAAGCTTCCAGATGGGCTACATACCCCAGACCAAGTCTGGATTTCAAATACACATTGCACAGTGCATCAGGAGGAATAAACTCCTAACAGCTCAGGAAATACTTCCTCTAAGAGAAATCTAACCTATCTTAAGTTAAAATCTGACATTCTGCACTTTTATGCAATGAATGTATCCAGTGTGCCTTTTGTTTTTGTCACTCGTGGGGCTTGAAATCAGAGCCCAGGCACTGTCTCTTAGCTCCTTTGCTCAAGGCTAGCACCACTTCTGCCTTTTTCTTTGATTCATTGAAAATGATGGGGACATTTCTACCCAGGCTGGCTTTGAACCAGAATCCTCATATCTCAGCCTCCTGAGTAGCTAAGATTACAGGCATGAGCCAGAGGTTCCCAGCCCTGTGTGCCCTTTGAGTCTGTTTGGAGTCGATAAAGAGTATGAGAGTTTTTGCAGGTGGCCAGTTTTACACAATAAATAACAATTCTAGGAGGAGTGAAAGTGGGAGCAGTATATCAGGAAGCTCTTTACCCCTTCTCCTCTCTAGTTCTTTTGCAAAGTTTAGTCCAGCATTCTAAATTCCAAAGATAGTCCCCACCTGGATGTTTCAGATACTCATGCTGAATCCTTCTTTAGATTGACAGAGAACCCACAACAACTGGCAAACTTTGTAGCCCTCCTCGGGACGTCTGAATTCTTCAGTAACATCAGTGCATACAGAGTGCATAAATTAATGGGAGCATTTATCTGTATGAAAAGAAGTTCAGGAATTAGACACAGGAGATGGAGAGCCATTCCTTTGTTTGGATCAGAGAAAAAGAAAGGAGATCGAGAACTTGGAGGAAAAGAGGGCACACCACAGGTTCAGAGCCTTCCTGCCTGCTCCCCTTTCCCTCTTTGTAAAAGCCCTGTGCATCTGTGAGGCCCCGAAAACCCATCCTTGGAGCAAGCCCCTCCTCAATATTGCCTGCCCTGACTAAACCCAATTCCTTCTTATAAGCTCTTATCTCCTGAACATTGCTTTTGAGCTCCAGGCAGCCCAGATCTTAATTCTGGTAGTAATAGAAGCCATGGTAACAGGTGGCAAGATTGAGGGAGAATGAGTACTAGCCCAAAAGGGTTGGGCTAATGGGGGTGAAGGAAGAGGAATAAAGTAGATTGTGGGAATGTATGCAACTAGAACAATGAGACCTTCTGAGATTCTAGTGGGAGAGGAGGAAAGGGGGAAAGGGGATATTGTATACATGTGCACCTCACGCCACTAGTTTAGCTAACAGAAATAGTAATAATATTGTTAGCATAGGCATCTAGGTAAGCATGAACAGGAATGAGGAAATGGTCTGAGTGACAAGATTCTAACCCTTAAAAGCCCAGATGGCCCACCTTCAGGATCAATGACTAAAGGAACAGCCATGTACCCTTATAGAGCTCATTCACCAATATCAAGGGCCCGCATGTGCTCATGGAATCACCATTATATGTGCTTCCACTGGTGGCCCTAGGCTGGGATGGGTAAAGAAAATCCAATGTTTGGGTGCCCGTCCTCACCTTCTTTAAACCACAGGCTATGACTTCGTGCAACTGCTAAACCATCTTGGAAGGGCAACAGATTAGGGTCCCAATTCTGTACACAACTTGGTGGCCACTCCCCTCTTCTCCCACTGGATAATCAAACACAAGCCCTAACAACTTCCAGGCAGTCAGTCTGTCCCGAAACCTCCCACCTCAAGATCAGAGGTATAATTCAACATCCCTAACATCACTCTTTGCATTCTTTCTACTCTTTGTGGTTCTTTTGCTGCTTCGGGGGGCAACATCCTAATCTTAGATATTGCACTCTAGGAAACAAAGAAACAGCTTTTGCTACCCAGCCTCACTGCCATAGGCCTGCTAAGGAATTTTCATTTGTCACCACAACTGGGCTTGGATTCCAGTTTCACCCATGATGACCCCCAGACATGACAATCAGCGACAGCCCAGTCTCATCATTGGCTTCTCCCCTCCCAAATTATCTCCATAAACTTCTAGCCTTGCCTGGGATGTTGAGAGGCCCTTCCAGGTTGTTAAAAAACAAAACTTGCCTATTGTTGAGGTTGCTCCTGTCTCTGATTCTTGTTGCTCATTCACACTTTAACTTTTTTTTTAATTGTAAAGGTGATGTACAGAGGGGTTACAGTTACATAGTCAGGTAATAAGTACACTTCTTTTTGAACGATGTCTTCTCCTCCCTCATTTTCTCCCAGTTTTCCCCTCCTCCCAAATTGTATAGTTCATTTCCAACATAGTTTCTAGTTAGTATGACTGCTGGACATTCAAACTACTGGGATTGATATCAACAACTTTATTGTTATTTTTTGCAGTACTAGGGGTTGAACCCTAAGTCTTATGCTAAATAAGTGCACTACCACTTGAGCCATGGTCCCTAGTCCTTTTACTTTTTTGTTTAGTTTTTTGTTTTTCAGATCAGGTCTTCTGCTTTTTCCCTAGGACCAGCCTAGGACTAAAATCTTCCTTAGATAGCTGAGATTATAGACAAGCACTATGATATCCAGCTCAATAATAGTAATACCAGCAGTAGCAGTACTAGCAACAATAGGCATAATACTAGTGGTGACATGGGAGTTTTAGACCCCAGACATAAACTTCTGGGTTTTCATGTCATGTCTAGCCACTGGTATCTACATACCAACTAAAGAGAAGTGGTAAAAGGCAGACAAAAGAATTTTATTCCATGGCACATAAATCTATGGGAAGATAGCACTTTAGTTTATCTTCATCATCTTTAGAGTACAGACTAGGGCTATGTGTTTAAATAAACAAAGAATTGGGAAAAGAGGGAGATAGGTATGGATAGTCTTGCACCCTTTCCCCATTCACAGGTGTGTTCTAGTGGTCAGATACAGTGGCAGATGGTCTGAGAGCCTATTGTTTTAGGATTATTCCAGTGAGGTGAGGTCTTGTTACAGTGAGAGTCTTTGACTTGTGGGGAGGGGTCCACGCCTTCCTAAATTACAGCATGGCTGCCAAGTGATGGCAGGAGAGAATGTGTTAGGGCCAATGACACAAAAACATAATGAAGACTTGGATGCCAAGCTTTTAGCTTGCTTTCAGTTTTTGGGCCTAAGTAGAAAGTGCCCCTCAGCAAAATCAGTTTTTAAGCACCTGTTACAGTAGAAATGAAAGAAAAAATTAGTTAGGACCCAGGTGCCCTGGAGAACATTTTGGCCTAGCAAGTTAAAACCAGACACAAAAGAGACAATGTTGTCTCAAAACATCTTGCTTCTGCCCCCTCTGTAGCCCCTTCTAGTTTTCATAACATTTTCATGATGCAGGGGAGAGGATTTGCAGAGACCCTATTAGGAATTAACAACCAATCAGAATGTTGTAGGACCTGACGGATTAAAAAGTCTTCAGAACACCTACTATAATAAGGCAACCAATCAAAGCACAGCCCAGGGTATAAAAGCTCCTTGACTCAGAGGCACTGGGAGACAAGAGAACAGATAACAGACAGATCGAAGACATGGTAGACACATGAAGCAGCAGCTGCCTTCTGGCAATATACTTCTGGATACAGTTCTTCATACTCATCCTCTATTATTCTAGACTACATTTGCCAAATTCCTAAAACCAGAGGAAGTGACAGTGGTAGGGCCAGGAGGGAGCTGCAGCACTGACAGGCTTCTGAGCTGCAAAACTAAGTAGAATTTGCATGCTATAGGACTGCCATTCTAGCAGTTTCTATCAGCTACAGAGTTCATTCTGCTCTACCTAGCTTGAGCAACAGCATACAATTCCCTATCTGTAATAGTAGCATAGTGGTAGTAACACCAGTAGCGGCAGTAGTGATAGAAGAACAAAAGAAGCTGTTTATATCAGCAGCAGCAGTAGTGATGGTGGTGGCAGAAATGACAATAGCACAAGCAGCAGTGGTCATAGTGATATAGCAAAAGCAGTGGTGGTGGAAAACCCACTAGCAATAATGGGAACTACTACCTGGTCTATATGTGTTGTACATCAGGCAATATGTGAACACTGAAACCCATATAATCCTCCAGTACCACCCTCAGGGTGAGAAATCAAAGCGTTCATAGGTAGCAACTTCCAACCATCATACCCATTGGATTATGAAGCAGTCCCTCAGAAGTCTCAGATTGAAGACACTTGGAAAAGCATTATTCTTTTCTGAGCAAGGCTGGACAGCATTGGGAGCCTCTCCCCATGTGGCTGTTTTCTGTTCTGGCCTTGCTCCACTGTATTCAAACAGGCTGTCTTCCCCACCACCTCTTGGTGAATTTTCTACCTAAACAGATCTGAGCTGGTTAGCAATCTCTGTATAGCTGATGACCTTCAGAGTCCTTCTGGGTCCACATGCTGGGCGGTGTGTGGAACAGAAGAGGCTCCCCCAGAAAAGGGAAAAGTCTCTTGTTTGCAACTCCTTCAACAGATCACCAGTCAAGGAGGTTTTGTAGTCTTCTTCCAAGTGTTCTGAGTGGGTTGGCATTCTGCAAGACTCAAGATGGCAGGTCATCTGGTGCTGCCTGCTCAGCTTCCTTCAGCCTTGCAAGTGTGGTCTTGCTTGGCTAGAGTTGAAGAAGGAGCCCCAGCTTTGGTGCCCAAGGGTCTCTGTTGCTTTTTTTTCAGTCCTCTTCTCTAAGCATGCCCCTTTCTTTAGCAACCCGCAGTAAGCTTATGTGGATGGCTATCTGGGAGACACTGCTGAGCAAAATGACCATGTCCGTTGATTGAGTTTTGCAGAGTAAGAATTTAGACCTGGGCAGTCAGGTCTGAATCCTGCATGGAGCATGTACTAGCCAATGCCTTAACCTCAAAGCTAGTATTAGAACAGTGAAAGGGAAGTGAAGACTAGGCTTGGGGCAGAGTGCCTGCCATAGAGCAGTATGGGAGGTGCTCAGCTACTTCTGGCAAGGCAGGCCCTCACCTGTGCTATTCTGGAAGCCAAGACCCTGATAGACTATTTTTAAAAATCTAGAGGTTAAGGTTAGAGGGACCACAGCTGGGACAGAAGAGCAAGCATCTTGGTGAGAGTCCAACAGTGGAGTCCCATTTCTGTATAAAAACACTGCCTGCCTCTGTGGCTGATTGCCACATTGCAGTTGTGTGCTAGGACCAAGGCTCTAGCTTGAGATTTGCTCTGTTCGGAGAAGAGGTCTTCCTATCTGAACCCAGTTCATCGTCATTCTAAACCAAGCAAACACACACGAGCACTAATCTAAGGTTATACTCGATACCTCTAACACTCTCTGGGCTGAATACAATGGAAAATTACTTAATGTGCCAAGAACCAGGAAGACAAGTTGGAAACAGTAGATGAAGATTTTTAAAATATTATTGTAACTATACTTAATGGGATAAAGGAAAACATGCTCATAATAAACAAAATACAGAAATCTTAGTATACAGAAGGGGAAACTATGAGTAATAGAAATTTTTAGCAATAATACAATACAATGCCTGGAATAAAGTACTTGATGTAAGAGCAGGGACTCACAAAATAGGTTGATACTAAATCAAATATAAACACAAAATAAAAGGCATTTAATTTTATTAGGACAGAAAGTAGACACAAAAAGACATTATTCATGCATCATTGATTATGAAGGAGCATCTTTTCTTTTAATTGGTACCGCAGACATTTTAGAAGGGTTTCATGTGCTCTCATTCCAAGTATGAACCTGGCAGGCAATGTCACTTTAGCTTTGCAAAGAATTCTCTAGATTCCTCTTCCCTTGGGTGTGGTGTAGAGGCCCCTTGGCTAGGTCCCAGGGGACCTATTCTAAGGAAGTAGTAGGTGGGCCATTTTAAACCTCCATTTGTAGGAACTCCTTTTCCTAAGCACAGGGATGAGCCCAAATGCCCCTCCAGGGTCTGTATCTCCTGCGCTCAAAATGCCCCCACCTGGGGAGGTGATGCCCACAGCAAAGTGCTGCCCCCTCGTGGCTGATATGGGCAAGGACATGTGAAGTGAAGATTCACCATGTTCTTTCTCCAGGCCCTGAAAATAGAGATCCAGTCCTGAGCCAGGTTTGGGATAGATGCACTCTAATTAGTCTTTGCTATAATACTAGAAAAACAATAACTAAAGTTTAAAACAATGTATTTGAGTGGCAATATTTATGTTTTGACTGAACCTGCTTTATAAAGTAGGTTGAAAGCCTGACAAGGTTTATAATCTCAACACTCTGGAAACTGAAGCAGGAGAATTGCTAGGCTACAAAGTGAATTCAGTGTTAATCTGGGTTACAAAGTGAATTCAAGGCCAGCACAGGGAGCTAGTGGCTAATCTGTGCCAAGTTGTTAGACCTAGTCTCTAAAAACCAAACCAAACAAAAGATGAGAAAGTGCCTCTCCTGAGCCCAGAATCCTCAATGCTCACCCAGGTTCTAAGAATAAAACCACACTAATTCCTCACCTTGATGTGCACTTATGTCTTTAGCTACTTGAATCCTCGGTATATTTATTTCAGGTTTAACTAATCCAAAACATTTTGCCACAGGGCCTTTGTGTAAGTGGCTTCCTACACCTTACACTCTTTGGGGCTCATATGCAGGTGTTACTCCCAATGGCTATGTCTCATCTGTCAATTCCTAATAATTTACAAGAATCTGTGTAAGTAAAACCTTTTTCTAACTCTCAGATTGGGCCAGGCCACTTTCAAATTGTGTTATTAGGATGGCTCAGCATTATATAGCTGGCTGTGTGGATGGATATGTGTTTAGTGACATTCTTCCTGGATCTATAACAGCAGAAAGCTCATCTGCTGTACATTTCTCTGTCCCTGAGAATGAGCACAGAATGGACAAGTCTGTGCTTGGAGGGAACAAACTACTAGCTTTTAATCCTCTCATTATTTTCCTAATTTCTCTTTTCTTCTTGCAAGTCATTTCTAGGAAGAAGGTAATGATCCTGGAGATTTATAATGAGGATGAAATGAGTCTTGTTCAGCTAAATTATCTTGTAATTCTGTGCATGTGGGTGCGTGTGTGTGTGTGTGTGTGTGTGTGTGTGTGTGTGTGTTTGTCGGTTGTGGGGCTTGAGCTAGGGCCTGGGCTCTGTCCCTGAGCTCTTTCTGCTCAAGGCTAGTGCTCTACCACTTGAGCCACAGTACCACCAGCACCTGACTTCACCTTGTAATTTTGAGTAAGATGACCTGTTATCAAATAGATTTAATACTTTTTAAAATTTGCCTTTAAATTTGTGCTCTAAGGTTGGAACTTTGAATATGTTTCCATATGGAAGCACTTTAAGAATAGCATTGCTATGTCTAAGTGGGAGGGGCCTAGGTATCATCACTGCCCAGTTGTGTGGTTTTGGGTGACAAGCTTCCATGCATTGCTCTTCAGTCTTTAACTGAGACCAAGAAGGATCACAGTGCCTTTCTAGACACAATGAATAAGGCATGTGGAATAAATGAGTGGATTTGTAAATGCAACATGCAATTTGAAAGGGTCAAATTCTGAAGTGTTTACTAGTTTTAAATCATGCTTTCGCACCACTCCCAACTGTGAACAGAAAAGTACTCATTGATATCTGGCCTTTGTTAGTTTCTGTGGAAACCAGTTGGGAATTAGACGTGCATAGAAAAGAGCAAATATCTGATCTGCTGAACAGCTTATTGACTCTAAGACAAGTACTTTGACATCTCTATGACTTGACCTTCATATAGTCCTTCTAGAACTATTTTCTTAGGCAATGCAATGCCAACAGTACCTGTTATGTATGTGTACACCTGCCTGTCCTGGGGCTTGAATTCTGGGCTCTGTCTCTTAGCATTTTGGCTAAAGACTGGTGCTCTATTACTTGAGCCACAGTGACTTTTTTGCTCATTAACTGGAGATAAGAATGTCACATAATTTCCTGCTCAGGCTGGCCTTAAGCCCTGATCCTCAGATCTCAGTATAATAGACAACCTTACTAATTATTCCAACAATCCATGTAGTTGACACAGAAAACACATAAAAAGATTGAGAGAAGATGAAATCAGGACCTGAAAACTGAAAACTTGATGACACTTCTGAATAAGGAAACAAAATAACATGAAGAAACAAGCAACCGCACTGCTCAGAATCCCAGTGCAGATTAAGTTGGAGGTGGTAAGGGGTGATTAGGAAGAAAATAAAGAAACTCCTAAAGTCTGAAATTCTGATTCTTATGGGAAAACAAAACATAGCTCTGGGTGGGCATGGAGCTGATGAAATCCAGAAGGTCTCTGATTCCTGATAACTCTCAGGCACTGCTGAAGTGCCATAAATTCTGGTGAGGAGGTCCTGAGAAAGTGCGTTGAGACCATAGTGGGTAGCATGTTGTCCTTTTGGAAAATCACAGCAGGAGCAGATGCTAGAGAAAGGCTGCTTTTGTAGGAAACCCACTGAAAGTGGGCTGTGAGAGACTACCATCTCTTGTTCATTATCACTGGAGAAGGGGGGACAGCTTCACCAAACAATCACCCCTCTAGCTGCTGGTGAGGTTTGCTGATAAATCCCAAAACCCATGGAAAGCTTCATGAGGCTTCCTGCCTAGTGAAGAAATTCTGGCTGTGAAATCTCACACTGCACTGACTGAGAAGTAGAGATGAAATATGAGGTATTGTGGTAGTCAGGCTTACTGTATGTCTAGTGGATTTTCTTCCAAAATGAAAAGTTGTTGCTTCTAAACTTTTCAAAACATTTCTTCAGCCTCTGTCTTTAGCATATGCGTGGCCATGAGTCCATGTTTGTGTGGAGTATGTTGCATTAGAACTAATTGTGCATGTTTCTTCTTCTTTGTAATGATCACCACCATTACTTTAAGAATTTGACAATGTAATTTCTGGACTTTCCCAGGAGAGTGGAGAAGGGAATGAAGAACTCAGGGAAATTAGCTCTTCTCAGTAGACAAGTAAGCCTAGTGCTTTTGAAATTTTAGTGAACTTCTTGCAAGCCTGTGTTTTATGTTTAGATGGCATACATTGTGACACAAATATTAGAGGGGATAACTAGATAGCTGGCAGAGCATTTGTCCTCTGTAGTGCAGTGGCAGAATTTTGACTTTATTGTGACCATAGTTGCTCTTAAAAATGTTTTCTCCTTTACAAGAGCCTTGGGGAAAAAATCTCCAGCAAATAACTCTTCAGATGTTTTCTTTGTAGCCAGTAGCTTGATTACAATGCTGCACTCACTCAACAAAATGGTGACAAATACTTAAGTTTATCACAAGTTTGGGTTTGAGGAAGCCTCAAACTTAACCATCAAACTTGATCTTCAAATGAACTGCTTGTAAATTTCATAGGGCTCAGCAAGGAAGCATGAACTCTCAGCTAACCTCTTTGAGTTCCCCTAAAGGAACTCACAAAATTCAATGTATATGTGTGAAAATAGAACTAGGAAGATTGTGGGGAAGGTGGAGTTGAGAGAGTTGGAGGAGAATGATGAAAGGGGTGACACTGATCACAATTTTTCTTCCAAATATCAAATATAAAAGAAAGCTCATTGTCAAGATCTTATTGGTATTTTCAGTAGTTCCTAAATTGCCTGTAAGGAGCTCTGATTTTGTTGTATAGAGTTTGGTATGTGTATCCATCATTAGATTCAGATTATCTCTATACTGTGTGTTGTAAAGCCAAATTACTTTGGTCCTCGTGTGCCCAAGGGGTCCTCAGCTATGAGACCTTCCATCTACCCTTCAGAGCACCCATTCTTCATCACAGGAAGAATGCGCAGAACTTCAGCGAGGCATATGCACTTAATGTCAGGCAGTTGGAGGCTTCAAAAATGGCAGTTAGAGGCTCTAGATCTTTCTCTCTGTGTTTCTGCTTGATTCTCCAACAATGAAGCTTGGCTGAGAGTATCTCATGATTGGGCAAATTACTTCTGTACATGCCAGCATGGTACTCAGCTGGTGTGTTGAATTAGAGTTGGTCTGTGACCAAGGGACCGGAGATAAGCTATTTAAGAGCTTTGAGTTGCTATTCTGAGACTCGATCTTTAAACTCCTAGACAATGTGCCCCATGATTAGAACACTTACAGTTTCTTTTACAATTTTTTTTCAAATTATCTTTAGGTAGTTGTATGAAGGAACTTCAATTCAACATATTAGTTTCTGAGTACAATGCATCTTGATTAATGGCCTCCAGGCAATTTGAATATATTAGCTATTGATAACCTGCTTTGGCCTCTGTCTGCACTCTTGTGCTTTGAAGAGCCATCCCATTTTCTAGAATTTGACTTTAGCAGTGCTATGATGTACCTCTGAGCAACCTCTACTTATGGATCTCAGATTGGAGTTGTTTAAGTGAAATCAATTTAATTATAACACTACCACTGTAAATTCAATTGTCAGGTAATTGATTATCCATGTTTTGATAGACTGAATTTGAGAAATACAGAAGAAAGGAATACATTTAATAAAATGTGACAATGAAGCTTTCCATTGACATTTGGCTAGTGGAGTTTTAACTGTATGGTAAGCAGCAGAGGTAGAGGCAGAAGGATTATGAGTTGAGGCTAGAATAGATAACAAGACCTATGAACTACACAGCAAGACTCTGCCTTAAAAAGCCAAGAACAGTAGCTGTAGATTAGTGTTAGAGCCCTTGCCCAGCACGTGCAAGGCTCTCGGTTCAATTTCCAGCTTCTCCAAACATAAAATCACAATAGACAGTTAAGGAAATTGAGGGAAGGAACTGAGCTCACTGCAACAAGGTTTCCACAGCCATTTTGTTTTTTATCAAATGAACTCAGAGGAACAGCTATGGTTAAAGCTTGACTGGGAGATCCTGGCATAGCCATTCCACAGCTGCTTATGGCTCTTTATGTTTCTTTGTTGGGCCAACATTTCTTCAGATTTCAGATAAATGCTGAATACTTGTACTTCACAGTCAAGACAGATGCAGAGGCTTTCTGTACAGATATTTGACTTGTCTATTTTCTTCTGTCCTTTTCCATGATTGTGCCGCCTGTGTCTTCTTGATTTATAAACAAAACCCAGAACAATAAAAGCCTTGTGGTTTATTTAGAAATAATACAGAAAAGATTGCTTTTATTTTCAGATGAGGAAAATCAATTTTGTATGGCTTATGTTAATCTAAGGAAAATGTGAATCTGTTTGTTTTTTGGTTTTGAGGTTTTTCTGTTGTTTTTTTTAAGAATCAAGAACCTGGAGACAGTTATCCCAACTAGACACAATCTAGGGGAGGGAGGATGATGGGGATTTGTGGAGGCTTGCAAAGATCAAGAGGAGGTCACAGCTGTTTAATGGGTCAGAAAAGACTGAGGCCTTCGGTCAGGATGTCATGGGGAAGCAAGAGCTTCTCTTGGGTGCTCAATGGTAAGTTGAGTATACATAGAATGGAGATTTTTCAGCAGGTTTAAAAGGGAGTGTACTGTGTCCCCATCCTCAGAGTGTGAGTGTACAAAATTAAGGGGATGCCACATCCTCTTCTTCCTCCTCCTCTTTCTTTTTCTTCTTCTCTTCTTCTCCTCTCCTCCATTATTATTTATTTACTTTTTATTGGTGCTGATACTAGGCCTTGAAATCTGGATCTGGCCATTCTCCTTTAGCTTTTTTTTTCTTCTTTTGCTCAAGACTAGGGCTTTACCACTTGAACCACAGTTCCACATCCAGCTTTTTGGTGGTTAATTGGAGATCTCCCAGACTTTCCTGCCTAGGTTGGCTTTGAAGCACAATCCTGAGATCTCAGTTTCCTGAGTCTCTAAGATTACAGGTGTGACACATAGGTGCTGGGCTCTTTCTTATTTTAGTGACTAAAGCCATTTCCCTCACCACTAGAAGTAAGCACTTTCCATAATACTGAGCTAAATCTATATGGCAGCCATGTCTTACTAGCTTCTGGTTAAATTTCTTCTGGACCAGGGCAGGCGTTGAAAAGTGGTTGGGTGGGGGGAAGCTGTCATATATGTATTTCTTAAAATGTTTATCTTGTGGGAATGAAATGGCAGAGTTAGATAAAACTTTGTTTGTGTGATGTGAGTGGGAGAGGCAGACAGCTGGCTTGGAGGGAGGCATGCCAACTTCAATTATCCTCAGAGCACCACTGCCTGGCTTGAGAAGTTTTCATCTCCTCATTGCACGCTTCAGCATTTTCCTTCAGGGCACAGAACAAAATGAAAGATTCTTCTGAATTCAGATGTATGCTGGGTTAACTTTTTAGGATTTTCCCAAGTGTGAGAGTTTGTAAGGGAAGCAATTTAATTATAGATGTATCACTCTGTGGATTTCAAATGCACACATTTAACTTTCAAGAAGAGAAGCTTAGGGCTGGGGATATGGCCTAGTGGCAAGAGTGCCTGCCTCGGATACACGAGGCCCTAGGTTCGATTCCCCAGCACCACATATACAGAAAATGGCCAGAAGCGGTGCTGTGGCTCAAGTGGCAGAGTGCTAGCCTTGAGCGGGAAGAAGCCAGGGACAGTGCTCAGGCCCTGAGTCCAAGGCCCAGGACTGGCCAAAAAAAAAAAAAAAAGAGAGAAGCTTAACATCTAGTCCCAAGCCACGAGGAAGGGCTGAATCAAAACTTTGTATCGAATCAAATTTACTAGGAAGGAGCTCTACCACTTGGGCCATGCCCCAAGTTCAGTTTCTTTGTTTTCTGTTTGTCCTTGCAACTCTTTAAATATTTCATCTTTATTGCGAGTAATCCTAGCTTCTCCACTGACTGAGATCTGAGTATCTCAGTTCCAATCCATCCCAGACAAAAAAATCCATGAGATTCTTATCTCCTCTCAACTAGCATAATATTAGCAGTGAAGCTGTGGTTCAAGTGGTAGCACACTAGCCTTGAATGAAAAAGTTAAGTGACCAAATCCAGGTCCTAAGTTCAAGCCCCAGGACAGACAGACAGACAGACAGACAGACAGACAGACACACACACACACACACACACACACACAGACTTAACTTTGGCTTACCTTCCTGAGTGTATTCCAGGACATGCCCTCTGTAAACATGGAAGACTATGAAAGCATTGTGTTGGAAGAAAAGGTCTTGGAACAGGAGCATATACTAGAAGGTGGTAAAAGTCAATTAGCCTTCTGCTTCCAGACCTGACTTGTATTTTCAATCATGAAGCCATTTATTTCAACCATCATTCTGTTAGCATCACTACTGTCTTGTGAGATATCTGAGTGAGAACCCATTTAGAGTTAAGAAACCTGCAGACCAGAGTAGTGAAAGCCTTACTGGAAGAATCAACCATTTGTGTCACATCATGATGTTGAAAGGTGTTCTGAATTCAGTCGCCGAGAGGTTAGCAATGTCCCAGATGCCTAATGGAATCAAGCAGTAAAAACAGGTAAGCAAAATGGACCGAGGAAGTAAAGCAATAGGGATTGGTGGACTATGGCCAACTGGGGAGTTGTTCCACATACAAGAGAAACTGCTTTCAGCCCCATCTAATTATGATCTTGAAGCAATTTGGGCCCCCTTTTGTTACGTCTCCCAGTTTCATATAAAAATTCTTGTGTAATGATAAATGATTTATCACTCATTTATGAAGTCTGCAGGCATCAGTAGCTCATGCCCATAATTCTGGCTATTTAGGTTGCTGAGATCTGAGGTTGGCAATTTAAAGCCATCCCAGGCAGGAAAGTCTATGAGACTGTTATCTCCAGTTAGCCACCAAAAAGCTAGAAATGGAAGTGTGGCTCAAATGGTAAGAGAAGCAACCCAGAGCAAAAAGTCTAAAGGATCGCACCTGATTTAAGCCTTAGTATCAACACAAAAGGAAACACAAAATCAATCTTTAGAGGCAATCTATTTATGTTTCCATCAGGTGTCCTGGTAGAGTCAGGGATGGTAGTTGGGTCTGGGGCCCAGGTAACATTTGGTGCTGGCCTGTGTGCTGGGTTCTCAGTAGCTCGTTTGCCCCACGTGTTCTGAATGTGAGCTCTGTAGTGCCTGCGTGATAGTGCTGAAGTGGCTCTTCAGTCAAATGTCAGCCAAGAGAGACTGAAAGGGCTGGGGATATAGCCTAGTGGCAAGAGTGCCTGCCTCGGATACACGAGGCCCTAGGTTCGATTCCCCAGCACCACATATACGGAAAATGGCCAGAAGCGGCGCTGTGGCTCAAGTGGCGGAGTGCTAGCCTTGAGCGGGAAGAAGCCAGGGACAGTGCTCAGGCCCTGAGTCCAAGGCCCAGGACTGGCCAAAAAAAAAAAAAAAAAAAGAGAGAGACTGAAAAATGATGTTAATGAATTACATTAGCTCACAAGGCAAAAGCATGGAATTCTTTGTCCCTGAAGGCCGTCCTCCTACTCAGTTCCCTCCAGAGACCCACATAAAGCCTCTGTAAGTTCATTTTTAGAGGTTATGGCCAAGTTTCAATTAATATCTAATCTCTGCTTTTCTCAGCCAGTCTGCTTTGTGTCACATTATTTCTGTAAAGACAGGATGACAATGAGAAGCTTTAATCTTATCTGCAGCTGTCATCTGTCAGTGCTTTATCCAGTGTCTCCACTGTTGACTAGAGTCCAAAGTTGGGGGTGGGGTCTCCCCAGACCCTGAATGTCCATCATTCCTTATGACCAGGGTCCATCCATCTGCTTTCTCAGAGAAAAGGTATTTTGTATTATTTAATTAAACTTCTTTGAACCCATAGTTAGGTATTTTGCTTTCAGTCTTAATCATCTACACATATTGCTTCAGGGATGATTCAATACCTCTGTATATGTATTGTTTTTACCCTTAGAAATACTTTTCTTTTTCTAATTATACTTTTATTATCTTTAGCTGTACAAAGGAACTCTCATTTCACAAATCATTTTATACTTACAATGCATCATGATCAATGTCACCCCTTTCATCATTGACTCCCATCCCTCTCAACCCAACCTCAACTTTCCTAGTTTCATAGGATATACATTGCATATTGTGATTGCATTCTCCCCATTCCCCTGCTCCATTTATCATTTGTCAGCCCTCCTCTCTCACCTTTCTAGTTCCAATCCGGGCATTCATTTTGTTGGATTTCATTTTTCTAATGAATTTTTCTTATTTCAATCTTCATTTCCATTACATCTTGTTGTCTTTCACCAAAACATTGAGTGCATACATGTACACGTGCTGGTTGTAAGGCACTTCAATATTTGATAGACTAAATAGAGGGAAAAAATAACAAATATTCTGTCCCTGTGTGATTCTTTTTTTCTTTTTCTTTTTCTTTTTTTTTTTTTTTTTTTGCCAGTCCTGAGCCTTGGACTCAGGGCCTGAGTACTGTCCCTGGCTTTTCTTTGCTCAAGGCTAGCACTCTGCCACTTGAGTCACAGCGCCACTTCTGGCCATTTTCTGTATATGTGGTGCTGGGGAATCGAACCCAGGGCTTCAAGTATACAAGGCAAGCGCCCTTGCCACTAGGCCATATCCCCAGCCCCCTGTGTGATTCTTGTAGAGTGGAAATAACCAGATTCTAGTATATGACTCATACTCTTGCTGTTACTTCTCTGCCAGACACTTTATATCTGGTATAAATTTACCCTGGAAATTTGTGAGTTTTCTTTTTTAAGTGAACTTAGAGTTCAGCTAGTCTCTTAAGAAAATGCAAAACAAAGCTGAATTTCTTTGGTGTTCTTTCTTATTTACCTATGATTGAACTATGAAAATGTATGTAAGCGCAGCTGAGTAATTTATTATATGTTTTAGGAAGAACAAAACAAAAATATGAAGGCTCCAAACATAAAAATATGTTTAGGAGGCAGAAATGCTCATTACCCTGCTTTAAACAGTGTGTGCTAAACATGTGTTAAAATAACACAGTATACTCCCTAGATGCACATTTATTACATGTCACTTAGAAAGAAAAAAATGGAAAGAAATGTTTTGTAGTGATAAGAACATTGAATTTGTCATAAGTTTCATTCTCAATGCCTACGGGCTGCTTGCCCTTCCTTGGGGTCTGAGTTTTCCTGGGTTTAGCCAGAAAAAAAAGGAATTGGGAGGACTTGAGCGAGACAGTCCTACCTGAAATTCAGAATCACCTGGTGAATTTTATGAAGACCTAGAAAATGTTCTAAGTGACCCAGAAAGCTGTATAATATCCAGATATGCCCAGTTTCTATATATAGTGCATTTTTCTTAGATATGCATTGGACAGACAATCCTGGGAACTGCCTAACTTTGAAATCCCTCCCATTTCTGAGGTCTGAGATCCAATGACAGTTGCCAGAGGCTGCCAAAAGAACCAGAGATGTTGTATAAAATTGGATCACTAAAGTTGCTATGTTTATGGCTTTGATGCTATGAAATACTTTCTCCTGAGAGTGTCTTCTCTAGGTTTTCCCATTGCTTGGAATAGAAAAGATAGAGTTTGAGTTTGAGTTGAGCTGGAGCTCAACTTTCCCAGTTGGTTATGAACATAACTGAGTAGCCAGGTGGTTAGAATTTCTCCCATAACTGGAAGTAGATAAATAGTCATTGCAGCATCTACTCAGATTCCTTCACCTTCCATAGGAATCTTCTCATCCATTTACTTGGCTGGATCTGGGGTTAGACTGCTGACGCTCCAGTGGTATCTCATGTTTTGAGCTCTTTTTTGTTGAGCACTCAAAGGAAGGACCTGCTTAAGGCCTAGTTTGAGTCAGTTCTTCAGACTGAGATGTCATTTGCTGAGCCATGTGCATTGGGACTGTGCCTTCCTTTCAGAGAGGAATGCCTACAACATTCTTGAACATCTTAATGGAAGGAATCTAGTTGACCTTCCCTGGGATGGGAATGGACCAACACTTAGTACCAAATATAGGAGAGGTTTGCTCTTTACCTGGGGGAGGACTCAATGCATTACACAGTGTAGAAGTTGTATTTAAGCTTGAGGAAGCAGGCTGGGAGCGCTCAAGAGGGTGACGTGTTCCTCAAATCCCACAGGCGAATGTGAGTGGCTTATCTCATCCTCTCCATGGATTGGCAGGGAACTGAAGCCTGATACTCAAAGTTAAGCAGAAAACCTATTGGATTCCCTTTATAAAGAGGTTGTTTGGCCAAGAGATCTCATCCAAGGGAACAGGTAGGGGAACTCAGAGTAAGCCATTTGAGGTCCTTTCCATTTTTCTTGATGCCAAAGCAGCACACAAAATTGAACTTTAAAAGGTTATGACACAATGGATGAGTGGAGAAAAAGAAAGAAGGGCTGAATGGATAGAGGATGTAGAAGGGATGAAAAGATATAGGATGTATGAATGTACGGGTGGATAAGTAGATGGAAGAATGGAGAAAAAGGACAGAGAGTTGGATTGATCCTTAAGAGCTCTGGACTGAGGCAGGAAGTGAGAGGTTGGATTTAGCTCTAGAATCTGTCATTTTCTATCTGTAGAAGCTTGGGTAACCTGTGTAAATGAAATCCTTTACCACTTCCCCATCTTGTAAAATATGAATTAAGTCATACCTTTCATAAAGAGACAAGTTAGAGGGCTAAATTATCATGAGGGTTATATAGAGAATGGTGGGTAAAGCTTTTTGCCATGTCCAGTATACCAAAAGTGCTCAGTAAATGTCATTTCATTTTTTATCTTGTCCCAAAAAGTTTGAGATAGATTTGTGTATGTGTATTAAAATCTGTGTTGCAAATTTCTTTTCCATATCTACAAAATGTATATTTACTCCTTTAATATGTTTTAATGGTTTGATCTTTATTCTAGGTAATCTATTTTATAATTTTTGAAGCTTCTGCCTTTTGTAAACTATTTTTGAGAATTACTGACCTAAAGGTCATGAAAGTATTCTCCTTTTCTAAGAGTTTTAGCATTTTATTTTCACATTTCAATTTATGATCTTTTGCTTAATTTTATTGTAAAGATGATGTACAGAGGTCAATCTATGATCTTTCTGAAACTGATTTTTGTGCATGATATGAAGCAGAGCTCAAGGTTCACTTCTTTTTACATAAACAATCAACCAACCTAGCATATTATAAAGGAGACCATCATTACCCCTTTGCCTCTCAGGAGTCCCTTTGTTATAAAACACATGGTTCTGATTCTCAATCTCTTAATCTTTCTTAACTTTTTGTCTTGTCTATCGTACCATTGTCATACTGTTCTAAGAACACACATTCAGAAACTACAAAGAACTCTTATAGAAAAAGACAGGTATTTAAACAAAAATGAAAAAGTAGATTTGGTAGGCACTCAAGTTCATTCTAATACTTTGCTTGCCTTTGTAAGTTATACATAGATTTATTGATTACCTACCATGAATTATTCTGAGAAAGAAATAGTAACTATTCATTTATTTGCTTGTTTGTTTATTTATTTAATGTAACTCTTCACCTATGTGTTTTTCACTTTTCTTGTTAATGAAATCAGAGAGGCAAATATCTAAAGAATTTGAAGGTCTAGAATGTGGGTAATAAAAACAAACAGAAGCTATAACAAAGACTAAGAGGCCAAATGCAGATTGGAAAGTCAAAGGCACATGAATGGGATGGTGCTGACCCAGGTGCAGTCCCTGGATATGTAAGAAAAAAAAAAAAGTCCAACTGCAAAGCACTAGCATAGACCCTGCTTCCATAGGTACAAAAACCAAATATTTAGGATATTTCCAAATCCTGGCACAGCATTCCACTGCAAGAAACACGATACAATGAGCCAAAGTGAACATTGAAGATGGATGCCAGCTAAAGGGGCAAATGACTAACAGTTGATTCTCAATTGTACCAGAAGATTTCAGAATTTTGACTACAGTGCAATATTAATTTCCATGGCAAACACCCCGGGCATACAGAAAAGTTATGCTTCCCACATCAGTACTGTCATGGTGGCCATTTATGGAAAGAAATTGTTATCCTTTGTCAAATATAAGAATGCAATTGTGGTTTTTTTTTGTTTTTTGTTTTTGTTTTTTTTTTTTTGCCAGTCTGGGCCTTGGACTCAGGGCCTAAGCACTGTCCCTGGCTTCTTTTTGCTCAAGGCTAGCACTCTGCCACTTGAGCCACAGCACCACTGCTGGCCGTTTTCTATATATGTGGTGCTGAGGAATCAACCCCAGGGTTTCATGTATATGAGGCAAGAACTCTACCACTAAGCCATATTCCCAGCCCACGCAATTGTGTATAAAATTAGGTTGGGAATTATTTGGTTACACATATAGCACATGATAGCCAGAAGATAAAAAGGGTGGAAAGGAAGGAACTGGGAGTACTTGCTTTTATTGGTTTTCTGGGGTAATCAAAATATAACAGAAAGTTATTGGAATGACTTCCTTAAGCAACCTAGTTCAGAACAAAAATGTACTTGTTTGGGGGATGTGACATTTAGAAAGTTTAACAGTAACACTTGACTTTGTTCACAAGACTTAGGTTGATATAAACCAAGTTTCTGGCAAGTTTTTAAAACAGATGCTTATGCAATATGTAAGGGAGAAGAGGCTTCCACTTCCTTTTGAGTTTGGAATATGAGTCTCTGAGAACTTGGGCAACATTGAATTTCCTGAGGAGTGGTGAATGCAGTCAACTTCAATCTCACGTGTTTTTGAGTCACGGTGGAGATGGTGGGTGCAGCTGCTGTGATTTTGAGTTCCGCATCTCTCTCTCTCTCTCTCTCTCTCTCTCTCTCTCCCTCTCTCTCTCTGTGTCACTCTCTCTGTCTGTCTCTCTCTCATCATGCACTCCCCTGCTCATCAGAATGGGAGGAGATGGTACTCCCACCTACAAACAAATTTACAGGAGACATGCTGCCACCCAAGGACTACCAACTCCAGAAACTAAGAAGCCGGTGTCTCAGCTTGGACCAGTGTCTTCTTGGCCATGCACCATCTCACTGCTACTGGGGTTTTAATCACAAACATACCTAGCAGGCAACCCTAACACTCAAACAGATTTTTACATTGGTCGTTTGTTCATTTACATGGCTTCAAGAATCCTCAGACTAAATGTTATAGGTCTACACTTGTCTTATCCATGTAATAACCTTAGTCCCTTCTATGACACTGCACATGGCTTAATGTATGCCTTTATAGGACTGCAGAGTACTCTACAGAAAGTGTTCCACAATCCATTTAGCTATATCCCCACCTTTGATGAGTATTTAGCCTATTTCCAATGTTTTTCCCTTATGTGTGAAGTCACACACACTAGCTCTTGGTAAATCTTTAAGTATTCCTCAATAGAAATCTCAAAGTGGAATTACTGGATCAAAGGTTATGTGAACTTTAAATTTTAATTAGTATTTAGTAAATATTACCGATGTGTTCCCCCAAATGATGACAATATGAGGATGATTACTACTTAATCCCTTGCTAACCCCATATATTAGTAACCAAGTTAATTTCCTCTAATCTGATGGGATAATGTCCACTTTGTAATTTTTATTTGTGTATCTACTGTTTTTCTGTAAAGATTAGGAAAGTTGTGTTTCATTAGAAAATTCTTCATTTTTAATCATTTTTTCCTATTTTTAGCACTGACCTGTTCATTTCTTTTGTATGAAATTGTTAGAAAATTTTATACAGTATAGGACATGACTCTACTAAAATATTATGGTTTTAATCTTTTTTTGGTATTGTACAAAAGACTTATTTTTTTTGCTGTAAAATGGTTTCTTATTTCTTCTCCCCTATCACGTGGATTTTATGCCATTTATTTGCTTTTAAATGGAAAAAATATGACTTCTGACCCCATGGCCTCATCATATTGTAGATTCTTGCATAACTTTGGTCCAGATATGTTTCTGATTTTGTACCACTGCCCCCTGGGGATCTCCTGTCTGCAGAACAGCTCCACCCAGGGCTCAAGCAGGCCAGGTTTTGACTGAAGCAAGCTCATTGGCTCCTTAGTTATTTGGGTGATTTATTAGGGAGTAGACTGCATCTCTTCCAAACTAGCCAGAGTTCACCTCTGAGATATTGCCCTCCTGTCAATCCCACCCTAGTAACTTTCTTAGGAAGACTTTTTCTTCAGCCTGCATATCCCTTCTCCCAGACCCTGTCTCACAGCAGAGGATCTGAGCCTGGGAGCTCCAGTGTCTCCCACCTTCCTGACTGCTTCAGGGGCTGGGGGTGGTTCAGAAAGTGTGGGTCCCTGCAGGGCATTGAAATCTTTTTGTGGGGAATCTTATAAAAAGTGGACTAGGGAAAGGTTGAATCAAGGAATATGGGGAGAGTTGGTCAAAGGATGAAAAATTTCAGTTTGCTAGGAGAAGTAATTTCAAAAGATCTGTTGTATAGCATGATGATAATACCAAGAATGCCTCGAACAAGAATGCATTGAACAAGAATGCACTTCCAGGAGAGACTTTAAATGGTCTCATTACAAAAAGTATGTAAGGACATGCATATGTAAATTAGCTCAATTAATCCATTACAAATGCATACCTATTTTAGAACATCATGTTGTGCATAATGTATGCAATTTTGTCAATTTAAATAAATTTTAAAAGAAAGAGCTGAGTTTAAAAAGTCCAATTTAGGGTACCAAAATCAGTTCCTGATATCACTGTAACTGATTTTGGAACCCTGGATATTGCATATATGTGTATTGGAACTAGGGAAGGGAGGGGGAATATCAAAATGGAGAGACAAAGGATAAAAGACAAACCAATGCAACAGCAATACTTACAAAACTATATGCTGCAAACCAACTGTACAACTCATGGTGGGAAAGGGAAATGGGGAGAGGGGAAAGCAGGGTTGGGGAGGAGGGGAGAGTGAGGGAGGAGGTAACAAGTTGGATAAGAAATGTTAGCACTGCCTTACGTATGATATTGTAACCCCTCTGTACATCACTTTGACAAATAAATAAATAAGTTTTAAAAGAAGGAAAAAAGAATTAAAAAGTCCAACCTAATCAACAGGCATAAAAATTTAAATATTACAAGAGGAAATTTTAAGCAGTTACAGTTATATTTGTAATTAGCTCAAGCCTTCACTCCACCTTAGCAAAGCTGCCACTTAATTTCCTTACCTCTTCTGGAAGCGAAGACTCCTCCCACAGTGTGCCCACCTGATTACAGGCCTGGATCCTGAAATAGGAGTTGAGTGTGGGATTGCTTCTCCTGTTTAATAGGGTCCTTTGTTCTCTTATATTCTTCCTTCCCTCCTTCTCTTACCCTCCTCTTTTCCCATCCCCCTTCCCTCCCTTCTCTCCCTCCCTCCTTTCATTTCCTTCCTTCCTTCCTTCCTTCCTTCCTTCCTTCCTTCCTTCCTTCCTTCCTTCCTTCCTTCCTTCCTTCTTTCCTTCCTTCCTTCCTCCCTTCCTTCCTGTAAAACATGGTAAAGGAGGCATGGTACCTATATCTATGGTCCAAGGAAGGAAGGATATGCCTCAGTTCAGACACTGAGTTTAGATTTTTAAGAAAACCTCAGCAATCCAACCTGGAGTGTGAATGTCATGAACTGTATGTCCCCACTATAGATTACAAACTGTAATCCATCCAGCACCTGGTTCTTAGTGATCAGAAGCAACTCTTCCTTCCCTGATTCTACTGGCTTTAGGAAGGGATTGCACCTAAGGGTTGAACCTAGTGACTTGGCTTTAAAAATATAGTGATTTTTCTTTTGTTAAAAAATTATAGATATTATTCCTGACCACTCCTGAAACATGGTGTATAACATAATATTTGACTAAGATCTTTTGAAAATTCAAGTTGGAAGGTGGTAGAAACAATAACTAGCTCAGATATCAGCTGTGTAAACATAGACTCACCCCATAATCACTGGGTCTTGTTACCTAGCTACAAAGTAGGAACAAATCCTTTTCACAGAGTCCATAAGTACTCAGTCAGATGGTGCTGTCATTTTGTGTGCCAGGTGTGTGGTCTGTCTTCTGTCATCTACACCTTATCTAGGAAGTCAGGCCTCGAAGGAAGAGGGATGTTTTCACCAACAGACACAGCAATAGTGTCGTGAACTGGAAGATGCCATCCATCCACTATGGGATCCTTCAACTCAACAAGCTAAAAAGGCATTTCTGTGCTGGGTGTGGTGAACAGTAAAGAGAAAATGGACTCTATTTCACAATCTCATGTTTGAACAGAGGAAATCCCTGAGGGAGGCTCTTTGTACTACTGTGCCCTGTGACCAGAATCATGTAAAAACTATAACTACACAACAATTGTATGTGCTAACCTGACTGAGCTACTGAGTGCCTAGATATCTGAGTAAAGATATCTAAGTATGTCTGTGAGGTTGTTTCTCGAAGATACCATCATTTAAATACATAGACTGAGCTCCACAATGTAGGTGGGCATCCTCCACTCTGTTCAAGTAAGAAAAAATAGAGAAAATCTAAATTAGCTCTCTACCTAATTGCTGTAAGTGTTTGATCCTCAAAGGTCCTGGCTTTCAGGCCTTCAGTTCTATACTGGAATCTCCACAATGAACTCTTTGAACTAAACTGTTTTTGGCCTTTGAACCATAGCACCCACCTAGCTCCTTAGCTTGAAAATTCATGGGGCTTCTCAGATGCCCAAATTGTGTGACCCAAATCCTTATAATAAATCTCATTATAGAATTCCATACTATCAACTCTCCTATTGGTTCTGTCACTTGAGAGAAGTCCATTATAGATAGTAACATACCCCATGTTTTGATACAATATTGAGCATAAGAAGGTGTTAAAATGATAATAGAGAAGAATATAATTTAGAATTGCTGTGGTTTGGATGTGTCCCCTCCAAAATTCAGATGAATGACCAAAATGATAGTATTAAGAAAGGGAACTTTCAAGGTAACTAAATCACAAGGGCTCCTCTTCTCATGAATGGAATTCAGGAATTATAAATGAAGTTTGACACATGTTAACTTGCTCTTTCACCTTCTGCCCTGTGAGGACATAACATTCCTCCCCTAAGGTGTATGTGTCATATCAACGATGCACCATCTTGAAAATAAAAAGCAGTCCTTAACAGATACTGAACTTGCTGGTACCATGTCCTTGGACTTTTAGCTTCCAGAGCGATGCAATATCAAATTTATGTTTCGTATAAGCTATGTGTTCTTGGGTACTTTGCTATAATGACACAGGTTGGCATTAAAATAAAAATACTCTGACTTGTATCCATAAATAATTCACTCAGTAATCACAAAATTCTAGGGAATATTCTTGTTAGATATCCTAGTAACATTGTGTGTGTGTATGTGTTAGCAACACGGGCAAAGCTGTGACCCACAGCAAATTGGAACCTTCTAATCTCTTAGAACAAGACAAGATGCAAGGCCTTGGCATCCATCTCCCTTTCACCTTCTCATCACCCTGGGAGGCCTCCATGATATGGCCTCTCCTCACTTCCTGAGTTCTGATGAGGCTCTTAGCCTCCAATCCTACCTTCTGAATGTAGACTGTCTCTCCTCGCAGTACAGCTGTGGCCTTATAAAGAACACAGCTTATATCCAGCCCTTTGTGTTGATGTCAACTTATTTGGGAGGTGGTGCCTTTGGGCTATTCTTCTTTTCTTTCTCTTGCTAAGTTCTCTCTCCAAACTACCTGACACTAAAACAGCCTCATTTTGTCTTGGCTAGTGGCATTTTCCATCTGTGACCTGCCTTGCCCTTGATGGTCTTGCTTTTTCCTGAATGCTTGGAAGATGGCTCTGAGGACATTTTCTGTTATGGAACTTGGCTTTGATCTCTGAACCCAGGGGCTCGGTTCTCTCTGTGCCAACATCAAAGACAGCTTCATTGGAGATGGCACAAGAGGAGCCAACTCAAATGAAGAACGGGACTCTGTTGACCCTTTGAGAGTCCTCTCAATCTACCTCAGCCACCTATGTTTTTCCTGCATGGAGGCCATCATCTGGGATCATTGTTAGCACCAACCTTGAAAAGCTTTGGAGCCACTTTTCAGTCACCTATGGTGACTACTACAGAGTGACACTCATCCTCCCTCCATCCAGTCTCTGTCACATGTTCTCTGCCTCAGGTCCCCTAAGAGGTGCTGATAAGTATGTGTAAGCCCTTGAAGCAAGGCTTACTGTTGGCTTCTAGGGGATATAATGGCTTCCATAGGTGGTTTACTTTTCTTAGTGAGGAGACTTTTCAAAACAACAACAAAAAACTCTTGCAATGTAAATGTCTGTCCTTGCAGAGCCGATGACAAACAAGGATGAGAGGAGCAGTGGTTTTCTTGAAATGAGAGCCCAGGGCACATCTCCAGTGGAGTGAGGAAGTGGTGGAAGAGGACAGGATCCAACACAGAGGCACTTATGGATAGCTATCTGCTGTGGGAAACTGCTGTACAATCCCTTCCAGGACTCTAGTAGATGTGGTAGAATATACTACCAAATTATCCCTGCTCCCTTTCAGGGCTGAGAACCTGGGATTATTGTTTATTGACCCAACAGGTGCCATCTGTCCTGTCCAATGGCAGCTTTGGGGAGTCACTTGCTTCCTGGCACCTGTAGCCTTGCCCAATGGGCAGAGAGAAAGCCATGTAGGGAGCCACCTGCCCTTGCCACAGGGCACTATCACCTGCCCGGAAGTGGGGAAGACTGTGGGGATGTGGAGAGAGCAGCTTCCACCTATAATCTGAAAGTGCTTGCTTCTTTTGGAGCCATCCCAATGCTACCCCAAGTAGACAGGAAAAGCCTGGAAAATTCTTAATGCCAGAGCTGCAGATGCTGGCTTTCAATGCATAGCACCCATTTCTCAGAATTTGGACTTGTCAAGAGCAGCTCGATTGCAGTTTCTCATTTCAAAGCACTAGTGTCCAGTTTCCTGTGAAGTGGTTAATTGAAAAAACATGTGTGGACATTTGTGTATAGCACAGAACCTCGAACTTCATCCACATGAGCCAGGGCCTCCTCCCCTCAGCCTTCTCTTTATGAAGTGTCCTGACTTCTATCTTCAGAGTGTTGGAGAATCTGCCTCTCATTATGAAGTATTACCAGGCATCACTTAAAATAAAACGGCTTGGATTTGATTTGTGGAAGGCACAGAGGGAGAGGCTTGCTCAATTGATTCCTTTTTAAGTGGAGCTTTTACATGCCTTGTTGGAACAGCTTTGCAGTGATCTTGGAGCTGAGCAAAGGAAAGGAAACATAAAACACTCACAATGTCCTGTACAGCTCTGCAGACTCTTTTGTAGCTCACTTGCCTTATGGAAAAGAGCAGTAATTCCTTCCATGTGTATCTATTTTATGGGTGCTTCAAGCACCATTGCTGCTTGATCCTTGTAACAGGCAAAGTGGGAAGCATTTCCATAGCTCATTGGAGGTGGAGTCTTTGGGAGGTGATTTAGGTTATGAGGATGGAGCCTTCCTGAGTGAGATGAGTGCTCTTTAAATAAGGTCCAAGAGCATCAAGCCTCCTCAATCTCATGAAGGCACAGTGAGAAGTAGCCATCTTGGGCTTTACCAGATACCAAATCTGCCAGTGCCTTGATTTTGAACTTTTATCTAGAACACCAAGCAATACATTTGTGTTGCTTATAACCACCCACTCTGTGGCGTTTAATTAGAGAAGTCTGAAAAAATCATGACAAAGACAAGTTATCTTACTCCCACTTCACAATGGGTGCAACTGGCTCAGGATGTGTAGGAGACCTGCCCATATGGCCTGCCTGGAGCACGACAATGCATACAACCATCTCACAACTGTTGCAAGGTAGTTGTCTGGCTTATGACCCACTTCAAGGTAATGTCTGAATGGTTGAACTGTTAATGTTGAACTGAATGGTTGAACTTTTTCCTTTCATTGCAGGAACACCACAGGCTGCAGTGTGTGGACAGAGCTGGTCAGGCTGCAGGGGATTCCACTTGGAACCTCATTAGATACACTGTGGGGTCATTTCCTAATTTTTGAGAATATCTTAGGAAAAATTTCTGGTTAAAGTCAGGCAAAAATGGACACAATTTTTTTTTTTTTTTTTTTTTGCCAGTCCTGGTGCTTGGACTCAGGGCCTGAGCACTATCCCTGGCTTCCTTTTGCTCAAGGCTAGCACTCTGCCACTTGAGCCACAGCGCCACTTCTGGCTGTTTCCCATATATGTGGTGCTGAGGAATCGAACCCAGGGCTTCAAGTAAACGAGGTAAGCGCTCTTGCCACTAGGCCATATTCCCAGCCCCATAATTTTTTTTTTTTTTTTGGCCAGTCCTGGGCCTTGACACAATTGTCTTGAAGAACAAAACTAACATTTATATTAGGCTTCAAATGCCCAAAAGAGACCTCACACAGAGACCTCACTGGCTTATTGAAGTAGCTGTGACATGTTGAAAAAGTGTGTGTGTGTGTGTGTGTGACACAACCAGGACTTGAATTCAGGGTGTTCAGCTCTACCAATTTAGCCACATATCCACTTCCAGTTTTGTTCTGGCTACTCGGAGATAAAAGGGTCATGAATTTGTCTACCCAGGGTGATTCCTACCTACTAGAATCCTCAGATTTTGGCCTCTTGAGAAGCTAGGATTCTAGATGTGAATCACTGGTGTCTGACTTTTGTTTTTGTTTTTCTTTTCTTTTTTTTTTAAACAAACATGCATCTTTCTCCAGGGCTGCATAATGCCTAACAGGTCTGAGGCTCAGAGCTGGAGTTTAATTTCAGTCACCTAACTACAAGGCCAGATAGTTGCTTAAATATTTTGCCTGTGCCCATCTGTGTCTTGGGCTGGCCTGGATGCCTGTTCATGTTTGTGGAGATGGGGCTGAAAGGATTTGTTCATCAGCCTCATATCTGTGTTCACTCTTGCTTCCTCATCTGCTCAGTCTCTCTCCTCTGTTGGGGTCAACTAGATTAGCCTTAACCTGGGCATGTCACATAGTTCACATCTCCTTCCATAGGTATGCGGCCACACCCTGACTGATTACCTTTATGCTGGGCTGACAAGAGAGTTGTTTCCAACACAGGTTATCATAACAAGAGATAGCACCTAGAGGTAGCTCTTAACTCTGCATAGTTTGGAAATAGAGTTAAACCAAGCACACTGAAGCCCAGCCTCATTTCTTGGGAGTTGTTTCATAGAGATACTGTTCCTCCTGAATTGGTCATATCCATGCTAGTAGATGTGGTAGAAATAATGAAAACCTTGGACATCAAAACTTTGAGAGAGCATGGTTTATTATTGTTAATTACAGAATCATGGTGTTTTGATATTCTTTCTAGAATTCATATTCGTGTGTGTGTGTGTGTGTGTGTGTGTGTGTGTGTGTGTGTGTGTGTGTGTGCGCAGGTCCTGAGGCTTGAACTCAGTGCCTAGGCACTATCCCTAAGCTTTTTTGCTCAAGGCTAGCATACTCTACCACTAGAACCACAACTCCACTTCTGGGTTTACCAGTAGTTAATTGTCTATAAGAGTCTCACAGAGGACTAAGAATGTGGCCTAGTGGTAGAGTGGAAACAGCAGAGCCTCCACAGTCCACAGGGTATGCCTTAGACCTTGGGGAAGCCTGTACATGTACTGTGTTCAATCCACCTTCCTGTGGACTCCACATGCTTACATTACACAA
Organism: Perognathus longimembris pacificus; assembly: GCF_023159225.1. Classification (NCBI taxonomy): domain Eukaryota; kingdom Metazoa; phylum Chordata; class Mammalia; order Rodentia; family Heteromyidae; genus Perognathus; species Perognathus longimembris. Next base: position 49,477,915 of record NC_063166.1, read on the forward strand.
AGGGCTTCCCAGGGCTGCTTAGTGATGGGTTCTGGATGATTTGTTGCAGCATTTAATACTAAGCCATTTGAGAAACAAACACCTCATTGTTTGCGTCTTAAGGTATCAAGATAGTTAGACCTCAGAAAGTCAAAGCAAAATGGCCTTTTGGAAACCCCTTGTACCCTCTGTAAATCCTGTCTCTGAGTAGAAAGAGCCTCTGTCCCCTATCCTTGAACAAGGGGGTAACTCAGCAGCCAGGCGGAACTTGTCAACACTCAAAGTCTGCTTAGAAAAAAACACCAAGGACATCCAGAAATAACTGAAACCATAGGGAGATGCCGGCTTTTCAGAATTGCCTATATTGTAAAACCCCAATGGCTTTCTCCTGCATATCCTCCCATTCCTGAACCCATTCTTTACATCCTGTGACGATTCAGGCTGCAGGAAGTGTGTGGGATCAGAACACACTAGACTCAGACTAGCATCAGACTGAAGTTCAGTGATCATAGAGAGGAGTCTTGTGCTCTGACCCACCCAGAACACACCATGTGTGGGTATGTGCCACACTTTATGGCACCTGCCTCTTGACTTGAGGGTCATTTCTCACTCTCGGTTTTCTGAAATCCTAGTGTGGGATATCTCAAAACAGTCCCATACTGATTGTTGGTTCAGTGAACAAAATTTTTTATTTCAACCACTAGTATACCTGGCTGACAAATTCTAGGCAAGGCCATTTCTTGTTTGCATTGAGCTTCAGCCCAGAAAGGTCCCACTAAGAATTCATGAGCAACAGACTTTGTTCCTATCCTTGTAGCCCTAGGAGCATAGTGGAATACCAGGTATCTTCCATGATGGATTGAAAGCTCACATGATTGTTGCTTACACCAACGAAATCTATAATATCTGTCATTTGTATGTTTATCTATCTATCATCCATCCATCCATTATCTATCTACCTGCTCTAGAAGTACAGACAGAATAGAAAAGATAAAATATAGGAGGTAATGAACAAGAAAGGGGATTGCTATTTAATTCTAAGATTTTCTGTTTCTAGAAATACCTGCCAAATAACATCTTTTATAACCAAATTGGAACATAAGGAAGCCTTTTGACCTATCTCAGTTATCATGCTCACCATGCCAAGCCACAGTAAGACAATTCTTAGCTTTCCAATTTTGGATGCTGCCAGAAATGCTATTTGGATTAATTTTTTATTTGGGAGTTGCCTAAAACTGGCTAGATTCTCAAATACCTCAGGAAAAACATCATAACATTGCCATACAAATCGATATCTCTCAAATTAGGTTCCAATAGGCCATTTAGAGAAGACAAAAAGAATTTTTTTGAGGATTACTCTCCAAATATGTTTAAATCCAAACAGTTCAACTTCTCTTTCTTCTATATTCAATGTCAATCAAACTAAACTACAGTTCTGCAATTGCATTCCACTGTGCTTGAATCCTGTGTTACATACAAAATTCAATTAGCATTTATTTGTGGAAATTCAAACATCACAAATAGATTAAACAACAGAATATTTGAAATGACGCTTATTTTGCAAAAAGCAACAGAAATTTAATATTTAAATGAATTTAATTGAATTTAAATGAATTTATTGCCCAGAACTAGCTAGCATTTTTAATCTTTTATTGTAACAGAATATATTCTAGTGCAAACAGAAATAATCCTTACCATAGTTTGACAGTTACATGTATGAAATGTCTAAAAGTAAATTACCATATGTTTATAATAGATGGGTAAAACTGCTCAAAATATGGGGGGGGTGGAATAGACCTAGGTGACACTGCTCAAAAAGAAGTGTACTCATTACCAGATTTATGTAACTGTAACCCGTCTGTACATCATCTTTACAATAACAATTTTAAAAAAACAGACCTACCTATGAGGCCCTGAATCTGTCTGGCTCTGATACTATTATCTGAATTATAAGGTATTTTAAATTCTTGTCAATCAGTTCAAAGCAGCAGTGATATCATGCTTTCAGAAAATGTGGAATTAGGACAGTGCATTAGAATAACTCCCCAGACAAACTCTGCTTTTGTTCAGGTATCTATCTACTTCTTGTTCAAGTGACTCAGAGGCAAGGCCTTCCTCCATACGAGGTGGTAGGGGGAAATGGCTTGTCCAGGCCATTGAAGGCAGACCAGGTATTCAAGACAACCAGTTAGAGATGGACATTGACTAGTTCTGTCCAACATATCTTCAAGAGGTGATTGGAAAGGCTTCTAGAAAAGCCCTCATTCTTTAGGGTTCACACAAAGGCTTGGATACTAGATACTAAGTTACTGGACACTGAATATTAATATCTGACATTTACTTCAGAACTCCTGGGGCCATTAGATGCTACAGAAAGGTGCAGTCTGGGAACAACCCAGCCCATAGAGAATAGCAGAACTAAGTGAGAAGAACAGGAACGCTGGAAGGTATGGTGGCCTACTGCTTAACCAGCTGTCTCCTGCTGTATCATGAACACCTATTGTCATGGGTAATAAATCATGTGTCTATGAGACAAACACAATTTAAAACTGAGATTGCATGGAAACCATATTTCATTTGCCTCATTTCACACATTTAAAAAGTAAGTCCTATGTTTAATCATTTTTGAAAGATCTTCTGTGTTATTAATAATCACCTCTAACCTATGAGTTTTTCTAAGTTCAAAGTTATTCATGTTTTTTCTAACATGGATTGCATTCTTCACTGGCTATGCAACATGGACCATGCTCTTTCCAATTTATCTCATGTTTCCCTAGTGTCTTGGTATTTGTCCCTACATTTGCCTGGATGGTCTGGGGTAATTGAAACTGAGTGTGCTACAAGCTCTGTTTAAATTTGTGACATAACCATGCTATTACTCAACCAAAAAGAATTCCCTGGTTTTGACCTGGAGGCTAGATTATTCTTGAAATTGGACACATGTCCCATGACATTCTTTTTGCTCACTCTATCACTTCTCTTCATTTCCAGAGAGCGTGAACGATGGCTCTCATTTAGTTCCAGATGCTTCCCCGTGACTGGCTTCTAGCATAGCAAGTCAGTGATTTCAAGTCAGTGCCGGGTTACCACCCTTCAGGGGCACGGAAAAAGCTGGCCAGTCCTCCTGCATGGCTTGTGACTGTCACTGTTAACAAACCTTTGGTCTCCTTGTAAAACTGCATGCTCCACATTTTGTCTAGCTTAATTTTGCTGACAACTTCCTAGTGAGGATGCCTTCGTGTTAGGGATCACATTTCCTGAAGTGGACAGGTTGGGATGGGCAGGCTCTGGCTCACTCTCGGCCCCCACTTGCTTTTGCTTCTTTCAAAGGGGAAAAAGAAACCTTCCTCATTGTCCACAAACAAGGCTCCAGTACCTATTTTTTTTTTAAATCCTTCATCTGGGAAGGCCACAGCTTTAATAAGTCACTTGAATATTTATCAATGGTGTGAAATGATCATTAATGAATTAGTATTAGGCAGGACAAAAGTAGCTTCTAGGTGAGCATGAAGCCAGAACAGCAATGGCTAACCTTCAAGAACATGGTGCCTATTGTACCCTTAATTAAAGATTTTTCTGAGCCAATCAGGGTAATAGACTCACTCTGTTTGCCACAATGATTGAGCTCTTTTGTCCCTGTCAATTGGCCAATGCTGTTCCCTAAAAAAAAGGGTGTGTGTACTTAAGTCTGATTCTAGAAACTACTGTTACTGAGGAGATATGGAGAAGAAGAAAGAGAAACAATGGGGAGATAGTGGAGTGTAGATTGACCTGGTAAAAGTGGACAAATACACAGTTATTCTCTAGAAATTTTACCATTCAATCATTTCATGCAGAACCTTTAGGAAGGTATGCTTTCACTTTGGCTTTTGAGTTATGTCATTTGAGGAAAGCGACTGCATTTATGTTTAGATATGACCATTATAGATCCTGGATTTTCCAGAATGGCCTTAATTCTCTCTTATTAGTCCCCCAATGTATTTATCAGCCTTATTTTTATTTATTTTTTATTTTTGCCAGTCCTGCGCCTTAAACTCAGGGCCACAGCACCACTTCTGGCCATTTTCTATATATGTGGTGCTGAGGAATTGAAACCAGGGCTTCATGTATATGAGGCAACCACTCTTGCCACTAGGCCATGTTCCAAGCCCTTATCAGCCATATTATTGCTTATAAAATGATAAGCTATACCAGTTGGCATAAAATGCCAAGCAAATCAATTTGAATATCTCACAAAGCCTCACACCTATAAAGCCCTGAGAAATCAGAGGCCTGTGTGGTTGGTCACATTTAATAGCTTCATCAACACTGGGCATGGTGATGTATGTTAGTAATTAGTTACTTTGGAGGTGGAGACAGACTGATTTTCATTTATAATCAACGTGGTCAAAGTTTGACTCCATCTCAACAAAACAAAACAAATCAGCTGGGCATGGTAGGTGGCTCATGCCTACAATCCCAGCTACACAAGAGGCTGAGACATGAGGATCATGGCACACAGCCAGACTGGGCAGAAAAACCCCTGAGCCTGTTATGTCCAAAAATGACTACAAAAGCCAGAAGGTGAGCTGTGACTCAAATGGTAGAGCCCTAGACTTGAGCAAAAAGAAGCTCCGGGACAGTCCCCAGGCCCCGAGTTCAAGCCCCAAGACTGGCATAAAAGTAAATAAAATAAAAATAAAATTTAAAACTATTTAAAAAAAACAAACTAAAGGGCCAAAGAAGTACAAAGGCCTGGGTTCACTTCCTAGTACTGTAAAATATCATTAATTAAATAAATTAAAACCCCAAATCCAAAAAGCAAGCAAAAAACTCTTGAAGCAATGACATAGTCTGTTATGTCAGTTTCCTTCATGTGTGGCCAAAGTGGTTCTGACCTTCACACTCACACACCTCATTGCCAAAAGTGGGTAATGCCCTCCCCCAAACTTGGTCCAAACTTGCTGCATGTCAGTTCTTAAACCAGTACTTACAGGGGAATTATCATGCTGTGTTGAGGGGTGGAATAGTTGTCCCCCCTGTAGACAATGGCCCATCAGCTCCACTCCCAACACTGCTCTCCAATAGAGGAGGGTGTGGTAATGCTGAAGACCAGACAATCAGTGTCTTCTCCAACGAAAGCATCCAAATTAATGTCCTACTAGACCCTGCCCTATGGAAGAGTGTAATGTAAATGCAATATATGCTTTCCAGGTGTTTGAGGTAGCACTCACTTTTCTTAGTGCATTTTCTACAGATAATAGTCTTTATTATTGCTCTGTTTAGGGAGTTTTACAAAGGGGTTACAACTCCCTAAGTCAGGTCATGGGTACAAAGCTTCTTGGGCGATGTCTTACCTTGGAGCTCATATGTGCCAGAAGGGTCAGTGGTGTTCACAGCCATGGGTTCTCACATACATGGGGCCCCAGGCCTCTGCTCCAGCCTTTGACTGTTCCCAGGCTCAGAACTTTCCAGAATTTCTCAGCTTAAAACTTACAAGTACATTCCTCATGCATTAAGACATGAGGATAATAAGGAAATGTGAGACCAGAAGCTAACAAACTGGGATTGGATTAATCCACGAAGAACAATGGAAAACCATAAACGCGTAAGAGCATGAAGAAAACCAGTTGGAGAGTGAGTGGGAAACATGCTTTACTCAAATAATTCTGGGGTGCTGGTCTGCCTTCTCCTTGTCCTCTCAAGGCATGATGACTTGTGTGTTTGGCTGAGGCTCCAGTACCTAGTGTCTGCCACTGTACCAGTATGCCAGTCACAATACAGCCATCCTAGCAAAAATACATTTGTCATTTGACAAAAACACATTTGACATTTGTCTTTTACTGAAACTGTCTACATAGACAGTGACTTAGACCACCATGTATGCAGCATCCCAGAGCTGGCTGGTAGACCATCATCATCTAAGTTTTATTTAAAGAAATGCAAGTAACCTTCTCAGAGGCAGAGATGTGGCTAGTCTCAGCATCTCTCTTCAAAAGGATATCCAGGTAAAAAGACAAACCATTCCAAAAGCAATACTTACAAAACCATGTGGTGTAAATAAATGTACAACTCTTGAGGGGGAGAGGGGAAGGGGGAGGGGGAGGCAGGGGAAAAATGAGGGAGGAGGTAATAAGTTGGACAAGAAATGTACTCACTGCCTTACACATGAAACTGTAACCCCTCTATACTTCACTTTGACAATATAGCAGGGGGGGTGGGGGGGAAGGATGTCCAGGGAGGGCTATGATGGAAGCCAGAGCTGCACATGGTCTCAGGGTTGCAGCCCGCCTGCATGGCAGCCATTGGAAAGCTGTGTGTGTGTGTGTGTGTGTGTGTGTGTGTGTGTGTGTGTGTGTGTGTGTGTATGTACATACTTGTTTTGCTTCCAAAATAAAGTCTATTTCCAGTTTCTAAAGTAATGTATGGTCATTGCAAGAAGCATGGAAAATACAAAAAAAAAAGAGAGAAAAACAATTTAAATCCATTGAAAAGGAAAAGTTCTAACACAATCTTGATGAATTTGTCTTTCATTTATGTTTTCCTAATTTTCTTTTCTTTCCATACCAGCCTCTTCGTACATTGTATGGAGAGACACATTTTTTAAAATTTTTTATTTTTAATTTTTTACTGTAAAGTTTATACACAGAGTGGTTGCAGTTATGTAAGTCAAGTATTGAGTACATTTTTTCTTTATATATGTATTTTAATTATCAAACTGAATTACAGAGAGGTTACAGTTTCATACATTAGGCATTGGATACATTTCTTGTACTGTTTGTTACCTCATCCCTCATTCCCCCCTCCCCCCTCCCCTTCTCCCTTCCTCCCCCACCATGAGTTGTTCAGTTCATTTACACCAAACAGTTTTGCAAGTATTGCTGTTGTAGTTGTTTATCTTTTTTTTACCTTGTTGGAGAGACACATTTTGATATGGCTTTTGTGTCTGGTTTTCTGTCAGCCTGTAGTTTGCAAAGTACAAAGCTTTTACCAGCACTTTCTCATGGTGTGACCTATTCATAATGGTCTCTGCACCCTGTACCATGACATTTAGGGATTTGATACTGTCTTCTATTTTATAAATATCACCTCTTCCATGCTATAATTGTTACATCTCAGATACTTTATTTTTAGGACAATTTTCTGAAACATGGAATTAATGAGGTGAAAATTATGATTTAAAGGCAGCTATTTATGTTCAGGATACTGGGCCTCAGGGAAAAAAATGTCCTTTAGAGGTAAGCCCTAAGCTGGAAAGCCATTAGACCAGATGTTTTCCAATGATGAGGCTTTTGATCAAAGTCACCAAAGTTCTTGAAATGAACACTTTCATTTTATATAAAACTTCGAAATGATTGCAACTTATAAATTATTATTAGAGTGGTCTTACTTCATTTTGAAGGATGGAGTAAAGTGCTTTTCTGAGCCTGGTGATTTCTTTCAGATTGTTGAGAGGACCTATGCCATGTTTCTCCTATATACCCTGGCTCTAGTATTTCACACCCACTCCTGCATGCATGTGCACACACACACACATACACACACACACAATCATATCATGTAAACATACTGACGCACATGCTGGCACAACTCCATGCTCATATTTTCTAGGACTGACAGATAAAATACAGTCTTAGGAATGCCAGTGCCATTGGATATCAGGTAATGACTGCATTACCTGAAATATCACTATTACTGCTAACTTATCAATGTCTTATGTTCCATGCAGTACTTGTAACATTGTCATGCAATTTAGCAAGTACATTTAGATTTAAATATTATTTGTTGATCATTAGAAATTCAAATTTAAGTGTATGTCCTATGTCTTCATTTACCAATAACCAGTAACTTCAACATTTAAACATCCTACATACACTATCATATGTTAACATGGATTCTTTTTTTTTCTTTTTGCTGGTCCCAAGACTTGAACTCAGGGCCCAGGTGCTGTCCCTGAGCCTCTTTTTGTTCAAGGCTAGTGTCTGAACACTTGAGTCATGGTGCCACTTCCAGATTTTTCTGAGTAGTTTATTGGAGATAAAAGTCTCATGGACTTTCCTGCCTAGGCTGGTTTTGAATGGTGATCTTTAGATCTCAGCCTCCCGAGTAGCTAAGATTACAGGCATGAGCCACCAATGCCTGGCTCCACATGAACTTGTAATCACACAGACACACATCTTTTCTTTTGTGATGTACATTTTTTATTTGTCATTATAAGAAAAGTCAGTATCAGAAGCCCTCAACTAAAAAGAAGATTATAGGGAAATAATACATTTTTATATGTGTTTCAGCTTTATCACTCAAGATTGATAGTCTACTGTTTGAGCCAGAGTTCTACTTCTGGCTTTTTAGTGATTAATTAGATTAAAGTATCATGGACTTTCCTGGCCAGGATGATTTTAAACTGCAATCTCAGACTCCTAAGTAGCTACAATTACAGCTGGGAGCTACTGGTGCTTGGATCATGCTTTTTTAAAGTTACAGAAAATACAAATTTCATGTCACACCAGTGATCATATATAAAACATGATGTTCGTTCTTTCCTTCTTTAAAGAGAGAATCTACCTTCAAGCTCTTCTACTCAGAAGGAGCCATGGTATTTAAGGGTCTTCATCCATCTTAAAATAATTTTCTCAAGCATTAAGGCATGATTTGTGCTGTTTTTGAGGATTAGAAATAGATGCCATAGGACTGGAAAAATAGCTCTGGGATAGAGCACCTGCATAGCAAGTACAAGGCCCTGAGTGCAAACCTTAGTACTACTAAAAAAGATATTTAAAAAAGAAAGAAAGAGATCCTATTGTGTCTAAATACTTAAGCTATGTTTTAAGTTCTGGCAACACTCCAAATTTCACAAAAGAGGCCAGACCAGACCTACTTCAGATAGCCCAGGGCTACAAGGGCCAGCCCTGGCCAGGCAGCCTCAGATCTCCCTGTAAACACTTCCCTTTGCACTTCCTAAGATCTGGGTGTGTTTATTTTACAGAAAGGGGTCTCAGCCCATCTGGGATTTGTTTGGAAGGAATCGCCTCTTTGCTTTCTTTATAAAAATAACTCCATGCCTTTATGTAACTGGGCTGACCATCAGTTCAGGGGCAGGCCTCACCTTTTCCTGGGTGTGTTTCTGGAAAGCAGAGCCTGCTGTTTAACTGTTCATGTGCAGTGTACCCAGCTTTGAGTTCCTTTAGAATACAGCCCACAGCTCTGGCTGCTCACTCTTCCTTGGGGTCGCTGGCTTGTGGAGCAAGTAGGCACGCTTGGTTTCTCTTTGAGGAATTAGTGAAGGAGAAAATGAATTGCTAGCCGACCGGTTGACAGCTCCTTTTGATGAAGCTTTGAACTTTTATCATGGAAAAACAGAATGTATGCATATATGTATATGTATATTTACATACATACATGTATAGAACACACACACACACACACACACACACACACACACACACTGCCAATCTCGGGTCTTAGGTCTTGAACTCAGGGCCTGGATGCTGTCTCTGAGCTTTTTCTTGCTCAAGGTTAGCATGCTACTGCTTCACTTCTGGCTTTTTTTTTTTTTAACTAAAGATAAGAGTCTCAAGGGCTTTCTGCTAGTTTTGAACCTTGCTCCTCAGATCTCAGCCTCCCGAGTAGCTAGGATTACAAGCATGAGCCACTGGTGCCTAGAAAAAGTGTTCTTATAGTTCAAATACATGGATCCACAATAACCAGGGCATAATTCCAAGAAGGGCTTGTTTAAGCTCTGTATAAGCTACAGGGTGTGGCAGTGAAGTGGTAAATTGGCCAAGAAACAAAGGAATTTGTAAGAGCTTACTTAGATGAAAAGAAGGAAAGGAAACATAAGCAACCACAGCCTATGAGAGCTGGAGGAAATTAGGGAAGTAGGGACTGCAGGATGCTTGTGAAGAGCCAGTGCACTTTTGGGGATTGCTGAGTGGTTTAAGGTAGTTTTTCTTAAGACTTTAAAGCCATGCCAGGGTGAAATAAATCCCCTTCCTTGGAGTACATCCCCCTTTTATTGCCAAGGGGCGGGGGAGTCAATTCCCTTCCTTGGAGCACATCAACTGGCAGAAATGAAGCATCTGCAAAGTTGGTATTCATGACCAGCTGTCATTCAGCCTAGGGCATTTACTTCACTCTAGGAAGCCTGCAGAACTTTCCGTTGGCCCTATGAAGACCTTGATGAGATTGGGAAGTGTTAAGAAAATGTGATCCACGTTGCTCATGATTTGAAACAGAGATGGCCCAGGCCACAAGGGAAACAGAAAAGTGAGGTCAGGGCCTGGCGCCTTGGTCCCCACGCACAGTCACATGTTTCCAGTGGGCACTTCTTGGACTTTTGATGCCAGAATAGTTTAGTTCCATGAATGCATGCCAATATCTAATAATTTCCTGAGATCTACTTCTAAGTATAAATGTGGTTTCTTTGATCCCCAAGAGACCTCCTAACATGTGCCTGCTTCCTTGGAGGAAAAAAGTATTGTCATGAGGTCATATACTTCATTTCTGAGAAAAGACAATTGTTTTATCTTAGGAGGAAGGATGTTGGGGGGAGCAGAGAACAATTTGGTTTTCATGTTTAATTGCAGATGCATTACAATATATATGTACAGAGCAACATGTACTCATCTATGAACAGATCTCAGCAAACTGTCACCTGCAGCTTTGTTAAGACAGAAGAGGGAGATGAGTTTTCAAGGGGTATGTCCTAACTTCCCACTCCTTGAATGTTTTGTTGTACTTAGAGATTTGCTTCCAGGAGCAAAAGAAAAGTCTAGTTTTAGAATTATAGTTAAAGGTTAGCACCATGCAATGGGTTGAATGTGCTCCCCCCTCCCAACCTCATGTGTCTGAAACTTAATCCTCAGAGATTCATATGCCAGTGGTGTTTGGTGGTAGTGACCTTTGGGAGGTAGTAAGGATTAGATGAGCATCACAAGGGTAGGTGTCCTATGATGGCATCAGTGGATTTATAAGAAGAGCAAAAGAAAGCAGAAGTGAAGATATAAACCTGTAATCCAGAACTCAGGAGGCTAAGGCAGGTGGAGCTTGAGTTTGAGACCATCCTTGGCTTTAATGAGCATCTTTTTCTTTTTTATTTATTTATTTATTTTTTTTTTTGGCCAGTCCTGGGCCTTGGACTCAGGGCCTGAGCACTGTCCCTGGCTTCTTCCCGCTCAAGGCTAGCACTCTGCCACTTGAGCCACAGCGCCGCTTCTGGCCGTTTTCTGTATATGTGGTGCTGGGGAATCGAACCTAGGGCCTCGTGTATCTGAGGCAGGCACTCTTGCCACTAGGCTATATCCCCAGCCCCCAATGAGCATCTTTTTCAAAAATCAAAAGGAAGGGAATAGGAAATGAAAGAATGGGAAGCGGAAGTGAAGGAAAAAGAAGATGAGAAGAAGGTAGAAGAATAAGGAGGAGGAGGAGGAAAGAAGAAGAAGAAGAAGAAGAAGAAGAAGAAGAAGAAGAAGAAGAAGAAGAAGAAGAAGAAGAAGAAGAAGAAGAAGAAGAAGAAAAGAGAGAAGGAGGGAAGGAAGAAAAGGAGGGAGGGAGGGAGAGAGGGAGGGAAGAAGAAAGGAAAGGAAGGGTAAAGGAGAGAAGGAGGAAGATGAGTGGGAGGAGAATAGGAGGAGGAGGAGAAGTAGGAGGAGTGCCCTGAGGTCTGAGCTGGCATACTCTTTGTTACCATGTTATGCCTCTTGCTATGTTATGATGCAACAGAAGGTTATCACTAGTGCCAGAGGATGCTGGTGTTACACTCTTGTATTTCTCTGTCTCCTTATCCAAAAGCCAAGTAAACCTTTTGTTATACTCAATCTGTCTCAAGGATTGTGTTACCATAGTAACAGAAATGTCAGCAGTGAGAAGTCACATTGAGGCACATACCCTTGGTAGGATGTGAAGAACATGGTACTTCCCCTCTGTGGTCATCTCCCTCCTAGGTCTCCAGCCCATCCATGAGAAAAACATCTGACAGACCCAAGCTGGGCAGATTTTACAAAATGCCTGGCCAACACTCAAGAAAATAAAGTCATCAAAACAAGGGAACCCTAAGAACTGCCATAGAGCAGAGGAGGTAAAAGACATGATGAAGGGAAATCATTTAGTATTCTGTGCAGGATCCTGGAAATGAAGAAAAAAGGGCATAAGGGGAAAACTAGTGATGTCCCAATGAAGTATGGATTAGGTCATAGTGAGGCACTGATGTTGCTTCCTTAGTTGTGACTGATATCGCCAGTAATATAAGTTGACAACAATTGAAGAAACTGGGTTGACAAATTGAGGAATTTTCTGTACTATTTAAAAAAATCTGATGTTATTCTAAAACAAAAAAGTTATTTCAAAATAATATAAAAGAAGGGAGGTCTGGTGAAAAAAGTATATGATGTTACAAGACAGTTTTTAAGAATTTGGTTTAGAATTCAAAATTCTTGAGTTCTTTCTAGGTTTTAGTAGGCAAGAATATTTCTAGGGAAACTCATGATAAACTGGTGAAATTTTTCACCACAAGAGCAATCAATAGAAATATCTAATACCCAAATAATCTGAACTCAAGCCTCATGACTATTTGCTCTATGAATACTAATATACAAAGATCACTTTTAGCATTTGGTAGAAGGGGCTTTGGGAGTATGCAGAATGAGTCTCAAACACTCAGTGTGAGCCATATGCTTGTGTCTTATGCCTATAATCTCAGCTATTTGGGAGGCTGAGATTAGAAGGGCATTAGTACCAAGGTAACTTGGATAGGAAAAGATGGGGAGCAAGGAGACAAACTGGGACAGAGAGAAAGACAGTAAGTAGCAAGTGATGGACAGAAAGTTGTCTGGTAGATGTATTAGAAGTCCACAAGGAAATATATTTTGAGTTCCTCACACAATGTGCATATAAACTTTTGTAACCAAACCCTTTCTTTGTGTGCTGTTTCTGAATTCCAAAGTTTAAAATTCAATGGGGTAAGTCATAGAAGGTAACAGGCAGAAGCCGGTAGGATCTGGAAAGTAGATTAGATAATAAAGGAGTGGTGATGATAGCCTGGGATATTAAATGTGCCCAAAGTAAGCTTTCTTGAATGCCAAGGCTGAGAGTGCTGGATCCAGGCCATTCCTTGACAAGGAGCTGCACATTCAAGTGCATGTGCTTCCTTTCAGGCCCACAAGGCCAGTGCCAAGTGCTTCCTTCACCATGTGGTTTCCTGATGAGCCTCAGCCATAGTTCTTTCATGGCTTTGTCAGCAGAAGAGCAGCCTCAGGCTTTTCCACAAGCTGGGCAAAGGTCAAATAGGCCTTTGCATTAGCAGACATACAAAACTTATGGTGGTGCTTCTTGCAGATTTCTACTTTACTTTGCTGGTGCTGCTTTGCCATTCATTTCCCTCTCAAATGTTTCAAACATAAGGTCTCCCTCAGTTTTGCATCGTTATCAGAAATACCTGGGATAATCAATTCATGAAGAGAAAAGGTTTGTTTTAAGCTCACAACTTTGGAGCAATGGACCCATTGCTTTGTTGTTGTTGGTGGTGGTAGTGGTGGTGGTGGTGGTGGTCATAGGGCTTGAAATTAGGGTCTGAGTGTTGTTCCTTAGTCTTTCTGCTCAAGGCTAGACCTCTAAGACTTTGAACCACAGCTCCACTTCCATTTGTAGATGGGTACTTGGAGATAAGAGTCTCATGGCCTTCCTTGTTCAGGCAGGCTTTGAACCACACTCTTCAGATCTCACACTCCTGAGTACCTAGGATTACAGAGGCAAGCCACCAGTGCCATGGGACTCATTACTTCTAGGTGTGCAATTGAGCAGATTTAAGAGTATGATAAGAGTGTGTGATAGAGCAAAGTCCTTTACTTCATGGTCAGGGAGCAAAAAAGAGAAAGGAAGGGGCTAGAGTCCCACTATTTCCTTCTAGAGATTATCCCCAATGACCCGAACACCTCTGTTAGGCACTGTCTCAAAGATTCCACCTTCTCCAGGTCTCAGCTTTCTGGGTAGCTATGATTGTAAGTATGAGTCTGCCAGTGCTTGACTTGGTCCTAGGCTGAGCATTGGTGCCCACCATACCTTATGCTGTTTGGGCTTCAGTTGAAAGATTACAACTCCTCACTTCAAGACTTTCAATCAAAAGCCTATTCTGGAAAGACTTCCTCAAATAAAATCAATACTGGGACAGCAGATCTTTCTCCTTCAGCCCTGATCTCTTTCAGCTCCTACACCAAAACATGTGATAACTTTGCATGGAACAGTAAGTGCCACTAAGCCTGACAGCCAGTTTCATAGCAGATGTGAAAAGCAGACTTGTAAAAATTATATTTTATGGAGTATTTGTTCTCCCATTTAGACTATTCTTATGATCATTTCCTGTGACTGTAGATAGGACTATTTTGTAAATGTAATGTCATTTTGAAAAAATGCTAAACAGTGCAATAAAGCAATTTACATGAAAAAACAGTCTTCTTACTGAGAATGTCTTTTGCTTAAAAACTATGACTGCAAAACAATGTTCTTATTTTCTTTTGTTATTGTTGTGCTGAGAATCAAACTCAGTGCCTCCCACAAGCTAGGCAAGACTTCTACCACAAAGCTGCATTCCTGTACTTCAAAGTATCATTCTTTGTGATTACAAAATGCAAGTTAAAGGTAGGTGTCAGTGTCCCATGCTTGTAGCCCTAGTTACACAAAAGGTTGAGATCTGAGGTTTGTAGTTCAAAGCTAGCCCAGGCAGAAAAGTCCATGGGACACTTGTCTACAATCAAGCACGGAAAGCCAGAAGTAGAGCTGTGATTCAAGCTGTAGAGCACTAGCCTTGATCACAAAGGCTCAGCCACAGTGCCCAGGCCCAGAGTACAAGCTTCAGGACTGCAAAACAAAACAAAATGATAGAGGTGTTATAGAGGCTGGACTTTTCTCTTTGTCTTAAATTCTCTTTGAATTAAGTGTAGGACAGAGAGATTCCAGGAACATGTTTATATGTGAGCACATGGATTTCCTTAGCACTCTTTCCTGTGTGGGGATCTGACTTGGGAAGCCATCTGGACCTCTGGGGAGACTGACAGGGGCAATGGCATGCATTCCAGAAGCAAGCCTGGGCTCCTTGATTTCAATGGTGGAGTTTTGGTGTGCACAACCAGGTGATGCTCTTTCTGTCTATTCTTCTTTTCTTTTCTTTTCTTTCCTTTTCTTTCTCTCTCTTTCTTCCTTCCTTCCTTCCTTCCTTCCTTCCTTCCTTCCTTCCTTCCTTCCTTCTTTCCTCCCTTCCTTCTTTCCTTCTGAAAAAAAGTGGTCCCTAAATTTAAAAGCATTCTTGTCATTCTCTGAGGCTGGCAGTTTTCGATCCAGTTATGGTAGGGCAATGAAGTAGAAGTTCTCACTTCATAGGAGGAGGAAAGAAAGAAAGACACATGCCTGATTTCTAAAGGAGTTCCAGAGATAGGATAAGAGGAGGAGGGAGGGAAAGAGAGAGAGAGCAGGGGGAGAGAAAGAGAAAGAGAGAGAGAGAGAAAGAGAGAGAGAGACTCAGACAGAAAGACAGAGGAGAGACAGAAAGAAAGTGACAAGACAGAGTAAAGAAGAGAAGAAAGAATGTGGTACATATACACAATGGAATATTATGCCTCTATCAGAAAGAATGACATTGCCCCATTTGTAAGGAAATGGAAGGACTTGGAAAAAATTATACTAAGTGAAGTGAGCCAGACCCAAAGAAACATGGACTCTATGGTCTCCCTTCTTGGGAATAATTAGTACAGGTTTAGGCAAGTCACAGCAGTGGATCACAAGAGCCCAATAGCCATACCCTTATGAACACATAAGATGATGCTAAGTGAAATGAACTCCATGTTATGGAAACGATTGTTATATCACAGTTGTAACTACTTTCAACGTCCCATGTGTATCTGTAGCTTCTATTATTGATGATGTTCTTGTATCACCTTCCTGTGGTTGTACCTACACTATCTCTGTAATCTTATCTGAGTATATTGGAAACCATGTATACTGGTATTAGAAGTAGGAAATTGAAAGGGAATACCAAAATTGAGAGACACAGGGTAAAAAAAGAAAAACAACTACAAAAGCAATACTTGCAAAACTGTTTGGTGTAAGTGAACTGAACACCTCATGGGGGGAAAGGGAAAGGGGGAGGAGGGGGGGTATGAAGGACGAGGTAACAAACAGTACAAGTAATGTATCCAATGCCTAACATATGAAACTGTAACCTCTCTGTACATCAGTTTGATGATAAAAAATTGCAAAAAAAAAAAAGAAAGAAATATTCAGAGGAAAAAAAAAGAAGAGAAGAAAGGAAAGAGGTGTGTGTGGGTAGACAGTAAAAGAGACAAAGAGGGACAGAGTGAAAGCCAATATAAAGCAAATGATGGACAGAAAAATCAGCTAAGAGGTGTGTCAAAGGCCCACACAGGACACCTGTATCAGGTCTGATCAATCTTCCTGCTGTACCCACACCTACCTTTGGGAAGGAAGAGGAAAGGGAGAGGGGGAAATCCATGGTTAAGATTAACCTTGCCATATGGCATTTCTCAAAGTATCACTGTTATATAGGGGTAAATCCTCACCTCTAAACCAAATATCCTGGGGCACAATTCTGAAGCTGGTATTAATAAGGCCTAATGATAACTTTGATGCTAAGTTTAAGAGCTATTGGCTTAACCAAAAAGAGGTAGAATTCATCCAGAAGTGGTGATGTTCCATTACAAGAAGATGACTTTGTATGCAAACATTCACAAATGTATTAACTAAAGTATGATATATGCAGGGAGGATTCCAGGGTTGTAACTCCTTTGAACAACTAACTTACAGTTTAATAAAATGAATACCAGGAAGTGGAAAGGTGTCGTGGGAGGGGGTAGGGGGAAGGGCAGATGTAGTCATCATACTACAGTATACATATGTAAAAATGGAGCTAGGTAAATTGAGGAGATGAATGGAGTTGGGGAAGATGGGTAGAATGAAAAAAGAGTGACACTGATCAAGATGCATTATACTCACAAACTGACATGTTGCATTGAAATCCCTTTGTACAACTACTTAAGGATAATATATAAACAAGCAAACAAACAAATACATAAGGTGGGAGATGTTCTTGGATAGGTCAGGTTAATTTTATCCCTATTACCTTCCATGAAAATGGGCTTCACAGTGAGTTAACAAGATGCCCAGCATATAAGCAGAATGTGTAAACTCTGTCCTGCTCTCCTTTCTAAGACACTGGAGGGCACTTCTGAAGATCTCTGGGTGACAGAAGGTTCTATTAGTGGCTGATGCCGCTGCCTGAGAATTGTGGCTAGCAGAGTTCCTATTGCTGCCCCTATGGGTCCAAGATGTTAGCTGGCTAGGCTCCCCTCAAATCTTGCAGCACCCTCCAATGTCTGAGCACAGCCAAAATTCAGATAGGAAAAGGCTGGGAAACAGCAGAGTGGAAGGGTGTGGAAGTCTGTGTAGGCTCTGGGCCGATGGCTTTGTCTCCCACACTCTATTTCACCATCCTCCTAGGGGATCCGTGAAGAGTCCATTAAAACTTGTTGAAGTTACCACCTACAAGGAAAGCAAGTTTTTTTTTTCTGAGTTTGTATTTAAAATTTCCCAAATTGTTGTTATAATTCAGAAAGACCTTGAGAAGAAAAGTGCCATTTTCAAAAATGTGATATTGTTGACAGTTTGGCAGGCCCTGGATACAATCTTAGGCAGCTCAGCTCAGCAGCAGCCTGGGAAGCTGATCTTAACACTACTGTCCCCTGCCCCGTGAAGTGCCTCCCTCATCCTCAGATGTTGACCGGTGCCCAGTATTCATCCAAAGCACTTTGCCATGCAGTGCATTGACAAGTATATCACTAATGTAAACCTTTATGGGTTTGGGTAGGTGTCTTTTTTTAATTTTCAGTTCTGAAATTCAATCTCAGGGCTTTATGCACACTATATCAAGGTTTCACCACTGAGTCATGCCCCTAGCCCTGTTGATGTCTTCTAATACCACATCCTTTACTTCAAAGTGACACAAAAACTATGACACAGAACACGGTAGTGTTGATATTTTAATACAAAGCCTACAAATACACAAACACCAGCTTTTGAACTTTTCATTAAAGTTAACTGATTGGAGATGCTCACCAAGTGATATTCCTTTGCACTTTCCCTTCAGAGTTCCCTGCTAGATCAGGTGCAGCCCCCTGCTGTGGACTCATCATAAAATCCACCCTCACACTAACTTCCACTTCTCTTAGTTCTACTTGCCCTATTCCCTAATAGGTCAGCCATCTCCCACATATTCTCCCCTTAGGTGCTGCTTCTGGATCTGCCAATTTGAGCTCTATTCAATAGAGCTGATGAACCCAAGATGGCCTGGAACTTTTCATTTCCTGGGATTTTGCTCTTAGAACTTCAATAGAATTAGTTAGCTGGGCTGTGTAGTAGTGAGAACTGCACTTAATCTCTGTGTCCTTGCTATGAGATTTCATGTATCCTGCAATAACCCCTTTGCTCAGCTGTCTGAATGAGTGTGCTCCTTGCACTTAAGGCTGAGTGAGCCACCTGAAAACATCTGCATGAGGACTTTTTCTGTTTGGAACATGTGTTATTCAGATGCTCTTAATCCTCTGTCCCATGTTTGGTTCATCTCCAGCCCTGCAGGAAGCTCCCATGCATACTGATATCTTCATATCCCCAATGCTTGCCTGTCTTGGAGCCTTTGACATGCCTTTGTCCAGTGCCTGAGCACAGAGCCCGCCTGGAAGCAGGGGACTGGGAACTCCTAGGAGTCACCCTTGGCTGATATGGAATGGAAGTCAATGGTAAATATTCCCATCTCTTTGTTCTCAGTGGGGAAATTCAGAGGAGATCTTGAGATGATGGTACATAGTTATCAGTGATAATGTGTCTCCCCACTTCCATTTCTCTTTGTTCCAGTGTTCTCTCTGATCATCTATGAACTAAACCATCTGAGGCTAAGCTACCTCCCACCTAATCTTCTTCTAGGTCTCCTGGCAGGTGTTATTCCAGGGATATTGGCATGTAGGAAGGAGTTGATGAGACCTAAGATATTTTTCTCCAATAGCATTACATTTAAATAAGCATCAAATGCCTTTTTAATCAGAGTGTAGTTGAAACCTTTAAAATGTGGATGTATACACCTATCATCCTGGAACTCAGAAAGCTGAGGCAGGAGGGCTGTGAATTCCAGCTGGGTTATGTAGAGAGATCCTGCTCAAAAATACCAAAACTGAACAATAAACCCCACAAGACACCTATAAACACCATTATCATGGGGATTTTTTGTTTAAAAAAGAAAAGGAAGGGGGCTGGGGATATGGCCTAGTGGCAAGAGTGCTTGCCTCGTATACATGAGGCCCTGGGTGCGATTCCCCAGCACCACATATACAGAAAATGGCCAGAAGTGGCGCTGTGGCTCAAGTGGCAGAGTGCTAGCCTTGAGCAAGAAGAAGCCAGGGACAGTGCTCAGGCCCTGAGTCCAAGGCCCAGGACTGGCCAAAAAAAAAAAAAAAAGGAAGAATTAAAACTATTAATTGTACAACAGTCATTAAGAATGATTCCAACCCATGAGAGAAAGTCTTGCCAGAATTCAACTTAAAAGAGACAAAGGCAAACTCTCAAAAGATTTGTGTTTTTTTTTTCCTGAAGAAGGACAGAGGTTTATAAACTTAAGTTTAATATATTTTCAATATTAATTTCTATGGCTTTTAAGGAAACCTGTTACAGGTACTATTCATTGCCTTCTTAGCTTTAGTAGGGAAGGGTTTTCTATCTCATTTTATTTTGTTGATGATATGGCTTGAACTGTGGGCTTGGGTGCTGTCCCTAAGTTTTGTTGTTTTTTGTTTGTTTGTTACTAAATCCATAGCTCCACTTTCAGCCTTTTGTAGTTAACTGGAGATAAGAGTCTTACATACTTTCTTGCCCCCGCTGGCTTTGAACTGTGATCCTCAGATCTCAGCCTCGTGAGTAGCCAGGATCACAGGGGTGAGCTACTGGCACCTGGCTTAAACTTGCATTTTGTAATCACACAGATTGGCCTGGTTGAGGAGGAGGTATTTTTTGTCTGTTTTTGTTTTTAGAGGTCCTTCACCATATAACAATGGGGAGAAAAAGACCAAATCACTGAACCAGGTTAGTCTTGCCCCTTCCCTCTCATATCCCTGGGTTCTCACATGCCCACACTGCTCTCACCCCCTACTTGATTCACCATCACTTTTATGATTACAAGGCAGTCCACCAATGAATCATTCAAGCTTCTACAGAGAAATAGAACCAATAGGACCTATCCAGATATAGCCAATGAGATTTATTATGGGATTGGACTGCACATTTATGGAAGCTGAAAAGCCCCACAGCCTACATTTTGTAAGTTGGAGGATGAGGAAAGTTGGTGCTATAATTCATTCTGATGGTAGTGTATGCAGGAAAGAAGCAACGTAGGTTTAAGTCTGACAATCCTCTATCCCCAGAATCAGGCCCTTTGATATTCAAGAGTAGGAGAAAACAAATGGCTCAGCTCAAGAGAGGAGAGTAAAGTCATCCTTCTTCCACCATTTTTCCCTTTTCTGGTCTGTAGAGGATTTTCCTATTTCTGGGGTGAATTACATTAGGATTTTATAGGTTCCTTTTGATAGTATGACATTTTCCTAATACTCATTCTGCCAACACATGTTCTGGTGTCATCTTCCGTTTTTTTCTTTCAGGTTTTGTACTTTCATTGTAGAGGTTTTTCACATTTTTAGTTAAGCATATATCTAAGTATTTAAGTTTGGTGGGGGTATTGTGAATATAATTGTTTTCCTGAATTTAGGTGTTTTTTACCTGTGTGTCTCCAGATCAGGGAATCACAGCCTGGGTGTTATTGATAGTTTAGACCAAATAATCATGTTTGGTAGGCAGCTGTCTTGCTATAATAAGATGCTCACCAATCTCCTTCTCTAATGTTTACATAAGGGATGCCAGTGGTATCCTACCCCTTTTGAGTGGGACATCCAGAAAATGTCTCTAAACATTGTCAAATGTCTATTGGGGGGAAAAAATTTTGTCCCTTAAAATCCACTATTCTAGAGTCTAGATCTGACTGACTATTGAATATTTAGCTTATTTGACTTGTGCACACAGCCAAACTTCCTTGGGGTCTTAGGCTACAAAGGTGTATGTATTATATCGACCATTACCCTGTAGTAAAGACAGGATGAAAATGGCAGTGCCTCCCGGCCTCCAGCTGACCTGGATTCAGTAGCCCTAGGGCCTCTTCAGTTAGAAATACTCCTCTCTTGTCTAACACAATCTCTTTGTGAGTGATTAAAATCATCTTCCTTTATTACTAGGCTATAAAGAACAAATGAGAACTATCTGAATTCAACATCTAGTTTAAATGCTGATGACCTTCGGAGACCAGATAATTTATTTTTACCCAAGAATTGATTATCTTGTGGGGGGTTTTTAAATGAAGGAGATTGATGGAAGGAAATTGCTAACATATCCCTAATGCTACTTCCCATCTATTTCTCTCCATGTCATCCACCAGCCATGGTCTTCACAGCATTTCATTACTTTCCCACCATCCATTGACGCTTCAGTTGTTCTAAGCCTGACTTCCCAGGATGCTACCTCAATGTACTGAGCTGTGTGCTTTTCTAGAAGAGTTGTGGTCCCAATATGCTTGCCACTTATCACAGGTGCTATTTAATTGGATAAAATAATGGTTAAATGAAATTAAAATAAGAAATGTACTCACTGTCTTATGTATGAAACTGTAACCCCTCTCTGTACATCACTTTAACAATAATGAAATGAAAAAACTAGAATTTTTCTTGTCTTTTTTTTTTCATTTTCTTTATGCATTGGGCCTGAGAAGTTACACTAATCTAGAATTTTGCTCATTTTCTATACGTTTCCAAATAAAACATAGTTTTCTTTGGCTGCAGACATCAGGTGCTTGGTATTCACACGTGACTGGACAGCACAAAAACATCTCCATTCACTCCATCCAAGAAGACCTCTTGGGCAAGTCTGAAAGCTTCATCGGCATAGGTTTGGCTATATTTGTTTTATTAAGCTACATTTTGTCATGCACCTGTTATTTTTAACTTCTCTTCCTCCCACTTGTACATCACTCAATACTAGGTTATTCTTGGAGTTTTGACTCATCCGGTTCAGTTCTATGGCATAATTGTTAAATCCAACCCAATAAGTAGAGGAAGGGAGGCAATGAGCTGAGCTTATACATGTTACTCACTGAGTAGCAAGGTGCCCTTCCTAAACAATAAAAGAGGATACTGAGGTGCTGGCATCTCCTCAGCCCTGTGGGCAGTGTCCTTGGTGGATCCCTGGAGGAGTCTGTGAGATGCCATCTAACAACCCTCATGGTGTTTGGAATGCTGTCTATTTCCATTGATGTCAGGTGCCCCTTGATTGCATGGTTCAAAGTAACCATGGCCTGTTCCTCAGTTTCCAAGACTGCTACAGGCTTGCCTGGTACTGGGGTTTGTGATGTGAAGGGAAGTTCATCCACAGAAACATTTCTTTCTGAAGTGAAGTGTCTGCCTCCCCATCTGCTCCAAGGTGAAAAAAAATTAATTATCATTCAGACCCCAGTGCAAGTCTCTTCTATTCTCAGCAACCTTCTTTCCTATCTGTTAAGGGGACTAAATTGCTCTCAGAAGGCAGTTGTGGGAATTGGTTAGATGAGGATATTTCCAGCAGAGTTTGGCTCTAAATCAGTGTTCAAGAAAGGTGCTGGGGGGCTGGGCTGGGGATATAGCCTAGTGGCAAGAGTGCCTGCCTCGGATACATGAGGCCCTAGGTTCGATTCCCCAGCACCACATATACAGAAAACGGCCAGAAGCGGCGCTGTGGTTCAAGTGGCAGAGTGCTAGCCTTGAGCGGGAAGAAGCCAGGGACAGTGCTCAGGCCCTGAGTCCAAGGCTCAGGACTGGCCAAAAAAAAAAAAAAAAAAGGTGCTGGGAATATGGCCTAGTGGTAAAGTGCTCACCTCATATACATGAAGCCCTGGGTTTGATTCCTCAGCACCATATATATATATCCGGAAGTGGTGCTGTGGGTCAAGAGGTTGAGTGCTAGCCTTGAGCAAAAGAAGCCAGGGACAGTGCTCAGGCCCTGAGTCTATGCCCCAGGACAGGCAACAAAAACAAAACCAATAAACAAAATCAATGTTCAAGAAAGAGTATTTCCCAACATCCCTGCTAGTAAAGGAAATGCAAATAAAAACAACCCTGAGATACCACCTCACCCCAGTTAGAATGGCCTATACTCTGAACTCAGGAAACAACAAATGCTGGAGGGGCTGTGGGGAAAGAGGAACCCTTCTCCATTGTTGGTGGGAGTGCAAATTAGTACAACCACTTTGGAGAACAGTATGGAGGTTTCTCAAAAAGCTCAATATAGACCTACCCTATGACCCAGCCATACCACTCCTAGGCATCTATCCTAAACAGCAAAACCCAAGATATCAAGATTGTACTTCCATGTTTATCGCGGCACAATTCACAATAGCCAAAATATGGGAACAACCCAGATGCCCCTACACAGACGAATGGATCCAAAAAATATGGTACTTATACACAATGGAATACTACATAGCGATTAGGAATGGTGAAATATTGTTATTCGCAGGGAAATGGTCAGAACTCGAACAAATAATGTTGAGTGAGACAAGCCTAGAACACAGAAAACAAAGGGGCATGATCTCCCTGATATATGACTGTTAACAAAGGGAGACGGAGAGACAGTAGAGACCAAGTCTGTGAACACTGTATATGTGCTTGATACATTGTATATTGCATATGTGTCTACCTGACCTAGACAAGGGATGGAAAAACAGGTTGTAAGATATCACAAGAAATGTACACACTGCCCTACTATGTAACTGCACCTTCTTTGCGCAACACCTTGTAAAAAAATTTATGTTCAATTAATAAAAAAAAAAAAGAAAGAGCATTTCCCCTGAATGGAGTACAGATGTTCCCACTGTGTGTGGTGGTAACTTTTAGGTTTCCTTCCTTCCTAGATTATGAGCTCCTTAAGAAAGGGGCACACCTCACATGCTTTAGTGGGGTTCGTCATATATTTAGAATACTGCAAACAGGCAAATTTGGACTGACAGAGAGATGATTGCATAGTTGATTTCTGCCAGAAATTGTGTCTTTATTAAATAGGAAAGTTGGTTCATAGTCTTCAAGTAAGTGACAACTTACTTAAATAATATTTAATTTATAGTTGTGGATCAACTACATAGATAAGAAATAGAAGGAGAAAAAGAGAAGAAACACAGCTCTACCCTTGCCTGTTGTAAGAATAAATTCTTGGCATGAAAACTCCCTTAAATTGTAGTTATGTGGTTAGGTTTTACAGAATCCTTCAGTGGGATGGAGAACTCAAGAGAAGCTGGGGCCAGCAATGGGGTATCTAGCATTTTTTTTCCAGATTGTGGTTCCACTGGACGTTGCCTGTGGGGTTTTCAGTGATTGTGATTTCAGTAGCCTTGGCTTCACCTTGCAATTGATAAAGGGCTGTCACTATTACAATTTGTTTTTTTTTCTAGGGTAAGATAGTAAGAGCATCAGGACCAGGCATCAGAATGACTGTTATAACCTAAATCTATCATTTAGATGTCACATCCTGGCCAGTACTTCAGTCACTTGGGCTGACATTTCTTTATTCAGGAATGAGAATACCAACCCTCTCCACTTCTATATAGGGAAAGAATCACTGAGGATGCTGGATTATATAAGGTGTTATGATGCTGTAAGAGATATTTAAACTGCTTTTGGCTAAGAAACAGTGACTCCAAACTTGGGTCTATGAATTAACTACAAACAGGATAAAAGCACGCATCCAGCCTTCACTTTGCATCTATGTCCTTTGATCTGAGCCATTCTTTCCTGTATTACCTTAGGAATTACTATAAGCATCTTGTGACACAGGCAAGTCCCTCTTCTTATCCTTTGCCCCTCTTCTTATCAAATTGCTTTCTTCTTATCATCTCTTCTTATCAAGGTGAAACTGTCTCCAACGTGACTAACTTTTTCTCCCTTCCCTTGATTGATAAGCTATAACAATGTCTCCCAACTTCCCTGAAACCCCTCCACAGACAAAAACTGATGGTAAATCAGGAAATACGAGTAATATATAATTATAATGCATACCTCTCTTCTCCTGCCCAAGTTTTTTGTTTATAAAACCTAATGCTTATGTTTACCACCTGAAGAGAGCTGAAAATGGCTGATGATAAACTGAAGTACTGACTTCCCATGGTGTTGCCAATGCCATGTAATAAATTCCCTTTCCCTGCCTTTCACCATGTATAATTATTTGGTGTATAGTGTCTGCACCTGATATTTGGAACAGTGCTACATACTTTGTTGTTTTGTTTTTCCTTTGAGCAAGAAACACAACTTCTTTCCATTTCTATATGTAAAGTAGGAATGATAACATTTCTCATTCCTCAATATTTTCCTTTAAAATTATAAGGAATGTTTTAAGAGAAAAGGAAAGACAAATAACCTAATATCAGTTCGTAGACGGTAGAGTCAAGTTTCTAACCCAGATGTAGCCAACAGTCAAATTCAAGTCTCTACAAACAAGAACAGCAACACTTCACATCCTCTGTCTTTTTCAGGCAGAATAACTAAGTTGGAAAAGTATCTAAGAGCAGACATTGTGTTTCACAGGAATGTGAAGTAATATGGCTCCTGACTTAGATCATTGGACATCTTGGGAGGGTTTAGGATTCATTTCATTTCACAGCTTATTTTTCAACTCTTCAATTAATAAGTAACAAGTACTTAAGCAGTATCTTAGTTAGGCAAAAAAAATGTGTTTATGTGCTTCAAAACAATAAAGAATCGGAATAATCATATTGGTACAGCTGACATGGGTGTGGAGAAATGAGTTCCCTCTCACAGGATTTGAGAGAAGGAAAATAAATATAACCTCCTGACAGGGCCACATATGAAGTGCTTATGTTCTCAATCTGCATTAGTCATGGTTCCATGGAACAGAGCCAGCACAACATACAAAATGACGAGAGGGTTCACTATACTCACAGAATGAAAGGCTGTATGACCTCTTATGGTGGAAGCACAATGACCATCTGCAGGCTGGAGATCCTCTGAGAGCAAAAATTACTCAGTCTAAGGAGCTGGAATCCTCAGAACAAAAACACTAATGATGCAGCCCAGTCTGCGGCTGAAGGACTGAAAGCCCCCTGGAAAGCCACTTATGCAAGTTTACATTTAAAGACCTACAGCAGGAAAAAAGAATGCATGTGCTCAAGAGGAGCATCTCAGGCATGTGTGCGCGCACACAGACAGACAGTTTTGCTCTTCCTCTACTTTTTCATTTCATCTAGTCTCCTAGATGCCACCCATACTCAGGGTAAAACCTGTGCACTCAATTTGCAGGCCCCCATGCCAGTCTTCTTTAGAAACACCCCTACAGATACTAACAGAAGCATGTTTCCCCAATTTTCTAAGCATCCTCTGTCCAATCAAATTGACAGAGCTAATCATCACACAATTCCAGATAATTCCCCTCAGCAGAGCATCAGACAAATCACAGAGCTTCCTGCCTGTGCATGTTCATCTCAGCAGAAAATAAAAGACACATCTATCAAGGAACAGGAAGCGTTTCAATAAACAAGTTTACAGACATTACAAAAATTACTACAATATCCATGAGAATAAATATCCATATTTGCTAATGAGGAAAGAATGTGAGTTGAAAACTCAGTATAAAAAAAGATTTAAAAGATTCTGTATAATGTGCTTTTATATAAAATCTTATCTGTGGACACCATTGGCAAATACCTACTTAGATATTTAGGAAGGTATTTGTTCAACTCACAGTAATAGAGTTTTTTTTTCCAGATCAAGGCCTTTCAAATGGCCTTTTAATTTTTTCTTCATAAGTTGATTTTTAAAAGAATTTTCAAAATTACTATATTATGCAAAGGATTTACATATCTTTCACTTAAAAATGTAAATCTACCGGGCTCTGGTAGCTCATGCCTGTAATTCTAGCTACTCAGGAGACTGAGATCTGAGAATTGCTGTTCAAAGCCAGTTCAGGCAGAAAACTCTGTGAGACTCTTAATCTCAATTAACCACCAGAAAACCTGAAGTGGCACTGTGGCTCAAGAGCACTAGCCTTGAGCTGAAGAGCTCAGAAACAGTGCCCAGGCCCAGAGTTCAAGCCCCATACCCCACCCCCCAAAGCAAATCTATTTAATAGTTTGTAGCATAAAGTAGGCAGTAACTATGTTACAAAGATGGCTTCACAGTAAGTTGTCTTTCTTAGGCAGGGTAGCCAAAAATCTCCAAAGAGACAAAACCAATAGCAGTGGTATATAGATGATAGATAAATAGATATATGATTGATGTTAGATAGATTATGCATGATAGATGATAAATAGAAAGATTAATAGATGGTAGATAGATTAATAAATAGATTGATAGTTTGATAGATAGTTATAGATAGATGAGAAGAGGTTGGGGGAGGAATTGGCTCCCCCCATTGTAAAGGCTGAGAAACTGACAACTGTAAGCTAGAAAACCAGGGGAGCCCAAAGTATAATTCTCAGGCTGAGGTAGAAAGTCAGAGCACTTCTGTAAGGAAGGGAGAGGTGCTGATTCAAATCTCTAAGTCAAAAGGAGAGAAGAATTCAAGGGAAAATGTGTCAGGCTTTTAGCAAGAAGGGACAGCGAAATTTTCTTTCCTCTTCTTTTTCCTTTTTCCCAGATCCCAAATGGATGCTTTCTAGTCACCTTGAGGGGTGGATTTTCCCTATGCAGTCCGTGGAAATATCTCTCCTTGGAAGCAGCCTCACAGATACACTCAGAGATAATGTCTTACCTATTACCAATGCCTCAGTCAAATCAAATAGACAGCTAGAATTAGTCAACAGTGCCTACTTACAAAGGGTATGAATTTAATAGACCTTTGGGAGCATATGGCTGTTATGAACTGAATATTTATATTGTCTCTATATAGTGAGGCTGAAAATCCCCATGTCATGGTAGGCACAGGTGGTGCTTTGGGGAGGTGATGAAGGTATTGCCCTTAGGATGGGATTAGTGCCCATTGTTTGCAAACCAGGAAAAATATCTCACCATAACCCATCTGTGTTAGTACTTGGAGCTCTGAGAAAAAATTGTTTAATGCACACACACACACACACAAACATACATACACACACACACACACACACACACACACACACACACACATTTGAGCTATTTGAGCTCAGCTCAAATTGGCTGTGACAGTAGCCCAGGCATCCTTTCTCATTGTCAAGCTTCTGGAGGACTGAGACATCACCAATTCTTGAGAGGTAGTGGGAGGCCATGCGGATTCATCTCTCTGAAATCTCAGCAATGCTTTCTTCCTCTTAGCAGGAGAAAAGATTCAGAAATGTAATGAAAGAGAAGGGTAAGTTCTTTTCTCTAGCCTGACCTCGACTCATAAATTGCCTGGTTGTAGATTTCAGTGCTCCTCATAAAAGAATCTAAGTAATAATGTCATGAGATAATTGGATACCTCATTCCAGATCAGAACATGTCACCAGGACCCAGCTATGTGGAGCAGCTCCTGTTTTATAACAGAGCTTAAGTGGCATCCCTGTCTAAGTAAGAATAGGAGACACCAGAAATGATCATTTTTATTTTCAAGTTCAATACACTGAAGAAAAAGGCAGGTTGGATTTAGATAATGTATTCTTTGGAAAATGCTATTTCATTTAGTCATACATATGTATATGAAGTCCAGATTTTTAAAGAATCTGTCGGTTTTAAAAAATGGTTTGTATGTAATCAAATTATGTAATTTCTATCTTCTGCTTAACTCATCAAAAATATCCTTCTCCTGTCATAATAATCAGTGTACATATGTGAAAATGGAACCAGATAACTTGAGGGGATGCATGGGGTTGGAAGAGATAAGTGGAGAATGATGGAAGAGACGACTTTGACCAAGATGCTTTGTGCTCATAAATTGACATTTCGAATTGAAACCCCTTTGAACAACTATTTAAATAACTTTTATGTAAAAAATGAAATTTGAAAAATAGACACTAATAACTGTAAATGACACAGGCCCCTTCATGTGTTCTTTCTTTTTTAAAAGCTTATATGAAAGGCCTTATAAATCTAGCCTACATAGCTTCTCCCTTGTTAGAGGCACTTCCTCTCATGGGTAGTATTCAAGTTCAAGAGGCCTATCAAGCTGGGTGCACATTAAAACCCATACTTTTTTTAACCACTTACCTTAGAACCATAGCAGGTACTTACATTATGAATGTAGACAGTAAAATATGATAGCATGAACTAAACCTGTATTAAACCATAAAGATCACAGGTATTTTCATGTCACAATACTATTTTCCTAGGCTGGATGAGAACTATAATGCTATCTCTGCCCCTCAGCTAGTTAGGATGACAAACATGAACCACTGCCATACCTGGTCCTGAGAAAAGTCTTTCTGTCAGGACCTCCAGAAGTGTTGTGGAATTGTGCTCATTGGTTCAGACAAGGTCCCATGTGAATCGTTAATGGGCTTAATTAAGCTAATTCTGACCTTGGTCTCATCTTAGCTATGTGGTGGGCATAAATAGGAGAATCCTGGTTCAAGCCAAAGTAGGAAAAAAAAAACACAAACAAAAATGAGATCCTATTTTTTAAAATTCTAAAGCAAGAAAAGGTGGAGGATGAGAAGTATACAAACCATGGAGAACACAGCCAACAGCTGAACAAAATCAGTCCTTTGATAATGTTTTAAAAGATCCTAGAGCAAGCCCCAGGTGGAGTTACCTACCCGGGTCACTGTGCATTGGTTCCTTCATGATTTAATTAAAGAAACTATCTCATTTCATTTTCATAGTAAAATATCCAAGGATCCTGTAGTTTGACCAAGGGCCCACAGGATTCTCCTCAGTAAAGAAAGAAGACTAAGTCCTCACAATCCCCAGTAGTTCTATCTTTCAACAACAAAAGTAGTAATATTCTTCCTAATGAATGAGTAAAATTTCACTATATACCACGTTTTCTTGATCCATTCTTTCATCCCATCTGGAATGTTTACATACCTTGGCTGTGGTGAATAATGTAGCAATCAAAAAAATCAAAAAGCAAGACTGGAGGCATGGCTCAAGTGGCAGAGTGTCATCCAAGCAAGCAAGCCAAGTAAACATGAGACACTGAGTTCAAACCCTAGGACCATCAAAAAGTAAATGAGAGTCATTTTACTGAACAAGATTCATATATGCAATACATAGGACTTTAACAAAAGAAGCTACCATTTCACATGGGATGTTGAAAGTAATTACAACAGTGATATAACACTCATTTCCATAGCATGGAGTCCATTTCACTTAGTATCATCTTCTGTGTTTATAAGGGCATAGCTATTGGGCTCTTGTGATCCTCTGCTGTGACTTCTTGTATCCCCTTCCTGTGATTGTCCCTGCGCTATCACTGTATTTCATCTGAGTACCCTGGATACTGTATATACTGGTATTAGAACTAGGGAAGTGAAAGGGAATATCAAAATCAAGAGACAAAGGATAAAAAGGCAAACGACTCCAAAAGCAATACTTGCAAAACCATTTGGTGTAAACCAACTGAACACCTCATGGGGGGAGGGGAAGGAGGAAGGGGGGAAACGAGGAAGGAGGTAACAGTACAAGAAATGTACCCATGGCCTAACGTATGAAACTGTAACCGCTCTGTACATCACTTTGACAAAAAATAAGTAATTATTATTTAAAAATAAATAAAATACATAGGCTTTTTAAAAGGTTAATGAGGATAGGAATACCCCTATTTTGAGGGCATTTTGGGTTCTTTGATAGAGGGCTCCAAACTGGTTTCCCAAAGCATAAGGAGCCCCACCAAGATATTGAAGACTTCCTTCAGTCTAGGAGCCAATAGGACCTCAGACCTAGGTTGGTATTATAGGAAAACAAGCTGCAAACAGTATCAATCTCTGCCAAAAGACAAAGCAGGATAAGAAACTCCCTGCTTAATAAAATTAATATGAATGAAAAGATTAAGAAACTCTCAGGAAAATGTTTATTAAGTAATGAACTTCTCCTTCTGGTTTTTCTCATTTTGAAGATTTCAATGCAGTGCTTCATATGACATTTATTGGAATTGAGTCATAAAACTGAGATTGATGAGACTTGCAAAAAGTTCTGGAAATTCCCAAACTTTTTGAAAATGGCTTTTATGTGTAAAATGATGCTTTATGAAATTTGAAATAATGTCAAACTTATAAAAGTTGCAAGAAAAATGTGATGATTTTCTGTATACCCTTCAATTTTCCAACAGCTAACTTTCCCCCCGTGTGTGTCATTATTCTCTATACATGCATACATTTTTCGAATTTATTTCAAACCTTTTGGTGATAAGTTTGATATATGCCTCTAATTTTTCTTCTTTTTTAATCTTATATACTTCAGTTATTTCCTAACATGAGGTCATTCTTTTATTTAACCCAGTACAACGATCAAAACTAGGAGTTAACATTAATACGATATTATTTCTAACCTATAGATCTAATAGAAAATTTGTCAGTGAAGCCACTAACATTCTTAGGCAATAAAGCCAAATTGCTTATCAGAAAACTTGAGTCTTGCTGGGTGCTGGTGACTTATGCCTGTAATCCTAGTTACTCAGAAGGCTGAGATTTGAGGATCCCAGTTCAAAGCCAGCTGTGGCAGGAAAGTCCATGAGACTCTAAGCTCCAATCAACTACTCAGAAAACGTCAGAAGTGGTGCTGTGTCTCAAGTGCTATAGTGCTAGCCTTGAGCACAAGGAAACCTAGGACAGGCCTAGGAACTGAGTTCAAGCCCCAGGACAGGCAAAAAAAAAAAAAAAGAAAGAAAGAAAAGAAAAGAAATGTGTGTGTGTGTGTGTGTGTGTGTGTGTGTGAGAGAGAGAGAGCGAGAGAGAGAGAGAGAGAGAAAGAGAGAGAGAGACTGCATCTTTCTAATAAGAAACAGATGATCTGTTTTATCTTTTATTGGTTGGTAGAATGTTGGTAACTTGGTATATTTCTGATGCTTCCTAGAGTTCAGATTCAGATTATGTGCCATGGGCATAACTGGGTTATCACTTAGTCCTTGGTGTGTGGTATCTTGAGGCAGAGGATGTACCACTGCTGGTAATGTTAAGTTTGTTGGAGGATTTGGGGGGAAGGTTTTTTTTGGGGGGTGAGAGGAATGGTCATGGAGCTTGAAGTTGGGACCTGAGCACTATCCCTGAGCTCTTTTGTTCAAGGCTACCACTCTAACACTTTGAGTCACAACACAACTTCCAGTTTTCTGGTGGTTAATTGGATATAAGAGTCTCACAGACTTTCCTGTCCAGACAGGCTTCGAACCAGGATCCTGAGATCTCAGCCTCCTGAGTAGCTAGGACTAGAGGCCTGAGCCACTGGTGCCCAGCTAAATTTGATGCTAAATTTGATTGGTTAATTAACACAGTCTTTCCAGTCCTCTCTATTGTTTATGAAATTAATAAATGTCAGATAGAGAAGCTCCTAGAGATTTTGTAAATATCCTGTTTCTCCACAAAAGTTCACTCACTGGTATTATAAGAAGTGTTTCTTTGATTTGTATTTTGTTTTTGTGTGGTACTTACGAACTGACCCCAAAGCCTTCAGCAGGCCAGGCAAGTGCTCTACCATTGAGCTCTATGCACAACACAGCCTTTTAGTCTCCACCAAAGAACCTCAAATGCATCAATCACTACTGTCATAGGAAACACTTTCTTTTCTCCTCTGTTCTTCCCTATCTCTGTTGGCTTTATATTCCAAATAGAGTCCACCCTTTTGTGTCACATAACTGTTGGCACATCATGTAGTCTTTCTTCTCTAAGGTCTTCAGAGTAAGCACTCTTCGTCAAGTACCATTATCCAGGACCAAAGGATCCTCTTATGAGTGAGACAGCAGGAGTAGAACAATCTTTAAAACAACTCTATCCCTAGAAATGACTCCATCTACTCAAATCACAATGACTCTCCTCATAGTGCTCCCTCCTAATGATGGCCTCTCTGATAACAATGACCCTTCTCCAAACATTATCACCTCTACTCATAATGTTCCTTCTAGTCACCAACTCCACAACTCCTCAAAACAGTGCTACTGCTAACACTGGACACTTTCCACTCAATGTCACCCTTTCTTCACAATGGCCATCTCTGATATCATCTATTCCCAATGCCACTTCCAACCAACCATAACCTCTCTTCACAATTCTGTTCTCTCCTGACAATGGCTGTCTCTCCTCAAAATTCCAGCCTCTACCTAAAATAGTCCCTTCTCCACCCAAGAGTTCCCTCTCTTCACAATGAAATGATCTGCCCAGGATGCCTTTCCCAATAGACTAGACAGTTTCTTCACAATGTCCTCTTCTGCTCACAATGCCACCTGGCCTAACCATGTCTCCTCTACTTACAATGCCTCCTATCCTCACAATGCCTCCTCCTTTCACAACCATTCCTCTGTTACAATGTCTCCTGTCCTTACAATGCCTCCTCCCCTCACAACTATTCCTCTCCTTATAATGTCTCCTCTCTCACAATTTCTCCTCTCCTCACAAAGACTTCCTCCCCTCACAATGCCTCCTCCTTTCATAGTGCCATCTCACCTCATAATGCTTCCTTTCCTCACAATGCCTACTCTCCTCACAATGCCTATTCCTTCACAAATCCCTCCTTTCATCATAATGCCTCCGGTACCCATAATTCCTCCTCATCTCTCAGTAACTGCCCTCCCCGCCCCATGTCTCTTCTACTAATAATGTCTCCTGCCCTCACAAAACCTCTCCCCTAACACTGGAATTTGCTGCTCTCAATTCTCTTTTCTCTTCTTTATTCATTATTCAGTGTCAAGTATTTTGTTATGGCAATGTAAAAAACCTTTTACATTCCCATTCTGAGGACCTATGTCACTCTTTGAAATTGCTTTTGGCCAGCAACAATTCCTCCTAAGATAAAAGCTGTAACGCCTGTTTTGGAGCTTGGAAGTGCACTTTTCTTTTCTTTTCTTTCTTCTTTTTTTTTGTGCCAGTTCTGGGGCTTAAACTCAGGGCCTGAGTACTGTTCCCGGCTTCGTTTTGCTCAAGAATAGCACTCTGCCACTTGAGCGACAGCGCCACTTCTGGCTTTTTCTATATATGTGGTGCTGAGGAATCGAACTCAGGGCTTCATGTATGTAAGGCAGGCACTCTACCATTAGGCCATATTCCCAGCCCAGAAGTGCACTTTTGACTGAATATTTCTCACACCAGCCATTCCATACTGGAAGTTGTATATTATTTCTCATCTCCCTATTTACCTTGCAAATAACTATAGGTAATTTAAGAGTGTCTTAATTCAAACTTAAAAAGAAGGTCTCTAGCCTGCATTTTGAAAGCAATCAAGAGAAAAAAAACAATCAGCATAAGGTTGAGGGTCAAGAACTAGATGGAAGTTAAAACTTGGTTTGGCTCTGCAGTGCCTGCTTCTGCCAATGAGCAACGAGTAAATACATCTTTATGAAATCAGCAAATGCTTAACTTAATGGATCAGACTCATATGTCTCATTTAATAGTGTACTTCTATTGTATCTACAAATTACCATAGTCTTTCAATTGTAAGTACATTTCTCACTGCACTTGTTCAGATCAGGCATTTATTGGTGCCACAAAATATCACCTAACACCAAGTGGCTGCCATCGGGCTGAGAGAAATGATGACACATGCAGCCCTTTCTGTCATGTCCTGTTCTCTCTCCCCCAGAAGAGTCAAAAAGTTCACACACCTCTTGCTACTGGAAGCACATTCACCATCACAATTGTTTCTAATCATTGAGAATTAAGGAGAAAGTGAAACCCTCATGATTACAGATACTTTCAAATGGGATATGTTTTCACAAATGCTATTTGGTGGTTCATAGAGGCATGTATTGGGGGTGGGGGTAGAGGTGGCAGCAGCAGTAGTACTAGTAATTAGCATAAAATAAAATTGAGTTTCTGATGTAGAAAGATCTCTCTCAGGTTGCCACTAGTTACTAATGTTAGTACACTTTATAATATTCATTTAATTCACACCCACAATGAGTCTAATACTCTGAGACATTTTATTACTTTAAAAAATTGTTAATTTAGCTGGGCATTGGTGGCTCATGACTGTAAACCTAGAAACTCAGGAGGCTGAGATCTGAGGACTGCAGTTTGAAGCCACCCCAGGCCAAAAAAAAAAAAAAAAAGTCCCTATGAGACTCTTATCTCCAATTAACTACTCAAGAACTGGAAATGGCACTGTGGCTCAGATGGTAGAGCACCAGCCTTTAGTACAAAGAGGCTCAAGGACAGCACCCAGGCCCTGAATTCAAGCCCCACAACTCTCTCTCTCTCTCTCTCTCTCTCTCTCTCTCACACACACACACACACACACACACACACACTCGTGTCTGTTAATTCATTTATATGCTGAGCCCTTAAGGACAGTAGAAAATCGATCTTTCTTTGTGAGGAACATTTACTAGCTTGTAAATGTCTTCGGTTAGTAGAAAAGGTCAGCAATAAAAACCTGAAAACGTTTTAATGCCAAAATCATGACCTTCTCTGCTACCAGGGCAGATGGATACTGAAATCTCTAGATGCTTAACAGTGGGTAGCTAGACAGAGTAGGTATACCTAACAGTAGGTATCTAGGCAGGCTGGAATCTTGTCATCTTCCTTGTGGATAGGAGAGGGGTGGAAGCAAATAGTACCCCATCCAACCCTCCCATACACATCACATCACATTGTTCAGACTGCATGCTAAGCCTGCCAAGAATACTTACTTGAGACTTTTTTTTTCAGATCTCTAGTTTCCTAAGATTGTTTCACCATGGGAGGAGCCAGAACACTTGGGGATCTATATCCTTCAAGAAAAGCCATCAGTCAATGTAGCTTTCTGATACACTACCAAAAATCTTGGACAATCAACTTTAGAAACGGTTCTCTCTCATATGTGAAAGATAGAACTAATTTTAAATGTACAAGTAAACACATACAAGGTTGTATGCAAGCATATATGCAAATGTATCAACCAGAGTATGGTATATGCAGGAGAGAATTCCAAGAGTGTAATTCCAGAGAAAAATGAATTCACAATCTAAGGAAAAAATGAATACCAGAAAACTGGCACTCAAAAGGTATGGGTGGAGGGAGGTCAAAAGGAGGGGACAGAGGAATGACGAGAAGAAGGGGGAGAATGCAGTCATAATACTCAATACATAACCTATGAAAGGAGATGGTTTGGGAAGGATGGAGAGAATGATTAAAGGGTTGTCACCAACAAAGAGACATACTTACAATGAACTTGTTAAATGATAACTCTTTTGTATAACTACTTATAGATAAAAATGTAATTTTTAAAAAAGGAAAGCCTATTTTCTCTCACATTTTAGAGGTTTTTAATAGAAGGTCGGTTGGCCT
The DNA here is from genome assembly GCF_023159225.1 of Perognathus longimembris pacificus. Taxonomy (NCBI): domain Eukaryota; kingdom Metazoa; phylum Chordata; class Mammalia; order Rodentia; family Heteromyidae; genus Perognathus; species Perognathus longimembris. Next base: position 49,514,360 of record NC_063166.1, read on the forward strand.
TATGACTCTTAGGCCTGTGGCCAATTGGTACCTCATGATGGGAGCCTATGGTAAAACACTTGTCACCTCCTGACAACTGGAAAGTGGAAATAGAGAGGAAGAGGAGGGGCTAAGGTCTCCCATGATCTCCCTGAAATAAACTTAAGACCTCCATCAGATCCCACTAACTAAATGTCCCACCACCTCCCAGTAACCCCATGTTAAGGGCCAAGACTTTAATACAAGGTCTTTTAAGGAAACTTAAGGAACAAACTATGACAGCCAATGACTGAGAAAAGTCAATGACAATTGACTGCTGCTTTCTCATGGCTCTGAGCTCTAGCTGCCCTCTGTTGTAATAACACACCACTTGTATTTCTCCTCTTCCCTGACTACATTTCTGGGGTCATCTCCCAAACTAACTGCAAGTCACCACCCTTCACTTGAATGATCTTCCCCCAAAGACTGTGCTAATGCCCACGTAAGGTTTTCCTAGGGCAGAGAAAGAAGCCATGAAAAGCACAACCATTCCAAATTCTCACCATGAAAATACTGGAGAGGTTTTAAAGGTGTACTAGGAGTTTTCTATGGGCAGAAGGTAAAACCAGCCTCTCTCAGAAAGACCAGCTGGAACATGCCTGGATGTCTTCTATGTGACCTTATAAAAGAGCTGCCTTCCCAAAGTGGAAAGAATGCCAGAATTCTATTGCTACCCTTTAAATATGACTAAAAGCACATTTTCTGAGAAATGAAAATCATCAAGAAGTTTAAAGAACCCAAGAGTATTAAGAGCATTGTGTATAATGAGGTCTGTCTCAGCCCAACAACAGTAACTAAAAACCACCCAAGATTCTGAGAGTCACGTCTCCATCAACTGTGTTCATGAAGCAAGCTACAGACTCTTCTCAGGTAGCTCTGACAAATGAGCCTCAATAACAATCATTATTCCAGAGAGTCATCATTGACATTTTCCCCTCTAAGGCACAGAAAATGGAATCTCGAGTCACATAAGCAAGTAAGGTTCTCTTCAGCTTAGAATAACTCCACAGCAATCTTTCTAATGAGCTTCCTCTGCTTGTAGAGCTTAGAAAACAGGATCCAAATTTATGAAATGGTTGTGGTTAGGATCCTATAAGTTCATGTGTTGCAAGCTTGTCTCAGTGTAGCAGTATTGAGAAGCAATGGGACCTTTTAGAGACCTTTTAATTCCTGGTGGAAGGAATTAATGTGGTTCTCTTGGGACTCTGGCTGACTGTTATGAAAGGATTGTTACCCAAAAAATGTGAACCCAATCCCTAAATTACTCTGTGGCTTCCAGTCTCCTCATATGATCACTTGCATATGCTACCGCCCTGAAACCATCTATTATGACTGTAATGTGACATAGCCATGGGGACCTTCATCAGAGCTGGTACCAACCTATTTAGATTTTTACCCTCTATGACTATGAACACTAAATAACCTTTCCTTTCTATAAAGCATTCTGTCTCAGGCATAACATTATAGCAGCAGAAAACATCAAAGAAAGTAAACTAAGAAAATATCTCCAAAGAGAGCAACAAGATCAATATTGATATTTCATGAGGTGTCACTGAAATACAAGCGCAAAGCCTATGGAGAAAATGGGATGTTCAGAAATGCTTGTGTATGTCCACACATGTAAATATCACAGTGGTCCACCCACAATGACTGACACAAATGTAAGGAGAACTTCAGAGAAATGATGGGGGCACCATGTTTTAAAAGCCCCTTTCCATTGTGACCAATTTGGAAAATATAAATAAAAATGCAGAGCATTTGAAGAACTACAAGGGCATACTTATTAATAACTGTCATTTTTATTTACCAGAGAATGTATGCTTTATAAATACTCATGAAACCTAGTAAGAAATGATTATATTTTAAGCCAAAGAGCATATCAATAAATTCCAAAATATAGAAAAGCTTGAAGCCTCAAATTTCTTTTCTTCCCTTCTTCCCTTCTTCCTTTCCTTCCTTCCTTCTTTCCTTCCTTCCTTCTTTCCTTCCTTCCTTTTCCTCCCTCTCTCCCTCCCTCCCTCCTTTCCTTCCTTCCTTCCTTCCTTCCTTCCTTCCTTCCTTCCTTCCTTCCTCCCTCCCTCCCTCCCTCCCTCCCTCCCTCCCTCCCTCCCTCCCTCCCCGCCTCCCTCTCTTCTTTGTTATCTCTGAGCTCTTTTGCTCAAAGCTAGCTGTTTGAGCCACAGCACCACTTTCGGTTTTCTGGTGGGTAACTGGAGATAAGAGTCTCATAAACTTTCCTGCCAGACTGGCTTTAAATAGTGATTTGCAGATCTCAGCTTCCTGGGGAGCTAGGATTACAGGCCTGAGCCACCAGCACCCAGCCTTTCTTTCATATTTTTGGTGTTGCTGGAGTTTGAACTCACAGCCTCTTATTTACCAGGAAGGTGCCATCCCCTCAGCTTTTTTTCGGATTTAGTTGTTTTTCAGGTGAAATCTCATGTATTTTTTTTTCCAGGCTGGTTTGAACAGTGACCCTTCTGCCTGTGCCTTTCATGTAGATGGGATGACCATTATATCTAACTATTCTGTTGCGAGGTTTCACAACAAAGTCTATGCTTTCTAAACTAGCATGATGGTTATTTCATGTGTCAACTTGACCACACAGGGGCTGATATTTTGTTCTGACTGTGTCTCTGAGACCTTTCTGAATGAGATTAGTATTGGAATTTGGTCGCTAAAGAAGCAGGTAGCCCTTCTCACTGTAGGTGAACATCATCTAATCTGTTGAAGACTTGAACAGAACAACACAACAAGGGAAGGGAAAAATTCCTTTTTGTTTCTCTTTGGCCAAAGGCTGGAAGCTGGAATATTGTTCTGCTCTTGCTCTGCTCCTTGAACTGGAACTTCCACCAACAGCTCTCCTGATTCTCAGCCCTTAGCAACAGATTGGATCTCATCATCAATATCTATGTTCTCAAGCACAGTGGTCCTCTTTCCTGGGGAAACCTGAACAGTGCAACTAGAAATTAAAATTCACTCATCCTCTTCTCTGTCACCAACCTAACCACTTGAAATTAAAATATCAATAATTTAAAAAGTACTTCTCAAGTCACACTAAAAATAATAACTACATTTATGGCTTTCCTATAAGATAAAGACAATAAAAATACTACTTGTGAGTCCAGAATAATAGGGAAAAAAAAACTAATGGCCCTAAATGTTGTTAGTAATGAAGAAACTTGTTTAAAAATGAATTCACTGAAAGGTATTCAAGAATGTGGAAAATGTACAACAAAATGAACCAAAGGAAGTTAGAGGAAAGAATTTCTAAACATCAAAGTAATCATTACCTAATTTAAATGCAAACAAAAATATTCACATAAGCAAATAGTAGGATGGATAAATAAAACCAAGGTCTACTTCAAGGATAGACCAATAAATAAATAAATCTCTTACACAACTCTTCAGGAAAAATATGAAGAGCCACAGTAAGCAATTCCAAAGGAAATAAGAAATGCAAGGAAGACCCAAAACTTTCCATCCACAATTTTTATGGGGGGCTTAGAAATATTTTATTCCAGCCACCTCATCTAACAAAGACAGAAACTTAAGCATATTTTCTCAAGGTTATGAGATAATTACTTGGAAGTTCTGCATGAAATAGATTAACTCTTAAGTGACAAATTTATTTGGAAAAGAGATAAACTTATAGGTCCCAGACTTAATAATTTTTTTGGTTTGATAAAAATTGTATTTTCAAAGTATATATGTTATATATTTAAATGTCAACTGAGTGCATTTTAAAATTGAATGTGCTTGCTAAATGTCTAATTGCTGATTCATTCCTTGCTAATAGCTATTATATTTCTTTGTATTAACTTACCAAAAGCTTTAATTCAAGTAAGGACAATTTTTCTACATATATGAATTTTACCCCCAGTGTTTCCAAACCAAGAAGAACTTGATGCTCTTAAGGAAATCATAAATTATGACAATTTTCTCCAAAAGAGATTAAACCCAAATTGAAAAATTACCACAGTAGACACTGGAAAGTTTCTCAAAAACTTCTTTTCAAAAAGTACTATATGTAAGAGTTGTTTTTTGTTTGTTTGTGTTGTTTTGTGCTCTATTACTTGAACCACAGAACCGTTTTCCTGTGACTAATTGGAAATAGGTACCTCATGGACTTTCCTGCCAGGGTTGGCTTCAAACCACAATCCTCAGATATCCGTCTCCTGAGTAGCTAGGATTACAGGCATGAGCCACTGGCACCCAGCTTATGTGTAAGTGGTTTTTGTTTTGTTTTTTTTTAAGTTTCCTAATGTTTAAGGAATAATTAATTTCTTTAATAATCTTCAGAATTACTTGCTTTATGAGACTGTGAGAAAGTAGTGAGAGGTAAGAAATCACTCAGGAAAAAAGAAAAATAGCTAATTTCACATATAAGTACAAAGTACAAAATAGTAATACAATATCAGCACACTGAATCTGGCATTATATTAAAACTCATATTTTTATCAGGTAGAGTTGTTTTCAGGATCAAAATGCTTTTAGCCTATTACAGTAATTCATCAGAAAGATAAAGAAATATTTTTTAAAGAATTTTGAAAATCCATGGTAAGTTCAAAGTCCACTTGTTTTAGAAGCCTTGCTATGTAGCCCAGGCAGGTCTCAAACTCATAATCCTCCTTTCCCAATCTCTCTAAATGCTCAAATTACAGGCTGCCCTACCCATCATGCACATCCTGCTCTTATTCAAAATGCTTATGTATTATGAGATAGGACATGGAACTCACTCCTATGTATTTTATAGATGCTGAGCTATTTGTCAGTAGTAATTTCTATCACTCTATCACATTCTAAAAATGGTCCTTTTTAAAAATTTTTATTGTCAAACTGATGTACAGAGAGGTTACAGTTTCATACGTTAGGCATTGGATACATTTCTTGTACTGTTTGTTAACTCCTCCCTCACTCCCTCCTCCCCCTCCCCCTTTCCCGTTCCCCCCATGAGTTTGTTCAGTAGATTTACACTAAACAGTTTTGCAAGTATTGTTTTTGTAATCGTTTGTCTTTTTTACCCTGTGATTGTCGATTTTGGTATTCCCTTTCAGTTTCCTAATTCTAATACCAGTTTGCCATGAGTAGAGGGCCCACCTCAAGTTAATGGTATCCAAGCTTAAGTCGCACCATGTGAGAACTCGAAAAAGGATTTTCAAAATACTAGTCTGTGCTCTGACAACAACAAAACCCAACAGAGTGGCCAATTCTTTTTTCCTCCCCGCCTTTACAATTAATTAGAAGTACTTGCCTATTTACTCATGGTACACACTTCCACAAAGGACTCAAATGACATAACAACCAAAGAATATGGGTGATGGTATTATCCAAATATACTCAAAAAGATATTGTGTCCTTTCTTTTTTGGTGGTCATAATTTTGGAATGGGAGAAATGGTAAAGAGATACTGTGCCAAAAAGGGAGATACAGTTGTTAAAAATGAAATACATTCCATTTGATAGGGTAGAAAAAGAAAAATGAGTCACACAGTATTTATTACTAAATATATCAGCCTCTTTATCAGTCAAATTTTTCCTCAAGTATTTAAGCTCTTAGAAGTATCTTTCTCTTGGATCCTCAAAAAAACTGGAATGGTCAGGAAAAAATAGTGTGGGCAATAGCTACTCCAAAAAAACTCCATAAAAGACAAGCACACACAAGCAAATCCCAGTTCCATACAGATTTCTAGAGAGTTCTGACCTGATGGTGATGAAAGTCATGTAAAGCTGTTCCCAGAGCTGACATGGTGTGAGAACAGCAAATCTGGGGTAGGCAGAGGGAAGAGGATGGTAGACCATCTGTGAAAAGTACTGACAGTTTGGGACAGAAGAGTAACCACACAGTTTATTCCCCCCAAAGTGGCCTCTAAATCATGCCTTATTTGCCAAGCTTAACTATAAATATGAGTTAACTATAAATATGTCACAGTTCTATGGTGATAAAGTTTCTTTGGTGGACATGTAACTTCAACACTTTTTAATGGGAAAGAGCTTTATAAAATCTATTTGGGTGCCCGGAAGTGTGCACTTGAAAGGAGTAGGGTGGGATCCAGGGGAAAAGGGTAGATGAGAGGAGAAGATGGGGAGAAAGCAATCAAGAATCCCACGTATATCCTACAAAATTAAGAAAAGTGAAGGGAGATGTGGATAGAGGAGAGATCGATGAGAGGGTGACATTGATCAAGATGCACTGCATTCATAAACTGCTTTATTAAATGGCAACTCCTTTGTATAACTATTTAAAGATAATTTTAAAAATTAAAGTGTTTGAGGGTTTGCTCAATTTAAGATGTTTTATGACTAGTTGAAAACTAATGGAGTCTCATTGTGCTCTTCAACCCTATGATCTAGTCTCTCAGTCTAGAAATTTCTTAGTCTAGAAATTTCCTTAGTCTAAAAATTTCTGGACTTTGAGTCCACACATGTTTCTGGAGAGTATTGGTGAATTATCAGAACGTCTAGCAAGGCGGGGCTCTGAGAGACGGCTTGTGTACCCTTCCCTGATTGGCATTGCCAACATGAGCCTCTGGATTGATTCGTGGTCTAAAAAATACCTCATGAAGTTGCCTTCTGAAACATAAAAAAAAAGAAGGCAGACAAAGATGGCAGCCAGTCAGCTTCAGAACTCTTGGAACTAAGTTGTAAGATCGACATGGACAATTCAGAGTTACCCTAAAGGCAGATGATTTCTAGGGAAGGACTAGTTAGCCTTATCTCTGGCCTAGAGCACTGCCATTTCTGGAGACATTTGAACTAAGAACTCAACTCTGAAACACGGGAGGCCAGCTGAGGACAAACTATCCTATGGAACACATTGGCTCTTATCTTTTCTTTGTTCTTCTAGTACAGACCGAAATATGATAAGGAAGGAGCCAGTTAACCCACTGATGGAATACAATAAGAGGTGGCTGCTTTGATTGAGACAAGAGAATCTTAATCATGTCCTACGAAAGATCAGGAAAAAAAATAAAATATAAAACTCCAAACTGACCATTCCCTCGACTTCACTGTCAGGAGAAGGAGGAAAGAGAGGGAGGAGAAAGGAGAGAAGTTCTGTGTAGGCCTTGGATGGACTGCTGTTAAGAGTCTAGACTCTTGGGGATTTGAGGCTCAGGATGCAGCCTTTGACTCTGTGGACACCAGATCCTTCATCCACAAAAGTGAAGGTGATGGAATACACTTTTCATAGGCACGGATGCTCAGCAGCTGAAGGTTGTGAAGTCCATGGCTCATGACCAAATATAGAGTCAGTTTTATGGGGGTATGAAATAGACTACATGCTCCAATTCAGAAGTCAGGAGAAGTTAAGACTCCCCCTTTCTCGAAAGAAGCTAGACCAAGAGAAGATGTGGAATTCTTTGCTCCTTTCTCCCTGGTGCAATGGCATGGCCCTGTACTAGAAAACTAGGCTCTGCATCGAAATTCCTGTCTATACTGGGAAATCTTATAGCCTTAGCTAAGATATGTCTTGCCTCTGCCCCTGCCTCGCTGTTGCTTGCTGCTTTCACTCTGGAGCTAGAGTTAAATCATGGCTCTCCAGCAGGTCCCTTTGGACTCTTCTTGGGAGAAGCTGAGTGGACAGAACCACAAGCTTGTTCTTCCTGGAGATTTCTGCTTCCTTGATGGTGTTCCTAATCTGACACCATTCATAAAGGCCACTTTTCTCTTCATTTGTCTATTGAATTTGCATCTACCATGTTTTGATTTTGTTCTTTTCTCCTTCCTGCCTCCTGATTTCTTATCTTTTAAATTTTTGATTTTTCTTTCTTTGGGCCATTCCTGCTACATGGACATTGTAATGTATTGATTTGTCTTGGCAACATACTGCTCTATCTTTTGGAGCTCATGTGGGGAAATGTGACCTCCAAAGTCTTATGTTCATAGTACATTTCGGGAGTACTTAGGATCACATGAGATCATGAAGGTGAGGCCTTTACAATTCATAATTTTATAAGAGGAAGAGAGACAAGTGCTAGAAGCTTGCTCTGTCTTACCACCATGCTATGCTCAAACATGAAGCCCTTTCTAGATCTGGTACCTAGCTTTTAGATTTCCCAGACTTAAGAGCTTCAAATTCCATTCTTTGTAACTCTAAGGTATTCTGTTATAGCAATAGAAAATACATTGCAACTTATTAAGTGTAATTTATTAACTCTGAAATGTGCTGAATTAGAACTAGCACACAAACTGCAGCAGCCAGCTGTTTGGAACATCAACTTCTTATCAAAAAGCTCATTTGAACAATGGGATGAGTAAATATAATGGTATCCTGAAGAGCACAGAACAAACAGCAGAGCATGTGCTGTACCTGGTAATGGGTTTAAGAGAAACCAGCAGTGCCTTAGGTCTTGAGCAGAACTATTGCAGAATCACAAGTAAACTAGAAATACTGAGTTACTTCTGGGCATCTGATGTTTTCTGTTTCCTCAACAGCAGCTAGCATGATATAAACATACTTTATACTCTTTCTTTATCTGCAAAAAAACAAAATTTGATGAAAGAAAAACCAAAGGAAAAAAAATACTCTCAACTTCACCACCTAATAAAATTGCTTGACATGAATTTTCCTTACAAATATTATATCTAGTCAGAAAACTCAGAAAGCACAGAAATTTTCAGGACAAAAAAGTGTTCTCTCCTATGACCTAGTTCTTGAAAAGCAATGTTGTACATTGCATATATATGTTTGTTTCCCTCAAATTTACATTTATTTCTTTGATTCTATTATTATTTACTTCTATTTATACAATCACTTAAGGTTAAAAATGTTTGGTGAACTAATATGTAAAATGTCTTGTTTTTATATACCGTGTTTCAAAAATGCCAGGTCTGTCATTTTCTATGTTGTTATATGAGATGAGCTAATTCCAAACTATTTCTACATTTTTCAATGGCTTCAGAATCTTTTGAGAGCTAGTATATGGTCTCTTGTCAACTGCTCAGTGTCTTATCATTAGAAACATCGTAATATATGTCCATCCATTAAGTTTCATGAAATATTTTATTTCAATATTCCATAATATGTTGTCAAAATGTGACCTTCCACCAGCATCAGAATGGCCTGGAAACTTTCTATATGCAAATTTTTAGGATTGCCTCCAATCCACTGAGACAGAAATTGCAGATTGGGCTTAGAAATCCATGTGTATTCTGAAGATGGCTCAGCTATCAAAGAAACAGCTCTACCTCCTTAGCTACTGTATGAATCTATAGTCACTTGCTCAATTATGACATCATAAAGATGGGTTAATCACATAAAACTTCTGAATTTTGTGGATTTATTTATATATTTATTGGTGTATGTCTGTCTATCTATCTATCTTGTGCCAATCATGGTACTTGAACTCAAGGCCTGGGTGCTGTTCCTGAGCTTCTCTCTCTCTCTCTCTCTCTCTCTCTCTCTCTCTCTCTCTCTCTCTCTCTCTGTCTCTGTGTCTCTCTCTGTGTCTCTCTCTCAGTCTCTCTCAGTCTCTCTCTCTCTCTCTCTCTCTCTCTCTCTGTTTTTGTCTGATACTGGGACTCAATTTCAGTATCTGATACTAGCTTTAGCTCATTGGCTGGCACTCTACACATGAGCAATGCCTCCAACCCCTCCCTGAACATTTTTGCTCACTTTTCCACTTGAGCCACAGCTGCACTTCTGACTTTTTGGTGGTTAATTTGAGATGTGTCTCAGACTTTTCTGCCCAGGCTGGCTTCAAACCTTGACCCTCAGATCTCAGCCTCCTGGGTAGCTAGTATTACAGGTATGAGTCACCAGCACCCAGATATTGATATTTTTAAAGCCCCTAGAGTTTATGCTTTATGGTTTCCATTTCTAAATATATGTTGCATAGAATTGCTTTCTGATGTAACTTCTCTTAGCCTGATGTTATCATGATGATGGTAAATTCTGGTACTTTTTATTATCCTGAACATGTTCATATCCTCCTCCTCCTCCTCCTCCTCCTCCTCCTCCTCCTCCTCCTCCTCCTCCTCCTCCTCCTCCTCCTCCTCCTCCTCCTCCTCGTCCTCCTCCTCCTCCTCCTCCTCCTCCTCCTCCTCCTCCTCCTCCTCCTCCTCCTCCTCCTCCTCCTCCTCCTCCTCCTCCTCCTCTCTTTCTCTTTCTCTCCAATACTGGCATTTGAACTCAGGATTTTTCACTGCCTTAGCAGGTGCTTTATTACTAAGACATGTCTCTGGCAAATTCCTCCTTTTATATATTGATAATTTTGAAATAGGAGCTCTTTTTGCCTGGGTACCCACCTGAATGGTGATCTACTCATGTTAGGCTTCCTATCATAGCTAAGAATATAGATGCATGCCATTGTACCTAGCTCTCAACTGAGAATCATCTCACAAACCTTTCTGCCAGGGCTGGCCTTAAACTGCAGTCTTTCCCATTTTGGCCTTTTAAGGTTGGGCCACTGGCATCTGGCTTAATTTGTTCTTTTTGTTTGTGCCTTTAGTGTGAAAAGTCTTTCTTCTGTTAATATTATCCCTGCCAAACATATTGATAGATCATTGCACTCATCTTATGTGTTACTGGCCTACATTAGCCTAACCTTGTCTGTGTGTGTATGTGTGTGTGTATGTGTGTGTATGTGTGTATGTGCGCGCACACGTGCGGGTACTGGGGCATGAACTCAGGGTCTCAAGTTGTTGCTTGGCTTTTTCACTCAAAGCTTATGCTTTACCATTTGAGTCACAGAACTTTCAGCATTTTGCAGTTAACTGAAGATAAGATGTGCTCATATATGTCTAAGCTGGCAGTCATCAAACTGATACCCTCAGATCTCAGCCTCCTGAGTAGCTAGGATTATAGGCTGCAGATGCTGGTGCCTGGTATAGCTTAACTTTTGAGATCCTTGTTTTTAGTATACTTTTACTTATTCATTTTCTTCCCTTTTGATTCTTCTATTTCCTTATCTTTCAATTCTTCAATTCCATTCTTTGTGTGTATGTGTGTGTGTGTGTATGTGTGTGCATGAGGGCATATGCACACACATGTGTGCCCATGCATCTTCTGATCGTTAGTGGGATTTGTAATTTAAATTTTTTTCTGTCACTTACCATTATTCAACTAATCTCTTTCCATCTAAATTTTAAGAGATGCAGATTCCATCATGAGGATTTTGCCTGTTCTGTTGTCATTTCTCTTTGTGGCTTCCTTTGCTGTAGTGACACACTGAAAACTACCTTTTTACCTAGAAAATGGAAAAACTTCTTTCTTGTTTTCTTCTTTGATGGCATGAAAAGAGCTGGAAGAGTGATTCCTCATCTACCACAGTGGGCAGGCCCTAACAGTCTCTCAGGTTGACTTTAGACAGGCCCAGCCAGGTCCTGCTGGCAAAGTTCCAACATGCCCCCTATTAGGGAACATGTCAGCAAAATGATGGAGCACATCCATTTGACAAGTAAATTGTGCTCATTAATCTTATCTTCCATTATCAGCTTAATCTACTCTTTGCCTATATAGTAAGCAAACAATTTTTGTTTCCAAATGATAGATGTGGGGTGGAAACTAGAGGGTCTTACAGAGACATTAATTGAGTCCTTAGAGAAAAGAATGATTCATGAGCATCCTGGCTGGAAAAAATGTCCATATGGGGAGGTTCAGCTTACCATTTTTGACTACAAAATACAAGTTTCCTCTTTTTGAGGTTTTTGATCGGTTACTGGATAAATAATGGATCTTAAAACAACCTAGAGATAAATAATTCCTTATACATTTCCATCTTAATAGATTAAATTTGATTCCGTTTAGCTTCCTATAGTTGCATTCCCCATTTCTTTTCTGATCCAATTTTCCCCTGATTTATAGTCAATCAGCCCAAATTGTTCTTTTCTCTTACTCTGTACCTCATTCTTCCAGTCCCCCAAGTCTGAAAATGATGGGTGCTAATGAGAGGTTTGAAGACACTTATAAGCTACTTACCTAATGGTGGGATCCAGGTGGTTAACCCTAATGGATGAAATGGTAAGGAATTGGAACTATGTCTTCCCTGTTCAATGAGTGCTTTGAGCTCAGATATGCAGCAGCAATGACCTTCATAAGAGACCACACATTTCTAAAAGCATCTGTGTTTCTGAACAAAAAAAGGAGAAAGACTTCTTTCTCTCATGAGGTATGTGTTCATGTTATCATCTTGGCCCCTATCTGTTAACTCCATGCTAGCAGCTTCTGATAAAGCTGGAGCATTTCAAACATATATAAAACTCTCAGGCAGCTAGGACTGAAATGATGGGTCTTAGTGAAATGATTCTATTATTTCAAGATTCTTAGCCTCCTCTGTGTTGTGTAATGTAAGGGATGACTGGCAGATGAGAATCTGGCAGAAGCCTGGAGCTCCTCGTGGAGAGGAGAAACGAGGGAGAGGAGTCTTCTCACTTCTGATCTGCTGGGTCCGTGGAAGCCCAAGTGGCCTAGATTATGAGTGTGACAACTCCAAAGAGAGCAACTGTAGAAACAGCTCATGTTGCCTTGACAACACTCAATTTAATCAAAACAACAACAACAAAAACCTACTATTTTTGTGGAAGGTGAAAGGTCCAGCTTTTTTCCTTCAAAGTATCCCTCCCCTTCCAGCACATGTTGTTGGTATCCTGCTCAGATGCTCCCAGTTTATAACAAGTAAAGGCTCCTTACTGTACATTTGTCCTCACCACTGCAACACACTTTCTTTGCCTTAATACAGTCCAGAAGTATTAGAGAGTAAATATACCTTCTAATAGTAGCCTATGGCTAATGGTAGATAGTTTGTTTTGACAGATAATGTGACTGCTTTGTTCCTCTAGGGATCAATGAGGTGTTAAGTACTTCAGAGGTCCCAAGCAGGATGAAACTCCAATTCCCCAGCAAAAACTTCTAGATAAAGAGTTCCTCTTGATCTACGCATACTTACAATATATGAGTAACACAGGAAATGGTGAACAGCATAGATGTGAAGATTTCTAAGGCAGCAAGATGGTTTAGGAGAGTAGTAGTGAACACAGGAAAACATATCAATAATAGAGCCTGAGAAAAAGGCTAGATTCCACAACTAACCAAACATGAGATGAATTGTCTATTAGTGCACTAAGGTCCTGGGCTGTGGCAACTTTTGGATAAAAAATGAGGAGTCGAGGGGCAAGAGCTCTGAAAATGAAAATACAGCACTAGTTACTTAGCAATTTAATTCTAAGATCACTTCCAAAGGTAAAATTCTCTAAGTATTGGTCTCAGCTATTTGATGACTGAGTAATTCAACCACCAAGCACATACTTCTGGCTGCTCTTTTCTTCAGACTATGGTATTGAATAGATAGAGTGTGTCATACATGATCCTATTTGAAATACAACTAAAGCAAAAGGAATTGGAGGTGTGGCAAAAGAGGTAGAGAGCCTGTCTAACAAGTATAAGACTTTGAATTCAAAACCCAGTACTGTCAAGGTTGGGGGAGTAGGAAAGAAGGAAAGCAGAACAGGAGAGAGGGAAGGAAGGAGGGAGGGAGGGAGGGAGGGAGAGAGGGAGGGAGGAAGGGATGGGGAGAAAGAGAAAACTGAAAGACAGCAATAGTAGAGGGTCTGGAGATTGGAGTGAACAAGACAGAATTCATAAAGGACAAGATTCAGGATACAGGAAGGTTGTTCATTTAGATGAACTAATATGGGTAGGAATAGGATCTGGGATCTGGTTTCCTTGCAGCTTCTGCTGTTTAGCTGTGTGCTATCTAACACAGGAGAGATTCCCAACACCAAAAAACTTATGTTTTCTCACTGTTTCCATTAGAAGATTGGAGCATATTCACTTTAATCTCTCTTTAGCATGCCATGATGCTGAGTTGCTAACAGCAATCAGAAGTCCATGTTACTGAATAGACAGCTCAGCATTTTTCATTGAAAAACTGATACGGACCAGCAGACCTACACATAGATTCTCCTAAACACACCTGTGTGTCACTATCAGATAGGAAATGTGCCAAAATATGGCAACTAATACAAGTGCCAATGCTTGGAAGCTATTTCCTTGATTAAAATTAGAACTAATTGGGGGCATTATCACACTAACATTATAGTCTACCCAATTGCCATGGTTACAAGTATCAAGAATAGATTCAAGTGATATAGAGACCAACATAAGAGCCTTACACCCCTTAGACAGGAAGGACGTGGACTGCCAGGAATCATAGAAAAAATTCTCCCTAGTGACAGATGAGAAGACAACCTTCCTGTCCTCTGCCACCACAAAAGGACATTACTAATGGTCACGTGGTAATAAAAAAAAGAGAGATTTCTGAACCTCAGGAGAACTCTTTGCCCTGCCTTATGTACAGAAGAGAGAGAATTCTTTCCAAGAAGCCTATCAGGGGGAGCACTACACCTGGGGCAGGTACCGTGATTGGTGGCACTGCCTGAGGCACAGGTGATGATGAGACTGTAGCCCTCATGGCCTCAGCAGACTCCAGCAACTCACCAGTGTAAAGTGAAGGGCATTTCCCAGTTCAGAACTGTGTGCCTGGCATCAAGGTCACGGCCTGCTTGCTTCTGAGAATCATACTACTTACATCCGAAGGAGCCATGTAGCTTGACTGAGGTGTTATGCCTGGAACTGCCTTGAAGCTTGCTCAGGTATAGGAGGATGAGACTGCCAGAATTAACACTGATCAATTTCCTATTCTACTGAGACATTGTTAGAGCTATTCTTACACTTTCACCATGAATGAAGTGATTATGAGTGGTTACAGTCCATTACCAGTTCATGAATTTCCATGAAGAGTGTGTCACTCTTGGGGCCATCCACAAAGTGGTACCCTCTGTCTCTACCATATTCAGTATGATTCCCAACATCAGAATGACTTCCTCCATTCTAACTGAAGATGATATTTGGGAATAACTATTTGGGATGTTTGGCCAAGAAATTCTGTTCTCAAAGACCAGTGAGCAAAGGATGCTGCAATCATTCACTTCCTTCTTTTTCATTCCATATTTCTTCTCCTCTCTGGGTTTCATCCATTGTCCTAGTCACAGACTGTTAGCTCTGAAGCCCTCACTAGTGAGCTTTCTCTAACAGACACCATCAAATCCCTACTTTTATTTACAGGGCCAGTGAGTAATTCTCAAAATTGTTCTTGGGACCAGCAGCTTCAGCATAACCTGTAAACTTCTGATGATGCAAACTCTTGGCCCTACTCCAGACCTCCTGGAATTAGGCCCTCTGAGGGAAAAGCTCTGTCAGACATGAGTTCAAGAGTCCTGTAGAAATTTCCATGCTCCCTCAGTTTGAGAGCAGCAGCCCAGGCACTAGCCTTCCACTTAAACACACTGCTTCCTGCTGCTGGCATTTTGGGCTTTCTCAAGTGGGCCCAACCCACAGCTGTGCTCAGACCATTCAGTATCCATCATAATAGAATGCTAGGGAGTTAGTGCCCTGAGGAGCAGCTTTAAACTGGGGAGGGGGCAGAGGTTCAAAAACTAAAAATCCAGCTTATTCAAATACCCAATGAAATGTTTCTGACACATATTCTGCTAAATTTCAGAGATCCCAATCAGAGATGCACCCCAGCTCATTCTATGGATGGACACACCAGAGGGACTCCCTTTTCTTCCCCATCTTGTTTGTCCACGAGGGTTTTGGGGATCACTTCCCAAGAACACTACTTACTCCCACATCCTTGACCCAGGGTCTACTTCCAAAGAAGCCATTGAAAGTAGAACTGTCACTACTATAGATCAAATGCAATGGTACACTCTAAATGTTGTTTGTGAATTATCACATTCAGTCCCACAGTAGCTCCATCAGGCAGAAGAGCTTGAACATCAAGGTGATGTTCTTCAAGCCAGAGTCCTCTGTGGTGAAGCAGAAGAATCTTTACCACTTTTTGAGCTAAAAAAAATAATAACATATGCAGAGCCAATTTTTACTCTGGAACTTGAGCGGGGGAGATGATGAGCAGAAATGCACTGTAATCAGAGACATTTGATTGGGGAGCTCTCTCTGATTTGAAAAGTAATCCTGTAGGTTTGATACAAATATTAGGAACAAAGAAGAATTATATTTCCATGGTACAGGTTACTGAGCAGGTTTCTTTTGCTCCTCTTGCCATTTTCTTCTAGAGTAGGTCCTACTATTATGTCTTGCTGTAAATACACATCAAACCCTTCACTGATATCTACTATGGAAAATTAGAGGAAATAATTTTCCTTAAAAAGGGTAGGTATTCTACCCAGGAGGCTGAGATCTGACTATCACAGTTCAAGTTAGATGGAGAAGAAAATCTGTAAGACACTTATCTCCAATTACCCAGCAAAAAGCCAGATGTGGAGGTGTGTCTCAAGCACTAGAGCTCCAGGTTAATCAAAAAAGCCAAGTGAGATTACAAGGTCCTGAGTTCAAGCCTCAGTATGGGCACCAAAAAACAAAAAAGGATATGTAGTTAAAGACAACTTATACCCAAATACACAATCATAAATAATGCATAATATTTTGGGGGACACAGTAGAGAAATATGTTATCTGGGAGCTTTTTTAATAATCCATCAGCCAGAAATAACATCTATGTGTCATCAATTCAAATAATCAAACATTTGTGCAAACCATTTATAAGGCTGCTGATCTCAAATTAGTAATATTTTGAGATCATCAAGGAAGAATTAAATTTTATTCTTCTAGGCTATTTTTTATTATCAAGGATGCTTAACATGGTTTTCTTCACAGCATGTAATTTATCAGGAAAATCAGTTAGCTAGAACTACACATGCCACCATTTAAGCCAGGAAGGAAGCGAATTTTCAAAGTGTGGCAAGGTAGAGAGAATGAAGTCAATTCCATGATTAGATTTCCATGAATAGCATGGCCTTCTCATGAAAGTTACCATGAAAATTATTTTTACCTTAAAGTTTGCATTTGCAAATTTCAAACAGTTATCTTAAATTTATACTTTGACTTAGAAACTACTAATGCTTATGGCTTACAGCAAGGGTGTGTTGAGTTGTGCTGCGTGTGAAGCTCATGGAAGAAAAATCAAGTTAGTAGGGAGATGAGATATCTGTTTCCTTTCAAGCAATCTTGGTTATTTTAGAAGACAACTATAACATGAAACTAATACAGTATCAAAGAAGAAAACAAATGCCTAAGGTATGAAACTATAACCTCCCTGTAATTCAGTTTGATAATAAAAAAGAAGAAGAAGAAAACAGCTGGAGAGTTGATGTTGTTTTGCTTAAGGTCAGTTAAGTTTTTCAACTAAAATCCTGATTGGTGTCATTAGTACCTACCATGAATTTCCAAACATTGAAGTTCTGCTTTACAGGGAAGAAATTCAGTTCAGTGGAGAAACCTGAGTTTTCTTTCTATTTCTTCTCACATGTATGTAAGTTTGTTTTCTTTATAAAGGACATCTTGTCCTCTTGGCTTTCCCCTAGGAACTGGTGGGAAGTTTTAGCAGTGTATTCCTAATACATTTTATTGAAAATTAAGAAAAGAGAAATGTTCTCAAGTGGTTTTGCATTGTGAAAAGCTAGATGACAAAGGTAATTTTAACTGGACACATCACAACACTTGAGATTGGCATCCTATTTAACCCACTGGAATCCTTCTGATTGTCATTTGTCTCTTGCAAAAAAATAATATCAAGACTAGACACAGGTAGCTTATATATGTAGTTACAGCAACTTGGGAGGTAGAGATTTGAATATTCCAGATTGGCCTGCACAAAAAACAAAGTTCACAGGCTCCCATCTCAATCAAAACTTAGAGATTTTCTTCTCTTGATCCCACAGCTGGGCTCCATGGCATTCACCTGTCATTCCAGCTATGTAGGAAACCACACATAGGGAATCAGAGTCCAGGACAGCCTGAGAAAAAATCAAGACCATAATTCAAAAGTAATCAGATAAAAAAAAAAAGGAGCTGGTTGTGTGAGTCAAGTGATAGAGCACCTACATAACAACTGTGAAGCTCTGAGTTCAAAACCCCAGTGGTCAAAACAAAACAAAAAACAATTTAAGAATTCTTTTAAAGAAGAAGGAAAAAGAATGAAGAAATAGAAATACCTTGATGATGGTTTAAGTTTTATGTGTGTCCGAAGACAGTTTCAAAACATTTCAGATAGGTGAGAATGAATAGAATGGAGAATATAAATGGCACAGGGTCCCTAATCCTTTCACGCTCATGGGATTGCTAAGGAGGACTTGTCCACTCCTCTAGCACAAAAGGCAAGACTGTGCAGAAAGAGATGGGGAGCTTGATGTCCCTAACCTAAAGTGGAGGCTCAAGAAAGGTGTCTCACAAGACTGAGTAGCTAAGCAGCTATATCCCCCAAGAATGGAGACAAGTAGACAAATGAAAAAGGTGATGGATGCTATGCTACTTCCAAAGTTTAGATAATTAAAATGTGACTAATCTTCTACCTTGCTATTGGGAGCTCATGAGTGGAGCCCTGAGATGTGATGTGAACATTCTCAAGGCCCTGGCTAGAAGACAGCCCAAATTATTCCATGTGGAATAGCACTAAAATGAGAGAGACAGACAGACACAGATAGAGACAGAGACACAGAGACACAGATAGAGAGACAGAGAGGAGAAGTGGAGACAGAGAGAAACAGAGAAAGAGAGCACTATCCATCTAGCCATCAGTTGTTCTTGTATCTAGCCATCAGTTGTTCTTGTTTCCTGTACCTTAATTTGTTCAAATTCTAGCCTCCAACTAACTACAACTACATGAGAAACCCTGAACCAGAAATATCTTCCCAAATTCTAGGTACACAGAAGGTAGAAGAGAGCATAAATGAGTTATGTCTTTAAGCTGCAAATTTTGGTAGTGATGCTGAACAACAACTGATGTTGTGTATGAACATGTGTAGTGGAGGAATAAGGGTAATTTGATGCAAAAGTCTGTGCAACTGGGTACCAATGGCTCACACCTATAATTCTAGCTACTTAGGAGGCTGAGATCTTATGATTTCAGTCTATAGCCATCCCAGGTAGGAAACCCATGAGAATCTTGTTCCTAATTTAACCTCCAAAGTGTTCGAAATGAAGCTGTGGCTCAGTGATAAAGCTAAGAAAGAGTGCCCAGGCCCTGAGTTAAAGTCCAGGAATGGTGCATGCATGCACATGCACATACACACACATGCACACACACACATGCACACATACACAAATAAAAATATGGTCTGCTGCTGACACAACTTTACTGTGTATACACATATGTATGTTTATATGTGTATAAATCAGATTTAAGGTTATAATATTTGCTCTATAAAAATAAAAATACCCACAAAAATATGATAGCTCATCTGCAGTATGAATAGTTCTATGAAATAATCATAATGTAAATATGTCATGATTTTCCTTTTTTTCCCCTTCATATTATATTATGACCATTTGTGCAGAATAATAGAGAATGAAAGCTCATTGTCTTTCAGCTCTGACTCGGATTCTGACTCAGGTCCCCATGCCCCTCAGTCCTATATGACTGTAAATCATGGGACAAGATGGGTTTGTAACAAGCCCCATAGCCTAGGGATATGCCTTCACCTTTTCACTTGAGAAACTCCCTTGATGGAATTGCTGCCTCTGAGTTACTTTGAGGCTGTGCTTCTAAAGGTTGTGAGTGGAATAAAATTTAAAACCAGCGGGAAGCAAGAGCAAAGAGATAGAGCCACATAGTGAGATAGTGTCTCAGCTAGGTGCTAGTGAGCTGAAGGGATGTCATTGCTCAGTCTTGCATGTCTTGTTGACAGCAGTGTGCTAGGGCACCCTCTCTCTCTCTCTCTCTTTCTCTCTCTCCCCCCCCCTCTCTCTCTCAGTAGAGATGAAAGCCAGACTAGCACTCAGTTCTTGGAGCAGCCTCAACCTGACACCTAATTTCTCCATCTGAGTGATGCTGGAACACGTGTGTCTGACCAGTACTTGTAGCTCCCAGTCATGGGAAACTGGAACTGTTAATGTTGCCTCAGGCCTACAGTGCAGGGCTTACTATATAGCTGTGGAATTGAGGCAGAGTGAAAACTAAAGTATGTTTTAGGAGGAACACATGACTATCACTAGTGGTGCCTGATTCCAGATCTAAAGAATGCTGTGTGCATCTTTGGCCTTTCTATCCCTTTCTATGCAGTAGCACACACGTAATCAGTTCAGCTTATTGTAATCATTATGACTCATAGGCCATCTGCTTCTGCAGATGTTCTGAATTATCTGCCATCCTTATTTGATTATTTGTCTTATTTTTCTTAAGCAGAACTGAACATTGTTGAATAATCAGCAAACATGAACCACAGAGGGAAAA
Organism: Perognathus longimembris pacificus; assembly: GCF_023159225.1. Lineage (NCBI taxonomy): Eukaryota > Metazoa > Chordata > Mammalia > Rodentia > Heteromyidae > Perognathus > Perognathus longimembris. The sequence goes on from NC_063166.1 coordinate 49,534,625, forward strand.
TGGTAGGTTTCTGCAGATCTGGCACTGGGAAGTCAGACTTGAGTGATTGCAGGCTGCCCATCTCTTTAAGCTTTAAGGAGCCTGTGTGTAAGAGAGTGAGGATGTGAAATGATGTCTTCAGTGCTGCTGGCAGCTGTAGCAATGTGGTTCCTGGGCCACAGATTCCTGCAAATCTGTGAGTCCAGGTTAAGAAAAGAGGAAGCCATTGGGGATATTATTAATGTTCTTTAAGATTTAGCATTGGTTATGATTATTATTTTAAGCCATAGCTTACTGATATTAATGCCAAGAAATGAGAGATATTCAACCCCTCTCTTAAAGGAAAACTAAAGCAGTTTATCCAGCAAGACTTCATCCAGAAGGCTTCTCCCTACTTCTAGTTAATGAACTTGCTAGAATTTGGAAATAGACAATTGGTCTTGATTTTATTTTCAAAGAGAGAGAGAGAGACCCAAATACAAACTTCCCCCTGTTTTTAAATCTTATCTCTTAATAATTAAAATAAAGTAGCAAGAGGACCAATCACACAGCTCCGCCTCTCCTGTTAGTTTTCACCTTTGTTTTCCCCAGGGTATCCTAGTTGTAGTTCAGACAAAAACTAAAAGGTGCAGGAATCCTTTTTTTTTTCACAAAGATATTTTCAGATGAATATTTAACTTAAAATTTAAGAGGTCTGGGAAATAGTGTCACCCACTTCCTCCCCCGCCCCCCCCCCCCCAAAATCAAACTGCTTAAGAGAAGGGCTGAAATGAAGTCTGTAAGATTGATAAATGTGAAGATGGCTCTGTACTGCTCAGAAAGGACCATGCTGCAAGCTGGACCTGCTGATGTTATACTGGTCTGCCTGGAGGGCTGTGGAGAAATGCAGCTCTGCCACTGAAACTGTAGCCAAGCTCGATTCTTGTCCATGCGTTTTTATGAGGGTTACTGATCCATGTCAGCTCCACCATTGTGCACTGGCCACCCCTAATCCTGAAGCATCCTCGGACCCTAGTTTTAGTTACTGTGAATGATAAGTACAAGCCTAAGTAAATGACTACACTGGACTCAGATTCAGTATTTGTATGCTGGTTTTGATCCAAACACTAGCAGAGGGGAAAAAAATCCACAAGTCAGATACTGCAATTCAACCACAATTAAATTGCAGTTACTGATGAGAGCTGGATTAGATTTACCCAAGTGAGAAAGCATGTGGGTTGATTTCAGAAAACAGCGTAAGTGACAACAGAGATTAGCCATTATCTGGGTGTTGCCGGCAGTCATCATTTACTGATGATTTCTGCCTGTCTGTGAACACGCTCATGGAGGTTCATTGCTTCAGTGTGGTAGATGAAGTCCTGGGAATTGATTACTCCCAAGGGCAGCCAAGCTGCATCCTCCGAGACAAATTCTGTAGCTCATACTTTCCACAACATTAGACTAAGTGCAGTGATTCAATTGAAGAAGCTATCTTTCTGATTATCCTAAAATGTAACTGTAGATATTAGAATTCAGGGATTCTTTTTTTTTTTTTCAGAATATCCTGCTATGTCAGGATCCTGTGTTGCCCTCATATCCTAAGATCTTCTAAGAGTGTAGACCTTAATCTAGAAGGTGAATGTCATAGCCTAGGCCCCCTCCAGAAACAAGATTTGAGATAGGACTGGATGCAAAGTTTTATTTGAAAGTGGTCCTAGGGGCACAGGGAGGGGTTGAGGAAAGAGGTAAGGAGGGGAAGGCAGCAGTAGCAGTAGCTAATTGTGAATGGGGGCATTTGGCTCCGTGTCCAGGCAGGAAGATAGTAAAGGACATGGGTGATCTCACTGAGGGACAAAAAGGTGTGTTTAGCCATCATCTCCAGTCCTCATTCTCAGAGGCCACATCAGCACCTTTAACATCAATATCTACAGAATATGCCCACCCACACAGGATGTCCTTGAATGGCATGAAGAAAAGGAGGACAAGAATGGCTTCAGTTATCACTCTGCCCTAGTTCCACAACTATGTGGTAACCCCTACACTCTAGGTCTGTCTGAGGCAACATTAACCATTCTACTTTCCTTTTTCCAAACATTTCCTTGATGTCAGGAAAAGCAGAAAACTATCTTCGAAGACAGACTTGAAACTTGTAATGGGATTTTACTGCACTGGAAAAATAAAAATGAAAAAAAAAGGAATCTGAAACAAAATGCTGGCACCCAGGGTGGATAAATATCCATTTTCATTATTCAAGTCTGAAATCAGTTTCAGGAGCAGAGGCTACAGAGTGTGGACAGGAGAGGATCCCTGAGCCTGAGAGGACTCTTCAGCAGCACAGAGGCCTTTAGGAGGAAAGATGATCTAACTCAGGGAAGGGAGTTCTCCACATGGCTTGACCTGGCTCAGGCATAATTGAAAGTCAGTGGTCAGAAGGGAAACAGCTTTTGAGAGACAAAGATTGTTTCTATTTCAAAGATATGTGGCCAGGAGCAATCTAAGAAGCAGTTCATAAAAACAATGATGGAAGAAATAGATCTTTTCCCTTAGAAAAGATAATCTTTGAAAAATTATTTTTAAAAAAATTCTGCCAGTCCTGGGGTTTGAACTTAGCACCTGTCCCTGGCTTTTTTTCACTCAAGACTAGCACTCTGCCACTTGAGTCACAGTACCACTTCTGGCTTTTTCTGTGTATGTGGTGCTGAGGAATTGAACCCAGGCTTTCATGTATGTTAGGCAGGCACTCTTCCACTAGACCACATTCCCTGCCTCCCAAATTACTGTATTTTGAGGAGCCATTTATGGTACAAGGAAGTAGCACTGTAAAAATGGGGTAGGTATAAGTGGGTCACCCTTGGTTGATGCCTATAATCATAGCTACTTTGGAGGCTGAGATCTAAGGATTGAGTTTCAAAGCCAACCTGGGCAGAAAAGTCTGTAAGACTCATCTTAACAATCAAATTGACCATTAGAAAATAGCCAGAAGCAGAGCTGTGGCTCAAATGGTAGAGCACTAGCCTAGCTCAGAAACAGCAGCCAGGCCTGATTTCAAGCCTCAGGACTAGTACAAACACACTAAAAGAGTTTCATAGGGGTTTCTCTCATTGGTAATAATTAGTATATGTCTAAGATAGTCCTAGCAGATGATCACAATAGCTCAATAGCTAGTACATATAAACAAATAAGATGATGCTAAGCAAAATGAACCCCCAGTTACAGAAGTAAGTGGTTTATCATTGTTGTTGTTATTTTCAATGTACTATGTGAACTGATGCCTTTTTCTTTTGTTTTTCTTCCCCATGGTTTTACACTTGTCACTGTATTTGATTTTGGTACTCTGGATATTGTATATATGTTTATCTAAACTAGGGACGTGAAGAGGAGCATCAAAGTGGTGAGACAAAGGATAAAAGGCAAATCAATGCAACAGCAAGACTTACAAGACAATATCTTGTAAACTGACTGTACAACTTGGGGGAGGGAGATTGGTGAGGAGGAAAGGTGGAAAAACAATGAAGTATTAGGTAAAAAGGTTGACAAGAAATGTACTCACTACCATACATATGTAACTGTAACCTCTCTTTACATGACCTTGACAATAAAATTTTTTTAAAAAAGAGTTTCATAGGTGTGTAGTGCACTTCGAGCAAGTCTTCCCATCCATTAGAATCCCCTAAACCCTTACTCTCCTGCTCCCATTTTCAAACAGGGTTTGTAGGTTTCACAATGCTATCTTCATCTATTATACATATAATATACTTCTAATCTCTTCACTATCTGGTGCCAGCTCTTATGCCCCTCCTTCTCTTGTTGATCCCCCTAGAGCCCGCATTCACATTCAGGTCTAATTTTCACTATTATTATCATCATATTAGACCTAGATTGACATACGATTGAAAACATGTAATATTTGGCCTTTTGAGTTTGCCTTATTTCATTCATTATAATGATCACAGCAGATGGCATACGTAATTGTTAACATTTTAGTTATTAGAAGGGCTGTCATGTACCAAGGGGCATCCCTGGTCTCTGAGCATGAACACAAGGCAAGAACAGACTTAGAAATGTTACAAACTTTGCTGTGCCATTGAAAGGCCCATAATTTCCAGGGGTCCTTGACAAGGAAGGACATCTTGATGTTTTTTCTTCTTGTTGATTTTCAGTCCTGGGTCTTGAACTCAAGGCCTGAGCACTGTCCCTAGCTTCTTTTTGCTCAAGACTAGCACTCTACCACTTAAGCCACAGTGTCACTTCCATCTTTTTCTACATATGTGGTGCTGAGGAATAAAACCCAGGGCTTCATGTATGTGAGGCAAGCACTCTACTGCTAGGCCATATTCCCAGCCCCATCTTGATGTTTTTGAAGTTCCTCATCTGTTCCTGCTACCAACCAGTATAGTCATTTTAAACTTGGGAGTATGTAACCATCTGTTCTTTACTATGCTTTTCTGTTTGTTTCATGGAGAACGGAGGTAGGAGAAATGAATAAAAAAAGCAGGAAGGGCTGGGAATATGGCCTAGTGGCAAGAGTGCTTGCCTCCTACACATGAAGCTCTCGGTTCGATTCCCCAGCTCCACATATATGGAAAACGGCCAGAAGGGGTGCAGTGGCTCAAGTGGCAGAGTGCTAGCCTTGAGCGGGAAGAAGCCAGGGACAGTGCTCAGACCCTGAGTCCAAGGCCCAGGACTAGCCAAAAAAAAAAAAAAAAAAAAAAAAAAGCAGGAAGAAACTCCCTTTCTCCTAGGTTAGCCAGATCTCTTAGAAATGGTATTAGTGTTTTGCACTCTGTTTCAGTCTTCCACTGGAATAAGAGCGGTTGTATCACATGTCTATTATGGAAAAATGTTATGACTACCTTGGAGCAAGCTTGCCCTCAACAATGGCTTGGTGCTTGGGCTTACAGGTGATTTGTTCAAATTCACCCTTTGAAAGCTGCTTGTAGAGGACCGAGGGTCTCTTATAGGCCAGATTTCAGCGAGTTCTGGCAAGGCCACCTGGATGGAAAACAAATGAGAAGTGGTGTCTCATCTCTACATCTAGCAAAGTGACATATTAAAGCCATTTTATTATACTCAGCAGCCTTTGAAGCCAACAACCCTGCCTGAGAGTTGTGTGGGTAACCATGTTAATGCCAGCAGAGTTCAGAGGACACAACCCACTGGGGCAGGCCTACGTCTAGGGGAAAAACTTGGTCCAAGCACTTCAGATTTCACTGGTCTGGGGCCAACTCAGTTTTTTAGTAGCACAGGGAGAGGTGGACTGAGGACAAGGGAGATGTTAAAGGGAATCCAGAGTTGCATGTTGCTGAGTACAAAGAAGAGTGCTGTCAATTTGGGAGGTAGAAAGACCTTCTAGGCTTCACTTTGGGTTTTTTATTTTTTTCAAGAGATCTGTTTACCAGGCCAGATATATTCATCCTCAAATATACCATAATTACTCCTTGTAACATGGATTAAGACCACTTTGTGATCCTGAGCATTTCTTGTCTTGGGTTCTTTCTCTTCTTTATTAGAAGTGTCCAGCTTTGAGAATAACCTCTGCTATATAGTATTATAAGGCAGTCTATGAACACCTCCAGGCATTTTTTGAGTATTTTACAATTGGTGGCTTAAGGCCATTGTTAATTATGTAGGTATAGTTTTAGGGTCAACCACCTCTTCAGGCTGGGACCATGTCTTCTATCAACAGAGTTTAGAAAACTTGCCTATGTTCAAGAACAGCTTTAATCTATTCTCCTTGGGTACCAAATACCCCAAAATACTTTGAATCTATTATTCTGGAAACTAAGTGTCTCATCTAAATAAACAAATTCTGCTATATATTTGATATCTTCGTTGACCTTTTCCTTTACTTCAGGGCTTCTTTGTAAATTGACAGAACCCAACAGGGAAATGAAGACAATTTGTTCCTCAGACCTCACCAGGCAAGGACATTCATCAAATTTGCTTAAAGTTACAGTCCCTTAGCAACCAGTCGACAGTATCCTGAAACCAAGCTAAAAATACAGTAATCAACTTTAGCACTTTCATGGACTTACTTTGATGACTATACTCTTTCTGGATCACAATGGTCTAGAGCACTCATAGGAAGAATGCTGGTGGTTAAGGTTTTATGCTCCGCCCTAGTATCTCTTCCATGTGTTCTTGAAAGTCTTTCATTTTAGACAAAGATATCCCCTTTTACTTCTGGAAAAGGTCAATGTCCCCATCCTCTGCCCTGCATTGTTTTACCTACTGACAGCTTACATCCTATCCATGGGGATTTCTTTCCTATTGTCATCACCAAGCAATCATAAGAATTAAAATTCAGTCTGAGAGAGGGAAAGGAGGCTTCATATTTAATATTCCATAAGAGAAAGTGCTGTGTGCTTCTGCTCTGACTCCATATTTCTGTCATGTCTGAGTTGGGAGGTAAATACAAGCACCAGCTAGACATTCATGTCTGTATACTGGCCGGCATACTGGGCTCTCACTTAATTGATCTCTGTAGGCAAGCCTAAGACCTCACCTCAGGACTCTGAATCTTCCCATTTAGGACCCTGCTTAGCCAGAGACTTTGAATTGTGCCCCCTTCTCTGGCTAAACAGTATGCCGGCTTGGCCTTCTCAGCACACAGGCTGACTACAGGGCACATGATCTAGGTACTGGCAACATCTTCTTTCCTTGGAGGAGATATTGCCAGTACCTAGATCATGTGCCCTGTAGTCATGCATTTTGATGGCTGGCCCCATGCTATGAATTTCTTCTGATCAGGGAAACAAGTTCAGCCTGTGTGCTGAGAAGGCCAAAAGTAAGAGGAGGTTAACACTTCTAGGAGGAGACTTCAGTTTATGCTAAATGGGAATTGAGTACCTTAGATATCTGAGTCAGAGATATTTTACCCATCCTTCCAGAGATCACTCGTGGACAAAGCCTTAGTTCCCTGCAAGGTAATAGTCCACTAACACATCCCATCCCCTCCCTATCACCTCTCCTCACTTTTCATTCGAATGTGAATGTGTGGCTCTAAGGGAATCAACTGAAAACAACAACACAAAAGATAGAAGTTGTCTCAGACAATACTACCCTGCCCTGGCTCCTGTCTTGGGCCCAATCCAAATGCTCTGGTCCTCCTTTAGCCTTCACTCTCCCTCAGAAGCAGTCACACAGCTAGAGCTTGAGCTCAGCTTTGCTCCTTAAGGCCAGTTGGCCCAGACTGCCCAGTAATGACAGTACCTAGAATTCCAGGCCACCGCCCACCCTGCATTTTCATGACCACTTGACCCCATCCTGTGGGACAGTTTGGTTGGCATGAACCTGCAGTGCTGGGATACAGGGAAAACTCAGTTTCCCCACTGATTTGCTACTTTCCTTCAGAGAAGCAGTCTCTAAGGTACTTATTTTTAATTCTTTATAGTAAAGGTAGACCCTTATTTAGGAATCTTTAAAATGTTGTTGGATCAACTGTTTATTCTTAAAGATATTTGTAGTAGGAATAGTAATACCTTTTCTTAAGAAAAATAAAATGTCCTTGGCAAATATTCCAGTCTTCTCTTTACTGCTCAGCTTCTCATTTTAATTTTAATAGGCTGATTTGCTTCATACAAAATTCCATTCCAGTCCAAACTAAACACCACTCAAGGTTTTAATTTGGTCTTCTCAGTCTTGGCCAAAGTTAGTAGTCACCCGGAGCTGGGTGGGACATGCACTCGGTCCCTTGGTACCACTCCTTAGCAAATAATTTATTTCAAGTGTTTCCAGACCAGGCTTCCTGCAGAGAAACTTGTTCTATGAGACTTTTTGACCATGGAAGGAAAAAATGGCTCCTTGAAAGATGGCAAGTGTTTGCCCTTGGGTATTCTGACCTTGTATTTCTAATTCTTCATCATCCTCCTGCATATCCCTTGTGTAGAAGAAGGAAATCATAATTCTAGATTCTTACATCCAGCAATCCTGCCTTGCAGTCAGACCAGGGCATCAGAACACAGCTTCCTTTGCCACCACCACTGTCCTTGCAACCAGCTTATGTAGGCAGGATTATAGCAACCATGCTTTAAAAAAAACAGGTATTGTGTTCATTCATTTACTCCTGTTTTTGCTTTTATCCATTTATTATGGCTTTCATTCATTTACTCTTGTAACTCACATGAGGGATATTATTGAGAGCTATTTTCTTTTGTCAGTGCCAAGTTTGAATTCAGAGCCTCTCATTTGCTGAGCTTAGCTAGCTCAGTTGGTGCTCTACCACTTGAGCTACACCTCCACCCTGACTTTTTACTGGTTTATTTTGGTGTCTTGAGGGCATTTTTTATCCAGGATAACCTGGGATCCTCTGAATCCTCAGCCCCTGAGTAGTTAGGATGATAAACCAGGGCCTGAAATTAATCTTTGAATGCCCTATTGAAAACTGTCTAGCAACTGCTATGCCATAAATACCTTGAGGCCTGTAAGATTATCAGTAAATAGGGCTGGCAAGCTCCTTGGCACAAACGTTTAGTTGGCCAGTGTTCAGACCTATAATAACTACAGGGATAAGGGACAACCAAACAATAGAATAAAGAGGAGGGCAGTACATGAATCAACAATTGCACTGCATGATTGGACTAAATACTTACTAACTGAACTATTTGTACCAAGGTGTGGGAATTTGGAGTTACAGGACAGAAAGAGTTTAAATTTTCACAGTGTTCCTTTCCTATCAGTAGTGATCATTCTTCATTTGTACTTCTTTGAGTTTGGCAACACAAACAAGTACTGTTAGTATCAGCTTCAAGCCATAATGCAAGAACTGCCACTCTACTTAAGCATTGTGTATAGCTACAATCGAGCTTTTCTACTTCTCACATTGTTGATAACTACAGCCAGTCAGAGGGCATGTGGAGGGTGTAGGAGTGACTGCGGGTATGCAAGAAGGGTGCTAAATCTAGAAAATCATCCATGGAAGAAACTATATTTGTTGAAGCCAGCACAAAGCAGTAATAAGTAGGTCAGCAATTAAAATTCACACAGTCTCGGAGGGGTATAACAACTATACAGTAAGTCATATTTTCTGTGGGCATGAAACACTAAAGCCTTTGCACAATGATGATCGTTAATTTTCTGTTATACTTGTTTAATGAGAATGAGCCCCAAATGAATCAATAGCCTACCTTTCTTATTCTGTCTCAATCTGACCTCAACTAGTAGCTGGTTTGGTTTTGCAATTTAGGACAGACCTTCTCAAAGACAGGATTGTGTAGTAATTGGACTCTATTTCAAAACTGCTTTTGAATAAATATCTTTAGACTAAAATCTAATTATTTAGATTTAAAGAATTGGTAAACAAGAGAAAATGAGGGAGAGGGTAACAGCATTTAAAAAGAAATGTACTCATTTCTATACTTATGTTACTGTAACCCTCCTGTTCAGCACCTTTACATTTCTTTTAAATCAACAATGTGGTCAAATAGGAAATAAACAAATAAAGAATTATTTAGCTTTAAAGAATTAGATTTTAGTCTAAATAGTATCTTTAGACTAAATTATAAATATCTTTAGACTAAGATCTAAATCTTAAATAATGCTTTTAGAAAAGGTAATTAAAATTTTAATGCTCAAATTTTTTTAAACAACTTGAGTATTACAAAAGTAATTGCCCAGAAAAAAGCTCCCACCAACTCCACAATCTCTGTTAATTTAACTTCTTGCATCTGTGTGATACATACTGATTACAATTTAGAAGCCAATATTGATGCATGATTATCAACTGCAGTCAACCATTTGCACTTAGGTTCACACTTTTTGTTGTTCTATGGTTCTTAGAAAATGCTTAATGACATGTGTCACCCATGACAGTATTTTGCAAATGTTTTTCACTGCCTAAATCCCATTACATTTCACATGTTTACCTTACCAACCCTCTCTTTAAACTCACAGAAAATTAACTTCTTAGAAAATTTACTTTTTTCCTTGTTCATCTTTTTCTTTTTGTTGCTTTTTAGTTATTTTTCAGGTAGGGCCTAGGCTCCAGCCTTAATCCTTCTACCTGAGTAGCTGAGACCACCACCCTGCCAAGTTTATTGACTGAAATGGGGTCTTGGTAATCTTTTGACTGGACTGACCTCTAACCATGACTTTCTCAATCTCTGCCTAGAAAATTTGCTTTTATGAGAGAAAATTTTGGTGGGTTGGTTTTTGTGGTACCTTCAGAGCACTTTACTAGGCAGATGCTATGCAAGCTGAGCCACATCTACAATATTTCTTCCTCTTTCCCCCCCTTATTTTTGTTAGTGTATATGAATTGCAAAAAAATGATTTTTTATGATATTTTCATTCATGAATGTAATGTACTCTGGCTATATTTGAGATAACGTCTTAGTTACTTGGGTATATTGCTGGAAATTTACCTGCTTTCTGGTTTGATATGTGTGTATGTGTGTGTATGTGTGTGTGTGTGTTCCTGGAGATTAAATCCAAAGCTTCATGCATGCTAAGCAGAGGGAGTTAAATTTAATATTTGAAAAAAAATTGTATTCCATTTTTCTGAATTCAGTTTTACTCACTGTCGGGGCCTCTGAGGACCCCTTCCCCCCTTCCCCCGGGGAAATGCCTGAACCTCAAATTATGAAAGGAACTCCGCCTACCCCTCATACCAGCAGAAGGAATAAGGCGTGTCCTTACCAGACTGCTCTAAGCTGAAGTGAGATGCCGAAATCCCTTCCTCGGCCCCCCATAATGTGTCAGGAGCAGCAGGACAAAGATATCGGGGAGACGGTCGGATGTTTGAATGGGTCTCAAAGGATTTAATTGGGAGGGAGGTTTATATAGTGGTAATGGCGGGAAAGGAGGGGGGCTGGCCAAAGGGCCACTCATAGCCTAAAAGACCGTGTCCATCAGGTGATGTCATGAAACTTCCTTTGTGGGCTGGACAACCCCCATCATGGTGGCACTCATGTGTCTGCCTCCCCCAGGGGCGGGGTCTTCTCTTCCTGTTGAAGCTGGAAGGTGGGAGTGGTTAGCCCCAACACTGTCCCAGGGCTGGGGGGAAGGGCAGCGTCTCCTCTCGGGAACTCTTGTTGCCCTTCCCCCACCAAGGCCAAAACTGAGTCCCCAACAACTCACTATTCCCTCCTTCTTCCAATTTTAGACTTAACTTCTGGTTTAATTTTATTCTCAATGGGTGTAATATATAGCCAATTACTTAACTCTTTTTCTTTCAAGACTTTCAACTTTCTCCCTATTGTCTTCTTACTTGGAGGGTTTCCACAAATAAATCTGATATATTTACAGTTGTTATTGCATTATCTGTGTTGCTTTGAAAGCAAGTGTCCTGCCTTGAAATACAAACCTGTAAATCACAGCAGGGAATGCCCATCACCTGGGAGGCTGGGGTTTTCACCTTCCTCCACCCTAACGACAAGATCCCAGACCCTGCCATCCACCATGTGGCTAAGATGGTGCCAGTCAGACTTGATTGCCCTATTTCACAGCCTAGCCTTATTTTCCTTCGTACCTGTTTGAGCTTCATGAAGTGTGGAGTTTGTGACAGAAGGAGGCCACCAAAGTTCGTTCTGAAGCCACCAGAAGCAACTATGAAGGCAGAAAGCCCTCTTGAGATCATATGTATTTTGGTTTCTTTTCACAGAAATTCCTGGAACCTGGTCCTGTTTTCTGCACCCCAAATCTAGTTCTCCAGAGAAACAGCCAACTTATAGGAGACCAAGAGATCAAAAGAAGAGGGAGAAAGTTTCACCATCCTACTGCTTCTTTTTGTTCCATGCAGGCACTGCCCAAGATCAGAGGGATTCTTCCCTTTTAGGCCAATGACCCATGCACCAACCCACTTTGCAGAGACCCTCACTCAGACGCACTCAGAATTATGCTGTACTATTTCCCTGAGAATCCCTCAAGCCAGAGGAAATGAAACCTCAAATCAATTGTGTCAGTGACTTTGCATGCTTTGCTCCCACTTTTGTTTCTATTTTCAAATTCCTTAAGGAGATAGGCATTTTTAATGTTATTTAATTTCCATAATTGTACAAAGGACTTGCCATTCAACAGAGCAGTGTATGAATGCAGTGTCACCTCTTTCATTTGCACCCACTCCTTCCACCATACCCCTTCCCTCACTTTTGTTAATTTTGTTATATATTGATTTTTTTGCCATTTAACAAAGCAATGTATGTATACAATCCATCTTGATCTGTGTCATCCCTTCAACATCTTCACACACACCCTCCACCCACCCTTTCCCTTATTTTTCTCAGTTCTATGGCATATGCAATGCATTCTTGCCTGCATTCTACTCATTTCCCCCATTCATTCTTCTACCCCTCTCCTTTTGCACCCTTCCCACTTCACAAGTATCCATTTCCAAGTACTCATTTTGTTGGGCTTTGCCTTATCTTTTTTTTTTTTTTTTTTTTTTTTTTTTTTTTTTGGCCAGTCCTGGGCCTTGGACTCAGGACCTGAGCCCTGTCCCTGGCTTCTTCCCGCTCAAGGCTAGCACTCTGCCACCTGAGCCACAGCGCCCCTTCTGGCCGTTTTCCATATATGTGGTGCTGGGGAATCGAACCGAGAGCTTCATGTGTAGGAGGCAAGCACTCTTGCCGCTAGGCCATATTCCCAGCCCTGCCTTATCTTTTTAATAGGATCTGTGGAAAAGGGAAAGAGACAGGTCAGTTCCTATTTCAAGAATTCAGGCAAGAATTCTCTAGTACTCACTGAAGGAGTGGCCTTAGGAGAAGAGACAAGAGAAAAATAAGTCAGGGCAACCAAGATAGTCCGTTGAAGATGAGATACTGGCTGGGATTTAGTCTCAGCCTGATCCCTTGGGGAGCTAAACACCAGTGACAACTCTGATTTCAAAGTCTAAAGAAGTTGAGATGTGATGTCCAAGGACAGCGGCAACAGAAACACACACCCTACTAGGAAGGAAGACCAACCCAGTGCAGGGTTGTCCCAGCCCAAGGAAAGGGGACCAGCCCTGTGTATTCCTGTATTACACAGGAATTTCAGAACACAGGGGACACCACTGGCCAAAATCAATTGTTCTGAAAAAGTAGGGAGCTATATGCTACAAACTAGACAACACATACAGCAGCTAGAGGATAGGTCCAGGCATAACTAGTGTTAGGAGAATCACATCTTTTTTGGTTTCCCTGTCATGCCTTGTGGCAACCTAAATAACAGACAATTCTGTAAAGAAGACTGAATCCAAGTATAAATAAACAGAGGGTTTACAAACCTGAGATATGCATGCTGAGACAGACCATAAATATATTTTAATGGATTGAATATAAATATTTCCAACAGGCTCTGTGGTGAATGTTTGGTTTGGGCTGGTGGTACAGTTTGGGGAGCTTAGCTGGAAAAACTAGGTTACAGGGGATGTGTTGTCCTTGCTGTTCATTTCCTGTTAAGAAGAAAAGCTCTTCTACCACATACTCCTGCTGCCATGATATTCAGCCTGAGTGCACATGGCTAGTAGACCACGGACAAAACCCTGTGTACCTGTGAGCTTCAGTATATCCTCCTGGAAACTCCTTCTGTCAGAAATTGTGGTTGCAGCATTAATATAATACCTGAGAGGGTTCTGGTAAGGGGAAGCTCTTATTTTTTTCTTATTTATTGTCAAAGTGATGTACACAGAGGTTACAGTTTCATACGTTAGGCCTTGGGTACATTTCTTGTACTGTTTGTTACCTCCTCCCTCAAGTGATTTGTACATATGAGTTGTTATAAAACAAAAAAAAAATCTCTGGCTTTAGAAATTTGTAGCAGGAGCTGGTGTTTTCTGACTGGTGGAACTGGCTGCTCCCAGGACATGTCTTCACATCACAGAAACAACCTCAGCAGCATAGTTATGTGGTGCCAGGGTTATTCAAGGTTATCGGGCAGGCAGAGGCTTTGTGATGGTGTTTGTTATCAGGCCCGCCATTAATGAACTCTCTGAGCTCCAACGTGCTATGAGTGACTTTATTTTGGTGGACTAGGGCTTGAACTTGGGGTTTTGTGCTTGTTAGGTAGGTGAGCTATGCCTCCAGCTCTTTTACTCTGAGATAAGGTCTCACTTTTTATCCAGGCTTACCTGAGCTACAATCTCCTATTTATGATTCCTATACAGCAGGCATCACAAGTATGGCACTGTGTCCATTTTTCTGTTGAAATTGAGGACTTGCCAACTTTGCTTTTGTCCTGGCTATCCTGGCACCATGAGCCTCCCTATCTCAGCCTCCCATGTAACTGTAATGCCAGGTGCATACCACTATACTTATCTACAGGGTGAGATGGGGGCTTGGGAACTTTTTGTCCCAAATGGCTTTAAACTAAGCTCCTCCTGATCTTAGCCTCCTGAGTAGCTAGGATTATAGATATGAGCCACTGACACCGTGTTTGTGGCTTCATTCTGAGACTGACAAGCTTCATGTCTGAGAACTTTTGTGCTTAGAACATGTTATTGAAGAAACAAATCCATGAGATCAGAGCCTTTATACCTGAAAAGCAACCCAGAATGATTGTTATGCCAACGGCAATCGTGATGACCTCCACAATGCCCAACATAGTGATAGACACAAAGTACTTTCACATTTTGGTCAGAAAAAAAACTCAGGACTATTTGTAAATAGCAAGAGACTGAAATAGTGGTGTAATGGAAATGGCTGAGGGTCAGCTAAGACTTCCTTGGGGTTTATTGGGAGGAGAACAGAAGCAAAAGTAAGGGACAAAAGACTAAACAGAAACAGAGGCTCCCTTGTCTGGGAAGCACTTAATACTTGTGATACAATCCATTTGAATGACCTGTTGTAGTTGTTGGAAATACTTATGTTTAAATCAATTTCCTGTCTCCATTGGTTAAATAGTCATTCAAGATGGAGAATTAAGTTCATAGCAAGTGATATGTCTTCTGGTTAGTTTTTTGTTGTTTATTTGTTTGGGGGTTATTTTTGGTTGTTTTGTTTTGTTTATTGCCAGTTCTGGGGCTTGAACTCAGGACCTGGATACTGTCCATGAGCTTCTTTTGCTCAGGGCTATTGCTTTACCACTTGAGCCTCAGCACCACTTTCAGCTTTTTCTAAGTAGTTTATTGGAGTTAAGAGTCTCATGGACTTCCTACCCAGCTGGCTTCGAACTGTGATCCTCAGATCTAAGCCTCCTGAGTAGCTAAGATTACAGATGTGAGCCACAAGCACCCAGCTTCTGGTTAGTTTTGAGAGGAAAAAGCTGGCATCAAATGCAAGGTCTGATTGTAAGATGTATCCCAATGGAAAAGGGTAGAGAGAGGGACAAAGGGCATGGATCATCTTCAGGGAGACGCAATCATTTCTTTCTCATGGGCAGTCTCAACAATGCTCTATTTAAAGATTCATTATTTTCCCAATACTCCAAGGTAAAGAATGTCTGGCTTGTTTTTTCCTTACCTGAGGGTCATAGGAAGGATCTTCATGGCAGGATCGTTTTCCAAGGCTATTCATGTCTGGGATTTTGTCTGATGAGATGAAGACAATAGAATAGCCATTTTCATGTCTGGGCTCCAGGCTGGCGTCAGGAAGCTGAAATGTGGGAAAGGACGGTGGAGCTATGGAGTCATGCATGCCTGTCCTGGCAGCAGTGTCCCTTTAGGCCCTGGTTTTTCAGGAAAACACATTTCTCAGCCTGGGCATCTGTGTGTCCAGGAAGAGTCCTTGTTCCAGTGTTTGAAGACAGAGCTGTGGTTTTAACATCTCTAGGACAATTCAGACCTGGAGCCTTCATCATGAATGTCTATTTCCTTAGAAATCCCAAAGGTTCAAGTATTTATAGCCCATAGATGTAGCTGTTTGCAGCTGGAAGATTATATGCTCCTATAGCAAAGTTGGAAAGCAGAAGTTTCCTAGAGACCACCATGAGGGTCATCTGAACTGCAGCAATATGTGAAGATAGACATTATATTTAACATCTGTTTAGTTGTCAATGTCAGGTAGAATTGGCAGCTCTCTGGACTCTTGACTCTGATGCTGGCCTGACTAAAGGGGTTTTGCTAGAGAATGCATAGCAGATACCAGAGACAGTGGCACTGTGGGAAAACAGATAAACAGGACATTCAGAAGAGAATCATTTGCACAGAGCTAATGTCTCCTTCAGTGTGCTAGATACTCCCAAAGAAGTCAAGACTTAAATCTTTAAGGAACTATAATTAATTGCAACAAATATGATTAATTTTCTACATGTTCTGATCAACAACTCTAGATGAAAACAAAAATCAGTCTTTAGGGGCTGGGAATGTGGCTTAGTGGGAGAATGCTTGCTTAGCATGCACGAAGCCCTGGGTTCAATTCCTCAGCACCACATAAACAGAAAAAGCAGAAGTGGCTCTGTGGCTCAAGAGTTATAGTGTTAGCCTTGGGCAAAAAGCAACCAGGGACAGTGCTCAGGCCCTGAGTTCAGGCCCCAGGACTGGCAAAAAAAAAATCAGTCTTTAATTATCTGTGTGAACCTATAGGAATACAACCCCAGGTTTTCCTCCTGTGGTAATCTAAACCTCTCACTATCCCTTATCTACCAAAATCTATCTATCTATATTTCTTTCTTTCTTCCTTCCTTTCTTTCTTTCTTTCTTTCCTTCTTTCTTTCTTTCTTCCTTTCTCTCTTTCTTTCTTTCCTTCCTTTCTTCCTTCTTTCTTTCTTTTCTTCCTTCTTTCTTGTTTCCTCTTCCTTCTCTCTGTTTTTCTTCCTTCCTTTCTCCCTTGTTTCTTTCTTTCTTCTTTTCATCCTTCCTTCCCTCTCTCCTTCCTTCCTTCCTTTCATCTACTACTTAAATCATACCTCCAGCTCTGCTTTTTGCTGGCTATTTTAGAAATGGAATCTCATACACTTTTTTGTCCTGGCTGTCTTGGAATCACAATCCACCATATCTCATCCTACTGAGTAGCTAGGATTACAGGTATGAGCCACAAATGCCAATTATGCTGAGATTTTTCTGTAGTAAGTTCACCTCATGTGTGATGGTAAACTGAGGAAAATTTCTGGTTTAGAAACATAACCTCTAAAAAGCATCAGAGCTAAAATGCACTTGTTTTTCTTAATTATATATATATTATTATTATAAAGGTGATGTATAGAAGGATTGCAGTTACATAAGTTGGGAAAAGAGGACACTTCCTTTTGGATAATGTCACCTCTTCTCTCACTATCTCCTAGCTTTTCCCTCCTGTCTCATCCACAAGTTGTATAGTTCATTTCCAACAGAGTGTCTAATGAGTACTACTGCTGCCTTTGTTCACCCTTGGTCCTTCCATTTCTTTGCCACTTCTTCCCTCCCAAGGAGAGATAAATGAACAAATAAGACAAAAAGAAAACCAAGACAACAAAGAAAAAACCCTCTTATTTCTAACTTAAAGTGTATAGGCTTTAAAACATAATTTAAGACACCTGCCTTTTGTAAGTCCCAGAATTCTCTCTGCAGGTGAAATGTAAACAGACTTTCTTTTGCTTGCTCACCCTTTAGCCCAGATTGGCAGCAGAGGCTGGGAGGATCCTAATTTATTTTTTATTTTTGCTGAGCTTGAAAACAGTGTATAAGCAAAGGGGAGGGCCCCTCTCCTCTCCTTGTCAAGGAGGATATTGATCATATCCTTTTCCTCCTGCACATCACAGGCCCTCTGTTCCAGGAAATGCACCTCCTCTTACCAAGCCTGGGGACCACAAGTCCACTGCAGTGCACAGCCGCAGTACAACATGGCCTCTGTGCTCTCCTTGGGTTTGGCCTAGCAACCGAGCTCTATTAAGATCTGTACAGGAGTCCTTCTTCTAAGAAGACACAGCTTTGCCTGGATCTTTGTTCACAAGGTTAAATTTTTAAAAATCAAAAAAGGCGCACGCAGGGCTGGGGATATAGCCTAGTGGCAAGAGTGCCTGCCTCGGATACACGAGGCCCTAGGTTCGATTCCCCAGCACCACATATACAGAAAACGGCCAGAAGAGGCGCTGTGGCTCAAGTGGCGGAGTGCTAGCCTTGAGCGGGAAGAAGCCAGGGACAGTGCTCAGGCCCTGAGTCCAAGGCCCAGGACTGGCCAAAAAAAAAAAAAAAAAGGCGCACGCAGCTTGTATCCTGAATGATGGGGAATTCACTCCCACACTACAAAAAGGTCTCCCAAATTTACCTAGGACATCTTGCATGAGATGGGTCAGGAGTCCCCTATGGCTCCATTACTTCATTATGATACTCCCCTCCAGAGACTGTTGTTGAAGCTGAGGCCTGTCAGGGCTGGTGGAGGTCACAGTTGTCACACACTGCTGTGACTTTCTAGTTCCCTCTGGTTCCGTGACCAGCTTTAACAAGGTCAGCTACTAGAATGTTAAAATGTTGACAGCTCAGGCTTCGTCTGGGCTCCTGATGCCATGATTACTTTCACAGATGATGGACCAGGGAAAAAAGGAGCAGGTGGTCATGACCTCCATTACTTATCTAAGGCAGATGAGAGCTGGAGAAGTCAGGCCATTCTCTCCATGTATAAATAAATAGCTTAGACAAGTTCCACATAGTGCCTCCTGCCTCTGTATTATAGCACTGCCCGGCCACCAGATGGCTTTCCCACAAGTTGTACCTTGTTTTGATTACGGGGACTACTTACAACATGGAGAATAGATTCCACGTTGGCGTCAGTAATGTGAAGCCCCTGGGCTGATGTCATTGTTACTTATTTTTGAGCCCCAGTAGAGTATTTAGCATTGACCAGAAAACCAAGGGACCTCCAGGCTTGTACTGTAGAAAATGCACCCAAGGTGTACAAGAAAGCAAATCAGAACATGTATTGTGTAAAAGTGAAGCCTTTACTTGTAGCTCCCCACCCAATCCTGTTTGTCTTACATTACTGACCCTACATTCCAAACATGATGATGTCACTAGAGATGCCCCTGGGAGCATTGCACAGCTCTCCACCAGCTCATTGACCCCTTCTAATGTCAAAAGTGGGGCTTAGCAGATCTGTATTTTATTACACAATAATCCCTACTTACCAGCCATGACACTTTGGAACTGAGCTGGGCCATTCACAGTGCTGTTTGGGGAGCAGCAGGGCTCAGATTCCCAGCTACTCTGAGAGTCTCTCAAATGGGAGCAGTGGGGTCATGTGCTGTGTGTGTGTGTGTGTGTGTGTGTGTGTGTGTGTGTGTGTGTACCTAAGTCTTTGAGCTCAGGGAGAATAAATGAGATGCTCCAATGCAGGCAGTCCTATTTGTCTGGTTTTATTCCTTTATTGGAAACATAGATAGCCTCAGGCTCACAGACACCCCCTGAGGCTCACACTAGCCACAATAAAAAGCCAGAAAAGAGCCCCACAGTTATGACACTCACCAATTCCAACATTGTAGGGGACAGAATGAGCTTACAAGGTGTGATGTATGAGCTGGTGGCACTTTCAAGCTCTTTTGGTCATTGATGCCCATTGTGGGCCCCGTGAGGCAGCTGGCCCAGTTCAACCAAACCTACTCAGCTGGCCTATACATAAATGCTTATGCAGGCCAGTGAGCCAGACATAGGCCAGCACTTTGGAAATGCAATGCACATGTATAATAGCCTACAAAACTGAACCTCTGAGGGCCAAGCCACAGACACATTTTAAATCTGCAAGTATCTGGACAAGAGCCAGATGAACATGGGCTTTCTATAGCTCAGTGTTCTCTGCATACTTACAATTCCCCTCCTCCATATCTTGTAGCTCACAGCCCATATTCTAGGAGGTTTGACACTTCTACTTAGTTGATTGGCTCTCATGCTTATCATTGAGAGACAGAGATAAGAAGATAGATAGAGAGAGAGAGAGAGAGAGAGAGAGAGAGATAGAGACCTAATATTCCACACTGTCCCATCTTTTCATTATTTACTTATTAAGCACATAGTTTGTGTGTTCCTGTTATGAGTTGCCAGCATCCTGGATGCTAAGGACATGGTGGAAAACAATGTAAAAGAAACTACTGTGCCTGTGAACGTCCTACTCTGGTAGATACAAATAGTGAACTAATCACCACTTCTGCATGATGGAAAGGATAGGTAGGTCCCAAGAAGCCAAAGTATGTAGAAAAATCCTTAATACTACTCCAAAATAACTAGCAAAAGTTCAGCTCAAGTGGTATAGAGCACCAGCTGAGCAAGTTCAATACCCTTGACTAAGTTCAAACTCTAGTATCAACAAAGAAAGAAAGAGAGAAAGGGAGAGAGAGAAAGAAAAGGAAGGAGGGAGAAAGAAGAGGGAGGAAGGAAGGAAGGAAGGAAGGAAGGAAGGAAGGAAGGAAGGAAGGAAGGAAGGAAGGAAGGAAGGAAGAGGAGGAAAGAAAGGAGGATGGGAGTTGAGGAAGGGGAATGGAGGGAGCAAAGAATGAAGGGAAGGAAGAAAGATAAAGGAGAAAGAAAATTCAAAAAAGACTTTCATTTCCAGAGCCTTCCCTGTTCCTATCACTCTCCCACCTCCATGACTGACATACAAACTACAAAGACTCCACAGAAGAGGGCACTGGTCCGTGCATCCAATAGAAGAGCCCTCCAGGTTCCCTAGCATTCGTGCTTCCAGCAGGGCATGGAAACATTTATCCTCCACTCATAGTCCAGTCTTTGCCCAAGATGTCTCCAGGCCTCACTGAAGAGTGGAAGGTGATGTGCTGGAGTAATCACATTGTGTCTTTGTCATATTTCGAGGGGGGTCAGCACCAACACATTTTGCCTCCACTGAGGTGGCTGCCAAGGGTAGGATGGCCAGGATAAAAACCAGCAGTACTTCAATCTTCCACTTTTTTATTCTAAGCTAGAGAGAAGCAGACACTTTGGAAAGTTGGGAGTGAACGAATACCCTTAACAAGATGGGACTCTGAGCCTTACCATGTTCTTCAGTTTTCCTCACCATTCAGGAAATAGTTCTGAAAGCAAACAGGGAGGTAACATAGACAAATCAGCTCAGTTAGAGCCTTGAACAGGCCCAGCCCTGCCACAGCTTCTAGATGTAGAGGGGTGTGCTCAAGCTCCTCCATGTCCTCCCCGGTGACCCAGGCCTGACCAACTGGCCTTTGAGTTCTTCCTGAAATAGTCAACTATTTCCTACCCTACTACCTTACCCAGGTTGCTCCAGCTGCCAAGAATTCTGTTCTTCAGTTTGCACAGCTAACCCCTGTCAATCTTCTGGCCTCAGCCCAAACATGACATCCACAGGAAGGACTCAGATGATTGTCTGTCTGGAAATAGCTTCTGCCTCTCTCTGCTCACCACTCTTCTCTATCTTGGTCTGTATTTATTTGCAGAGGACTGATCTTTATTCCCTATTATTTTGTACACCGAATTATCTACTTTTGTGATTAGTGTTTTGGATATTTCGGTTCTTTTTTATTTCTTTTCTCCTACTCCTTCCTTCCTTCTTTCCTTCCTTCCTTCCTTCCTTCTTTTCTTTCTTTTCTCCTACTCCTTCCTTTCTTCTTTCTTTCTTTCTTTCTCTCTCCTTCCTTCCTTCCTTCCTTCCCTCCTTCCTTCCTTCCTCTCTATTTCTTTCATCACAATGAGAAAGCTTAAGGCCTAGATAATGCTAGCTACCTGGCTTGCCCTGTGATCTCAGTGTTCCCACACTCAGGATCTAGTACTTATTACTGTATCACAATATTTGTCAAAAGAAAAACAACATCAGTGTGTAGATGAGTAAAAGAATGAATGTAGAAAAGGAGGAAGGAAGGACAGAATGGAGAGAAAGAAGGAAAGAGAGAGTGAAGTGGGAGGGAGGGAAAGAGAAGGAAGGAATAGAGAAAAGGAAAAAGGGAGAGATGGCAGGAGGAATGGAGGGAAGGAGAGAAGGAAGGAAGGAAAGAAGGAAGGAAGGGAAAGACAGTGAGTGGGAGGGGGAAAGAGAAGGAAGGAAGAACAGGAAGAAGGAAGAGAGGAAAGGAGGGTGGGGAAAAGGAGAGTGGGAAGGGAAAAGGGAAGGAGAAGGAAGGGAGAAATGGGGGGAAGGAGGAAACAAAGGAAAGAGGTAGGGAGGGATGGAAGAAGAAAGGTACTTTTGCCCTCACTTATGCAGCTACTATGACATCAAGAATCTTAACGATGGATCTCAAATCAAAACTTCTTTGTACAACTTACCTACTTTGATCAAATTCAACCCCTCTATTACACTTAGAATTTTCCATTCATTAATTGCATTACAGATTTATGGTTAGAATCCATAGTATCCAAAAGTATTTATATCTAATTCCTGTTTTCTTCCATACTCCTATTTCATGAAATCATTTTTTTCTTTTGCTACGATTAGCTTTTGACCACAGGGCCTCATGCTTTCTTGGCTAGTGTTCTACCACTTGAACTAAGCCTCTAGTCTGGCTTTTGCTGATCATTTTGACAATAAGAGTCTCGGGGACTTTTCTACTAGGGCTGGCTTCCAACTAGGATCCTCACATCCCAGCCTCCTGAATAGCTAAGATTACAGCCATGAGCCACCAGTGCTAGCTTACAATCACCTTCAATGTGTGGCTTAATGAAAAAGCTCAATGCACTCACTTGCACTTTTCCATTAAAAAAAAAAAGCCTATTTATGCAGGATGGTACACACGGCAAAGGCTGTCAGCCTTGCTTTAGGACCTGTTTTGTCTTTAGGTAGGAGGAGCCTACTCCAAACTATGTCCTGTGTTCTGAGACTCAGCCCTGAATCAGCACTGCAGAGACCACATCCTCTGTGATTTCTGTAAATCTAAAGCCATTCAGCCATTTTTTCTGTGCCTGACCATTCAAGACTGGATGTAGCAAAATCCCAGAGGTGAGGCTTATGTTTGTGTTTTTTTTTACTTGTCTGAAATGCTCTCTGGTCATAAGAAAGGCATCTCAGACAGCCTTCCATTCTTGAACCCTTACAGGCTAACATAGAGACAGAACAGGGCTATCACATGCCACTGCCACATGCCACTTTCTACCTGAGAAGTTTGTGCTGCTTTGTCTGTGGTAGAGCTATGGCACCATTTCCTTGCTGAATTGTTAACCCTCCCTTTCATATCATATGATTATGAAAGCTTCCTGCCATTCAGTTAGGGTTCCTGATATTCAAGCCATTCAAATCTCAGGTCTCAGTTCAGAGTCACATACCACCTACCTGAAGTTCCTCGGCGGTAGTGGTTCTTAGTCTTAACTCATCTCCCAGATGTGTGGGCACAGGAAGGAGACAAACCATGTGTCCAATCTCCAAGGCTGATGTTTCCTTTTCCTCTCAGAGCCAAGAGATGTAAAGGCCAGAGGAGAGAAATAGATGAAAGGACAAGGAGGAAAGCAAAGCATGAGCCAGAGTTACAAGAGCCCAACATGAGGAGAGGGCACTGGGTGGAGTGGGAGTTTTGTGGAAAGAGGGAGGCATCTTTGTATCCACTGTGCACATTGCAGCTAGGCCCAATAGTTGGTTGTCAATGAGCTCCTGACAGGGTCATTTTCAAATGCAAGACTTTAGTTACATAAGAGATAGAGCAAATAAACTTTCAGGCCCCATTAATGAAACAAGATCTAGGAAGGCATCGCTCTCTTTTTTGTATTAACCCTTACACCGACTGGATAGCATCTTAATGGAACAGCATTTTCCATTTCAAGGGATTTTGTAATAGGCAATGGTTCTTTGTCCAAAATCCCCTTCTATGGGTCAATTGGTGATTTAGTAAACAATGAATGTGCTAGAAATTACTTTGGAAAGGCAATTTTCCATACTCTCATGAAGGTCTGAAAAGGTAGGTGGTTGTGTTGACCTAAAGATGGATCCTGATCTTTCTGGGTAATAGAGCCCTTTGAAGGTTCCCCTCCACTAAATTCCAGGACGTTTTCTGTATAGTTCTCCTCTGTATAGTTTCTGACTTTCATAAACTGCTTATTTGATTTGTGGAGGTTAATCCAATAAAGAGATGTGGTAGTTCACTTTTCTCAAAGGAAATTAATTTATAGTGTGTGGCTTGTATAGTGTGTGGCTCCCTAAAGGATGAACCAAGTATATATGTGGCTTTTTTAAAGCCAGAGGAGCAGAGCCACAAGAGATAAACTTGTAGTGTTAAGACAAACAAAAGAAGGAAAAGAACCCCTTGCTTGGTGACTGAGGATGGGACATCTTTAAACACAATTCTACTGCTTCTTAGAATGTAGCCTTGCCTGAGGGCAAGGAAATGAACCAGCCTCACCAAACCCAAACACAGCACTCAACACCTTAGGTTTTCTACCAATAAAGCCAAGTAGAATCAGCCAAGTAGAATTTTCAGTGTCTTCACTGTTGGTCTGACATTCATGATTGGAGTGTTGTCTTCTCCTACTATTTGTTCTGTATAGAGTTTGTGATCATCAAGGAAGGAAGTTTTTTCTCAGGGAAGTCTAAATAATAGTTCATGCCTCTTGTATCCGAGGTTAAGAGACTTAGGTCCCTAAGCTACAAACTAGAAGCACTGATGACCTATAATGAGATGTAGAACTCCATATGTGGGAGAAGATGACAACCTTTCCCAGGGAGCTGTGGGCCCTTCACCAGGGTGACAGCCATCTCTGTGACCTCCTCAGGTGGAGAGCACTTCCTGCTCCTCTGGACTAACAAATGCTGATGAACAATGAACCCAAGGCTAAAATAATGACATCATGTTCAAAGTATTAGTGGGCATTATATCTTTAGCACTCAACTAGGTTGTGTAAAAACATT
Organism: Perognathus longimembris pacificus; assembly: GCF_023159225.1. Lineage (NCBI taxonomy): Eukaryota > Metazoa > Chordata > Mammalia > Rodentia > Heteromyidae > Perognathus > Perognathus longimembris. The sequence continues at coordinate 49,559,197 of NC_063166.1, forward strand.
ATTGGGTCACTTGTGCTGGTTGTATAAACTGCACCTTGACAAATACAGATTGAAACTCAGGTAGTTGGTCTCCTCAGATCTTCCTATGGCTGGCTTGTTTTACTGGCAATGGACTATGGTCCAACTCTCCCTCCTATGATCTTCTCTTGTAATCTAAACTCTGCACAATTTCTTCACTGTTTCCTTGGCTACAGGTTTCAAGATGAACTTTTAAAAGTTTATAAATTCTTTTTTGAAGTCTTAGATCCTGGAAATAAAGAAATTTTAAAAAATGTATTATTTGAAGGAAAACTAGCAATGAGATAGATTAGAAACCCCCTCTCCCAAGGAGCAAGGACAGGAGTTAAGCATTTTTAGAGCAACATTAAGTAGAAGTAAAACACAGTCATTGGTAAGTCTTTGTTGTAAATAATACTTTTAATATTTATTTGTTCTGTAAGTAAACTAAGATGTTGGAGATTGGGGTGATTTGGAAATATGCTGCTCAGTAAACAATGGAGCAATTTCTTGGTGATAGACTAGTAGATGCTGTTGTATTTTATTATGCCGTAGCTAGTACTTTATTATACGTTAGATTCAGCAGCACATAGGTATATTACTAAAGAGCAGAGGTAGTTACCCATGCCCCCTCATGGGCATGAGTTTGCAATGTAACAAATAATTTAGTACAAGTAGGTATGAAATGGGACTGTCTATTTTTCTAAAATGTAGATCTTTCTTTAACTGTAAAGATTTCTTCCAAGGCTCCTGTATTTAGACTTAGTTGCCAGCTGATGAACTATTAAGAGATGATGGGCTAGTGAAGGCACTGACATCATCAACATGTGAATTCATTGATGAGGTCATAGATGAAGAGAATGTGAGGAGATGGAGCCTGGATGGAGGAAGTAGAGCATGCCCTTGAAGGTAAATCTTGTCCCTGGTCCATTCCTCTCTGTTTCTTTCTGCTTCCCTATTGCCATTAGGTGAGCACTTCTGTCCGGCTGTCACCCCTCTACATGATATTCTGCCTCACTACAGGGCCAGAAACATAGAGCCAACTAATCATGGTCTGAAATCATTTCCTTCTTTAAGTTGTTTCTCTCAAGTATTGTCACAGCAATAAAGAAAAAAAAGCCCAGCTAACACACAATGGAAGGAGAAATTATGGTTTGGGAGAAATAAACAAGTACCACATAATCATTTGGGTGTTGTTCTAAATTAATTGGCTGCCATTCATTGATTTCTTTGTCCTCTTAGGTCCTTCCTGATGGAGCTGATGACTCTGGGTGGTCATCACAGCATTCTATCTTCATGACACTGTATTCCTAGTTCTTCCGGATGTTATGTTTGCATCACATCGTAGAACTGGAAGATGAGGACAGGGAGAGGCACCCCAAAAAAGGGAAACACAAGATCTGAAAATTCTGGCCCAAGGTACTACAACTGTTTTTCCTACTATTTCTAAGAAAGTGCAGTGAAAAGAAACCAAACAAAACAGTTAATGGAAAATTGCTGTAAAGTTCACTGTCTATCCATCATTTGATAAGTAATTGCAAGCAGCTACTTGCTTAGTCTGTGGCTTTGCACTATCATGGGATTTGAAAACAGTCCTGGGCCTCATTCCATGCAAACTCGAAAGCATAAGTCACCAAGTAGCTATCGAATGGCCATGACTGGGCTCCATGGTATGCATTCCCACACAGTTCAGCCTAAAATATGGTCCATACCAATAAGGAGAAATAAGTTTAACTGGGTAGGAGAGAAGGCCAGCCAACAAGCAAATGTTGTTTGAGAGTGTAGTGGCCACAGATAAACAAATGGTCAGACAGGAGACAAGCAAGGGTGGACCTCTGACATCAGTGTCTGCGGTGGGTACTGCATGCACTGTGCAGATTCCCTTTTAAAAGTAGAAGGCTTATGGCCACATCTGCTGGAAATTGCTTCAGATACCTTCTATCAAAGGACTTCTGCTAAAGAGCCCAAGGGACTACCTCTGGAAGGCACAGCCCAATCAATCCTTGGTGGCCATAGAGTTCTGAATCTTCCTCTAGACTTGACATTTTTGAAGGGCTTTTCTATGTCCAGTGCTCACAATGGGGTCAGCTGAGGCTGCCCTTGAGATTTCCCCTTGTCTCAACTTTTGCTCTTCCTAGTTCCACTGCTTCACTGTGCTTCTTTCACATGCACTAACATCAAGTTCTTGAGACCCCAGATCTTAAACTTCCCCTACCTTCTCTTATCTGTGAGCCTCCTCTTCAGGAACTGAGCCCATGTTAACATCCATCTAACCTCTAGGCATCTCAGCTTAATACCTTTCTGTTTTACTTCTTATCAAGACCCTGACCCTTACTCTGGCTTGAGGGGCCCTGCCCAGGTCTCTGCTCACACTATATACTAGTTTTTACTTTGGCTATTCCTGCTTCATCCACATAGGCCTTGCCTCAGGCCCTCACTGTTTACCTGGAGTGTGGTAAGTATGCGATTGAATGACTGCAAAAATGAGTGAATTAACTGAATACAATGGGTTTACTATTCTTCAAGGCTTTCTCCTCCCCTTCCAGCATGTGATTCATAGGATGTCTTTTACAGATTTTCTGTGTGTATGGGTGTGTGTGTGTGTGTGTGTGTGTGTGTGTGAGAGAGAGAGAGAGAGAGAGAGAGAGAGAGAAAGAGAGAGAGATTGGTGAGTGAACCCAAGCCCTCACACTTGATGGAGAGAGATTGGTGAGTAAACCCAAGCCCTCACACTTGATGGGAAGGCACTCTACCATTGAGACATATATCCAGCCCTTTTTTGAAGTAGTCATTTTTTAATAGAATCTCACAATATACCTGGGTTGGCTTGAACATTTTTGTACTGCTTCCCCAGGCACTAGGGATAATAGATGAGCTGTCATATGCAGCAATTGGTTTAGATGGAGTCTTAAGAATTTCTTTTGGGACTGGAATGGCCACAGTAGCCTTGGAAAAATAGATATAAATCAAAGATGCCATCATCATGCCATCACGTGTACACCATTTTACTTAGAAAAATCCCATTTTCTTTTTAAACAAAGGAAAGTATTTTCTCTTTCCTTCCTCACACTTACTAATGAAGTTCCTAAAGTCAAGCTGGGGAGTACACCCCTCTTTCAAATCAGTGTCCTTTGGAGAAATCACTAGTGTAAGTGTCCTGAGCCTTTCACACATTATTCCACAGCCATGAAAACTTGAAGGTCTCCCACTCACTAGTTCCAGGATTATAGGGATGCGGTGAAAATGTATGACCATCCATGGAAGTGCCACATGCATGAACGGCTGTAAACTCTCAATGCCATTCATTAGCCATTCTTCCTATGACTGAAGAACAGGTAAGTAACAAACAGTACAAGAAATGTACCCAAGGCCTAACGTATGAAACTGTAACCTCTCTGTACATCACTTTGACAATAAATAAGAAAAAAAAATAAGAGCATGGGTTTTATGTAGTTGAAACCCGTCTTCAGATCTGATGCTACTTATGGTGCCATCTCCCGTGATGTCCTGATATGCATTTTCCCCCTCCCTCACAGCACACCCCCCCCCACCAAATCCTGAAAGCCAGGTGACTCAAACCTGTAATCCTAGCTACTTGGGCGAAAGAGATACAAAAGATTGCAGTTTAAGGCCAACATAGTCAAAACGTTGTTTTTTTTTGTTTTTGTTTTTGTTTTTTTTTGGCCAATCCTGGGGCTTGGACTCAGGGCCTGAGCACTGTCCCTGGCTTGCTTTTTGCTCAAGGCTAGCACTCTGCCACTTGAGACACAGCGCCACTTCTGACCATTTTCTGTATATGTGGTGCTGGGGAACCGAACCCAGGGCCTCATGTATACGAGGCAAGCTCTCTTGCCACTAGGCCATATCCCCAGCCCTAATCAAGACGTTTTTGAGATTCCATCTCAACCACTGGTTTGGTGGCTTGCACCTGTCATCTTGTGAAGAAGCACAAACAGGAGGATTGAGATCCAGGGTGGTCTAGGCAAAATATGAGATTCTGTCTTGCAAATATCCAGTACAAAAAAATGGCTGGCAGAGTGGCTCAAGTTGTACATGTCTGCCTATCAAGCAAGAAGCCCTGAGTTCAGGCCTCAGTATCATGAAAACAAAAACAAAGGAGTATGGTGGGGAGGAGGGGTAAAAATGAAGAGGAAGGAGACAGGGAGGAGGAGGAGGAGCTGGGGAGGGAAGGGAAGGGGGAAAGGGAGAGGAAGGGGAGGAAGAGAAGGAAGAGAAGCAAAGGAGAGATGGAGGTGGAGGGAAGAGGTAGGAGGAAGAAGAGGAGGAAGGGAATGAGAGGGAGAGGAGGAGGAGAAAGGGGAGGAGGAGGAAAAGGAGGAAGAGACCTCAGCTGGCAGTAAGAAGTCATTTATTCCCCAAAACTCCTGATGGCTATCATCGAAATCTTCTAAAACAAAACCCAAGTAATTAGCATGCTTATGCTAATTCACACATCTCTGAGTCTTTCTACATCTCTCTATGGTCTGAGTACACCTATGCTTGTTGTAGGCTGAGAGGTTGGCCAGAGGTCCTGATCAGCTCTCTTCCACTAGTTCTTTCTGGGAGAGCTGTGCCTTCTGGATGTGAGCAAGGAGTTGGAAACTTTAGAGAATTCCCACATGGATCAGAATCACTTGATTACAGAAGTTCAAGACCAACAGAGGAGCTGGTTCTGCCAGTGTGCAGGGAAGTTTTTCTCTATCAAGTGTATTCTTCATGAGCAGCCAGCCACAGCTCCTTCTTAGCTCCTGGGCGAGGACCCGCCAGCCATTCCCCTTTTGGATTCAGGAATGAGCACAACTGGCTGATAAACATCAGGCTCTGAGGTAGCTGCATCCCCAGAGAAAGCCTCAGTGGTGTCCTTCAACATATATAAGGCCTGCCTGTGTTCTCAAAACCCCATCGAACTCTGACAAAGGAAAGAAGTATAAGGGGATCATTATGATCTAAACAGTTTAACATATATACTGTGTGCATTCCCTGTACAAGGAGAATGAGGCTAAGCTAGTGCTAGGGGACAGGTGCCGTATTTGGGAAGTGACAGATTGAGTCAGACAGGATACGGAGAATGAAGGAATGCTAATGAAACAGGGAATCTGAGTTAGTTACCTCCAAGGGCAACTGAGGCTCTGTCTCACAAGGCCATTAGGAGATAGTACTGATGATACATCTCCCAGGGAACTGGAAGCCTGGCCTTCACCCATCCTCAGAGTGTGAATCTTGCTCATGGGGATGGATCTCCAGTCACTGCTCGCCCATCCACATGGAGACAAGAGGACAGCAAGAGGTGTGCTGAAATTTAACAATACACAGCATGAGCACATGGATGGAGCCAGACAGCATCTGCTTTTCCCTTGTCTTTTTGACCTGCAAAATTGAATGCAGAAATCTAGGAAATTCAAGTAGCAAGTGATGTAATTGTTACAACCCTAAGCCCACATTCTTTCTATACCCAAGCCCTGGTACTTCAACAAAAGAGAGAAAAGACAGAGTTCACTCAAGCAGCTGCCTGAAGGAATTAAGTCAAGGTATCCCTTGCCCATCCTTCCATCTCTTGGGATCCCCACTCTAGTCGTCTCCTCCCATGAAGACTTCTTGGGTTCCCCACTCTGTTGAGCTCTGTTCTCCTAGGACAGAAGTGGCAAAGAAGCTCTTACATGTGTCTGTCCTAAAGGAACAACAGTTGCTGCCTAAAGTCTGATGCTTTCCATGGCTGGGAGAAAAAAATATATGGTGTCTAGATTAATTTGAGATGATGTTGGAGAAGGGGGAGGAGCATGAAGTCTTGACTCTGACCTGCCTCACCTCTTTCTTTTCTTTCTGAAAGCAGGGTCCTGGGAAAGTGCTTACATTAAACACCTTTTAGGGATGCTAGGTGAAGGATCTATCTGGTACAGGTGACTGAAGGTCTGAGATGTTCATTGTGTGCCAGACAGGCACAGGACAACCCAAGCTGGGGAGCAGGGGTGATTGCCATGTTTGTGGAACTAGAAGACAAGGAGGCAGAAATGTGAGGAAATGATGCCCAGTGAGCTTACAGTTTAGCTCTAGTTAAACTCGAATTTCAGTCAGAGATCTAGTGACTCAGACTAATGTTTTTATACACTTACATCTTCTCTAGGCCCCTCAATGCAATAACAACCAGATTTATGCAGACTGATAGCCGTATAAAACATGCAGGTCTCTGGGGGAGGTTGGGAGGAGGAATGATCGGAGCTCCCTCAAATGCTGGGGTTTCTGAGTTTTAAGCATCAGATTTCAGATCTGAGCTGCTCAGCCATGCTACACTGAAGGCTTGACTCTTTTCCTCATGTGAAAAACGTATCTTTAATTATCATTCAGAATATTTCTTTCAGCTAGCTGGGCAGCTAGGCTTGAGAATCTTTTCTTTCTTTCTTTCTTTTTTCTGAGAACCTAGGTCTTCATGCTGCTGCAACTTTTCTGGAGGGGCAAAGGGGGAAAAGTAAACAATTCTACCAAGAGGTGCTTGAGGGAAAAATAACAGCTTTAGCACAGATGAATTAGCAGAAGAGCAAACCAGCCAAAAATATGGATCCTACTCATTTATCAAAACAGAACTTGTGTCTTGAGATTCAAATAAACCACAGGCTCCACAGGGCTGCATCTTTTGGCTAAGGGAGCAAGGACTTGCCTATGACACAAATTTGAAAACAGCCTGCCCAAAGGGAAGGCCACTTCATGAAAATAACTTAGAATCACCAAAAATGTCCAGGCCATGAAATAGAAAGAAAGGTGGGGACCTGACTCAGGTCTAGGACACCAAAGAGATGTCGGCAAGGGACATTACTGGACAATTTGTGCAATCTGAATAGGGTCTGTAAATTAAATCATGGGTTTTTCTTGCTCTTAATGATTTAGACAATTTGTTAGGCAAGTAAGAAAGTGTTCTTGGTTTTAGGGGATGCACACTGCAGGATTAGAAATATAGAAGAAAAGAGAATAAAAATGCCCATGGGTGTTGGGGGGGGGGGTGTAATCTCTAAGTGAAAAACAGGATTTGGGAATCTGTGTACTTTCCTATAACTGAAATTATGTTTTTGAAAAAATTTCAAGTATCTAGACTCTCAGTCCTCCTCTTCTCTCTCTCTCTCTCTCTCTCTCTCTCTCTCTCTCTCTCTCTCTCTCTCTCTCTCGTTCTCTCTCTGTGGGGGGGGGGTGTGCACCAGTCCTGGGGCTTGAAAACAGGGCTTGGGCACTGTCCCTGAGCATTTTTTGCTCAAAGATAATGCTCTACTACTGGAGCCACAGCTCCACTTTCAGCTTTTTGGTGACTAATTGAAGATAAGCATCTCATGAACTTTTCTGTCTGAGCTGGCTTTGAACTTTGATCCTCAGCTTTCCATCTCCTGAGTAGCCTCAGATTACAGATATGATCCACTAGCACCTTGCCAGTTTTTTCCTTTGTTTAAATTAATGTGTAATGATTGCATGTATTTATGGAAGTAGTGTGACATTTCAACAGAGTGTTGTTTTATCCAGCTTTGCTTTGTGCTCAGTTCTTTATATTTGATCCTTGGCATGGTTTCACATTCATAGTCTATAAAGCCCAAGGAGCTGGTGTTGGGAGGGCAGGGGAGGGAAGGGTGAGGCCTTCCTGGAGTGCTGGTTCTTCATGCCTGACTTGTGCTAGACATCTATTCTTCCTACTGCCTATCAGGTATCCAGCCCCACCATGACATCCCTCACCACAGCCATGGTGCCCAAGTAGGGGCCAAGTAAGGGCCAGGTCACATGAGGGTCTGCCATGCCCTGGCAACTGAGGTTCTCTGCTCCCCACTGCCACTTCCAACCTGTCCCATTCTGTTGCTATTTGGATGGCCTGCATAGTCCCCCAGGTCCTGGGCTGTCTTCTCTCTTCAGGGGCAAGACCTACTCTATGAATGTGTATGAGGGAAGGACCCTGGATGAGCACAAGATGAGGAAGATGAGGAAGGTGAACAAAGGCTCTAGCAAGTGGCCTAGTCCAAGATCAGCCTTGATAGAGGCTTCCTTTGGGCTCTGTGTCTTATAAAGACAAGTGTCTTTATGACTCACCCTCCTCTGTTTTTGGGCATCCTGTCCTCAGCTGCTGGGTCCTGAGTCTGCTCTGCTCAGGGTCAGACAGGCTCCATCCTACCTGCTGCACTACTTAGGATTCCATGTGTCTATCCTTTAGAACATATCCCTGATGCCTGCAAAACCTCTGTCACCACATATTCCTGTCTTACTCCAAGACTGTGGCTCTTTCTTGAAGTTGCCAACATGCCTTACTCTGACCCCCTCCTCTATTCCTCACATTGACTTCTTCATCTCTCCCTGTGGTTGCTAGTAGAGCCCTCCCTGCCATGTCAGCCTCTGATGCCCAGCCCTATACTTGGTCTGTCTCATGGCCCCACAGTGCCTATCTTCCTAGGGAGCCTGCTGAGCTAGTCTCAGAACTCAGCTCCCATGTCTAGCAAGTCCATAGCCCCCCAGATGGAATAACAAGGGTGGGTCTAGAGCAGAAGTTGCACTGCATTTGTGGTCTGCAGCTCTGATAAGGCTAATCAAATCTCATGCTTCATGATTCAGAAAGCTCTCTCCCATGCACAGAGCTCCCAAGCTGTGTGTAGCTGGCCAGCCGCTGGCTCTGATACTGTGAGAGGCTTAGCCTCTGGATCTACCCATGCTGAGGGGGAACATTCCAGACTCCAAGGGTCAGCAAAGTCAAGGCCACGCTGTCCATAGCATGCGAACCTGTCTGCTCTTTCCCTCCAAGCAGCTGGGGGTCACTTCGGGTGGGAAATTCCTCAATAAGTATGCCTAAGCTCAGAATGTCTGGGAATGTCTCTCCCATCTTGTTTCTGGGGACAGCAGCTGGAAACTCATGTAATCTGTCTTCCTTCATAGGCACATGGGGGCTTCTCTGACTAAAAAGACCCCCAAGGCTTCAGGGATTGGAGCTGTTTGCACAGCCGGACATGGGGCTCACACTTAGTACAGCATCCCCAAATGAGGTCATGCAAGTCACAGAAAAAAAGTCGTGTGCACAGTCTCATTCAAAGTCAACACTGAAAATATGTCACACATTTTATGGCCTTATTTAGGCTTCTGTTTATTTTCAAATGTGTTTGGAGCCTTGTGAAATGGAGGAGTCAATTCCAGGTCATCCTCTCACAGGTTTTTAAAACATCCCCATGAATGTGTACAAACACAGACACACACACACACACACATACATACTCACACATATTCACATGCACACTCACATGCACATATGAGGTGTTCTTCCCCCATAAAAATATGGAAAATACCAATGTTTTCTCTCACCACTTCATTTCTTCAAGACATTCTTCAGAAAGACACTGACTGCCATTCCTCGCTTGGTCAAAGCTGACCAAGTGTTTGTTTACGTGAAAGAATGTTCAGTGGGCCTTCAGACAAATCTTTCTCTTCCTTTAGCATTATAGAAGACACCATTAAATCAGCCTCTATTTGTGGAAACCTGGGAATTCTTGCAAGGCATGCTCTCCTGCAAGGATATATTTTCAGTAGAATGAGCCTCGATTATGAACTCCAGACCTGCAGCCATCTGTTATCCTGTGGAGAGCAGGAGACTTTCTGGTAGCCTGCTTTATTGTGTAGTGGGCTATGGGGCACCCAAACTATTGGCTCAGGCTCTCCTACTGTCCCATGTGGGTGTCTGAAGTCAGCAGGAGCTTCAGACTGTCACTCATGAAAGTCTAGCCTATTGCACAAAGTAATTTATTCCAAGGTGGCCTGCAGCCTATGATAGAGCCAGATAGTGTATAAAGGTCACTACCATTATGCTACTGGCCAGTGTATCAGAGACAAAAAGTTAATGAGAATGTGACATTTTTGCTAAGCATGGATTGATAAGGCAATTACAAGGCATTATAATGAACAAAACAATAACAATAATAAAAATAATAATCGTAGTAATAATGATGAAAGTCACTCATTACTCTCATAAAAGTGATATGAGCCAGGCATTGGGTGGCTCACACCTATAATCCTAGCTACTCAGGAAGCTGAGATCTTAAGAGCATGGTTCAAAGTAGCCTGGGCAGGAAATTCTATGACACTCTTACCTCCAGTTAACCACCCAAAAGCCAGAGGTAGAGCTGTGGTTCAAATGTTAGAGTGCTAGCCTTGACCAGAAATGCATAAGGATAAAGCCCAGGCTCTGAATTCAAGGCCCAGTATCAGTGCTAAATAGATTAATTACTTAAGTTAAAATTATTAAAATGCACTAGTATATCCTATTGCTTTCTATTTTCTCATGCTTATATCTACACAATTTGTTTCAATTAACATACAATAATTGTTCCCATTACAATAACGGATACATAATTGTATTTAATTGCTTCATAAAAGTATTATGGACTTGGAAAAAAATCATACTAAGTGAAGTGAGCCAGACCCAAAGAAACATGGACTCTATGGCTTCCCTCATAGGGAATAATTAGTACATATCTAGGATAGTCCTAGCAGAAGATCACAATAGCTAAATAGCTATGCCCAAATGAACACATAAGATGATGCTAAGAAAAATGAACTCCAAGTTACAGAAACAAGTGGTTTATCACTGTTGCTGTTATTTTCAACATGCCATGTGAAACCGTACCCTTTTACCTCTCATATTCCCTTCCTGTGGCTTTACCCCAGCTATCACTGTAACTGATATTAGTATCCTGAATAGTGTATATAAAGTGTATTGGAACTAGGGAAGGGAAAGGGAATACCAAAATCAAGAGACAAAGGATAAAAAGACAGACCATTGCAACAGCAGTACTTAAAAAACCGTTTGGTATAAACCAACTGTACAACTCATGGTGGAGGAATGGGGAGGGGGGAGGGAAGGGGAGGATGAGGGAGGAGGTAACAAGTTGGATAAGAAATGTACTTGCCTTACATATAAAACTGTAACCCCTCTGTACTTCACTTTGACAATAAAGAATAAAAAAGTATTATGGGATGCAGTGTGATATTTCAACACGTGACAATGTGCAATCGTCAAATCAGAGTAGCCAACATTTCCTTCATCTCACAATTTATCATTGCCTTATGTTGGAAATACTCAAAAAGCCTCTCTTCTAGCTAGCTATTTTGAAATATACAGTATTGTTACCTATTGGTCACCCTATTATTTCACAGAACGCTAAAACTTGATTCTCTCTTCTAACGACACTTTTACAATATTAACATAGCCCTCCCCACTTAACCTAGCCTGTGATTACCACTATTCTACTCTAATTCTGAGACATTTTCTTCCCACAAAACTGTAATAATATACCCTATCCACAGATTTCCATCTTAATATTCTAATGAACATTTCCCCATGGCAAAATGAGTTCTCATCAGATTTTCATTCCTATCCAAATAGCAACTGAGTAAAACTTGAGTCTTTGGAAAGTATTTTGACATATAGCCATTGTTTTCTATGTGTGGGACACAGCTCAAGTCCACCACTGTGGGGGGAAGAGCAAGGAACTGGGGCCAGTGCCTGCAGTCCTTGCCCTTCTGCCACTCTCAAGCTAAGTGAAAAAGTCAGCTAGCCCTCCTCAGGTTCCCACTCCTAGCAAAAGTCATATGCCATTTCTTTAGTGCCAGATCACCTGGTCTTTGAGAACCTCATTCATTTGCTCACTCAGTCATCCATACACTCATGTGAAACCCATTTATAAAGAGTCTAAGCCTGTCTAGGGAAACCCTTGGGTTACAATAAAAGCAGATCACATTTCTGCCCCCAAGAAACTCAATATTTTAAAAAATGGTATTTTGATCTTCTCAATACAGAGAAGAAGCATAATCTCTAATACATACCATTAGCTACAATCTGGCCAAATAATCTATTAGCATACTTAGAAAACTGTAACCCAAGGAATTTAGTTGACTTGTCCAGGGTCTTGCCATTAGCCAGTCAATTGTCTGTCTTCATGACAGACAAGTGGCTTACAAACCAGTTACATTGCATATTTATGTAGGGTGCCCACCATGCTAGCAAGTACTTCTCCAGATGTTAACCATGAAATGCTCATTGCTCAAAAGGGTAAAAAGGCCAATGTAAGAAGGGGCTCGGAGAACTAATAAGTTTGACATGTGCTCAATTTAAAAAGTAAAGCAGAATCCTTTACTACAGGACTTGTAAGAGCTGTAATGTGCAATATGTTCCATGAAACCGTCAAGAAGAGGAGGTTAGGCATCTGGTTTCCAAAGCCATTTCACAGGACATACGCAAACCCCGTCTGGGAAAACCTGCTCTGCAATTAGACTGGCCTTTTGCAGTTAAGCCACTCTAATTCAAACAAAATTGCTGAAAATGCCATTCGAATGACAAACTGTTTTGAACGGAAATCTTAAGAGCACACCAAGTGTTTCCAGGTTGAAATCCAGCTGTGAGCATTTGGTTAATAAAGATCCTTTATTATTAGAAATACCATGGGCCCATTAGAAGAGTAATAAGAGTAATTTGCTAATGTCTGAAATAGACTGAGCACACATTCAGCAAATACACTTTTCTAATACCTGTTTTGGAGACTTGAACAGGTCTCTATCCATTCTCTCTTCCTGTTACTCAGACCTTCCTGCCTATCCTCAAACATCTCCTGACCTCTCCCAGCTGGTTTCAGAAGTTTCAGTCCATAGTCAGATGGTGTCACTACGTTTCGGCTTTTAGCAAGGCAGAAAGATGGTAGAAAAGCATGGTGAGGAAATCTGCTCACCTTAAAGCATTCAGGAAGGCCAGATAGAGCAGCAGACAGAAGAATAGCTCAAGGATAAGAAACATCCTCTGGAGTCATACCCTAGTGATCTATTTCCTTCAGCTAGGCCTTACCTCCTAATAGTCTGTTCAGCTAAGAGCTCATCCAAAAATTAGTCCATCAATAAGATGAATACCCTGTGATTCAATCACTTCTCAATAGTGCCACCATCTGGGAGCCAAGCCTTACACTGGAGTCTTTTTCTTAATATCCAAACTACAAATCATATCCAAACCACAACACCTTCCCACTGGCCAGAAGACAAATGAAGTGACATTGGGTCAGCTTCGAACATGAGGTAGAGCCTCAGAGGCTAGTGGAGGAGCAAGTCACTGGGAAGAAATGGGGAGCCAATACAGCGAGTTGTCTTCCAGGATCCATTGGCCACCTTCGTTTTTTTTATTTTTAGTGTTGTATGTGCTTTACTCCTAGTCTTAGTACCTGGCTCATGCTCGTGCAGCTCAACATAGACTCGGTTACTTAATATGGCCATATGACTATGTTACAATGATCTGTGAGAAGAAATCCTAAGTGCAATTTCCTGACAGTACATGTGAAGCGTATTACATATTATCTCTTCTTTTCCCCGGCCTAGAGCCAGATACAGTAGTAGTCAGCCATGTTCAACCATGAAGATGAAGGCATCAACCTACAAATGGTGGACACAGGCTGCCACACAATGCCTGAGTTCCTGGGCCACTTAGAGCACAAAAGCATATCACCCCAAAATGGGCCACCAGCTCATTTGGTCTTACAGATGAGAAAGAAACATATTTCTAGTGAAATACCTCTTGATTCTCTTTGAAAACATGGACAACTATTTAGTAATATGCTTCTCTTTTTCTTTATAACTTTCTACATTTTTTTTCTTCCAACTTACCTATTTCTTTTGAGTCTGGCACATGGTTATTAATAAACTTATGTGGAACCAATAAAAACATCAGCTATTTTCCTAGAAATTGTGATGATAATATAGTCTCCTTTTCTACTTCAGTTCAAAATATGTAATATGTGTGTGTATACATATGTGCACACACATGTTAGGCTTTCTTTGTATGTAGGATGCATTTAAATCACTATAAATGATCTTTGTTTTGTTGTAAGATGAGGAAACAGAGAAGCCACATTTTGAGAGATGAAATCTTGGAGTCTTTATTAAAAGGCTGGCAACTGCATGATGGACTCTTGTCTCAAAGAGCAGCAGCCAGCAAATATGCTTCACACAGTTAGGAAACTGAGCCATGAAGGTCAGAGAGGAAAGAAAGAACAAAAACAATATCAACAAACCAATTCCACTCCAACAGAGAGCTGAAGTGGGATGCCATGGTGACCAGAAAAGAGCCAGGAGACAGGAGACAGGACACGAGCATGGAGACATGTTGCATGGTGTAATGGCACCTGAGCTGGCCTGGGCCTAAATAGGGTCAGGTCAGGGGGCAGGATCACAGGAAACTCCCAGTTCCTAGCACTGGACTGACATGTTTAGTAACCTATCAGCCAAGTGCCTGCCCCTGCCTCCAGGAATTCAGGCACACCCATAACTTAGGAAGTGGAGGCTTCACCTTCCTCCACCATGAAGATAAGATGCCAGACCCCACCATCCACCATGTGGCCAAGATGGCATTAGCCAGACTCAATTGCCTTATTTCAGTATGACCTTAATTTGATTTTGTGCTTTCCTTTTCCTATTTATTTTGGTATTTTTCTCCCTTTAGGTCTCAAAAGAGCTTTAAATGCTACAAACTGGAGCCAAACACTAATGAGGGTCCATTTGAATTTCCCTTCCTCTGTTTTTTAGCCAACTTTTCATTCTTGCTAACTAAAGCTGATATGGTATTTTTCTCTAATAACTGGTTCGTATTGCTTCAAATTCTTTTCTTGGCCCATCATAGTGAGCTGCAGCTGCTGGACAGCTCATAAATTTCCTTACCTTTTTATTTTATTCTTTCATGTGCAATGTTTATCCAAAGCCAGTTTTAATCTTAATTGATCCCCTTGCGCCTTTTTTGTATCTATTAAGTCAGAAATATCTCTGTCCCTTTCTTTTAAAAGTACATACTGCAGAATATTAGAGAGTCAGGATGGTGTTCCCATAATTCCTCACACAGCTCAGCTGTATCCAGAGACAATGGCAACATTCCCAACCCTGTGGAGATCTTATTTATGACCAAGGAGTCTCATTTCAGCTCCCAGGACTATTTTCTCCCTCATTCTAGTTACCTGGATAGCTGCCCTTATACATGGTAATATGTTGACATTCTTTCCTCTTGCCCAGTGAGTTCTTTATCCAGACACCCACTAGACTACTCCATGAAACCTGATTATACTCAACTATGTCCCGTCAGCTTTTCAGCTTTTTGGGTGCTTTGTGTGTTGGATATATCAACTTCTTCCTTCTGATAAATCTATAAAAATGTTCTCTGTATCCAAAAGTCATACCATTAGTCACATCTTTAAGAAGACTTCATCTATCACAGTGTCCATTCTTATGGACACTGGTCTGTGCCTCCCAAGCTCTCCTTTGGGATGGAAGACCTATGTTGGTTGGAGGTGTAGCACCTACCTAGAGGCCTCAGGAGGTTGAGGGGACAAGCTAGTAGGCCTCAGCATCCTGTGGAGTAAGAAAATTAGATTTCAGTTTCTTGCTGGGAAAACACTTCTTCTAGCATGGATTTTTTTTTATTAATTGAACATAAATTTTTTTACAAGGTGTTGTGCAAAAAGGGTGCAGTTACATAGTAGGGCAGTGTGTACATTTCTTGTGATATCTTACGTCCTGTTTTTCTATCCCTTGTCTAGGTCAGGTAGACATATATAGCATGGATTCTTGATCATACTCTAATGAGACCTCCTTTAGCTGCATGCTAGTCAATAAACATGTGTGTGTGTGTGTGTGTGTGTGTGTGTGTGTGTGTGTGTGTGTGTGTAGCTAAATCCAAAATTCAAACTCTCAACAGGACTAACTGAAAGAGAAGATAACTCTAACAGATACATTAACTATGCAGGAGGGATTTCACCTACACAATGGATTCCAGTCAACCCCTCCCCTTATCACTCTCTCATAACTTAGTTTATAAAAAGAAAAATGTTAACTAGGAGTGGTGGCACATGCTTGTAATCCAACTTACTAAGGAGGTAGAGATAGACGGGTCATAAAGTTGAGGTCAGCCTGGGCAAATATGTAGTGAACTTCTATTTAAAAAACAAAATTTAGAAAGGGATTGAGTAGTAAAGAGTTTATGTAGCATGAACAATACTCTGGGTTCCCAGACATGATTAATTGGCCCCATTTTTGAACCTGTAGTAAGCAGAACATCATGATAAAACCTGCTCATATCTCAAGCCAGTGAACAAATAGAATAAAGAAGGGCCAAGGTTGCACAATCTCATTTAAGAGTGTGCTCTCATGACATAAAGACTTCCCACTAAGCTTTACTTCACAGACTCTATCACTTTCCCATGAGCCTAACACATGAGCCCATGGAGACACTCAAGATCCCAACTACAGCAGCAGAAACACCACAGAAGGGGTGCAGCTATTTACTGCAACCCACAAGATGTAGGTATTCTCACTACATTGCTGATACTTTAAGATCTTTGTGCATTTACTGCTCAAACTTTGAATCACTTGCTTATTCCAGACCAAAAGTATTAGTTTATACGGCCTATTATGCATGTGATGACATACACTCTTTGTCACTGGGACAAAACAGAGGGAACAATAGTGGGAGAGATCATATTGAACCTTGCACCCATTCTATGAATAATCTCCAAGTCCAAGGCTATGGCTCACAGACCACAGAATAAAAATGATCTACAATTTACCTGGTGGAAAATAAGCAAGTTTGCATACATAGTGTTCTTCATGGCCATTTTGTTAATAGTGCCAAAATAATTTTAACATATAACATAGTTTTAGTTTGTCAAGATTAAGGGAAAATGTCAATGATCACTTAGTTTCTTTTCAAAAAGAAAAAGAACCATGCTTTGGTTTTTAAAAATTGAGAATACTTTTTCCCCCAGGAGTGGAAAATCTGAATCCAGAATAACTCATAGGCTCTAAAACACAGGGTGACCAACAGGAGCCTACACCCATAAATTATCTTTCAAGAAAACATTTCCAATAGAGCCAATGAAATATTCATTTAAAGTCAAATGATAGCCCACTTAGAAAAATCTGCCACCCAGAGTCTTATGAAATAAGAGTCATAGGGGCTTCTTGGTTCCTGGCACTCAATTATCAAACCAGCAATTTTTTTTATTATTTGGCTCAAATCTTGGAAAACCATGCAATTGTACAATTTGCAGGGAGACAATAAGACTGATCTAAAGGCCAGAGAGAAAACACAGGGAATGAATTGTTTTAAGGGCTGGCCCAAACTATCTTCTTCTATTACTGCACTATAGTGAAGTCAGTAATACTTATTAAATTACTGTGGTAAATAGAAATAAAAGTTCTATTCAACTACCATGTCCATTAGGTTGAATGTCAATCCATCTTCCAAAAACTAAGGCTCATGCTGAAGGAAGCAGGATCCTGACTTAGTGGAATGTCTGGCTCTTGGAAGAATATAGCACAGTCATTGATGAATGAATGTATCAGTTATTATCTTCAATTTCAGGGACTTAGTGATCAGGGTAGTAAATTGCTGAACAGTGTGGCATTTACTCTCCTATTCCTAGGTACATATGGCCATTAATTATGCCAAGCACATATGGGCCCAATGCTTATAATGTGCTGTCCATTTTGCTTATTGTCAAGATAAGCAATACCTAGGATAAGCAATAATCATGCTCTTGAAAAGTATGTCCATACACTTGAGAATCATAGGGGTAGGACAGAGGAGCAACCAACATACACATGATATATGCACATTAGAAGCACTGAGTTAAGTTTCCAAAGTGGAGAATAGAATATTGCCAATAGAGACAACTACTAAAAGTTGGAAATTTGGATGCAGAAAGGTAGAAATGATGCAGGCTATGTGTCAGAGTGCTATACTGTTCTTTGACTGTGATCATCTCCTCCCATAGAAAAGGGCTGCTTGGTCTCCATGTCCCTTTTAAAAAGCTGTGACTGACCAAGCAGGCATGCGCACCTGACCCAAACGATTTGTCAATATTTCCTTAGTCCACATAATTTTTTTTCACTCACATGCAGGCTTAGGAACCCTCACTGCTCAGGTATGCTAGGACTGTCTGCCGCATCTACTGGCTTAAGTTTGCCAGAGGTGCTCTGGATTCCATGAGATAGCCCAGGACCCTGCTCATCAGTCACCCTCACCGCTGTTTAAGTTTGCTAAAAGTTGAATTCTGTTACTGTTTGCAAGCAAGAAACGAAACTTAGACTAAATCCAAGAGAATGGAAAAACCAGTACAAGGTTTGCTTATCTCTGGCCATGTGACCAACCCTGCATTTTCTATCCTTTATTGTATTTATCACTGAGTGAAGTTGTTATTACTCCCATTTACAAGTCAAGCACTAAATGTCTACTGAGTTAGGACAATCACAGGTTATCCCAGAAACAATAGAAAAGGGATGCAACCCTTGGCATAGGAGAAGACCATGCCCTCCTATATCCGTGAACCTATATCTTGCCTTCCTGGGAGGAGGACCAACAAAAAGAAGTTCTTCACTAGATTGTGAAAGGCCCTAGGAATTAGTATCCCGGCAGGAAATAGCTTGTGAAGGAGTGAAACATGGCCACACCAAGAACCCCTGGGCCAGAAGAAAAACTCATCTCCCAAGACGAAGGATATCTCAATGCCAAGCTAAATGTAGATACATAACTCCTAACTTCTATTTTAATTTTTCTCTAAGTTTTAACGTTTCTATGGGCAAGATTACAACAAATCAAGAACTTTCTCCCGACTTTTGGCCAAAACTATAAAGAAATTCATTTTTTCCATGTCTTTTTCTGGCAGTGCAGATGGGCCTTCAGACATGGAACCATACTTTATGGCTGTTCATTACGTTCAGATTCAGATGTTCTCTTGGTTTTGCATAGATTTGCCTTGCTTCTTTTTTCTTCATTTCTTTCCTTTTTCTTCTCTCTTTTCTACTGCATCAATATTTTTCAGGAGTTCACTGTAAGGTAGGCCATGTGTAAAGGTTAGAAACTGACATAGGAACCAAAACATACACTTGTCCCCTTCTCATCCCACTTGTTTACTGGTGGATGGGACAATGGCTCAGTATGGCATTCTATGTGTCCCCTGCTAACACAGTTGGCTGGTTCCAGGCAGTGAATAATGAAATGCATGGGTGTTTGACTTTCTTAGATAAAATGGGATAATACTTACATACAACCTATGTACATCCTTTTTATTATCTTTGAGTCCTCTTTGGATGACTTGTAATACATAATGCAGTGTAAATATTATGTGAACAGGTGTTACCTGGTATTGTTAAGGGAGTAACAAGAAGAATAAAAATCTGTACCTATTCAGTACAGATACTTTTTAAAAACTACTTTCCATTTTCACTCACTTAGTTGAAACTATGTGTAAGGTCCACCCCTGGGAGAGCTCCATGCAGATGCCTCCACCTGTCTAAAATCTCCGCCCAGTACCTGCATTACCTAGGTAACTGGCATACTTAGAAGCAGGCACCTCCCCACATCTGTCCACATCTTCCCGCATGGGCAGGCAGTGGGTGGCCCCTTTTCTCCAACTGTATGTCATCTTGGCCACAGGCCAGAAGTTCTGAAATACATTTTTCTCTCCTACCTGAATATCATGTGGCATTCTCCTTTATTGGCTACCTATTTTAATAAACCGTATTACACCATGGACACAAAAAATTACTGTGTAAATAGGGCCAATGCTATGGGCAAGGCTAAGACAAAGCAAACAGAACAAGGGCAAGGGGATACTCAGGGGAGGAGTTGTGCCTGGATGGAGGTGTGTCTGGATGGAGGTGTCCCTGGATGGGTGGCTGACATGGCTTCAGCCCATTCACAGATGTTACTCTCAGGACCCCACAGGCACTGGAAATAGAGTGCATCTTCTAGCAACATGGAACAAGAGTTTCCCTTAGTGCCTAAGTCCAACCTACTCTTTCTAACACAGTCAAATGCTTTTTCTAGGCCCTCCAGGGGTCAGTGAGAAACAGGCTTGGGGGTTGTGGGTGTGCCCTGGCTGATCAGATACCTGCCATTCTGAGCCAGGTGTACACATTTTGCTCTTAGCTCCCAGCATCTTACTTTGTCAGTTCCCTGGGCTTCTTCTGGAAATTCCAGATTCTGGCTAGGTTTATGATCTTTGAGCTCAGGATCTACCTTCTTGGTTATTCCCAACAAGTTTTATTTTTTTAATGCCTTCTACCCCAAAGGGAGATGAATTTCCCTTTATTTTTCCAACTCTCACCAATGTATACCTAGAGGCCAATTGCAATTTAGATAGTCATAACCTGTTTACCTTCCCCTTCCCAGCTCAGGAACCCCTCTCTGGAACCCCTGTCCCTGACCACCCAGTCACCCTAGTTGTACCTCTGTGCAATTTAGAATGCCCTCTAACAGCTAATCTTTATTCTTGCTCTTGAAGATTGATTCCTCTTTCTTACAGCTTACATAATTCTCAGCACTCCATACAACTAAATACATGTAGGTTATGACCCATCTTTGAGCTTGCTTTCAAGGTAGCACTGAATGGACATCTCAGATATGGTCTACATAGTTGGATTAAGTAGTCTTGGCTGGGTCCTGCAATATGAAGTTGTGTAAATAGCTACACCTGATCCCATGCAATTAATTATAGCACTGCCACTCTCAGTTCCTCAGCGATGTTGGATCCACCTGTCACAGGACTGTGATATAAAGAAAAAGAAAGTCTGAATCTAAATAAAAAGCCATTATATCTCAGTGCTTCACTCAGTGCTTTGGTGTCTGCTCTGATCACAGCCCTTTACAAGAGGAATGGTGCCTCATAGTTTAATAAAGAAGTAACTGTATTAGTCGTGCTCTGCTATATAACCAATGCCTCAATGACTAGAATATCACACCTTTCTTGTTCTCAGTGGCTGAGCCAAAGCAGACAGACTCAGTTGAGGCTTCTGCTTCAGTCACTCCCATATGTATACCACTGGCTATAGAAAAATCATGTGATGATCCCAGAATTCCTGGAGCAAGGAAAGGTTCTTTACCCACTCCAGTGGGAAAAAATTGGAAAACCCCACTGCAAAGAACCCTTAAACAGTGGTCCAAATCACCTCCAGATTTTTTTCTCTCTCTCTTTCTCACATACAAACACAACACACACACACACACACACACACACACACACACACACAGAGAGAGAGAGAGAGAGAGAGAGAGAGAGGAAGAGAGAGAGAGATTATTGCCATGCCCCAATGTGCCTTATGGGACATATGCCCTAAAACCATGACGAAGAGAGCATGTAGCTGCTCTGTGCAGCTAGCCTGGGATTCTGCAAGCAAGGCCTAATATGACTCTAACTCATGACAAAGGCCATTCCCAGGGATATACTAAAGACCTTAGGGTCATACAAATGACATTTGAGTGAAGTGATCTTTGCTGCTCCAAAGAGCACAGAGAGGAAAGTGACTGTTGTAACTGAAGAAGGGCTTTAAATATCAACAGCAAAGACTTTCACTGCATTACAGCAACTTAGTTTTAAGGAGAAACAATCTGTCATATTTCTCATTCTATTATTGAAGAAAATTCTCAACTGTGGTGTTACAGACATGAATTACTCAAATGGCACAGCTCAGGGGTACAAAAGAGAATGGAGCCATTTCTGGCCAGTTGTCTTAAGTATATCAGTGTCCAATGCTTCACTGTAGTGTCTCTGGGAGATGTCAAAAAAAAAAAAAAGACTTTCTTCCTTTCGTGTTTTGTAATCCACTTGGCTTTTAGTGATAAAGAAAGCATCTTGTGTGTGGGCTGGGAATATGGCCTGGTGGCAAGAGCGCTTGCCTCCTACACATGAAGCTCTCAGTTCGATTCCCCAGCACCACATATATGGAAAACAGCCAGAAGGGGCGCTGTGGCTCAGGTGGCAGAGTGCTAGCCTTGAGCAGGAAGAAGCCAAGACAGTGCTCAGGCCCTGAGTCCAAGGCCCAGGACTGGCCAAAAAAAAAAAAAAAAAAAAAAATAGCATCTTGTGTGACAAAGTGGCTTTGACAGAACAAGCCCAATGTCACAGAGAAGTAAACATGACCACGCAGAAAGTTTCACTGGTCTCATTTTCACTTACTTGTTGATATGCTGGAGATAGTGATAAGTGATGAGTAATGGATTAGGAAATCTTTGAAAAGTATAGACTCTTTCCTTAGAGTCTTTGTGATCTGAGGACACTTAGCCAACAAACAGGGCAATAAAAAAGCAGCTAATATTTGGAGTTGACCAAATACATCACTTTACATGGGCCTTGGTGTGGAATTCTCATTGGCATAGCAAGGCGAAGATAGTTGGATAATCCCGTTTATAGATAAGAGTACTAAGTCTCTAAGAAGGCTAGGACTAGGGTCTTGTGCCAATAAATTGGGAAGTGGAGAAGAAACTTGGAATATACCTGTGAGAATGGAAATGCTGCTCTCAGTGGAAGCCTGGAAAGAGAACTGACCTGCACAGATCTGCCCACTCAAAAGGGCACTGGACTTGCACACATCTGCCCACTCTGAAATAGTGGAATGCTCAGCCCTGTTCTTCCACTTTGAAATATATCATCTCACCAGTAAAATAAGAGCACAAGTCCTTAAACTATTGTTTGAAAAGCCAGGAATTGTGTGTAGTAAACAAAACTTTTCCTATTCCAGGTCCATTGAGCTATTCATTTCTTTCTTCTTATTTTTTTAAATGGAAATATGAAATCTTAGAGATACCCCACCTATTATTATACCATTGAATGATGAGCATCTGGCTCCTGCTCTCCAGCCACCAGCACAAAACCTCTGAGCACTTCCTGAGGAGTCAGGCATGTAATATGCAGAGGTGACTCCCGGGCAGGGTTAGATTCAAGGCGCACATGGTCCCATGTGATGTCACTGGGCACTGGCAGTTAGTGCTCAGCCCCTAAATCAGGGGTAGGGATCTACAGAGTGACAGACTGGGACAGGTGAGGGAACAGGAAAGATCCAGAGATTCCAGAAGATTTCAGGCTAGAGTGGCAAAGAAAACCAAGTACTTGAAAGCCAAAGGCTAAGACTCAAGGTGATAGCAGGGAGACAAAGTGAGATCTGTAAGGTCCCCATTTGGACTGACATGGTCAACTACTGAGGAAGAGGAGAGTCTTTTTATAAATACTAAGAAACTATCTATATTCTGCTTAAAATTTCTTTTATCCCCTGGGTCTTTAGTGGAATGAGGATATCTAAAGGCTCAGAAGATAAGCTTTCCCAGCATCAGACTGCCCTGAATGTACCAGGTTGCATTTCAGCTGCCCAGAAGGCTTCATACAATGTATGCTTTATCCAAAAACACCTTCACTGAAGATCAGAAACTACTTTCCATGTTCCACTCCATCCTGCATGGCTATGGTGGATAGCTTCTATGCAGGGTCTGGGAAGCACAGAAAACTTTATATATGGGAAAAGGGATTATTTGAATAGACAGGGTCTTTATTAAACAACACTTATACATGGTGGCATATATACTCACTACAGTCTCTAGGCACAAGATCAGTACAGGCACAGAATTTTCTGGAATCAAAGTATCTACAGTTGAGCTCTGGTAATGAAAAGGTTGTCATGGTTACTTACGCCCAGGCAGCAGCATCTGGAGCCACACCTGAAGATTTAATCATTAGGAAAATTGTGGTCAAGGCTGCAGCTGAATATTTAGCTCCCAGAAGCCTCCCCATGACCTCAGGAAGCATGGCCAGGAGATTAGAAGTGGATCTCAGAGGAAAGAAGTGGATAGAAACAGTCATGAGCACACAGAACTACCTTTTGTCTACTATATAGACCCAAATTCCCATCACGCAAATCAACAGCAATGCAAAAAAACCTTCTGGTGGACTGAGTTATCCCACATTAGGACAGACAAGCATACTTTCCACTTCCCAATACCTCCATTAACGTGCCCATGCCAGGCATCATTAGTCATTTATAGTAAATGGTTCTTGGACTGGTCACAGCCTTAGAATTCTTACCACAGGGTTCCAAGCAACTGTGCCCAGGGGAGCTATCCATGGTACTGCCCCAACCCTGACCTCAGAGTTTCCTCTTTTGAGACCTTGGCTTATTGAAATTATTTGCCAAATCTTAACAGTCCTTGCAGTCAAATCGGATTAACTCCATCTTTCTGTGCCATTTCAAGAGGTCCAGTCTTTCCCTGATGGTTCTAGTTCTTTTATTGAGGTCATGAGGTCCCACTTGTCCGAATCCATGTTGGCCTGCTCATCAAGCTTTTGGAAAAATCTTACATCTGCTCAGCTTGGTTCAGGTGACTGACTCCATTTTCTACTCAGTATGCATGATGGTTGCCTCTCCCCTACAATGAATGTGGCCCTTTCCTTAAGAGAGTACAGCACAGGTGGGTGCTCTTAGCTTTGTCTAGGCAGAGCACACAACTGGTCAACCCACTTAAGGCAGGATTCTGACTGGTGGAGTCATCAACTTTTCCAATGTAACAGAAGAGAGAGGTGTCACATATTCTTGTGGAGTGTCATACATTGCCCTGCCCCATTCTAAGTGGTACTTGGTGAGGTTGCAGGTAGGTCTCTGTGTTAGTCAGCTCTCTATTGCTGTAACTGAAATACTCGAGATCAAGCTTGGCACTGATAGCTCAAGCCCATAGCCTTAGCTACTCAGGAGGCTGAGATGTGAGGAGAAAAGTCCCCAGCAGAAAAGTCCCCAAGACTCTTATCTCCAAAGAGCCACCAAAATTCTGGAAGTAGAGTTGTGGTTAAAGTGGTATAATGCCAGCCTTGAGCAAAACTGCACAGGCTCTCAGTTCGAGCCCTAGGACCAGTCCTCCCCCTAAAAAAAAAATCCTGAGATGATCAACTTATGAAAAAGAAAAGTTTATTTTAGCTTATGGTTTTGAAACTTTCAGTTATGGTTGGATGGCCTTTTTGCTTTGGGCCTGTTGTGAGGCAATGCATTATGGAAGGAAGTGCATGATAGAACAAAACTGCTCACTTCGTGGTAACTGGAAAGCAGAGAGGGAGAGAGGAAGGCACCAGTGTCCCCCACCCCCTTCAAAGGCATACCCCTAATGGCCTAAAGACCTTTCTCTGGGCTCCACCTCAAAGATTTCTACCACCTTTCAGTAACACCAAGCCTTTAACACATAGGCCTTTGGGGGTATGTTCTAAATCAGAACTATAGCAGGCTTACATCAATATCTGGCGTGCTGCCATTCAGGCGAACATGCCTTTGGGGGACAAACTAAATCAGTCAAGGTCACAATCAGTTCTAATACTGGGACTTAGCAAATCATTGGGGAATGTGAATTGTTGGGCTATCATAAAATTCACATCAGCCTTCCTTCAAATGCAGTTTGAAGTAGCTTATGAACTTGAGCAAGCTCCCTAGCTTTCTGCCTTAAAGGGGAGAGTTGAATTAGCTGACCTTCCAAGTTCTGGCTCCTGAAGTCTGTGAAGGTCACTTTCCTCACCTTTGTCTCTTTTTCCTTCCTCAGATCTTCCCCTGGGCTTCCCTCATCTTCTTTTCCTTCATCTATCTTTTCTTTCCTCTCACCTCTTCCTTTCTCTATCTTCTTCCTTCTTCCATCTCTGCTTTTCTCCCTATTCCCATCTTCCTACCCACCCTCCTCCCCATTCCGTCCTCCTTGTTCTCCCTTCCTCTTCTCTCCCTTTCTTGACTGCACTTTATCTTGGGCACAGCTGTATAAAATGAGATTGGGCTGTTAGTAAGTCCTGTCAAGAATATTGCCATGCATGCTACTTGTTTTTAACCTAGGCTCCATCCATGCCACCCAACTGTCCTGTCTTCCTAATCATCTTCCTTACTTTTTCTGGGATTTACTTGTCATTTCTATATTTCTTATAGGAGTCCACAGGACTCCCTTGTAAATTGGGACCTTTTCTTTCCCTAGGAAAAAACCAGGACTGAATAAACCCAACCTCCTTTCCTTATATGCAGCCTGACACCTGCCTAATTTTAATTCACAATTGAAGAAGCTCAGTGCCAGAGAGTTAATAGCACTTATTAATTTATTAATATGGAAATCCAAAAGACATTTGATGATGTTTGGTCACACCAACATAAAAGAAAATGTTTAAAATAATGATGAATGTTAACAACATTTAGAATCAGTCGAAGCATTGAAAGCTTTAGAAAGTGGGCTGTGTGTGTCTTCCTAGCTCAGAGAAAAGGAATTTTAGCACATGAGCATGAAGTGGCACTGGTGGCATCATCAGTGTTACTAAAATAGGCTTTGAGCAAATAAAATTGCAAAGAATGAGAGGAGAATTAATTCCTACTAGGCAGGGATAGTTGTTTTTTTTTTTTTAATCCTGATTATGAGTCACAGGCAGTATGCAGTGCATGGAGGTATTCCTAAACACCTCTCTTTGTCAAGGCAGCTATTTTGAGCATCCCCCCCCCCCTCTTTTGAAAATCAAGTTCCAAGTGCTTCAGGATTCAAAGCCCAGGTCCCATAAGAGAATGGTTTCCAAGAGGCTGAATATTCAGAGACCACAGCTGGAAATCATTAGGCCCTCAAAAGAGAGCTGACCATGAAATTACAGGCCACCCCTATGGTTCTGAGATTGTACTAACCCAGACTTAGTTGCCTGTGAAAAGCTATCATCAGTCTTTGCATGTGTTCTCTGGTACAAATTTCTACTCAGAAAAAAAGTGCATTTCCACATAGACAGAAAACACCACAGAAGCCAGGCCTATGAAGTGGGACAATGATTCAGAACCATATCCCAGCCCTGCTGCTCAGTTTTGGAGCTGATGCCATCTCCTACCCACTTAGATACTTCCAGTGTCCTAATGGGGAATGAGTAAGAACAGAGGTCTCCTATTATCTTATTTTTTGCCTTAAAATCACTTGTCAGTCAGGCACCAGGACTTACATCTATAATCCTAGCTACTCAGTAGGCTGAGATCTGAGGGTTTCAGGACAGGAAAGTCTATGAGACTTTTATCTCCAATTAACCACCAAAAAGCCAGATGTGGTGCTGTGGCTTAAGTGGTAAAGAGCTAGGCTTGAACAAAAAAAAGCTCAAGGACAGTGCCCAAGCCCTCAGTTCAAGCCCCAGTACTGGCAACAATAAAAGACATACATATAGGCAACCACATGATACAATAAAAACAAATAAGAAATAGACAGAATAGAGAGGAAACTAGAAACCATTACAAAAAGATAAATAGGAAATAAGGTCAACAGTTTGCTGGAAGGGAGCCAGCAAATTGGCTTTGAGTTTCCTAGTAGCCCAGGCAAAAAAAGGACTAAAAAGTAAATGGCATACCATGGCCACTCCTTGGTAGTTTAACAATCCAGCCCCAGAGCTTTTTCTTAGGTCATTTCTTCCCCTATCTGGGAAGTAGTTGAGGTTAAATGGAATTGAGAATAGCATCCCATCTCAGTTCTAGACATGCCAATATTTTAATACATTCTATGTGATGATGTGTGCTAAAAGCAATCCTTGATGCAATGAGTCATTATAAAGGCTAACTCATATCATATTATCAGAAAATATAAAGGACTTTTCTTTGTAAACATTGGCAAGCAACTTGACATGATTTACGTAAGCTCCTTCCACTTACCTCATGTCTCTAGACACTCTACGTGCCTTTGCTCTGGTTCCTTGCCCATCAACAACCTTATGGAGTTTTTGTTTATATCTTTTATGTTCTGATTTTGAGCCAGAGATAGCCCAGGGAAGAATGAGTACTGTCCTGGGTGAACATCGAGGACAAGCAAGGGGACTAAAGTTTGAAAATTCAGGCAAGGTCAACCTGACCTTAGACTCTAGCTGTGTTTGCCAATTCTAGGAGCCAGGTAATTGCTTAACCTTCCAAAGCCTTTATTTCTCTACTTCCAAAGTGGTTATATAAACGTTCTCATCCTCGGCCAAAGATTGTTTTCACAGTTAAGTGAAGAAAGCACTTGATTTGGGTATCAATAAATTAGAGTGGTAGTTTCATGTACATATGAGGATTTTATAAGGGGAAGTAGTTTATGTTGTTGCCTTTCACTGTGATTGCTCTTGTGTTTTAATTTAGAAATAACAGATGGCTCCACAAGGAACCACCACACAATTGACAGGAAAGCATTCATATAAAACTTTGAAACACTAATGAACACAAGTGGACTTTTCATAAACAAGTAGAGACCTTCAGCAGTTGATGTCATGGCCCATCAAATTCTCTGAGCACCCATGGTTTCATTGCACCATGACCCAGTAGCTTCTTTGTGTGGGGGGGGAGGGGGTGCATGTGTGCCCACATGGGCACCAGTCCTGGGGCTTAAACTCAAGACAAGAGCATTGGCCCTGAGCTTTTTTCCACAAGGCCGGCTCTCTACCTCTGGAGCCACAGCTCCACTTCCAGGTTGGTGGGGTGCTTTGTTGTTGTTGTTTTTGTAGTTAATTGCAGATCAGAGTCTCATGGACTTTTTTGCCTGGCCTGACTTTGAACTGCAATCCTCAGATCTCAGCCTCCTGGGTAGCTAAGATTGCAGGCATGAGCCACAGGCCCAGCAGCTCTTAAAGCTGCTGTATCTCTGACTGTTTACTGATATTTCTGATCCCCAGGCCTGTTCAGCATGTGAGCTGGGCAGGTAAAGTACCGTGGAGTTAGTACCCCAGACTTCAGCTTATGAGAACTGATTGGTAAATGAGTACTGGCACTACCTCCTCCACTGGATGGTATGACTGAGGTATCTTCGGCATCATCTTCCCTAGGACCCTGGCAAGACTGAGTCTGGAAAGGCCAGCTTTTCACCAGAACTCTGAGAAGTGATTTTCTTCCTTTCCTTTTGCCCACTCCCACTCCCACACCAGAACTGCTTACCAGAACTAGAGCCAGTTATAATCCCCCACCCCTAATAGGATTCCAAATATCACAATGCCTAATGTTGAAATCCCAAAAGATCAAAAGCCCTAAGGCCTAAATTTCTTAAAATCTAAAATCCTTACAATTACAGTCTCAAAAGATTCTTAGTACTGAGTTTTAAAATCATGAAAGCTGAAATCCTCAGCAGTATAAGTCTCATGAAAGATAAAACAAAGTGGGAATGTAAAAAAGGTAGAAAGCCAAATTCTGAGGAAGAGATTGGACGGTTGAGAAAGGCATCTTATGTCTACATTGGAACTCTCCTACAAGTTGATGACATTCCAGGAGCTTTTAATGAATTAAAAGCATATTAATCTGAAGAAACCAGTGAAGTTACTGGCTGGTTTGAAAGTAATGATGTGTCTGGGAGGATGAGATTGAATGATGTTCCCATTTAATAACCAGTATTATTCCCTTCGACCCTGTAGTCTGTTTGGTAGTGAATGTGAAATGGATTTTCATTCACCCAGAAAACACAGAAAAGCCTGACACAAGAAATGGGAGAAATTAATAAGGAATGTGTACGTTGGTGTATAATGAGCCACAGAAAAGTTTCAAAAAGATTGCTACCATGTTTAAAAGGAAAACAAGCAGCCATTCATCAAGATGTAAAACTTCAAAATATAGCTAATTGATCATTAAAATTGACTATTTCTAATTGACCACCTTCCTATAGCTGCCCATAATTGACCTTTATAATATAATTTTTCATATGTCAAAACCTTTTGAAAGAAATCTTTTGAGTTTTTCTCCTTTTTTAGTTCTTTCCCGCAGTTTTAATTTGCCAATGTTATTGTTTACAGCTCATTCTTTTATGTGTTTTTATCTTTGTATAAGTTGCAATGCTGGAAGTATAAATTGATACAATTTTGGTTTTCAATCCTGGAGCTTGAATCCAGGGGCACTGTCCCTGAGCTTGTGTTCAAAGCTAGCTCTTTATCATTTGAGCCACAGCACCACGTCCAGCCTTTTCTGAGTAGTTTATTGGTGATAATAGTCTCAGACTTTCATACCCGGGCTGGCGCTGAAGCATGATTCTCAGATCTCAGCCTCCTGAGTAGGTGGGAAGACAAGCATGCGCCACTGGCACCAGGCTTTTCTGCAAATTTGATTCTGCAAAATTGGCATTATTAAATTATATAAGTGTTGTATGTGTGTGCAAAACTATTGAGCCAAAGTCCTTTTAGTACATATGTGTTTGTAAAGGATGAAATTTCTCCACATCTCAGCTTTTGGTCATTGTCATCTGCAGATATGATTCATTGTAGTATTGAATGATCTCTTCAAAAGACTCAGGTTTTCATAATATTTCAGATGACATGGTCACAAAACTGGATGCACACAGCTACTAACCACAGTAATGTGCATTTTGCTTTTTGACCTCTTTCTTTATGAACATAGTTTATATGTTCATAATCGTTATACACATGTGGCTATCATTTGTATGTTTGAATGCTTATGTTTGCAAAAATGTGCATGTTATTGCAAACTTTATTGTGTATTCATTTTACTGTGAAACATTATGTGGTGTTCTTGCATTTCTCAAATAAATTCTCTTTGTAAATGTAAACAAAGGTCTTTCACAGAATTGTGATTTTTTTTCCCCGAATTATATTCTCAAAATTTTACATGTTAGGTATTCCAATCTTTTAAGATTTAACATTTACATTAATAACATTAGGGATTGTGTTTTAGGGGGTTTTGTCCCAGACCTGCTGGATACTACCTCTCAAATCTCTAGTTAATGGCTTGCCCTCAAATCCTTATCTGAGTCTGCTCCAGGAAAAAAAAAAAGACAGATAATATACTCAGTGAAAACATCTCAGGTCATCAATATATGTTTGGAGTAAGATGAAGTGATATTTTTATACCTGCTGTAAAGGTGCATGCCTGTAATCTCAGAATTATGGAGGCAAAGGAGTCTTGGGAGTTTGAAACCAGCCTGTACTATATCTGATACCCTCATAAATATATGTGCATATGTATTCCTCTCAAATAGATAAGGGTAAGAGGTCTTGATAGAGTTAAGGTGATGGGCAGAAGAGAACAACCCTGCTCATATCTATACAGTGTGTGTCTTCAGCACATTAGAATCATAAACATATATCATTGAGCATGAAATGTACACATTGAATGTGCACAGTTTGATGAGGTTTGACAAGTGCATACTGGAAGCCTGAGCAACCCTATCCCGATAAAGACCACATATCAATCACCTCACTACGTCCTTTAGCTCTTTGCCATATGTCTTCACTGACCCCCTGACCCAGGAAAGCACAAATCTGCTTCCCATCACTGTAACTCAATGAATCTGGGTTTTAAAACATGACAAAAAGTTGAATTCAGCCAAATAGAATGTTGCTACACTATACTCTATCGTTTATCAAAATGATTGTAGTCATCACCTCCCTGAGTGAAGAAAAGGAAGAGAAAGCCAGTTTCAGAATTGATGAGTTTTCTCTTGACTCTGAGAAAATGAGATGAAAGGTAAAATGGGAAAATAAATGAGAGGTGGTATTGGTTTGCAACTTGGAATGAGGTTTGTTGTAAAATTTCAAGAAAAACAAACTCAAAACCCACTTTTTAAATCAGAAAAAACACCTTCAAACATAATATGATCTTCATGCCAACTTCTTGGAATTCTCACATCATATTAAACTGCAGCCATATTTTCAACTCTTAGCTGGGTAAAATCCAGGATGTGGGACTGGGAGAGATTCATGAGCTGCTCATTGAGTCAGTGAAGTATTCAACTATTATCTACAGGACTGTCCTTATGCACAAAGGGACTTTCCTGGGAGAGTCAGGGAAGACCCCCCCCCCCCGCCTTTATTAAGACTCAGAGTATAAAGCAGTACATAACAACAAAAGGTAAATGGGTGCTAGCAGAAGTTATTAAAGGTAACAGTGGGAGGGATCACTAAAGAGCAGTTCTTAGAGAAGGTCATCTCTAAGCTGATTTCTGACATGAGATGTCCAAGACTGAATGAAGGAAAGACAGAAAATAGAGAAAGGAAAGCCATCCATGCAAATGTCTTAGGTCTGCAATCAACAATCAAATTCTCATTCCTATATTAACAAACATAGAAGGCAGAGGTGAGGAGAGTGGTTCATGTTGAGATAGGGACACAATGAAGCCTGGATCTAAGGAGGAGGAGGTTTCAAAATGTATCTGATGTTTTATGAGATGCCATTGTTCAGTTTTTGGCTGATTGCCAGGCTAGATTTACCTTCCCTGGTGCGGGGATGCTAAATTCACTCCTTTATCAGTGCTCCCCTGTTCACCCTCTCCCCTGGACGCCTGACCTGCGGGCGGCCAAGGTGGAGTGGAGGGACACGAGCAAACCTCAGGTGCACGTGGCCGAACGAGACCCCTCCCTCCTTATACCCACCAAGGAAGCCAGGCATGCAGGGATCTCTGAGACCGCTGCAGAGAGCAATCTGGTTTATTCAAGGGAGGGGTTAACAGTTTATACCAGCAGAGATGATGAGGAAAGGGGTGATTGACTAGGAGCTGGCAATAGGCGGGCGAGCTTGTCCATCCAAGAGCAGCTCCCAAGGACCTCCCTCATGGGCTAACATCACTTCCATAGTACAGCCCTCTGTACTCTGGGCCCGCGAAAAGGGGAGCACACATGCTCGCTGGGAGAAGTTGGGGGGCTGGTCTCAAAGCTACCCCTTCTGGTTCCAGACCCAGAAGGAGGTAGGTGTGGCTTACTTCCACACCGCCCCAGGGCTAGGGGAAGGGCAGCATCTCGGGAGCGCTCTCATGGCCCTTCCCGCGTCAAGACCAAGCTGAATCCCCAACAGTGGAGGTTTAGAATGTTTTATGAGATGCCATTGTTCAGTTTTTGGCTGGCTTCTGTTTTCCAAAGTTTACTATAGTGGAGCTGGAGCTCAGGTGGTAGAACACTAACCTATTAGTGAAAGTGCCAGAACCTGAGTTCAAGTCTCAGTCTTGGAAAAACAAAAAAGAACCCTAAGCTTACTCTGAGTATTATTGGATCAATTAGATTGTCGAAGGGCAAGAAACAGAATCTGAAATCTTCTTAGGCAGGTCAAATATGACAATGTCTTAGATTGGTGGTGGAGATAGAGTGACCAGCTTCACATCTGGTGGGGACAAATGAGCATAATTTCCTAATATTTAGGGTAACTCAGAGACATCATCATATGCTAGTCCAAAATGCATCAAAAGTTCAAGAAGAAGTAATGTCAGAGATATAGGCTAGGGATTCATCAACTTTTAAAGCAATGGGCAGGTGAGGTAAGCTGGGACCAGTACACAGAAGAAAAGAGAAGGAGGCATCCCACCTTTAGAAGAGTCCAAGGATGAGTGAGGAGATTGGAGGGGTTGTCAGTGAAGTGTCAGCCAAGTGAATAGGTAACCCACCACATAATGGAAGCCAGAATCAGGCTGATAGAACAGCACACAGGCTCACCAGGAGAAGTGACTTGATCTTGTAAAATATTTTGGTGCCATGTTGTCAGGTTTGATTGTTAAGTTCTCAGCTTCCCTGTGGGTCTGTGGATCTGCATCTTTCCTATCTTCTCCATGCTACTCTGATTCTATGCTTTACATCTTAGAACACATGATTCTGTTTCAATATTTGTTCTGTTTCTATCCTTTATTCTACCCTCATATCACTGAAGAAATTAGGATGTTTGGCATCATTTTGTTACAGTGGATTCTCAATGAGCTTTATGAGCTCATGATGTAGAAGTAGGGCTGAGTTAAAGTCGTCCTGAGTCCCAGTGCAATCACTTGTCCGGATAAAATTTCCTGGACCAGTTGATAGCAATTCCTGCTTCATTTTACATGTTTACTCTTAAAGAAAACATTCTCTATGCAGCCCAGAAACAAGAACATAGAGGATGTCCCAGGGGAATATGTTTTGGAAATATTCATGATTCAGACATATGGTATTATTCTTCAGCCCTGGCATTGTGTTCTTCCTATGTGTGCTATGTTCACTCCTTTATTATTGATCCCTTTCAGCATTTCTCAGACCCAGCTTCAGCCAGATAATAAATGCTATTTAAGGGCAGAGCTGTTTTTTGCTTTTCTTTGCTGGTTTATGTGTTAAGACAAACTGCTTGGCCAGCCACTAACTCGATTGTCAAGTTCACCAGAGCATCTCCCTTAGAACTGACTTTATTTCTCCATACTTCATTATTATCTATTGAGGAAAAACATACTTTGTGAATTGCATTGAGTTAGCTGTTTGCTTTATTGATGGTCTCCTTTAACTGATGACACTGACCACGTGATGTCATCACAGAAGAATGTGTTTAACCTCCAACATAACACTCAGCTTCTAGGTTCATGTTGGAGCTACTTGGAAACAATTCTGCCAATATGATTCAACCACAAAAAATTAACAACACAAACATTCCCAAGTATGGCCTCTGCCCTTGTCTATGACTTGGCCTTTAGCTAGGAACGTGGGAGCTGCTCAGTTCCCTGGGAAATCAGAGGCAATCAGTCGTGTTACCTTGAGCCACACAAAGAAGGACAGGAGATAAACACATTTTCTCTGCTAGCTCCCTCTGGCTCTCTTCTAAATGGTATTCAGTGCATGATAGGATCAAGTCTGACTTCTAGTTCCACTCTTCTACTTGCAGAATGCCGCCTCGTGTTGACAGTCAGCAATCGAGGGGTAGATTTGTAAACTAAGACTCAATTTCCTTGTCCTGACTGTTCTCAGAAGACCATCAACCTCACTACCACCAACCCGCAAGCCTCTTTTTGTTTTTATCTTCGCTGATGTGAAATTCTCTTCTACCTGCTTGTCCACCACACACTACTGCCCTCAGCTCCTCCATCACCTCATCAGTGTTGATCTCTCCACAGTGTCCTCCCTATTCATGAAGGTCTCTCACTTGGATGCCCATTACTGGGCCTTCCCTCCAACACCTTCCTGTATCCCCAATTTTGGATATTTTATTCCTTACAAGTTCTCC
Organism: Perognathus longimembris pacificus; assembly: GCF_023159225.1. Taxonomy (NCBI): domain Eukaryota; kingdom Metazoa; phylum Chordata; class Mammalia; order Rodentia; family Heteromyidae; genus Perognathus; species Perognathus longimembris. Next base: position 49,593,916 of record NC_063166.1, read on the forward strand.
TCCCTTTTGAAGAGGATGCCCCCCACCCCCACCTTATCCTTGATATCTTGCAAGATAACTTGATGTAAAATTTTATCTCAGCAAATATTTCCTAGGATTTCCTATGTGCTGGGTGCCTACTTAGAATTGTCCATGAAGTGGGTGGGACCTTTATACAACATATTATCTGATCAGGGAATATCCTGCCCAACATGTCATATTAAGGACAGTGGGTAAGATAGGAATTTTCAAGTGAATAGGATGAAGAAGGAGAGAGGAAGGGAGAACTTACCAGAAGTAGGGAACACTGTGTTTAAGGTGTGGAGCTAAAGAAAAGCTGGTCTTGTTGCTGTGTTGGGATCCATCTTCCCCCTTGATGGAAGGGGCTTGATGCACCTCCCCCAGCCCTGGGGAATGCGGCCCTTCTACCCCCTCTGGATTGGAATCCAGAGGAACCGGTTGGGCAAACAGCCCCCAACCTTCTAGCCAGCCCGGCGCGCTCCAGTGACGTTAGCCCTTGGGGGTCAGGTGATACCTTTCAGCCTATCGACATCCTGGCCAAACCCCTCCCTCGAAATCATCTCCCCTTGTCCTTATCTCAATAAAGTCAGTTCGCTCTAAGAAGCTGGCCCCGTTGCATGTGTTCGTTGCAGGCGATCACACATCTACGGCAGATCACGTGCTCGTCAGGTCGGAGCGACCCCCAAGTCCCACTCTAACTTACCTGCAGGCCGAGGGTTAGGGGAGAGGACGAAAGGAGGGTGGAAAGAAAGAAGGAAGAGTCCGAGCCGGGAGGGGCAAAAAAAAAACAACAACCAACATTGCTGTAGCTGAAAAAGCCTATCAGTGTGCCCAGTTTAGAGACAGTCTCAAGGAGGATGAAGTATTTGTTCAAGGTCATGCTGCTCTCAACAAAATGGAAGCAAACAGTCTTTAGTAACATATGGACTGCGAAATAGCAAAATGTGAGGCATAACAGAAATGAACCCTTTTTTTCTTGAAATTTTGGTCAACATGAAAAATAATGAGACTTTCAACCACCTTGCCTACCCCAGGATTCCATCTTTCCCTGGTTCTATCAGAATACATGCAACTCATAAGCACTTCTTGGGGAAAGTAAAGAGCCCTGGTCTCTTTCAAATGTCACTCATTCCTTTACTCAGTAGCTGGCAATCCACTTAACCTCATCCCATTCTGGATTTTCTTTAGGGCTCAAAACTTAACATCTGCATTCCATGTGATGATGACCCTACGTCTTTAGGAAAAGGTCCTCAAGCTATTGGATTAGACTTCATGGAGTCCAAAAATCTATCTCCTGACTAAGCACAGAAGGCCTTGAACTCTCTCTCTGCTGGGAGTTTGAACTTGGCTAGCACAGTAAGAATAAGAACAAATTTGGTTGTGGGTTACACACTGGTGGTGAGGAATTGACAGCCTGTTGTGAAGACCCCTCGTGAGATATTGCAAGGGACTCTGATCTCAACCCTATGTTGCATAGTTAAGGAAATTTAGGCATGAGAAGGTTAAATGGCTCAGCCACAGTCCACATGAATAGAAGGTAGAACCAGTCAGAATTTCAGAAACTCTGCAATGCTGCTGAAAGCCTTGCATGTTCACAGCTTGAACTGTGACAATCAAGACGTCATTGCTTTGGCAGTCTCTTAGATTGACATCTGTTATGGTTACTGGTAAAATATTTTTTCTTCTTTTCCAGTCCTGGATCATTCCCACCATCCTGAGAACATCTTGTCTCCTATTTTTCTCATCTTGTGAAGTTTGTATGTTCTCCCTCTCTTCGATTTCAGGTGGTATTTTTTTCTTTGTTATCTTTAAAAGAAACTTCAAAGCTAGGTGCCAGTGACTTGTGCCTGTAATCCTAGCTACTCAAAGACTGAGATTTGAAGGTCAAGGTTCAAAGCCAACCCAAACAGGAAAGTGCACGAGACTCTTACCTCCAATTTAACTACACAAAAGCCAAAGTGGAGCCATGGCTGAAATGTCACAGAGTACCAGCCTTGAGCTGAAAAGCTAAAGGACAGTGCACAAGTCCTGAGTTTTAGCTCCAGTATCAGTATACACAGGAAGAAAGAAGAACGAAAGAACGAAAGAACGAAAGAAAGAAAGAAAGAAAGAAAGAAAGAAAGAAAGAAAGAAAGAAAGGAAAGAAAGAAAGAAAGAAAGAAAGAAGAAAGAAAGAAAGAAAGAAAGAAAGAAAGAAAGAAAGAAAGAAAGAGAGGTGGGGAGGGAGGGAGGGAAGGAGGGAGGGAGGGAGAGAGGGAGGGAGAAGGAAGGAAGGAAGGAAGGAAGGAAGGAAGGAAGGAAGGAAGGAAGGAAGGAAGGAAGGAAGGGAGGGAGGGAGGAAAGGAAGGAACCTCATTTTCTGTTTTCTGTTGAGTATGCTTAAATGTGCCAGGACAGGTATCCTGCCACTCAGACCTTTATTTAATGCTCCTGTTTGAGACACTGCATGATGCCTTGCAGTAAATCTGTGATCCAGGCTCTACTCTTGCTTCTGAATCTGTCAGCAGTACAGTCAGTGATTTGTGTTCTTCTACTTAAGCATTTCTGACACTGGGCTGCCAGGCTCTCAGCTCCCCTTCTCAGTTTGTTTTGTTAGTTAATCCCTTTTCCCTCCCTAATCTGTTTCTCTTTTCTAACTACAAACTTTCCAGTCAATGTTATTTAGTCTCCAGACTGAAAATCATGAGTATTGGCCTCAAGGCCTACTCTTACTTGGTTGTCTTGCTTATACCTGGCACTCTTGCACTTGAACCATACCTCTGGTTCAGTATTTTCATAAGTTAATTCGAAATGGAGTCTCACAGACATATCTGCCCAGTCTGGCTTCAAACTGTGATCTTCGGATCTCAGCCTAGTGAACAGCTAGGATTATAGGAGTAAGCTGCTGGCTCCTGCGTGGGTTCCTTTGTTGACTTAACCCTTAATGCTAGTACTGCAGGGGAAAAAAAAGAGCCAGACACCAGTGGCTCACACCTGATATCCTAACTACGTATTTATGCAACAAAAAAATATGAAAGTATTTATCTGCTAGAAATCTTCTTCTTTTTTTTTTTTTTTGGCCAGCCCTGGGCCTTGGACTCAGGGCCTGAGCACTGTCCCTGGCTTCTTTTTGCTCAAGGCTAGCACTCTGCCACTTGAGCCACAGCGCCACTTCTGGCCGTTTTCTGTATATGTGGTGCTTGGGAATCAAACCCAGGGGTTCATGTATACAAGGCAGGCACTCTTGCCACTAGGCCATATGTACATGGTACCAGGAGCCAGTGGCTCACCTGTAATTCTAGCTACTCAGGAGGCGGAGCACAGAGGCTTACCACTCAAAGTCATCTCAGGCAGGAAGGTTCTTGAGACTCTTATCTGCAATTAACCAACAAAAACATGGAAGGAGAGCTGTTGTTCAAGTGGTAGAGCACTAACCTTGGGTGGAAAAGGATAAAGGATAGCACCCAGTTCCTGAGTTCAAGCCTCAGAACCAGCACACACAAAATAAATATTTATAGTAGCTCTATTTATAATAACCCAAAGTATAGTCACTCAAATGTCTATCAACAGAATATGTTCATGAACTCCAACACAAATGAAATAGTGTTACACATGACCACATTGATAAATAATACAAACATGCGGTGTCAACCTAAATAACAACTGGAAGAGGTTTCCCAGTGAATAATAAGGTATTTATTTAGAAATAGAACATTTAAGCAAGAACACATATTAAACTCTGAACATATTCAACATTGAAGCAATGAAAATATTTGAAGGCAAAAATGAAGAGGATTGCATAAGATACTTTGAAATGATAATACTTGACCACAAGGATTGATAAGAAGAGACCCCCAGTGCCAGTGCTGGACAGATGTCCTCACAGGAGTATTTTTTGGCTAAGATTGTGATGGCCCTTGTCTTAGTAAATGATAGATTCTGGCAATCTTTTGTAGTTGTAGTAATTACTATCAGACAATTATATGTGAGAGCACTCCTTTTTTATTTCCTAATGATTTTCTTTTTATAATATTTATTTTTAAAATTGCTTTTGCCCATTTCCAGAACTGTAATGTAAATAATTGTGGGGATACAATAGTAAATGTGCATATTATTATTTGAGAACTCTGCTTGCCTACACATACATACTATAGAGAATGTCTGAAGTCAGTTGTATTACTTAAGTTCAGAAGCCCTCATTTTTCTTTTTTTCTGGATAATTATTTATTTATTGTCAAAGTGATGTACAGAGGGGTTACAGTTTCATATGTAAGGCAGTGGGTACATTTCTTGTACAATTTGTTACCTCCTCCTTCATTTCCCCCCCTCCTGTCCCTTTCCCTCTCCCAACATGAGCTGTTCAGTTGGTTTACACCAAATGGTTTTGTAAGTATTGCTTTTGAAGTCATTTGTCTTTTTACCCTTTGTCTCTCAATTTTGATATTTCCTTTCCCTTCCCCAGTTCTAATACAAGTATATACAGTATCCAGGATACTCAGATGAGATATAGTAATAGCACGGGGAAAACCTAAGGAAGGGGATACAAGAGGATCAACAACAACAACAAAAAGCTATGGTTCACATGGCATGTTGAAAATAATTACAACTGTGATATAATACTCGTTTCCATAACATGGAGTTCATTTCACTTAGTATCATCTTATGTATTCATAAGGGCATAGCTATTGGGTTCTTGTGATCTTCTGAGAGAACTCCTTTATAACCTATTTGTGGTGGGGGAGAGAGGTTTGTGCCAGTCCTGAGACTTCAGATTAGACCCTGTCCCTAAGCTTTTGTCTTCAAGGCTAGTACACTACCATTTGAGCCACAGCTACACTTCCAGCTCTTTGGTGGTTAATTAGAGATAAGAGTCTCAAAGACATTTTGCCCAGGCTGCCTTCAAACTGTGATCCTCAGATCTCATCCTTCTGAGTAGCTAGGATTTTCACAGGTGTGAGCCACTGGGAGCCAGTTCCTACTTATGTTTTCATTATCCATTTATGGTTCCGTTAGGGTTGACAGTGAGGATTCCATTTTGATCCTGACAACATTCACATGAGTGAAAGGAACCAAGCACACATACAAATTAGTTCATTGAAATGAAGTTGCAAGTCTAGGTTAATCTATTTGTAGAAGTCAGATGATGGTTGTCTTGGGTTGGAAGACAAGGTTAAAGACACAAGATGCTGTCTGGGTGATGTAAATGTTCTGCATTTTGTACTGAGAAATGATTAGACACAGGTATATATAACTGACAAAACCCATCAAATGAAACACTCAAAAATTATATTAGGACATTATGTCACACACACACACACACACACACACACACACACACACACACACACACACACTTAATCCTTCTCCATTCCTAAGCAGTGAGTCTGAATGTGGGCTTCAAGTTAATGTTGGGAAATTCAGGGCACACTGACTTTATTTTAAAGCACAGATAAGGGTTTCTTTAAGACACCTACAGCAGTGTAGCAGCGATGTACTCAAATAACAGAAGTTTGGGTCTAAAGTTCTGAATCTGAGCTCAAATCTTAGACTTTTCCTGGTTCCTTTGGGCAAGCTTACTTTCTGATTCTCCATATTCTCATTGCAAGTATGTGGGTAAGAAATAAACATCACCTTTGGACTACAAAACAGGACTAAAATTTTTCTATACTATAGAGCCCTCAGATGAAACCCTGAAGTGGGGTGGTGTAACAAGTGCAATTCTCACATGAGAACTTGGTGGGGGGTAGCCTTACAGGAATATAACCCTCACTGCTGGCTCAAAGTAGTCACAAAGCTGCCAATGCACTTTATCTCAACTTCATAAGTACTAAGTACTAAGTAAGTATTGAAATCTAATGCCAGAACAATCCTTTCAGAGTACAAGAAACACATGTTTCCCAACCTCTGATGAGACCAAAGCTTCTGACCTTTGTGGAGAAGTTTGCACAATTGCATAATTAATTATCTGGGTAATTCGCAGTCAGAAGGAAAAGTGGAGATCAGAGATAGAAACACAAACAATGATTTGAGTAATTCAAGGAGCACTGAAAATCCAGTGTGTCTAACTTCTTCCTTCTGGGAAAGAAAAGGCCATCTGGACCTAGTACCATAGGGCTTCCATTGGCTGTCAGTCCATGAACTTAGAAATATGTCAGTACCATCAACGAACAAGGTCTCCTTTGCTACGGTAATATGTGGAATATAACAGAAGAGGGTTGGAACAAGTGCTGAGCACAGCATGAGCTTGTTTCCTCATGGGAGCCAGTTTCAATACATTTTATCTGGAGACAGCTGGTGGGTCACTTTGATATTCATCTCTCAGGCTATGCCATGTGACCTGAGATCATTTTACACATATTTGTTATTTTAAGAGTCATTCAGGTTGGGCACTGGTTTCTCATGCCTGTAATCCTAGCTAGTGAAGAGGGAAAGATTTGAGGATCTTCACTTGTTTCAGTCAATTGCACATGGGCAAACATGACTTGAGCTCATGCATTTGGGCTTGGGAAATTGGAATGCTCCCAGCCAACTAAATGCAGCTTCATAAAGGAGTCAATGGACGACCAGCAGAAAATCCAACCAGCCACCACAGAACTGAAAGAAACAAGAATGTGGTGGTTGGAGGCAATAGGGATCAGGTAACTTTTTATAAGCAATGGCTTGCAACCCACTTGGCTTTTGTTTCTTATGGGTTGGCATGGCAATCTTGATCCACAGTAGCTGGCAGGTCTACCTATCATCCTTGTAGTTTTGAGGTTTGGACACTCATGCTTCTCTGTGACTTCACAGGGAAATCCTAAAGACCTCTAGCCACTCTCACATAGACCACCATCTTGAATTCTTTTCTCTAGAGTCAGGACAGGATGCCATCTTTGACTCCTTGTGGACTCCATGTTCCTACCTCTGGGATTAGGAAATGAAGGCCTCTGGAGAGAAGATGAGCTCAGCAGAAAAAATGAACTTTGTGTACCAAGTCTTGGTGCCTCGTGACTTACCAGTGAATAACTTTTTAGGAATTCATGAGCTGCCCTCATGTTGTGTGACAGGATGAAATGGTTCTCCTGAACTATCTTATCACATTCTTACGTAATTAGCCATCCTCTCCACCTGGAAATGCGCACATCACTGCTTGCCCTTTAAGACATCGAATCCATTTATCATTTCCTTTTACTCCTACAATCCTCAGGGTCAGAGTCACGGCTAGTAGACGCCCACAGGAAATCCTCCCTCTCAGAATATTACTTTTGCTTAGTACGTAGAGATACCCCACTGAGCTGGATCAGAAGGGCAAAGAATTTCAAACATGCCTACGGAGCAGGATTATCTTCCTAGCTTTCATCTTCCAAACTCCCTCCCATTCCTTATTTCATTTCCTAATGACTCAAGTTCATCGCTTACACATGAATACACAAACACAAAGGCATACACATGGTTATGCACACTCCCACAATGTAACCAACACAGAGGACTGAATGAGGATGTAGGGGCGGTGATAGAGGAAGGACAACTGTTCTGCTTTTTGAAGACCTTTATGTCCATCTACTATTTGATTAATTTCTTCTGGATAAGAAAATATTCTATTTTACACATTCATATGCTATTTACTGCTTCTGAACTACTGGTTCAGATTGGCACCTCAAATCCAAAATGGCCCTGGGAGGAAGGTATAAATATCTCCCATTCTTGGATGGGAGAAGAAAGCAAATTTTAGGAAGCTAAAGTCAACATTGCCATATGGTAGACACCCTGCTTGTCTTCTGGACCCTCAAATTTCAACAGCCTAAAGCTAAGCTTGCCAGAGTTCTCCCTATCCTGCTTGCTCTCCCTACCCTCCTAGTGTTTCTATTCAAATTTGTCCAGTTTCATTAGCCTTAAACAGAGTTGAAGAGCTCTCATTATTCCTCTGCTCCACCTCAATCCAGTAGCAAGCATCAAAGAGCCACTTTCAATAAGTATCTTCATACTTGTTTTCATCTATTTATACTGCCAGCTCCTGCCCTAGGACTACACAAAGTAATGTCTCACTTCTATGGCTTCTGCTCCGTTTCCCTCTCACATACTACCCTGGCCCATTGTTTAACAGGGAACACCCAAAAGGATCTTTCAAACAAGGTGGTAACTAGATTAGGCTGCCCCTCTCATACCCTTATCATGTTTCCCGTGCCACATGAAAACTCCTTTCCTAACCACAATCCTGGAGATTCTATGTGGTTTGGATGTAGACCCACCCCTGCCTTGTCCATGCCACTTACATTTGCCTTTGGGATTTGTCAGCCTGCTGGTCCTGCCCCCTGGGAGGAGCATCTACACATACCCTGGTCCTTTGGCTCAAACTCTTTTCCCTATCTGTGTTTGCTCATGTGTATTGTTCAGTAAAACTCCCCAACTACCAAAGTCCTGGCAGACCCTTGCACCACAGAGAGGTTTTCTGTCTCCATGTTGCACTTGCATAATTACTAGGTACACTTCCTGCTGCTCTGAAGTCAAGAAAGTCAAGGGTAAGAGAACTGGGAAACAGCCTCCGGGGAGGCAGTGGCTTGAAGAACAAGGGTGCCAGCCTGCAAGAGTAGAAGAGCAAGATCCAGGTTCCTTTTGTATTTTTCAACCAGGAATAGGCACAGGAGGAAGGTTGTGTGTTCACAAGAGGAAGGATAGGTAGGTAGGGGCACTGGGAAACCACCTCATTTTGGAGGAGTCTTTTCTGTTTGGAGACCAGCCACAGCTACTAGCAGGGAGAAGGTTCTGTGAAAATCTCATCGTGACCCTGATGGGAAAGGTAGGAGGACTGGAGTTTTCACCTTAAGAACATAGTTGGAAGTCAGTGAAAGTTCCTGTGATATTGACTAAGAGTTTAACAAGTGCCAGGCACTTTCTGAGTAAGGCCTGGGGTTCTTCCCCCACACATACCCTGCTTTTACAGGAATAGCCTGCAATTGGGGGCAGGGGGGACTACTGGGTGGTCTGCTCCCTTTCTCAGATTCCAGCTTCATCACACCTCCCACATCTAAGACACATGTCCCTAGGGCACCATCCCAGTCTACTCAACCCCCACTCCTACCCACACTGTCCACATCTAGAAGGATGTGCTATCTCCCGTGACGGTTTCCAGCAAACAAATAACACATTGTCTTTCTCCCTTCCAGATAGCTCAAGTTTCCTGGTTTTCTGTAAGAGTCCTTTGTTGCTGATGAGACATTCGGTAGTTTACTGTTATCCTTCATTTCTCTTCTCCATCCAGTTTCTCCATTTTCAGTGAAATATGACTGGACTGTTGCCAGGAAATCCTGCAGCTGTGGCCTAGTCCTCATGCAGGGGCTCTCACTTTGATTCCTTACTTCCTATATCCTTCCACAAACTTTCTTTACGGAAGGAGATGGAAGCACTTCCTGTCTGCAGGCATGCGTGAACTCTCATCCTCACCACATGACGACAAGGAGAGACCCATTCTGCAAATAATTTGTAAAGGTTGACCTTGCTGCTTTTTGAAAGGATCCATCCCTTCTTGAGCACATGCAGTCATATCTCTGTTCCTAGAAAGTTCTTCCATGTTATAGGACACTATGAGGAAATGATTTTGCCTCCTCCATGTTAAAGTATAAGGTTGTATCTCTAGCTGAATTTTATTTATTAAGGTAATATTTAATATTTTATGGTAGAAAATGGTAATGCCAAAACAATAACATCTAGGAGCCCAGTGCAGTGGCTTAAGTCTGAAATCCCAACCACTTAAGAGGCAGAAATGGGATACCAGCCTACGCACTCAGTGGCTGTGGGAGAAGCACTAGTCTCAGTGGCCAGAGCCTGACATCCCCAAAGACAATGGGAAATGCAAGTAAGACAATTCTAGCTGAGACCGAGACTCTTACTTGATAAAAGCCAAGGCAAAAAGGAGTGGAGGAGCAGCTCAAGTAGTAGAGAACTTGCCTTTCAAACTTTCAAGGCCCTGAGTTCAATCCAAGTACAATCAAAATAAATTAGTAATAATAATAAAACACAGAGAAATGTATGTCCTGCAAAATTCAGAAGAAGGAGAGAAGGGATGGGTAGGAGATGGATGGGTGAGAATGTTGAAAGGGGTTACATTGATCAAGATATATTGTACTCATAAGCTGCTTTGTTAAACTGTAACTCTTTGGAAAACTACTTGAGGTTAATAACTTAAAAAAACTTTTAAAAGTAATACAATCCATAAAAGAGATGGTAGAGTGGGAAAACATTAATATTATTCTTAAAAGATTATGACAGGTTGCCATGCACTGGTGGTTCTTGCGTACAAAACTAACTACTCGGGAGGCTGAGATCTGAGGATAATGATTTGAAGCCAGCCCAGGTAGAAAAGTCTGTGAGACACTCTTATCTCCAATAAACTACCCAGAAAAGGCCAGAAGTGGTTCTGTGGCTCAAGTGGTAGAATGCTAGCCTTGAGCAAAAAGCACTCAGGAACAGCACCCAGGCCCTGAGTTCAATCCCTAAGACCTGCGTGCACACCCACAAAGATATGGCAAGTGAGTCTAAGAAAAATAGAATTAATTTTTGAACCACCTGTTAACTATAAGACAGCCATATAACTATATTTCTGTTTGAAAGAGATTCCAACTGTATTTAGAACAATAGTGGCCAATAATGCATCTAATTTGTAGTAAATAATAATAATAGAAATATGTAAATTTCCCTGTGGTGCAAAATTGTCCTCATTTCTAGAAGTTTGTACCACATTATGAAGAGGGAATAATTAGGAAATTACAAAAATAAGCACTGAAATTCTAAGGCCTTGATTGTAACATACATACTTTCTAAGCTTCTATTCCCTGATTAGTGAATACAGCTAATACCCATACAACATGGGTTAAGGAGCAAATAAATCACTGCACAGGAAAGCACAATACAAGAGGGCTGCCTATATTTTTGTTACTATAATAAAATACTTGGTGTTGCATAACTGTATAAGGTAAAGAGGGGTTTCAATGGCTTACAGCTCTGGAGGTTCACAGACCCAACACTGGCATTGGCTGGGCTCTGGTGGGGACAGCATGATGGATGTCATCACAGTGGCATCTGCACACGTGATAGGGTGGGAAGCGCATCTTAAAACAAAATTCAGGGATCATTCTCATAACAACTTGCCCTGACGAGAACTAATCTCTTCTGAGGGTAACACCTCGAATGACCTGAAGACCTCCCACTAGTGCCCACTCTCGCTTAAAGACCCAGCAGCTCCTTTACAGCACCCAACCCATAGCAGCTCACAGTGAGCCCCATATATGCAATCATCCATCAGCAGAGCAGTCACTGTGCTTTCCATGTATGTGTATGTATTGCTTCTACATCCCTCCAGATATCCATCAAATGCATGCTTTGTCTACATAGACAGTCTGCATAAAGAAGCATTCTAGTTGGGGCTGGGGATATGGCCTAGTGGCAAGAGTGCTTGCCTCGTATACATGAGGCCCTGGGTTCAATTCCCCAGCACCACATATACAGAAAACGGCCAGAAGTGTAGCTGTGGCTCAAGTGACAGAGTGCTAGCCTTGAGCAAAAAGAAGCCAGGGACAGTGCTCAGGCCCTGAGTCCAAGCCCCAGGACTGGCCAAAAAAAAAAAAAAAGAAGCAGCATTCTAGAATTCTTTAGGGGGGACCTATAACAAGGTAACTTTCTCAGTCATCTGCCAGTTCTGCTCACCTTCCCTCTGTGGCTGGGTATTCATTGGCTATTGCTGAGTACATTCTTCTTCCTCCCTCCCCAGAGCCCATGGCATCACCAGGAGACATCTATGGCCATCTGGTCACTTCCCCATCCTTGGTCCTCTTGCTTCCTGTGTGTTTGTCACTAGCTGTCATTCACATTGATAGATTGTCTCCTTTTTGTCCCAGAAACAAGATGAGATTCTCCCAACATCTGGCTTGTGGTAACAAGCTTTTCCTACTCTATGAAGTTGGAAGTGTGCCATCCAATGCCTTCAATTTAGGTTTTCCTATTGGACTTTTTTGGAAGGAAATTTCATTCTTTGCAATTTTTACCTTTGATTTACTTTTACCTTATCTGCCCAACCATGCCAAGTCACACCTACCTCCTGCAGTCACAACCTTCCAAGGTGTCCACTTACTGTAGTAAGTCACTCCAGTCTTGGAACCTGGAGGTAACCTGGCCATATATACCTCTCTGGATGCAGTATGAAGTGTGGCTGGCCTCTTCTCAGCCCCAACCCTCTCAACAGAATGCTAACATGATTATTTTCTCTGCTTTGGCCAGCTGCCTCTTCTCCTATCTTTCCACTTCCCCAGCACCCAAGTGGAACCCTCTCATGCCTTTTCTATCCACAGATGGCTAAGAGCCCCGGTTAACCTGACTCCTGCAGTCTTCTATCTCTTGGGTTGACCCTTGCTTTGGCTCTATATGTCTCTATTCCCTGTGGTTCCCACTGATTTATGAACAAGATGCCCACAAAAGCTGACATTCCTTGTGTCTGAAACGGACCTGGTCAGTCCAACCCTCCTGGCCATCAGCACTGTTCTGAGAAAGGTCCAGTCTGCAAAATGTAGCTTTGAATTGCTGCCCTGCTACATTTTTTTCTCAGTTTGTTTTTTCCTTAAATGGTACTGAATTGTTTGCCTCCCGGGTAAGATGTGCTAGATTAGATTGCTACTCTCAATTCTTCATTCCCTCCCTATTATACATTAATACACCCTCGCCCTTTATCTTTAGCTTTGAGATATCTATACTGACGTCAGGGCTAGCAGCGTGGCTTGCTTTGATGAATAAAATGTAGATGTGCTGCCAGTTTTAAGCCTAGGCTTTACGAGGCACCATGCCATGTGTTTCTGCTAGCTCTCCTTGTGCCCCTATAGGCTGCCATAAAAAAGAACATATCTCCAGGAGCCACAGCCTCTTCAGCCCAGGCCTCATAATAAGAACACAGGCAGATCCAAACTCAACAGAAGCCTGAACAATTCTAGCCTTGATCAGCCAAAAGATTGTTATATAGAAAAAATAAACAAAATGTAAAATTCCCCAAACCCCAGAATACCACATAACAGGTTGTAGTAATGCCTTGTTGTTGATGACTAGTAAGAAGCTGAGTTTGACCATTACTGGACTTTTTAGAAAGATTTGCCTTAGCATATTCAAGGTTGTGGTTCCATCATCAACTTGTGCTTTCTGAATGGAAAAAGTGATCATGGCTTACCTTTCCTTCAATAAGAGAATGCCACCTATTTTCTAAGAGATCAAAGATGGAGGGTCTCACTTCCTTTAGCTGTCCCCTTTCTCTCTTTAATCTTCACTCAGCCACTGTGTCCTTTAAATGAGCAGAAGCTCTTTGACTTTGGTTACTACAATTTATTTTTTCCTTTGTTGTCTATGCTTTGAAGATCACATAGAAGAAACCACTGGCAAATCCAGTGTTATTTAAAAAAATAAAAAACAACTTCCTTCTTTTTGTCTAGGGATTTTACGGTTTTAACTCTTAGGTTTAGATCATCGATCTATTTTGAGTTGAGTTCCACCTTCCCCTACCTCAAAAAAAATCTTCAGCAGAATTGAGCCCCATTGCTTGAAGAATAACTCAATTTCATTCCCTTTTCTGGGTTACTTCCCTTCCCTAACTGATTGCCCCACTCGCTTGGTGGTGGTTTTCCCAAAAAATGATTTGCACCTGGATCCTTGTCACCTTAGGATCTGGTAAGTGGCACCTACTGAACCTGAATTTCTCACACAGATGTGGAATTATACACAGAACCACTAGTGTGGTAGATAGAATATAGCACAGGACGTGAATATATCAAGATTCAAACCCCAGCCCAGTAGTGGAGCACTTGCCTTAGCATATTCAAGGTTGTGGGTCCATCATCAACTTTGCAGAAAAAAATAACAATAATAATCAAACCACAGTGGCGACATATGCTGGTCTTACACAAATTAACATGAGGTTGTTAAACTACTTGGAAAAGTTGTTATGAGTAATAGAGAAACTATACAGAGAGTCCTGGCTCACTGCAAGCACTTCATGCTAACATGACACCTCACCACATTACATACTACTGTTCAGTTTGTGAAATGTGAGACTCTCAGGTTACCCACAGAGCACATCGGCAGACCCACACATACAAGGATGGGAGGATGGCCTGTTTTGCAAAATAGACTCCGTTCTCTGTGCAAATGAATCTTAATACAAATAGATGCACTGGCACGTTAAGTCAGGCAAGCAGTCCACTGAAGCCAGTGTTCTGTGAAAGATAGCAAGTGATGGTCAGTGAGAAAAGGTGATGCCAGCTCTCGAAGGCATCTTTCTTTTCTCTCACCATTGTCTCCATCTACCCTGTGCAACAACATTCCCCATCTGTGAGATGGAGACAGCTCCCTGTCTTATTCCTTCTCTCAGTCTCTATTCAGACTATGTACTTCCTAGCACTTTCTCCTCTGAAAATGCTCATAGGTATTTCTTGCAGTTCCTCTCCTCTGCAAATGTTGTTTTTCCTTTTGGTAGCCTGCAGAAACCTCTTCCAGACCTTTTTTCCTAGACCTTCTCTCACTCTTCCCTCCCACATAGTCCCTGGCTGCATGTGTTTCCACACTGTGTGTGGCCTTGTTCACGCTTTTTACTTTTTAAAAACTGCTTGGGGGCTGGGAATATGGCCTACTGGCAAGAGTGTTTGCCTCGTATACATGAGGCCCTGGGTTCAATTCCCCAGCACCACATATACAGAAAATGGCCAGAAGTGGTGCTGTGGCTCAAGTGGTAGAGTGCTAGCCTTGAGCAAAAAAGAAGCCAGGGACAGTGCTCAGGCCCTGAGTTCATGGCCTAAGACTGGCAAAAATAAATAAATAAATAAATAAAAATAAAAACTGCTTGGAAGACACTAAGATGGCAGAACGCAATTCAGAACCACATACTTGCATCTCCATGAATCAGAAATAAAAACTAAAGTATACAACTACAAAAAAAGGTGGGATAAGTTAGCAAACTTGGGGAGGGTACCAATAAAATCTAGACATATTTGATCGGAGAAAAACAAAACAAGCTTTACATATAGAAAAGAAAACTGCTCTGCAGCTGTGTCCCCAGTATGGAACAGGAGAGAGGGAGCTGGGTGCACTTTCCACAACCACTAGATAAGGAAGAACTCCTTCCAGCCCAGTAACATAGACCAGTAAACACTGGTCCTCTGGCTGGGCCCTAACGAAACACAGAAGACCATACTCAGGCCCAGAGTGATTACATGAGCAAATACATGTACAAATCGAAAGCCTTTCAATATGCAGCTAACAGAATGGGAAAGAAATCAGGAAAACAATTCCATTCACAGTATCCTTAATAAAACAACTATAAAACCATGAAAAAACTGAGGAGGCTACCAAGACATGGAAGTAACTCACATGTTCATATATTGGCAGAAATATCATAAAAATGGCTATCGTACTGAAAGCAATCTATAGACATAATGCCATGTTTATCAAAACTTTAATGCCATTCTTCACAAAAATATGAAAATCAGTCCAAAAATGGATACAGAAAACACATTATATCCAAAGCAAACCTGAGCAAAACAAAAGTAATGCCAGAGGTATCACAAAACCAGACTTCAAGCTATATTACAAATCCATAGTAACTAAAACAGTATAACAATGGCACAAAAAAAAAAACAGGCACAAAGACCAAGGAACAGAAGATCAGTGAAACAGAACAGAGATTTGGAAATAAAAACCACACAGCTACAGCTACCTACTTTCTATAGACTATTACCTAGCCATAAATAAAAATGAAACTATATCATTTGCCTATGCCATATGCAAACTATGTCATAGATGGAACTCTTAATAATCATGCTTGAAAAAGTCAAGTATCAAATATTCTTGCCCATTTCTGTAATATAGATCTAAAATAATAAGGAGGAAAAAGAGGAGGAAGAGAAAAAGGAGTTGGAGGAGAGGGAGGGGACGTGAAAGTAAAAAGGGGACTATCTGGGAGATTCATCAGGAAGAGGAGAGGAAGGAAAGGATGCAGAGGAAGGGGTAAAAGGATCAAAGGATAATACACACACACACACACACACACACACACACTCATGTATGAATGAAAGTCACCACAAACTGTTTGGAGTAGGGGGAAAAGGTAAGAGGGGACTGGGAAAGTAAGGGAGAGATGAACCTGTTCAAAGTCCATCATTGGCCTGTGTGTGATTATCACTTGTATTACTTATGTATGCTAGTTCAAAAGTAAAATTTTTTAAATATCAAAATTTTATTCATTTAGAAGTTATAGCATGTTCTTTAAACAAGTATTTTCATTTAAAAAAATGCTTAGTCTAGGTACTTGTAAAATGTGCAGCAAGTATCGCAATGATTTAGCCAAAGTACATACTCATAGGACTCCCAGCTGAAAAGATGAAAACACATAATGGCTCTTCCTCTTCCTTTGCCTGTCTACATAAATAGCCTCTGGTGCCCAAACAAAGTTTAACTTGGCTTAAAACCTTTCTTCGTAACACAAACTAACATAACGTTAGCCTCTGGCCTCATTCTCTCTCTCTCTCTCTCTCTCTCTCTCTCTCTCTCTCTCTCTCTCTCTCTCTCTCTCTCTCTCTCCCTCTCTTTCTCTCCCTCTCTCTCTCTCCCTCTCTCATTCCCACTTTCACTCTTTTTCCTTCCCTCCCTTTTTTTGTATATCTCTTGATTTTATGTAGTAAGTAAAAAAAAAACAAAAAAACGGAGTTATCATCAACTAATGATTAACATAGTCCTAGCAATACTCTGATGTTTAAAAATACAGGATAAGCCAGGCCCTGGTGGCTCACACCTAGCTACAGTCTGAGATCTGAGAATCACAGTTCAAAGTCAGCCAGGGCAGGAAAGACTGAGAGACTCTTATCTTCAATTAACCCCTAGAAAATTGGATTTTTCAGCTCATGTAACTCCTGTTGTATCTTCCCAGTACTGCCTTTGTAGCCTGAAAATAGCTACAATTACAAGTCTATGGTTGGGCCTATATTTGACCCATGGATTTGCCAACCATGGTCTAGGTTATAAGCCAAAATTTCTCCTTGTTTTTATTTTCTTTATCAACACAGCCCTTCTCCATCTCAATTTTTGCCCTGAAGAAGTCACCCTCAGGCCCCAAACACTTCAGCTCAAGTCCCCAACATCCTAAAATGACCCAGTTTGGTCAAAAGCACATACTTGTATTTCTGGTACATGTGTGTGCACGTGCGCGTGTGTGTGTATGTACATACATACATACAGATGACTTTTCTAGTCTTAAAGTGCTATATGTAATGCAACTAATTCTTTAGCCAAATCATCACTTCTCTCCTTCCTTTCATTTGGTTATCTATAAATGTCACAGTTCTTTATCTTTGACCTCCACTCTTTGGGTTGTAGCCATTTTCTTCCTTGTGCAAATGAAAATAAACCAACATCCCATACAACTGGTTAAAAAGTTCAGACTAAGTCCGTAAGGCTAATTATTTCACATTGCTAGCTCTATCCCAAGCCAGACAGCTGCTTGATAGAATCTTGGAAGCTAAAGCATCGTCTCTTCTCTTCCTTGCCCCTTCTCTTCCATCCCTTTACTCCCTGAGAGATTAAAAAAAGGTTTCCATGATTGACTAAGAGGAGGCATCTAAGGCAAACTTTTACCTCACTGAGCTTTCTCCCCTCTCTAGGTGAGGCCTGGAATTCTGACACTGTTAGCAAATTTTCCCTTCTACTTAGAGTCATAGCACAAGATGCTTACTAGTTACAACCCCACAGGACATGGCTATCTTGTGGAAGTATTCCCTCCTCACCAGCTACAATGCAGGTAATGTGTATTTCAACCCATTAAAATAAAATTAGAGCTTGCAAGACATGAGGTATTCACATCTGTTATTTTCAAAACACAACTCATACTTGGTTTTAAGTCAGACTTATGCTAACTCATATTTAGGGGATAAAACATGACATATTGATGTGTATACTCCCATCTCTAGATAGTTATGGTGGCAGAGGGTAAAAAATCGTTGAGATTACTTTCAGTAGATAAAGTCCCATTTGTTCACCTCAGGGACAATAACTAACATGAATCCTGTCCCAGGGGAGCTCAAATCCAGAAGCAAGATGGCAGTCATCAAAATGAGAAGCAGAGTTGACAATAGCAGGGAAATGTCACTGCGCCATTCCTGCTGTGTGAAATGTTTGCTTTTCTGCCCTCTATTTTCTCCCCCCACCATCGCTGGATCTTCATCATGTTCAGAATTCCATCTGGGTGTCTTCTGAATTCATCTGCTCCTGGCTCCTGCTGCCCTGCTTTGTTTTACATTCACCCATTAAAAGTTTGCTCCCAGACTCTTCTTGGAAGTTTACAAGTTGTAGTTTGAGACTGTGCATTGAGTTCCTTTGTCAGGAGAAATCTGTGTGAGCAGCTCAGACAGGGCTGCCTGCCTTGCATCCCCACTCCTTCATCACCACACAACAGCCCTGTAACCCACAGGCAGCTCAGCTGGACCTAGGAAAGTTATCTGTATTCACGGATGACCAGCAATAAGTTACTCAAGTGCAGAAACTTCACACAGCCACTTCATGTACTCATTAATTTTGAGCCAGAGATTCAGGAAGAGATCAACAGTGAATTTCTCACTTGGAGTCTCTCTAGTGATCCTCATCAGATATCTTCCCAAGTTTTTTCTTTTTAATCTTCCAAATGTTCACTGGGCTGTACATCCAAGATGACTTGCCTGGCTGACAGAGGATGCTGGCTCATAACTGAAATCTCAGCTACAGCTTCCAAGTAGAGCATCTACACACTTATAGGTATCTCTGTATGTGGCTGTGCTTCTGGTTCATGCAGCCTGGCATCACTAGTGAGCATCTTGAGGGACATGCCCACAAATAAGTGTTCCAAGAAACCAAAGTGGAAACAGTAAGGTGTCTTCCCGGGCCACAGAAGCTGCTCAGCCTCCTGTATGCTTCAAGTGGTTCACTAAGCCCACCGGAAAAGGAAAAGACACAGACTCCATCTCTGAGTGGAAGGAGCCATTTCAAAGAATTCCCATCCCCTTTGAAGGTCCAAAAGAGTAGAACCTTACTCCTATTGAATGAACACCTGCAGAAGCCAAATCACAACAATGTCTGCGCCAGGAACTGGGAGCGGCTCCTCCAAGACAGTGGAGGGAGGGCATCCCTAATCTGGGAAGGAAATGGCTTGGTGTGGTGGGATGAGGAAAGTTGGACTTCTTCAGTGTATTGTGAAGATGACATGGAATTAAATGAGAAACATATAATTGTGTATACATGTACATGTACATTACACACATATATGTATATATGTGTATATAGAGAGATCAATATAGATACAGGTGATGTCTGCACAAGGCCCATAGCCTACAAGTAGAGAGAAATGTGGCTACAAAGCTGTAAGAGAAGACCCTTCTAATTGCTAAAAAATAAAAAATAAAAAATCAGATCTTTGTCTTATTCAGGCTACTGTGTGGTTCCTTGGGAAAGAGATGATCGATGATAGATTCTTTCTCCTCTGTTCTCCCTTTTCTTTCTACCTTCTTTCTGCTCCCTGCCCCTCTGCCTCCCTTTCTTTTTCTCTCATTCTTTCACTTTTGGTTGTACTTACACTTCCAGTTCCAAGCTGTCAATATGGGGTTTCACCTGCTTCCCTTGGGATGCAAGCTTCAAGGTCACCCCTGCCTCAGGCTGGAGCTTCCACAGTGAGCTCTCCAGCATTGGCCAGTGCTAAGAGCACAGCGGTTTGGGGTGGGCTCTGTCTTTCTCTAGGTAGAAGAGGTGGAGTTTGTGTATCTCTGGGGAGTTCCCTACTGTTGGGCACTGGCTATACCTTTAAGGTATATATATAAGCCTTTAAGGACCTTTAAGGTCCCTAGAGGCCTGCCTCTTCTCCCGCCCTGGGGCTGCATGGCTGTTAGCCACTCCTACCTTTTCCCCAGCCCCGCCTCCCGTCTCAGAGCACATGGATATCATAATGGCGCCCAGCTGAGCCCAAGGAAGCAGTCCTGTGGGCTGTGATCTCTGCCTCTGGGGGAAGTTCTGTGACATCACTGTGGTGGACAGCCCAGATCAGCCTATCACTAGTGACTTCAGATCGCTCCCCTTCCTACCGCCATTACTGTCATATAAACCCCCTCCCCTGAGTAAACCAGTGGAAGTTCCAGAAGCTTACCCCGAGGCACCTGCGTGTCCTGTGTCCTTCATTTCAGGGGCAGGAGGGGGCTGTTCTCACGTCTACACACTGCCAAGGTTTGCACATTGGGCCACACTCCAGCTTTCCACACGGCCTGGGAACACGTAGGAGGGTGAAAGGGGTCCCGACACCCTACCATGGGGAAGCCATGAGAAGAAGTAGAAACCCACTTCTCCACCACTAGTGTTTCTTTGTCCCCTGGTGCCACAACTCTCCTTGCTTCTTTCAAAGAGTGTGACACCACTGTGTTAACTGGCTGGGAATATGGCCTAGTGGCAAGAGTGCTTGCCTCACATACATGAAGCCCTGGATTCGATTCCCCAGCACCACATATATAGAAAATGGCCAGAAGTGGAGCTGTGGCTCAAGTGGTAGAGTGCTAGCCTTGAGAAAGTCCAAGGCCCAGGACTGGCCAAAAAAAAAGAATATAGGGTCAGCTGCATGCTGGGGCCTCATGCCTATAATCCTAGCTACTCATGATCTGAGGATCATGGTTCAAAGCCAGCCCAGGCAGTAAAATCCATGAGACAGTTATCTCCAACTAACCACCAGAAAACTGGAAGTAGATCTGTCCACTAGCTAGCCTTGAGCAAAAGAGCTCAAAGACAATGTCCAGGACCCCCACATTCAAGCCCCACAACCAACAACACCAGAAAAAGAATATAGAATATAAAAACTGAAAGTGGGCCATTAGAGGCTCAAGCCAGTAATCCTTACTATGCAGGATGCTGAGATATGAAGATCATGGTTCATAGCTGGCACAGGCAAAAAAACTCATGAGACTCTTATCTCCAGTGAACTATGAAAAAGCCAGAAGTAGAGCTGTGGCTCAAGTGGTGGAGCACTAGCTTTGAGCAGAAAAACTCCAGAAGAGCACCCAGGCCCTGAGTTTGAGCCCCAAAACACACACACACACACACATACACACACACACACACACACACACACACACACACACACACACACACACACACACCCTAATGACCGGTATCTATTCCTAAACTACCCAACACAGCTGCTCTCATTCTAGCTCTCAGGCTGATGACAGAGCATCATTCATTGCACCTCACTAGGACATGTAGCAAGCTCTCCACACACTTCCAGCTATCTTATCCCTACCATACCTTGCCATGTCTGCCCTTCCATATCACCCCTATCCCTGGAAAACTCATGATCCATCTCACCAGGCTTAAGAAAAGTGAGTGATCTGGGACCAAACAAACCCATAGGGTGTAGTCAGGGAGTTCGAGGGAGATGGGGGAATCAGGCCTCCTTTCCCAACATTAAGTCCACCCTCAGAGTAGGAGATCCAGGAAAGTCAACACTCCAAGAAAGTCAGAGGGAAGCTATATCCATTTTGTAACACAAAATAACCACTTGTGTTTGTATTCTCCCCCTTCAGGCACATCCAATATCCGCTTTCCTTTCAAAAAATGATCCGTAACTTACAACATTATTGAGGCGCTTTGGTTCTTCGCTTTGCTTCTTTTGCCTTGTGTCATCCAGAGGGCAGAACATCTGCCAGCAACTTTCCTACAGCATAAATCCATCCTACAATCACGCGAAATCCTTACCAGATAGCCCAGATATTAGCCTTCTTCCTTCCTTCCTTTCTCAATCTCCCCACCCTTTCTCTCCTCCTCCTCCTCCTCCTCTTCCTCTCTTTTTCTTTCTTCTTTCATCTTTTTCATCCTCTCCTTTCTCCTGATCCTCTTTCTTCTCCTCTCCTCATTTCTCTTCTTCACTTTCACCTTTTTCTTCTTTAATTTTTAATTTCATCACTGACCCCCTCATTGAGTTGAGCTTCTTGGTGCTCACCTCCCAAACTCTGAAATTCATCAACTCTTTTGCTAGCACAGCTCCCATCTCTGACCACATATAGGAAACTGGGCCAAGAGCCTGCTTGAACAGAGAGGCCTGCTCATGAAAGGGCAAAGGGGACCATGGAAATCCACATGATGACACCACTGAAGGACTCCCTTCTGTGCATAAAGTGCCCCATAAAAGAACAAGCCATCCTCAGAGGCATACACGATTACACAGCTTTGTTATAAAGGAAACATAACTAAAGTTTGAAGATGCTATGTGACAGTTGACAACCATAGTCCAGTTTGTGCCAGTGTCCCACAAAAGATCCAATAGATCATGTCAGCCTCTCTCTCTAACCAGACTCGTGTCAGCAGGAAGGCAGGGCAGCTGCCTGACTTCCATGAGGTGCCCAATCCAGTCTTTAACAAAACCCTGAGCAGGGTTCTCAATTCCTACCATGCAGAGAACTTTCCTTTGGTGGTTTAAAGGAACCTGGGTGTCCCTTATCCTATGCAAGGTGTGGAATCTCTGAGAGAATTATAGGTGCAGCCTCTCCCAAGCCTTTCACTGGCACACAGGTGACCTGGAATGGGACTGCACTGGGTCTCAACATGACAAATCAGAACAAAAAGGGAACTGAAAATCCTGCACCTTCCACACTTAGTGTGTCCTTTGGTGAGAGAGTGCACAGGAAGCTTGAGTGACACAGAGGGACAGCAGATGAAGGTTCTGGCTTCTGTGGTCCACCTCTACAAGCTGAGGACAAGAGGACTGGGGAGCAATGACCATGAAATCAGAACAATCATGCTGCCCTTGACAAAGGTGAGCCCCAGTGGATGCCTCCTTTGCGGATTCTGTTCTTCCAAGCCACTGTATAGAGATGATGGGGATGGTGGAAGATACAACCAGCCAGCCAAAGTCCCCCACATTTCTTGGATGATCCCCAAGAAACACAGAGTCCTTCTCACTGTTGAACTCTTGTTTCAGGGGATCAGCAATGGCTCTCAAGGGAGCATGTACATTTGGGTGGTAGTCTAAGGGATTGCCATAGTCACAGTCTTCCTGCCTAGTCTGACTCCACCCCAAAGGCTCAGAGGCAGCGTGAGCCACACTGACCTTCCTTCTCTGAGACAATTGCATTGCATTTGTTAAATGGAGTCTCTCCCTGGGTTTGCCTCAACACAGCCCTTAAAATAGCAGCCAGGTCTGCTGGTTTGGAATTTCCTGGAACCACCCAGTTCAGGGACATTCAGCCTCAGGCCTGCTGTAGCTCACTGTCCAAGGGTTGCCTGACCGATGGCCTTTTTCCTGAGTTGCTCCTGCTCCACCCTTGCAGTCCAGTCTGGCAGGGGCCAGGGGCATTTGCCTGTTGAGTATATCCAAGAGTGAACTTGGCCACTCCCAATCCTGACCTCACGGCTTAATAGAGAGCAAAGGTCTTTTGGGGAGCTCCTGGCAAGCAGGCTGGGAATGGTCAGAGCTAGGGCCTGGGCATGGCGGTGTAAGAACTCAGAGATTCAGCATCCTTCTTGCCATGTGTGGAATTCTTTTCCTTTTTAAACTGCACTTTCTTAGTTGTAGGAAATGATTCAGAAGTTCTCTCCAAGTTACACTTTGTGGGTGAAATCACTGGCATTTGAATAAGACAAGCTCCTAACACTTCTTGGGGAGTAAAGCTGGCACAAATGGCCTCTGCTGGAAGGAGGGGGGAATTTAAATGTGGGTGTGGCTGTCTTGCCAGGCTAAGATAGTCATTGCCTTCCCCCCTAGGTTCCCATTTTGTTTGTCTGTGAGCATACAGACTTAGGTACAACAAAACAACCCCCACAATACCGGAAGCATACAACCAGACAGACAAAGCAGATAGTGGTACCAATCTGATTGCTGATTTCTTATTGAGCTTCAGAGAGTCTATCTCATGCCTGATCTCCATGTCCTCCCGTTAGACAGTGCAAGGGAAGTCAGAGAATTAGCTGAGAGCTCTTGGACATGATTTCTTTTTCTTTTTGTTGGTCCTGGGCAAGGCCTATGCGCTGTCCCTAAGCCTCTTTGTGCTCAGAGCTAACACTGTGCCACTTGAGCTACAGTGCCACTTCCAGGTTTGTTTGTTTTTTTTGAGTAGTTTATTGGAGGTAAGAATCTCACAGACTTTTCCTTCCCAGACTGGCTCCAAACCACTATCCTCAGATCTTGGCCTCCTAAGTGGCTAGGATTGCAGACATGAGCCAGCAGCACCCAACCATGGATGTTTTATTGGCATTCCCTAATGGTAAAAGGGACTCACTTAGCAATATCTTTATTCCCAGTTCATCCTACGGCACTCTGTCCCCTGGATACTCACGCTACCCGGCATTCTGAGTGCCATTCACCTCCAGCCTAGAGATGCCAGTGAGAAAATGGGCTTGAGTAGGGCCTCAGGAAGACCACTGCCTTGCCCTTCCTGGGCCACACTGGCCTCTCTCCCCAACACACAGTGTCCTACAGGCCTGGGCCTTCTCTGACTTCTGAATGATTTCTACATAACTTCCCTGTTGGATGCTTCTTTCATTGTTCATAATCCATCTTATGCATTTTCGGTTTTTTTTCTTTATGTAAAGGCTGAAGATGACTGTCAATTGAAGAAAGAATCTTGGGGTCCCTCCTAATATGTCCTCCATGGGTGGTGTATCACTTTCCTTTAGGACTCTCATGGGTCTCCACTCCAAAGAAGAGTAGGGGAAGGATGCAGCCCAGGGTTGTGATTAAGGAACCGCAGCTGGCAGTCTGTCCCTTCCTAGCTCTGTGGCCTCAGGAAAATTACTTCTCCTCACTACCCTGGTGTGTCCTCATTTGCAAAACAGTTGTCAGGGGCTCTGACTGAAGTAATAAGCCAAGGAGCACTTTGGAAACTTGAGCATGCTATGTAAATGGGAGCTTTTATTATGCATGGTCAAGTTTTTATGAACTGCTAAAGGAAAATTTGGCTAAACACCCCTTCCTTCTTCTCAGCCAACTCAGGAAGCTGGGACAACTCACTGTTTTATGGAACCCACCCTCATCCTTCAAACAGGCTTGAATATTTTTAACACTCAGGCACATCTTGTTGAGTGTTTAAATCAACAGGCCAAATTGAACCTAGAAAATACATTCCTGCACAGACTTGAAATTATGATGTGTAACCTCACCAAAAAGCTCCAGCTTTGCTCATGGCCTGTGGTGATAACTTGGTTTCCACATTCTGGGGATCTGATGAACTTAAATAAATCTTTTTCTTCCTTTTCAATCATAACCTAGTCACATGGCATCTGGGCTCATCTAAATCATGAATATGGTTATGTCAGTTACAGCTATGCAGCAACCAGTGGGAGCCAACTTAGGAAAGAGGCCCGCCCAGAGGACTCTGCAGGAGAAATGCCACTGTGTCCTGTGGTAGAAACTTGACTTGGAAAATATGTCATCAGCTGTCCCTCCTAAATAGATATCAGTTGGCCTGTGACCAATGAGCCCAGCACTAGTTGGCCATGTGGAGAACAAGATTACCCTCCATCTTTGGCCTGGCCTTCTCCATCCATCCTGACAGAGGAGCCCAGTGGTGGGGGGAGGATGGATACATGAGCATCCCATCCCAGTCACCCCAATTGGAGCTTCATTCATAGCCAGAGTCAGCCTAGCTCTGTCCCCTGGGTAGGTCTCAGCTCTCCGGCTCAGTCATTTAAGCCTGTAAACTCATGAGGTTTGTGGGTGAAGGAGATTTCTCTCTCTTCTAGGGCTTCCTATATGTCTTTGTAGCCCAAGATAGAGCTAATTTTGTCTGACGGTTTTAAGAAAACTTGGAGGAAAATCATTTGTTCTGCATGCTTTTCCAAGCTGAAAGTTAGACTGCATGGAATTTCTAGAGACTGAGGCCCACATGAGAGCTTTAACCACAAATAAGCTATGCTGTTGACTCATGGTGCAAATGGCACCTGAGAACTGAATCAACCCCAGGACCAACAATGCAATAAAAAAAACTAAGCCTGTCCTATACCACTGCTTCCCTCTGGGCTCCTCAGTTCTCTAGGATCATCTTCAGCATATTCCTGGCTGCTCTGTCTCAGGCATTATGGAAAATGTGCTCAGACATGGCATGAAATCTAGAATACTGCTCCAGAAGGATTATATTGGGCCCCATTTGAAAGAGGCGAAAGCTGGGCCTTGGAAAGACAAATGGGCTGGGTGCCAGTGGCTCATGCCTATAATCTTGGGGGGGGGCTGAGATCTGAGGATCACGGTTCAAAGCCAGCCTGGGCAGGAAAGTCCATGTGACTCTTGTCTCCAATTAACCACCAGAAAACCAGAAGTGATGGTGTAGCTCAAATGGTAGAGAGCTAGCCTCACACTGAAGAGCTCAAGGATAGCTCCCAGGCCCAGAGTTCAAGCTCCACAACCGATAAACAAAATAAAACAAAAAATGAAAGGCCAAGTGGTTTTCCCAGGGCTAAATGAATGTGTGAGGCCTAAGAAACCAAGTTACATTTAGAGCCCAGATCTTGTGACTACTCCCAAGGATGGGAGATGATATAGGCTTACCAAGCACAAAAGTGGAGACAATCTCTGTGCTCCACAACAGTGTCTTGAGTAAGAGCATAATGCAAGTTCTTCCTTCTAGGGGTACATGTACCAGAGGGCTACTTGAAGATTTCCTTTAAAACGGAGTCATCATTTTAGGCCCATATATTGCAAGACATTCCTTGAGTATGTATACAAGCAGAGCACTTTTCTCAGCATTGTCAATAGCATTGACCCTGAGCTGGCGTCTAAATTCCAATGAGGTTCATTGCTTCTTGGGAATGGTTTTGGAATTCCAGCTTAGGTGGGGAGGGTTTGAGAATCCAAGCTCAATCGGTTCCCATTGCTCACCCAAATGCCCCAATGTGGCAGACTTGGTTTCTCATCCTGTGATCTCCTTTTCTTTAGGATAAAGTATTTGCCTTTGATGCATAGGACTCATGCAGTGTTGATACTCAGCTGAGCCCATGAACTGAGATATGGGGTGAAGTGGGGCGGGGAGGGGATCAAAAGGCATGTTTCAATCTGCTCACGGAGCTTCATAGCATACCTGTGCAGGCTCCCTGCCCTCTCCTTCCTCACCTCTCCAGTACTCTTCCTGATGACTAGAGCTTCCTGACTCATCTTCCAAATAAACTCCAATAAATCCTTGTCTCAAAGTCTGCTGATAGGAGAACTTTCACTAAGACTCCCCATCTTTACCAAGAGCATCCCCCTTCTGATGCTAGTGTAGAGTGGGTGGAAGGAGCTTCTCTTCTTCACACTGGCATCCAAGTGGCTGCTGTGCTACCTGAAATCAAGAAGAGCTTTAACCAATACTTTCTGAAGAAAATGACACAGTTCAGGCTATGTAGGAATGAGCTTGACCATATCGCAGGAGAGAGTGATACAGTCCAATAAATGACAACCAAAACAAATCAGAGGGGCAGCTGAAATTTTTCCAGAAGTGGCATAGAAGAGAGTATGATTATTTGTATGATGTAGATAGCCAGAACAAGGGACCATGAAGTTTTAACTGACTGAATGGGCCAGATGAGAAAGCAAGGAGTGGGCTCAAAGAGGGACAAGAAAGAGCAAAGGCAGTGAGTTCAAAGTCCTGCAGCCCAGCTCAGCCTTCAGGAAAGCCATGCTGCCTGGCCATAGTGTGGTCTCCAGTGGCCTCTGACTACTGGCTCTGTCAGAGTAGTTAGAACTTCATAGAGCTACCTTGCCAAGGCCAGCCTGTTCTTGGTCTGGTGTGCATTGAATGACAGAAAGGCAGGCACAGAAAGGCCTGGATATGCCAACCAGATTCTGGAGCCTCTGACAAGATGTCTCCAGAGCAATCTGAAGAGCTAGCCAACGTTTTTTTTATTTCTGCATCACATTCAAGTTCTTTCTTTCTAGTCTTACTTCCTCTATCTTCCCTCCTCTGGAATTGATCTCCAATATCGGGACCAGCAAATCATCATAAAGTTTGCCAGTTAAATTTTAATTTCAGACAAATAATGCATTATTTAGTATAAGTATGTTCCAAATATTACATGGGGTGTACTTACATTCTTTTTAAAGTACTCATTGTTTGCCTGAAATTTAGTTTAGCTGGGTATTCTGTATTTTATCTGACAACACTATCTCTGATACACTAGTTTTACTCCAAACTCTATCTCGTTATCTTCTCTAAGGAAGCCTGGCTATGAAAGCAAGGTAGAAGAGATCTCAATGTGATCCAGAAACCATGTGAAGGAGTCAACTGCTAGAGGAAGCAGAGGCAGGTCGAGCTGAGAAAGATAGGCTCACCTAAAAAGACTGGGATTCCATTCTATAGGACAATCATGGAATCAATGAAAGGCTCTATGCCAGAAGCAGGAATATAGACTCTGGGTTTGCATTTCAGAAACATCTGTTTCCTGGGTCCGACAATAATGTACGATGATAAAGTCGAGAGAATGAGGGAAGATAGAGATATGATCATCAGAAGAATACCAGGGAGTTTCTGAGATTTCTAAGAATTAGGACAGAAAGTTTCTTGGCTGTTGAGTGTGAGAAACAGAAGAAAAGGAGACAAGCAGAGTACTTCCCAGGCTCCTGGCTATGGAAGCTTGAGGTGCCATAGTTTAGTCCAATGACAAGTAGCTTTACTCAGCCTCTACTTGGTCAGAAACCTGGGCTAAGTTTACAAACCAGGATTTATGAGACATTTAACCCAGGGTAACAAAGTGAGTGAGAAAGTAAAAGGGGCAGCAGCAGGGAGAGGCAAATGTGGAGACTACTGAATGAATGGAGGAGGCTCGGCTATTCAGATGCCAAGAGCAACTTCTGGACCAACAATATGGAGCCGCCTGTCTCTGGATGACCTGTGAGGACAGATAAGGAAACCAACTTGTACTACGTGTCTAAGAAGTGGCATCCTGTGTTCTGTGAGGTAGTCGCTGTCCCAAATCCCACCTGAGTCACTAGTGCCTGGCAGAGCTGTCAATCTTAAAAGATAATGTGGTGGCAGATGTGGCTGCTGCGGGTGCTCCCCACTGGTCAGGACTGGGTAATGGGGATCCCTGAAGTCCTTGAGCTCCCCCCAAACTCATTCAGTGAGACCAGTTTAACACCTGGGATAATACACACTGCTCAGAGCAGCAAGACACACAGGCAGTGTGTGTTTTCCCCAGACTGCTTGGGAAAGGTGCTTTTGTGGTTTACCTGGGTATAGATGAGGGGTAAGGACTGATAGCCTGAGAAATCAAGAGAAACCAGAAGTAATGAGATAAGAACACAGCATAGAAAATGGGTGCTGGTGACCCACACCTGTAATTCTACCTACTTGGGGGGGGCTATTATTGGGGGATCAGAGCTCAAGAACAGCCCTGGGGGCTCAGCATGCAGATATCTGGTGACTCTGCATCAGCATAATGCATTGGGATATGAAGTGTGGTAGCTTCCAGCTAAGGTCTCTGTCTGTAACAGCAAATGTGGAGAATGGGGTGCAACAGAAGTTGGAAGATTTATTCCCCTTCCCACAGTTCACCCTTTTGCCAGCTTAATAAAGATCTTGAGACCGAAAATTGCTCAGCCTCAGAGTAAAGCAAAGAATTCATGTCTCTGACAGTGCTGAAGGAATTAAAGAAAGCCCTTGTCTTTCAGACATAGAACCAAGGCAAACAAAGAAAGAGGAATTCCTGAGCTCCTGGAATAGCCTTTGGAAACATTATCTAAAACCAATCTCTCCTTTAGAGCTTTCTCCATAAATGAGCTCATCTGTTTCTGAAACTTTATTTTTATCCCCCTCACAGACATCTGAAAAATGAAAGCTTGCTGGGATTGAGACCCAATTCTTTACCTTTCATACCTTTCAGCAAGAATTTCCCAACACACAGCAATCAATGCCTTTCACAGTGTTAGCAGATAGAGAGCTGGAAGGAAAAGCAACAGGTAGAATTGATGAGAGGTTCAGAGACAGGCATAGAATCCCACCTTGGAAAGGGGAGCCTGGAGCTTTGTGGCTGCACAATGGCCTCTGGTGGGGTTTTGGATTCCAGACTCAGCATGTCATTTCTCAATATCATGTCTTAAATGTGCATCTTGCTGGGGAAGCTAGGATGATGTCCAAGTTTTCATAGTTTCACTTCTGAGTAGCAGATTCAAAATCTTCAGAGAAGCAATGCTGCAGTGTTCACAAAGGTTGTCACATCTTTCACTTCAGCTGATTTTTGTGTTGCTATAGCAATGGCCCATGCTGATCCAAATTGTTCACTCACGGATTCAGGAACTCTATGCTTGGGGCTGTCAGGGGATGTTCACCCAAAACCCCAGGAAGTCTTCCAGGAAAGACATTCTGGAAACCAAATTTGCTTCCTAGTTACTCTAGGTGTCCTTCCCTCTGCTCTTGTCCAGACTAGCCCTCACAACACACCTCTGAGTCATAAGGCTGAGGAGGCTAAAACAAAGCAAAAGGGGTTCATGGAGAAACCAAGGGCTGCGCCAAATGGCTATGTGTAACAGGGGCAAAAATCCTGAACCTGAAATCCTGGCAAATGCCCTGACATGGCCTTTGGCCTTGTCTACAACAGGGATCATTTTTCTATCAGGGACTATTTGGATATGTATAAAAATATTGTTCTTGGGCCACACGAAGTTATCAACTAAAAATTACCCTGCAATATTTGGTTGACCGTTAAATGTACTCAGGTCTACTGCTTCTCTCTTGAGAGGCATGTGATTATTGGTGGATGTTGATGGATGTTGCTACTCATCACTGCTTTCCCGGGTTTAGGTCAGTCAAGTCTGAAGTGCAGTTGACTCTTAGCTATATTGGAAATGCCTATCTTGTTCACAGCAGAAAGTTATTCTGAACGCAAAGGTATAATTCAATGAATGTCTCTTCAAAGTGGGAAATTTCCCCTTTTCATTGATGAAACAAGTCTCCCAAACACATCCTCTCCTTTTGTAGTGCCATGTCTGGCTTGCAATGACCTCACTTTCTCTCTGGGTATCAAACTTTGCAATCATCACATGAGCAAAACTGGTCTGTTGGCACAGAATGCGCCGTGTTTCAGCACACAGAGTGAAACTAGAAATCTCCTACAGAATATTTCAATGGTTCTTGGTTTGTGTTTCTTTCCCAGTATCTTAGGACTAAGTCAATAATCTGATCCAAGCTTGTTTTCTGAGACAAACTAACACTGAAACATTCCTGCCTCTTCCCCTGCACATCCTAGTCCTGGCAAAGTAGAATAAACTCAAGTGAATCAAAAGGAAATAAAGCACATCAAGTCCTCGTGTTGAATCACATTTCTTTACATTAGATGCTTCTCTTTAGCTGATTTATCAGACTATATCCGAATATTAAGATATGGCCACCTGATATGGTTGAGCCATAATAGGAAATATATAAACAGGTATAGTCTAGGGGCAGAGGAGGTGACTGGTCAAAAGTGTGTGTTCTTCCTATCAGCCTACTGGTCCCTCCATCCACACATGCACTCACAAGCACATGTACAGGGAGAGAGAGAATTCAAGGTCTTTGGTTTTGGTCCTCTTCTAACATTTTCTCAGGGAAAAAAAATCCACTGACTTACCTTATATAATAGTGCAGATGACTTCAGAGGCAAAATTAAAACTTTGTACTAGAGCATTTACATTATTTCTTAAGTGATCAGAAATAACAATCCAAGAAAGAAAGGGGAGTGGCTTGTACCAGTAATCCTAGCTACTCAGGAGGCTGAGATCTGAGGATTACAACTCAAAGCCAGCTTGGGCAGGAAAGCACATGACTCTGATCTCCCTTTGGGTAAAGGGAGATAAGAGCCTGAAGTGGGGCTAGCCTTGAGTATAAAAGCTGAAGGACAGCACCAGGCCCTGAGTTCAAGCCCCAGGAAGGACACACACACACACACACACACACACACACACATACACACAACAGTTCTAATTAGAAAATCAATTCTCTGCAAGTAATTGGGTAAGAGTTTGGGAGGAAGATACCAGGAACATTGATTTTGAGCAGTATTCCCACACAAATAGGTCTGATGGCTTAATGAAGCTATAAGGTGAGATGCAGGATCAATCCTGCACTATAGAGACAGACAGAGTCATCAAAACAAGAAAAGTATAATTAAAAGTCAGAGAATCTGATCCATTCGTCTACTGAGGGGCATCTGGGTTGGTTCCAGATTCTAGCTATGACAAATTGCGCTGCGATGAACATTGTTGTGCTGGTGGCTTTACTGTGATTTTGTTTGTGGTTTTTTGGATAGATACCCAAAAGTGGGGCTGCTGGGTCATAGGGGAGTTCTGTATTTAGCCTTCTGAGGAATCTCCATACTGCTTGCCAGAGTGGCTGAACCAGTTTACATTTCCACCAACAATGAAGTAGGGTTCCCTTTTGGCCACATCCCCTCCAACAATTGTTATTGTTAGTTTTCTTGATATATGACATTCTTACTGGGGTGAGATGTATGTGGTACATATACACAATGGAATTTTATGCCTCTATCAGAAAGAATGACATTGCCCCATTTGTAAGGAAATGAAAGGACTTGGAAAAAATTATACTAAGTGAAGTGAGCCAGACCCAAAGAAACATGGACTCTATGGTCTCCCTTATTGGGAATAATTAGCACAGGTTTAGGCAAGTCACAGCAGAGGATCACAAGGGCCCAATAACTATACCCTTATGATCACATAAGATGATGCTAAGTGAAATGAACTCCATGTTATGGAAACGATTGTTATATCACAGTTGTAACTACTTTCAACGTCCCATGTGTATCTGTAGCTTCTACTATTGATGATGTCGCCTTCCTGTGGTTGTATCTACACTATCTCTGTAAACTTATCTGAGTATATTGGAAACCGTCTATACTGGTATTAGAACTAGGAAATTGAAAGGGAATACCAAAATTGAGAGACACAGGGTTAAAAAAGACAAACAACTACAAAAGCAATACTTGCAAAACTGTTTGATGTAAGTGAACTGAACACCTCATGGGGGGAAAGGGAAAGGGGGAGGAGGGAGGGGGGAATCAGGGAAGAGGTAACAAACAGTACAAGAAATGTATCCAATGCCTAACTTATGAAACTAACCTCTCTGTACATCAGTTTGATAATAAAAATTTGAAAAAAAAAAAAAGTCAGAGAATCTGTGATTTTCACCTTGCCCCTTTCTGTGCAGGTGACCAAGTACAAATCATGTTCTTGTCCTTTGACAAGACAAGGTCCTTGAGTTCAAACACAGGGGTCTGGGAACGTGGCCTAGTGGTGGAACGCTTGCCTTGTATACATGAAGCCCTGGGTTCGATTCCCCAGCACCACATATATAGAAAACGGCCATAAGTGGCGCTGCGGCTCAAGTGGTAGAGTGCTAGCCTTGAGCAAAAAGAAGCCAGGGACAGTGCTCAGGCCCTGAGTCCAAGCCCCAGGACTGGCAAAAACAAAACAAAACAAAACAAAGAGTTCAAACACAGGACCTTGCACTTGCTGGGAAAGTGCTTTACCAGTTGAGAAATAACTCCAGCCTCTTCTGAAAGCAGTATATTTATTAACTCATGTTGAAAGTAAGAGAATGTGAATCAAGTTCAGGAAATTTCAGGGGGAATTTTAAAAAGCAAAAAAATGATCCTGAACTTCATCATCCCAAAGCCACCAACATTTTTTAAAAACTAAAACTAAAATAGTTTTTCTGTGTGTGTAACAATACTGGGGCTTTCATCTAGGGCCCCCTGCTCTTGCTTACTTTTGCTAATCAAAGCTAATACTCTGTGACTTCAGTCACAACTCTCCTTCCAGATTTCTGCTGGTTAAATGGAGATAAGAATCTCCTAGATTTGGTACCCAGGCCAGCTCTGAACCATGAGCCTCTGATCTCAGCCTCCTAAGTAGCTAGGATTATAGGTATAAGCCACTGGTACCTGACAAGTTTTCTAAAATTTATCCTACCATAAAACAGAAAGAACCTGCTGAACAAGTAAGTGTCCAATACCATTTTTAAGATTTCAGACTGGTTGCTTAAGTCTGTGATTTGAATAGTGCCTATCACACATTAAACAGCTGATGAACATCCTGTTGCACTATTGAAAGTTGTAGAACCTTTAAGATTATTGTGGAACCAAATGGAAGGAAGTTAGGTCATTGGGGACATACCCTTGAAAACAGCATTTGTATTCCCCTATGTACCTCTTTGTTTGAGGAGGAGTATTGTCATTCAGGAGTGGTGATTATATATAGCTTAATAGCTATCTACATTTGACCTTATAACATGATGTTAATTGGAACAAGATGTGGAAACAAACGGGTTTTTCTCTTAGTGTACTGTATGCAGTTGTTTATTTTTTCTTTGCCCACCCCCCCTTGGGTTTCCCTCCTGTTGTCACTGTTTTTTATTTGGGTATCCTTTGTATTGTGTATAACTTTATCTGATTTGGGCATGGGAAGGGGAATCACAGAAATGGTGAGACAAAGGATGAACCAATGCAACAGTGATACTCACAAAATACTCCATGGGAAATGAATTTCACAACTTCTGGGGAGGGGAGTCAGAGGGAAGGATTTTGGAGAAAACAAGGGAGAGGGTAACAATGTTTGACAAGAATTGTACACACTTCCTTACCGATGTAACTGTAACCCCTTTGTACCTCACCTTTACAATAAAAAATGAAATTAAATAATTAAAAAGTTAAATTAAATAAAAGAGCACTGAGTCTCTTCTCTCTGCTCTTTCTTGACAGGCATGACGAGATAAGCAGCTCCTAAGAAATGAGCTCCCACCATGATGTGCTGTCTCACTACAGGCCCTAAACCATAGGCTGAAGCCTCCTAAAGTATGAGTCCAAATAAAAGTTTCCTCATTCAAGTTGAGCGTCTCAGTGTTTTTTTGTGTTAGAGTAACAGAAACCTAACCCACCATTTCAATCAGCATTTCAGCACTGGTACTGATTCAGGCTCATGTTTGGCACCTGTAAGATCTAAGTGGGGCTTTCAGCATTCACGTTCCATAAACACTTCCATAAAAGTTTCGTTCATGTGCCATGAAGTTCAATGTAATCAGCGATCAAGTATGCCACAGCATCTAGCCAGAGAATTAATCCTGTTTCAACTAAAAGGAAAGCAAAGAGTAAGCCATGCTGATGACATTGGTGTGTCTGCCCAGAATCACAAATGCCGTTCCAGGGAGGAGAAGGTGATGAAGTGCCACTGGGAAGTCCTTGGAAGGCTGAGCAGCAGCCGCCCTGTTTCCCATGGAGAGAGCCACACACATGACCCAAGAACTCTGAATGTCTTTCCAGTCCAGTTATTTGACGATGTTGGAAGACCAGTCTGGGGAGAAAATAACATACTGTCACTCACTTCATGTACGTGTGCACAAAAGGCACTGTGAGAATGCAAATACTTTCTTACGGGCAAATAGGCTGATTATCAAGACATGCTGGATTTCTAAGGCCTGGAATCACCCAAATTCTTAGTTACCTGCTGGGAATGGGGCCTCCAACCTTCCCTCAACTCTGAAACCCATCTCTACTTGAACTGGATTTGTTTCAGGGTTTAAGAGTTCTGATGCTGAGCCAGACCCAAAGAAACATGGACTCCATGGTTTCCCTCATAGGGAATAATTAGTACATATTTAGGCTAGTCATAGCAGAAGATCACAATAGCCCAATAGCTATGCCCGTTAGATGATGTTAAATGAAATGAACTCCACATTATGAAAACAAGTGCTATATCATTGTTGTAATTATTTTCAGCATGCCATGTGAAACCGTACCCTTTTATTTTCTTTTGTATCCCATTCCTGTGGTTTTACCCCTGCTATCACTGTATCTGATCTTAGTACCCTGGATACTGTATATACATGTACTAGAACTAGGGAAGGGAAAGGGAATACCAAAATCGAGAGACAAAGGATAAAAAGACAAACGATTCCAAAAGCAATACTTGCAAAACCATTTGGTGTAAACCAACTGTACAACTCATGGGGGGGAGGGGGAGAAGGAAAGAAGGAGAAGGGAGGCCAGCGGGGGGGATGAGGGAGGAGGTAACAAGTTGAACAAGAAATGTACTCACTGCCTTATATATGAAACTGTAACCCTTCTGTACTTCACTTTGACAATAAAGGGGAAAAATATTGGGGGAGGCAGTCCCAGCTCTGGGACCCTTTTAGTACCAGAGTCCATCTCAGTCCATCTCATTGTTTCTTTCATTTCCAAATAAACCTGCTCTGTCTGTTAAAAAAAAAAAAGAGTTCTGGTGCTTGAAATTCACTCTCTTACTTTGAAATATAAATGCATTATAATGCATTAGTCACCCTGCTATACCATATATGTTCAACTCATCCCTTCTGAAACTTTGTGCTCTTGATCAATGTCTCCCCATACCTCTCCCCAGCCTCTCTGGTAGCACCAATCTACCCTTCTATAACTTTAGTAATTGCATTTTCATATACAAGGAAGATCATGAAGGTTTTGTTTTTCAGTTTCTGGCTTATTTCACTTGTCATAAGGTCCTCAGATTCTACATTGTGACAACAAACAACAGAATTTCCTTTGTTTCTAAGGCTGAATCTTATCCCTCCCCCACATCTGCACACAAAGAATTATGACATGATTTGGAGCCTGATGTACTGTACAGCAGGCTGTGCAGTCTCCCATGGTTCTCTATTTGTCTGAGCAACTTAAAGAAAAGTTACTCCATTCTTTCAGCCATGGATTCATTTAGAAATATTTATTGGTTATTCACTATGTGCTAGATAAAGTTTCCAACACCAGAACAATGAAGAAGTCCAATGGCAATAGAGAAGTGTGTATGTCTGTGTATGTGAGAGAGAGAGGGGGAAAGAGAGAGGGAGGAGGGAGGGAGGGGGAGAGAGGGGGGAGAGAGAGAGAGTTGTATAATACCTTGTTCACCTCAGTGGGGGAAGTTTTTCCTTGGCTTCTCATAGTGTATGTAGCAAGGAGCAAATGTCATAGGGCATTATGTGCCACTCTCTGGAATGCTCCTTCAGCCATGTTACATCTCAGAGCATCTTCATGGTGGAAGGATCAGGAACTTTCTCTGAGGCGCAGGGTTCCAGGCTAATGTTGCAATTAAGTGAACTCTTCCTTCCTTCTCCCCTTCCCTCCCTTCCTTCTTTCCTCCTTTCTTTTCTTCCTTCCTCTTCCTTCTTTCCCCCCTCCTTTCCTCCCTCCATCCCTCTGTTTCCTTCCTTCCTTCCTTCCTTCCTTCCTTCCTTCCTTCCTTCCTTCCTTCTTGGTTTGGTGGTACTGGGGGATGAACATGGGGCCTTCCACTACTAGTCAGGCTCTGTGAGGATCTCATTCTAGGACACTTAGTTAATTCCACTTCATGTTCTACTTGATAGTCTTTGGTGAGAGCAGCACTCTTTTCTACAGAACATTTTGTTAGTTTCTGGAAGTGATTATGGTTGTAACAGGGATTAGGGGCACTTGCTCTCTTCCCATGGAATGCCAAGGGCTATTTAATGCATGACATGAGCCCATATTAATAAACATTCACATGTGGCCCATAAAACATTGAGAGGTCTCCCTGGATACTTGTGGAAGGTAAGGAAGTTGTTTATAACTATCTTATCCAAGAACCTAAATCTGAGTTTTGCTACGGTTTTAATATGCACTGACGTTTTGAGGATATCCAGATTTCTGCGGATGGAAAAGAATGACATTTTCTTTCACAGCACAAATAAGAGTTTTTCAAAAAACACACCACAATGTATTTATTCCTTGTGATAATATCCATAAGGTTGTGTTCTATTTTTTAGTACTGGAATTTCAATTCAAAGCCCTGAATTTACTCAGCTGGTTCTCTTCCACTCGAGCCACAGCTCCAGCTTTGGTTTTTGCTGGTTATTTTAGAAATAGAGTCTCACAGACTTTTCTGCCTTGGCTGACTTCAAACCATGATTCTCCAGATTTCACACCCCTAAATTGCTAGGATTACAGGCATGACCCACCAGCACTGGCTTCATAAAGTTCTCCTTTAACTATCCAGAAACTCATAGCTAGGACTGAATCAGTTTTTAATGTTATCTGACTTTGGTGTACATGTATGTAATGTCTATGTATACATATGTAAATGCAAAACAGATACATTTAATAAGGTTTATTTTGATAGTAAATTCTGGTTCTATTGTACAGAATTTTATAACCATCTTCAAAGTTTGCAGAAATAAGCAAGACTGACAAACCCGAACAAATGAATTAATGGCTGGATGAGTGAATGAGAAATTATGCAATCAAGAAAGCACATAAAATCCTCTTTGAGGTTTGCCTCTATAATTTAGTTTATGGCATGAACTTCTTAAAATAGTTGCTCTTTAATTTGGGGTATTTTTTGTCTTCCCAAAATGGAAATGTCTAAGTAAAACTTATTTTTAGTTGTACAAATAATACATTCATACTGTCTTCCTGTCAAAATGTGAACATCAACAGGGCTCCATTCCCCATCAAAAATGAACTTAACTCTTGTCTTCTCTTGCAGCCAGCAAATATATTCCATTCCAGGTTTTTTCTATGTGCTCACCTCTAACTCTACCTAGATCTATAGGTCGTGGATGTTTGGAGCTGTGGGTAGGTAGAAGAATTTGCTGAGACAGGAGACAAGGGGAAAGCAAGGTTTATTAGGATACCTCATGAGACAGACACAGTGACCAACTGGGCAGAGATGCACAGCACACTGGGGCGGGATTTAGAGTGAGGTTTGTGCTTTTGGAGAAGTTCCTTTTGACTGGCTACCTTGCTTTTTTGTGAACCAACTTGACTGGCTGTCTTTTCTCAGCCCATGGATCAAATTAATTCATGGGAACATCTATGCTGTTATTGATTTTTAAAATAACAGCCAAATCCTTATTCAGATAAGATTTGATGTCATGGAGATTGACTCATGACAAGATTAACATTTGACAGGCTAGTTCTACACATACAACTAAGACTAGAGAGTCTTTAGGGAATCTTTCTTTTTAAAATATTTTTATTATCTGTAGTTGTACAAAGGAGTTGTCATTCAACAAAGAAGTTTAGGAATACAGTGATTCTTAATCAACATTACCCCTTTCAACTCTCCCACCCATCTCCCCATCCACTCCTTCTTTGCCTGTGCTTGGCTCACCTCCACATACCACCTTGCCCATTTTGCATGCTTGGCTCATCTTTGCATTTCACCTGACTGGTTAATTTATCTGTCTACCTTATTTCTCTAAATGCTGGTCTCCTCCACACTATGCCTATGCCTGTAACTATGCCTTTCCTATACCTGCATCTGTACCTCCCCTTCTATCTCTATCTCTCTCTATATCTCTCTCTATATATATATCTATATCTATATGTACATATAGATATGTACATATGTACATATAGATATATACATATGTGCATATGTATATATATATATATAGAGAGAGAGAGAGAGAGAGAGAGGTCAAGTCCTCCCTTTTGCCTCATGGCCCTTCCGCTCTGTTTCATGTGAGGATGAAGGACATAGCATTCAAGCCTCCATCACAGAATCAAATTTCACAGAACCTCTGGTATCTTTACTGTGGAATTCTTAGCCTCTGGAACTGTCCAGTAATACAATTATGTTATAAATTGTCCAGTCTAGGCCAGGCACTGATGGCCCATGCCTGTAATCCTAGCTACTCAGGAAGCTGAGAGAGGAGCACTTTAGTTCAATGCCAACCTGGGTAGGAAAGTCTGTAAGACTCTTATCTCAAATTAACCACCAGAAAACTAGTAGTGGAGCTGTCGCTTAAAGTGGCAGGGGTGCTAACCTTGAGCCGAAGAGCTCAGGGACAGCACCCAGGTCCTGGGTTCAAGCCCCATGACCAACAAAAATAAAAACTAAATGTTGATCACATTCTACAAAGACACATATGTGCTACTGTCTCCCTTCCTTTCCCTCTTCTGGAAGAGTATACTACTGTGTCCCTCAGCACCTTTGTCTTTCTCTGACACCATATCTAAATTCTCTCTACAGGTTCAAGCACCTCTTAGTAGAGTATGCTATGACAATTGCATGGTTAGCTCAGCCCTTATATAAGAAAATGATGCTCAGAACCTACTGCTTACTTGAAGTAGTTTAATGACCATTTAGTTCACTGTTCCTCATTGTCTTATCCCATAAATCCCTACTGCATACCTTCTTCTCAATGTGGGTTCAGTACATACAGGTATCTAAAGGCAGAAAATATATATGAACTTGTGAGGGAGAATATCACCCAAATGGCCATCAGATTAGGACTAGAGTCCCTGTGGGTGCTCCCAAACAGTACCTATGGAGATCTGGCATCACCTCTGTGAATCTTGTAGATGTTAGCCAGGTGGCCTCATCCCTGGCACAATAGCTCTCCCTTGCTCTGTTGTTTTCTGATTATCTAAGTGATGGTGATGATGATGATGTGCTACTGTGAATTCTTTCCCTGCTCTGTGACTTCTCTTCCGTGTCCTAAACCTATTCTCTTTCTTTAACCCTTTCTCCCTCCAGATCATCCAAGCACCCACCCCAGGCAATGTGAGTAATTTTGAGTATGTGGGGTACAGAAGCCACCCAACCCATACTCCATGATGGGCCCCCACTTATCCCAACCTGAGGGTGGCTGTGTATGGAGAAGGTTATAGACAAACACTAACCTGGGCTGAGTAGGTGTGTGATGGCACAGTGGCTGAACTGACTCCATTGGAAGCCTTCCAGGCAGCTCTTGGCTGCATGCTTCCCTCACCTGAGTTCCCTGGGAATGGGCAACTGGACTATGTTTGAATGTCTCTTCCTTCCCCTTGTGACAGCCTTATTTTTCCTTCAGGAAGGGCAAGGCATCTCAGGCAGGAAGCTCCACACCCAGGGGACTAACCCTTGTGGGTCCCTCAACAGTGCTGTCACCTTCAAATGCCACTGGGATAGATTATAATGAGGATATATGGGAATGGGCAAAGTCAGGCCGATAAGACAGTAAACTTACAGAAGTGATTGCATGCATGTTCCTACAACAAAAAGCAATTCAAGAAAACCATGAAGAGTTCCCTGTGTATATAAAATGTATTAGATAAAACAGGACTGTTTTGCGTCATGTAATGAATGTTATAAGCCAAGGCATAGGTATATAGAGAGAATACAACATCAAATTCATATATTCCAAAATTTTGATATGTATTTGTAGAATAGCTTTCCAATAATCATCAGATTTTCATCTTTCATTAAAAAAAATCTGTCCTTTGGGTTTTCTTTTTTGAGAGGGCAATGTCAGGGATTGGACTCAGGGCCTTGGGTATGCTAGGCAATTGTTCTAACACTGAGATATACCCTATATGATTACTATTTTTATTATTTTTTGTTCTCATCTTGTTTTCCAGAACTGGATTTCCTTTGAGAGCAGCAAGAGACCCACAACTTAGTCCCACCCTTTCTAAATCCACTAAAGGGGCCGGCATTTTAGCATCTTCCTTACATTTAATTTCTGTTTTTCACCCTTAAGCTATCCCTTTCTGACTTATTCTATCTGGTTCTCTGTGGATAATTTCTTCTTTGCATAGCATTTAATAAGGAAAAAGAAACCTGTTGTCTAGCCAAGCACTGGTGGCTCTTGCCCTGTAACCCTAGAGGTTGGGAAAACTGCAGTTCAAGGCCAACCCAAACAAAATGTCCAGCTAAACCAAAAAATCTGGACAATACGGTGTATGTCTATCATCCTAGTTACAATAGGAACTCTAAATAGGAGGACCATGGCCAAAGCAAAAAGATCTAGCGTTGTGGCCCAAGCAATAAACTGCCTGTCTTGGAAGCACAAAGGTCTGAATATAAGTAGTCCCCTACAGAAAATACAAACTACTACATATATTAAAACACTTAAACACACAAGTTCTCTAAACGGCCAATAAACACACATAAAAAGATTACCCACATGGCTAGACATTTTTTTTTTTTTTTTTTTTTTTTGGCCAGTCCTGGGCCTTGGACTCAGGGCCTGAGCACTGTCCCTGGCTTCTTCCCGCTCAAGGCTAGCACTCTGCCACTTGAGCCACAGCGCCGCTTCTGGCCGTTTTCTGTATATGTGGTGCTGGGGAATCGAACCTAGGGCCTCGTGTATCCGAGGCAGGCACTCTTGCCACTAGGCTATATCCCCAGCCCTAGACATTTTTTTTAAGGCAGAGCAAAGTCACAAAGAAACACTGTGACTGTTAAAAACAAACTAAAACCTAAAGTGCTCTGTCCTGAGACACCAGCTGCATCATTCAGTGCATTCTTAGCAGCCCAGAATTTCCCAGCATGCACTCTAAGGGTGGTTGGACCATGTTGGGGGTGTGGCTTGAGCTATCTAATTGAAGTTGGTAGTGCTTGTTGAGTCCTAATACTAATGTGGTCTCAGAGGTTCCTGGCTGGCATGTAGTTCAGCAGAGAATCTTTGTTGTTTGCTATGTATAATTAGAAAGATGACAGAGGTCAAACATCCTTTATCCAAATGCTAATGAGCAGAAGTGTTTTTGATTATTTTGCTCTTCAGATTTTGATATATTTGCATAAACATAATGAACATCTTTGGTATTAGGCCCAAGTGTAAGTATGAAATTCGTGTTTGCTTCACATGCACCTGAATACACTTAACCTGAAAGTAATTTTGTAAACTATTTAAAAATTGGTCTGCATGTGAGACAAAGTACAAAGATGTATAATTTTCTGTTTGTGGGATCACAATGATCCTCCAAAAGTTTCAGACTTAGGAGCATTTTGGATTTTAGATTTTCAGAGTAGAAGATATACAATGTGGTTTAAGAGCCTAGGACAACTGGAATTTACATACTCCATAAAGTTGTAGGACAGAATTTCACAAAGCCCAATCTCACCAATGTGCTATCCAGACATTTCATAAAACAATGTTCATGTCACCAAAACCTGGGACAAGAAGGTTCATGGTAATTGCCAGATTCTATAAATAATCCACATCGATATGAACAGCACATACATGAAGTACTCATGAATGAGCCCAAAAACATATCAGCAAAACAAAACAACAGTTGCAACAACATAAGTGGATCTCACAGACAGAACATGGAATCACATAAGCCAAGTGCCAAAGAAAACCCACTGCAAGTAAGCCCTAGGAAGTTCCAGAACAGACTTGCAAGTCCCTGTTGAGAGGAGCTATAACTGAACTGCCTCTGTGGCAGTGGTGACCGGCTGACTGGAAGGAGCAGGGGGAAGCCGAGAATGTCCCACAGCAACAGGAGACTCTTGAGAGAACCATCAAAGTCCCTCATGGAGTTGTGGAATTAAAATTAGTGCATAATAAGGCTGGCATTTTAAAAAATTGTATTGTTACTGTAAAGGTGATGTGCAGAGGGGTTGCAGTTACCTAAGTCAGATAAGGAGTCTATTTCTTCCTGAATAGTGTCACCTCATTCTTCCCTTGCTTTCTCTCAGTTTGTCCCTCTACACTCCCCTCCCCCACAAGTTATATGGTTCACTTTCAACAGTGTCTAGTGAGTATCACTGCTGCATTAGTTCACTATTTGCCCCACCATTTCTGTGCTCCCCAAAACAAATAAACTTATATATAAGACAAAGGGTACAGAAATGAAAGGAGTGACAAAGAAGAAACAAAAGCAAAATAATATAAAACCTCTTGTTTCCATTTCTTTGAGTTCATTTTGATAAGCATCATTTTATATGATCATATGCCCATAGTTATTAATCCTTTGTGTTCCTCTTCTAAGAATATCCTCCTTTAGTCTCACTGTGTGAATGTCTAGAGTTCTGTTAAGTATATATATATATAT
Source organism: Perognathus longimembris pacificus (assembly GCF_023159225.1). Lineage (NCBI taxonomy): Eukaryota > Metazoa > Chordata > Mammalia > Rodentia > Heteromyidae > Perognathus > Perognathus longimembris. The sequence continues at coordinate 49,637,656 of NC_063166.1, forward strand.
ATATACATATATATATATATATTTTGTCTTTTACCATCCAATGTGTTCACTTGTAGATTGTTTCTGTTAAAAACAGAGACAAAAGTAGATCTATGCATTAGATGTAACACCATCAACTTGTTTAGATCTTGGTTTTGAACAAAATAGCATTCAGAAGCATTTATGGAACATTGAGGAAATAGCAGCACTCATTGGGTATGATTTCAGGTTAAGGACTTCGTATGTTTTAGTGCTGTGCTCCTGTATGTATATGCTATTACCTGCCACAACACAGGCTGTGGGGTGAAATTTGATGATATTTGGTGTTGGAATCCAAATTCCCCTCAGGATGTCTGCAGAAAGGATTAGAAGACCTTGAGGGCCTAGGCCACTGCTACCTAGGTGATGCATGTATGGGGAATACTTGCCTTTGTCCTGAATTCTACACAAGGAAACTATTGAAAAAAATAGATCAGAATTGAGGAGATGGAATGACATTGACCGAAATTCATTGTACTCACAAACTGGCATGTTGAATTAAAACTTCTTTATACAACTCCTTAAAGATAATAAAAAATAAATAAAACAAAATGCATATGACTTTAGGGAAAGCAAGAAGAGGTAAATAAGAATTGAAATAAAATCTCACTTAAAATAAAAAGCCAAGAGTAGAAATGGGTTGGGAGGGATGGGGAAGAATGCAGTGTATTTATAAACTGATTTGTTGAGTGGTAACTTCTTTGAACATCTACCTATAGATAATATATATAATTTTTAAGGCCTAGCTTTACTTGTCATGGAAAGAGTGAAGCAGGGAATGTGAGACAATGTCAGGGAGTCATACCCGACCTGCTTTCCCCCCACCCCCACCCTCCCAGTGCATGGGACCGCCAAAAGGGCCAAGTGAGCTTACACTGACTCACACACTTTCCCAAAGGAAGACAACTGCAGGCCTCCACATTGTTGTACACACACACACACACACACACACACACACACACACACAACTCAAAGGAGCTAAGTCTTCCTCCCAAGGCACCTGGGATTGTTAGATTTACCTCAGCTCATCATGGTCTCCACTCTGGCTTCCCCTGTCCTTGAAAAGGAGGAGGAAGGATATTATTAGCCCATTGGCCCCACAGGTCCCACTCTCCAGGCTAGGGTCTCTGCAAGCTGCTATTTGCAAATGAAAATGTTTGCTAATCAGGAAGCTTAGGCCCCCTGGGAGCCATGGCCCTGGACCATGCTTCTGCCTTCCTGAATGGGGGCTCTGGGCATGGTGTTTGGGAAATAACAAGATGTTTCCCAGTGGTGGCTAACATATGGAGAGCTGTGAGAGGCCTTGAGTAAAATAGAATGAAACAAAGTAAAATGGCTTTACCTGTGAGCAAGGGAGAGCTCAGAGCAGTAGCCAAGGATACCATGGAACACCCCTCATACCTCCCTCTCAAACCCTCCTGGGAAACACTGTCCAGAAGTGTGCCCTTGAGGAGTATTAACTCTCCTTCAGCATTGTCTACCATTAGTAAATTATTAAATGAAGCATGCTCCCATTTTTAAACTAGGACCCAAGAACTCTTAACAACAACAACAACAAAAAAAAAAAAACACCCTGACTATAAACCAGATGTGGAGTCATATATCTGTCATTCCAGCGACTTGAGAGGTAGAAAGATTGTAGAGTGCGGTCGGGCCTCAAATAAAAGAAGGCCATATTCAAAAATAAACTAAGTAAATAAATCTGGGAGCATTGCTCAGTGATAATGTGCTTTGCTAGAGGCCCTGAGTTTAATCTCTTGTATTATCCAAAAAGGAGGAGAGGGGAGAAGGGGATAAAAGTGAAATGAAGGGGAGAGTAGCTATAATGGAGATCTGCTAACCAGTTCACTCATTTCAGTTGCTATTTTTCTCTGCTCTTTAGCATAGTAACAAAATATGTCTATTTCTTAGTAGATGCTTAGTAATATTTGCCCTAGTCAAGAACAAATGGGAATCTGTAAATTACCATCATTCCAACACTGCAGAAGTGACTAACATCAACAGAGGTTTGAAAATATAGCTCGTCCACTGTCTCTGGAGTCTTAAGTCCTCTGTTCCTTCCTTCCCCTGTTGGAGTGAGATGGACTCTCTATATATAGTCCCACATTCTGAGATTCCTGTGGGTTTAATGTACAGCTGAGGAGCACGCACAAACTGCCAGTTCCCCCTTCCTCAACAAAATCATCTGGGAAAGGGACTTTTAACAATGCCTTCCCAGGAAATATCCCCACAGTGACTGCGGAAGGGTGTGTGTGCACAGGGCTATTTTGCACTGGGTTCTGAGCCCACCCAGTTCTGAGTCACTCAACTCCCCCTTATCAACCTCACTCCCCTCCACAGCTCCTACCTCTGACCTGGCCACATCCTCTCCTCCCCGCCCCCCTCAGACTGACTTCACTCAACTCTGTAAGTTCACCAGCTGCTGACCCAATTGCATTTCAGGACAAGGAGAAAAGACAGAAATGGTCTGAGTTAAACTTGAGTTGAAAATATAGGCCTGCATGCCTATAATCCTAGCTACTCAGGAGGCTGCAATCTGAGGGTTGTGGTTCAAAGCCAGGCCAGGAAGGAAAGCCTTTGAGACTCTTATCTCCAATTAACCATCTACAAACCAGAAGTGGAGCTATGACTCAATGTGATAGAGCAAAAGAAGTCAGGGATAGTGTCTAGCCCCTGAGTTCAAGTCCCTTGACCAACAAAAAGAAAAAGAAAGAAAGAAAGAAAGAAAGAAAGAAAGAAAGAAAGAAAGAAAGAAAGAAAGAAAGAAAGAAAGAAAGAAAGAAAGAAAGAGAGGAAGGAAAGAGGGAGGGAGGGAGAGAGGGAGAAAGGGAAGGAAGAAGGGAGGGAAGGAGCAAATAGCTAAGTGCTTAGCAGAAGTGATCAAGAAAAAAGAAAAAGATGAAAGAAAAAGGAGCTATATTCCAGTATCTGAATAGAAGAAAGTAAGCAATAGTCTAAATTCTGCAAATGCCAAAGAATTTAATCAAAGAATGGTATGGTCAACTTTAAGCCAGATAGTTATATAACTTAGATATTACAGACAAATTCCTTGAAAACATGTAGCCTAAGAAATGTATAAAAAAGGAAAAAATTATTTGGGTTATGAATCATTCTGGGCAAAGTTACAGAACTTAGAAATAAATCCAACAGCTTCAGGGGAAAGTCTGATGATATCAAAGAGTGACCCGAGATAGAAAAGGGAGGTTTCATGTCTTAAAAGTTGCAAGTGAAGGCTGTTGAATGTTCTAAATATTTCAGATTAGGGTAGGGTATGTTTTTGATTTGATCAGATCAGGGAATGTTGGATCTGACCTTCCTGACTCTCATTCATGAAGACTAAAAATTGTCTGTGAGGACATGTGAGGCTGGTTGAAAGGGAGACTGTAGAATAAGGGAAGAGAAAGGCAGAGCCAGCAGTCATGGTTTCTGTGGGGAGGGCTGGGAAGATAGAATCACATATGGTACTTGAGATGTGCTGATCTGCACTATGGTCCAGGCTCAGAGCACCTGCAAAGCACAGCCTTCCTCCCTCCCCAAGTTAAAAATTACAAAAATCATTTACATCTTTCACATTCTTTTTAATTATTGTCCCACATCAGTTGCAATTAGACAAGTATCGGGTAGTTTCTATAGCAGTTTCTTAGAAACTCAAAACATTCAATTATTCCTTTTTATTCCTCTCATTTTTCCTTTTGTCTATTTCTATGATCTGGGTTTCAGTGTTTTCTGCTGTTTAGAAGAATCTTTATGTCAAAGGTCACAGTTTTTCATATTACTTCCCCTTTTCTTTTGTTCAAGGCCCTATACAATCCTTGGTTACCCCAGGACACCTGCGTTGATCCTTGCCATCTTAACACTGGAGGTTAGAGAAAGGTTTTCAGGCTAGATGATTGGTATATTTTGCTGGAAGGAATAAATGCATTTTGTTTCCATTTTACAGGCTTACTATGGAAATGTAATGACAGTAATTTCTTTGGTAAAGGCCTCACGGGGATTCTTCTTTTCAAACCGAAATGGCATTTTAAGAATATTTTGTGCGATACAGTCTCTTTCACCTTTCTCTTCAAATTCACTTAGTTTCCAAACCTGAGATTTATTTTTGCACCTATAATTCCTTGGTAGTATTTAATTCTGTATGACATTCCCAAAGTCTGTCTTAGGGCCATACCCTCTAAATTGTTTGTGAGGAGAAACTTTTCTCCAGAGAAAAAGACATGATTGAGCATGAATTCGTATTCTGGGCAATCATAAGCATGGGGAGTGAGTTTAATAGGAATGCTAATATCCAAAAAAAGTGGGAGTATATCATTTTCACTCTAATTGGAGGCATGTGGAAAGTGGAGGTCAATTTGTTTTTAAGTTGAGTGCCTTGAAATATTATGCCAGGTATAGGATGGTATTTTATTGGGACACTAGGGAGCCTTAGATGAAAGGGAACAATAAAAATAAAAGAGATAAATGTAAATGTGTAAACTTTAGCATCAGCTAGTTTGGATTTGGTTCTGACAATGACATTGGTGATCATTTGGCCTTGGCCATGTATGTTGGCCTCCCCTGGAATCTGACATGGATACTGACTGGAGCTACATTTATTGGGATGGTCCCAGGTCCCAGTGGAGCTCTTGGGGAGAGGATAAGGAAGCCATGAGCAAGTTACCTCTGTAGGCGCCTGGAGCCCACTCCTGCTGGAGCCTCTGGGTCACAGCAGTTACCTGTATCTCCATCATGCATGCCACCACATGCTACTTGTTATTGTCTCAGAGTTGATGCAGGGGTGAGGACCTTCATATTTCCATGGGGCATATAAAACTTAGATCTTGAAACAATTTCATACTTATCGAAAACCTATACACGCTTTTATAACTTACAAATGCTTCTAAGTATAAAGCTTATTTTCTATGAAATCATTTAAGAGTAACTTGATGACATAACGTTACCCAGGTTTCTTTTTCTACGCACAGGAGTGTTGTTCTCTTACACAACCTCCATAGAACAGAAAATCACAAAATTATCAGTAACCCATTGTCCCAAATAGGTATGAGTATTATTGACATTTCATTGCCCCATTTTTGTTCTAATAATGGCTTTTATAGAAGGATCCAGTTCAGAGTCATAGGTTGTATTTACTCAAGTATTTGTATTTTATGAAACCCAAGGTATCACATATGCTAGGTAAATGCTCTACTACTGAATTATACCAGAGGCCTTCATAGATTTTCAATTGCATGTAACAAGAAAGAGCTTCTTATTGTTTCCTGGACTTTTATGGCCCTAATATTTTGAAACATATAGGCTACGGTGTCTATCATTTTTCTCTATTGTTCTGTCATGATGAACTGCAAGGCTTGCATCTTTGCCAGGAATATCATATGAATGATGTTTTGTTCTTCTTATTGCATCTTACGACAATCCACATGACTTCAGCTTGCCTTCTTACTAGTGATGTTATCTTTACCAGCAAATTAAGGAGGTGTCTGCTAGACTTCCTTGTTCAGTTACTTTTCCCCTTTATAATGAATATGAATTCTAAGGGGGGTACTTATGTGAATATCCTGTGTGTCACCATGTCGATCTAAGTCTTGTGAATGTAAATTAATATACCATTCTGGGAAATAGTATAGAGGGTTCTCAAAACACTCAGCATAGAATTTCCATATGATTTGCTTATCCAGAGAAACTGTAATCAGTCCATTGAAGAGATAGCTACACTGCTGTGTTCATTCCAGAATTATTTGCAAGGTTAGAGACACAGAGACAAGCTAAATGAACACCAACAGACAAATGCACAAAGAAAACATGGAATATGTTCACAATGGAATACTATTAAGCCATAAAAAGAAGGATATCCTGTCATTTGTGACAACATGGATGGAAGTGGGAGACATTATGTTAAGTGAAATAATCCAAGCACAAAAAGATTACTATGATATCCTTGTATCTATAGTCTAAAAAGATCAGATGCATTTTTTAAAAAACTGAAAAAAAGCAAGAGCAAACATGAACAACAAAAGTGGAGTCTGAGTTATTACAGGTAGGTGTGACTAAGGGTTTCAGCCACTATACAAGAAGCAAGAAGACAAAGAAGGGGAAAAGGAGAGGAACTGTCAGGCTACCAGCAAGGCCATCAGTGATATCAGGTTCCTGGAATTGAGAAAATGACCTGGTTCTGCTTACACCAGAGCCTCCAGATGATTCCTAGCCTCTGCTTCTTCCTCTGAGAGAGATGTGCTGAGGAAATTCCTGAGTGCTGGCACAGGAGATGCCCTGAGGACCAGAAAGCCTCTTCCCCCGAACCTTCAGAAAGCCCTTACAGAGAGCAAGAGCCAAAGCAGCCTCTAGGAACGAGAGGCAAGGCATTCTGGTTGTTTCAAGTCAACCAACTTTATGTGCTTGCTCTCCTGGCTCTCTTGGGAAGTGCACATGAAGGTTCAGCATACTGGGAAACGTTTTTCCTTACTAGTTGTTTATGAGTGATCAGTTCAGTGGCGCTGTGAGTACAGACAGTCACTACAAGTCACTTGGAGATGCACATATGTTCCCTCCTACTCTCCACTCCGCTTTTCCCTAGAGTCTCTAGAACACCCTTGCAGGGAGGTGGAGAGGGAGGGAAGAGAGAGAGAGAGAGAGAGAGAGAGAGAGAGAGAGAGAGAGAGAGAGAGAGAGAGGGAAAGGGAGGGAGGGAGAGAAAGAGCATGAACAGAAGCCTCAGGACATTTAGGGTCACTATATATATATATATATGTATATATGTATATATATGTATATATGTATATATGTATGTATATATGTATATATGTATATATGTGTGTATATATGTATATATGTATATATATGTGTGTATATATATATATATATATCGATATCCAGAGAGAGAGAGAGAGCAATTTCAACAAGTAAGCCATGTGTGGTGTCTTGAGCATGTGATTCCAGCTACATACAATGACAATGCCATAGGTAAGGGGATATCAGTGTAAGATTGGTCCTTGACCACCATGAGAGAGCTTAACCAAGAACTTAAGGCTCAAAAAGATTGGAAGCATGGCTCAAATGGAAGAGTGCCTGCCTAGCAAGCTTTATGCCATGTGTTTCAACCTCAGTACTGACACAAGTTAGAAAGGAAGTCAGTCAGGAATTGCAGCCTATGCAGCTTACAGATGGCAGGATACACTGGTAAACCCAAACCTGCCAGACAGGGAAATGGGGGGAGGGGGGCAGGAGGGCTACAAAAGAATGAGGGAGTAGGAAGGAGAAAAAAAAAGAAGAAATAAGAACAAGCCTAAATCTTTGGTGCTATGGTCTTAGTGCAACAGAAAGGCGAGCCACCAACCAGAAAACCATCTCAAGGACGACACTTCTCCCAAGGGCAATCTCAGTAGTGAGGTAGACAGCCAATATGGCAGAGATGGGCTCAAGTGCTGTCTTCCTGTGGCATATCTATGCCATGAGCTCTCATTCTCTGAAATATTTCTTTTCTAGTAGACTTTCTTATCACCTCTGCTTATGTATGCATCTTGCCTGACACAAGGACTGAGATCAACACTGCTGCCCTAAATTGCCTGATAACATACTTAGTACAAAGGCCAGGAAGTCAGGGCTTAAAACATATCATTTTTTGACTCAGATTCATCAAACACTGACAGATCTATTGGGTGATGGGCAAACTAATTGCATAGTTTGTGTTATGTATAATGTTATAAGGTATATCATCAGAGAAGCCACATTTTGAAGGATTGAATCTTTGAGTCTTTAGCAGAGCACTAGCAGTCTGCAGGCAGCCAGTTGTTACAAAGGCCTGCAGCCCACAAATACAATTAACATTGCTAGGGAACAGGCCAGAGAGGAAAGAAAGAACAAAAACAATACCAACAAAGTTATTCAGCCCCAATGGAGAGTTGAAGTGGGACACCATGATGACAGGAGACGAACCAGGAGAAAGGACACAGGACTTGAACATGGAGACAAGTGGCATGGCATAATGGCAACTGAGCTGGTTGGTCTGGGCCTAAATATGTCCAGGTCAGGGGACAGGGTCACAGGAAACTCCCAGTCCCAGGCAATTGACTGACAGGTTCAGCAACCTATAGCCCAAGTGTCCACCAGGGATTCAGATACACCCATCATCAGGGGATGGGACTTCCCTTCCTCCACCATGAAGACACCATGCCAGACCTTACAATTCATTGTGTGGCCAAGATGGTGCCAGCTAGACCTGACCTTTCTTCACAATTTAGGGTAATTTAAGATGCATCTGCATGGACCTATGTCTAAGCCATTTCAGTGTGTCCTTGGAGACTCTCTCTTCTATCCAGGCTGTGCACAGCTCTACATTGGACTTCCTTGCTCCACCCTCCATTGCATTCCTCTGGACAAAACCCATAGAACACAGAACTCTAATGAGAGGACCTGGGGTTAGCTCCAGGGTTTTCAGGTGGGCAGTGTATGCTGTGGCCTCTGCTTCCCTTCTTCAGGAAGCCAGTTAGAGCTGCCCTGCTCTGCTGTAACTGCTGGGATTGTTGGACAGTTTTCTCTGGGAAAGAAGCCAGAGCTCTCTGATCTCCTTGGGCACTGAACTGCCAGCAGAGCATGGCTGGCTGAGGGCCCAGCTGTGAACAGAAGAAACAAGAAGGACCAATCTCTTTCATTATCATCCCAGTGCATCTGGAGCCCAGGAGAGAGGTTGGGAGCACTAACAATTAATTGGAGATTGGGAGGCTCAGCCAGTCCCATCACACTCCCTCTGTGGTAGGGTCATTTCCATTTCCCTTTTAATTCTCCTTTGCATATTAATCAGCAGAGGAGAGCAGTACTATTAGAGCAGTGGCTGGTGCCAGCACTACCCACATCTGTCCCTGCAGCATATAGTACCAAGTAGCTGAACCTCCCCCAAATCATGGAGCCTCCTGCCCAGCCCCTAAGGTACAATTACTCTTCTGCTTCTTTTTCCAAATAGTTCAGTGCACACATAACACATACACAGGCACACACATGCATGCATGTGTATGTAAATATACATGTCCACATGCACACACATGCACAGAACATTAAACACCCCACAGGAGGGAAGTGGGGCTTTCCTTCCACACACCAGACAGCAGCTCCCTGAAATGGCTTCTTCTTTGTCTTCAGCAACACTTTGGAGTCCAGCCTCCAGCACAAATGAGAAGCATATAAAATATGCCATAAGCATACAAGATACCACCCATTCGGCCCGGTGCTGGTAGCTCCTCAGTACTCAGGAGGCTGAGATCTGAGGATTGCAGTTCAAAGCCAGCCCAGGAAGAAAAGTCCCCATGAGATTCTTATCTCCAAGTAACCCCTCAAAAACTGGAAGTTGTGCTATAGTTCCAAGTGGTGGAGTGATAGCCTTGAGCAAAAGAGCTCAAAGACAGAACCCAGGACCTGAGTTCAAACCCCATGACTGACAAATGTCTACATATGTGTATGTAGATGTAGATGTAAATGTATGTATGTGTGTTTAACTCCCAGAGCATCCAGTAGCCAATATGTCCATGGCCCTGGATCCAGCTCTTCAAGTTTGAGAGGATTCTGGATTCCTTCTGCCAAGGGGAGAATAAATTGAAGCGCCTCCAACTCCTAAGATGGAAAGAAAATGACTGCAAGGGAAGAGGGGGACAGTGTGGCAAAGATGTCACCATTGTAGGCAGTTGCTTTCACAAGTGCATCTATTTCCATTCATTCCCTGAAACTTCCATAAGTGCCAAGCTGACCACCATGGGCTTATTCTGTGATGCTGTCTTATTTCTGCTGGACACCGAGGGTGTGCTGGATGTGAGGCTACAGACTTGCTTCGGCGACCCTTGTCCTGTGGTTGCCCTCAGCCTCGTGAGGCTGCTACTCAGGCAATGGCTGCAGTAGGAGGTTCAGGGATGAGACAGAAAAGACTGTTAGTGTTTCATCTACACTAACTGAATGAAGGAGACACGCTCCTGTGTGCTCTGGAGCTGGAAACATACCAGTTCCCATTAGGCACAGAGGCTCTGTGCTCTATTGAGCACATAGGCTAGCAAAGAGATCATCAACCCAAATGTTCAAGCAGTATGCACCTGTCTTTCAGCTTCTACAATCCAGAGGCAAGCAGGACACACATGTCACTTTCCTAGGAAGAGCGGCACCCACTGTCACCATTGTGACTGGTGACATTTGTTCAGAGAAGGGATACATTGTTCTCACTCACCTCAAAAGCAGCTGTTTTTTGACATTTTAATACATGTATGCCATGAAGAATGATTAAATCTCAGAACTTGGAATTCTATCATCTCCAACATTTATTTGTATTGGGAACATTCAAAAATCTTTCTTCTACCTATTTTGACATATGTGATAAGTTACATGCTATTAAGACAGTAAGTCAATAAATAATAAGTCAAATAAGCTATTGACTGTGCTACAGAACAGTAGATCTTCCATTTTAATTTTGTGACAGTCCTAGGGCTTGAACTCAGAGCTGTGCACTCTTGTGTCACTTTTTTTACACAAGGCTGGTGCTCTACTCTTTGAGCTACACCTCCACTTCTAGCTTTTTGGTAGTTAATTGGAGATGAGATCCTCTTGGATTTCTCTTCCTGGGCTGACTTTGAACCTCACTTCGCAGGTCTCAGTCTGCTGAGTAGCTAGGATTACAGGCTTCTTCTTTTTCTCCAACTGTCATTTTGTAGCCAATCACTGAATTTCATTCACTCCTTCCCCCAATCCCAGCTCCTAAGAACCATTGCTACTTTCTATTGCTCTGTGGTCAATTGATTTAGCTTCCACATGTGAATGAGAACATGAAGTACTCTTATTTCATATCACATAATGTTCCCCAGCCCCGTTCGTGATGCTGCTGCAGTGAAATGTTTCACATCACTAATCTTAAGGGAAATGCAAACCACAACCACAATGACAAACCACCCCACCCTTTAGAACGGGGTCACAAAAATAACAATAATACCAGGAGTAATAATAATAGATGCTGACAAAGATGTGGAAGGAGGCTATTACACACTGCTGGGTGGGGATGTAAATCTGCATAGCAATTTTTTTAAATATAAACTAGGGTTCATGATCCAAAATCACTGAATTGACATTCTCTTTCCCTTCCCTCTGACACTTTTTTTTTTTTAATCTAAGTCAAATCAGATTGAAATGAATAGCTGGAAATCCCAGCAAAGATGGAGGGGAAACAAAGTGGGACAAGGGAAATGTGAAATACAAGTGATATTTATCTAACAGATATGTAATGAATATTAACATGCTCTGTTCTAGATACATGAAGACCTTGGGCCTAGTACCTATATCCTGAGTTCAAAACAAGCAATAGAGGCCTGATGAGCAGGCAAGTATCTAGACTACAGTGAGGAACAGCACGGGGTGAGGTGAGAGTAGACAGGGCTCAGCAGTAAATGCTTTACTCAGAAGTAAATGCAGGGTGCCTGGAAGGCTGCTCAGAGAAGACACATTGAAGCAATGATAAAGGAAGCATGCGCATGAGTCGTGTGTGTGTGTGTGTGTGTGTGTGTGTGTGTGTGTGTGTGTGTGTGTTTGAGCTCACAGAGGCCAGTGTGGCTGCAATAAAATGATCAGAAAAGAGAGACCTAGGGTGGAAATCCAGAGAGGAAAGGATGTGCAGACGAGTGAGGCTAGCAGGAAGTGACAAGAACTTCACAATGGAAGCCTGTAGTGTGTGAGCAGAGGAGGGACTGTGGGTGGGGCTCCCTGGTGTCATGTTGAAACCATATTACAGGAAAACAAAGATGAAGACAAGAAAAGCACTTGGGAAAATACTGAGTGATGGTGTTTGAACCACGGTGGTAGCAGAAGAGACAGAGAGAAAGGGGCCAAACAGCAGAAAGAAGGGGCAGGTAGATGTTAGTGATAGAATGTCTTTGGAATTTACCTGGTTGCTTACATTTTTCTGATAAATTGGGAAGTGGTAGAGCACTAGCCTTGAGCCCAGGTCCTGAATTTAAGCCAAAGAAAGAAGACAAAGAAGAAGACAACAAAGAAGATGAAGAAGAAGAGGAAGAGAAGAGATGAAGAAGAGGAGGAGGGGGAAGAAGAAGAAGAAGAAGAAGAAGAAGAAGAAGAAGAAGAAGAAGAAGAAGAAGAAGAAGAAGAAGAAGAAGAAGAAGAAGAAGAAGAAGAAGAAGAAGAAGAAGAAGAAGAAGAAGCAACAGCAGCTTGGTGCCAGTGATTCACACCTGTAATCCTAGCTGAGATCTGAGGACTGCAATTCGAAACCAGCCCAGACAAGAAACAAGCCAGAAGTGGTGCTGTGGCTCAAGTGTTAGAAAGCTAGTCTTGAGCAAAAGAAACTCAAGAACAGTTCCCAGGCCCTGAGTTCAAGCCCTAGGACCAGCACAAAAAAGAAAAAGAGAGAGTGTCAAGAAGCTGCGAGGAGTTACAAAGGGTCCTTTACATCTCTAGCGGAGAATACTTGAGTGTGAGGAAAAAATTCCTCCAAAGAACTCCTTTGCCTAAATTCCTGCTGGAATGTCTTCCCAACAAGGGGATATTAAGAGGTGATCAGGTCCTGAGGAGCTGGCCCTTGTCCATGCCATAAGTCAGTCATGTACTGATGGCTTAGTGCATTATTGTGGGGCAGACTTTAGTAGAAGTGAGATCTCTTTGCCGATCTGCTCTATCTCACCACGTGGTCGCCTGCATCCCTCTGGGTCTCTACGAAGTCCTCGCCAGCAAGAAGGTCCTTCCCAGATGCAGCTCCTCTTTTTTATTTTTCCTAAAAGAATCTAATGATTTTATTTTTATGGATGTACTGAGAATGGCCATGTGCTGATTCGTTCCTGTGATCACAAGTAGTTTTATAGCAGTTTTGTTTCTTTCATTTTTCCTTTATAGATTAAATTTTGTGTTACCATTACTCACAGAAACAAGGGCCAAGTATGGTATTTTTTTGTGAAACACATTTGACAAAGGAAGAACTTTCCTGGAATTCTAAAGAAACTTTTTTTCACCTTTGGATCCCATCTCTGTTATTTCTTTTTTAAACATTTCTCTTGATGCTGTCACATTACAGTTCTGTTGGCATATGTGAGCCTGTTCGGCAGGGTTTTTTTTGTACCTAACCCACTGGACCCACAAGTGGTCACAGATCATGATTTGGGAGAAAGGCTATATAAAAGACTTTAATTAGTCTCTTCTTAGTGGACTTCATAAGAACTAATAAATTCTCTTTAAGGAAGCAAACCTGAAAGGATCCTTCTGATGCAGCTTCTTGAACCTGAACCTTCACAACTGTGACCTAAATAAATCTATTCTCTTTATAAATTACTCAGTCTGCAGTTCTCAGTTATAGCAACAACAGCAAAAGAATGGAGACAGTAACCAAGGGTGGGGAAGAGCTATCAGAAAGGATAAGAGGGAACAAGCTATGAAGCTCACACAGGGACAAGGGAGTTTGCCTCCCACCATTTGCACAATGCACTTGTATTAGCAGAACACTCAGAAGGGGCTTGCCTCAACAACTAGGCAAAAGGAACAACGAGACATCACTAGCAATGTTTCCAAGCAAGGTCATGTATGTTCTCATTCACATGTGGAAACTAAAGTTGATCTCAAAAAAGTAGAAATTAGAGCTGTATACCCCAGAGCCAGGGAAGGCTAGAAGGGAAGGTGAGATGATGGCTGACAGCTACCAGGATGTGGTTGCATAGGAAAAATAACTTAGAGTAGTCTAAAATAGCATGCCTATGGTTGGCCACAATTAATTGAATAATTCAAATGAGTTCATGGAGATGCTGGGTGAGTGTGTGTGTGTGTGTGTGTGTGTGTGTGTGTGTGTGTGTGTACATGCACATGCCAGTTCTGGGTCTTAAACTTGCAGCCTGAGTTCTGTCTATTAACATTTTTACTCAAAGAGGGTGCTCTATCGCTTGAGCCACATCTCTACTTCTGGCATTTGGGTAGTTAATTGGAGGGAATCGTCACACAGACCCTTTCCCTGGCTGTCTTCAAACTTTGACCTTCAGATCTCAGCTTTGATTACAGACATGAGCCACCGATGCCCAACTTAGAGAGGCTTTGAGATGCTAGCATAAATAATTAATATGTTTAAGGAGACAGACTTACCAATTCATTTAACCATTCACATGGTACATACCACATTATACCCCATAAATGCATACTATTTATCATGTGTCAATTTTAAAAATACCTATTACACCAGGCACTGGTGGCTCATGCCTGTAATTCTAGCTACTTATGAATCAGAGACCTGGGGCATTGAGATTAGAAGACAGTTCAAGCAGAGATGTCCATGTTATTTCATCTCCAATTAATCAGCAAAATGCTGGACTGGATGCATAGCCAACCATGAGCAAATCAAGCAACATTGTGAAGCCCTGAGTTCAAGCCCTGGCACATTTGGGCACACACATGCATGTGCACACACACACATACACACACACACACTGTCTTTAAAAATGCAATATTACACTTCTCTGTACATCATTTTGACAATAAATAAGAAAAAATAAAAATAAAATAAATAAATAAAATTGCAATATTACTCAACACCAACAAAGCAAAGATGCTGTAAGATGCATGGAATGGTCCCCAGCAAACTTGGATTGCTGGGCTTTGAGTTCTACAAGGATAAGCTAGAAACATAGGGCATGGTCATGAAGTAGGATATCTGAATATGATATAGTAGCAGAGCTGTAGTTACTAATGTCAACATCTCATATGAATTATGGACGTGTGAGAAGGGTGAAATCAGTGGAGGAGAGAAGTTCAAAAATGGAGCAACCACATTATTTACCATAGCTAAGATATGGAATCACCCCAGATGCCCCTCAGTAGATGAATGGATCAAGAAGATGTGGTATATATACACAATGGAGTTTTGTGCTTCCATCAAAAAGAATGACATTGCCTCATTCGTAAAGAAATGGAAAAACCTGGAAAAAATTACATTAAGCAAAGCAAGCCAGTCCCAAAGAAAAGTGAGTTGCATGGTTTCCCTCATTTGTAATAACTAGAATATATCTATGCTATTTGTAACAGGTATCCCAATAGCCTAATTGCTAAGTGCATAGAACCATACATAATGAAGCATATCAAAAGGAACTCCAAGAATTGGAGGTTCTTCTTATATCCTATATGCAGTTATTTCTTCTGTTTTAGTTTTCTGTACCCTTTGTCTTGTGTATAAGTTTATCTAATCTGTAGGAGGAAAAGGGAATCACAGAAAAAGAGCAGGACAGAGGATAAACAAATGCAACAATGATACTCACTTGACACGATTTTGGATGGGAACTATATAATATGGAGGGGACGAGAGTAGGGAGGGGTAATCACAAGAAAATGAGGGAGGGGGTAACAGTATTTAAAAAGAAATGTACTCATTACCTTACTTGTGTAACTGCAATTCCCCTGCACATCACCTTTACAATAAAGATAGATATAGAGAGAGACAGATAGATAAACAGATAGATGAACTGAGCAGCCACCTGTGGAAAGGAATCTTGTGTAAACACATTGAAACTGTTAGGAATTAAGCAGACACATTGTTGGAGTGAAGGACAGCAAGCCCAGATGTTTAATCAGCTAGATAGAATAGAACATGCCCTTTACAATAATCATTAGCTGTGTATGGCTATCCTCATTTTGCTTTCCCAATCTAAATTAACTACCAGTAAAGAAAGCTCAAAAATCACTCCCTTAGTTGTAGGAGCTGTATGTGGCTGGCATCTAAATACTGCAGTTAGAAAATATAGTTGTAGAATATTCTCTAACTGATAATAATAGAATATTTACTATTGTAGAAAGTTCTGCTGAACAGTGCTGGCCCACATTTGGGAAGTGACTGAGAGGTGGATAGTTAGACAGCAGGAGAAGTAGAGACTTGCATGGGAACACTGTCAATCAAAGGCAGGGGCTCAAATGCCAGCAGGCCCACCCATAGATCCACCTGCTGCCTACACCACAAAGAAACCCAGCTGGAAGTCAGTATGTTCCACCAGGAAATAGTTTACTTCATGAATGGGGTGGTAGGATAATCCTAGCCTGAACTTTTTATTTATTCTGAGTTTGAGCCTCTTTAGGCTCTGCCGTTTAATGGAATACTTCTTGATTGGTATTTTTAAGCCTCTCAACTTCTCTGTATTTCTGGTGTACTCCTGAACAGGTGTTGACATTGCTGAGGTTCACGGGGAATGCAAGCCTTGGTAGATGGACCCAGATTCATCAGAGGAGTTGAGGCAATTTCCACACAGCACTGTGGTCATCATGTGCACAGAAACTCTACAAATTAAATAATCAATCTTGAGGTGGCCTCTCCTCTTAGAAAGATGTTGGTAGTCAATCAAGGCATGAAATTAAACCGAAGAACTTAACTGGAGAGTTAAATTGCTGAATGACGTAGGCTAGGGGGACCCAGAGATGAATTTGGAACAATATTGCAGAACAATTCTGCCAGAGAAAGGCATCTCACATGAAGTCTCACTACTGTGAGCTGAGTCAGGTGGAATGAATGGATCGGATCCCACCTTCTCTCATAAGAATCACCTAGCATCATTTTTCAGAATCTGTGGACTATCTCCCATCTAACCTCTGTTGAGTAAGTGTTGGACCAAGGAAAGCAAAGCTTTGAGTTCCCCCAAGAAACAGAAACTTTAAAATAAATAAATACAAGTTGCCCCTGAGACTTACAGCTGGCATCAGCTTTGATCCTGTGAGAGAAGTAACTTGGGTAAATAGGTATACTTTCCAGAGCAAGTATCAAGATACTAAGTACAGGAAGAATTGAGGTACTTGTTTGGTACCCCAAAAGTAGAGATATGAGAAAGGCTGCAAGGCATGATATCAGTCCCTCAAGTACAAGTGCTGCTTTCTGGGCACCGAAGCAAGTAATAAGAAGGTCATAGGCAACTTTCTGTCATGATGACACAGTACCTGAGGAAAATCAGCTTAAGAGGAGAAAATGTTTGTTTTGGTTCATAGTTTCTGAAGTTTCAGCCCAGGGCTGCTTGGTTTCAGTGCCTTGGGGCCTGTGGTGAGGCAGAACAACATGGAGAGAGCCTATGGTAAAAAGTAACTGCTCCCCTATAGCAGTAGGGAAGCAAAGAGAAATAAATCAGACTAGGGTTCCAATAGTCCTTAAGGTCGTGCCCCCAGTGAGGTCACTTTTTCCACTATGTGGCACATCCCATCGCTTCCCCAGAGCTCCTTCACTTGGGGACAACTCTTGAGTGCTTAAGACTTTGAAGGGCCTTTAAGATCCCTAACATAGCACGGACTTGACTCTGATTCCTGTGACTTATGTCCTCATGTGGGCTAAGGGACCTTGTGCCTGGAGAATGACAAAAAAAAAAAAAAAAAGGAAAATGTTAGAATGGCCGCTCAGCCACTGTGGGAGGACCACAGGGGTAGACACCAGTCAGACCATGCTTCCAGGCAGAAAGGGAGACTGAACAAACCCCAAGAAAGGGTTACAGCATGAAACCTGGAATGGGAAACAAGAAAAAACAGGACTCTACTGCCCTTCGTGTGGCTCTGCAGATCATTTAGGAACTTTAATGCCTGATGTGACATGAAGTCTGCTTGAAATAGGGGTCACTTTTTCCTTGGGTTCCCTCCTATTCCCAGGCCAGGCCTTGGCTTCTGCCTTTTCCCATTGTAAACTCTTTCCAAAGTGCTCATGTTGACACTGACAGAAGTGTGGAATGAAGGGAGAAGGTCAGCCTGACCCCATTCAGCAACCCAAGCCTCCTCCAAAGTTTACACAACAGGATCCTGGGTTTCTAGGTGATTGATGTAAGTAAGGGTCTGAAGGAATCTCAAGGTGCTCCTTCAGCTTCATGAAAGCAAGCAACTATCTAAAGGCCCAAAGCACTGTCTACACAAGGGACAGGGTCACCGTGAGAAACCCAGCTGGGCTGGGCTCTGCTGGCAGCTGCTCTACTACCCTGCCCTGTGCATTTGAAACCAGCACACCAGGAACTTGACTTTTCTCAGCTCTGTTCAGACTCCCTCAATGGTAGGGGGTGGAGGTGGTTCACACCACAGGCTTCTCCAGCAGGCAAGCCTGAGCACTGTCCATATTGTGGCCTGATGGCCACCTTGGGGGTGGGAGGCAGGTTTCACCTGGGCAGAACTGGACAGTGTGTGCTCTGCCATTCCTCCTCCCCCTGCTGGGAGGGAGTGGGCAGCTGGCCACTAGTCTACAGACTGAACCACAAAAACAGCATCCTCTGTTGCCCTCTGCTGCCGACTCTGGTACACTGCAGCTAGCTCAAAGGGAATTGCAAGAGGAGAGGACATGATTTCTCTTCCACCTACTTTTAGGCATTGTGCATGACTTTATAGGCATAGATCTTCTAACTGGGAATGTTTTATATTGACTCAATAATCCTCCCCTGGAAGTTAGAACACCATCACCCATCCTCATCAGTATCAGGGGAAGGACGTGCAGCTGTAGTTGGGGCTGATGGTGCTTTGGGAAGCTATGGCTGAGCATAAATTTTCACCCACAATGTGTGCAAGAGAAACATCCATCCTGCAGCAGAACACATTCAGGTCTGAGCACAAATCTTCACGTTGCTTCTTGAAGGCCTCACAGCCTTGTGTTTGTAAGGCAGCCGCTAGGCTGACCACCTGGGATGGGGAGAGATTTAAGTCTGGGAGTTCATGACCAGCTCAGGATAGCAAGGTCACAATGGCCTGAGGCTGTGTGAACTTTTCCTAAAGTGGGGCGCCATGGTTCTGTCCCCACCCAACAGCAATAGCTTCTAAAAACTTAGCCTCTCCCGGCAACTCTGCAACAGAAATTGCCAAGGATTTGATGGCGTGGACTAAACACTAGGCTTCTGTTCATACAGAGATGCTGTAGTCCTACTGTGCGCTCACTGCAGGAGTGGGGGAGGGGATCATATTCAAACAGACACAAATACCCATCCCTGGGGACTGCTTCCACTTTCTGCCAACTCCTTAGCTGTATTCTTAGGGGAAAGACACAGCTCTTAGGCAGTGTGGCTGTGGGAAAACCATAACACAAAAGGAAAAGAGATCTTCACATCTGGGGCACTGTTCAGGACCTTCAGGAGACAGCCTTTCCCCTCCTTTCCTGCATTCTTGCGATGGTGGCTTGCATCCACATGCCTCAGTTCCTCTCAGGTGCAGATCTGTCATGGTCCAGCAGGAGGCAGTACAAAAGTGGCAAAGAAAGGGACAATGGTGGGAGATGACGAGTGTGGAAGTGGAGCCACCAGAGACAAGAAGACAGGGACAGAAATGATGCCTTCCAGGCATCGGGGAGGATTTGTCAGACTCAGCTACTTATCATCAAAGTCTTAAAGGGGTTTGTGATCATTAAAAGAACTAATCAGATTTTCAAAGGGCATCAGGACTGTAAGAAACAGAAGGGGATTGTGCTACCTGTTTGAGGGATGTCATGTGAAGTTGGGGGCATGGCGGGAGTGAGGTGCTGTGATATTTTATCTTCCTGTAGAGGAAGCACCAGCCTCTAAGCTTCCCATGCTGAAGCGGGATGGAGGGATGCAGAACTATCTCTCAAGTCTCCCAGGCTTTGGTAGACAAATGCTCATTGTTTATTGTTTGTTTGAGGCAGGGAGTCTTGAACTCAATACCTGGGTGCTTTCCCTTAGCTTGTTCACTGAAGGCTGAAGCTCTACCACTTGAGCTGCAGCTCTACTTCCAGCTTTTTGGTGGTAAGAGATAAAAGTCTCACCAATTTTTCTGCCCAGGTTAGCTTTG
Source organism: Perognathus longimembris pacificus (assembly GCF_023159225.1). Taxonomy (NCBI): domain Eukaryota; kingdom Metazoa; phylum Chordata; class Mammalia; order Rodentia; family Heteromyidae; genus Perognathus; species Perognathus longimembris. The sequence goes on from NC_063166.1 coordinate 49,657,408, forward strand.
AACCTTGATCCTCAGGTAGCAGTCTTGTGCATAGGTCGGGTTGCAGACATGAGCTACCAGCATTTGGCAGTAGTCTAAATCTTGTTTTTGCTTGTAGATTAAATTACCCTGTCACCATGTTTTTAAATTGTTTTTTATTTCCAACCATGGGTTAGAAACACTTGTGCCCATAGTTTTCTATCTGTCCTCAGATCATGCCACAAACAGCATATTTTAAGCTTCCATCTAAGCTTGGGCAATAGGAAGTTCTAGGAAGAACTACAGATGAGAGGGAAAAAGGAGGTAGGGTATTTCTTCCCTCCCTTCTACTCCTCACTCTTGATCGAGTCCTTGAAGGAGGCCACAGCCCCAGATCCAGCTGGGTGACCCTACCTTGCCACATTTATCACTGGGAGACCGCCTCCCCCAATTTCCTCTTTCCTTGGCTCTGCCAGCTCCTGCCTTTATGGTGTTATAGGGTCCAGAAATCGACCATCATCAGTGAAACCACTCAAATCATGATCAGGGATGAAAAGCATTTTATTGAGTCAGAAAGCACTGCCATGCCAGGACTGCATCTGAGGTCAGGATCTCAAGATGCAGCCCCAGGCACCTGTCTGCGTTGCCTTTTAAGCATTCTTAGCTGGGGTGAGGGGAGGATACAAGCATGTGCAGTGAGGTTGTTTGTTTGTTCTAGCCAATGACTGCTCCGGAAGTGGCCTTTAAATTTAAACTTCCCGCTAAAGGTTTTCCCGCTTAGGGATTGTACCAGAATTGGCAGGAAGCTGGAGGACGCATTACTCAAGTTAATCAGTAAAAAGCAGAAGCAGAGTTCCTGAAGCTAAACAGCTTATTAGTTAGCAGTCAAGTCTTTTCCAGAGGCAGGGGCAGAACATTCCTGGTGACGGTTACAGTTTGGTTTTATAATTATGTTAGAACAGTTGTAATCACATTTCAAAAATCATTGAATTCTTTAATAAGCAGAGACCCTTAATTTTTAGCATGCCGGAGCATAATATATATAATCTAAATCAAATACTATATTCTAGCCTTGCTTTTCCCTCACCACAACAACAGTAGCTGTGGCATATTTCTGAGGTGCTAACCTACCTGATGCTTATTTCAACAAAGTTTAACTAGTAATTTGCTTTAAATTACTTCTGTTGGGCCACCTGTTATAGCCTATTTTCCTGATAGAGCCCACATACAATCGTGTGTGTGTGTGTGCGTGTGTGTGTGTAAAGGGGACTTTGGGAATTACTTATACAATTGAAGGCTGAATACCTCAAAACAGCTGTCTACACTCTAGAGAACCAGACAACCAGGTTGTTGTTCAGTACAAGCAGCTGGCAGCCTCAGAACAGGGAGCAGCAAACGTGCAGCCCCCGGGATCCACGTTCTGTTCTCACGAGGAAGATCATGAGCCAGAGGGAGCCCAGAGAGTCAGCGGCTCCCCAGCTTTACAGAGGTTGTCTTTATCCAGAACTAAGAGGGAGAAAACTCCTAAGAAAATAGTGACCATCCTTAGATTGGTTTCTGGAATCCCCAGAGTGAGCCCAGAAAACAGGACTGGAGTGCAAGGTAGCTTGTTGGAGGCGTGTTCCCCAAAACACAAATGAGAGAGGGGCCAGGGCATAGAGGCAGGAAAGGTAATGAAGATGGCAAGTTTGCAGGTGGGCATGGGAGCCCCACCATGCTGGAGAAGACTGGAAATCCCACAGAGCTCATGTGGAGGGCAGCAAGCTTGCAGTCCTGTGCATTTCTAATCTGTCCTTCTCTGAGCATGTGTATATCTTCCAGATGCAGCAGGTTTGCAGGGAAGCAGGCACCTGGGGTGGGGAAACAGAGAGGAGAGGTGAGGCCTGGGGGTGGGGCTCTCACTGGGTGCTGTGGTTGAGGGGGAACTCAGGAAGGCTGAGGAGACACAGGACAAGCAATAGTTTCTGTCATGAGTTAGATGAATCAGTGATGGGACAAGAATGGTGTCCTCATTGTTCATTGAGACATTTGTCACTTCCACTGCCATGAGACACGGTGACCCAGCATTCTGTTCCAGGGGAAACCACCTGTTACAAGGGGCAGGCAAATACCACCTGCCATTTCCACCCATGTCCGTGTTGGTCAACAGGCACTGGACTCATACACTGACACGTGGAATTGAATCTCCTTTGCATAGCTACTTGATACTTTTAAAATTACATAAATTAAAAAAAAAACAAACATTTAAGCATAGGTTCTGGTTCAATTCAGAAGAAAAAGAATGTCAGTAGGTAAGAGGATTTTCCTGGGCTCTTTTCTATTTCTAGTCTGCCTGCCCCCAACTTATCTCCAAAAGTGATAATGACATGAAGAATCCAGAGACTGAACTTGTAAATGGCTTTATGACTAGCACTTGGAATTGGTTACTCCTGATTGGTCAGACTGGGGCCTCTGCATTCCTCTTCTGTAGTCCAGAAGTGGCCTCTAGCCCAAAACAAGACCTCTTGGTTTTGCCAAGGAGAGGTTCATTCATTCACTTCGAATGTCAGGTCATCATATATAGTATAGCAATAAAAAGAATTCTCCCTCCGGTCCTGTCCCTTACCTCACCAATAGATCATCCCTTCCCAAACAGTCATTGTTCCAAGCTTTTACTTGTATCCTCTAGAGATATGTTATGTATACCTAAGTATTCTTTGTGTGCGTGTGCTATATATTTCTGTATATGTATTTACATCCCCCCTTGCTTACATCTGCCCTTGCATGTTTCTCTCATTTGTTGACTCTGTGCATGACACTTTATTACACTTAGAGGTACTTTGTTTTTGTAAATGATTTTCTAATGTTTGTAGTAATGAATCTGTAAGAAGTTTCCCCCAAAAATGTTAAATACATCATTCTTTGAAACACTTTAATTTTGACCTCATTCATAGCTTAAACTATTTCAAAACTTTCATTTAGTTACTAAGTTTTTTTTTTTCAATGCGACCCAGGCACCAGGCAAAATGTTGGGTTAGATGTTGTGAATGTGAACTTTATATTCTAGTAGAAAGAAATAAACAAAGAAATGTTACAGAAATTTGAGTCACTTGCTGTGAGGATAGGGTCTGTGGGGTTTAGAGGAGATTGTCAAACAAAGCTTCAGAGAAAATAATGTTTTGTTTACCCTTTCGTGTTACCTGAGCGGGTAGCAGGAAATTTGAGAGATAAGAAAAGTAGCCACCATGGAAAGTGCCAGCAGGTGAGCACTTAAAGTGGAGGGAAAGCAAATGCAAAGGCCCAGGGGTGGGAAAAAAAAAGCACACTGCTTAGGATACAAAGGGTGTCAAGGAGTTGGAAACCTCAATGAGAGGAATGGGATATGAAATACACTGAAAGAGTAGGTAGGACTTAAAAACAAAACAATAAAACAGAAACCTCACTAGGTATTTCACACAACGACAACTTACTTAATACAGGAATTCTTTTTACACAAGAATTTTCTTTTACAGATGGCAGAGTTAAGCAGCCAAAACAGAACCAGTGACAGGGAGGGGGTGACATAACCTTTAGAGTGGAGGGGCTAAGAGAAAGGGGAGGAGGGCCAAAGTCTGGGGTCTCTGCTCAGGCCTATCAAGCACAGAAGCAGGATAACGAAGAGGACTGCCTTGTGCAGACACTGATGTAAGGGAGTACAGGGCCATGGCTGGACTTGAAGGAGAAACAGGAAGAGGCCTATACAACTACACCCTCCTCTCTTCCATCTACCAAATTCCCACCAACACTTCCCATTGGCTACATCTGACAGGAAGCCTTAGAACAAGGGATTCTGGGAAATGGAGTTTCTCATCCTGCAGCATGTGGGAACTAACCTGGAATGGTGCTACAGGGATCATATAGACACCATCCTCCTTTAGCCCATACCTACATTTAACCATGACCAGATTAAGTGTTTAATAAATGCTTACTGAATTGTCATCTCAAAAAAAACCCCAAAAACTGGCAAAATGATAGTAAGGACTTTAATCATTTCACTCAGTCAGCATAATGTTCAACATTCTCAGCTCCCTTACCCAATTGTTGACTCTACAGTTCCTTTAACTACTGTTTATGTCACTGAAGGTACAGAGCCACAAGCCCTCAGTTCTGTACTGGTAGGGGAACGGTGGAAAGATATGACATTTGTGTGGTCTGAATACTTATCTCCCTTTTAAAAGGCATGCCACACTTTCCCCGGCCACTGGAATGCAGATGGCATTCACAGGAACTCTAGCAAGGCCAAAAGAGAGGCACTGTTGCCATAGCAACCAGATGAGTATTCTGCTCATTCTACCTGGGCTCAGGTATTCTGGAGCCCAGCTCTGAAATCCAGAGCTTATTTCCTGCCCCACAAATCCAGTCCATGCAGATAGGAGGCAAGCAGGCATTTTGCAACTGGTCATTCCTGAATGACCATTCCCTTCTGTCTCGCTCTGGGCTGGTGCTCCATTGCCAGCTCATAGCCCCATGGCTTCATATTCCTACCATGATCTCCTTTGTATTTTCAAAAAGGTTAATTCCATACATGGTAAAAAAAAATGTGAAATCTAACAAAAGTATTGCTTTTCTTATTAAGCAAACTAACCATAGTCTAGCCTGGGAAATGACATAACAATTTTCATAGTGATCTGTTAACCAATCTTTATATTTCCAATGCCCTACCAACCTGGTCTCAGCTCTGAGGAGCATGGATTGCCTCTAGGGTCTGTCCCAGATCCCAAACCCCCCTCCTGGGCTGAGCCAGCCTCCTGCTGTGCAGACTGGCCAACAGGGATGCTTCCCATTCTCCAGAGCTTCCATGAAGTCATGTGACTCAAGCCTCTGGAGCCCCAGGTGAGAGAGGGCAAGCAAGAATGCATGCCTTTAAATTGGAGATATATGTGCAGAACAGACAGTGTGTCCCCAACTCCCCTGCTGACTCAAAAGCAACTACCATGAGCAGAGAAATACAAGCTTCCTCCTCCTGGGCAGGAGGGGCGGGTGGGGGTGGGGGGGTGGGGAGGGGACGACTCAAAATGAAGCCTCAGGCCTCTCCCAGCTAAAGATTCTAAGCCTCAGCCAATCACCCTTTTCTCCTCTTGCCCCCACACTTCTGGCCTGTCTTCTCTCTCCCTTACAAGTGCTTCTGGGTATCCCATCTCAAATAAATTGCTCATCTCCAATCCTTGTATAAGATTATAGAGTGATCAGATCTAAACCAAGAGAGGAAGATGTGGGCTGGGGGAGGCTGAAGCTGTGGTACCCGGGCTGAGTTTGGGCGAAGTATGAGGTGAGAGAGTGAAAGGAAGGCGAGGAAGAAGGAATACATGCGCTAAAGCTCTGAGCATGGAGGCCTGTCCCTGGGCCATTCCCATCTCTCTAGATGGCAATTGGGCTCCCCAGGATGTGTGGCTCTGTTGACATTTGAGACTGTATCATTCTTTGTTATGGACTCTGTCCAGGCCATTGGAAGAGTCTAAAAGCATCCCTGACCTCTACCTATGAATCCCAGTAATGTTTCTGAGTCATGTTAACCAAAATTGTCTGTGGACATTGTCAGATATTCCAGAGGTGGGCAGATTAGGAACTCTGAGGGATGAGCGCTTTCCCGAAGAGGGAGAGGTGGCTGTTCTTCCTGTTCTCCATCCTTTGTACATCCACAGACACATCCACTGCCAAGTGTGTCTCAAAGCCAGTGTCTGGACTGAATTCCAGTCCCCAGGCCTGCCCAAGTGGCCTTCAGGGGACTGGGGTGCAACAAAGAGTAGAAAGTGTTTCCAGAGACAGGATCGTCCTGAACTTCTTAACGTTGTCCAGTAGGTGGTGCCATTGCAATGCTGTACTCAGGAGAAGGGGTGGGGCTGGGGAATGTTCTGGTTTCGGGAGGAAGGTGGAGAATTTGATTTCAGGAGTTTTCCTAGGTGAGCTCTTGCCCACCTCCTCTAACCCTGGACTTCAAAGAGCTGCATTGTTTCCAGGAGAACCTGTGGGTGAAGCTGTACAGAGGGACAGCCAGGGTGGACTGTGAAGTCCTGTGAGCTGGCCCTCAGCAGCCTTGAGGTCTAGCACTGTCTCACTTCCTTGTCTGTAAAATAGGAGTGCTAATCACATTTAATGAAATGCATGGTAAGAGTTGTACAACCCAGGTGTGCAACTGCAGCCCTCAGCTAACACGAGCCATCTTCAGGGTCAAGTTTTGAATCCTAGCACAGCACAGGAAAAAGGCATGAGGAAAATCACTGTTTCTCTTTCCAGAGTTCAACTTCTGCTTCTCAGGAATGACACTGACATCTCTGAAATCCTTCAGCTAGAAGACTCTTGCATCTATGGAGTGCAAAGTATGGATGCAAAGGTTGAGTTAAAACATGAACTTTAAGATTTATACTTATCCTTATAAAAACTCTATGAGCCAGGTACTGGTGGCTCATACCTGTAATCCTAGCTACTTGGGTGGCAGAGATGGGAGGGGGGGTGCATTTTGAAGCCTCTACTCTTAATTTAATTAGCTCGCTAAGTATGGTTTCTATTGAATTTATAACATCTTCCAGCTTTTGAAAAACTGAAAAGTCCCTCATCTGACCATTGTACATTGGAGACAGTCTATAAATTACCAGAACACATACAACTCTATATCACAAGAAACAATTGATGAATGTAGCTTTTAAAAAACCAATACCAGCCATATGTCTATACTTTTTAAAACCAATGTCTCCAAATTAACAACGTTCATTTAGCATGCTAGATGGTTTTAGGGGTGAAGCTAAATTGGCTATGTTGAATTTAAGTAGAAAGATGTAGCCTTTCAGCATGGTTTCCTATTTCATTTGCTGCTAAGAATGATAAATCAGACTGGTGCTGGTGACTCATGCCTGTAATCCCAGATCCTCAGGAAGCTGAGATATGAGGATCACAGTTGAAGCCAGCCTAGGAAGGAAAATCCATGACATTCTTATCAATTATCCAGCAAAAGGCCAGATGTGGAGCTGTGGCTCCAATGGTAGAGCATTAGCCTTGAGCAAGAAAGCTCAGGGACAATGACCAGGCTCTGAGTTCAAGCCCCAGTAATGATCACACATGCACGCACACACATACCAAAAAGGTGACATTTCCCACTCAGCAAACAAAAATTGCAAATCTGGCAGTGCAATGGGTCTGGGAAGAGACAGAGCTTCTAGGTGAGATACGATTAGAAGCAGCCAAGGGTCCTTGTATCACAACTTCAGTGGCTGATGGGTGAGCAGAGATTTCAACAACTCAAGTTCTTGGTGCCACAGGACAAGAGTAGCAAAGGAAGGCTGCCATTACAACTTGATTTAATCACTTTCTAGCTTTGGCTCTGACCATCATTTGGAGCATTGGTGGGAAAAGTTGAAGAGGCTTTAGATCAGCTTAGGAAAGAGCTTTTCCTCCTTTGCAGTTTCTTCATGGGTGGACCTGTAAGCAGGTCAATGATCCATTATGGAAGCCAGCCAGACCTAGAGTGAGGTGGTAAGGAGAAAATGACCTGGAGGGAAAAGAATGAAAAGAATGCCATCCTCATTTGCTCACACATTTTTAAAAATACATTAGTCATTTCAACATTTCTACAAAGAATTTTTCAAGAGCCTGTGTTTAAAAAGTATGCAACTTGTCTGGGTAAAATGTTCAGGGTCACTGAGTGGTCCAGTGGATTTTCACTGTTCTATTTCACTGGATCCCACTACAAGGGTGGCATGTGATCTGATGGATGCCCAATTCCTCAAGGACAGCCACAGGCTCTTGCTAAGGAGAAAGTATTTTGCACTTCAAGTGGTCAAGGCAAGGAAACCACTGTAGGCAGTCTTTCCAGGCTATTCTGTGCTGGGTTGATGAATTTAGATAAGCACATTCATGCCTAGCACGAGACAATAAAAACAGCACATGCCAATTTCATCCATAGGACTTCTGCATTTGACAATAAGCATGCAATATCTGAAACAATTTAATGCCTCTTAGAATTTCAATATTGTACATGCGTGCTCACACTTGTGTGTATGGGGAGTACACTTTGTTTTATTATACACTTACCTGATGTGGAATTCTATGAAAATGAATTCAATTCAAAACACCATACCAAAAACAAAACAAAACAAAAAAAAAGCACCAGTGGCTCATGCCTGTAGTCCTAGCTACTCAAGAGGCTGAGATCTGAGGATTTTGAAGCCAGCCCAGGCAGGAAAGTCTATGACTCATTAACCACCAAATGCTGGAAACAGAGCTGTGTCTCAAATGGTAGAGTACAAAAGCTCAGGGACAGCACCCAGGCTCTAAGTTCAAACCCAGGCACAGTGGCTCAAGACTGTAGTGCTGGATACTTGGGAAGCAGAGATCTGAACATTGTGGTTTGAGACCAGCCTCGGCATCCAAGTTCAAGAGACTCCATTTCAACCAATCACTGGGCACAGTGGTGTATGTGTGTCATGCAACTACAGGGAAGACCAATGGCTGGGCATAGTGGGGTGCCCCTGTCACCCCTGTGACAAGCAGGAGGCCAGCCTGGGCACAAAGTGAGACCCTATCTGGAAAATAACGAAGGCAAAGGGCTGGAAGTATGGCTCAAGTGCCTGCTCAGGATTTGTGAGACCCTGAGTTCAATCCTCAGGAGCACCACAGGGAAAGAGCAAGCTTTATGAAAGCCAACTACCATCTGAGAAAGATGTTGAAGAAGGAAGATTTTTACCATGGCTTGGGTGTGGGTTTGGGGGCTCAGCCACGCAAAACTGAGTCATTGGCTCAGATCAAGACTCTGCTTTTTTTGGGGGGGGGTGGGCTTGAACTCAGAGTCAGGGCACTGTCACAGAGCTTTTTTTTTTCCACTCAGGGCCAGCACTCTATCACTGTGAGTCACAGTGCCACTTCTGTTTTGTTTTATTTTGCTTTGTTCCTGATGATAATTGCAAATAAGAGTCTCACAGACTTTCCTGCCCAGACTGGCTTTGAACTGTGGTCCTCAGATCTCAGCCTCCTGAGTAGCTAGGATTACAGGCATGAGCCACCAGTGCCCAGCTTCTGCCATTTTGTTTGAGAACTATATGACCGTAGGGCCATTCAGGAAGCATCAAGATCCCTTTCACTCACTTACAGTACCTATAGAAACGGGACTTCCTTTCTTGAAAAGCAGCAGTGAGGCTCTGCAGAGTGACAACCATGTCAAAGCTCATGCCTATAATCTTAGCTAGTCTGGAGGCTGAGATGGAAGACACTCATGCAGGAAAGTCCGTGAGACTACTATCTTCAATTAACCACCAAAATGCTGGAAGAACTGTGGCTTAAGTGGTAGAACATTAGCCTTGAGCAGAAAAGCTCAAGAACAGCACCCAGGCCTTAAGTCCAAGCCCTAAGACCACTATAACATAAAATAAAACATTGTGCCCCAGTCAAAACAAAAGAGCAGAACTTCTATTTTCTTTCTCAATAACTAAAGACAATTCAAATAGAGACAAACAATACTTCCTGTCATTTCAAAGTGCTGCACCAAAGTACATAATAAAAGTTTCATCTTGGGGCTGGGATGTAGCTCAGTGGCAAAGGGCTTGCCTAGCAAGTACAACGTCCTGGATTTGATACAGTACCAAAACAGAAAAACAGTAGAATAAAAGTTTCACCTTGAGGTTGAGAATGAGAAATGTAGACCTTATGACCAGTAAATAGATCTGTATCATTCCAACATGCTATAATGTTCTCCTCCAATGCTGAACAAAAGGCAAGGATTTCTAAAAAGTCATTTTGAACATTCTCAGTTAGCATTTGACAGATGTTTTTTCTAGTGGTTGTGTGCTCAGAGTCTACACGGTTTATTCACTAAAATGAATGCAAGCCACTGTGGTGATGGTGTCATACAACAGAAGTGCATGTTGAATTCATATCAAGTTCAATATGAGCTTGCCAGGTGATGGGGATTCATAGCACTCCACACATTGGTTCAGTTATCTTCAGTAAAGTTACACTGAGTGTCCACCCAACCATAAGACAGAGGAAGAAGAAAGAGATGGATGGGAAAGAGCTTTATGTAACCAGTCTGTAACCAGGATACATCCCCTGTGTGCATTGATTGAAATTAGTCACATGATCACCCCTAACTGCAAAGGAGGCTGGGAACTGTAGTCAACTTCACACAGATGACCACTAATGAATGCTTTTCCCCATAATAATGGAAGGCATTGTTAAATCCCAGCTGGGAGACTATATGGCATTCTATATTCATAGGGCAATTTCGAAGAAGATCTGTTTGCCTGCTCAAGTCATTTCTCATATAAAGCAAATGAACAAATGGATAAACACTATCCCTAGGCTCATAGTAAGAGCTAGTTGCCTTGAGAAACGCAAGCTACCATTGTTCCCATTGGGAATTTACTTGAAATTGAATAGCTCTGGCATAGTCAATGAAAGGTTTGAGACAAATGTTGCATCTATTTTCATGCATGTTCTCCTGTGTCATATTTCCATGCCAGTTGACATATTTTCCCAGAATATGAGAGTATTCACAATTGAAACATAGAAGTCTTCTCTTTTGGAGGGGAGCACGGGGGGAGGGTTGGTCATGAAGCTTGAACTCGGGGCCTAGGAACTGTCCCAGAGTTTTTTTGTTCAAGGCTAGTGTTCCACCTCTTTGAATCACAGCTCCACTCCCTATTTTCTGGTGGCTAATTGGAGATAGAGATATCAAGAACTGTCTTATCGGGGCTGGCTTCAAACTACAGCCTCAGATCTCAGCCTCCTGAGTAGCTATGATTACAGGCATGAACCACCAGTGTCCAACTAAGGCCAGAGTCTTAGATGCTAATTCATACTACATAGTGGTTGGCAAGAAAAAGGTGTGAATAAATGAAACAGTGTTCAAGGCTCTCACTGTGAGAAAAATCTACAAAGACAGACCAGAATAAAGCCACCATAGGAGTTTAGGGTTTTTTAAAATTAATTAATTTATTTATTTATTGTCAAAGTGACGTACAGAGGGGTTACAGTTTTATATGTGAAGTAGTGAATACATTTCTTATCAAACTGGTGTTACCTCCTCCCTCATTTTCCTCCCACCTTCCCCAGTTCCCTCCCCCCCCCCACCCCTAGCTGTACAGTTGGTTTACTGCATATTGTCTTATGTTGCTGTTGTGTTGGTTCACCTTTTACCCTTTGTCTGTCCATTTTGATGTTCTCTTTCCCTTCTCTAGTTCCAAGAAACATATGTACAATACCCAGGGTAGCAAAATCAGTTACAGTGACATCAAGGGTAAAACGACGAGGAACAAAGACAAAAGAAAAAGACATACTATCACATGGTATGTTGAAAATAACAACAGTAATAAACATAACTTGGAGTTCATTTTGCTTGGCATCATCTTATGTGTTCATATGGACATAGCTATTATAATGTTCTGCAAGGACTATCCTAGATATATACTAATTATTACCAATGAGGGAAACCATAGAGTCTGTTTCTTTGAGTCTAGCTCACTTTACTTAGTATGATTTTTTCCCAAGACTTTCCATTTCCTTATGAATGGGGCAATGCTATTCTTTCTGATGGAAGCATAGAATTCCATTGTATATATGTACCACATGTTCTTGATCCATTCATCTACTGAGGGGCATCTGAGTTGATTCCATATTTTAGCGATGGTAAATTGTGCTGCGATGAACATAGTTGTGCTGGTAGCTTTAGTGTGGTCTTACTTGTAAACCTACGGGTAAATGCCCTTAAGCAGGGTTGCTGGATTATAGGGGAGCTCTATGTTTACTCTTTTGAGGGGCCTCCACACTACTTTCCAGAGTTTTGGAGTAGAAATCAGGGAGCATAAGGACCAACATAGCAGAGCTCATGATCACAGAGTATTTGTGAGCTTGGCATCAAAAGGAATTTTGTTTAGAGTTATTTTAAAAAAGTTATTTAGTGGGCCAGGCACCAGTAGCTCATATCTATAATCCTAGCTACTCAGGAGGTTGAGATCTGAGGACTGCTGTTCAAAGCCAGCCTCTGCAGGAAAGTCCATGGCCTTCTTATTTCCACTTATCCACCAAAAAGTAGAAATTGAGCTGTGATTCACATAGTAGAATGCAGCCTTCAATGAAAGCACCCAAGACTCAAGCCCTAAGACTGGCACAAAACAACAACAACAAAAAATATTTAATGGACAAAGTAAGCTCCAAATAGAGCAATCTTTTCTGTGTGTGCATTTAATCAGGCTAGCTAATAGACAAAACCCAAGCTGGTCCTATTCTCATGTGCTCAGTAGAAAGAAATGGGTATTGTTTAAGGGTCCAGACATTAGCAGAGGGAGGGGATGTCCTGAAGAAATGATACTCAAAGTGGCCTGCAAGATAGGCAGGTGCCTCTGAGGAAATCACCTTCCACATGGCTGTCAGTTAGTAGGGAATCACAGGTTTGGGGGATTTTGAGGGGCAGCATTGAAAGAGGTCTGACTTTGTTTTGTTTTTAGGAAATGTAGCCAAAGCAGAAGTCTTCAAGATGACCATAAATCTTCCAGGAGGAGGAGAAGGAGTAGACCTTAAATCTGCCAGGAGGAAAATTACTCTTACCCCTTAACCAAGCCTGCCATTTAAAAACGAAGCCAAAGTTCAGCCAAGGTATGGGAAAAGTCAATGCAAGTCTTCCCTTGTGGACAGTATGTATCCGGTGTGAAGCTTGTCAGTCTCCAGCCAGGACTGGCTGAGAGGAAATCAGCTCCTGTGAGGTACTGCTGGGAGCATCAAGGAAGCTGGGGGCTTCCCACTGGGTGAATCCACATCCCTCCTGCCTGGGGCTCTTCTCCCTTGGGATGGGGATTGCCCACCTGAGTCCAGGCTGCCCAGTGTCCCCGCCCTGCAGGAGACCTGTGGGACAGCTGTGCTGAAAACCAGCCAGGAAGCTCCTGCAACCCCCAGGGGGCTTTGCATCACAAGGGGACATTATTTCCTTGGCTGTCAGGCTCTGTTTGTCTGAGACCCCAGGGGACTGATGAAGTAATAATCTGGGGACCTGGGGGACCCATGAGCCTGCTGAGGAGCTACCTGTGAATCTGAGAACAGCCAAAGAGAAGGCCTGTAGGTGGGAGATCCGATATGTCCTTCTGGCTCCTTGTAAGGGTCAGTCCCCAGCTCTGGATCCAGAGGTACGCCTATAGCAGGGCCTGTTTCCCTGGGAAATTATAACCTTCTTTGGAGTTCCCAGTGCCCTGTGCTGAGCAAGCATAGCAGGACCTGATGCATCTCAGCTGTTTCTTCACACAGTGCTAGTAGGAAGACCTGGTCTTTTCAAGATCAGTCTAGAAATGATCAAAAACAACTAGGGCAGTTGCTCAAATTACCTAAAACCAGAAGCATCAGCTGGTAGGGTGCTGTGTTTTACAAATTAAAATAGGAATATGACTGCAGCCAGACCTAATGGCTGCGGGCAGTGATTGGGGAATATCATATAGAGCAGGGTCTGTTCTGGGGCTGGTGGGCAGCCACTCACAGTAAATAGCACCCCTTCTACTATTCCCTTTGCTCCTGAACTGATTCTGAGCATCACTGGGAATGGGGGCGGGGGGGGGGGAGCAGCTGAGAGCTGCCATGGCAAGCCTAGCCCAACTCACACTTTTAAATGCTCCCCACAGTCCAGATGTGCAAACATCTGTTAGGAGGAGCTCTGCTCAGTGGGCATCACAAACACCTGTGTTCACTTCAAGATGGCAGGGACAGCGTGTTATTTTTGCCTCCACACTGGCTAGCATATACCTCAAGCCCAATAATCATTTGCTAAATAAAAACGTGAATGTTTTCTTCTAGTGAAAGCAAAACTTCAGTGATCACAATAATAGGAATAAATATTAGTGCAAGTTCTGAGCAACTTGTCACAGATCCTAGTAACAGCTTCTCTCATCTTTGAATTCAAGCTCCAAGGGCATTTCTTGACCACGCTCTGGTCAGTCCTGTGAGCTGGCTCTGGTTCCTACAAGGGGTCTGATTGACTCAGGACTCTTGTTCTAACTTACATTCTGTACCCATGGTGGGGGCTCTACACACACCAGTCCACTGGGGCTAGGGTGTGACCTTCTCTCAATGTTCTGATGGAGTGCTCAGGCTACTAGAGTGACTCTCTCAGTGTTGCCACCACACAGAGGCCAGATGTCAGCCAAAGGGATCCAAAGGATACATCTTCAGCTTCCATGATGCTTTGCTTTGGAGAATTTCCGTTCTAAGAGATCGTCGTTTTGCCACCTATCTTTCTGGCAAAGTTTTCAAAATTCAGGAAAAACCCATCTTTGTGACAACTTTAGGGGAAATGTGGTACTACTATCAAGAGTGCTGTCTTATTTCTTATTTAAGAAATAAGTATTGTGGGGGCTGGGAATATGGCCTAGTGGCAAGAGTGCTTGACTCATATACATGAAGCCCTGGGTTCAATTCCCCAGCACCACATACACAGAAAACAGCCAGAAGTGGCGCTGTGGCTCAAGTGGCAGAGTGCTAGCCTTGAGCAAAAAGAAGCCAGGGACAGTGTTCAGGCCCTGAGTCCAAGGCCCAGGACTGGCAAAAAAAAAAAGAAAAGAAGTATTGTGGCTGTACATTGAGTTCATTGAAACTTTCAGAAAAACAGATGGTCAGATGGAGAAAAGGACCTGAAAGGAACCAATTGTTCCACTGGCTCCCACAGTGCCTGCTGCAGGTGAGACAGTAGAATCCATTCAAACATCCAGCCAACTGAGATCAGCAGTCTTCTCCCTACCAGGTGCTTTGCTTTTTGTCCTTTCTAGTCCAAAGCAGTCACATGGGTTGAATCTTGCCACACAGACCATAGAACTAACCTGTTGAGTAAAGTCAGATAAATCTAAGATTTTTTCCACATACAAGAGCTACTGCTATTGTTGCTGCTGCTTGATTCAAGCCATAGAGATATTATTCAAGAAAGAAAGGGCACACAATGATCATAACCTAGATGTAGAGGAAACTGAAAGTCTCAAATGAGCATCACCAAATCACTGAGGCAAGAGTTCTACAATCCATCAAATAATTTGCCACACACACTTGCAAATGGTGGGGGGGGGGGGGGGGGTTGGTACCAGTACTGTAACTTCAACTCAGGACCTTACATTTTGTTCAGTTTTTTCTTCTCACAACTGGCAGTCTACCACTTGAGCCACACCTCTAGTTCCAACCAATGATCAAGTTAAAGCTCTGTCCCAGTGAATTTAGGAATCATTTTGAGCTGTCATTGTTCATCTGGTATTTCAGTGTTAGAGATGTGGTCATGTAGATCTCAAACACTCAGTTGTCAACATCTGGGTCCTTTATGTCATGAAGACTCTTCTATGGCTTCTTAGAAGACTTACAAGGGAGCTTTGCTTCTGTAATTCATTTTGCAGGGAACTTTCTGACTGTCCTCATGCTTGAGCTTTCTGGACAGGGATAATGTTAACATTTAACAACCTGTGATGCTTGTTTCCTACTTTCCAGAGTGCAGCCTTTCTTACAATACACTGTTGCACCCTCGTTTGTTTTGTTTGTTTTGAAAATGATATTCCTTTCAGAGGATAACAAGATTAGAGCTGACTTATCCACTCTTCCTCACACAGCCAGCCACTTGTTGATTGTTTCTAATTAGCAGCTCCTCCAGGACCCCCTCTGCTCCCCAAAAGGTCAACGGTTACCAGAGGAAGTCCTGGGGAGGGGGTGAGATCCTCACTAGTACTTTCAAAATGATGTAAGAATAAAAATTCTTTTTAAGGTCTAGGAAATATTTGTATTAGCCACACTGGATTATAGAAAATGTCATAAATTCTGTAACAATTTGAAATAGATAAGAATTGGTCAAATCTTTTTTTTTTTACCAGAAATTCTACTTTCACTTATCACACTGCATAACTTGTTTCTCAATCCATTTTAAGACATGCTTGTTTTACACTTCCTATAATATGGATATACTATAGTGAACTGATGACAAGTTAGCTATTATGCTCATAAATGAATGGCTGTGTATATTTCTAATGCTACCAAAACAATGTTAGTATTCTAAATTCAATGAGATGCTCTTGGTAGGAAATAGAATGTCTACTCAGCAGCTGGCCATATTCAGTATGGTTCAAGGGCTCTTGGGAATGATTTCTGCTTCTCCCCAGGAATCTTCCACTTGAAGGGTCAGGAAATTACCACTCTGTTGTATTCCAGCATTTAGATTAACCAACTGGATACTCCTGGGTGGAAGATGTAACAAAGTTAACTGTCTTCCTCTGAGACTTTTGTATCTGGTATGATCTGTCTCTGGTTGCTCTGGAATACCCTTAGGTTAGAAGATTGCTTTGTTCCAGGAGCAGGATTCCAGTCATCCCCCAGATTCTATGCTTCCAGCAGCAAGATCTAATACCAAAGGAAGCAGCAAGACTACCACTGCTTCATTCCAACACTGGAGTGCTTTCTTACAGAGCCACTATGTATCTGTCTCCATGTTCAGAAAAGTAGCAAACCTGTAGCAAAGTCTAGGAGCTTACAGTTTGCCTGATGTAAAGTTGAAGCATTTGGAGAAAAAATAGGATTGCACATGGTAAGATCCCAGCTAGAAGTTTCTGGGAATTTCAGAAGGGTGCTTAAGCATCAACCTAGACAAGAGAACTTAGCTGGGTGTTAGAGGATGGAATCTAAATCCAAACAAAATAAGAAAATAGAGGTTGCAAGAGGAGCTCAGTGGAAGAGTGCTTACCTTACCCAGCATACTCCAGTACCTGCATTTCTGCCCGGTCACCACAATTTTATTAATTAATTAAATTAAAATAATTCTACCTCTCAGTAAAAGTGATCAGTTTTCTTTAAACGGGTTAATTGGGCATCCACCATTTTCTAGGGGTGTCTCATATTCTCAACTCTGCCGCCATGCTTTTCAGGGTCACTGCCCTCTCTCACTGTGGCAGAGGAAGAACTGACTCAGAGGCAGGATGGCACTAGAGGCCATTCCATGCTTGTTTCAAGGACCCTACACAGGCCTGAAAAGGATATTAGGATCCAGTAAGTAACAAGGAGGAAGGTATTTCACAAAGAGGAGGAAATAAAACCCAATGTTTAAAGTAACCATTTAGGTCAATTTCTATTATATTACTTTGGTTAAATAAGCCAGCCTCTCTGAGCTTCAGTTTTCTTATCTGTAGAGACAGGACTCTTTGTCTCATTGTACTCATCCAAATAGGAAGTTATACAATTAAACGTAAGCAATGTAGCCAGGTACCAATGGCTCATGCCTATAATCTTAGCTACTTTGGAGGCTGAGATGTAAGACACATGGTTCAATGTCAGACCAGGAGGAAAAGTCTGGAAGACTCTTAGCTGCAATGAATCATTAAAAGGCCAGAAGTGGAAGTGTAGCTCAAGTGGTAGAGTGCCAGCCTTGAGCAGAAAAAGCCAAGTGAGAGTACAAGGCCCTGAGATCAAGTCCCAGTACTGGCACACACAAAAAAGTAATATTCCTCGTAATAGTGGGTACTCGCAAAATACAATCATCTGTAATTACTGCTATTGAATTTGCTTATTGATTAGTCCTTGAGTGGTTATCTAAACAGCAAGCCGGAAAGTTCTGGAAGTTACTGCCTCTTATCTCTGAAAGTCTCTTTTAGTCGTTGCTGCCATTTTGATATAGTTCTAAGTCCATCAGAACTGAGATAACTCACAGAAATAACCTAGGTATTCTGCAACACAGTCCTTCCATGCCTGAGTTGGATTTTTATTTTTTATAATTGTCTCTGCCTGCCAGGGTCCAGGTTTGAAATGTGATCCTTCAGATGGATGTGAGAGAAAGCTCTGGATCCTCAGGTTTCATCTCATTAGATAGATGGGCTTAAAATCTAGTCCTATCTAGCCCAGATATTGCACATACTATATCACATGGTCTTTAAGCTAGAATTAGTCACATGATTTAGTTCACACCTCATGGGAGTACTGATTAAAATGTCTATACATAGAATATGGTGAGCACTAAGTGCTTTATGTCATATTTTCAAATGTGTGCTATTTATAGTTCAACATATTTCTTAACTGGTAAAGATGAAAAAATACCTTAAGTTTTAAATGTCTGTGCCTACTTGTGCTTTACTTGTTGCTTGAATATTTTGTAAGACTATATCTCATATAATACTCCATAGTTTAAAAAATAATATTTACATTTATTTCCCAGAAAAAATTACCCATGGCTATAAAGAAATTTTCAAAAACTAAAGTACTCCTTTAATGTCACAAACGTCTTTATTTCTATCCACCACCCAATGGCCTGTTTAACCAAATCTCTGTATATGTTTTGGATGCAAGTTCCTCTTTGATATTTATATCTTACTGAAGATAATATAAGAAACATATTTCTTCATTTTATCCACACTATTGCATACTTTACTGTCATGTTAGTGTATTGTTTTTCAGCTTGTTTGAAACTTGTTTTAACTTTCCTTCCTTTTTAATTTTTTTAAATGCCACCACATCTCAGTGTTATGATTCAATTTTAAATAGAAAAAAAGCAATAAATTTACATTTTAAAAAATCTAGTCCTGGCACAAAGCTTGGGGCAAACTGTCCCATGGTAAGGACTGAATGGGGATATGAAGAGAACACAGCACACCGAATCTGGGAACATAACTGCATAATCCCAACACAAAGTAAGGCCCTGGGACAATGGAGGAGGAAGAGATGTGCTTTACATATAGCTGGTGCCAGTGGCTCACATCCTAGCAGTCAGGAGGCTGAGATCTGAGGATTGTGGTTTGAAGCCAGACCAGGAAGGAAGAGTCCATGAGACTCTTATCTCCAATAATCTACCAAAAAAAAAAAAATCCAGAAGTGGAGCTGTGACTCAAGTGGTAAAGTACTAGCATTGAGCAAAAGAAGCTCAGGGACAGTGCTCAATACTGGCACTAAAAAGAGAAAGAGTTTTACTTTGTACTTAAAAGGATGTTGAGGGAAAGAATAGTAAATCATTTAAACTATGGGTATCACAACATTTGAAATAGGAGTCTGGTATATTTTTAAATCAATAATCTGTAGAATAGTCCTATATCTTCACTTTCTTGAAGTCTATAACATGAAAAATAATCTCAAAAATGCCTCTGGATAAAATGCTACTTATTTACAATAAAATGTGGTTTGACACTTGATGCATTGTTTTATAAAATTTAAAATAAAAAATCTGTAAAAGTTCAAAATAATAAAGAGAGAAAAAGAGGGGGAGGGGAGAAGGGGAGGGAGGGAGGAAGGGAGGGAAGAAGGAAAAGAGGAAGGAAGGAAGCAAGGGCGGGAGGGAGGGAGGGAGGGAGAGAGGAAGGAAGGAAGGAGGAGCAAGGTGCCAAGTGGCTCACTCCTGTAATCCTAGCTACTCAGGAGAGTGAGATCTGAGGATCACAGTTCAAAAGAAGCTAGCTTCTTTTGGGCAGACAAACTCAGAAAGTCTTCTACCTTTAATTAACCAACAAAAACCAAGAAGAGGTATGGCTCAAGTGGCAGAACACCAACCTTGAGCAAAGAAGCCAAGCAAGATTGTGAAGCCCTGAGTCCAAAATCCAGTATGAATGTACATGTATGTATGCACATGCACACACACACACACACACACACACACACACACACACACAGAGAGAGACAGAGAGACAGAGAGAGACAGGGAGAGACAGCGAAAGAGAGAGAGAGAAGTAATTACCACTTATTAATCACAAGCAAAAAGTGGTTTGTCTGTTGGAAAGAGATTTTTTTTTAATCAGGAGACCTTGCTTATTAGGGTCCATGTTCTTTGGGGTTCTCAACCCTTATTCCTTCATGAGCTTGGAGAAGGGTTGTGTTTACAAAGTGTGCAAGGATGCTCCTCACCCCTCACAGGTGAGGCCAACCTTGCCTCAGAGGTCTGTCCTCCTCACTTGTCAAATGGATGTCAAAAGAAGCAAACCTTAGAGTCATGGGGACCTTGTTTTAAAAATCCACACGTCTGGATCCCCCTCCCCTAATCAACTATATTTGAATTATTGAATAAAGCCAGGGGCTTTATCTAGAGGCTTTGCCCGGAAAACATGCTATTTACCAAACACCTGAAATGGCTCTCCTTCCCTGGGGGCTCCAGATAAGGAAGCTGAGGGAGGCGAAGCAGCACCAGTTACTTCCACGAAGGGAATAGGTTTTCTTCCAGGATCATTTGGACATTTATGGTATTGTTTGCAGGGAATGCAAGATTCTCCGTACAGGCAGCTGGCCACAGAAAGCCAATGAGAAGCGTTGAAGAAACATAGAGAGCCATCTCATCCTGTCTCAAATGACTCTGTGGCCTTTTGTGGCTGGTGGAGGGGACAAATCCCAACTCTGCTCTACAGGGACCTGACATTCTGCCTCCAGATTTCAAGCAGAGTAGAAAGTCTCTCCCCCTCCAAAGGTCAAAGAGGAAAGAGAGGTAGATAGACCAAAAAATTACAAAGTAAGGAACAATTTCTGCAATTCTACATCTCCTAAAGATGGATTTGTTTCCTTTGTATTGCCCTTGAAGAAGGAGGGGAATTTATTGAATTTTATATGTGTCTTCGTCTTTTCTGAATGTTTTTCTTTCCTAATTTAATGGCTTCAAAAATAAACCACAGGAGGCTGGGGATATGCCCTAGTGGCAAGAGTGCCTGCTTCATATACATGAGGCCCTGGGTTCGATTCCCCAGCACCACATATACAGAAAATGGCCAGAAGTGGCGCTGTGGCTCAAGTGGCAGAGTGCTAGACTTTAGCAAAAAGAAGCCAGGGACAGTGCTCAGGCCCTGAGTCCAAGCCCCAGGACTAGCCAAAAAATAAAAATAAAATAAAATAAAAATAAACCACAGGGGCTGGGAATGTAACTTAGTGGTAGAGTGCTTGCCTAGCATGCATTAAACCCTGGGTTCGATTCCTCAGTACCACATAAACAGAAAAGGCCAGAAGTGGCGCTGTGGCTCAAGTGGTAGAATGCCAGCCTTGAGCAAAAAAGAAGCCAGGAACAGTGCCCAGGCCCTGAGTTCAAACCCCAGGACTGGCTCCAAATAAATAAATAAATAAATAAATAAATAAATAAATAAACCCCATTCCTTCCTCCAAATTCAGTATCTATATATCAAATTAGGAGTGATGACATGACAAAAAGAGAATAGTTTTAGTTGCGACAAATGTTGGCATCTTCCCAATTTCATCCATTAATTCACTAATTTATTTGTTCACCAGTACCCCATCTCTCTCTCTCTCTCTCCCTCCCTCCCTCCCTCTGCCTCTCAAGCCATGCCTCTAGCCCTGCTTTTTTTGCTGATTATTTTAGGGGTAAATTCCCATCAATTTTTTTCTCTGTCTAGACTGGCTTTGAACTGCAGCCCTTCAGCTCTTGGCCTCCTGAGTAGCTAGCATTACAGGTGTGAGCCACCAGCAGATGGCTCATTATATTTTTAAAATAAAGTCTTGAGTTTGTGCTTAGGCCAATCACTATTTTTTATTATTAATTTTGAAAAAGTGATGGGCATTACCTAAGTAATGGTTACTTTAAAAAAAAAAAAAAAACAATGTTATGCCATCCTTCATTTACTCAGGCTTATCCCTACCCTCCCATCCCCCAAGTTGTAAGGTTGATATCCAACCTATTGTTAAGTGAGTATCATTGTTGCATTACTTCATGTTTGACCTGCTATTTCTGTGATTCCCTTTCCCTTCCCCTGGTCGAATAACCTTATACACAAGACACAAGGCACAGAAAATTAAGAGAAATGAAAGGGGGGGGGGGAACCACTGAAAATTTAAAAAAAAAAAAAAACTATGTACACTAAAAACTAAGAACCTCTTGTTTCCATATCTTGGAGTTCATGTTGGTATACTACATCATATATGGTCCTATGTACTAAGCAATTGGGTTGTTGAGATCCCCTGATAAGAATATCATAGACATATTCTAGTTCTTACAAATGAAGGAAACCATGCAACCTACTTTTCTTTGGGTTCGAATTACTTCACTTAATATAATTTTTCCCAGGTCTTTCCATTTCCTTACAAATTGGGCAATGTCATTCTTTCTGATGGAGACATAGAACTCCATTGTGTATATATACCACGTCTTCTTGATCCATTCATCTACTGAAGGACATCTGGGTTTATTCCACATCTTTGCTATGGTTAAATAATGCTGCAATGAACATGGTTGTGCTGGTAACTTTAATATGGTGTTGTTTGTGGATATTTGTGTAAATGCCCAAAAGAGGGACTGCTGTATCATAGGGAAGCTCTAAGTTTAGTCTTTTGAGGAACCTCTATACTGCTTTCCAGAGTGGTTGAACCAGTTTGCATTTCCATCAACAGTGTAGTAGCATTCACCTTTGGCTACATCCCCTCTGGCATCTGTTTTTATTAGATTTCTTGATAATGGCCATTCTAACTGGTATGAGGTGGAATCTCAATTTTTTTAATGTTGTTTTGTTTTCATTTCTTTTATGGACAGAGATGTTGAGCACTTCTTCATGTTTTGCTTGGCTATTCCTATTTCCTCTTCAGAGAAGTCTCTCTTTAAGTCTTCAGCCCACTTGTTAATGGGCTGGTTGTTTCTTTTAAGGTTTTTTTTTTAAGGGTATTTAATTTCTTTAGCTGTAGGTATATTTTAATATATAAGGCCCTTGTCTGTTGTATGGCTAGTAAACATCTTCTCCCAGTCTGTGGGCTTTCTACGTATCTTGCAAGCTATGTCCTTTGCCATGCAGAGCTCTGAAGTTTAATGCAATCCCATTTGTTCAGCCTTTCTTTGATTTTCTGTGTTTCGGGGTCTTTATTGAGAGAGTTTTGACGTGTTAGGCAAACCTCTTCTTTGTACTTTCTGCATAGCTAGAATTATATCATGTCCAACATTTTATTGGTTAAGATGGAGTCTTTTGAATTTTTTGCTAAGGCTGACCTTAAGCCTTAGTCCTCCCAATCTCAGCCTCCTCAGTCATTAGTACTATAGGTGCAAGTCCTCACACCTGGCTTCCAACATGTCATGTTTGACGAGAAGTTTGACATTGCCTAAGATTTGGAACTGGTCTCCTGTTTAGAGGGCACCACTGTTCTGTCTGTATGGAGGAGTTATTATCACAATTTTGGGATGTATACATGTGTCTTCCAAAGGGCTGAAGTCAGAGAAACTCCTTGGGGAATGTTCACTTGAAGAAATTCTACCTGATGCAAACTCACACAATGGGCTACTGAGAATAAGCCACAGGGTCTTCCTTTTGCTAGTGACTAATTGGGAAACTGACTGAATGCTAAAGACTGCCCAGGTGTGCAGGAGAGTTAGGAGGTGCTCACAAGCTTGTGGGGCCTACTTTTTGTCTTGTGCTATTTGCACAATTTTGTATTATTCCTTCTGAGCCTCTGACAGAAAATTGAGACTGATAAACCAAGTGAGGAGCAATTTAATAAGAACTCTTTTGAGACTTTATAAAAAGACTCAATATCCATCTTCATGGTGGTAATATTGCAGATAGCCAAAAGATGGAATCAGTTCAGCCCCAGTGCCAGTGGCTCATGCCTATAATTTGAGTCACTCAGGAGTCTGAGATCTGAACATTGTGGTTTGAAACCAGCCCATGGACAAAAAGCTCACCTATCTCCAATTAACCACAAAACAAATAAAGGTGGGGGGGAGTAAAGCATGACTCAAGTGGTGAGCACTAGTTTGGAGCAAAAACAGCTAAAGGATGGCTCACAGGCCCTGAGTTCAAGCTTCAAGACCACCATCACAACAAATGGAATCAACTCAGTTGTCCATCTACAAATGATACACAATTAAATAAGCCAAATATAGTATGTACATTGTGTGACATATTATATAGACTTTCCCTAAAAAGGAAAGAATTTCTGACACATGCTACAGTACTAGTGAAACTTGAGATCAACAAACAAAGTGAGAGGAGATGGTCACAAAAAGCCTAAAATCACTACAGTGCTGGGTGTCGCACTCCTATGAGGTACCTAGAGAAATCACATTCAGAGAGCCCTGGAGAGGGAGGAGGTTGCTCTCGGGTGAGGAGGGGTAGAGGAAAGGAGGATAACATTGTTATTCAATGGCAACAGGTTCTCAGTTTTGTGAGATGGATAAGTTCTAGAAACAAACGGGGTGGTGGCTGCACAACCATGTGAATGTGGTTATCAGCACCATTCCCTCTAAGATTGATTATGGTAGCTAATTTCATATTCGGTGCACAAGAGACTTCTCATTTGATGCAGGCCTACTGCTTCCTGTGTTCCCCAGTTTTATTAGCAACAGCAGCAGCAGCAGCAGCAGCAGTATTTATAGAGGAATGTGATTATTCTAGAGAGCAATGGCTAGAACTCAGGGATGCAGATGGTTTATCAACTAATCTCATTACATATATGAGGGCTACAAGGAATGATGAGAACCTTAAATCCATTGGATTGAAAAAGAAACATTGTTCCTTTTTAAAAAAGTATTATTATTATTATTATTATTATTTTGGTGGTGGCCGTCGTCCTGGGGCTTGAACTCAGGGCCTGGGCTTTGTTGCTCAAGGCAAGTACTCTACCATTTTGAGCCACAGCTCCACTTCCAGTTTTTCTGGTGATTATTTGGAGACAAGAATATCATGGACTTTCCTGGCCAGACTGGTTTTGAACCATAATCTTCAGATCTCAGCCTCCTGAGTAGCTAAGACTACAGGCACGAGGCACCAGTGCCCAGTGTTCTTTTTTTATTTAAACAAAAATATTATCATTCAAATGTTGGAATAATTAATATGTCCCAAAAATATATGAGTTTCCCTGATAATGCAGGGAAAATGCACTGTGTCCTATACATGAACACCCCACGTAGGCCAGCCCAATCCAGAGTCCCACTGGTCCATACTCTCTAGAGGTATAGATTTCACATCATCTTGCTTAGAGGGGTGTGGTACCCACTCTCTAAGTTGCTTCCTCCCCCATCATTGCAGGCATCTCACCAGAACACCTGGAGAGGATGAGGAGGCGAAGCCTAGCAGTCAGTTTGCATAAGACAAACTTCAGTCCACAAATACAGGTAATCAAACAGGAAGAGGCAAATTGCTCATGAACTATAGAGAATCAATGAACCTGGCCATGAAGGTTCAACCAACCACAGAGAATCTACCCACAGTCCCCAAGCTGGCCTCAATCCACCCCAGAAATCACTGTCCTCCATACGAGGACTCAGGAAGGGAAAGGGACAAAATGACAACTTTTGTGCCCATACTCCAGCTGGCATATGAGGGAACAGCCAAACTTCTTAAAGGTGCTGCAGGTGACAGGCCCCAGACAATACAGACTTGTGTCCAAGTGTGAATGTGGGTGTGTGTGCAGGAACTTCCTTATGAACGTCTATGTTGTGTGTGAGAATGTGTGCACATGTGTAAGAGAATAGTGTATCAAGTCTGCGAGCTGAGAATGTGGGTGGCACTGTCTCACCCAGTGAGTGTGTTTCATGACTATGTGAGTATATTTGAGTAGAACTCTTCATGTTTTTGTATATGTCTGTATATATAAGTTATGTGTACTTTTATCTGTTTTTATATTTGTGTGAGAAAATAAGTGAGTGTATGTGTATGAATGTATATGATTTTGTGTATACATATAGATGTATGTTTGCATGTAGGAGTATATATATATCTACATTGGAATACATGTTTGTGTTAATTTATGTAATTGTGTGTGGATATGTGCATAATTGTGTGAGAATGTGTGTATACCTGTGTGTGAGCATGTGTGTGAACATGTGTAACCCTGGCATATGTGTAGAAGTGTACATATCTTTAAGATTGTGTGGATGTGTGTGGGGATCTGCACAATGCTATGTGAGTGTGTGAACATAGGTGAATCCTGTGTGAGCATGTGTGTGTATATTCTTGCACATCTGTGCACACCAGGCCACCCCTCCTGGCTACCCAGCTAGGACAAGAATGTGCAGGGCTGCTGTCACTACCTTGGGGACTGTGTGTCCCATTCATCACAGGCACATCGGAGGTTCTTTGTCCCCTTTCTTTCCCATCTGAAAGCAACTCTTGAAGTGTAACTGCATTTGTTTGGAGAAGGTCCCTCTCCTTAGGTGAGCCCTCTTTGTCCATGTGACTGGCGGGCCATGGACAAGATGTACAGCCCTGAGGCTTTAAAATAGCCGGGCACATTTCCCTCTGCCTGCAAGACACAATTCTGGCCCTGTGGCCTTTCAGATTCATTTGCAGGTAAACACGCTGGGACTGGCCACAGACGAGAGACCAACCCGCATGGTCACAGCTGTGCCACATCATGGCGCACCCCGACACCCGGCCTGCACAAGAATGTTTGCTGTCACCCCAGGCTGTGGGTAGCAAATATTTTCCATAGCTCACCAAGGAGAGAGGCTTCATAGAGCATTCCCAGAGAAGTGGATGCAGGAGTGGCCAACTTGTTCCAACATTCATGAGCTGAGTGTGTGGATTCTCCGGAAAACACAAAATCAAAATGTTAGGGCTGAACCATTCTGCACCCCCTACTACAAACTTTCCAGACGTATTAAAGTCCTTTATGTAAATAAATACAAACAAAAAAAAATTACTGATTCTCTGGAAGGTGGGGATCATCCCTCCAGGCTGACAAGTTGTGGAGAAACTCCGTATGTCTGCCTAGCTCTTCACAGCTGTCGACACACATGGTAAAGGTACTCCAGCAATGATATTGCCAGCCCTGTGTTTCTCTGAATAAAGGGAGGATGGAGAGGGCTTAGGGGCTGAGGCTGTCCTGGTGGACTTGGGACAGACCTATGTTCTCTACCTCTCTTGGAAAAAAGGATCAAGGTGGAACTATCCAGAAAACCTCAATGACACTTGTAAGAAACATTCCTGGATTTCTGCTTCCTGGTTTCAACCCAGTTTGTTAAATAGTCAAGGAAGCTAGATGGCCCAAAGATACTACCCTCCATCCTAGGCTCCATACAGCCAAAAGCCCCAGGACTAGCCTTAGACCAGTTAGCTCTTGTCAGGCCAGCGTAACTCCAGTTCCAGGGAAATGGATTTTCTGTCTGAGCAAAGCATATCAAAATGTAGCAAAGTTCCTGAATGTTGAACCACAGCTGAGCCTCTCCAGTACATGGTATGTGAAGAAAGGGAGGAGTTAGCTATACCTGGCAGGAGCTCTAAGCCCAGATGGAGGGGGAGGGGGTAGGAGGGACTTGTTTAGCTTTTCCAGGAAATGCTAAGCAAGAATGTGAGGCCCTGGAGCTGGGAATGTGGCTTAGCAGTACAGTGCTTGCCTAGCATGCATGAAGCCCTGGGTTCGGTTCCTCAGCACCACAGAAACAGAAAAAGCCAGAAGTGGTACTGTGGCTCAAGTGATAGAGTGCTAGCCTTGAGCAAAAAGAAGCCAGGGACAGTGCTCAGGCCCTAAGTTCAAGCCCCAGGACTGGCAAAAAAAAAAAAAAAAAAAGAAAGAAAGAAGGAAGGAAGGGAGGGAGGGAGGGAGGGGGGGAGGGAGGGAGGGAGGGAGGGAGGGAGGGAGGGAGGGAAGGAAAGGAAGGAAAGGAAGAAAGAAAGAAAGAAAGAAAGAAAGAAAGAAAGGAAGGAAGGAAGGAAGGAAGGAAGGAAGGAAGGAAGGAAGGAAGGAAGGAAGGAAGGAAGGAAGGAAGGAAGGAAGGAAGAAAGAAAGAATGTGAAGCCCTGAGCTCAAGCCCTGGTACTGGTCTGCACACTCACACATGCACACACACATACACACACAAACACACACACACACAAATGTACTGACACATTCTAAAATTTAGATGTCCCTTAAAAAGTTACACTGAGTTAAAGAACTCAAACTTAGTTGAGATAACCTTACAATCTTGTAGATCTATGAAAAGCACTGAGTATTACACTTTATAATGATTAACTTCTCAATGCTTGAGAAATCATATTGAAACACAGGTTATGTTCTCCATGTACCTGATCTTGACCATAAGTTGTTGTTTTGAAAGGCTGGAGGGAGATTGGAGCATGGCACAGTTGGTAGAGTGCTAGCCAATGAGCAAAACTGTCAGGTAGCTAGTTTGATTGCCAATCATGGACCAAAAAAAAAAGGAAGGAAGGAAGGAAGGAAGGGAGGGAGGGAGAGAGGAGGGGGAGGGAGGAAGGAAGGGAGGAAGGAAGGAAGGAAGGAAGGAAGGGAGGGAGGGAGGGGGAGGGAGGGATGGAGGAAGGAAGGAAGGAAGGAAGGAAGGAAGGAAGGAAGGAAGGAAGGAAGGAAGGAAGGAAGGAAGGAAGGAAGGAAGGAAGGAGAGAGAGAAGCAAATCTGAAGGAATTTTGTGTGCCTTTCCTCTTATGTTGGACTCCATTGCATACCACATAGGGAGACACTCATTTCTTCTTCCAGCAAGTTCATTCCTGCTACGCTACTAAAGGCAAGTAAGAAGCTAGTATCATTTTTCCCACTAGGTCATACACTTGCATCTGGCAATCCAGAACATTCTTTTAGGATTGTTCTGCTGCCACCATGGTCATCTTAAATAACTAGGTGAAAACTGCCACTTGTCAATTTCAAACTTATACACCAGAAGAAAGCCAGGTGGTGGCAGCTCACACCTGCAATCCTAACTATTCAGGAGGCTGAGATCTGAGGGTCTCGGTTCAAAGCCAGCCTGGGCAAGAAAGTCCATGTGACATTTAGCTCCAATTAACCACCAAAAAACTAGAGGTAGAGCACCAGGCTTGAGCAAAAGAGCTCAGGGACAAAGCCCAGGCCCTGAGTTCCAACTCCAGGACCACCAAGAAAAGGCAAAAAGAAAGAAAGAGACAGGAAGGAAATCATGTCTGTGACTTGCTGTTATTGCTAGTCAGTCTCTGAAAGGTATTGAGAACCTCAACTTTTTGCTAAATAGCATGACTTCTTAAAAAAAAAATCCCCTCCTCTACAACAACATTATGGGTTCTCATTCTGGAAAATTCACAGTGCCTACTAATTGTTGTCTTCTAGCATGGCTTCATTGGACAGGAAAGGAAATAAAATGCATTCCTCTTAGAGTCACAGAACACTGGGGCTGGTGTGACTTGGGAAAACACTGAGTCCTTATCTGCATCACAGACAATCTGGCAGATCTGTGAGGTGCTGAGGGTCACAAAGAAAATTCTGGACCCTCCAGTGAGTCAAGATAGAATCCCCATTTCCACCAGAGCCCACCAGGCCCACCACTACCTGTGATCTAGATACCTGTCCACTCTCATTTCCTGTTCTGGTACATTCCATTTCAGCCCTACTAGTCTCTTTTAGTTGGTTTCTAAACATAGCAAGCAAGTACTTACCTCAGGACCTTTGTATATGCCCTTCTTCTTGCCCCATGCTCATACCATCTGACCCTTGTTTATATATCACTAACTCTGAGACATCTTTACCCTCTAAAATTTCTCCCCCAGCCTGTTCGGCTCCACCCCCTAGGCAAATCTAAGATTGTGCCTTTTTCAGTGGTTTAACAGCATCATGAAATCCTGAGAGTCTTTCTCCAAGCACCTGCAGCTCTAACTCTGTCTTAGGTGTTGCCTCTGGGAGCCAACTTAACACAACATACCCGAAAGATGTAGAGGTGCTTTCTGAGTGGCATTACCTGCTCTTTGGCTCTAGATCCACCTCTCTAGAGTAAATGCTTGTGAAATACCCAATGAAATGGCCAAGAAACAACAAGTAAACACTTCAAAACAACCAGAACCCAGAAACAATTACTTTAGAAGTTATGTGATCTTCGTTTTTGTTTGGTTGTTTGAATCTTGCTAGGCAACCCACTCTGGCCTAGATAACTTATGATTCTTCTGTCTCAACCTCCTGAGTGCTGGGATTACAGGCATATGCCACCAGGCTTGGCTGTGATCTTTGCTTTTTAATGCCAAATGTCTGGTTCCAGAGATGTGTTTGGACCTCGGCAGATCATGTTTACTTAACTAAATGTGCAAAGTCAAAGGAGATCACGTGAGCTACAGCAAACAGTCAACAGATGCATGCTATTTATTTGTTTTTTCAGTCCTTTCATATATCTTCATAAACCACAGTCATTTTGCTTAGAGGTTGTTCCAAATCAGTCTTCACTGAGGGCAAGGCCATTTCTTCTAAGTTAATGACAATGTTGCCTGCAGTTTTGTTGTGTGTTAGTCCTGGGGCTTGAATTCAGAGCCTGAACACTGTCCCTGAACTTACTTTATTTTTTTCCTCAAGGTTAGTACTCTATCACTTGAGCTATAGTTCCAATTCTGGCTTTTTGCTGGTTAGTTGGAGGTAAGAGTCTCAACTACCTTCCTGCTCAGACTGGCTTCAAATCATGATCCTCAGATCTCTGCCTCCTGAATAGCTAGGATTACAGGTGTAAGCCACCAACACCCAAGGTACTATTTATTTTTAAAGGCAGGCATCTACACTGTCACATCCTTTGACAGTAACATGTACCTATAGTTACTATCTCAGCTACTCTAAGAAGAGATAGAATATAATAGCTTCTGTCACCCCACATTGTCTTAGCTTAGAAGTCACACATAATACCAAGTTTGATGGCCCATGCTTCTAATTCAAGCATTTGGCCGGCCGAGATAGGAGGACAGAATTTCAAACCAGCTGGGGCTCCATAGTGAGACGCTGTCTGAAAAACAAACACAATAGATAGAGAGACAGACAGACAGGCAGGCAGGCAGACAGACAGACAGACAAAGTCATGTGATACTATATTTAAAATAGATTTTCCCCCTTTCCCCCATCTCTATTCAAAAGCCTAATTGTACCTGAAAAAAAAATCAGTATATCAGAAGACTTAAAATTTAAGACAAGTAATTTAATGGAAACTTCTTTAACTGAAGAGCTGTTTTTCAAGTAAGAATTTCTCTACATTCGGAAGTCCAGATCCAGGTCTGAATTCACTGCAAACCCCAAAGACTTTCCCACGTAGTCATCATGAGTACAGTTTATGCCTCATTGAACCAAAGTAGCTGCCAGAGCTCACCAAAATTTCAAAGGATCCGGCTTTAAATGTAACAAGTCATTCAAAGAACAAACACCTCTGCCTCCCTCACATACCATGTCTTAAACTGTCTCCCACAGGCAGGGCTGCCACAAGGTAAAAAAAAAAAACACAACAACAACAAAAACAGAAAAAAAGCAAGTAGAATAGAGATCCTTTCTGGGGGGATAAATTTGCACTATGGTTTGGAAATGCACTCAAAGCGTGTTCTCTGAAACAGCAGCCCCCCCCACGTGGTTCTGGGGACCCAGATGGTTCAGTCATTAGTATTTGGAGAATATTTTGGCCAGGACCCCCCTCGAGGCAGATCAGCACCTTCTTGCTTCTAAGCAGTCAAGAGCAAAAAGGAAGCCTCTTTTTGCCAGGTGCCTGGGGTTCACACTTGTAATCCTAGCTACTTATGAGGCTGAGACTGGTTAAAAGACAGCTTGAAAAGGAAAATCAGTAAGACTCATATCTCTAATTAGCCACTAAAAAGTCAGAGCTGGAGCTGTAGCTCAAGTGATAGAGTTCTATTCTTGAGTGAAAAAAAGGTAAAAGACAGCACCTGGGCCCTAAGTTCCAGCCCAGGACCTGCACAAGTTAGAAGGAATGAAGGAAGGAAGGAAGGGAGGGAGGAAGGAAGGAAGGAAGGAAGGAAGGAAGGAAGGAAGGAAGGAAGGAAGGAAGGAAGGAAGGAAGGAAGAAAGGAAGGAAGGAAGGGAGGGAGGGAGGGAGGGAGGGAGGGAGGGAGGGAGGGAGGGAGGGAGGGAGGAAGGAAGGAAGGAAGGAAGGGGGAAAGAGGTAGAGAAGAGAGGAGAGGTAAACAATAATGTTAAGCAAAAATAGACAATGTTAAAAACCATCATTTGACCCTCTGCATAATTTTGATTTGAAACTAAAAGTTCCATCAAAGTTGGGAATATTCAACACACTTGTAATACAAGAGGTTCAAGTTTATCATTTGGTCTTGTTCACGTTTTTGAACCTATAGGTGGTTGTACTGTGTAGCTATACATATACATGTATTTATATATTTACATGTATAATATACACACTCATAATATATGCAGTCATAACACATGCACTTGCTAGATAGGAGCTGTACCACTTGAGCAACACCTCCAGCCTTGTTTTTTTGCTGGTTAGTTGGAGAGGTGTCTTCAGACTCCCAGTCTGTTCTCAAGGAGAATGATTAATGAGTGTCTTGGGGCTGTGAGCATGAACCCCATCAAGCAAGCCTCAAGTGTGTGAGCCCATTTCTCCGCTGTTAGTTTGAGTCTTCTCTGATAACTGCCCTCTGAGACAATATGAAAGAAATAAAGAGGTGCAAAGCATAGATGAATTCTACTAGTACTAAAAATTAAGCAAAGTTAAAAGGAATATTTAGGGAATTATGTATTATTTTTCTTCTTTCCACATACTGAGCTGATGACTCTTTGGGGCTATTTGGCAAAATCGTCTCCCAGCCTTTTGTGGAATGGTTTACAGTGAGATACATAATGTACATAAAAATTTCAGTTTTGATACTGAGTGGAGAAATGAATGTTTGAGAAACGGAAAATATTCAAAGTCACAAAGGAAATAACATAGGCAGGTGAACTGCCAAATCCTTCAAGATGTCAAAGCACTTTGCCAGGCTGTGTTTTCTCTCCAGCAACATCTGAACACTCACCCAAGTTGGGCGGGGGAGGGGTGACCCAATCAAACAACATCCCCCACAGTGGCAGGTGGCAGGGACCAGCTGGCCTTTCTGCAGTGTGTGTACCCAATGCCTGCCAAATGCATCCGTGCTGGCTGTGGTCATGCCAGGCCAACGCTGATCCCAGCATGCAGAGCTGTGGGACAGCACACAATGATGACAAGGGCCTGTGGGAGGGGAGAGACAGAGCAACATGGATCTGCCTTCCCAAGGATTTTTTTTTTTATGCTAGTCCTAGGGATTGAACTCAGGGCCTGTGCACTGTCCCTGAGGGTTTTGTTTTGTTTTTATTTTTTTGTTTTGTTTTTAATACAAAGAAAAACCTCTTGCTTCCATTTCCTGGAGTCATTTTCAGTAAATATTATCTTATATGATCAAGATGCACATAGGCATTGTGGCCCTCCTCCAAGTATCCTTTGGTCTCACTGTGTGTGAATGCCTAGAGTCCTGTATAATTCATCATGTCCAGGGTATTTTAGATCTAGCTTCACCATATGAGACAAAATGTATGCCATTTGTGTCTTTGAGCTTTGTTCTAGATCCATCCATTTTCCTGCAAATGGCTTAATAATGTTCTTTCTAATGGCTGTGTAAAATTCCATTGTGTATAGGTCCCACCAGTTTTTGAGTCATTCATCTACTGTAGGACTTCTGGGCTGTTTCCATAACTAAGCTATTGTGAATAGTGAAGCAATAAACTTGGCTTGTGAAGTTCTAGCTAGATGCCTTGAGGTTCTTTTGCTCAAGGCTGGTGCTCTACCACTTGAGCCAAATCTTCACTTATAGCTTTTTGCTGGTTAGTTGGAGAGGGAGTCTTTCAGACTTTTCTACACAGTCTGGCTTTGAACTGTGGTCCTTGGATTGTAGACTTCTGAGTAGCTAGGATGGCAGGCATGAGTCACCAGTGCCTGTCTCCAAGGATTTTATCTTAAATGAGGACCCTGCAGTCTACAACTACTTCTTAATACATGCCTCGGCATGCCAAAGCAGTAATATTGTCATCAGATGATGCTGTTCTTATTTTCTTTCTGCTAACAAGATCGTGGCTCATTTGCTATTTGAGTCACTTATGACAAGCTTAATAGTGTGCAGTATACAGAACTACTTAAGAAAAATCAAAGGAAGCATTTTCTCATGGTCAGGGTCAAGAACTTAAGTGACCAACATGCTATTTAGTTAAATAAGCTCTTAATGACTAACACATCAATCCTAGAAATCAAAAGCTATATATTATACACACACACACACACACACACACACACACACTTATATACAGGTCTACAAAATAAAGAACTTTAGAGGGTGTGTTGATCCAGGGAGGAACCTCCAAGTCATCTGTGAAAGAGAAAG
The DNA here is from genome assembly GCF_023159225.1 of Perognathus longimembris pacificus. NCBI lineage: Eukaryota > Metazoa > Chordata > Mammalia > Rodentia > Heteromyidae > Perognathus > Perognathus longimembris. Next base: position 49,691,341 of record NC_063166.1, read on the forward strand.
GACTATTTCCTGTCTAGCACCATTAGCAGCTGCATTAGCATAGAAATGCCTTAGGTGACACATTTTATAAGTGTCCATGATGTGGGAGACTGGTGGGGTTGAGAAGGCCAAGACAGAAAAATTCTATCAACCTGGAAATAAAAATCAATAACGGGCACATGTCATTCACACCATTCATTCTTAATTGCTTCATAAAATGAAAGTCCAAGAGAACAAAGGCGTTTGCAGCACTACCCCATTCAGGACACATCATGGGGCCCTCAGTGTGCACATCCCCATTCAGGAAATATCATGGGGCCCCTCAGTAGGCACATCCTCTCCCTCCAGACCTCCAGACAGGAGAGGACAGAGTCCCACACCATATTAGGAATAATCATTGCTCTGTCACCTTACCACCCTATTGACTCATCCCCTCACAAACGCACTTTATCCTTCTCAAAGTTCTTTCTCTGCTCGAAATCCATTGTTAGTTGATTGCCAGTGGCTCACACTTGCAATCCTAGCTACTCAGAGGGCTGAGCTCTGAGGATTGAAATTCAAAGCCAGATCAGGCAGGAAAGTCTGTGAGACTCTTATCTCCAGTTAACCAGCAAAAAGCCAGAAATGGAACTTTGGCTCAAAAGGTAGAGAGCTAGCTTTAAGGGAGAAAAAAAAAAGCTAGTGAACAGTCCCTAGGTCCTGAGTTCAAGCCCTAATACAGGTACACACACATACACACACACATACACACACACACACACACACACACACACACACAAATTGCTGTAGACGTCTGAATTTGGATCCCCAAAAAAATTCAACCCCCTCTGCAGAGTATGAAATTGACACTGAATACAGCCCTGCACTCATTGCTCAGTGCCTCTGTGGCACAGAATCCAATACCAAAGGACACCAACTGCTGGCATCTGGGACCTGGCCTTACATGTGAAAGCAGAAACTGCTGTCCTTGTTAAATGCCCTGGTCTCTCCATTCTTCCTCACAAGAACAAAGAGAGGTTCCCTCCCAAATGTGTAAGGAGAAACCTACGTTAACAAGGCAAAGCAATTGTGTTGAAGATTTCTTCTCTCATGCCTCCACTCTTTCTCTAGCAAATCCAACTAAAAGAGGATTATTTGCATTGTTGCCATGCCATGTAATTATAAGATAGAAGACGGTTTTCTGTTTTATCCCAAATTACTTTTATGAAGAACAAACCCTACTCCTTGGTAAGGTAGAACGACAATAGTTGAAGAATGGCTTTGATTTGGGCTGGCTAAATGAAGCAAGGTGATTAAGAATAAAACCCTGATAGGCCCATCCCCCTTGATTTTTTGAGGAGCCATTTACATGTGTGAACAACACCCTGAACTTTTGCTTCATCTAGATCATTAAATCCCCTGAAAATGTTTTTCATGAATTAAGAATAGCCATTAGATGGTGAACATAATTAGCAAAAGATTCAGCTATGGAGTTCTTCAAATAGCTGAGCAAATATTATCTTGTGTAATTGTACTAATTCCCTATTATGCCTTCTCGTACACTGTTAGTCCTTTGCAGGAAACCTCACAGGCCAGAGAAAATTCTGGGTAAAGCAAAGAGCATAATTTCTTTAGGTGTCTTCTCCTTGTGCTAGGCCATGAGGAGTAACATCAGCCTTTCCAATATAAATCTCCATGTAACTCTGTGTAGAAGGCTAACAGCTTGTAAAAAAAAAAAAAAAAATCTAGGATTCTCCTAAATGGTTCTGCTTGTTGTGTATGTGGAATGGGGCGGGGGGGGGGGGGGGGGGGCGGGGATGGGGGCAGGTAGAGTGTTGAAGCTTGAACTCATGGCTTTGTGCATGCTAGAAGCACTCCACAATTGAAATACACTCCTGACCTGAACGTTTTATTTATGTGTTCATTTGTTTTTGCAGTATTGGGGCTTAAACTTGGGGCCTCACTCACAGTCTTGCTTGGCTTCTTTGCTCAAGGCTAGCACTCTAACCATTTGAGCCATACCTCCACTTCCAGATTTTTGCTGACTAATTAGAGATAAGAGTCTCATGGACTTTTCTACGTGAGCTGGCTACGGACCTCAATTCTCAGATCTTAGCTTTCTGAGTAGGAAGCTAAGGATTACAGGCATGAGCCATCAACACTTAGCTTTTTTTTGGAGGGGAGGGTTGGCTTTCTGCATACCAGACTAGAATTTAGCCACTAAACTCTACCTCCTACTGAGCATTTATTTAAAAGTTTATACTTTTCCAACACCATTTTAAGGCCTGAACCAATTGCTTTCCTAGTGATATGTTATCCCAAACACTGGACAGAAATCAAGCAATCCTTACATCCTCTACTGCTTTTTTACTTTGTAGTCACAGTAAAACTAAGATTCTTCTCTAAGATGATGTTTTAAGGCAAAAAAAAAAAAAGGAAAAGGAAGAATATGAATGAAAATTTCTACTCTTTACTTGCTTTTCTAAATCTAAAATGACTCCAGATTTGGGGACTGTCAACTTGATTGAAATTTTAGAGCCAGTTCTTCAGAGTGGATCCATGCTCAGGCCTTGTCCTTTGGGGCCTTTCCCCCCTTCCAAGGTACCTGACACCCTAAGAAGTGGCTGGACCATGGGAGAAGGAGCAACAGAGGAGTCTAGCAGAGGGACCCCAGGGAGCCATACTGCCAAGTTTGCTCCAACCTCCACCCCCAGGCATCTGTCCACACACATTCTCTGTTATGCTCTTTACAAAAGCAAGGTTGAATTAAGTACACACATTCTTAGCCACCCACTGCCCCATCCCACCCCCTCCCCCACTCCCACAAATACAAACACTGTAATCTGTAAGGCTAGGAGTAAGTCCCACCCCCTTCACACTACTGTCTGTCAGCAGGATCCACCTGAGATTACAAAGGTTTCCAGCCAGCCAGTTCATGTTATCCTCACTACAGGCTTTTCCCCTGTCTGAGGCACAGAAATATGATCATAGTATATGATGGAGGTGACCAAACTCTCACCTTTCAATGGAGGATAGAAAGGACAAGATTAGCTAAGAACCTGCTGAGAAGGAACTTCCTGGTGAAAGTGGAGGCTGGGGGACATGACTTACCAGCTAGGGATACTTACTATACAAAGTAATGCTTAATACTGGCACTTAGAGTCATGAGCTCCAATAGCCAATGATAAGAGAGAATGGCACCAGCTCCAGGAGACAAAGTGAATTCACCTTTCCTCCACCTTTTGTTTCCTTCCCACATCGATGAGGGAGAGCTTTAATCCAATGACATGCAAATCCTAATCTCCTTCACAGGCATACATAGAGATAAAGCTTTGCCAGCTGTTAGGGAATCCCTCGCTGTCAACTACTTAAGGAACATTAATCATTACACTGCATGCATAGAAATATTGAAGAGAAAGCTCACAGAGGCTAGACATGGGCCTCTCATATAGGGAAACAATGTATGAAGCAAGTGCCAGAGAGATGGCACTCAATACAGTAGCAGCAAACACTCCTAAAGTGCTCACTAGATCTCATGTTCATGTAAGTGTTTTCCTACTCACAGTAACTCACTAAGTTTCATAAATGCCTGCAGACTGGTTGGGAGTCTGCCTTTAAAGAAATCCCCAGGGTCCCCTACCTCCTGGCATTCATACCCTTGTATAAACTCCACTCCTTCAATTGGGACTGGATTAAGGAAGAGAATATGACTCCAGGAATGAAGAGAATAAAGTAGAGGTAACAGGAAATCGCTTCCAAGGTGAGGATACAGTGAGCTATAGATGTTCTCAGGGAAGCCCTCATTTACTCAGATTTTTTTTCTTATAAGTCCATGGCTTCTATGTCCTAAAATATATTTTTTTTCTTTTTCATTCCTTTTTAAATTTTTTTGCCAGTCTTGGGTCTTGGAAGTCAGGGCCTGAGCACTCTCCTGGCTTCTTGTTTGTTTGTTTGTTTTGGCCAGTCCTGGGGCTTGGACTCAGGGCCTGAGCACTGTCCCTGGCTTCTTCTTGCTCAAGGCTAGCACTCTGCCACTTGAGCCACAGCGCCACTTCTGGCCATTTTCTGTATAGTGGTGCTGGGGAATCGAACCCAGGGCCTCCTGTATACGAGGCAAGCACTCTTGCCACTAGGCCATATCCCCAGCCCCTCTCCTGGCTTCTTTATGCTTAAGGCTAACACTACCTATTGAGCCACAGCACCACTTCCAGTTTTTTCTGTTTATGCGGTGCTGAGGAATCGAACCCAATGCTTCAAGCATGCTAGGCAAGCACCACATTGCCAGCCCGGAAGCCCTCTTTTATCCTCTAGCTTTGAAGAAAGACATCTGCTATGCTGTGAGCTGCCCTATGGAGGGGCAGAGTCTAAGGCTGCTTCTGGTCAACAACTAGTAGGAAACGACGGCCTTTAATCCATCTGCCTGTAGGATGTAAGTCCTGCTCATAAGGACATCATGATGAGTTTGGGAAGAGGATCCTCTTCTCATGAGCCTTCAGCCCCCATGGATACTGTGTTTACAGCCCTTCAAGAGCTCAGAAATATCCAGATGTTTGACCCACAGAATCTATGAGATAATAAAAATTTTAAGCTGTAACATTTTGGAGAAATTGATATACAGCAACGGAGAGATAGCCAATTAATAGATTTCACAAAACAAGAAATGACCAAGTGAAAGGAGACTTACCAAAGACATAAAACCTCACTCCTGATCCTGTCTGTTGCTGTGCCTCGTGGGTGGCTACTTGCCCATGATGTCTCTTTTGATTGGTATCCTGATGACTCTCTGTTTCTCCTGGCCTACTATCTTCCTAAATTTTTACTAGTCCACAATCTCAACTCCAAATATCCACAAAAGGAAAAGACACTTGATGCAACTCCTGTGTTACCCATATCTAAGTCAACTTCCCTCATCTGCCTGAACCAAAATGTGGGAAGAATCCTAGCCATACACAAATAGAGTTTGCCTTCTAAATCAGCTGTTTTTACTCTTAGTCACATAAGAGAATCACTTAAGGAGCTTTTAAAAATCCTAGTGCCAGTGCTACCTCCTAGACCAATGAAATCACCAGCTATGACCAATCCGGGATAAGTTCAAGGATCTACAGTTTTTAGCAGGATGCAAGAAAGTGGATAATTAGATTCCAGGCACAGAATGGTGCAACATCACTGTGCTGCGTGGTTGCTGGGTGCACTGTTAAATAAGGTCTGTGAAACACAAGGAACATACAGTCTGCATGTTGGGAATCACTATAGTCTCCAGGCACAGGTTGCCATGTAGTGGAACTGATGGCCAGAAACTGTGTATTGTGGCCACAATCTAGGTTTTCCTACCTTCATGGTAATACCACTGTAACTTAGCACTAGGCTGCCTGGCTGGGTGATGTTTCCTAGCCTCCCTTAACAAGTAGGCATGACCATATGACCACATGCTGCAGTGGAGTATGAGAGGGGACGATGCATACAATGTTGGGGTCTAGAACCCAGTACTCTCTGAATTAATCTTTCCAGGAGTGGAGTTGTGACCCTGGAGCTCTCCATAATGACCCTGGGAACAGCAGAGGAACAAGAAGGAAAAGAACAATGCAGGCTCTGCCACTCAAGTTTCATCTGGACTGGTTTACTCTATAGCTAACTAAGCCACAATTCCGAAATGGTCTCAAGATTCACTAGGGTAAACTTTTTAACGCTCTGTTCAGATTTCTCTTTAATAAAAGATTTACTGCTTAGCTCCTAGGAGTGCTGACTCCAGGCTCCTGCCAGGCCCTTCAGGAAAGTGTCTGACACAAACACTACCTAGTCTAAAGTCAGGGCTACTCCCAGGAAACCAATGTCCAGTGTTCTGTAAGGATACAAAGGAATTTTGGCCAGGGGGACCATCTTAGATTATAAGGACCATACTACCCAAGTAGAAATGGTCAAATGAATATCTAAAAGACACCTGATCACCTGACTTCTGGGAGATTCTTAAAGGCCCCCATCAGTCTCAACTTGCCCATTTCCATATATATACATATATATGAGAAACTTAAATATTAATATTTAGGCCATTGTATTAAAATTCCAATACTTACACTTCCAGTAATTACTCAGCAGGTATAACTCAGAGCACAAAAATGCAATATTCTCTATGTGAAAAAAATGAACAGATGTTTCTTAGAAAAGTAACAGACAAAAAGTAAATTTTTTTCTTTTGAAAGTAAATAAATTACACTTTGGCAATAGTTTCCAGCAGTCATGCAGTCTATCTTTGTTTCCCCCTTATATTATTTAGCCTGCCTCGGTTATTGGTGGGCTTAATGATTTATTCTTTCTACTTAACTCTATTCTCTAGTTTTTGGATATTCAGCTGGTGTTTCCTTTGTCATTTGAAAACGTTTACATCTGTTCTTCCTTTTTATGCTATGTAAATGAACAGAGTATTGTGGCAAAGTCCAGTGTATTCACCAACCGGGAAAGGTTTGATTAGAGCCCTATACCATCAGCACTCAGAAAAAGAACACACATCCCACTTCTGTGTGTGTGTGTGTGTGTGTGTGTGTGTGTGTGTGTGTGTGTGTGTGTGTGCCAATACTGGGGCTTGTGTCCTCTCGAGATTTTCACTTAAGGCAGGCACTCTACCACTTGAGCCACACCTCTGCTTCCAGCTTTCTTGCTGATTAGTTGGAGATAAGATTCTCATGGATTTTTCTGCCCCCAGTTGGCTGAGATGCTCAGATCTGAGCCTCCTGAGAAACTAGGATTATAGGTGTGGGTCACCAGTGCCCATCCCACTTTTATTAAGGGAAAAAATGTTATGTTACTTCCATTTGTCAGCCTTTTCTTTCCCAATGTTGGGCAGAGAGCTTAGTACTTTGAACTAGATGCTTAGTGCTTTGAACTGGCTGAGAAGCCTGGCAGAGGAGACTTGGGGCTTGTCAGGTCTAGGCACAGAATGCAGAGAAAAGAGTTGCAGAAGTGTATAGAGAGAGAGATGCTGCAACCCAAGGTAAATGTAAGTAAATAGAAGTTGGTGACCAGTGAGAGGTGCATTGCTGAGAAGGGTGGGCTGTGGGCTCACTGCTGGCCAACCACAGAGGTGTGTTTAATGTGTGGTATAGGTCTGAACTGACTGGTGTTGGACAGTGATTTAATACACAGCTCTACACACTAAGAGACTTCAATAAATGTTGTTGACTGACTGCCTAACTGGCTCTGACCTTGCCTGAAAAGAGGGCAGGGGTGCTAAATAAACTCAAGGTATTATCATAATAATACCTGCTGACCAAGAATGTTGTCAAGATGAATGACCTCCTTTTAAAGGGCAAATGGGCTTCTCTGCAGAATGACACTAGATGAATACTAAATTTAACATCATTTGAATAGGATCTTATATTGCTTCAACTCAGCCCCCATCACAACATCAGCTAGTGATCTTCTAGAAATACAAACACTCTCTTGTTGAGACAGTCCAACCAAAAGATGACTTATACTGACACTAGTGGTTTGCTCTCTTTATTGTCTTGGAACCCAAAGACGGAATGAATCTTGGAAGATAGAACAGTGTTATCCCCCCAAAGCCAACACTGCCCAGAAAACCCAGAAATGAGTCCCTCCCTTCTGACTCTCTCCCCAAGCCCAGCCCCAGGAGGAATAATTCCCCATTGCTCCTAGGAAACCTTTGCTGGGCTGTGCACTATATCCACTGTCAGGATGACCCCTTCGTGTTGAACCCTAATCCTTTGAGAAATCATTTGTCAACTCCTTTTTGTTTAGTCTCCAGGAAAAATAAAAAGAAATTGGATACTGTGTCCTTGAATTGAAATTCAGACAGATTGGAAGATATATACATACATACATCATTGAATTACCAATTTAGGACTTTAAAATTGATTTTGTCATTCATAAAAGATTAAACTCCAGCTCTTCATGTACATTGATTTTTTTGTTGCTGTATGATTGGCTTTAGAGAGTTGTTTTTTATTTATTTGTTTATCTGTTTTATTTTCATGAAACAAGGTCTCATTTTGTAGTACAGGCTAGCCTAGAACTTGGGATCCACCCGCCTTAACCTCCTGAGTAATGAGATCACAGGTAAGAACTTCCATCCCTGCATATCTTTTCTAACCTCTCTTATGCTCTCAATACATGGGTCTTGTTTCCAATTCATCCCCAACTTGACATTTATTGCCAAATTAGCACATAAAAATCACACACACGGGGCTGGAGATATGGCCTAGTGGCAAGAGAGCTTGCCTCGTATACATGAGGCCCTGGGTTCGATTCCCCAGCACCACATATACAGAAAACGGCCAGAAGTGGCACTGTGGCTCAAGTGGCAGAGTGCTAGCCTTGAGCAAAAGGAAGCCAGGGACAGTGCTGAGGCCCTGAGTCCAAGGCCCAGAACTGGCCAAAAAAAAAAATCACACACACACACACACACACACACACACACACACACACACACACACATCACATACAGAAATGCAATTGAGTTTCTTTGGGGGAGGGGCATAGGCCTATTAACACTGTGAGGAGAAGGGCCACTATCACTCCAAGATGGACAGTAACAGAATAATATTAATGAGAAGCCTAGTATTTTTCATTGAATTTTTAAAAATTGTCTAGTGTCAGAATTGTTCAGCATGAATGGAGTAAAACCCAGCAAACTATCAGTGGTTTTCCATTGATTTCTATATAGCTATACCCTTCCCCCATCTCTGTTATACACCAGAATCAACCAGTTGAAATTTTCTCTTGCAACACCTTCAAGGCTACAGCTAAGAAGAATGATTGAATGCTTGAGCAACAAAAATTATAATGATTTACTGGTCAATAGTAGTTCACATTTGTAATCCTAGCTACCCTGGAAGCTGAGATCTGAGGATCGTATGGATCAAAGCCAGCACGGAAAGAATAGTTTATGAGATTCCATCTTCAAAAATAGCCTAGTGAGTGCAGGCATCTGAGTTCAAATGCTACTACCAAAGAGAAAGACAGAAACAGAGAAAGAGATTTAAGTTCTAAACTCTAGCAGGAAGAGTCTTAGGAGGAATGTGAAATGAAAGAATTACAGACAAGGGGAAAGGCGTAGGCCTGCCTTGACCTCCACCTCCGGCCATTGACTGAGCCTTGAAGACATGATGCCTGAGCTCCTGCCCAACTTGGCAGTTATGAGGACCCGCCTGAGAGAGCTGCAAATGCTGACCCAGAGCACTAAACCCAGACAAGTAACTCCCTCCCTCCAGACTTGTTAATGAGAAGAAATATCCCTTCTGGTATAAAATGCTAACCAGATGTTCTGAGGGTTGCAGCCGGACACATCCTAATGGACAGAACATGCTCTGTCTCTTTTTTGCTTTTCTGCCTAAATTTATTTGCATACTTGTTTTGCTGCTTTTCATCTCGCTCATGCGTGAGTGGATCTGTCCAGACTTGTGACTTCCTCTGATTTAATGTGAGTAAATTGTCCTTGACTTCTTTTCCCAGTTTTATTTGAATCCTAAAGCATCATTTGAGAACTGATGATTATAGTCAACATATCTCTATAGATATTTTATTCTAAGGATGCAAATACCTTAGGATCAGATACCTCTTTTTAAAGAAGTCTCCTATTTACAAATGCTTGTCTAGTAGCACTTGAAGGAACCCTGAGAACAACAACAACAAAAAAAAAAAATAATGCTGCATGGTTTGGGCCATTGGTGGAGGAAATGATAGGAGATGGTAGGTAATGGTCAGGAGAGTTTTCTACTGACAGACAGGGGAGATAGATCTTCTGATGAGACAGTAAAGATAGGCTCACACCTGTTAGCTACTCAGGTGGCTGAGATCTGAAGATTGCAGTTTGAAGCAAGCCTGGACAGGAAACTTCAGAAGACTCATCTCCAATTGAGCACTGAAAAAGCTAGAAGTGGAGCTATGGCTCAAGTGGTAAAGTGTTAGCCTTGACCACAAAAACTCAAGGACAGCCCCAAGACCCTGAATTCAAGTTCTAGCACTGGCAGGCATGTGCACAGATACATACACACACACACACACACACACACACACATACATACACACACACACAGATTTGGGGGTATGCATTCCTATATGTGTAGAAGGGATATTAAGTTGAAATGAACATTTGGAGAGAAGGAAGATTGAGCAAGGCCAGGGTAGAGCGAGGAAGTAGGAGACCCCCTGAGCAGACCTGAGAAAGGAACATGACATGGAAGATTCATGAAGGAGAATTTTTCTTCCATTTCTTAGGTCAGGCTTATTCATATTATGGAGTCTTCATCTTCCCTGTGTGTGCATTCTGGCAGATGTCACGACTTCTCACTGGGCAATATCAACATTCTTCTCCCTTGCTGACAGATTGCCACTTTGTTTGTCATAGAAAGTGGGCAGGGTGTCCTGAGTGGGGAGAGGAAGAGCCACCATTTGACCAATGCCAAGGAAAAAAGGCACTATAAATGAATTTGTTCACCAGAGAGCACATCTCTGAAGACCTTGTGGGGTTGCTATTCATTTCACCCTCAACCACCAAACAAGAAAGCCTGCTCATCTTCAGATGCTTTGTAGCACTTGTCACACTGCCTGGAAGATCTCACTACACTCCTGGAAATGCCTCATTGATCTTTGGGTTAAGTCCTAATTACCAGCTCCACATAACTGTCTGGGGCACCCCAGTCCAGTGGCAAAAATATCCCTGCTGTCTATTTGTGTCTGTCTCCCCTCCCTGAAGCACAAGTGTGCATGCCCCTGGCACTGGGCAGGTCAGGGCTTCCAGCAGACTCACCTCCATTCTTTTCCACCTCATCTTCTCACAGAGTCAAGAAATGAGAGCAGGGACAGGCATACTGAAAAAAGCATTTTCTTTTTTGTTTGTTTGTTTGTGGATGAATTGCAGAGAAGAGACCAAGGGAAATATTTTTTTTATTTTTTTGCGAACTTGAACATGAATATAAGATATCCATTCTTACCAATGTGAGTGAACCTGAGATAACCCCCTGCAGCCTATCTGATCACAGTGGAATTAAACTAGATCTCAACAGCAAAAGATACTACAGAAAACCTCAACCACATGGAGACTGAACAACACACTGTTAAGTAACAGGTCATTCACTGAAGAAATTAAGGAAGAAAGCAGAAAGCTCATACAATTCAATGAAAACAAAAACACATCATACAAGAACCTCTGGGATACAGCAAAAGTAGTGCTACAGGGAAAGTTCAGAGCTCTTAAGTACATGCATAAAAAGAAAAGAAACAACTCAATCAGATAACCACATGATACAACTGAAGCATCTAGAAAAACAGAAACCAAACAAACCCCAAATGTGATTGCACTGAACTAAGGGTAAAAACCACCAGCCAGGTCAAATGAGACATGCAAGAAGCAGGATTTTAGAAAATCCTAGCGCTCGGGCTGGGGATATAGCCTAGTGGCAAGAGTGCCTGCCTCGGATACACGAGGCCCTAGGTTCGATTCCCCAGCACCACATATACAGAAAACGGCCAGAAGCGGCGCTGTGGCTCAAGTGGCAGAGTGCTAGCCTTGAGCAAAAAGAAGCCAGGGACAGTGCTCAGGCCCTGAGTCCAAGGCCCACGATTGGCCAAAAAAAAAAAAAAAAAAAAAAAAAAAAGAAAATCCTAGCTCTCAAGTAGGGTGCCAGTGACTCATGTCTGTAATCCTAACTACTTAGGAGGCTGAGATCTGAGGATTGTGATTCAAAGCCAGTCCAGGTAAGAAAGTCCTAGAGACTCTTATCTCCAATTAACCACCAAAAAGCCAAAAGTGGGGCTGTGGCTCAATTGGTAGAGCACTAGCCTGAAGCAGAAAAGGCTAATGGACAGCACCCAGCCCTTGGACTCAGTCTCCAACACTGGCACACAAAAAAGTAAAAAGAAAAAGAACATCATCACTCTACAGTGTCTTTGTTTGAATGTGTATTCTTGTTACACTAATGAGAGAAGTGTTGCTTTAATGAGTCATACAATGCAAATTTTGGTGGTAAAATTAAAATTTGAATAAACAGTATGAAAAATCAAATATTAGAAATCCATTTCTTAAAAGCTTATAGCAGTGACTTGTCAAGGTACTAGGTGAGCTTAAGTAAGATCATTTCAGATTATATATACAGTACTGAAGTAGTTTAATTTAATTACACTAAAATTGTTTTCATTAAAGCTTCCTCCTAATGCAAGAATATTATTAGAGTTATTTTCACTGACATTCTGCTAATAAGGTAGCTTAGCAACTGTATTTACACTTGACCAGGTCATTGTTTTTAGAGGTAGTGATGGCTCTCAGTGGGACTAAACTGTACCTCAGGCGAGATGGGGATACTGAATTGATTGAAAAAGACATTATATAGGAGCAGGTGCCAATAGCTCATGCTGGCAATCCTAGCTAGTTAGGAGGCTGAGATCTGCCCATCACAGTTTGAAGCTAGCCAAGGCAGAAAAGTGTGTGAGATTCTTATCTCATTACCTTATCAGGGAAGTCCAAGAGACTCTTATCTCCAATTAATGACCAAAAAGCCAGAAGTGGAGCTGTGGCTCCAGTGGTAGAAAATACAACATCCCTGAGTGAAAAAGCCAAGCAAGAGTACAATGCCCTGAATTCAAGCCTCAGTACTGGCACATGCATGCACACACACACACACACACACAAAACAAAGACCTTAGACATTATACAGAGCAGAGTGACACACATCAAGCACTGTCAAAAATAATAAGATAACAAATATTGTTACTGCCATTATGAACCTTCATCTGTATTATGCCACCTGTAGCAAACAAATTATGCAGTTAAGTAAAGAGGGCAGATGTCTGGCTCCAAAATTTCAAGTATCTACTGATTACAGGCTAACATTTACTACCATGAGCCCATGAGGAATGGGAATGAGAGCAGAAAGAAAAGAACCTGACAGGATAATCGGCTCAAAGGTCCTTCTCCCACAGTGGCTCTGTATCCCTCACTGGCCTTGAGAAGCCCCATATTTAGGCCTGTAGATATCACATCCTTGTGGCCTTTAACATCAATCTCATGGGCATGATTGATCATGGCCATTGTCAGGAATGACAATTGGGTCATGGTCACTGTCCCTGGAATACTTGTATGTGGAATACTTGTATGAGGTACACCAGATGGGAATTTAGGCAGAGGTGCTAAACAATGAGTAGAAAGTTGGTTCAGCTGCACGGAGCCTCTCATTGGGTGTGAGGACTGCTATGTCCCGCAGACTGTCCAATGATTTTGAGAGTCAAGTAGCTCTCTCTTAGAGACACTCTTTTAACCCCTGTACAACACAACTCCAGGCAGTGTCCTTCCTTGACTTTTCTTTTCTTATAGGAGCTCTGTTTACCTTTTTCTTTAATAAATCATGGTCATTTAACTTCTCCCTCTGTATCCATGGACTCATTCTTCAAGACCACTGAGACAAAGGACCCAATCCAGGTGTTGAGGATCTCCAGTATCTGGGAAAGCAGATCCAGGGGCATGTATTAGTCTAGCCACTGTAGCCTGAAAGATTAGTGAGGAGAGAGGGAGGGGCTGGCCAAAGTCAGTAACACCAGGACAGCAAGTTTAGTTCATAGCTATGTAGCACCTAAGCTATGGTGTGTGAAAAGATTGTTAGGACCTGAGCAACAATGGGTGCTACCTCCCCCATTCAGACTGCCTGGGGCATGCTGATTACTCCCTCACTAATCCAATTATTTATTTCACACATACCTATTAAATGTTTACTATGTGCTTATAGTCACACCAGATCCTGGAGATGCTGTGGTCTATGAGAAAAACAAGGTCCTACACACCTGCATCACACCCTCTGAAGATAAGCAGGTAGTAAGCAAGAAAATAAAACACCAAAACCCAAAAATAAAAACTGGAGAACTGTAAGTGGTGAATGAAAACAATGGCACACATACTGAATGGCAGAAGAGAGATACAGAGGTGAGACAGGGTAGCAGGAAGGTGACACCAGAGCCCAGCAGGGGTCAAGATCACTTATTAATTGCCATATGATCTCATCTCTTCCTGCTCCCAAGTTACTTTCTTCTAGTTATCAGAACTAGTGGCCAGGTATCTACATGAGGGAAAATGGAATTGATCTCTCAGCACAGAGTGGGCTCCTCAGAAAAGGCCTGGGTGAAAATGAGATACAGAGATGAGCATAGGATTAAACGAAGAGTGGAAAGGTCCCAGAGAAGTTGTAAGCATTTGAAAAAATGGAGAACATCAAGGAAAATCATGTGTGGTTATTATACTTCTCCAATGGAGTTTTACTGGACTATCCATAAGTCAATCCTATAAGTTTATTACCATGGCAAAGTATAAGGTGAACCCAATTATTGCTACCTCTTGGTATTCATAATTCCCTCCAATTGAACATGGGCAAGATTTGTGACTTGCTTCTAACCAGTAGATGAGTGATGAGATGTCACTACTATGTTTACAATTGGAACCTCTATTTTTCTGGTAGATTCTCTTACTGACTTTAATGAAGCAAGGGAATGTGTTAGAGAGGCCCATATAAAAACCAATCAAGAGGCCTCCAGCCAACAACCAGTTAGAAACTGAGACCCTTGATGCAGCAAGAGACAAAAAGCCATGTTCTGTCAAGAATATATTTTATGGAAGGAGTCTCCTGTTAATTAGTGTATATGCTGTTCCCATGTGTTCACGACGACGATAAATGTAATAGGTTAGTCTGTTCTTCTTCCCTAGTTGTAAAATGAACAATTAGAGTTGGAATTATGTAATCAAAGAATACCTCCTACCAATCTGTAACCAAAGGTTCTACACTGTTTATTCCATGACCAATCAGATGAATTTCAGAATTTCTACTAGTTTTAATTGATAAAGATGGTATCTAGGGCTTTGGGAAATATTTTCTCCCTCCCTCCCTTCTTTCCTTCCTTCCTCCTTTACTTCTTCCCTTCTTCCTTCCTTCTTCCCTCCCTCCTCCCTCCCTCCCTCCATTCCTCTTTCCTTCCTCCCTCCTCTTCCCCCACGCCATATATCTGAGTTTGGCAAGTTGTTCACAGGTTAACTCTACTCCCAGGAACGAGTTTAGATATTACAGTGTAAACCCTTAAAGAAGTCTCCAAAAAGAACTCCCTCTTCTCAGGTTAATTGTCACCCCAAGCATAGTCATCCTTAAACAGTCCAAACATTTTATTTCTACTACTTCTTTTGAGATGATGCTCCACCCAGTGAAAAACTACTTATAAGATCCTTCTCTCTAAAAAAGAAAAAAGATGTTATTAAGAAAAAAATCTCACTGCTTTATAGGAGGGGAAAAGGGAAATGCTTAATGAACATGTATTAATTTTCTGTTTCAACTATGTTCTGCAGCTTTGAAGTAGCCTATGAGCTCACAAAACTGTTGACTCACAGTAATACAAACATACAGAGAAAGCAAAGGGCTACTCAGGTCTCTCACTCTCGGTAGAGACTTTGCCAAAGACTGGATTATTTTTTAAATCTATTTTTGCAGTGAAAGGAAGCCACAGGCATCTCATACTGGCTTCCCAGCCCGACACCTAATTTCTGCCAGGGCATGAAGAGCGCTTTCTGAAACAGCACCTCTGGAATCTGGGTGGGTTTGAAAAGAGATTGGAGCCTTTGGGTGGCTTTTGTTTTTCTCTCCCAATCTTCATCCGGGTATTTCTCTCCTCCAGTGGACACTGTGTACCAGTTCCTGATCATCCCCTAACACAAATCCAAATTCATTTTTATGAAAAGAACTAATGGTTGAGGGCTTGTCCTGTATTTTTGTTTTCCCCCCAGCTATAGTTTTCTTCTGCCAACCAAAATGAGGGCATTCACTTTATTTTTTAAAAACTTTTTACAAATCATCAGTGACTCTTTGTTATAAAATATTCATACCTTGACTCCAAATTACAGTTAGGAGCATAAACACTCAACAAGTACTTTTAGTTCAGAGTCATTTTAGATTCATACAAGCAGGGGAAGGAAACTTGGAAAACACAAAGTATCCTTTGAAGGAGAGAAAAATCCTGAATGAAGAAGTGCGGGAGGAGGGGGGAAAGGGGTGGTAAATGCTGCCATTTCCAACCAACCCAAACACCTTTGCCACAGATTCAGAGTTATTTAGGGTGTTAGAGCAGGCTTTGGCAGAGAAGGTGGCCGCAGGTCGAGAACAGCCGCATTGAGGAGCTTCTTGGGCAGTAAACTGTTTTAGAAAATCAAGGTAAGTCAATGAAAATGATTGTATCTCAGCTATATCTTTTGTTGTTGTTGCTTTTGCTTTTATGCCTGTCTTTGGGCTTGAACTCAGAGCCTGGGGTCTGTTCTGAGCTTTTTTTTTTTTTTTTTTTTTCTTAAAGAAACTGCTCTTCCACTTGAGCCACAGCTCAACTTCTAGCATTTTGGTGGTTAGAGATATGAGCCTCGTGGACTTTCCTGCCCAGGTTGGTTTCACATCCTAATCTTCAAATCTCTGCCTCCTAAGTAGCTATATTTGTGTGTGTGTGCGCGCACATGTGCGTGTGTGGGCATGCACATGTGCTAGTACTGGGGCTTAAACTCAAGACCTGGCTGGCACTCTTGCTTGGCTTTTTTTGCGGGGGGGGGGGGGGTTAGCTTTTTTGCTCAAAGCTAGCAGTCTACCATTTGAGCCACAATACCACTTCTAGGTTTTTGCTGGTTAATTAGAGATAAGTCTCATGGACTTTTCTGCCTAGGCTGGCTTTGAATCACAAGCCTCAGATCTCAGCCTCCTGAATGGCTGGCTAGGATTACTGGCATGAGCCACCAGTGTTGGCCACTCCCAGCTGTATCTTTCACCAAAATTACTCATCACTGGTAGGAGTTATTATAAGAATTGAGTTACATGTGCTACAGACAGCTAGTCCATTCATTTTACTATGAATTTGGATGTTAGTTGCGGGGAGAGGGATGAGGTAGCTATTCAAAACTCACTTCTTGATTTCCTTGAAGCTCTATCTGGCCTGTCTGGTTGCAAATCATTTTGCAAATGTAAATATCATTCTCTAAAATTACAGATTTTTTTCTCTTTGTAAAAACCTTAATTATTGTGATCCTGCTCATGTGTTTAGAATAAAATGTTGTGACCTCGAAGCAGGTAGCCTTATTAGACAATGGTTTGAGGGAAATTTACTAGCTTTTCTAAAATCTCCAGGCTGTGATGTCTTTGATAGGTACAAATACAGAATTAAAAGTAATTCTTCCTGTGAATGTAGTTATACTTTGCTAACATCTTAGCTCACCTACCTAAGTCTCACTTAGAAAGATCAGTATGTGAAGGAGCTTCATACATATGTAGCAATCTGCGATGAAGAAGCTCCTGCACTAGACTCAGAAACCTTGTAAGAGTGTTCAGGTCTAGCTTCCGGTTTGCCAGTTTTCCTCTGTGTAGTTAGGGTTGTAACTGGTTTCCACTAAATTTCACAATTACAATTACCTCCCACCATATCCCTTTTAGAAGAGATGACAGTATTTTTTAAATTTTTTTCCCAGTGGGGTGGGGAGCACACTCTTAAACAAATGCCTGTGTCCAGGAATGAGGTTATACCTAGTTGTTCAGGCCTAAGCCCTAAGATAATTTTCAAAGCCTGAAGCTCTAGGCAAAACCCTCTTCTAAATGGATGCCAAGGACTGAGCTGAGCCAGCAAGTTCAAGCCAGAATACCTACTATAGGGCTCAGAGGAGCAGTAGAAATTTCACAATAACACTGAGAGATTAAGAAGTAAGTAAGGATTGTCATCCTAACTTTGGATTTGCTCCATCCTGTTGATTCCTAAATCCCCATTATGTTTCAAGGACTGCAATGTATCCTAGAATTAATATGGTGAAGCACTAACCTGCAATGTGACTGCATAAGGAGAAAGGCCTTTAAAGAAGTAATAAAGAGTAAATGATGCCAGAGTTAAAGGCTTCATCTTAGGGATTACCAGCCTAAAAAATAAGAAGAGGAAGAGTGAGAGATCATCTCTCTTCAAGTGTACACAGCAAGGGACACAGAAAGGGGACACAGAAAGGAGAAGGCTGTTTGCAACTTCCTCACAGAGAGTCCTCACCAGAAGCCAACCACACGGGCACTCTGCTCTCAGATTTCTACCCTCTGGAACTGTGAGAAAGTGTATGTCTAGTTTCTAAGTCTAAGAAAAGAAAAAAAAATGAAAAGAGGGAAGGAGAGAATGAGAGGGAAGGAGGGAGGGAGGGAGGGAGGAAGGAAGGAAGGTAAGAAGGAAGGAAGGAAAGAAGGAAGGAAGGAAAGAAGGAAGGAAGGAAAGAAGGAGGGAAGGAGGGATGGAAGGAAGGAAGGAAGGAGGGAGGGAGGGAGGAAGGAAGGAAGGAGGGAGGGAAGGAAGGAAGGAAAGAAGGAAGGAAGGAAAGAAGGAGGGAAGGAGGGATGGAAGGAAGGAAGGAAGGAGGGAGGGAGGGAGGGAGGGAGGGAAGGCATAAATTACTAATGAAAGAGAATCTAAGATAGCCAAAGCAGTAGAATGTATGACAGCCAAGACAAATTGCTGGGAGACCCAGTGTAAGCAGGCCAACACGGCTTGTATGGGTCCATCCCAAGACATTAGAATGGAATAGACCTCAGGTCAACCATTTCCACCCTGACGAGAAATTTCTCCTCATAAAGCATACTCAGATTTCAGGAGCCACAGACTTTGAACACAATCTCTGTGCCGTGGGACTTCAGCCAGGAGAAAGATGAAATATTTCAGTGCAGACTCAGCCCAGCACAACATCCCGCTGTGCAAATGCGGAAGACAATAAATGGGACCACTGTCACTCACTAGTTTATCTCCTTCATGGACTCACTAATTTCCTGTCACAATAGCCCTCTCTATCTTGGTTCTCAAGTGCTGTTATCTGAAACTGAGACCTATTATAAATATGCTAATAACTTTCGTTTAGTAGAACCCCTTAGCTTTACCCCCAACCCACAAAGAACTTGCTCTCTTCCTAGTTCTGCAAAGCATGATTGAGGTTTTGAGTTTGATCCATAGCAGAGCTATTTAAAATGAAATTTAAAATGGAGTGTGCATGTGCGTGCGTGCGTGCGTGCGTGTGTGTGTGTGTGTGTGTGTGTGCCATTACTGGGTCTTGAACTCTGGGCTTGAGTCTGCTCTCAGACTTTCAGAACTGCCCCTTAGCTTTTTCACTCAAGGCTGGCACTTTACCACTTGAGCTACAGCACTACTTCTGGCTTCTTCGTGGTTGTTTTACAATAAATTCTAATGAACTTTCTTGCTCTGGCTGGCTTTGAACTTCAATCCTCAGTTCTCTGCCTGCTGAGCAGCTAGAATTACAGGTGTGATCTATTGATATCCAGTTTAGAAGTACTGGTCTGGAATGAACTCTAAACTATTTCTCCCAGAGTCTCACTCTCCAGGGACAAGTTGGAAGGATGTGGCCTCTGTAGGGACAAACAATCCACTGGTATAGTTTCCTCCATACTAAAGAGCTATTCCTAATTTGTTGCTCACAAACAAATATGTACCCTTGTACATATATATTATACATTATATATACATAAATATATCTAGAAATACCCAAATGCTTTCTATGCCCTGGAAAATGTTTACAAGATGAGTTATCAGACACCTTCTTTATGTCCATGAACATCTGGTTGTATGCAGGCACAGCTTGGCAAAGTTCTTAGCATCCGTTCAACTCATTACCTTTAGTCCCTGGACCAGCGGTATCTTCATCCTGGTGGCATCATCTCCTGAGGTTCGATGACATCAACTGAGAGTCATTTGGCTTCCAAAAGACATAACTGAGCTCAAACCTGGATCATTCAAGTTAACTCCCAAATGTCTTCCTAAGTGTTTGAGGATGGTACTTGTAGGAAATATTGTTTTTCTTGGTTTAGACAGAACCAGTAAAAATAATAACAGTAAAAGAAGAAAGAAGAAGAAAAGAAGGAGAATAAATGCATAACCCAGGACCTTCACATGACAGAATATAATTGTCTTCCAAGATACCACTTTGAAACATTAGGATCCCCCACTCATTTAATGATGATGATAATGTACCCAATAGCCTCAACTTCTACTGGAGGAAGCATTAACAGTCCTCACAAGAAAGAAACCTTTGCTCACTTTTCCCCTGCAGCAGACAGCTGTCCAGGTGAGCAGTGTAGAGCGTGCAAAGCAAAACCTGCAATTTCCCTGGCTGACATCACTTCCAAAGCCCACCCCTCCTCCTAGAGAGTGTCTCGGGTACCACACAGCCTGTGATATAAATGAGACCCCTTTGAAAGCTTATGAAAAATCCATCCAGCTCCTTCAACATCCTGTAATAGCCAACACATGCAGAAACCTTACTGTATCTTGAGTCTTTACAGTGCCCATTACAAGCACAATTAACACATTGTATGGAAGGAGGAACAACCATTACATTGTTTGATGAATGAAGAAACAAATTTAGGGAGTCTAATACTGTAATTTGCTTGATTCTACTGAGTTTATATAAATAACAAAACCCTAGACTCAAATCAAGGTCTTAATGCTAACGTCCATGCTTCTTGCTATAGCAATCCATCAACTTCTCTTTTCAATCAATGACATCCTTAAGTTTAGAACTACTTGTTAGGCTATGGACAAGAGCAATATCTGACAGAGCCTGGAGAGAAAAGAATGAAGGGGGGTGATGAGGCTGCTGAAGATGCCTTGGAGATTGACAATGGAAGTAATGACTTACAGGGAAGGCCCTGCCCATCGCAATGACAGTTTCAGGGAAAAGGTATGCTGATGAGTAGCACTTGGCTACAGAAAAGCTCAGGTCCTTTTTACAACAACCCTTTGAGAAATACTGGTTTCTAGTGTGCTTTCATCTTTTCTTTTATATATATATTTTTTCTGGTTTCTAGTGTGCTTTCATCTTTTCTTTTATATATATATTTATTTTATTTTTATTTTTTTTAGTAAACTCAACCAGCTGGTCGATAAAGCCTCATGTCTGTAATCCTAGCTACTCAGGAGGCTGAGATCTGAGGATAGCGATTTGCCCCAGGCAAGAAAATCCATGAGACTTTTATCCCCAATAAACTACTCAGAAAAAGCCAGAAAAGTGGCGCTATGGCTCAAATGGTAGAGCACTAAGCTTGAGCACAAAATGCTCAGGGACAGCGCCCAGGCCCTGAGTTCAAACCCGGGGGGCGGGGGGCGGCGAGAGAGGAGAGGAGGCGGGGGAGGGGGGGAGAGGAGAGGAGAGGAGAGGAGAGGAGAGGAGAGGAGAGGAGAGGAGAGGAGAGGAGAGGAGAGGAGAGGAGAGGAGAGGAGAAGAGAGGAGAGAGGAGAGAGAAAACAACAACAAAAAACAGTGATGCTTCATGCAATTGCCTATATGAAATCAGGAAGTCACATATCTGGTTTTGAACCTCTAAAAGAGAAAGTGCTGCCTGATTTTTTTTGTTTCTGGGCACCAGTGGCACACACCTGTAATCCTAGCTATCAGGAGGCTGAGATCTGAGGATTGTAGTTTGAAGCCAGCATGCGCAGGAAAGTTTGTGAGACTCTATCTTCACAAACTACACAAAAAAGCCAGAAGTGGAGCTGTGGCTCAAATGGTAGAGCACTAGCCTTGACCAAAAAGAAGCTCAGGTACAAGTCTAAGCCCTGAGTTCAAGCCCCGGTACTGGCACATGCACACACACACACACACACACACACACACACACACACACTCCATTTAAAATGTCCTTTATATAGCGGTGCTATGGGCCAAACTCAAGACCTTAATCATGCTTTGTAGAGTTGCGAAGAGGGAGAGTTGTCTGCCTTCCCTGAGCAAACACACACACACACACACACACACACACACACACACACACACACACACAATTTAAGAACTAACCCCAATATCCACCCATCAACATACCTGCACATACTGTCCACCCATTGCTTTATCCTACCAGCCTCTCCACTCACCTGTTCACCTTCCCAAGGCCAACCAAGATGGAAGACTTGCTCTGATGCTTTTTGATTGGCTGCTGCTCAGAACTGGCATCCAGTCAGTGAGCAGGGAAAATGCAACCCCTGTGCAGACCTTAGCCATCAGGATGAATAGCAATTTTCCTGCAAAGGCCCCTGGAGAATTCATTATGTGAGTTGTTCTGAACGCTCCTTTAAACATGCAAATCCCTTCAGCGCTGCTGTACTCATGATGGAATAGAATATGAATCAAAGGCTCAGCCTTTTCTTTTTATGCCAGGATCATAAAGTCTGAAACATCTCAAGTTTGTGTGTGTATGGATTTTTCTTTCCAGCAGAGGAAAAGTCAAGAATGACTTACCCAGTACTAGCCTCCATGAGCCTAGAAAATGAAAAGTACTCCTTCTTATGTTATCGGGTTTTAAAAATTAAAATGATTAATGTCTAGGATGTAAAATTCAATTATAGGAAAGGCTAATGGAGTAGTGATAAAAATATAAGGAGAATGCAGCATTTCCAGATAAATTCTGAAGGGTCTTGGGACTGATTTAAGGTCCCATTAACCCCATGGGGCTCTAATCAAAGGCTTTGGTGAAAAGTAAATCTGAGACTGAAGAGGGGGTGAGAGTTCTTACAAGGATGGGAGAAATTCCATCAGTAATTTGTAGGAATGGTCTTGAAAATGAGATGTCCCTTCTCACACATAGTGGGAGTTGTCACAGTCCTCTCCCCACCCAACCCAGTATTTTGCACAAAAGCACTTAGGATGGAATTGTATCTCTGTGGCCCTTGTGCCCTATTTGGGCACCCAGGCACCTCTTTCTTTCTTCCTGGTCTCTAGTGTTTGAGGAGGACCTCCACACTTCAGCATAAGGATTTTTTCCCAAGATGATATTATTTTATTGTGATTTCTCATTCACTGCCTGTGAAGTAATCACCTCAGTAAAAACTAGAAACAAGACATTGGTTTACCTTCTTCTGTATACAAACAAAGTTCAACATTACTGGGCATCTTCAGCTACCTCTTTCACCTCTGAGTATTGCATGTGGAATTGTTGAAAGTTTCTGCTCCGATGGGATTTTTCTTGCTTCAAGTAGTGAAGAGGTCTTAGGCTCAGCCAGAATCTCAGTAGGGTAAGGAGGGCTGTGTATCTTTTTTTTTTTTTTTTAACTGCTACCCATGTTCTTCTGGCTAACACTGTTTGGTTGTTTGTGCTGGTTCTGGAGTTTAAACTCAGGGCTTGGGCACTATCCTTTAGTTTTTTTTCACTCAAGGCTGATGCTCTGTCACTTGAGCCATAACTCCAATTTTGGTTTTTGAGTGGTTAATTGGAGATAAGAGCCTCACAGACTTCCGTGCCCTGACTGACTTCAAACTGCAATCCTCAGATCTCAGCCTCCTGAGTAGTTAAGGATTACAGGCATGAGCCACCGATGCACAGCTCTGGTCAACATTGACTTCATTGTTTAATTCCCCTAAAATGTGGAGAGTAACATTCTGGATTCCAAGGCATCTTTCTGAAGATCTCATTTAATAAATCTAGAGATAGTTGGCAGAATATAACTTTGGGTACATGGAGGTGATTTCCAATAAGTAAACCTGAACATTCAAATTCTGGAAGGTTATTTTTATTTTGAAGGAATTTGAACAGATTTATAGTCTTTGCACATTTAAGAATGAAGTTTGGGGGGCAAAGAGCTATGATAAATATTCATATTATTATGTACTTGTCTCTTCCTTCCACATTCACCATTCTTGAAGATATTATTCTAGAATTAAAGGAAAGCCACATTCAAACCTTACAGTAATTAAAAGGTATTTATCATCATCCTCATATGACTAAGAAGTTCAGGCTTAGGAGAATAAGGCCTCTAAACCCTTGCCATGAGGAAATAGAGATATTAGAACTTAGTGGCCTTCCTTTCCCTGCCGCATATCCTCTACTCCTCTCTCAGTCCTACTTGGGCCAAATGCTCTACTTCTGGGAAGTGCCAGCTGCAACAGACCTTTGACACACACAGAGGCCTACAGTGACATTATCAGATCTGTATTGCTTTAGCATATCCTGGAGAGGACATCACAGATCTCTTCAACCAGAGACATCAAGCTCTTCTGCCATTAGTGCCATTCTGCTGTTGCCATTAGTGTGTGGTAGAAATAGGAGAGAATGCTCCCTCTAAATAGACACACTCCACCTGGATGGATGGTAGTCCTGGCAAGGCTCTTGGAAAGTGGCCTCTGAGTTGGAATTTAACAGGGTCAACTGTAGAGTCAACTGGATCAGTTGGATGGGGATGGAGAAGAGGCAGAAGTGTGTAGAATGAAAAGTCAAGCCCCTCGCTAAAGAATCATCCCTGGCAAGCCCTGTGATAAGCTCCAGAGTCAGGACAGCTCTGAGTATTACCTGAGCTGGAAATGAGATGGCTGGACTCTTGTACAAGATCATCTGTCAGAATTGGATATGAGTTGGGTACTAGTGGCTCATACTTGTAATCCTTTCAAAGTTAGTTTGGACAAAAAAGTCCACCCAACTCCAAAGTAACAAGAAACAAGTTGTATGGCTCAAGTGGTAGAACACCATTCAGACAAGCAAGGCTGACAAACAAACAGGAGACCCTGAGTTCAATCCCCAACACCTGAAAAAGAAAATTGGTATAGGCCACCCCAGAAAAGGACCATAACCTTAGGGAGAAGCTCCCTACAGCTGAAGGTAGCTTGTGGTTTGCCCTCCCATCACTAGGCCATTTAACCCAGGGACTCCTCAGTGTCCACCTGGATAGTGACCTGCCCTCAGTCCAACCTAGGTTCAACCACACTTCCTTCTGTTTTGCAGAGAAAAGAAGCAGTCCAAACATAGCCTGGGCATCTCTCCCTTGCAGAACACTAAGTGTCTTCTCTCCCCATTCTCAAAAAGGAGAACACACTTCTTATCCTGCAGGCTCCTCTGGCCAGCACTCTCTTGTCTCCTGCTGGCTGCCCATCATTCCAGGAAGTTGCTCCCGTGCCTTCAGATGCGATTTCCTTGCACAAGAGGAGACTTTAGTCCTGAACTGAAGTTTGGCAAACTCTGCCTCTGCTCCAGGGTTTGGCTTTAGTATCATCCCTCTGGCAGGAAATACCCCAGCCTCCTCAGCCAAGGACGAGAGAGTTGCTATTACCTTTGGTGTACATGGCTCTGTGCTTGCACATTGAGTGCTGTGTATGCTCCTGTCTGAACCACTGTCAGCGCTGGAACATCCTTGAAGACATTTGCGGTGCCCGGTAGGATGCCATGAGACATGAGCTGAGAGACACAAAGGAAACTCAATGTTGATTGAATACTGGCTGAGCTAATCCAAGAAAAACAAATACACTTTTATTTTTTACTTTTTTTGTATTTCTTTTATTTATTTATTATTTATTTATTTTGGTGCCGGTCCTGATGCTTGGACTCAGGGCCCCAGCACCGTCCCTGGCTTCTTTTTGCTCAAGAATAGCACTCTGCCACTTGAGCCACAGCTCCACTTCTGGCCGTTTTCTATATATGTGGTGCTGAGGAATCGAATCCAGGGCTTCATGTATACAAAGCAAACACTCTTACCACTAGGCCATATTCCCAGCCCCTATTTTTATTTTTTAAGTAGTTGTACAAAGGAGTTTCCATTCAACAGAGCAAACAGGAATATGAATTTATGAATATAGTGCCTCTTGATCAATGTCAACCCTTTTAACATTCTCATATACCCCTCCCTTCATGTTTCTTAAGTTTTAGGTCATGTATTGAATTTTTGCCGTCTCACAAAACAATTTATGTATACAATACATATCAACCTGTATTATCTCTTCAACATCTTTACTCCATTCTACTCACACCTTCCCTTATTTTTCTCAATTCTGTGGCATACACAAAGTGTTCTACTCCTTTCCCCGTTTCTACCACTCTCCCCTTGCCCACCCCCTTTTGCAAGTACCCATTTCCCGATACTTATTCTGTTGGGTTTTGACTTAGTCTTTCTAAAGAAGTTTACTATTTGTACTTTCCATAGAGTCTTTTATATACTTCAGTTAATTCATTTATAACCACTTGGATACCAACCAGTGTGAACAAATACGCTTTACAATGAGAGCGGAGATTACTGTCAACTGTCACTTTTGTGGCAGACATTGAAAACACTGAAGAGCATTTGGAATGCACCTTTCAGCAAAACTTTATACCTGTGGCTCTTTATCAGAAACGGTCCCTGCGTCAGGGGGGTTCTTGAGCAGTGGTGGGTGCACCTACACTCTAGAGGCCCCTGCAGGATCAATCTGAGCTCTTCTCTGTGGGACTCTGCCTGAGATGTCCACTTGTATGGCTGCCCTGCCTTCCCATCTTCTCTTGAGAGTTCTATCCTTACCAAATCATGCATGCAGGCTCTACTTGTGGGGACCTTGTCTTTACAGAAGCAATAAATTGACCAAAGGGTGAAAGGTTGTGTGTATTGCAGTACATTAAAAATGCAAGAACAGGGGCTGGGGATATGGCCTAGTGGTAAGAGTGCTTGCCTCGTATACATGAAGCCCTGGGTTCGATTCCCCAGCACCACATATACAGAAAACGGCCAGAAGTGGCGCTGTGGCTCAAGTGGCAGAGTGTTGCCTTGAGCAAAAAGAAGCCAGGGACAGTGCTCAGGCCCTGAGTCTAAGGCCCAGGACTGGCAAAAAAAAAAAAAAAAAAAAAAAATTCATTAATTTAAAAAAAAAATGCAAGAACATCTATATATGTCTATGAGGGAAGACCCCCCCCCCCAATACACACTATGGTTTATAGAAAGGCACATTGAAAAACTATGTGTGTGCTCAAACATACTGGAGAAAAACAGACTAAACAAGAATGTTGGAAAGTTGAGAAGCATACTCTCATCCCAGCACCCACTCCCATGTGTTTTTGCCTGGCTGCTATGTTGCCAACCTGACTTCTTTGTAGGGAATGAGCAAAACAGCTGCTGCTCATGAAAACCTCTGTTCCCAAACAGGAAGAGGGAAGGTATGGCTCAAGCAGTAGAGCACCAGTTGGGAGCGAATAAGCCTAGCAAAAGCAAGAGGCTCTTATAAGAACAAATAAGTACCCATTTAAGTACACAGAGAGTTTTGTTTTGTTTGGGGGTGTTGGTAAGATTACAGGCCTAGTCAAGAGACTGAGATCACAGTTCAAAGCCAATCCAGGCAGGAAGGAAGGGAGTAGGGAAAGGGGAGGGAGGGAGGGAAGGGGAGAAGGAGGGTGGAAGCAAGGAAGCAAATACAAACAAATAAAATGCTGTATTTAGACCTCAAGGGGAAGAAAAGCTATGGAATGAAAGACAAGATCTACCTCTTTGATAAGAATCATAAGTGGGTACAACATTTTTGCTAATCCTAAAACTGCCTTTGGCCTAGAGCTCAACATAGCTTTCCTATAATTTATGGAGAAGACAATCACCTTTTCCTACATATGGTGGCATTTAAGTAAAGGTGATTTAAAAAAAAAAACTTTGGTTTTATTACAGTTGAGAGAACAGTTTGTACAATATAGTGTACAACTCTATGTGTCAAATGTTGAGATTTTAAGAAGCTGCAGAGAATGTAAGAAAGGAAAGGTATTATTGTTCATATGTTCTCAATATGCCGGATGCCGGGTTGAACCTTTATTGACCATTCCTGTTGTTCTCACTAGCCCCATGAGATGACTTCTGCTAGTACCCCTGTCTAGAAACCTTAAAGCTCCCTCATGAAGTTAATAACCCTTCAACTCCCAGTGTACCGCCTCTCAGTAAGGAATGCATTTTCTGTCTCTCTTTTGTTTTTTGGTTCATTGTGGGGCTTGAACTCAGGGCCTGGGTGCTGTTCCTGAGACATTTTTCCCAAGGCTAGCATTCTACCACTTTGAGCCACAGCCCCACTTCCAGTTTTCTTGAACTCAGGGCCTGGGTGCTGTTCCTGAGACATTTTTCCCAAGGCTAGCATTCTACCACTTTGAGCCACAGCCCCACTTCCAGTTTTCTAGTGGTTAATTGGAGATAAGAATCTCAGAGACTTTCCTGCCTAGGCTAGCTTTGAACTGCCATTCTAAAATCTCAGCCTTCTGAGTACTTAGGATTACAGTCATGAGTCACCTAATATCTGGCTCTGTTTTCCATCTGGATGCAGATATACACACATTCATAACAGAATCAGAGATTTAAAAAGGAAAAAATAGGGCTGGGAATATGGCCTAGTGGTAAAGTGCTCACCTTGTATACATGAAGCCCTAGGTTCAATTCTTCAGCACCACATATATAGAAAAAGCCACGAAAGGGCACTGTGGCTCAAGTGGTAGAGTGCTAGCCTTGAGCAAAAAGAAGCCAAGGACAGTGCTCAGGCGCTGAGTTCAAGCCCCAGGACTGGAAAAAAAAAGGAAAAAATATTTCTTTACTAGTGTGAGATGAGCTGAAAACAAATATTTCATTATTTCCCTTTCCTTCGTTTAATAGTTATATGGAAGTAAATTGCTATTACAACACATTAATGGGTCATCAATAGAAACTTGAAAAGCATGGATTTAGGATTTGTTGCAATGTGATTTTGTCCTACCCAAACCAGTGCTCACAGGTAAACTATGACCTTTTACATCAAAGTTGCATATCATCTACCCTCTGTTCATCCATCCATCTATCTATCACCCACCCACCCAGCCATTCATCCAATAAATATTCACTAGAACACAATTTGAACCAACTTTATAATCTGGATTACTCATTTTAGGAAACTGTGCTATCGCACCATGGCTACTGCCAAAAGGGAAAATTTACATCATCAAAGCTTGCCTAGAATCAGTACATGTGACAGACACAGGTCCTAGAAACACCCAATTTAAAAAATGGAGATGGTTGCAATGCCACCATCTTTGGGCAACCTCTTGCTCCTTTCTCCCCTCCTTCAATGTTCCCTATGGAAAACTGAAATCTCTCTTTATACATTCAACCACAGATAAAGAAAACATGCAAAAATGTTAAGAAAGAATAAGTACTGTAACATTCCAAGATGTCTGCATCAAGAAGTCTGCCCCAGCATAAAAAGTGAAAGGGGGAAATTAAGAAAACTGAAATCACACATTTCCAGAGTGCTTGCACTTCTTGCTTCTGAATTTGTTGTGCGTCCTGCTAACCATGACCACAGGCTGTTTAAAATTGCACCGTTTGCCTTATTTAATTTTCTTCTGCAGTCATAAATATTAATTAAATGAAACCACATAGAGCCTGAATTTCAATCCTTTCACTTCCTGAGGGCCATAAGCAATTAAGAGCCACAGTGATTTAAGTACTAGCTGGTTCTGTACGTTTGCCCTATGATACCCACTTTTTTTTCGTTTTAAAATTAGGTCAGATTTATTAAGTCCTCGTGGTTTCTTTTTCCTACCTAACTTCTCCCAGTCTGTGGGTGTTCCCGATTTTTATTTCTCTACCTACAAACAGGAACTGTTTTCCTCTGGGGAGGGCAATTGCTCATTTTCTCTAAAACAAGATGCAGAAAGTGTATGTTTCAATTTTAAAAGACCAGAAATATTTGCGTGTGGCATAGCAACTCTCCAGAGGCAAAGATCACACATTCTCCATGGTTGTTTAAGACTGTTGAATGGCAAAAAAAAAAAAAAAAAAAAAAGATAAGGTGATTTTTTAAAAATAAAAGCATATGTAAAAATTTTACAGTTGCAATAGTCCCCTATCCCTTCTAAAACCCAATTTGTGGGGAAATGGGGTGTCTTTATTGACAGTTTGGTAGGTAACTTCCAAATCTTCCTTATGTGCTGAGCATCAGGTTTACTATGACAAAAATTAAATCAAATGAATCCTTTAACCCTTCATGATAAAATGGTTATGGGAGGGGTATATGTCAGTGATAGAGTGCTTGCCTAGTGTGCAGGCACTGGGTTCAAACCATATAACACCATGAAATAAAATAAATTATAAAACAGAGTAAAGCAAAGTAGAGTAAAATCATAAAGTAAAATAAAACAAAGTAATTTCCATATGATTTCACAGAAGTACCCATTATCCTGTATAGTAATTGTATAGTGCTCCATAACAAAGCTGGATTCTAGTTTATTTAAAAAAAAAAAAAAACAACAACATTCTTCCAGAGTTAAAGCTTGACCATATTGTTGATAAACTACAAAAATATAATCTGAGCTCATACAAGTGTATGCGTGTGCACACACACGCACTACAGTACACAGATTCCAGTAACTGAAAATCTTTCTATGTGTACATATTATTATTTTCTTCTACAATTCTGACTTCCCCACTTCACTAAAGCAATGGATGTTGAGAACAGGATAAAATTATGAAGCAGAAGCAGGTCAAGCTTTGGGTCAGAGGACCTGAATTATGGTCAGAAGGGCTAGGCCACCTATGGCAG
Source organism: Perognathus longimembris pacificus (assembly GCF_023159225.1). NCBI lineage: Eukaryota > Metazoa > Chordata > Mammalia > Rodentia > Heteromyidae > Perognathus > Perognathus longimembris. The sequence continues at coordinate 49,721,600 of NC_063166.1, forward strand.
GCCCTCAACAGTTTTCACCAGAACAAAATGGATTCTCATGTGAAGGAACCATCAAGTCTGATGGAAATACTATCTCTTCCCACAATTCCCTAACAATCTAGTCATTTGGGAGAAGAGGAGACAAGAAATTCTTGGGAAATGAACACGAGGACTATTTTCAAATTCAACATGTCAAATGGGAGAAATGAATGGACTAAAATACAAAAGGAGAGATAAAGCCAGATTCTTCGAATTTCTGCTGGTGAATGACTGTCAAGCCTGGCCTAGGAGCTTCCCCCAGGACTGGCCACTCCTCACAATTAACATCTACTTAGTACTTTAATTTGAAGACTGAATATGTTTATGTGTCACACTTTAAAAGGCACAGCTAAACTCTCAAGTAATATAGACTCTGCTGAACAATATTACCATGTACTTATATGACACTTTTCATATAGAACAATATAATCCACCTCTAATCATTGTCCCATAATTGGATCTTGCAGATAAACATAGACAACCTCCTGAGTAATAATAGTATTCAAATGTGAAAGTTCACCCAGGATCTGTACAACTTCCTTCTTATCATTCTTCTCCCCACTCTAACATGGCTCTAAAATCAGGTATAGATGAAATGGTCCACCTAAAATTCTCAGTGATCCTTGTCTTAATTCTCCATGTACATTAATAAATATGGGGAAAACAAGAATTTATCCACAGAAAAAAGGTATTTCCCTTCACTTTTTAGCAATTTTACATGGGAGAAAGGAGCTTTTCCTAGAATGAACCTGTCATTTAGACTCCCACAAAGGGAAATAGTGTCTTACTTCATGAGACTTTATTGCAAATAGAATAAGCATAACACTTTGATTGTCCCTCCTCTGCTATTCCTAAAGATTTCTTGCTATGTATGTTGGGAAATACTTGAGTGGTATGTCCAAGTGTGATGATGTCTTGGGGTTCAATTATAATAACTCTAGTCTCTCTCTCTCTCTCCCTCCCTCCCTCCCTCCCTCTCTCTTCTCTCCTCTCTCTCTCTGTCTCTGTCTCTCTCATGCCTTAGCAAGCAGTATGGGTACAAGAAGGTCAGATTTTGTGGAAGAATATTTTCATTTCTAATTACCTTCAAAAGAGGCTTAGATCTTTTGTAGAATGAGAAAGCAAACTCCATTGGAAGCTCAATGAAGAGGATCCCCTCCCTTTTCCTTTTGATCTTTGTATTTTGTTTCTTACCTGCATATTGAGATCAGGGAAGAGGATAAGAGAATGCTTGGAAGAGGAAGGTCCGCCCCTTGTTGGAGGTCAGACCTGAGGCAGGACCCACTGCCTGCCTGGATTCCCTGGGACCTCTTCCTTAAGGAGAACTTTTAAAAAACAATTGCAGCTGAAGCTGTTAGCCTTCCATGTTGCAAACTACTGATAGCTACAGGTCCCTTTTCCTCCTCAGTCAACCAGGGAGGTCCTGGTCTCCGGAAGACACCACCCAGGAGGAGGGAGATGGGTGAGCTAACAAAGCGCTGTGGGGGGCTCTGCTTTGGAGTCCAACCTGCCCCTGGTGCACTGGCAAGTTCCGACTCCCGTGGGCGAGGGATGCTGCAGAGTGAGGGTCAGTGAGTGTGGGGGCGATGGGCGGGAGAGATGGGATGCAGAGGTGTGGAGAACAGGCAGGGGAGTTGAGAAGAGGTCTCCAGCATATTTTTGTCAAGACTTTTCACCACCCTGCTATGGACTGCCTACTCAGGAATAGGGCCTGGGAGGCTGAGCCTTTCCACCTGTGGTCAGAGGACCACACCATCTGGAAGGGAATGCAAAAGAACCCACCTTCTGAATTAGAATCTACATTTTAACAAGATCCCCAGGGGATTCCTATGCACATAAAAGTGTAAGGGGCAGTTCCCCTGGGACTGTTTAATTAGCCCATCCCAGTGGGGTACTTGTAGTGGAACCTCCTCCTTGAGGCTGGGGGTGGGGGTGGGGATTACACTACTACAATCTTTCCTCTTGAATTACTATGGAAATTATAATTGACAGACAATACAGACATGCATATATTGCAAACACCCAAGAACAACTATATGTCAGACATGACAAGGTTCACAAGCAGCAGCAGAAGCACCTAGGTCAGCTTTGCCCTTCTTCCCTCTCAAAGCCAGGATCTGGGACTGGGCATGTAACAATGGCAAAAGCTTGCCTAGTTTTCAGTAGGCCTTGAGTTCTATCTTCAGCTGGGACAGACACTGACACCTGTAGAGACATCCCAAAGGAGAGTGGTACAGATCTGAGACCACAGTGCTCCTCCTCTGACCACCATGGGCTAGATCTAACCAGCTGGCCTCATGATGCTTCCTTAAAAGCTGGGCCCCTAGTTTTCATATTGAGTTAAGGGAAAAGTAGAAAGAACCCTTCACCTTGGATTTTAGTCTATAGTTTTGAATAGTGAAATATAGAACTTCCCTTTAAAATTTTACTTTGGAAAATTCCTGGATCGTGTTGAAAGAGACTTTGAAACAGAGAAAGGTTGGAACTTGTGGCAGTACAAAGAGGAAAAGGAGGAAGTGAAAGAAGGAATCAGGCTTCATCTCTGTAAATGTGTCACCTTTTCTCTTCTGTCCCTACCATCTGGAATATAGTAAATGTTGATTTTTAAAAATTGCCACTGGGTGCCAGTGGCTCATGCCCATAATCCTAACTACTCAGGAGGCTGAGATTGAATAATCCCAGTTAGAAGCCAAAACTGGCAGACAAATCCAAAGATTCTTAGTGGAGTAAAAGCTCAGGTGGTAGAGCATTAGCCATGAGCCAAGCAAAGGTACAAGTTGCAGCCCTAGTATCAGCTGTGTGTGTGTATGTGTGTATTCTCCCTTTTTTGTTTCATATTAGAACAATTGGTGTGTAGTTATTTTCTGTTTAGAGAGAGAGACATTGATGAAAACTGGAAAACAACTGCTCCATAAGCATTAGACTTGAAACTCCAGACTTGCCCTTCTGAATCTGTGTCTGATCTCACACCTCTCAGGTGCCTCATCTTTTCATACTTACAGAAAGTACATTTGTTTACCCAAGTAAGTAATCAGTTGCAGTGGGATTGCTTCTAAATTAGTTCTCTGTATCACACAAAAGAAAAAAAAATGGCTAGCTCCTGGTTCTTCAGGTACTCTCTGAGTGACTACTCAGAATTTCTGTCTTTAATGAAGTTCCCTGCTTGGCTTTTTGGCAAGAATAACCTGAGCATTTTCCCAAGAATAACAGGCAAATGAATGAAATAGCTCCCAGGACCACAAATGCAGACGTATCTAATTTAAGCGTCTCTCAGAGAAGGGCTTATTCTCGTGTTGGTATGTTATGATTGCTACTAAAAGTTGTCATTTTTTTATATTTGTCTCTTCCAATTATTTTAATTACCAACTATAAGAGTCCCACATACCCGAAATGTGCTAAAAACACAAGAATGGTGGACAGGATGTCAAGTATATACCAGAAATACTTGTCAAATTCAAGTCCAAATAGGCAGAGATCATTGGCTTTCTGTACAGAACTTCACTGATGGGAGTGGAGACAGCGGCTACAGCCCACTGAGAAAGCCCACAGAAACTGAGCCAGCCATAACTGAAACCCAACCTTCCAAACAATAATCATTCTATACGCATAAATGAGGTTGCGTGTGTGCCAAATTCACCTCAACCTTTTCCCCAGGGTAAAGCCTTCTCTGTCCTCTTCCATGCTGGTGGTTACCAGAAATAGTTTTTCTCTCAATCCAGAGGAGAGCATAGGCTAATACCTGAAAGAAACGTTATATTGATTTGATTTGCAGGACCCAAATATTTGTTTGTTTCTTTTTGGGTTCAGGACCAAAGTGCTCTACTACTGATCTATCCTTATAATCCTTTGATGCTCTGGTTATTTTTAAAATAAGGTCTTGATTCCTACCCAGGCACAGTCCCATTGGGGCTGAAATGACTGTGAGCCACCATACCCAGCTTCTTCTTAGGAGATGGGGCCTTTCAGACTTTTCTGTGCAGGCTGGCCTGGAACCTTGATAGGCCCAATTCTAGCCTCTCAACTAATTTAGGGTCGCAAGCATCTGTCATGAGCTCCAGTTATGGGTTGAGAATGGGTCCCCAGAACTTTTCTGCCCTGGTGAGCATCAAACAGTGATCCTACAAACTTCCTTCCTTCCTTCTCCTTCCTTCCTTCCTTCCTTCCTTCCTTCCCTCCCTCCCTCCCTCCCTCCCTCCCTCTTTCCCTCCCTCCTTTCCTCCTCTTTCTTTCTTTCTTTTTTTCTTCCCTTCTTTCTTTTTGGTGCTGGTCCTAAGGCTTAAATTCAGGGTCTAGGCACTGTCCCTGAGCCACCCCAAGGCAAGTGCTCTACCACTTTAGCCACAGCCCCACTTCTGGCTTTTTTGACAGTTAATTGGGGATGAGTCTCATGGTCTTTCCCAACTGGGCTTGCTTCAAGCCACAATTCTCAGATCTTAGCCCCCTGAGTAGCTAGGGTTATAAGTATGAGCCACTGGCACCAGGCTCAAAAGCTTCTTCAGTTTGGATGGTAGCTCCTCTGATCTTTCCAGAATAAGAACCTGTGACTATCAATGCCAGCTATTTTGCCAAAAATTCCCTTAATATGATAGTTAATGTCTTATTGTACATTTTACCATAGAATGACAAAAGAAAATAATCAAACATCAGTGATAGAAAACATGGTAAAATCACAGTGTAGAAAAATATAGATTAACAATTTAATTCTACTACCCAATCCCAGTGTCTTGTGTTTTGTTTGTTTTGGGTTTTTTTTTTTTTCTTTCCTTTTTTCAGCTAGAGATGGACCTCAGGGCCTAGGCTCATAATAAGCATGTACTCTGCCACCGAGTTACAACCTCAACTCCTTCAGGGTTATAACTTAGTATTTATTTTATTTTATCAAGATTTCCTTGGATCTTATACAAGGGAGATAGGTTGTATGCAGGAGTATTACTAATTGAAAGGTAGAATGCTGGATCTTATCTCACCCCCATCTTGATCAGGACTTTTCTGTGTTTACAGAGCCTACTACAACCCTGGCCACCACTTCCCTATCCCCTCCTTCGAATCTTTTAGTCATTCTCTCCTGTTAATATCTTTTGATAAGGTGTATTTAGCTGAGGTGTGGTCTCAAAGAACTAAGCAACCAAGTAGATAAATTCCAACAGTTTGATTTTTTTAGTAGATTTCAGAACTCAGCCCATACACATAAAGCAGAATAATGCTTATACACACTGACACACTCCACAACTTTTCGTCTATGAGTCTTTGGGATACAGCCTGAGAGTTCTACCCTGCGCATGTGTGTGGAGAGGTTGGTGGTAAGCACCTGATTTTTATCAAATAAACATTTTATTTGAAAGTACAATGTTTACTTGAACAAGACTGTAAGTCATGGTTCCATATCTCCTTCTTAATCTCACTTGTACCTGGGCCCAGTGGCTCATGCCTATAATTCTAACTACTCAGGAGGCTGAAATCTAAGGATCACAGTTCAAAGCCAGCCAAGGCAGTCAAGTCCATGAGACTCTTATTTCCAACTAACTACCAAAAAGCTGGAGGTGAATCTGTGCCTCAAGCAATAGCTCTAGCCTTGAGCCAAAACTGTAAGGGACACCCCCCCAGACATCTCAGGTGCTGAATTCAAGCCCTAGTACTGGGGAAAGGAGGAGGAGTGTGTGTGTGTGTGTGTGTGTGTGTGTGTGTGTACATACATACAAGGTAATGCTATAGACCAGTTGGGGAACTGTGAGCATAGTCTTTCATGGATATTTATTCCTGAAAGAGTTTTACCAGCTGGAGTATTGTTCATCTGAATAAGTTGTTTACTATTCACTCCTTTGGTATTTTGTGGGTTGTGGCTTAAGGAAGTTGGGCTTACTTATTTCCTTCCTTCCTTCCTTCCTTCCTTCCTTCCTTCCTTCCTCTTTCTTTCTCTCTCTCTTTTTTCTTTCTTTCTTAATTTTGTCAGAGAGCTTGAACATAGCACCTGGGTACTGTCCCTGAGGTTTTTGGTTTGTTTGTTTTTTTTCTCTACTGCTTTGAACCACAGCTCCACTTTCTGTTTTTCTGGTGGTTAATTGGAGATAACAGTCTCACTGATTTTTATACTTTTGTATCTGGCTGGCTTTGAACCATGATCCTCAGATCTCAGCCTCCTTAGTAGCCAGGATTACAGACCTGAGCTACTAGCATTCAGCTGAGTTTTATTTTACTGACGTCCCCCTTCTTAGTTTCATGGACCAAGGGAATTTGGGGAATGAGTTATGTTAAGGGACACTGGGCCATAGCATCTCTCCCCAGAGACAGCAAAAAAACTACCTAAGTTTGAGCCAAAGTCATAAAATCCCTTTGCCACTCTGGTGACATCCCAGATAAAAAACAAACCCGGCACAAGTAAGCAGAGTCCTCGCTTGTAAGGAGGCTTTGGGATAAAGCAGCACTGGAAGAAGCAGGAAGGATGCACACATAGGAGTTGTGTGGGTCTCAGCCACCAGTGGGGTTTAGACTAACAAGATAGGCATGTCTTTAATCTGCGAACTTTTTTCTTTCTTTCTTTCTTTTTCCTGTAGAGAAGCATGGGGGCAATTCAGAGTGAAGCTTAGGTATCAGGGTATCTGCGAACTTTTTTCTTTCTTTCTTTCTTTTTCCTGTAGAGAAGCATGGGGGCAATTCAGAGCAATCCAACTTGAAGCTTAGGTATCAGGGTTCCAAATAAATCTTTAAGGAAATTAAAGCTCCGAAGAGGACCAGAGGGTGTGTGAGGAAGTTAGCACCACCAAAGACCGTGTAGATAGGGGGATGGGGGTGGGGGAAGCGAACTCCATGGAGTTTATAAAGCAAACCGCAGGGTTTCAAACGCAGCCCCATAGTCCTGGAGCCAAGAGGTCATAGGCTGGTTTGAGTTGTATATAATTTCGAGGCGAGGTCTCTCCCTCCCCAAGTGATGCAAAGCCCTCAGAGGTGATCTGGGGAAGAAGGGCCCTCAGAGTGACCTGGAGCAGGTGCCCAGTTGCTGGACTTGCGAGGTTAGGAAAACGGTGTCAATGAAGACTTGATTCGGCCCTGCAGCCTAGCGGCCGACAGGAGGCGCCCTGTCACTGTAGAACCCATTGCCTAGGGCTCCCAGCTGGACTGGATCCGGACCGGTAAGAGCACCCAAGGTCTGCAGGGCCAGGACAGTAGCGTCCTCCGGAATGATTTCTAGGTCCAAATATTCAACCAGGAGCAAAATCAGAAAGGAGAGTGGCATGCTCATGAGTTCACCAGCACCCTTACACAAGCCAGCACAGTGTGTGTGTGTGTGTGTGTGTGTGTGTGTGTGTGTGTGTGTGGTTCCTAGGTCTTTGAACTCAAGGCCTTGATCTTTTTTTGCTCAAGGCTAAAGCTCCAGCACTTGAGCCTTAGTTTCACTTCCATTTTTTTTTTTTGTGTGTGTGTGTGTGTGGTTAGTTGGACATAAATGCCTCAGAGGCTTTCCTGCGGTGGGGAGGGGGGGGAACTGCCTTTGAATCATGATCCTCAGATCTCAACCTCCTGAGTAGCTAGGATTATAGGTGTGAGCCACTGGCACCCAGCCCAGAATATTCTTGAGTTTTCAATTCCATACACCCCAGAAAACAGCGTGTTTGTCCTTTTGTCTGTTTTGGCTTTTAAGTGCTCCATTGGCAGGAGAGCCAGTTCATAGTGTGTGTCTTGGGAAAACTCTGTGTGTGTGTGTGTGTGTGTGTGTGAGAGAGAGAGAGAGAGAGAGAGAGAGAGAGAGAGAGAGAATTTCAGCCTTGGCCTCTATATAGAAGGGCTTGTAAAGTAGCCCCTTTTCTGGGCTATTTTACATGTGCAGCCCTCTTTCCTGAGTCCTATACTTAGTAGGGTGCAGAAATTGTTTGCCTGCATCTTCTGGGTGTGCTTGAGAGAAGATGCTGGGGTATGTTCTTCTCCCACAAGTCAATCTCCAAGTTCACCTGGTGTGCTTATGCATTTTCTGGATTCATCATACCTGCCCTTTGCCTCTCCTCCAGATCTCCAGATCCGGCTACACACCTTCATAGGGCACCAGCTTTAGCAGAAACTCTGCCTTGGCTTCTGGAGAGTCTGGCCTTGAACTCCTTCAGAAGGCTAATTAATGCTTTGCTTATATATTGCCCAAAGGGCACGGTCAGCTACAACAGCTGCAATCCAGAAAGTATGCAAAAGCCCAGGGGGCCGGGGTTAGGGGAGATGGTTCCTGAAATCTACTGCTTCCTTCCGACCACATTCCGGTCTGACTGACCTTCATTCCGGAGTCTGTTCCCAAGGCTCACCTCCGTGCCTGCCACCCCATTTCCCTCTTCTGCTACCACCACCTCCAATTCTGAACAGAAGGGACTGGGCCGGAGGCTCAATATTACTACTACTATTATCACTGTTATTGTTATTTATTTGGTAGCATGTCTGAGGAAGAGTGCTCAGGACTCTATCCTCACCGCCTAGCTAGGTTTTCAAAATTGTGAAAGGCCTTCCATAACTAAATCCATGTAAGCCCTTAACACACACACACACACACACACACACACACACACACACAAATGGGTTTACTGGAGTTCTGGTAGCTAACTTAGGACAGATGACACATTTTGCACCCAGAAGCTCGAGGGGAAATAAAAGATAAGTATATAGTTTGCTGAAGTTCCGGATTTTTAATTCTGATTTAAAAAAAATAAATAGCCCTTGTGGAGGGTAGAGAGAACAGACACTCCTGAAGTAATTCCATTGCCCCGTTATTGATTCCTTTATTCCCCTCTCTCCTATACCTCTCCACCTCCTGCCCTGTTTGTTTTAGTTACGAAATGCCGTGGGCACTTTGGTTGTGACTGAAAAGTAACCTTGAAACACACCGGCCCGAATGACAGAGGGAAATCGCAGCCTCCCGGGCGTCGTCTGCGGCTCTGGGTGGTGGCTGGCGCCCGGCTGCCCCCCAGAAAGTCGCAGGAGGTGGACTCTAAGGAAGCAGAAGGCGAAGGCCACGGGCCGGTGCGCGCCCCGAGCGCCAGCCCACGCCACGCTGGGACTTCACTGTAGCAGGGAGGGGCCTTACTGAGCAGTGGCGGGCGAGTTAAAGGTGTGTACACAGTTTTTCTAAATACGACAGAGCTTTGCAAATTGGCTGTCACCTGCTAGTTGTTTTGACAGGGGCTGAGCGCTGTGAGCGAAAAGCAACCCGGGATAAATAAATCCGGTTTAAATAAGGCTCTGCGGGGCTTGAGGACGGACGCACCCTTGGAGAGACGCACTGGGTTTCTCCCAGCTATGGACAGGGCGGGGACAGGAGTCCGGGCCGCTCCCGGGGGTGGGTGGCTTTTCCCCAGCTTTCTCCGCCCACGGAGGACTCTGCGTGGAAACGGGTCTCCCCCAGGGTGCCCGCGCGCCCATTCATCGCCAGGCCAGCACCCCCAGCCAGGCGCAGCAGGAGCGGAGCGGGAGCCGGGCGCGGAGGGGCAGGTGCGGGGTGCCGGCTGGGGCTTCCTCTCACCTAGGTGTGAGCTGATTATTCAAATAGGCTGCCCCGGGTCTAGGGATTGGAGGCCCGCGCCCGCGCGCCGCGCTATATCACCAGCCGCCCACGTCACTGCGGCACTTGTCCGCTCGGCGGTCCACACCTCCTCCCCCTCCTCCTCCCCCCCTTCCCGGCCCCCGCGCCGCCAGCTTCCCGCCGCCTCCGGGCGACTCGGCACTGCCTGCCAGCCTCAGCCTCCACCGGGCAGCCGGGGAGCACAGCGGTGGCGACGGGCGATCCCGACGGCGGGGTCGGTCAGGGCCACCACCGCTCCGCGGGCCCCTCCACCGCGATCCACCCCTCCCGCCCACTTCCAACTACCACCTCCGGCCAGCCCAGGGAGAGAGAGAGAGAGGGAGTGGAGTGGAGGGCGAGAGAGAGACAGAGAGCGAGCGAGCGAGCGAGCGAGCGAGCGAGAGAGAGAGAGAGAGAGAGAGAGAGGAGAGGGAGCGCGAGAGAGGGAGGGAGGGAGGAGGGGACAGTGCCTTAGCCGACTTTTTTTTTTTAAGAGGGTGGGGGTGGGGGCTGATTGCCGGTCGTTTGTTGTGGCTGTTAAATTTTAAACTGCCATGCACTCGGCTTCCAGTATGCTGGGAGCCGTGAAGATGGAAGGGCACGAGCCGTCCGACTGGAGCAGCTACTACGCCGAGCCCGAGGTAAGCGCTCGCTTTTTTCCAGGGGGAAGTGGGGCTGGCGGCGTCCGCCCCGTCCCCAGCCCCGGGACCGCTCCCCTCGCTGGCACTCGCCCCCCACCCCCAGCCTTGCAGGACAGCCGCCTTTTTCCGCCCTCCTTTGACTCAAATGGGTCTCTTTCTTTTTTTTTTTTTTATACGACACACTGTTAGCCTTGAGATAATATTAACTTTGTGATCAAATATTGACTCGCAGCGCCTCCAAATCCTCTTCGTGGCCGAGCCACGCACTATCCTAACAGAGTTATGTTTGGCAGCGCGCGGCTGGGGAGGGGTGGGAGGTCGGCCGGCGAGGGGGTGGGGAGCTGGAGAGGAAAAGGTGGGTAGGAGTCGGGGGCTGAGGTGGAGGCCGAGTCACAGACTAGTGGACAAAGGGAAAAGTTTGTGACGGCGAAGCCCGGGCGCTTGTAATTCTTTCCCCACTTCGCGGTTCCCTTAGCCCTCTGTTCCACGCCGCTGCCTGTCCGCGGACTCCTCACAGTCACTACATTCCGCTCCCCTTAGACCAGGGAGGGGAGTCCCCGTTGGGAAGGCCCAGACATAGAGGACCAATGTCCCAAAGGTGACTTTTCAGGGCCCGAGGTGGCACCGGGGACTCTGGGCCTCGGAGTTGGCACAGTCTCCTGGTGCGGGAGAATTTAGGGAGACCTTGAGAGGGGAGGATGTATCTGGGGTGCCTGATTCGCCGGTATTCCAGGGGACCGCTGTTTGAGAATCGGAGAGAAGCCCAGCAGGGTTGGGAACAGCCACTCGTCCGGCTTCGCAGCCGCCGGCAGCCTCCCCTGGGGCGATCACGGCTCGCTGTGGGTGAAGTGGACTCGATGTCCGCGGACCGGAGCCCCCGCGAGGGCAGTGCTCCCCGGAGGCCTCCCTGGAGGCGGGAGATTGGACAGATGGGTGTGAGGTTTGGGCGCGAGCTGGATCCGCGGTGCTAACACTGTCGCCTCCCTCCCCGGACTGTGTGTCCACAGGGCTACTCCTCGGTGAGCAACATGAACGCCGCCGGCCTGGGGATGAACGGCATGAATACGTACATGAGCATGTCGGCGGCCGCCATGGGCAGCGGCTCCGGCAACATGAGCGCGGGTTCCATGAACATGTCATCATACGTGGGCGCAGGCATGAGCCCGTCTCTAGCGGGCATGTCCCCCGGTGCGGGCGCCATGGCGGGCATGGGCGGTTCGGCTGGAGCAGCTGGCGTGGCGGGCATGGGACCGCACCTGAGTCCGAGCCTGAGCCCGCTGGGCGGGCAGGCGGCGGGGGCCATGGGCGGTCTGGCCCCTTACGCCAACATGAACTCCATGAGCCCCATGTACGGGCAGGCGGGTCTGAGCCGCGCGCGCGACCCTAAGACGTACCGGCGTAGCTACACGCACGCCAAGCCACCGTACTCCTACATCTCGCTCATCACCATGGCCATCCAGCAGAGCCCCAACAAGATGCTGACGCTGAGCGAGATCTACCAGTGGATCATGGACCTCTTTCCCTTCTATCGGCAAAACCAGCAGCGCTGGCAGAACTCCATCCGCCATTCGCTCTCTTTCAACGACTGCTTCCTCAAGGTGCCTCGCTCACCCGACAAGCCCGGCAAGGGCTCCTTCTGGACCCTGCACCCCGATTCCGGCAACATGTTTGAGAACGGCTGCTACCTGCGCCGCCAGAAGCGCTTCAAGTGTGAGAAGCAGCTGGCACTGAAGGAAGCTGCTGGCGCTGGGGGCGGTGGCAAGAAGGCCACAGCCGGGACTCAAGCCTCCCAGGCTCAGCTAGGGGAGGTGGCCGGATCCGCGTCGGAGACTCCCGCGGGCACTGAGTCACCTCACTCGAGCGCCTCCCCGTGCCAGGAGCACAAGCGAGGGGGTCTTGGGGAGCTGAAGGGGACGCCCGCTGGGGCACTGAGTCCTCCGGAGCCAGCGCCCTCGCCCGGGCAGCAGCAGCAGCAGGCTGCAGCCCACCTGCTGGGCCCACCCCACCACCCTGGCCTGCCGCCCGAGGCCCACCTCAAGCCCGAGCACCACTACGCCTTCAACCACCCTTTCTCCATCAACAACCTCATGTCCTCTGAGCAGCAACACCACCACAGTCACCACCACCACCAGTCCCATAAAATGGACCTCAAGGCGTATGAACAGGTGATGCACTATCCTGGTTATGGCTCCCCAATGCCGGGCAGTCTGGCCATGGGCCCTGTCACGAACAAAGGGGGCCTGGATGCCTCACCACTGGCCGCAGACACTTCCTACTACCAGGGAGTGTACTCTCGGCCCATTATGAACTCCTCTTAAGAAGGCTTCAGGACTGGCTAGTCCTAGCAGCCCAGGACAAGGAGAGAAGAAACTGGTAGAGACTTTGGGGACAGGGGTGTTGGAAAGCTGCAGAACAGAAGAAATCGTTTCAATTTCCACACCCTAAGAGAGTAAACTCCCACAACCTCTGCAACCCTTCCATTCTAAACAGGCCACACAAGGGGTATCCATGTGATGTCATTCTAATAAATAAGGGGAGAATGGGGGAGGGATATAAAGTTTTTTTTTTATAAGCTTCCAGTTTCCACTACTGTGTAGACAGACTCCTGCATCTTCAAGCACCTGAAAATTCTGATTTTTTTCGTTGTTGTTGTTGTTGTTCTCCATTACTGTCATTGCAGGGAAGTCTTACTTAAAAAAAAAATGTGAGTGACTTGGTGTAAAACCATGTAGTTTTAACAGGAATCCAGAGGGCTGTATTATTGTTTAAAAAGAGGAAACACCGTAATGTAAGGGTCTGTTGTAAATGACCAAGAAAAAAAAAAGAAAGAAAAAATGCATTCCCATTATCGACAAGGTGAAATCCAGGTCTTGGGTCTGATTAATTTATGGTTTTGCGTGTTTTATTTATGGCTTATAAATGTGTAGTCTGGCTACAAGAGTCAGAGTTCCACAAATCTATATTAAAGTGTTATTGCCGGTTTTATCCTTAGACTCTTCTCAGGATTTTCTTTCCTTTGTCTTCCTTCCTCTCTTCTCTTTCCTTCCTTTCTCTTTCTCTTTTTACTTGGAATGACCTAACAAATAAATTAGGAAAATATTTCAAGGTGAAAGGAGAGACGCCCTGGCTGCAGGGTACAAGGGGCTTGTGTTGCTGTTTGCCCAACATTTTACCTACGTATGAAAGCAGAATCGTACTTTTAAGTACCTATTGCTGCAATTTAGATAACACATATGACCACCTCCATCAGTCAGTCCATCATATTTCTCAAAATGCTTTTCTCCAAAGTAAATCACAGACACCAATTCACCAAACACTTCAGCAAATATATTGTCAAATGAATCAATATTATGTTTTTTAAATACTGAGACTAACTTTAGACACAGTGAAATACATGAGTCCCAAGTGGACCATTCCAGCAGGTTTATTTTTATTAAACTCAGTAGAAATCAACCATTCTATTTTAGCACCACCGCCCCGCCCCCCCCCCCCCCCCCCCCGCCTGTAGTTGAAAAAAGAACTGACATTGAGCTGGATTTCACTAGGGGACAGGTACAATTTTAAGTGTTTCTAATTTTAGGCCTCCTTTCAGGTCAGTGATTCTAGAGTAGATCAATCCCTGACCTTTCTGTGGCATCTTTTCTGCCTGGATCTTCCTGCCTCCAGCCCCTGCCCACTCCACCAGCCTCCCTCACATAGGTATTCTGTCCATGTGGCAGACTTTCTAGCACTGGAGTGGCAAGGCAAGCGGTCTGGGGACACATTTAGAAGATGGTTTCAGAAATGGTTTAAGTGCATAACTGAGAGAATAACTCAAACTTTTTCTTAAAAGGGGGGGAAAAACACCTTTGGGGGAATGAGCCAGAGTTAAGGGGTATCTAGTGCTGCTTGCCAACTGACAGTGGCAGTAGTGAAATCTCAGGGTCTCAAGATTTGTGGCCCCTTAGTCCCAATGAACCCTGACACCTTTGCTTATTTATATTAAAGTGTCCTATCAGCACAGATCAGCTTGGCAAACCAGGATTGTAGTCCAGGGGGTGAGTGGGTATTAAGTGAGCCTTTAAGAAAACTCTTAAGTATAAAGAACCAAGTAGACTCATAAATTTCCTAGCTGCCTCAAATTGTTGGAGTGGAATTGAGGCCCAGAGGCAAAGGGTGGCCCCAGCAGGCAGTGTTATTTGCATCTTCTGGCCTGTTATTGGCTCTACCAGGGCAGAAGCCAATGTTGTCTCAGTTCTGTGAACCTGGGGCATCCCTTCTGTCTGTAGCAAAAAGTTTGCTGTGGGTAAAATCACCACAGGCCTCTGAGACCACAACTTCTTGCCTCTTGTTTCTCTAACCTGCGAGTCCTGTGTGAGAGACTAGAAACTTTGAGTATCACAACAGTCCAAACCTGTAATAGCCTAATCCTGGAGACCATTTTCCTACATGCTCTCTGCCACCTGGCAGGGGTCTCTGCTTCCTCCCCCCCCCCCCCCCACACACACACTGGGCCGTTCCCCACGCACTTGGTAGGATCCGGGTTGATTTTTACCTCTATTGCACCCACCGCTTGGAATCCCTTGTTAACACTGTCCTGAGGAGAAACCGGGTAGAGGGGGGGATCCGGAGGCCGCAGCCAGCAATCAGGCCTTATCTTCGGCCCAGCAAGGACACACACGTCGCGAGCCTGGACTGAAATGTGTTTCATTAACACATAAAAGGCTCCCGTGGCGAGGGAGCGTAGAGACAGGGCGGGGGGCAGTGTGGGGGACAATGGAAGCTGAAAACACTGCCTAACCTGCAATGTTTCCTATCGCATGCCCATTGTGCGAGGGTCGTTTTAAACTACTTAGGGTGCCCTCTCCACTGATCCCTGCCGATAAGATATAGTTCCGTCCGAATACATAAAAAGCACGTCGGGGAGCGGGTGCTTTCGGAGGCTTTTCTGCGAATTTCGACACACACGCACATGCACACACACACACACGCACACGCACACACACACGCGCGCTCGCGATCATCTGAGTTCCAAGCCTAGGAGCTGAGGATGGCCCTCCACCCTTTCTCTTAGCTACAGTATTATGGGGTGCAGCGGCAGCCCCCCTCCCAACCCAAACTCCTGTCTTTTTTCTAGCTTTTCCCCTCTCCTTCCGCGCGCGGGTTTAAGCAACCGTGATCTGTGAATAAACAAAGTCAGTAAACAACCGGCAAAAAAAAAAAAACATCCTAGATCCGAATTCCAGGAGGGTAAACTTTCCTTGCCACGTCACACTTCAGCAAATTTGCACAGATATTATATTGCCTCCCCCTCCTTTATTATTCTTTTTTTAAAAACCAGGATCCCATTGTACTTAACTGAATTTTATAACGCTGATCGATATCTTGGTAAAATATTCATTTTTAAACTAGCGGGCAGTGAAATCTTTGCTTTGTGTGCTAAAGTCAACAGTCGCTCAGTTTGAGCTCAAATAAATGCGGGGATGCCTCGGCTGGGAGCAGTCGGCCACCTCCCTCCGCGCGCTGGACGCTCCGCCGCCAGCCCTGGAGCTCGCCAGCCCTCCAGCCAGACACCGCAGGTAGGGAGCGCGCCCACTCCACTCGGGGACCGCACCCCGGCTTCCCGCAACGGAGTCCACCCCCCACATACTCCGTCCCTCACGCCTCTCTCATCCTTTCCCGCTCTAACCAGTCTTTCTCCCTTCCCGGAGCTCAGATGTCAAGGAGAGGTGGGAATGGGGGCGGGGGGGGGCAGTGGAGGAAGCACCCCCAAGGGGACGAGTGAGAGGTAGTCTTTTATTTTATTTTGATAATTTCTAAAATACACCGGTTTGGGGAAATGAGTTGCAAATCGAGCAGTTAGAGGGGAGTTTGGTGGGACCCGGAAGCAATGAGAAGCTAGGACAAGGCCCTGCTTCCACTCCGGGCGAGGAATTCGATCCCGGAGCCAGTGCGTTTCCAAAAAGCAGAGAATGAGTATGAGGGCAAGGGAGCGCCCTTCGTCTCCCGATTCTAGGAAAAGTGCCGACAGAAAACGAGATGGGTGGTGCGTGGGAGTCGGGAGAGCCGGAGGTGCGATCGTCACAACGCCCTCCCACGCACAGACTGGTTCGAGTCCAGTCTGGCCTGTTTTTTCCCAATCCTGGAGGGCCGTGGCGGCGGCGAGGGGCTGCACCAGGCTCGAGCAAGGGAGGGGTGTGCCTTCCCGAGAAGAGACTAACAGTCCTCGCCTTTCCGAAGCGACCGGTGGCCTTTACGCTCAAGAGCGCCCGGCTACTGGCGGGCTGGGTAACCTCGGAGATGGGCCCTTTAGGTAAAATATTAGCCTCGGGTAAAAAATTAGCCTCGGGACCATTTCATCCCAGCCCCCTTAAAGCCCAGGAGCATCTTTCCTTCCTGAGCCAGAGTTCTCGACTGGCCCCGGGCGAGAGTGCGCTTTGACTTGGGCGCTGGTTTGCCAGAGGACTCGAGTTTGAAGGATAAAATAAAATCTAGGGCGTCTGTCCCTCCGTCTGTAAGGAGATGCGGACCTCAGAAAAACGAATCGTTCCTCCTTGTCGGTTAAAAACTGCTAGTTGCCTGGCTTTTGAAGTCTGGGTACCGAAAGGTGTTCCCCCCCCCCCCCACACACACACCCTACCCCCGCCCAGATCTACGCCCTTCACCATTTTCTTTCAAATCTGCATTTCCCCAGGGTCCTGGCTTTAAATGCTTGGGTGATTCGTTGGGTTATTCGGGGTCTTCCGCCAGGCTTTGAGAAGCGCTGGGTAACCCTCCCAAAGAAAACTGCCTGCCACCCACCACAGGAAAGCTTTCTAGTCTGAGCCTTAGGCAACCGATCACGAACCCAAGCGGGCGGAAATCGATCTCACTGATCGCTAGGTCAGTGCTATGCTAGCAATTCCATAGGTGAGGACTTCAAGGGGAACCCCAGCTTCCTTCCCTTAGGCGCCAAACCCGAGGCCAGCTAGAGATGAGCCCGCACTCCCAAGAGCCCAGGCTCCACCTCGCGTGAATTGTTATCTTCCTCCAACAAGATGGAACGCCTGCAGGACACCGGCAAGGCTAATCGTTTTTAAATAATTAATGTCTCCCCGTTCTGCTGGTAATGCAAGGCCTCGAATCCGTCAATTACTTGTTATTAGATGAGTGTCGCCCCACGGCCTTCCCTCGGGCCTTTGATGGCGCCGGGTCACCTCGCCCGGTCCACTCCACGGTAGAATTAAAAGGTGCTCGGCCTTTGAGAGCCGGGTGCCGAGTAGCTGGGGCCCTTCATTTAGTGCGAGTTTTGAAAGAAAGACCCTGGCTGAAGAGATGTAATCTTTCAAATGGCCAATTTAAACGCCCGATCTTTATCGCTGGCCTTCTCCCGGCTTTATAGAGAAGCCAGTCGTCAATGCTTTGGGGGCCCTTTAACGTGAGGGGAGGGGGGCACTGAGAAGCAAGAGATAAGACTTAATAGGGCATAAAGAGAGGCTTTCACCCTGGAAAGTACCTGAAGTTACCCCAGGAAAACGAGTTTTTTCATGGACATAATCAAGGGTCGGGAGATGTGCCCAGTTGGAGGGGAAGAGCAGCTGAAAGCAGGTCTTCGTAGAGTAAGTAAGGAGAGTTCCCAAAGGGAAGAAACTGAACCTCTTTTTTTTTTTTTTTTTTTTTTGCCAGTCCTGGGATTCGGGACTCAGGGCCTGAGCATTGTCCCTGGCTTCTTTTGCTCAAGGCTAGCACTCTAACACTTGAGCCAGAGCTCCACTTCTGGCTTTTTCTGTGTGTGGTGCTGAGGAACGCGGGGCTTCATGCATGCTAGGCAAGCACTCTACCGCTAAGCCACATTCCCAGCCCAGAAACTGAGCCTTTAGTGAATGAATACCCCTTATCCAAGAGACAGAGGGAAAGGAAACTCTTTCTGTGTTTTGCAGGCCACTTCTGATCTGGTTTCTAAGCAGCTGTTGTTGGTTGAGGACTACCAACTTCTACCTCACAGAATAGAAACTCACACACGCTCACGCACGCACGCACGCACGCACGCACCCCAGTACCACCAGCCCAAGTTGGCTGTCTGTTGTGGTGAAAGAACAAGGCTTCAGACCTGGGATATATTTGTTGGGTTGGGGAAAGCATGGCGCTAACCTTCCATGCAGCACCATAGCAACAAGGGATAGCCAAGGGGATGTTGAATGAAATTAGAAACTTTAAAAACACAAAACAAGGAAAACCTACCCTCAAAAGTTTGCCACACAATTTAATTACTCCCACTTTCCCTACTATTTTTAACAGTAAGTAAGCCAAAGGGGTTAGAACACCTAATCTACCCTCTGTCTTTGAATAAAACACAATTTGCTGTATCTTCAATTCTCCTGCACTGAAAGACTGGAGCCCTTCTCCTGGGCTAGAGCCCAGACTTCATATCAGACTTCAGCTTTTTTTTTTTTTTTTTTGTTTCAAATTCAACCTCTTATCCTCAGGACCAATTTTCCACAGAGAATAAGAAAAAGGAAGAGATAGGGAATGTACAGAAAAAGATAATATGGTTCAAGGGAAAATTGGTGTTAAGAATGGATAGAGATCTGGCACAGGTGGCTCACGCCTGTAATCCTAGCTATTCAGGAGGCTGAAATCTGAGGTTCCAAGCCAGCCTGGGCAGGGAAAACTGTGAGACTCTTATCTCCAATTTAACACCATAAGCCAGAACAGGAGCTTGGGAGAGAGGTTCGCTTTGAGAACAAAAAGCTCAGGGATAGTGTCCACTCTCTGATTTCAAATCCCAGGATGAGAACAAGGACAAAAAAAATAATTTTCTTTAAAGGATGGTGAAAAAGGAGCCTATGGGCTAGCTCGTCGTCTTCTGTTCTGTTTCACATCTGCACACACTTACAACAGCAAGTCACACAGATTGAGAATTTTCAGAGCATTCTTTATTTTTTTTTTAAGTAAGATGCACCGGATATGCTTAGACCCATCCAGAGAGAAACAAATAAAAATCACATGGAATG
Organism: Perognathus longimembris pacificus; assembly: GCF_023159225.1. Classification (NCBI taxonomy): domain Eukaryota; kingdom Metazoa; phylum Chordata; class Mammalia; order Rodentia; family Heteromyidae; genus Perognathus; species Perognathus longimembris. The sequence goes on from NC_063166.1 coordinate 49,740,760, forward strand.
TGTGTCTCCCCAAGAGAGCTCCGCAGGAGCCCCAACTCCTAGCTGCTTCTTCTCCCTTTAACAAAACTCCTAGGGAGTTCTTTCCCCTTAGTCACTCCAGGGGTTGCCTCGGAAGCCTAAATCCTGGTGGCATCTTCCCCATTCTGCTCACAGCCTTCCTGCCCACTCTCTTATCCCTTTTCTCCTTTATTCTTTAAAACAATCATGTGTGTCCCCCCCTCACTCCCTCCACCCTTTGTATTGTTGATGACCTAACACGCTCACACCAAAAGCCACACACAGAAAACCAACAACGTGGGATGGGAGGAGAGACCAATTATGACTGAGGCTAACAAGCGGGGAACACCCAAGTTGAGGCCGGCTGTCTCCTGGGAGACTGATGGAGGCTTATTTTACAAGCTGTAATTCCTCCACGGTCCCCTATTGCCAGACTGGAAGTGATGCCTCCTCTCCCCTCCCCCACCAGTCTCAAACCCATGGGGCCATTGTGGATCCTTTAGCCAGTGTTCTGATTGAGAAGCGACCACCTTGTACTGAAGTCTGTCTTATGTACAGGTAGACAGCACAGGGATATTTTTCAAGAATATTATCACAGAAGAATGCCTGATCTTCCTCACTGTGGATTTCCACACGGAATGAGCAAATGTTTGGAGTCACTTCCACTCAGGTTCTGGTTTAAAGAAAATGTTCTCTCTCACACAGTTAGATAAAGCAACCAATGCTAAGAATGAGGAAGAAGCAACATAAATTTAGGTTATACTCATTTATGCAAATGTGGAGTTTCATGGTCTCACCAGGACAAGTGTTCCTCTTGCTAATTGCAGGCAGCCATACTCCCATCAGCAGGGCTATCTATACTCCTATGAGTGAAACACCTGCACTAAGGGGCGAAATTGCAGCATTGCAAAAATCCATGGGTAAGAAAATCAGCACTGGTATATTATGCACGGTGGAATTTTGGAAGGAGAGTCCTTTGATGCTTTTTAGGTACACTTGCTTTGGACAATCTACTCCCGTGTGCTTAAGTGGCTGATATCTAGATTATTTTTTCCATAGAGGTAAATAAGTTTTTCCATCATTTCAGTTCTTTGAAATTCAGTAAGTCAAGAGTTTAAGACAAAGCAGGGATGTTCTGGAACAAGGCTTGGTTAGGAGTCAGAGATGCCTACATGTAAGTTTTGATTTACTATTTCCTAAAAAAGTATGATCTTCATTCACTATAGGATATATACTTATTATGTATTGTGTGTGGCAATTCTTGTTTCTTTAAAGGAAAGCATATAATTCCTAATTTGAGATAATAAATGTTAAAAGTACATCACTTAAACCATAAAAGGGCTGTACATTGATGGCTCAAGCCTCGGATCCTAAGGTTTGAAGCCAGCCCTGGCAGCAAAGTCTGAGATTCTTATATCCAGTTAACCACTAAAAAGCCAGAAGAGTTGCTGTGGCTCAAGTGGTAGAGCACCAGCCTTGAGAAGGGGGAGGGGGAAGCTGAAGTATAGCACCTAGAGCCTAAGTGCAAGCCCCAGTACATACACACACATACACACAATCTTGTAGTGTTTAGAATAAAAGGCTTGGAAGGAGCAAAGGCATGCATTGCGTGGATGGAGAACTGGGGAAGACACACAATTGTATGACACTTTCTGTATGGGAATGGGGTGAAGTGTCAGCCTGAGTAGAACCTGGGTCACAGAGAGCTCTGTACAGAGGTCATCTTTAACGAAGAAATCAGGATGTTAGTGCTGAGGGGCAGGGGGGGTGGTGTAGCTCAGTGACATAGCACTTGCTTAGCTTTGCCTAGTCAAAAGCCTTGGGTTTAATCTCCAACATGACACTACAAACATACCCCTCTTTTATAAGATACACAAGTCTGCTTCAACTTTCCAATGTCTTCTACATTTCAAATAAGAGATGAATTTTACTATGTGTTTTCCATTGGTTCTGAGATTCTGAGCTATGTTAAACTGAGCACTTTAAACACTAGCAGAAATTGTAACTTCAGCTCTACACTTTGCTGGTTGAGAACATTGGTTCTCTACAGAGAAATAGACGGACCCTTTCTTGGCAGAATTTTTCCTTCTTTTCTATTATCTTACTGCCTTCCCAACATAAGCACACATCCTGTACTTTGTTTCTTTGTCATAACTGTATTTAGTGGGTCCCACCACCTGTGAAAGGGATTTCCCCAGGTGCTAGGCAGGGCCCAGTAAGGTGTTGTCCCCTGGGCTGAAAGTGAATTCATGGGCCTTGCGCTGAGAGGACCTAGGTAACTTGCTTCAGTTTCAGTGCCTATCCCTAAACTCTTCTTTCACATCAGTGTATAACCTTCTCTTGCTTCTTATTACAGTGGTAGGAAGCCTACTTTCCTAGCACTACCAAATTTGAGTGATGTCTGAAGTGTTTGGGGAAAGGTGTGGGGAAAAATCAGGAAGAATGAGGCTTGAGTATCTCTGGAAAGATGGCAAATATGCCAGTATCTTAGTAGAGATGAAGATGGAGATGGCTGAGATCAGGCTGATACATTTTTTTTTTACTCTGAAATAATGGCCAGAATTCTCCTGATTATGATCCCCAAAGCCAGCCAGAGGTTCATTCACATCTGGACTATACTCTTCTCCCCCACTGAAGGTCCAGGCCTAGCTGACTAGTGCTGAAAGAAAGGGCACACCTAGAGATTCCATGGAGAATAAGCAGTTAGCTAGATCTTTGGATTGTGACTAAAAAGAGATAATGACAAAGAAGAGAAAGATAATAGGGACAGATACTCTGGCTGACATATGGGTTTGAAATAATTCACACTGACCATTATTTCAGATCTACAGCCTGTCAGCTTTATTTCTTACTGGGAAATTTTGACAACTGGGGCCAAGAATGTCCTAAGAGCCCCCCCCCCGCCCCCCAGCTTCTTACTGGGAAAATTTGAGAACTGGGGCTAAGAATGTCCTAAGAGCCACCCCCCAGCCCCTCCCTGTGCCTCTGACCTCCTCCTGACCTGCACCTAGTGGCAGGACTATTCAGGTGACAACACAACTGGAATGCACACACCACCCACAGCTGGTCTCTAGTATGCCCTAGCCCCAGCTGTGTGAACAGCAAGATCCCAGCTCCCACAGCCTGCCTCCCCAACTTAGATACAAATGCAGATCTTCATCAACACCTGCTTCTGTAGACCTAATGTAGGACTATAGTGTGGGCCACTGGGCTGTATGTGATCATACATGACTGTCAGAGATGAGTATCCCTTTGTGCCAGGCCCTGAGGATATAGGGTGGAAATGAGGAATACCGCCCCACCCCCCAAACTTCTCGGGCTTGTTCAGTCTAGTAGCAGCCAAGTTTCCTGGCCAGTCTGATGTTAGTGGGATGGATTTCCTGTAGACTTAGCATCTTCCCTTGTGACATTTCAGGACAGGCTTAGAAGATTGGATTCTAATCATCTAATCACTGTGATATCCATGAGTGGGAATGGCCAACTCCGAAAGTGGGCACAGTTCTAGATTAAACTCTACTTTGCACTACAAACTGGATAATGGTGAGAATGAGACAAGTTGCCTACACTTTGGTTGCGCACGGAGTCTTCTAAAGTGGGTGAGAACAGTGGAGAAAATCATTTGGGAAGCTGAGTTATGGGGGGTGAGCAGGGGAGGGGCATTCAATCTATATTTTGCCCTCTCCATTTTAATTACCACCCTTCTCTCACCAGCAGAGTTTGCCAATTAAAGGCCAATCTCTCTTGATTTCTTTGCTTTAAAAGGACATTTCGATTCACCCAGGCAGACAATTAAATCCCCCTCAAGCCTCTCCCTTCCCGGAGCTCACCAACAAGATGAGTCTCTATCTCCTTCCAGCATCAAACCGTGCAAAGGAGTTGATCTCAGGTGCTCACCTGCAGTTATCAGAATGCCAGACTCATTTAGGGAGCTCAACTCTGGACCCTGCGGCTATCCTTTCATTGATTGTGGAAAGCGCTGTTTAGATTTTGCCCTTGCTCAGTAAACAACTAAAAGGAACTGCAGGATTTTTTTCCTAGCCTGGAGTATTCTCCCACCCCACCCCCCAAACTGGGCTTCTATTTATTAATTATGAAGGCATGGTTAGAACACAGTCCCTTTATATATAACCTAATTAGCTAAGCCTCTGCCACCGCCCCCCCACCCCCCAGCTTTTGATGGGTGCTAAACAGTTCTCTAACTCTTTAAGGAAAACTTGAGGGGGAAAAAAATGTCCCTCTGAATCCACCATGCCACTTTCTCTAAAAATCTTCACCTGCTTGCTAGGGACTTCTCAGGGCCACGGCTTCCTTGCCTCCCTTCCCCCACCCCAGGCCCTCTGAGGTCTCTGTGGGTCTTTGATAAGCTTACTGCAGTTCAGACCTAGGAGCAAAGTTGGGGGTGTGTGTATTCACAGTCCACAAAGGGGGAGTACTGCTTTTGGACTGAGTGACCTGGTCCTCCAAACAGATCTTTCTAGGGGGTCAAAGTGAATTAAAATGGCACACTCACTCTCTGTTCATGAAACTTTTAGGGTCCTTAATAAGATCTCCATTTGCACCTCAATTCCTGATAGAAAAAGGGAAGGAGGTTTCCATTGTCCACAATTGGCAATTCTTTGAATAGATCCTTTGTTATAATTAGACACCCCCCCTTTCATTTAGCCCTACCTTTTGGGATTGGTTTGTTAGAAGCCATTGTACTGACACACACACACATACACACACACACACACACACAGCCATCTATTTATGTAAAATTGATATAATTGCCATCCATCCAAAACAAGACAGAAGTTTAGTACAAGTCCTAAGAAACGATAAAATTCAACAATAAATGTTTTAGAAAGTAGAAGGTTGAAGAAGAGTTTTACTGAAGCCTACAATTAATGTATAATTTAAAAAGTAAGGGAGTCTCATTCAGTTAGTACTATTTAAAATGGAAATCTTCTCTTGTTTGCCTAACCTTCTATTACACACTAAAAAATATTTTTCAGATAGATCCTTCAGCTCTAAAATAGTTTCCTGATAGCAGCTAACCACAAGCAAAAAAACTTTTATGCGACTTATATAAATCTAATTTCTGAATTTATTTGCTCCAAGAGGCCACAACTCTAATACCTTTTAATTTTAACCATGAGAATCCTAAAAACTAAACCACTGTAATTTGTAAATCTTATGAGACAGAAATGGTCAGCGATGTCTAGTTCTAGAAATTAGACAGCTGTTTTAATATAAAACTGTTCTTAAAGAAATAAAAAAGTATATCATTTCTTTAACACTGCCCCCCCAGCATTATTTTCTAAGTGCCTTACAAAATGCATTTGGAGTTTTGATGCATTTATTCTGTGTCAATTTATCTTTACAGTTTATGCATCCTAAGTCTTTATTACATAGCATTTGATCTACCATGTCTGGTGAGAAAGGGAAAGAAAAAGAGTCGGCTTGTAATCATGTTAATTTTTGCTGCAGCTTCTTAGAGCAAGTCACAACAATTTGATTTCTCATTGTCATTGGCAGCGCTACATAGTTGGTATCAGTATTGACACAACTGAAATTAATCATCCAGTTTTACTTCATATTTTCTCTAAGTTCTATGCTTGTCCAAATAGCTCAGTGGTGCTAGCCAAACCTTTTCTTACAAAGACTCATTTTATTTCTCAATGTTCATCTTTCTAGTTATAAAATGTTTCTGAGGAGGGAGGAAGCAATTTTTTATATGTATCCTTCAGGGTTGTTTAAAATCACAGGATTTCTATGTCAAAATAAAATTGATCTCTGTGGGATGGGGTAGAAATTTGTTTTCTCTGCTTCTTTCATTTTTACAAAGTTTGCTCGCTTCTCTTCCCACCTGAATAGTTCAGGGTAGTTTGGGTTGAAAAAAAAATAGTTTGCCACCTCTGGAACACACACAAAGCCACACTATGGTTTTTTGAAAAATAATTCAGGATAAACTTGCAGATATTTTAAGGACTTGTGGTGTGAAGTCCCATGACACTGAGACAAGCGACATTCTGCTCTATTCAAGGGACTGAAAACAGGACCTAGCAGTGTTTACCTGTGTATTCAGCCATGAAATTGAAAATTATCAAAGTTGAAAAATGCAAATCAAATTAAAACCAGAGAAAATTGTCTTTGGAATTACAGCGGCCGGGTGCCCCCATGTGTTTGTTGACAATGAAACCTTATAAAATGAAAAGCATCTCAATTGCCCCTCACTCCCCCACCCCCCACCCGCGCACGAAACTTACTCCTTTAATTCTACTAGGAAACATGTTGACCTTTAGGCACAAACCGCCAGCTCACTGGGGCAAATCACAACGGGATATATTATTTTCTTAAAACGTCAATGTCTGTCTTCCTTTACCCAAGAGTTCCTAAAGCCCGATCCTCCCGTCCTTATTCCGAAATCGGCCACAAGCTTCTGGCTGGCTGGCGGCCTTTCTTTGGTTGCCTGGGAGTGGCTGGGCACCTTTGGTGCAGTGGGTGGCTGTCACCAAAGCGGCGCGCTCGGGGCGCACGGCGGCGCCTCGGCGCCTTGGGATCGGGCTCCGGAGATGGCGGGGTTGCGGGCGCTCTGGCTGCCGCTGTGCGGTGGGCGCGAGGTGGGCGCCAGGGAGCCCTGGAAGCTGCGCAGCCCGGAGCGCTGTGACACACCTGCGCGCCCGAGGGGTAACTGGGTGGGCGGGACTGCCAGCCGAACCCCAGGACTCGCCTAAGCGCGGAGGTCCGCAGTGCCCACCTCGCAGAGCGAAACTTGAAAATCTCAGAGGATCCCAAGGCTGATCTTGTCCCGACTCCTCTCCGTGCCCATGTTGGTGACAGGACTTTTCAGGGCTTGGTGGGAGGAGACGGCCAAGAGAAATTTTAGTTAAATATTATTTAGGGGCGATGAATGAGCTAACAAAGCACCGGGCGGAGTGGCGATCGTTCCCGCTACTTTGCAAGTTGTAGAGCGCGAGCAAGCGAGCCTGGGCCGCCGACCCCATTACGCCAGAACTACCCCACCGCGGTGGTGGTGGGCGAGGCAGACTTTCTTTCTCCCTTCACCCCGACTCTTCACACCGCCTTCCTGCTAAGGGGAAGACCGGTGACCCTGGGTTTGCCTGCAGGTGCCAAATCCACTTTCAGAGCGCATACGTGGCACTCACCGGTTAGCGGTTAGCGGGGGACTCAGGAGACCCTAGCAATGGCTGGCGGTGGGGGAGGGGGGGCTAAGGGGAAAAAAATCACCTTTGATTTGGTGACCTCTGGGATTTTCATTTCTTACTTGCACTTTTGCTGGTTCTAACACTTATCCGCCCTCCCACAGCCCAAGTAGCCGAGCTTCCACACAGATTGCCGGGAGCGATCTGACTTGTTCTCTTGTTCTCGGTGCCAGCGCATCCTCCTTCTTCTTGCTCCTGTGTGCTGGTAGATTCAAAAGGACAAGCCTTGTTCAGGAAGCACAAAAACTCTGAGGCAGCCCGGCCACTGCCCGTGGGGGCGGGGAGGGGGGGTGAGCAGAAGACTCATTTTTATTTGAAACCTGCCAACATGCCCCTGTATTTCCTTTCCAGGAACCCCCTGGACGCAGCTTCACTGTGACTCAAGGGAGAAAAACAAACAAACAAAACACAAAAACCCAGACCCAGGTTTCCCTGAGTTCATCTGTCCCTTCTCGGGCCGATACTGTAAGTTGTGGCCGGGTTTGGGACCTTCCGGGGGCTCATTTCCCAAAGAGAGATGTGCAGAGGGACACTGTATTATGTTTGTGGTTTTCAAAATCAAGCAAAGGAAACAGCAGCCAATTAAAATGAAATATTTTTATTCCTCTTGCACGTTGTCAATGATTTGCCCCCCGGGGATCCACAATTTTCCCAAGCCTGTTAATGCGTGACAATGAATGAGTGTCTCCTGTAATTTAATTTTCCTGTCACACTAAATAGAGCTACATTGTAAACCTTAGATCTACTCCTACTGATAGCATTGCCTTGTTTTTTTGCATTTACACCATAAAGACTCCCCAGAAAAGGGACACTGTATTGTGACCTCTACTCCTGAATTATTCAAGAATGTAATGACATTTTCCATTTTAAAAAGGCAACTAATTGCCACTGAAGCAAAACATGTGACGGGCTTCTGGTGGCCCGTGTGACTATGTATAACCATCTGTATGTCCCCAGCAAGCCGCAGATCACAGGTAAAAAAAACAGGAAAAACTTACAACAGAATAAACTCAAAATGTCTACTGAAATCATGCATATTATTTCATTCTATCCCCATGCCATGACATAGAGTTTGCAAATTCTCTTGATTTGACCTAAAATCTGTTTGAAATGTCTTATCAATGCCAGTACTCTTTTTTTTTTGAACATGAGATGATTAGTTAGGAATGAAACATTTAAATATTTAAAAAATGTTCCTTCCAAACTAGAAATTTCCTTGTGTTAGGTCACACTAAATATCTAAGTCTGCCTCTTCTTTTTCTTCTTTTCTTTTCTTTTTGTTGGATTTTCTTCTTTGTGGTTGGGTTTAAGTCCTTATGTATTCAAAAGGAAAAAGAATTTCACAGAAATGGCACCTGAGGATTTGCTGTTTTGAGTCTTTGGTTTCAAGAAAACTAGCGTTGCCTTTGTTCCTTGCTAGAATTCTTGCTCTTTAGCTGAAAATGGATTCTTATCTCTTGCTTTTTAAAGTAAAAAGACTTGTAGTGGCAGGGTAGTTTCTATTGTCTTCTTACACTTTCCCCAGCCCTTGCAGAGAGCACCAGTAATTTCCTTAGGCATCATAGATTCATGGATCAGCCTACAAACATTCTCTGGTCCTGTTCTTGCTGGGTGCAGAGCCATAGTTAGTCACTAGTAACAACTTTGAAAGCATGAGGGTGTTACGAAGTTAGGGACCAACTTCTGTGGGCTGTACATAACTTAGTTTAAACTTTAAGTGATGCTTTCTTTGAATCCCATGTTTTATCAACAGAATTGACATAACTGTTCCTGTCAGCCTAAAGTCAGGTGCAAGCAGAATGGCTACAGTTCCATCTGATGAAGTATATTAAATGCTATTTTAAAGGACCTTGCTATTAAATTATTATTACCTGATGGGTAGAATACCATGACTGTTTTCCCATTTCCTTAGAAGAAACCTGCTTTTCTTCTTTGTGGTATATGCTCTTGTACTCAATACATGACAGAAAAATAAATCTAAGGACACGAGGGTTTCTTTTGTTTGTTTTTGTGGTGCTCAGGTTGGAATCCTTAGTGCCAGGCAAGCACCCTACCACTGAACTAGAATCCTAGCCCAGGACACACACTTCTCAATGCTATCTTGGAAATGTAATGAAATGTGATGGAAATGAATTTCTATGAACAAACTGTTAATCATGTTTGAGAGACTTTCTAGTGGTTCTCTACTTAAAAATTTAAAACAATGCAATTCAGATTAAAAGACATAGAATAAATGATCTAAGTGGCTTTTGTCATAGATCTATTCTCCACAGCATTCTATAGTAATATTATTCAGTAATTTTTTTCCTTCACCAGACAATGCTATGAAAAGGAAAATTTCATCTCCTTTTCAGACTGTCACCATGGCCACATTGCAATTGTTTATTATGTTTTTCATCTTGAAAAATATCCCACTTAAACTAAGCATGATGGTACACATCCATAATGCCAACACTCAAGAAACTAAGGTAGAAAGGATCCTGATTTAAAAAAAAAAATCAAGAGTGGCTTGAGCTATAGATCAGTTGTAGAGCAGTTGCTTAGAATGTGATAGGTGCCAGATTTGATTCTGAGTACCATAAAAATAAACAAATAAGCAACCTCTCTTAGTGGAGGATAATTTGAAGGCTATTAACAGTACTGTGGAAAGTTAAGAGCAGCAATGAAGCTCTTTCCTGACTATATTTCTAGAACTTATCCTATCCCGAGTGGCTATGTGTGTTGAGAATGCAGAGACCCACGTGAAAGGATTTTATCTTCACTGAGTTGAGAGGAAGATTCTAGAAGGTGGCAGGGGAGTCTAATATGGGATCCCATGTCAGCCAATTTCTACCCCCACCTCCTATCCTCCAATATGTTTTCCATGTTTGGAAAGCATTCCACATGTTCTCTACAAAAAGGGGACCTACACACCCTCCCATAGGGCAGAGGTAGCCGTCACTTCTCCATCTGTAAAATGGGTTTCTTTCCCCATCAAGCCTGGTGTGAAGAGACTTATGGCAAAACATATTTTACCCTATTAGTCTGTGTTTGGTATTGGTATCAATCACAAGTGCTCTGTACTCTGGTTATTATTTTTTTAATGCTGTGCCCATAAGGGAGAGGAAGAATTAATTTTCTTTTGTTATTGGAGGGAAATTAATTTAGCTTATGACACCTAAACAAATACATTTACAGGTCAACCTGTAATTATCCATATGTCATTTCTACCATCAGCCAGCTCTCTTCTCTTTGTCCACTACTTGACTCCCAGTCTAGAACATCAATACATGGATGTACCTACCCTTATTTCTGAATTGTATCACATTTTTAATCTTTCGTTAAAGATCATAACTGCTAATATGTGGGTTTGTTCCTCTCTTTTTTTTTTTTAAACTAGTACTGGATCTTGAACTCAGAGTCTGAGTGCTGTATTTTAGCTTTTCTGTTCAAGGCTGACACTCTAATACTTGAGCCACACACCAGGTAAGAGTCTCATGGAATTTTTTGCCTGAGCTGGCTTTGAACCAAGGATTACAGGTATAAGCTCTCAGTAGCAAGTGATATACGATTTTTTAAATGCTAGAACTAGCCAAGCACCAGTGGCTCACACCTGTAATTCTAACTACTCAGGAGGCTGAGATCTGAGGATCACGGTTTGAAGCCAGCCCAGGCAGAAAAGTCCATGAGACTTTCATCTCTAGTAAAGTATCCAGAAAAAAAGCCAGAAGTGTTGCTGTGGCTCATATGATAGAGCACTACTAGGAACACAAAGAGTCTCAGGGACAGTGCCCAGGCCCTGAGTGCAAGCCCTAGGACCAGAAAAAAAGAAATCCTACAACTATCAAGTTTTATAGTAACTCTCTGATTGTATTTGTAGTATCTGGATTTCTGGGTATCCACTTGTTCTCCTCTGGGAAATAACACCAAGCTAGCTCAGTTATGACATGCTCCTGCATGGGGCATTATCTGAGCAAAGATAATGTTATGAAGTCACTTAGCAGTGACAATTTCACTGTGAAAATGTAAGTGACCCTAGCATGTTCTAGCATCCTCTTTGTCTTCATGGAATTTAGGAACAGGAAATCCTTAACAGATTTGCTTTATGCAGGGCCAAGCTCAATGTTCTGGAAGATAATGTTTAAAATTGTTAATAATTACAGCAAAAATAAAGCAAAACTTGAGGTCCTCAAGGTTAGATGCTTAAAGAGTAGAAGGAATCATTTATTTCTGTAATGAGAAAATAGAGACTTGTTTTTTTGAGACAGAATCTCTCAGTAGTTCTGGCTGGCTTAGAACTCAAAATCCTCCTGCCACAATTTCCTGAGTGCCAAGATTAAAGGCAAGCACCATATCCAGACTTTCCTTGCTACATTATTATTTCTTCTCTAAATAAGTTTACTCACCGCTACAGGAACAAAAAGATGAGCTGGAGGAAGGACATTGGGACCTTTGTTTCCCTAACAGCCCTGTGACTGAGAAAGCATGTATTCATCTCCAACCATTAGAAGAATTTCCCATCAGATGCTCCCTGTACTACCCGCAGTATCTCTAATGCTCACCAGCTGCGGACTATGGCAGGACCAGGCTAATTTACAGAGAACTGGTTCCAGGTCTGTGTTATGCACATATACTGAGCTCTAGAAGAGGGTGTATGATCATTGGAAGTTGGAGAATTTGACCAAAACAAAAGACCAACCATTACTAGAACTTGTCAATATCAATATCATATATATATATATATATATATATATATATATATATTTTTTTTTTTTGCCAGTCCTGGGCCTTGGACTCAGGGCCTGAGCACTGTCCCTGGCTTCTTTTTGCTCAAGGCTAGCACTCTGCCACTTGAGCCACAGCGCCACTTCTGGCCGTTTTTCTGTATATGTGGTTCTGGGGAATCGAACCTAGGGCTTCATGTATTCGAGGCAAGCACTCTTGCCACTAGGCCATATCCCCAGCCCGATATCAATATATTAAAATCTACAAGTATTGAAGTGTTGATTTGACCTGTTGACAGAACTGAAGTTGGAGCAGCAAGCTGCCCACATAGACATTTAACACCTCCTCCCAATCATTAAATCTTTCTCTTTAATTTCTCAGTAGTTGTACAAAGGGGTTTCAATTCCACAAGTCAGATTATGAGTACAGTACACCTTGATCAGTGTTACCCCTCCCATCATTCTCTCCCATCTTTCCCCCATCATTCCCCATCCCATACCTCAATTACTAAATCTTATAAAGATTAAGTGATACCGTATGACTAGTTTATACAAATCTTTGGCCTTACACTGAATGGCTAACCTGAGACCTAGTACTTTTCAGTGACTAGAACATGTTCTTGAACTTAGAGGGAGTGTTTAGGGTGAAAGGTAGCACATTACCTAAACCATGTGGGCCTCTCTCTGTAGCCTGTACAGCACTGGAAATATACCCCTCCTCCTTAGAAAGGTGAGTAGAAACCAGAACAGGCCCTAAGCCTGATCCTTTCTCCAAAGAGCCTTGAACCCAGCAACTGCTACACCAACTTCTTGCTACACATGACGTCAGGTTGCTGGTGATGCCTTCTAAGGAAGGACTTAGGGTCAGTTTTAAGTATAGCCAGGGTGGAGAGTTTCACTGTTACAGTTAACAGTTCTAGCTACCTGGCAATGAAGCGCATTCAGAGAATGAAACTCATCCTGTTTTAAAGTGAAAGTATTAATTCAGAAGTGCAAGAGGCTGCCTTATTATCTCCCTCCCTCCCTCCCTCCTTCTCTCCTCCCACCCTTGGGGGAGGAGGAGGGGGAGAGATGAGTGCTGTCCTTTAGCTTTTTTGCTCAAGGCTGGGGTTACCACACTGGCCACAGCTTCACTTCTGGGGTTTTGGTGGTTCATTGGAGATACAAGTCTCATGGGCTTTCCTGCTCAGGCTAGCTTTGAACTTTGATCCTCAGACTTTAGTTTCCTTAGCAGCTATGATTACAGAGATGAACCACTAGCACCTAGCTTTTCCTTCCCTTTTAAAGATGAATGCTCTTTGCTTTTGAGATATGATGTGAGTTTTCGGTCTGCTTTCTTTCTGTGGAGAGAGGAGTCAGAAGGCTCTTCAAGTCCTCAACCTTAAATCCGTGTTAATAGGGGAAGTCTTTTTTTTCTTTTTTCTTTTTTGGTGGAGAGGGTATAGGTGGAGAGATTTGGTTGGGAGAAAATTGACCCTGAGTGCACTCTGGGTAAACTAGGGCAAAAGACCTGATACGGTCCGCAGGATACTTATTAACCACTGTTCATTTGTGGGATCGATATTTCCAGCACAGGAGTCAACACTTGAGATACACCCCGATGTCTGGCTCTTTCCTTGACACAGCTATTTATTTTCTAAATGCATCTGCCTTAGGAGAAAGGAAGCAGCAAGCACTGTGTCTTTTATCTTGGGGATATGCAAAGCACATTTATTTTCAGCTTTTATCTCTGGGATTGTATGTTGATCCCATACATATAGATTGATTTTGTCCAGGTAGATAATGAAAAGTCAAGTGGAAAATTACACAATGGCACTCACGATCCTAGTCTTATATTGGTATATAAATTGGTTTATTATTTCATTCTATTAAAGAGTCCTTTCTTTCTTCCATTTTATTTCTTTCTTCTCTTGGATGAGAAGATAGGAGGGTGGGCATTGGAGTCTAACTTCTTCCTCCCCTTTTGCTAATTGTATTAACTAAGGCAGAACCACAGAGGAGTGTCCATGTGACTTTTTTGCTCTCTGCCAACCTCTTCAAGGCTAATGGTACAGCTTTCTTTAACTCTCAAACCTTTCCGAACTAGAATAAAAACATCCATCATACACATTCTGTTACATAAACGCATACATGTATGCTTTTTTTTTAACATCCCAGGCAATTTTAAATTTTGTCACGATAGCTGAGAAAGAAAACCCACTCCCCCCATTCACTTCTAAGCACCAAGAGGCCAGGGGTGAGAAGGTGGCCCACGGATAAAGGCCACCATCGAGGGACAGCTTGGAGCCAGAATCCTGGAGGAAACGTTATTAATAAACATCTTCTGGACATTTGGTAGCCGGTGGAGCTTGCTCCAGCTTAAAGCAATTAATTCAGGACACTGACATAAACTCTCTAGGTCTTTGACAGCTTGGAGCTGAAATAAAAATGCTAGTTCTCCCGGGAAGAGAGAAGGATGGCTAGCTCTTTTCTGGACTGTTTGCTTATAGGCCCAGAGAGCAACCTTCCTCGCAGAATGAAATGCAAGGGCACAAACAATGTACCAGGGAGAGAATAGAAGATGGGAACGAACAGTTTGAACTATTTACTCAGCAGAAGGGCACCACAATGGTGGGGTGGTGGTTTTCCCATGCAGCCACTGTCCCTTCTTTGGGGTCTTTTGTTGTCCTTGTCTCCTTTGGCTAGATAAGAACACAGCTGCAGCCTTGCTGCACTGATCCCCTTAAATCTAGGGGTGCCTTTACTGTACCAGGCTAAGAGCGGCTCTCTTTCATTTTACAAGGGGACAGCAAGGAAGAGAATGGGAGAATCGAGGGGGAGGGGACAGAGGACTCACATTGCTTACATCAGATTCTGGCTTTTATTTCTCTCTTTTCTTTCTTCAGTCCAAGCTGTGATCACACGCAATTTTTGTGAGCTCTTATATTGAAGGAGTCAGTGATTTGTACCAGATCCTATGTCAAAGTATTGTCATTTGGGGAAAAGAAGGAGGAATATTTGAGAAGTAGAAGGGAAAAGTTTTGATTTAAATGACAGGACTTAGCTGACCTCAAAAGGAAAAAGTTTGGAACCATTCATTTGAAAAACTGTTCAATTGTGATTTGGCATTTTGGAAAATCATCTTGGACCTCACCTTCCTGTATCTATTTTGTCTAGAACCATAATGAATACAGAAAGGTTGCTGAAGTCAGGATAGAGACAAGAATGCACTAGAGATGAGACATAAAATGTACCTTTGTATGTGCCATAAGTCACATTTATAATCAGAGTGAATGGGATCAAAATAATTTATGTGTACTTTCACATTTTTAAGTCATAGCTTATTTTAGTACTGCAAGAAAAAGTAGGCAGGATAATACTATAAACAAAAGTATGAATTACAGTGTATATGAACAGTGTATATGATTTTTATGTGAACATTGATCGCAGATTTCTACTCTTAAACTGTGTTCTGAGTTACTGGGTTTTGTCATTGGTGTTGGTTTTGGGGAGAGCCAGGCTGCTATGCTTCTTGATATTATAATAAGGGTGGTTTAGCTAAAATGGTTTTGTAAAGTGAAATAGCAAGAATTTAACACCAGAGAAAAATGAATGATTCCCTACGATTTCATTGAATATTTACAGACCAAAAGCCCACGACATGGAGGGAGGGAGGGGAAGAAAGTTTCAAAGCTGTCCCAGTGTTTGTGCGGCATGTGTGTTTTTCTCACTGACAAATTGGTGGGGGGGAAAAGAAACCACCCTTGCTTCCGTATATTTTTCCTGCTGGGTGGTCAGAAGGAAAGGCCAGGAAGCCAAAGGCCTCCCATTGAGAAGCTGCTCTGCAAAGAGTCGACCTCACGTGCCGCTGCTGCGCAGGGCACCTGTTCATCTCGGCTCAGTATGGGGGTGAGCTCTGTACTGGCAGCCGAGGGGACACGTGTGTTCCCCTACACAGCTACCCGGAAGGAGTCCCTGCAAGGAAGCTGCTACCCACCGCATGCTCCCAGCACATTTAAGAGAACCTCTAAGATGTCCAGGGAGCCATTGTCCAGCCGAACTGTGAAATGATTTGCATGTCAGTGAGTACTGCACTTGGTTTTAAGGGTGTGCATTTATAGGTGTGTGTGTGTGTGTGTGTGTGTTTTCCAGCCTGTGGGGAAGGCAGGGGAAAGGACATTTGAAAATGTTTTATGACACCTTGGAAAGTAGAAATAAAAGGCCTTATGAAATTCATTGTCTTTGGCTATGATTTTGAATATACATGCATCAGTGGAAGGTAAACTTTTGTTTTGTTTTGTTTCCTACAAGGACTGTAATAAAGCTCTGGAGTACACGTTTGTTCTGCCTTTCTTTTGCAAACACACATTTAAATTTTTTTTGTAGAGTAGATCAGTTTCTATCTCATCACCAACAGATGCCACCCCCATGAGATGCTTCAACTAAACATAGTCCATCTTCCTAAGAATTGAGGCCAAAGTAGAAATTATAGGTGGCCCGGATGATTATATTTATTTTCATTCTGTAATTCTCCATGTAAAAAAGGGGTAAGAGGGCTAGGAAATTTTTTTCCAGCATGGTATGTTAAGATTAGCCTAAAAATCATGTGATATCATTGAGGATAATTCAAAGTAACAGGTGTGTGTGTGTGTGTGTGTGTGTGTGTGTGTGTGTGTGTGTGTGTCTTCCTGTAAAAGACTTTCCTTCTCTAAAGATTGTGGTTTCCTTAAGAGGGAAAATCATCTTTTATTTTCAATTTCTGCATACAATATCCATGCAACTACTATGCACACAAAGCTGCACGTGTTAGGATGCCTAAGAGGGAGGAGTCGAGCTATAGGGGAGGGCAGATGGACAAATAATGAATCAAGTTTAAAAGACTGGTCAAATGCAAGTGATAACTGATCTTATATGTAAGGGGCTTGGACATCACACCAGCTGCCACGGGGTTAGATTAATGAGGCATTAAGGAGATCGAGTGACACTTACAGCTAGTTACTTATGGTGCTAATTTCAAAACACTTTGCAATAGACAAAGAGACTCTACTCATAATGCAAAGTAATTTGTGATGTGTTCCTGGTGAATGCATTTAGCGAAGCAAATATAGTTATGCAGAATTTAAATTAAGGTTGACACTAATGTAAACAGAGCCCAAGAACCACTGTCCAATAATTTGATGAGGACACAGGTTTTAATCAAGCCTCTTCCACTAAAATAGCAATTTAAATCCCCATCGTTTAAACTGGATAAAATGCTTAAGCCTTGAAGGTTGGGGGAATAAAAATAGAAATTTACTGGAAAAGAGAAAAGAAACACAGTATCTCTGAGGGAAAAGAGTGATTGTGTCTTGACTAAGCAGAAAGATATGCATATCAAAGTAAACATCAAGTTGATTTCAAGGCCAGAAAGCATTTAACATGTATCTTTTGGATGTTGTTAAATTAATCTTGGGCACATTCGGATAGTAGTAGCTCAGAGTAAAAAAGTTCTGGATAATGAGAAAGTATAGACTCTTAAGATGATCCAGAGGCTCTAGAAACATTTATTTTATTTAGTTAGAGTAGAACCCTCTCCCCTATTTTTATTTGAACGGAAAAATCCCACCTTGGCAGAAGTGTGGGGGAGGGGATTGTGGTTAGGGATCTTGGCCACCCATCCTGAAGGGGTTAGCTTTCTAGGGGTACCCACACCCACACATGGCTTTGTCTGGGGTTGCCAATTTATTTCGTTCACTGAGAGTCATTGGGGGAGGGAGAGTGTCAACCCTGCATTAACATTAATTAAAATGCCAACAGCCTGGTTCCAGGGCCTGGGAGATTTTTGTAGATGGGAAACAAACCCAAACAAAATAACAATTTGTCCTGTCACTGCTCTTTTGCAAGGAAAGGCAGTTAGTTTGGGAACATTTACTAGAGCTCATGGATCTTACTGCTGGCCAAAGAGAGAAAAAAGGTATGAGAAGTTTTACATTTTCTAAACTGGGACTTTGACTTCTGCAAATCACTTTAATGGTATATGTAGAAAGGAATTTCTACAATGAAGGTGTTTTCCATACCTATTTTGAGGTAAAGGCCAGAGACAATTTGGGGTGTGTGTGTGTGTGCGTGTGTGTGTGTGTGTGTGTGTGTGTGTGCAGTAATATCCATGATCTGTGACCTTAAGGCAGGGAGAAAACAGGCGGCTTTACTTACATTTGAGGCATAAAGCTGGGATCTGTGGGTGTGGTCAGGGAAACTGAAATATGAAGAAACTGTTCCCAGTGAGGATTTACCTTAGTAAGGCCAAACAGGCAGGCGGGAAGGAGCAGACCGCTCTAGTTCTGCCGGGTGGGAGTGTGGGGTGTCATTTTCTCTGTAAGTCAACCCCTGGGGGATGCCTGCTGATGAGGAGGCTTTTCTCTCTAGGACTCTCTCTATAAGAGGCCTTAGGGATCACATCAGTGCTGCTTCTGGGAGAGCCCACTTCAGTTATATTAGCTTTGGGGAGCTCCCACTTCAAACCCCCTTCCTGCAAATATATCAACGAGAAGGGACTGTTGATAACTTTTACTCCTCCCAAGTTAGGGAAAATAAGCTGAATTGCATCTATTCTCTGTTCAGCTGTAAGGACAATACTTGTGAAAGCAAGTGTCTGCATGGTTCCTTCTGCTAATTAAAAAAAAAAAAAGGAAAAAGGAAAAAACAAGGTGGTATCTTTGACATTGGAATGTCAGACTTTGCAATTGGAAGTGAGAGGAGATCTGTCATATTTAGGGATCTATCTGGAGGTGCCTTGGGAAACAAGCTGTGCATGCTGGTTGGTCTTTGCTCCTGCTAGATCAGCAGCAAAAGGAGAAGGTTTTGGAGGTGCAGATGCCAACCATTAGCTGAGGTGGAGAATGGGAATTTAGGCTGCACTTGGAATGTCAAAGTATCTTTCTGGAGATTTCCTTTCCTTTCCTTCCCTTCCTTTCCCTTCCCTTCCGTTCCCTTCCCTTCCCTTCCTTTTCCTCCCCTCTGCTCCCCTCCCCTCCCCTCTCCTAGTTCTTCTCCCCTTCCTTCCCTCCTTTCTTTTGGTCCCCTTACTGGGCTTTGTGCTCTTGTTTGGCTTTGTCACTCAAGGCTGGTGGGTACTCTATTACTTGAGCCACACCTCTACTTCTGGCTTTTTTGCTAGTTAAATGAAGATGATCATCTCCTTGATTTAATTTTTTTTTTTGCCAGTCCTGGGGCTTGAACTCAGGGCCTGAGCACTGTCCCTGGATTCTTTTTGCTCCAGGCTAGCACACTACCACTTGAGCCACAGTACCACTTCTGGCTTTTTCTATATATGTGGTGCTGAGGAATCCAACCCAGGGCTTCATGTATGCAGGGCGAGCACTTTACCACTAGGCCATATTCCCAAACCATCTCCTTGATTTTTGTCTGCCCAGGGTGGCTTCTAAATGGGATGCTCAGAACTCAGCCTCCTGAGTAGTATAAGATCACAGGTTTGAGCCACTGGTCTTCAGCTGAGAATGTATGTGTGTGAGAGTGAGTGTGTGTAAATATATATGTGTGTGTGTGTGTGTGTATGTATACTCCAGTTCTGGGAATTGAACTCCAGGCCTGGGTGTGGACCCTCAGCTTCATTTGTTCAAGGCTAGTACTCTACTACTTGAGACAAGCTGCCACTTCCCACTTCTTCTGAGTAATTTATTGGATAAGAGTCTCACAGACTTTTCTGCTCTGGCTGGCTTGGAAATGCAATCCTCAGATATCAGCCTCCTGAGGAGCTAGGATTACAGACATGAACCACTGGTGCCCAGCTGAGAATATATTTTTAAGCAAGGAACATAATTTGTTGGGCGGTGACTTTGGAGCTATCCCAATTTTGGGGATATTAGAGGTACCTTACATCATCTCTTCAATTCCAAAGCATCTGAAAGTGACATGGAATGCTGACTTTTGCCCTTGGATGGTGCTGCCTACCTGACCCATATATATAGTGAAGTACATATATACACATGTATACATATGTATATGAATACACATACATATACATATAGGCCCTGTATATGTGTGGCCAAGATACTACTCAGAGCGTCTTAACCCTAAGGAAGGGGAGTCCATGCTTCCTCTTTCCCAGGCTCCTCTGGGGACATTTCCAGTAGTTATTCCATTGTACTGCATTTGGGGACCAAGTGGGCTGGGGCCCCTGTTGCCATGACTGACCTTCCCAGTAAGGTTCCCTGACTTTTCTTTTCCTCATTCTCTACCTTATTGTTGTTCCCTGATACAGCTTCCTGAGGTCACCTGCTCAAGAAACTACTCACCTGCTTTCTACTTGCAGTTGGGAGAGTTGTCTTCCTTGTAAGTCCTTTTAGTTTAGGTGCTGTCCAGTCTGGCTTTACTGGAGAAGCAGTACAAGGAGAGTTGTTTGGTTGTTCCCAGTCATCTACCATTCAGACCACAGTTCTGGGGCCACAGACCTCTCAGATCACTTGTCTCAAATGTGGGCAGCCATCTTGTCTTCTTTGATCTCAGGCAGAATTGACTTGAAGTGGCTACATTTCATCTTCCACTCTCCCAAATAAGATTTTGATCTTTCCTCTCTGCCTCTTCCCTCCCATCATCTTATCCCTCCCCTCCTCTTATCCCTTTCCTCTCCTTACTCTTCCTCTCCATGATTCAGATGGCCAAGTAGTTCCTCAGACATTGTAAACAAAAGTTGACTTCTCAAAATGTTCTGGAAATGAATGATATTAGTGATGTGCTTTGGATTTATTTCTTGTTATAGAACTTCAGGACAAAACAGAGTGTGGGCAAAGCCATCAGGGAGCAAACAGTTTGCTCCTGGAATTAACCACTGAGACTCACATTCTTTTGGCTGCCCTGTGAAAGAAATCCAAACCTCTTTTTCTTGCCCTACCTCTTGATTCAGAATAGCAGAGCAAATCTCAACTTCAACGAGGTTGCTATGGATTTTATGATTATCTTAAGAATTTGTCTCAAGTAGGGCTCAAGGACCATCAAAAGCAGGTGCTGGGATCCCAGAGTGCACACCTGTGGCTTTCAGCACAACACACTTCACCCTCTTTTTTTTTTTTCTCCCCCTTCTGGCCTCTGCATTGGAAACATTGCCCTTTGGGATACCAAGCAGATTTTCTTATAAACACCGAGATCTTTGCCATGTAGACATGGCCACTGATTTCCTCTTTAAACGGGGCAGAGATGGTTAAGTTCTTATCACCTTTAAAACAATCACAGGAAATACTGACTCTCTCCACGCTAGATCACAAGATTCTCTTGACAGAGTTGGGGCCTGAAGACAGCACCCTGATCACTGGAAAGGTTCCAGGCTGTCCATAAGTGCTCTGAGCATGCCAGCTTCCTTCCCACTTGTTACAGCTGAGCACTAGCTCTATGTGCCCAGGTAGGCTGGCCTTTGTCATATGTCAGTATTCATGGGTAGCTGGGAATCTTGGGAGGCAGCTGAGAGTGGTAGGGCATGCTCAGAAATGAGGAGGAACCATTTGCAGGATGATTTTGTTTTGATCCAGTAATGACCACTGAGGAACAGGTTTAATAGCAGGACTAATGTAGGTGGTGTGTTTCTGTATGGAAATCTTCAAAAGAAATGCTGAGGATCATAGCATTTTTTCTGTTTCTTTTCTAACAAGCTTTTCTGGGACAAGTTCAGAAATGGGTCAGTCTCTTAGATATTTATTTCTAGGATTCATTGTCTCTCCTTGGTTCTTCCTTCCGGACACAGATGGAGAGGAGGAGTTAGGAAGCTTCCAGATCACCAGGCTCTGCCATGTACTGAATTACCATGTGTGTTATTCTAACAGAATTCTCTGTATGTGCAGGGATATTGGCCAAGCCCCTATGTTCTTGCCCAAGCATATTTATGTAGGTATTCATTTTGTAAAATATGATGTATTTGGGTATTTTTTCATAAACAGGATGATAATTTATTCCTTTGACACTGAAACCAGGGGCTCATGCCTGTAAATCCTAGCTACTCAAGAGGCTAAGATCTGAGGATCGCAGTTCAAAGTCAACCCAGGCAGAAAAGTCTGAGACTCCTGTCTCCAATTAGCCAACAAAAGGCCAGAAGCGAAGGCTTTGCTCAAGTGTCAGAGCACTTCAGCTACAAAGCTCAGGGACAGTGCCCAGGTCCTGAGTTCAAGCCCCAGGATCTGCAGGTTCGCGCGCATGTGCGCGCACGTGTGCGCACACACACACACACACACACACACACACTACATGGGAGATTCTGGGCTTCCCTCATTCTTAGTGTTTTCTATGTTCAAGTCTCTATACCCAGCTCCCCACTTGCACAGCACAAATAAAATATATTCTAAACTTATGTTTGAAACAAACTTTGTATGTGTTTCAAATGCTAAACTTGGAAGAAAAAAATTTTTCAGGTACCAGTGGCTCATGCCTTTAATCCTAGTTACTTAGAAGGCTAAGATCTGAGTTTAATGGTTCAAGGGCATGAGAATTT
This sequence comes from Perognathus longimembris pacificus, assembly GCF_023159225.1. Taxonomy (NCBI): domain Eukaryota; kingdom Metazoa; phylum Chordata; class Mammalia; order Rodentia; family Heteromyidae; genus Perognathus; species Perognathus longimembris. Next base: position 49,763,118 of record NC_063166.1, read on the forward strand.
TATATCCAATTAACTACTAAAAACCAGAAATGGACCTGTAGTTCAAAATGGTAGAGAACTAGCTTTGAGCACAAAAGTTTAGGGACAGTGCCCATGCCCTGGGGTTCAAGCCCTAGGGCCCACACCCCAAGCAAAAAAAAAAATCACACTATTACATTACTTTAACATTTGTTAATCAAATTAAGCATTTACCCTGTGTCAACAAGTTTGATATAAACTAAGGGTACAAAGGAGAAAATGACGTTGTTCTACAAAGAGCTCCTGACATACTGTAAGGACAGCCAAACCCATGGGAAGTGAGTTCTTACTTTGCTGGGCCATGGCTAATGAGTAGATGAAACAATGTCTGGAAACACAGTCTATTAGCTCTCAAGGACTGCTGTCATAAAGAGTCACAAACTGGACCACGTGAAACAATAGATATTTGTTGCCACCCATTTCTAGAGGTTAAAATTGAGATGTTGGTGGGTAGGTTCCTTCTGGGGATCATGGAAGGAAATCTGTGTTGGCCTCTCTCCCAGCTTCTGATGGCTCATTGACAATCATTGGCACATAGCTGTGTCACTCCAGTCTCTTGCTTCTTGTGAATTCCTCTGTGCCTGTGTCATTACAGGATGTCCTGTCCATGCATTCTGCCTCTGTGTCCACAGTTCCCTTTGTCACAGGGATACCAATCATATAATTATAGCCTACCTTTGTGGACTCATTTGAATCTGAGTGTGTCTATACTTCGTATAGGGAAGTATCAACACTTAGGACTTGAACATGACTTGGTAAGGGGATATAATTCAGCTCATAACACATAGAAAATTTCAAGAAGTCATTTCAAGTACTATATCAAACAGTGGTGACTTGGAACATTTCCTTAACGCCTTTGGGTCTACTTCAAAAAATATAAAATTAAAGGATGTCAAAATTTTCCTTGCAATACTGTTGGACAATTGAGTTAGTTAAAAAGATGATACCCTTTGCATCATGCCTGAACATTCTAGTTCAAGCCTCAATATTGGTACCAGCTCTCTCCTCCAAAAAGGTACATGTTGAAAGTGTTGGGGAAAGTACTTGTGATGTCTAGCCATACCCAAGGCCAACTCCAAATCATGACTAAGAAGGGAGAGGGACACCTTGGGTCTTTGTAGTGGCTGTGTTCCATGAGAAGAGTCTTCAGCCAAGAACTATCTTGGGAATTTTGAGCCTACAGAAGGGGACCTAATTTTACCTCCATTTACCTTAAGTCCTACAGCAGTCGTAACTGGATATTTTACTCATATTTTCTTCTCATCTGCTTCTGGTCTCTAGGATGAGAGTAAGTCACTGTTGTAAAGAATGCCTAGCACATAGTTGTCACTCAATACATACTTGTTGAGTAAATGAAAGTTTTGTGAGATTTTAGTTTATGTTTTCCCACTGGTGGATAGTAGGGAGATCATGCCACATCTTGGAGATGGTGCCTTCGAGACTGATGCTTACCTGGCTCCAAGCTTCCCCACCCAACAGAAACCCCTCTTGCCCTCCCACCTTCATATACACCTAATGCCGGAAGCTCGTTTCCCTTGTCTTTTTCAGGACTGTTGCTATTTGTATGAATCTTTTTTTTTTTTTTTTGGCCAGTCCTGGGCCTTGGACTCAGGGCCTGAGCACTGTCCCTGGCTTCTTCCCGCTCAAGGCTAGCACTCTGCCACTTGAGCCACAGCGCCGCTTCTGGCCGTTTTCTGTATATGTGGTGCTGGGGAATCGAACCTAGGGCCTCGTGTATCCGAGGCAGGCACTCTTGCCACTAGGCTATATCCCCAGCCCTATTTGTATGAATCTTATGTGACTCCAGTAAAAACACATAGTGATGAAACGTCTGCAAGGCACTAGAAATTTTCTTTCTTTTTCTGTTTTTCCTTTCCTTTCTTTTCCTTTCTTTCCTTTCCTTTCCTTACTTCTCTTTCCTTTCCTTTCCTTTCTTTTCCTCTCTCTCTCTCTCTCTCTCTCTCTCTCTCTCTCTCTCTCTCTCTCTCTCTCTGTATGTAGGTACTGCTAAGTGAACTTTTTATTCAAGGCTAGTGCTTTATCCCGAGTCAAAGCTCCACTTCCAGCTTATTGTGGTTAATTGGAGAGGAGACTCAGTCTTTCCTTCCCTGGCAGACTTCAAGCCATAATCCTCAGATCTTGATCTCCAGAGTAGAAGTAGAAGCATAAGCTACTGATGCCAGTGAGGAGTTTTCTAGTCACTGCCCCATTCAGTCCTCCCAGGAACTCAGGAGCCAGCCTTTGCTTTTCTACTTGAACTCAGAAGAAGGGCCATTTTGCAGAGCTTTGATCCTCATCCAAGGCCTCAGGCTTCCACAGAAAGACTCAACTCCAACCTAAGTCAGTTTAACCCCAAAGGCCATGTTAATTTCTCCTCTCAGGAACACCCCTCCCACCCCATACCTACTGCCTAAGTCCAGTGAGTGAAGTCTGAAGGTCAAGATCAAAGTCATGACCAAGGCCAGGTGAGCCCAGGGAGGACATTCAGAGTCTTCCAGCTTAATCAGCTTCCTCAAGATTCCATAAGGTTGAGGATACAGAGTGGGGTGGTACGCAAGATCCTCTATTTAACAAACTGTCAGGATTAATAATGAGTTTTACCAAAGATAAACCACTGCTATTTTATAGATTTTTAACTTATCAAAATGACATTGCTAATGGGTTGACCTAAGAGCTTCAGCAAAACTATCAAGAGACTTTTCACATGTTCTTATGAGTATAAAAATTTTTATTATTCCTGTAAATCCTAGCTGTCACTTAGAGAAGTTTCCACAGGATGAGCAGCATGCACTGTGGAAATAGGGACAGATGGTTTAATTGTTGGGGGGGTCATGGTTTTGAAGGATGACCATGGAATTTCTAGGCAAAGGAAAAGAGAACATTTGAAGTAGAAGGAAACATGGCCAGCTCCTACTCTGGAGTTCCTACTGTTTGTGCCAATGGCGTTCTCTTATCCGCATGGCCAAGGGTGACACAGAGCACAGAGCAGTCACTTCATTAATACTGATGAATGTTGGGCAGAAGGCAACATGGACTCAGGAAGACTGGCTAGGAAAAGCTGTTTCTTTTTTTCTCTTTCCTTTTCTTTCTTTGGCTTTTTGGTGGTAATGAGTCTCACAGACTTTCTTGTTCAGGTTGGCTTTAAACTGCTATTCTTGGATCTCAGCCTTCTGAGTAGTTGGATTACAAGCATGTATTACTGGCTGCCCACCCCCCTTTATTCTTCTCATTTTTACTGTCTTGGCATATGCACTGTCAACCATTGTACATTTTTTTTTTTTTTTTGCCAGTCCTGGGGCTTGGACTCAGGGCCTGAGCACTGTCCCTGGCTTCTTTTTGCTCAAGGCTAGCGCTCTGCCACCTGAGCCACAGCACCACTTCTGGCCATTTTCTGTATATGTGGTGCTGGGGAATTGAACCCAGGGCCTCATGTATAGGAGGCAAGCACTCTTGCCACTAGGCCACATCTCCAGCCCCTGTACACTGTTTTTGCTGGCTCTTTTTTCATACCACAAGTCAAATTCTTACTATCAGAAGTACAACAATGGCCCCATAAATAACATTCCCACTTGGTGTCTGCTCAGTCCATTTATCTTACCCACTGTGGTAAACTTGATGCTCTTGAAACACAGTTACCATATCTCTTCCCGTCTTTCAAACCATAGATAACTCCCCTGTACTGTGTGTGCTCTACATGCATGCCTTGTATTGCTTTTCCAAACTTGACCCAGTATCACCACGTCACTTCTTCTGCTTTACAACTTACTCCCTATCTCTAAATTCTATGCACCAGTAAACTCAAAATAGTTTTGCAGAACTTGCTCTTTCCTCACCTCCAAAGCTTTTCTTTATATGATTTCCAAGACATGGAAGAGCTCTCTCTCTCAAGTGTTCCTGATCTGCCCCTGCTAAGGCCCACCTTAACCACAGCAGCCTCCACATCCAGCCCTGCCCAGTCCTTCTTACCTGGCTTCTGAGGCCTGACACATTCACCTTGAAATTTTATTCTTGGTCCCCAGGTTCCTAAACCTGGAGCCTTGTGTAGAGAAGGTATTGTAAGACATTTGTGTATCAAGCTTTGGGTTAATTGCAGGGGATACTCTGGGGCAAGGGGAGATTTACAAGAAGGAAATAAAGGAAGCATGAGGAATTATTTTGAAAATCCTAAGTAGTATGCACATTTTGGGTAATAAAGGAGATGATGATGATGATGATGATGATGATGATGATGATGATAAAGATAATGATGGTGATGATCATAATGATAATTGTGATGATGGTAATAGTGATTATTGTAATAGTGATCACCATCACTATTACAGGATGCTTATATTTCCATTTATAAATGCACTCTTCACCTTTATCACTCTGCTTTGTCTCCTGGGGGGCTGATACTCATGGATTATAATCTCTTTGGCTTCTTGTTGAGTTTAACCAATAAGAAACTATCTATGGAAAGCCAGAGAGGATATCACTGAGAAGAGACAGAGTTGTGTGTTTATTTCCCCAGCTCTTTATTTGTTGGGTTTGATAGATCACAGTTTCTTCCAGCAGATCCCTTCCTACAGTTAATGTCATTGATAAATTCTAGTAACCACTTCTCACCTTGCCAACTTGGTCTACACCTGGTTTAGAGTGGTAGCATTCCCTTTGGTTCCCAGTCTCCACATCTTGCTCTAATACTTACAAAGCTCAGTGTAATTTCTCCTTTGTCTGACAGATACAATGAGTGTAATAGTGATAGTGATGGCACCGATTTTCCTCCCAGCTGAGAGGAGTCTGGGAGTCCTAATGAGCAATTTATTCAGGAATTCATGCAGGCTACAGACCTGGCAGAGACTAGCAACATGCCCATTCTATTTTATCTGGTGCTTCAATACACAGTGGCTTAAAACACTATTAATAATTTCTTTTATTAAAATTTGTTTTGTTTTTGTTGCCAGTCCTGGGGTGTGGACTTAGGGCCTGAGCACTGTCCCTGGCTTCTTTTTTGCTCAAGGCTAGCACTCTACCACTTGAGCCACAGTGCCACTTCCAGCTTTTTTTTTTTTTTCTATATATGTGGTGCTGAGGAATTGATTCCAGGGCTTCATGTATACGAGGCGAGCACTTTACCACTAGGCCATATTCCCAGCCCCACTATTTTTTTTTAATATTTTTTTATTATTAATTGAATATAAAATTTTTTTTACAAGGTGTTGTGCAAAGAGGGTGCAGTTACATAGTAGGGCAGTGTGTACATTTCTTGTGATATCTTACAACCTGTTTTTCCATCTCTTGTCTAGGTCAGGTAGACCCATATGCAATATACAATGTATCAAGCACATATACTGTGTTCACAGACTTGGTCTCTACTGTCTCTCCATCTCCCTTTGTTAACAGTCATATATCAGGGAGATCATGCCCCTTTGTTTTCTGTGTTCTAGGCTTGTCTCACTCAACATTATTTGTTCGAGTTCTGACCATTTCCCTGCAAATAACAATATTTCACCATTCCTAATCGCTATGTAGTATTCCATTGTGTATAAGTACCATATTTTTTGGATCCATTCGTCTGTGGAGGGGCATCTGGGTTGTTTCCAAATTTTGGCTATTGTGAATTGTGCCGCGATAAACATGGAAGTACAAATGTCCTTTTGATATCTTGGGTTTTGCTGTTTAGGATAGATGCCTAGGAGTGGTATGGCTGGGTCATAGGGTAGGTCTATATTGAGCTTTTTGAGAAACCTCCATACTGTTCTCCAAAGTGGTTGTACTAATTTGCACTCCCACCAACAATGGAGAAGGGTTCCTCTTTCCCCACAGCCCCTCCAGCATTTGTTGTTTCCTGAGTTCAGAGTATAGGCCATTCTAACTGGGGTGAGGTGGTATCTCAGGGTTGTTTTTATTTGCATTTCCTTTACTAGCAGGGATGTTGAGCATTTCCTCATATGTTTCTTTGCCATTTTTATATCTTCTCTTGTGAAGTCTCTCTTTAGCTCTTTTGCCCATTTCCTAATAGGTTTATTGGGCTTGGAGGGGCTTAGTTTTTTGAGTTCTCTGTAGATGGCAGATATCAGGCCTTTGTCTGTTGCTGTGCTGGTAAATATCCTTTCCCATATCGTTGGCTGTCTTTCTATTTTGGTGGCTATGACCTTAGCTGTGCAGAATCTTTTTAATTTGTAGTAGTCCCATTTGTTGAGTCTTTCCCCTATTTGTTGTGCCCCTGGGACTCTATTCAGGAAGTTCCTTCCTGTGCCTATAAGTTCTAGTGTCTTTCCTACTCTGTCCTTCAGTAGTTTCAAGGATTCAGGTCTGATATTGAGGTCCTTGATCCATTTTGAGTTGATCTTGGTGCATGGTGATAGGCTTGGGTCTACTTTGAGTTTTCTGCATATGGCTGCCCAGTTCTCCCAGCACCAGTAGTTGAAGAGGCTATGTTTATTCCATTGTATGTCTTTAGCTCCTTTGTCGAATATCAGTTGGCTGTAAGAGTGCGGTTTTATTTCTGGGTCTTCAATTCTAATCCACTGGTCTTCCGATCTGTTTTTATACCAATACCATGCTGTTTTTGTTATGATGGCCTTGTAGTAGAGCTTGAAGTCTGGTATGGTGATACCTCCTGCACTATGTTTTTTGCCTAGAATTGCTTTGGCTATTCTAGGTTTTTTGCTGTTCCATATGAATTTATGGATTGGTTTCTCTATTTCAGTGAAGAATGTGGCTGGGATTTTGATAGGTATTGCATTGAATTTGTATAACAATTTGGGCAATATGGCCATTTTCACTATATTGATTCTGCCTACCCATGAGCATGGGAGGTCTTTCCATCTCCTTGTGTCTTCTTTGATTTCCCTTATTAGATTTTTGTAGTTTTCATTGAATAGGTCCGTCACATCCTTGGTTAAGTTGATCCCTAGGTACTTTATTCTTTTTTTGGCTACTGTAAATGGAATTGTTCCCATAATTTCCTTTTCTGTTTGTCTATCCAGCCCCACTATTAATAATTTCTTATTTCTTATACTTTTGCAAGTCAGGAATTGAACAGGACAGAGCAAGATGGCTGTGCTACTCCAACATGTCTAGAGCCTCCTCTGAAAGGCTTGAAGGCCAATTGATATGTCTACTGGCTCTGTCCCAAAGGTGAGTATTTAAAAACAGAGAGATATGGAGCCAGGCTGAAGCTATTATGACCTTTTAAACTCAGCCTTGGAAGACAGACCTATAGGTCACTTTTATTATGCCACCAACACCAGGCTTTAGCCTTCACTTCTTGATAAAGGGCTGTCCATGTCACATTGTATCAGGTGGGCTAATACAATAGCGGCCACTGTGGGGCACGTGTGGGACTTGTGAATCTTTATGTTCCAATGCCTCTTTCTTTCTCAACAGCGACACTGTGTTGGATCCATGTGCAGGACAGCAGCTGCAATATCTAGGAAGCTGAACTTGAGCCACCACTTGGAGGATACCCACCTGGTCCTACCTGAATGTAACCATTCAACTTTCCATGTGTCACTCTTCTGAGATTTTATTATAAGAGTGGAAATTATAATTCAAGTGTCAATGGTTTATGCCTGTAATCCTAGCTACTCCAAAGGCTGTCATCTCAAGATTGCTGTTTAAAGCGAGCCTGGGAAAGAACATCTGTAAGTCTCTTATCTTCAACCAATTAGCAAAAAGCCAGAAGTGGAGCCATGGCTCAAATAGTAGAGTGCTAGCTTTGGGAAGCAAAAAGCTAAGAGAGCCCTAAGTACAGCTGCCCCCTCCCCCCACAAAAAGAACAACTATTATCCATATTTTTGACTGTCTGAGTCACTCACTGAATCACATCCTATATTAACAGTGTTAAGTCCCTCTGCCTCCTTTTATTCTATGCACTATGAAAAGGAGAAGGAAATCATGGTGCTTCTTAAACCACCCCCAACTCACAGGATCTAAACCTGTATGAGGAAAAGACTTGGCTCAGCCAAACAGCAGGAAAGCTCACGCTTAGCATGAATGAAGAGAGCATACTCTCAGTGCCGGTTGGAAGGGTCCTGGGGAACATGGAGATTGTTGTGTTGGAAATGATTGATAGGTGTGTGTCTTTGGGGGCCTTCCCCTATCATGGAAGATGCTGTCTGAAGCAGGAAGTCTGCTTGATGTCTGCCCCAATAAGAAGCCTGGAAAAACCATCTGTCAAGTGATATTTAGAGCTGACATTTTCATAAGGATCCGGTCTATAGAGGGTTTTCACAGGGCCTGGAAAAAAAAATCACTTTTTTTTTCTTTTTCTGCTGCTCCTGTATTCTGTAATTAAACAAAGCTCATTGTGTTAAATGTACACTTCCAGTGACATGCTTGCAAGACTGGATTTCCAAAAGATTTTCATCTTAAAATAATTTCATTCATCACAGTTGAATCATAATATTTCTAATAAATAAGACTTCTTGTTTGAAGTACTTTGAAGGAAGTTGTGCATGTCATGGCTCTTCAGTCCTAAGTACTTTTGTGAATATTTCTTAAAAAACAAAAAACACACCAAGAAAACAACACCCAAACATATTTTTATAGGACCATAGCCCAGTTGTCAACTTCAGTAAATGTATCACTGACAATCAGTATTCTGATTATAGTGTTGATTTGACTCAGTGGTGAATTATTTAGCCTGTACTCTCTCCCCCGCCCCAGATCAGTAGCCATTATCAGGTCTCTATGGCCTCTTACATCTGGAATCCTTCTGTCCCCACACTTCACCTTGGTGTTTTATGATGATCACTTCGAAGAACAGAGTTGTTTTTTTAAAAGCAAAACAAAAAAAACACCATGCTTACATTCCTGCTTTCTGTTTCCTCACTTCAACTTCTGGTTAAAGTCTCTGCCTTAGGCAAATTATAAGGTTAACAAGAAGAAGAGTTGGAAATGGTAAATCTACCTGTATAATTACTACCTTCTTTCCCCACCATTACTACCACCATTGGTTGTACCTAAACAAGGAGACACTTTACATACTGCATACCAGGTACCAGTGGCTCATGCCTGAAATCCTAGCTATTCAGGAGGCTGAGATCTGTGAATCCTGATACCAAGACAAATCTTTGAAACCTCCAATTAACCAGCTGGAATATATATATATATATATATATATATATATATATATACATATATATACATATATAAATTTGGTTTGTGGTTTTTTTTTCTTCTTTTCTTTGAGACAGAGTCTCACTCTGTAGCCTAGGCTGGCTTCAAACTTGAGATCTTCTGACTGAGCCTTCCACGTTCTGGAAAAAGTATGTACCAACACATCTAACTCTTTTTTTTTTTTTTTTTGCCAGTCCTGAGGCTTTTACTTAGGGCCTGGGTTTACTTGGGGCTTGAGTTTCTTTTGCTGAAGGCTAGCAGTGCCTTTTCCAGCTTTTCTGGCTTATGTGGTACTGAGGAATTGAACCCAGGGCTTCATGTATGCTAGGCAAGCACTCTATCACTAAGCCACATTCCCATCCCTCACATCTAACTTTTTGTGCTCTCCCTTGCTCTTTTATTGTTTTGAGATAGAGTCTTGCTATATAGTCCAGGCTGATCCTTCCGCATCCACCTCTGGAATCTTGTAATTATACACATGTACTACCACACCCAGCTTGCGTGATATTTTAAAAGAACACTAACGAAACAGAATGGTCTCCCTGGGCTTGGCCTAGGGTGGAGAGCAAGATGGGAATATGGCTTCATTTCTGATAAGGAATAGACACTTCATTCAATGAGAATGCAACCTCATGTTATACACTGAAATTTTGGTGTCAGCCAAACTAGTTTGAAATTGCAATCTTGTATCATCAGCTAGGGTCCAAGTGCATTGCTTAAGGTCTCTGATTTTTTTGCTTCTACATCTGCAAAAAGTAGTTAAGAAAAAGCCAGGCAAGTGGTTCATGCCTGTAATCCTAGCTATTCAGTAAGCTGAGATATGAGGATCACAATTCAAAGCCAGCTCAGACATGAAATTCTGAGAGATGTGTATTTCTAATTAACCACCCAAAAGCCAGAAATGGAGCTAAGGTTCAAATGGCAGAGCATTAGCTTTGAACAAAAAAGCTAAGGAACGGCCTAGGCTCTGAGTCTAAATCCCAAATCCCAAACCAAACCAAACACAACCACAAGAAACCTCCAGGGCAGCAGGTATGGCTCAGTGGTAAAAAATACCTTCCCAGCAAGCATGAGACCCTGAGTTCAATTCCCAGTAGCAACAAAATGAAAAAAAAAATTCTTACTCATATTGTGGACAACTGAAATAAGATAATTCAATTTGGGTATAGTGGTTCAAATCTATAATTGCAATTACTTGGTAAGGTCATGTGAACTCAGTTGTTTGAGATCAGTCTGGGCAACACAACAAGATTTTTTTCTGAAGAAAAAAATCAATGTCAATGTTTATCGACAGTTGCCTAGTGTGTAGGTAAATCTGCTGCCTATTTTTCTTGCAATTTATTATTTATCCACTCAAGTTTTATTCTTTGAATGTCTACCATGTTATCAGGCTTAGGTGACATCCAAAGTGACCTAATAATCTCTCACAATGCATAGCCAGTACAATTGGAAGTCAGACCAATGTCTAATATAGCCAAATAAGACTGAAGGCAGGGCTTAGCTATTTGTATAGTTTTTTGTATATGTATGTATGACTATATATATATATATATATGTATGTGTGTGTGCAGATATATGGTGAGATATATGTACATGTAAGATAAAGATTTACTTTTTGTTTATTATCTTACTGAGATAATAAATACTAAGTCTAGAATGCATTCAATAAACAATAGTTTTCAAGTGATAGAAATATAGTAAACACAAGACTCATGAGGTACCTGTGTCAGAAGCCAAAGATCAAGCACAGCTTTCCAGAGGGCTGACCCTTGGACTAAGACCAAAAGGAACCATCCAACCCAGAGGGGTGGGGTGAAGGAAGTGGTCCAGACTGCAATCAGGCAGTGTCCCAGGGTGTGGTAGCGAAGCGCTTGGGTTTAGAAGACAGATAGATTGCTTCAAAACATGGTTTTGAACCTCGTTGAACCTCCGTTGTGCCCCTCTGAGCCAGTGATAAATTCTCAGTCACAAAGAGTTGTAATGAAGAAAAGAGACATTTGTTTAGTTCCTGGTGAGCATCCACACTTGTCTTTTGCTTAGTTCTTCAGAGAACTGAAGTAACCTAGTTAGTCTAAAGCAGAGGGTGAGACCTGATAAACAGGCTGGGATTAGACCAGAGGAATGTGGAGGTTATCTCCAAGCTGATGATTAACAGGGAAGGGTCTTCAGCAAGATGCACAAGAGCTTAGAAAAAGTGTTTGAGCACCAGGCAGGTCAATAAACAGCAAGAGATCTGATGGGAAGCCTGAAGATCAGTGCAGAGAGATGTGGAAATCAGGCAAGAAATGAAGCCTGTGGGACTAAGGAAATGGCACGGCAGAAGGCCCAAGAGTAGAAGGCAAACACAAGATCATACCAGCTGGAGAGGTGGAGGGCCAGATGACTTCCAGGTGTCTTACTTGGGTGAGATGGGAGAAGATTGGGTGGAGTGCATTTGTAGAAAATAGAATGTGTCCACATTCATCTTGAGATGCTTGCAGATCATCAAAGGCCATGAGGCTCTAATAATAAGGTTTAGAGCTCAAAGGAAAGGTCTAAGCAAGAACTAAAGATGCCAATATAGCTTTGCATAGCATGTGTCATCAAAATGTGTCCACTCAGCATCTACAATGTGAATAAGACCATTCAGGGAAAGCTAGTAAGGACAGAATATGGGGCTGGGTGCTGATGATTCATACCTGAGATTTGAGGATCATGGTTCAAAGCCAGCCCGGGCAGGAAAGTCTGTGAGACTCTTATTTCCAATTAATCACCAAAAGATCCAGAAGTGAAGCCATGGCTCAAGTGGCAAATCCTTGAGCAAAATGCTAAAGGACAGCCTCAGCCCTGAGTATCAAGTCCCAGTACTGGCTCGCGCGCACACACACACACACACACACACACACTGTGGGCAAAGCCATGCCTGATTTAGTGATCATTATTGACATATTTTTAGCAGAACAAGATCAGAGAGCTGAGGGAGAAGCCAATAAACAACCATAGATGACAAAGAAAGGTCTGAGGAAACACAGCCATGATGGTTACCAAAGTATTTTCCAGAAAGGAACAAGACATTTTCAGAAGACACTCAAGAGAGGACTGAGAAGGATCCACTGGATGAGGCAATTGAGGCGACACTAGCATCCTGGGGGCATGTGAGGCTGGGGTCAGAGACTAAAGGAGGATGAAGAGTTGAGGAAATAATTTTCTAAATGGCTAGTTTAGAAGAGAAAGACAAAAAGATAGCTATATTAAGAAATATTTAGCTGTGTGCTAATGCTGTATGCCTGTAATTTTACTCAAGAGGCTGAGATCTGAAGATCAGGTTTGAAGCCAGCCCAGGAAGGATTGTCCATGAGACTCTCATCTCCCGTTAACTGCCAACAAGCTAGACATAGAGATATGTCTCAAGTGGCAGTGCCAGCTTTGAGTGGAACATTAACACCCAGGCCATAAGTTTAAGCCCCAGGACACACACACGTACACACATGCACACATACGGTGCCACACACAGACACATTTCAAGACATCATACAGAATGGGATATGTTGTCTCATATAATACAACCAGGTGATTTTGGTTACCCCTTCCCTACCTTTTTTAGCTGAGCAAAGTGAAGTCTAGCAAGGTTGAGAATCTTGCTCAATGTCACATAGCTGATAAGAATGGAATCTGCTATGACATTAACTGCAGTTTAAACTCTAAATCCAATAGGTGGAAGAAAAAGGAAGTAGACATGTTTTAAACTAAGAAGAATGTTTTAGCAGTCACAGACAACTGATACTGGACTAAGGCACATGGCAATATAAGGAGGGTCTGTCACTGGCCTGTTGGAGCTTAGTGTGGTTGAATACAGAGAAGACTCCATGAGGCAAATCACTCTGTACTCTGTACAGATGTTCACACGCTTGCATTCTATACTAGACTACAAATTTCTTGAAATTTTACCTTTTAAAAAATCGTATTTGGTGCTTATCCTGGGGCTTGCACTTAGGACCTGGGTATACTGTCTCTGAGCTTCTTTGCTCAAGACTTTGCTCTACCACTTGGGCCATACCTTCACTTTTTGTTGTTGTTGTTGTTGTTTGCGTGTTCTTTCTTTTCTTCTTTTTTTCCTTTTTTTTCTTAAAGTAGCTTATTGGAGATAGGAGTCTCATGGACTTTCCTGCCTGGGCTGGCTTCAAAACACCATCCTTAGATCTCAACCTTTGGAATAGCTAGGATTACTGGTATGAGCCACTGGTGCCTAGCTTTCAAATATTTTTGAAACCTTTGATTTACTATAATTTAGCCTGGAATGGAGTAGACATGCCACCCAGGCACTTGATAAGGGATTTGCATATTGAGGTTAGGCCAAATGTCTGTATGCTACGACACTTTTCTGATCCAGGTCTCTTGAACTCTGAATTCTCAGTTATATTTGTGAACTTTCTAGTGGAGAATCAGCTCTGAGCACTGGGAGCCCTAGCAAGGGAGTCCATCCCAGTCAGATGAGTGGGAGGGAGGAGGCAGGGCTGTGAGTCAAGGGCAGTAGTCTAGCTCTGGGATAACAGGACCAACTGTGAGAAGCTGGGGTGGGGGAAGTAGAGCCCCAGCACACAAAGGGTTGACCAGAAGCATCTACATTTCAAAGCAGGTCCCAGAAAGGAACAAAGGCACAGTACAACAGGGTTGACACTGAGCCAGTAGAGAGGTCTTAGGCTTTGCTCTGTGGGATAAGCTGGCCAGTAGCCTGGACTCCAAGGGGCTGAACCATGTTAGCAATTACCCCCCAATGATCTTAACATGAGTGCTAGTGCTTGTTGCCTGGGTATACTGGGAAATAAGCTAAAAAAGGGATTCTTGGGAAGCCAGAATCCTTATTTAGTGACTGAATTAGGCAAGACAAAAATGCCTTTGAGAACTATTGCAGAAATGCTCTGGAAATAAAGGGTTAAAAACAAGCCATGCTGTCTACTTTATATGACTCAGTGCTCAAAACAAGACCCAAACATTTGTTGAGGATCTTGACTTTATACAAAATGACATTAAAGCCAAGAGAGATTGATCGTCTAGTTTAGGATCACACAGCTGGGAACAGGAAAATTTAGGGGTAAGCTCAGATTCCTGGGATGAAGGAGAGTGGGACTTCTGAAGCCATACAACTTTTAATAATGGTTCTTTACTCTTCAGAGACATCCATCTCAGAGGAGATCTTGATTTACAATCAGGGCAACCTTTCCAAGGATGAAGAAGCCACAAGGAAAAGAAGGAAGAGCTGCATGTTGCATTGTAGTCCTTGATTCTAGATGCCAACTGAATAACGTTTCTTACTCTCAGATGCAGCAAAACTGGGCATCTTTGAGGGAGCAGGTTTCAAGATGGTAGGATGGTGGCAATGATGGTAGTGACACCTATGAGTGTATGTGGTTTCTGGATAATTCTTCCCAAAGGGTGTCTGTCATTCTGTGATGCTTTTAGAACAGGATCTTAACTGATTCCAAGTCACCAGGGAGCAGAGGCCATTCTGGGTACCTTTTCAAATATCAGACCTGGAAAATGACCTCAGGTTCCTGCAAATTCTTTGTTCTTCACACCCTGCTTCCCCTCTTTGTTCCAAGTGGAGCTAATTAGACTCAGTGGTTAATTAGCAGGTCTCAGTGTTAAGGAGAACAATGACTGTTGGCTCCTGGCTCTGATCTCTCCTCTTTTAGGGTGGGTCTAGGATTTTCTGCCTGATCCCAACAATTCCTTCAGTTGTATATTGTGCAGGATTCTGTTTCTTGTTAACCTCACCTGAGTGCTAAGGCCAGCCTTCTTTTTCAGAATTGGATAAGAGATCACTGTCACAGGAAGCCTATAGGCTGTCTCTGTGTCCCTGGGACCTGCATGATATATTTGTGAGAAAGCTGAATGTGTTTTGCTTTAAAAACTTAATTAATTATTATTTTTTTGCTGGGGTAGGGGGTCTGGGAGATCAATCTCTTTCTGCTAGGGTGGAAAGAACAAGTAGATCACTTGATTTCAGGCTTTCCTCATACGCTGGTGTGGTGGGACACCTGGCTTGGCCAAGGTCAGAAACAGGTAACCATGTTTGTCAGGTTTCCAAGCCTTGTCTTACACTTACACAAACCACCAATCTGTAAAAAGTGCCATTGTGAGCTCTATAGATTAAGGCATGTCTATATCCTCAACTCAGCCTTAGAAGGTCACCCTGGTCCATTTATTTGTGGAACCATGATCATAGTGAAGGTTCCCAGACTCCCTTTTCTTTTCTTTTCTTTTCTTTTCTTTCCTTTCCTTTCTCTCTCTCCCTTCCTCCCTCCCTTTTTTCTTCTTCCCTCCCTCCCTCCCTCCCTCCCTCCCTCTCTTCCTTCCTTCCTTCCTTCCCTCCTTAACTCCTTCCTTCTTTTCTTTCTTTCCTTCTACTTTTAGGAGTAGAGAGGCCAAGAAATATATTTGATCTCTGAGAGTCAACCCAGAACCTTAAGACCCTGGCATTTTGAGCAGGAGTCTGACTGACCTTGACCAGCTGACAGCCACAGATATGCAGGGAGGACACACAGACTTCGTTATAAAACCATACCGGCAGGAATCCATTTGCTGCCTATTACCCACCCAAAATCTCTGGTGCTTCTCTCGTGCTCAGCTCCATTAGTGCACATTGATCAACTAACACACTCTATCTACTTGAAAAACAAACAACAAAAAGCACCTATCAACTGTAGAGTTTAACATGGATCAGTGGGGTCACTCACTAGCTACAGGACATGCCTCAATTTTCTCATCTGTAAACAGGGATAATATCATTCCCATACCAGGATGTCCTGGCTGTGATTCTCTCCATTCCATTTCCACAGTCCTCATCCTTTTAAGATCATGTTCCACTGTGAACCCTGCCTTCTCATGCCTATTCAAACTCAACTGGCCCATCTACCACTCTTCTTCCCACCAGTCTCGCTCTCCACTCCTGAAAATAATACCTTGTTGGCTTTGTTCGGTCTCTTTGAATGGATTCCCAATTTTCTCCAGAGTCAAGTTCATATGCTCCAACATAGCACCAGAAAAAGCCTTTATACTATCTTCACCATCTTGTTTCCACCTTTTCCAGCTTACCTTCTAGACTGTCTCGTTACCCCCAGGGGCTCTGAAATTTCCTCGTGCCTACTCTCTTCCTTTCCTTAGCATGGGCTCTTTTTATGCACATGTACAAACTTTTCTTCATTACGATGAGGATGAAACACAGGGCCTCATGCCTCGTAGGCAAGCCCTCTACTATCGAGTTATAGCTCATGCTTTACTGGTCCATCCATGTACTTATTTCAGTGGATATTAGATCAAGTGGTAATGACACATTCAATCTTATACAATGTTTCTGAGGAAAAATTTCAGTATGTCCCCCCAAATTAAAAAAACATTTATTACAACCTTCTTCTATGTAAGTCTGCCTTAAGTATTCAGGCTTAAGTATAGATGAAACATGGGGCTGGGAATATGGCCTAGTAGCAAGAGTGCTTGCCTCGTATACATGAGGCCCTGGGTTCGATTCCTCTGCACCACATATACAGAAAATGGCCAGAAGTGGCACTGTTGCTCAAGTGGTAGAATGCTAGCCTTGAGCAAAAAAGAAGCCAGGGACAGTACTCAGGCCCTGAATTCAAGCCCTAGACTGGCCAAAAAAAAAAAAAAAAAGAATAGATGAAACATGTTTTAGACTTAAAGGATGTTCATCTGTTGTTTTTAATGCAGAATGTTATCAGAAATAGGACAATAGTCAAGTTCATTATTTAATAGTCATTGGAAAGAATATATTAAAATGACTATAAAAATGAGGTAGAAACTTATACCTGCAAACAAAGTGAAACAAATTATCCAATGTTTTAGTAGTGAAATGGTTCAATATATGTACAAAAAATGAAAAACAGTGGGCTGGGAATATGGCCTAGTGGCAAGAGTGCTCGCCTCGTATTCATGAAGCCCTAGGTTCGATTCCTCAGCACCACATATATAGAAAAAGGCCAGAAGTGGCACTGTGGCTCAAGTGGCAGAGTGCTAGCTAGCCTTGAGCAAAAAGAAGCCAGGGACAGTGCTCAGGCCCTAAGTCCAAGGCCCAGGACTGGCCAAAAGAAAGAAAAACAAACATTTCCAGACATCAGTGTGATTGCTTTGACAGTGAAATTTCTTCTATTCCAAAAGTAACTGTAAACTGGGTACCTGTGGCTCATACTTATAATCCTAGCTACTGAAGAAGCTGAGGTCTGAGGATCATGGTTCAAAACCAGCCAGGAAAATCTGTAAGGCTCTTACCTCCAACTAACCACCAACCAAAAAGCAGGAAATGGAGGTGTAGCCTTGAGGATAAAAAAGAAAAGAAAAAAGAAAAAAAGGCCAGGGACGGCTCTCAGTCCCTGAATTCAAGACCTTTATTCTGCAAGCCTATAGTCCCAGCATTAGAGAAACCGAGGCAGGAAGATCTTGAGCTCCAGGCCAGCCAGGGCTGTATAGCAAGATTGTTTCAAAGCAAAACAAAAAAACAAACATGATAAAATATTGATAAAAATACATGAAAAAAAGGGAGGTGCTATTTAATGTCACTCTGAGATTTTTAAAGTAACTAAATGCAGACTTTTAGGCTCGGAATCCTCAATCTGTTCATGCTGAAGGGACTGCAGTGGAATGGGGAACTTCCAGGAGATGTGGACGGCAACCGTGGACTTGCTGTGCCTGCCCTTGCCTCATGACTCTTGTTATCTCATGGGAGGTGTCCTAAGTGGGGCAGGTGGCCAGTGCTGGATTAAGATTCCAGGGAATTCTAAAGCCTGCTGGTGCCTGCTTCCCTGTGCCTAACTTCCTGGACTATAAATTGTACATATCATCACTCACTAGCCACAGGATGTGATCTTTAGTGCCTCAAATATCTCACCTGTAAATAGGGACAATAACTACCCTATATCAAGTCATCCTTGCTGTGGCCCTCTCTGTCCCATGGAGAGGCCAGGAAAGGCAACTGGAGATAAGACATTTGCCTAGGATGCACAATTCCCTGGGGATGATCCCCAGCACTGAAGTCAAGGAAAAGAAGAGAAGCATGTGAAGAAAAGAACTTGATCACATCACTGAGCTTTTGTGAAGACCAAATAAATCAACTTACAGAAAGTCCCTAGGCCAGTGTTTGGCAAGCTTTAAGCCTAACAGGTATTCACGATTATCATTGCATATTTATAGAGTTTATGGAGAATCAGAAGATATTTTATTTACCTTTTAGCTCCTTATACATGGATCCCAAAATATACTATTGCTGAATTATTAACTTACGTTCTATAGGGAAAAAGTCTAAGGTTTTCCAAAAGCAAAAGGAATACCTAATATACTTTCCTCACCAGAGGAAAGCGTCAAG
The DNA here is from genome assembly GCF_023159225.1 of Perognathus longimembris pacificus. Classification (NCBI taxonomy): domain Eukaryota; kingdom Metazoa; phylum Chordata; class Mammalia; order Rodentia; family Heteromyidae; genus Perognathus; species Perognathus longimembris. Next base: position 49,781,596 of record NC_063166.1, read on the forward strand.
TCAAGAGCAGGTAGAGGAAGGACAGGTTTGCAACCTTGACAGACAAAGGATGGAGCATACTGCTGTCCTTGAATTCTGGCTCCTCCATCTGCCCTAGCTCTCTGGCTGGGAAACCAAGAGCTTTAAATGTGATCCTTTGGGATGTGACTCTGACTCTTCGTGCCCTAGGAACAAAGGGTAACCATGGCTGTTTTGTAAGAGTTCTTAAGTGGAAGAGAGGTTTGGTTCATCGAGAGCTGGCAGCCTAGACATGGGCTCAATTTCTAAATGCCCTGGCTTCCTTATCTGCAATATATTAGGCTTAGTCAGTGGTCTCTGGGTCTCCCTGACATGTTTCTGGAAGGCCATTTTGATTTGGGACAATTTTGGAACATTTCACCCCCCATCCCTCCCCTCCACTTCCTCCCTCTTCCCCCACTACACACAATCTATAGTCTCCAGCATAAACTTCATGCTCACTTTCTGAGAAAATAGACTCTGTGAACCTAACTTCAAAGTGTGGCCATGTGAGCTCCTTGCAGAAGTGCCAGAGACAACAATGGGCTAAAACTGGGGCTAGGTGGGGGCTGCCCAATGGGCACTCCTTAACCTGGCCAATATCACGTTCAAAGTTATTGCTGCAAATTCGTGAACAATGCATTTGGCAACCTTTGAGGTCTGCTTTCCCTGCCAGCACAGCCAATCTAGCCCTGAGCAGGAAAGCTTCCAGTACCATTCAATTAAAAAACAAACTTTTTTATTTTTTTTAAACTTTGAGAAATAAATGTAGTCTAACCACATCAAAAGAAAAACTTACACAGAAAGAAAATAAAAATCTTCCTGTTGTCCCAACCCTTTAGACCAAGGATGCTTCTACTTCTCATCTTTCTGCTTTCCTTCTTATTCAACCCATGGGCAATCAGCATATAAAAATATGCCTCTCTCACTTGCTGCTTTTACTTCGCACTCCAACAGGCTTAAAGTTGCCCTATCATTTTTTTTTTCTGCTGTGTTAATGAATGTAGAATACATTCTCAAGATTATATGCCCTAAAACACTGGAACATTTTTCTTTTTCTTGGAGAATATGTTATTATGAACAACAGTAAACTCCTATTCCTAGACTAGACCATGTTTTATGTGTCAACCTTTTCTTCCATTTTGATAAGTGATGCTCTTTTTATTTTCCAAAACAAAGATTCTACAGGCATTGCTTCCAGGCGTGAGACTGCAGCTTTGACTTGGGGCAATGTTTTTTCCTCCAATATGAAATACATCAAATGTACAGCAGAGTTGAAAGGATTTTTTATAACGTATACCCATACAACTAGTGAGGGAGCACAAACCTGTACCTCTGAATTACTGAGAAGAAATTAATGGGTAGAGAAAGATTAATCATCTGTAGCTAGTCCTCCTGGAACAAAATGATCATGCCAATTTAAGAAATACAATACATATTATATTTTATAGGCTTTTAAAATGTCTCCATCCCTATTTTTTACTTGATTGTCATTCTCAGGTTATAAACAAGTCAGATATTACCACATATTATTTGGTGATGTTGAAACACATAATCAGAGAAGGGAGATTACGGTTGGCAGGAATAATACTGAGGTCTTAATATAGACATTTTTCTACTGAAATGTTTCTCCCTTTTCTTTCCTGTTAACAAATTCTACAGTACTGTGAGGAAACCTGAATATGTACATAACTATACCTTCACATGTGATGGATTTTAAAAATTATTTATTTTTTGTTTATGTTGTACCAAGAAATTGAACCCAGGGCCTCATGCATGCTAGGCAAGCACTCTATCACTAAGCCACATTCCCAGCCACTTATGATGGATTTTTATGGTCCTTTAAGCTCCCCAATTCTTTGTCTGTGACTTTGAACCATTTTAGACTGGGTGAAAATAGGAGCATGTGTCATAGGTGGCCCAGCCACCACACCTGTCACTGTGAGGATTAAAGACTATCTATAGTGCTCAGCAGTACTGTGTGTACTTAGCATGTGGGAGGCCTTATGTTTTATCTCTAGCCCTAGTTAGTTCCCTCCCTCTCCTCTCTCTTTCTCTTTCTCTCTCTCTCACACATATATACACAGAGTTCAAAAGCTCCACTCAGGGCCGGGGATATAGCCTAGTGGCAAGAGTGCCTGCCTCGGATACACGAGGCCCTAGGTTCGATTCCCCAGCACCACATATACAGAAAACGGCCAGAAGCGGCGCTGTGGCTCAAGTGGCAGAGTGCTAGCCTTGAGCGGGAAGAAGCCAGGGACAGTGTTCAGGCCCTGAGTCCAAGGCCCAGGACTGGCCAAAAAAAAAAAAAAAAAAAAAAAAAAAAGCTCCACTCAATCCACATACTTTTCTAAAGACATATTTTATCTCAGTCTGGAAAGACAGGGCAAATTTGGGCAATTATGAGACTGAAAAAGCATGTGCTGGGTTGTTTCCTTGAAAAAAAAAATCCAAGATGAATCTGAATGACATTGGCATCTCAATGCTGCAAGCTCTGAAGGCTGGAGGTTTTACCTGGAAAGCTAGTCCCCACCACCATTGATCTGGTTTGGATCTTAAATATCTCCCAAAGGCCCATCATGTGTCAAAAGGCTTCATCACTGGGGTATGGCACTCTAGGAGGTGTTGGGAAACCTTTAAGAGGTGGAGCCCAGTGGAAGGAAGTTAGGTCACTGAGGGCATGTTGAAAGGGATGTTGGGACTCTGGTCCTCTTTGTATCTCTCTTTGCTTCCTAGCTGTCAAGCCATGGATGAATTTCTTCTACCACATTCTTCTGCACCATATGACGTACTATGCCACCACAGGCCCAAGACAGAGCTAAGAAACCATGAGCCTAAATCCCTAAAACCTTGAGCTCAAATGACCTTCTTGTTTTTCTTTTTCAGGGTGTGTGTTGGGGGGTGGGGGAGGGATGTTACTGGAGTTTGAACTAAAGGACTTACACTTGTTCAGTTTGCTTGCTTACGCTCTGTCAATTAAACCATTCCTCCAGCCCTCCAAATGAACTTTTTATTCCTTTGATTGTCACAGGTATTTTGTACAGTAACAAAAAGTTGTTTTACATCTTACATGTGGGGCCACACAAGGTAAGACACTTTAACTGAGAATCTAAATGTAAATTTTCACGCCAAAGAGTGGTTTCTCAAGAGCTTCTCTGATTGCTAAAGATTTACATTTTCCTTTTTGCTCATATGGCACACTAAATTTTTGCTGAAAAGAGCAGCACAGTTACTCCATTTTATTAATAAAATGTGTTAAATAAGAAGTGCTAAAAGTGTTAAGAAGACCGTAGCAACTCATCTTAGTAGTCGAGTTCGAACAGGGGCCCCCTCCTCTTGTCTCTGAAACTCTCCTTTCTCACTTGGGCATGGCTCAGTCTTGGCCCCTTCCAAAGGAGGATGAACTTAAGCAATTTGGTATCCACCATCTATCTGTTTTTGCTTTGTATTCTGAAGTCATGTTGCATTGTCAGAGCTGTCCTGGCCATGGCAATCCCGTTGCTGGGGTGGAAACACATACCAAACCTTGCAAGTCACAGCCAGAGGGCCCCCACCCCAAATATGGTAATTCACAGAAATGGCCAGATTCTAGGGCCTGAGGCTACAGAGATGGTGTCTATAGCTACATGGGCTTTTTCAACAGACCAATACCTTCTGCCTTCAGCATGTTCTACACTACCCACCTCAGGCCATTATGTTTCTTTTTTTCTTTCAGCCTCTAGAGCAGCTGTTCAACCTACAGAATAAAGAGTGCTGGGAAGCTGTCTGGGAGACCTTTGAAATGGGGCCATCTGTTTGTACTTGCCCTTTGGAAACAGAATCATTGGATTTGATTTTTGGACAGTCAGTTCCTTAAGCCTGAAATACTCACTGAACATCACAGGCAAGTCCCACCTCCCAGCCTTCATTGTTCTGAAGATGGTCAGATACTGTCACCTACAATAATCGGGGGAAGTTCTGTATATAAACCAACAGGATGTGGCTGAAGAATGGGCTTGCATTTCAATCAGTGCCTTTTAAAATTAATTAATTCACTGGGAATTGAACTCAGGACCTGGACACTGTCCTTTGGTCATTTTGCAGTCAAGGCTGGCACTCTACCACTTGAGCCACAGCTCTACTCTCTACTTCCAGCTTTTTTTGGCCATCTGGCTGGCAGTAAGGTTCTCAGATTTGTGTTTCCAGACTGGCTTCAAATTGAGATCCTTAGATGTCAGCCTTCTGAGTAGCTAGGAAAATAAGGGTGAGTCACCAGTGTCTGGACCAATCAAACCCCCCCCCCCTTTTTGTTTTGATACCTGTCCTGTGGCTTGACCTCATGGCCTGGGGCCTGTCCCTGAGCCATTTTTGCTCAAGGCTAGCACTCTACCACTTGAGCCACAGCTCTACTTATAGCTTTTTGGTGTTTAATTGGAGATAAGAGTCTCAGAGACTTTTTTGCTTGGGCTGGTTTCAGAGATCCTCAAATCTCAGCCTTCTGAGTAGCTAGGATTGAGTGTCAGCTACTGGAAACAGGCCAATCAGAGGCTTTTGATATGTGTGTTAGGGATTAAACCCAGGACCTAACACACATCAGGTGTGCACTTTACTGCTAAGTAGGCAAAGATACACCCTAGTACCCTTTCCTTCATTTTTTTTATAAGACATCATGCTTCTCCTCAGTAATAAATATGAGTACCATCATAAACATATTAGGATAGAGGAAGTTAAATGGACTACTGCAGAATTTGGGAGATTAGAATTTAATATTTTTTCCCAAAATGAGGCTCTGTAAATGAGATTGAGATTGAATGTACAATCCATTACCAAGTTGACCTTTTTGTGACTGGTGGACTGGGAGGTGTAGCCACCTCTAAAGGATTTGAGCATCCATTTGCATGAATGTCGACTGCTGGAAGCTGAGGAGAATTTGTCCAAAGCATGTTTTTCAGGTCAACCTAAGTCTAGTATTGTTGGGTACCAGTGGCTCACACCTGTACTCCTGGCTTTGAATAGCTCTTGAATGAGGCTGAGAGCTCAGGCTTACAATTTGAAGCCAGCCCCAACAGACAAACCTGAGTCTTATCTTCAGTTAACCAGCAAAAAGCTAGAAGTGAAGCTGTGGCTCAAGAGGTAAAATGCCAGCTTTGAGCAAAAATAGCTTAGAGACTGCCTAGGCTCTGGGTTCAAGCCCCAGTACTGATACCACCCCTCCCCCACTCACACACACAAGTTTAACACTGATCTAAAGGGTTGGGTATAATTTTTAATGCGTTTGTTGTTGTTGTTTTGTTTTGAGATGGGATCCCACTGTGTTTTGGCCTTGGTCTCTTGGAGTCGAACTGTCTTCTTGCCTTCTGAGTATGGAGACTGTAGATACATGTTACTTGCCTAGTTTCCATTTTAATCTTCCTGATGAATAACCCAGATCCTGGTGCTGATATAACTGAGGCTCACTAAGAACTTTCTCTAGTCAGTAACTCTAACTTCATCTTTCTCACAGCTTTATTTCTGTGGCCCAGGCATGCCAATGAGGCATCAAAATTACTTTGTTAACAACTTGACTTCACCAGTTAGGATTCTAGCCAATTACCCAACAGCTCTTCTTTCCACCAGAAATCTCTGGTAGAAGGGGAAGCAAACCAGGTAATAACCCAAGGCAAAGGGGAAGGGAACCAGGGAACCTGCTTTTATTGTTTGTCTCTTAAATCCAGGTGCTTTACATGGATTATCTCAGACAAGTTAATCCTAGGCAACAACCCTGTGAGGATTGTCAATTAACAGACAAAGTCAGGGAGATTTAGGGAGGTTGAAAAAGTTACCAAAGACCTGAAGACCAGAGCTGCAAAGCAGCAGATGTGAGGCCAAAGTCCAGAATCTTTCCACTTACAAAGCACCCTTCATAAAGACAGAATACCAATAACTCCTAGACCAATGGGGGCCTACAGGTACACTGAGAAAGAAACTGATGGAGTGAACTAGTGTTTTGGGGGTCAGGAAGGTTTGCCTTGGAGGACTCAGGAAGCCAACCACAGCCTAACAACCAAGAACCACAACCAAGAGACAATAGTCCTCTTCTAGAGTGTAGCTGTGCCCATGTTAGGGCGAAATTACAGGTTGTCAGTGGATACCACAGATGCTCAGCTTTAGGCAAAGCTACAGCATGAAGCTCCTACTGCCGATGATGGCTGGTGGCCCTCACCTAGCTATCAAGGTATGCAGGGCTGACTTTTCACCTACAGTTAGCATCAGAAAGAGCCAGATGGCATTCAGGCTGATGCTGTGCCTTGGGCTGTCTAATCTCTCCAGGCGTAAGAGTAAACATAAAGCTCAGGGAAACCATATGCCTATGACTCACAGTGCTGGCGGAATCACCACCATTCTACACGGCATATGCTATCCTGGGGCAAGGCGGGATGTAGATCTATGTAGGAGAGGAAATGTATCTTAAAATGGAAAGCAGAGTGATTAAAAACAGAAGGAGGGAGTGTCTATCTGATAATCATATACTAAATGACTTGTTACATTTTATTTTACTTTTGTAGTACTAGGCATTGAACTCAGCACCTAGCCCTAAATGACATTTACTTCTAGAACAGACCATACTGTCGTCTTAGCCATTTTGAATTGAATGTTTTCCTCACTCATTTCCCTTGTGTAGTGAGTTTGGAATTTTACTCTAAGTTGAAAATGTAGTTGAAAGGATATTCTACTACATTTGGGATTTGATATCTCAACATAGTGTCATTCCTTTCCTTCTGCTCTTTCTAGAACTTTCTAACAGGAGAACCCAAAGGTACAGGGAAGGTGTGGGTGTTAGACTCAGCTGCTCAGATGCTGGGAGCACTGGAATGTTTCTGAGGAGAGTGTTTAGTACACATTAGAAAGATAATGGAAAGCAAAGCTTCTAGCACCTCCATTCTTTAATCCACAAGCATAATGGGAATGAGTCTCAGTCACATCTGAGTTGGAGGAGTTAACATGTTCAATTCATCTCTTTCCCATGCAAGGACCAAGACATAGAGAGAGGAAGTAACTCACCTGGGAGATGCCAAGAGGAATTAGAGCTCAAAGATTTTTAAAGGTCCAGGGCCTTTCTAGAAACACAGAATCCAGTGACATACAGTGTAGCATTTCCTAGCTACTAGGAATAACATTTGTGCTTTGCAACTAGAGATAAATAGGTTAAGAATGATTAGCTCTGATAATAGCAAAAAAGATGTTCTAGACCACTCTTTGTTGCTATCAAGGGCTTTCTAATGTGTCTGGCCGTCTCCTATTCTCTAACCCATCTGACCTTGACAAATTTGAAAGGTGGATCTTATCACTTATCCAGATAAGAAAACTTGAGACCTTTACTAGCCAAATTAACCATCCACAGGTACACTCTTAATGCCCTGAGGCAGAATTTGAAACAGCCCAGAGTACAATATATTTCCAAAGCTCTACTCATAGTCTTGAGAAGATAGTTCTTAGACATATTATTTCTAGTGACTGTAGAAGACAGAATTCAATGTTCTTGATTAAAGGGTTTTGAAAACTTCCTTTTCTAGGTGGATCTAGACAGAGATGGCCTAAAGGCAAATTTGAGTGTTTGAAATAGTCACTATTCCATTTCTAAATGCTTTCTCTCAATGATCAGTAAAGAACATGGCAAATTCTGGTCTTTCCATATACTTTGTGTTTTCTGTGTTCAAGTCTCAGAAACTTTTCTTCTAAAGCAAAAGTCTTCTACCTCCATTTAAAGAATGAGCTGGTACAAGACAGATTCTATACTTTGCCTTTTAGAAAACTGGATTTAATCATGGAAACCCCCGTCTGTGCTTTGAAAAAGAATTGCCTGTAACAAATGAAATATTTGAAAAATGATCTGTTCAGAAAAGACAGGGATAGAATTGCCCATGCTTTCTTGTCCCTGTGAGTAGAATGCTACTAAGGAAGAAGACTTGGTCCATAAGTTCAGTCCAGCTTTCCTCATGTTGCTGTTGCTGGGGAGAGACAGATGGGCCCATACCAGTCACTATTCCACTGGGAGGTCGCTTCACTGTGACGTCTATTTGGAAATGATAACTATTTTGAAAAGGCTTATGCTAATATTAGCCAAACATGTTAGTGTCCCCAAGTCAGTCTCCAGCTTGGCTTCTTACTGGACATTGGATATGAATGACCTTTGCTTTGAAGCATCTCCACATGCAGATCTCTCTCAAGGGCAGCTAGCTGACATTCTCAGTGGATCTCACATATGTCCTCTTGGATCTTGTCTTTCCATGTTGGCCTTCTGGAAGCATCTTTCTTCCTACCAGAGGGTGCTCCCAGGACTCCTACATCAAAAAATGTCACAAGTCAAAGCCTCCCTAAGAGTCACTACCTACTCTTGGTGGCAATACTTGCAGTATCAGTGTTAATCTATGTTCTTTACATCTCCTAGAAGAAAGGCCCAACAGCAGTGAGCCCCAGTGGCCCAAGTGGAAAGCTGTATAATTCTGTGTTGGTGTTCCGTTTCTGTCCTGTTTTCTCAGCATCCTCCCCCCCCCCCCCACCAACCTTTCACAGTGCCACCTTCCAAATCAACATATGGACCTATGACTTTGTCTTAGTCCATAGGATCTGTGGTCACAAAATATATCACAGTCTGGATAATTTATAATGAACAGATATTCATTTCTTATGGTTCTGGAGGCTTAGAAGTCCAAGATCAGGGTGCTAGATCTGGTGAGAACAGCTTGCTGCCTTGTCACATGGTAGAAGGGCAAAAAGAGTATGAGACAGAGCATTCTTTTATTAGGAATCCACTTCCACAATAATGAATCCACTGCTACAATTTCCATAATGACTTTAACCCCTTACTATGAACTTCTATTCTCATGACCCAAATTCTCCTTAGGCCTCATCTCTCAATGCTGCTATATTGGAGATCAGCTATACTTTGTACCTGATCCCCAGCCTTAGCACCCTTTCATTTAAGTGGGTTCCTGGGAATCCTAAGATATGCTTTCAACAGCATCCCTAAACCAGAATTCTCTCCCTCTTTTGTGGTTCCCCCCACCCCCATTTGCTTAATGACAGCATCCTCCAAAGTTATCAAAGGGGAAACTGGGAGAGTCTTTTTTTTTTTTTCTTTTTGTAGATCATGGGGCTTAAACTCAGGGCCTGGGTATTGTCTCTGAGCTCTTTTGCTCACGGCTAGAGCTCTATAACTTTAAGCCATAGCACCACTTCTGAGAGAGTCTTTTTTGATCATCTGTTTTTCATATTGGAAAATCCATCTTTCAGTGATTCATAACTGTCTTTGAATTGTATCTCAAAGCATTTCTCCATCAGTTCTTCTCTTGCTTCCAATTCACTTCACTTTAGATAAGACTTTTTTCCCCATGCTGATACCATGGCCTAAACACATGTGTGCTCAACTTTCTTGCTCATGGCTGACTACCACTTGAGCCCAACTTCCAGCTCAGCTTTTTAATGGTTTGTTTGCAGATGGAATCTTGTGTACTTTTCTGCCCTCAGCTGGCTTTGAACAATGATCTTTCAGGCTTCAGCTAGGGTTGCAGGCATGGGCCATCAATACCCAGCTTAACACACCCAGTTTCTATTATTAACAGGGGACTGTGAAAATGTTCATGATGATGAAGCACAGAATGCTGGATTCTTTATGGAACCCACCTATATGAGCTGCAGGTGGGAGGTGGCAGATGGCAGGTGATTGAATCTCAGAAATAAATCCAGGAAAGACACTCTAGCAGGAAGAGAGGTGGGTCCCACAGGAGGGTGGCTGCAGTGTGACAGGCAAGTCTTTCTCTTTCTCCTCTGATAAGAGCTTGCCGTACCATCTTCACAGCAATCAGGCTCTCCCCTCCCCATCACCCACCTAGAGTGGGTACAGATTTTTTTTAATAAAGTATGGCATTTGAACTCACTCCCTATTGGTCTACCACTTGACCCATGCCTCTAGCCCATTTTGCTTTTGTTTCTCAGGAAAGGTCTTGTGCTTTCCTCCAGGCATTCTTAAACTGTGATACTCTTGTCTCTGCCTCTCAACTAGCTGGGATTGCATATTTGAACTGCCATACCTGGCTTGCTTTATAGAATAGTTCATTAACTATTTTTCCAAGCTGACCTTGAACTTGATATTACTATGTCTGGAGGAATTGTAGGCATAAGCCATGGTGCCTGGCTCTAGAGATGATTTAAAGAAGATGGCTCTAGATAAACAATATTTTATGTGATCATATGCACATGACTATTGTGCCTTTGTGACCCCTCTCCTGAGAATATCCTCTTTTAGTCTCACTCCATGTGAATATCTAGAGACTTGTATAGTTTATCATATCCCAATGTATTTTTTAAAATTTTACCATCCAGTGTGTTTACTTGTAGATTTATAGTTACATTCTAGTTACCACAAATGAGGGACCTATGAGCAACCTATGTTGCTTTGGGTCTGACTTACTTTGCTTATTAAAGTTTTTTTCCAAGTCTTTCTATTTCCATAAAAATGATACTATTCTTTCTGATGGATGAGTAGCATTCCATTGTGTATGTTTATATCTATCTATCTATCTATCTATCTATCTATCTATCTATCTCTTTCTTGATCCATTGGTTCACTGAGGGGCATCTAGGTTGATCCCATGTCTTGGCTATGGTAAACAATGCTGCAAAGACCATAGTTGTGCTGGTAGCATTAGTGTGACCTTATTTGTGTTCTATTGGATAAATACTCAGGAGTGGAATTGATGGGGAAGCTTTATGTTTAGTCTTCTGAGGAGCCTCCATATTGCTTTCCAGAGTGATGGAAATAGGCTTTTTTTTTGTTTTACTATTTGTTGCTGTTTTTGTTTTCATTTTCTTTTGCCTTGTTTGTTGGTTTATCTATTTATCTATTCTTGTGAGTGTAAGGAGAGGCACAGAAATGGTGGACGGGGGCGGTGGGAACAAATGCAGCAGTGATATTCACTAGACACTATGTTGAAAATGAACCATACAACTTGTGGGTGGGGATGGAAGGGAAAAAATGGGAGTGAATGAGGGAAGGGATGATATTGTTCAAAAGAAATGTACTCTGATTTGTGTAACTGTAACCCCTCTGCACATCACCTTTACACTATCAGTAAATAAATTTTTAAGAATAAGATGGCTCTAGAAAACCTGCAGGGCCTGAGAAGCTCCTCAGGGGCACTAGGGAGCTGAGTGTAAGCTCAAAAGCCCTTATCTTGATGTCAACTCCTACCTATACCCTTACCACAATTCAAGGAAGGCTAAACTTGAACATTTGCTCAGCTTTTCAGGAACATCTGGTCATCCAACACAGTGGGGCTTCCTGATGTATGTGGATTATAAGAACATTAGAAGTTGAGGAGCAGGCCCCATAGCTGAGCCACTGACACTAGATAGCACAGAATTCATGGGTCAGGAAGGACATAAATTGAAAGGAGCATAATAAATATTATCATACAGATCAGCAAACACAAAACTTGAACACAAGCACACATACAAACTTTAACTGTAAAAATAAAAGGCATAAGAGATGGACTGAGGGCTGGGGATATAGCCTAGTGGCAAGAGTGCCTGCCTCGGATACACGAGGCCCTAGGTTCGATTCCCCAGCACCACATATACAGAAAAACGGCCAGAAGCGGCGCTGTGGCTCAAGTGGCAGAGTGCTAGCCTTGAGCGGGAAGAAGCCAGGGACAGTGCTCAGGCCCTGAGTCCAAGGCCCATGACTGGCCAAAAAAAAAAAAAAGAGATGGACTGAATAGCAGGGTGGACATGGGAAGAACAGAGCAGTAAGCACTGACTTCAGGAAGATGAAAAATGGGAAATAGAAGTTAAGAAGATGGAGAGTAGGGGCTGGAGATGTTGCTTAGTGGTAGAATGCATGACTGGCAAGTCTAAGGCCCTGTTTTTGGTACCCAGTACCAAATGGACAAGCAAACAAATAGAATAAAATATAAAAAGTAGAAAAAATAATAGAAAAAGGGTTGAAAACATTTATAAATCCAGAATTCAAAATCTCATAGATAGACCAACCATAGCAGGAGCCACAAATAGATCTTTTTTTTTTTTGGCCAGTCCTGGGCCTTGGACTCAGGGCCTGAGCACTGTCCCTGGCTTCTTCCCGCTCAAGGCTAGCACTCTGCCACTTGAGCCACAGCGCCGCTTCTGGCCGTTTTCTGTATATGTGGTGCTGGGGAATCGAACCTAGGGCCTCGTGTATCCGAGGCAGGCACTCTTGCCACTAGGCTATATCCCCAGCCCCACAAATAGATCTTTAAAATAATAATTTTGAGCATCAGGCATGCTGGTAGGCACCTGAAATCCTATCATTCTGGAGGTAGTGGCAGGAGGATTGTATGTTTCAGCCCAGCTTGGGCTACAATGACAAATCCTGTCTCAAGAAATGAAAATATGGTATTACAAAGTTGAGTACTTTCCTCTGCTCTCTCCTGTGCCTCAAACCCTGGACCCTTATGCTAGATAAGCATTTTGCCTCTGAACTCCATTTTTAACCCTACCTTTCCCCCTTTCTCAAATTTCAAATTGTAAAGCTCTTTAGATGAGAAAATGGCTTTCCTTTCCTGAAGAGATATCCTAAGTAGTTAGCTGATCATAAAAGACTACTAAGTTGGCTCTACATGACAAAGTGAGAAAGTGAGATGAGTTATTTTCCCAGGTAGTGTGTGTTTGTGTGACATAGTTTGGGCTGAGGAGGTTACCTGAACCTTGCTCAGCACTTGTTCAATGAGGTGCTAGTCAGGTACTATCTATAAAAGAGTATAAAGACAGCTGGTCTGGTAGAACTACTTAACTGATTCAGGTACCACCTTTTCTGGACACACCCAGACATGGCTATATCTCTGATTTTGCTTTAGGTCTGCAGTCACAGCCCAGGGGCCAGTCTTGCTCTGTACTCCCCACAATATCCTCTCTCCTACTCTGCAGAGTGGATCCCTGTAGCAGGGATGTGGCCTCAACAGCTGACTGGCCAGGTGCCTTTCAATTGGCTGGGGGCTGGTGGAGCTCTATTTTCTTCTGTACATAAAGATAAGAAGCCAAGGGCCCCCTTCTGAAAGCAAACATGTTTAATTTGAACCACCGCCTCCCCATGATTCACTGGATGGAATTTACGACGGCGTTTACCCGGTTCTGTAAAAGTAGCCGATGAATCGATCCTAATAGGAAATAAAAACCCAATTCAGATGCATTTTGAACTTCTCTGGGAAGGGTTCATTTAGAAGACTACATTCCCTCTCCAATGTTTTTCTCAGAAGAGTGAAGACAGATTCTGATTGGCTAAAGACAAATCACTTCAGCTAGTTGCAAAACAAGTCTTTGCATGCACCAGTATCTATCAATATGAACTCTCTTAGCAATGGGACCTCAGACAAAACTTCAAGAATGCTTTGCTGGGCACCTGGGGTACATTCAAAGTTAAGAAAATGGCCTAATATTTGCAAAAATAAAACCAAAACCAAAAGCACCCCCAAATCCCAACCAATGAAAAAACAAACCAACAAAGGTAGCAATAGCTTTAGTAAGGTTGATATTAGGGAACACACTATGCTCTTGTGACCATTATCCCCCAGCTTTGACTGCTGTATGGCACTGCTCAAGTATGCTGACAATGTTTAACAAACTATCTGTCTTTTACCAGTTCCCAACCAAACAGGGGCCTTTGTCTGAATACTGGCCCCATCCAGCATGTCCTATCTGCTCACCAGCAAGCGAAGTCCTTTGGTTCCATTGCATTAACTTCAGAACTCTCCTTTTGCCATTTGGCCTCTAGCAAGTATTTGCCATTGGGAATTTTTGACAGGCAAAATGGTTTTTGTGTCTGTCCATCTATTACTTTATACAGCATCATTGTGTAAAAGCCTAACTTGTTTATTCACTTTATCCCTCATTTGCTTTCTTTGTGAGAAATCTGCATATTCATTCAAATGTTGTAATTCTTGTTGATTTTATTCTTTCTTAGCTGTTCTTAAATTAGAAACCTCTTTCTCACTTCTTGTTTTTCCTGTCCCTTGCACAAAATAGTTTCTGCCTAAATCTCTAACTTGTCAGCAGCTTCTGGATTATGTCACCTTAAATGTTTGTAGGACTATTTGAACTTACTGTTTTCATAGATCTAAAACAAATACTAGCATTTTAGTATGGTTCAACATAGATTTTTGCCAGTAAAATTGGCTGCTTTATTTTAGCAACATAGATAAGAACCAATAGATGGTTTAGATAATTTTCATTTTGCAAAAAAAAAAAATTAAAGAAAGATTTTTTTTTTTTTTGGCCAGTCCTGGGCCTTGGACTCAGGGGCCTGAGCACTGTCCCTGGCTTCTTCCCGCTCAAGGCTAGCACTCTGCCACTTGAGCCACAGCGCCCCTTCTGGCCGTTTTCTGTATATGTGGTGCTGGGGAATCGAACCTAGGGCCTCGGGTATCCGAGGCAGGCACTCTTGCCACTAGGCTATATCCCCAGCCCCTAAAGAAGAAAGATTTTTAAGAAATAAAAATAATATTTTCATCAGGAAATTTCTTCTCTTTTAGTGTGTGTGTGTGTGTGTGTGTGTGTGTGTGTGTGTGTGTGTATGCCAGTTCTGAGTCTTGAACTCCAAGCCTCTTCCTTAGCTTTTTCTTTCAAGCTGGTGCTCTACTAATTGAGCCACATTTCCATTTCTGGCTTTTGGCTGATTAATCGGAGATAAAAGTCTCACAGACTTTCCTGCCCAGGCTGGCTTCAAACTGCAATCCTCAGATCTCAGTTTCCCACGTATTTGAGATTACAGGCATAAGCCATAGTTGCCCAACTTCTTTCTCCTTTTCTATGCTCTGCCTTACCCTGCTTTCAATGGCTTCCTTCTCATGCTTAGGAGTAAAATGTCTTCTTAATGTTTTAGATGTCATAATGTGGTTATGATTCCAACTGTCTCACACATGCCATCCTGATAGTAATCACAGGCATCAACTTAGCTGGTATTGAAGCTGTCCTTGAAATGCACCCTTGAATCTCTAACCAGCAGGTAGCAGACTTGAGATTGACATTCCTGTCCCTGATCTCTGGCCTCACTGGGACTCAAAGGACATGAGTTTCTTTATCTATGAAGGAGACTAGGTCTGGACAGAGGCAAACAACAGGTAGATAGGTGT
The DNA here is from genome assembly GCF_023159225.1 of Perognathus longimembris pacificus. Classification (NCBI taxonomy): domain Eukaryota; kingdom Metazoa; phylum Chordata; class Mammalia; order Rodentia; family Heteromyidae; genus Perognathus; species Perognathus longimembris. Next base: position 49,796,715 of record NC_063166.1, read on the forward strand.
GTCACTCAGTGACGCATGTGTGGAGTGTCATGTGGGAAGTAACTGGATTTGCACTTACACATTGGTCCAATGTATGAGCCTGCCTTCTGTCCTCACACCGGCTGCCCAGACTGACAGTCTGTCTTCATTGGATCAGTAATTGTGGGCATGTCTTAAACTTACTTCTGCCTTTGGAGCAGGCTGACCAAATGGAAAGAATCTGTATAGAGATATACCTAATTTCTCTTTTTAGAAAACATTTCAAAAACAGACACTCTAAAGACAGTAACACATGAACTTTGTTTCTTTGAAGGTAGAAAGTAAAGCAAAGAAAGGGACAGAACTGCTATAGTTTTTAACTCTCAGGATTCCAGGGCAAAGGGAGACTACTGAGGAAGTATTTGAGAAGGTTGGTGTTCACATATGTTTAATATCATCCTCTAATTATAATTCAGTTTCCATTTGGGCAGATATTATATATTTGTAAGGTGATGTAACATCAAATGTGTGTTGTAGTTTGTGTGTGTGTGTGTGTGTGTGTGTGTGTGTGATTCTCAAATACCTCCTTTCATTTGATATTTGGATTGTTTCCATCATTTGGCTATGGTAAGTAATGCTATTATGAAAGTATGTATTTGCTCAAGTCTCTGAGTTTATTTCTTTTGGGCATATACCTGGAAGTGAATTGTTGGGACATACAATAATTCTATGTTTAAATTATTGAGGAATTGTCAAAGAAGTAGCTGAACTATTTTTTTCCTACCATGATCCAAATAGACAGCCAAGGGTGGGAAAAGGAGAATTTGAAGCTTTCAATTATGGCCAGGTAATGGTGGCTCACAACTAAAATCCTAGCTATTCTGGAGATAAAGATCTGAGGAACATGGTTTGAAGCCAGCCTGAGTAGGACAGTGAAGGAGGTTCTTATCTCCAATTAATCACCAAAATACTCTGCTCCAAGTGGAGCTGGAACTCAAGTGGTAGACTTCCAGCCTTAAGCAAAAAAAGCTAAAGAAGGGCACCCAGGTCCTGAACCCAAGCCCTAGATAGACCAGCACTAGATAGATAGATAGATGTAGAGGGTAGTCAGCCATTTTTGTTGTAGGACAGTTATGGACTGTAAACTTTTGGAAGAAACAATGGTGGCAGAAGAAGATGCTACCTGTTGTCCTGTGGCCGTCTGAGAGAGCCTGTGCCCTGTTTAAGGCTCTATTGTCCAGGAGGAATGAGAGTTGGCAGCCAGGACCTTGTCATTCTGCCAAGGACATAGGAGCCGATGAGCTTTCTATGACCTCTGCACTGTGGTCCACCAAAAGAAGGCTACACTCCATAAATGTTTGCAGGGTGAGTGAATGGAAGCAGGAAGGCATGAATTCATGAAAAGCAGCCCAAGCCATGGTCCCTGCCCTCTAGGAACTTACAAAGGATCAGCTGAATACAAATTATAATGACAATAATCCCTTGGCAGTAATAGTTCTTGCATGGGTGGGTTTGTGTCTATGCATGCAGCCCTGAAGCCAGGGAAACCATGGGAGGGCTTTTGAAAACTTTGTTTGGTAGCCAAGGCTTCTCTTATCTTTATTAATGTCCTGCAAAGCACTGTCAAACTGCCCCCTCCTTGATAAAGCAGACAAACAGAAGCATTGCAAAAGCCAGTGGTTGCCAGAGGTACCCAGACCTCACCTGGGTGGACACAGAGTGGTGAGTAAAGGTAGAAAAGTCTCGGCCTCTAGGACGGGAGTTGCTCTGTTGATTGCTTCTTTGCTTGTTTGACAAAAGGTCTCCAAGCATTTTAAGTTGGAAGATAAAGTAAGTTGGTAAACTCAGAGATTCTTGCCAATTAGAACTTTCTCTTCCAGTGTGGTAGGGAAAAGAACCACCTGCAGGACCCGGGGGAGCTGGGCTCACCTCTTGTCACCAGTTATCTATCCAAGCAACCTTGGGTAAATTGCCTAACTTCTCTAAATTGGGAACCCGGCAATTGAAAAAGCAGGCAGTTTCCTTGTCTACTTTCCTGGCCTGATGACTGTCCAGATTTAGCAAAATAGAATCATTGACTTCAAATGTACAAGTTGCAAAGCCCTATCTGAAACACTTTTGGGTTATACATGTTTTGGATTCGAATTTTTTAGGGTGTTTGGCATGTGTATGGGCATATTTGCCTATACATAATGAGATATCTTGGGGTGGGAGCCTAAATCTAGATACAAAATTCATTTTTGTTTCATAGGCTCTTATCCACATATAACTTGACGGTCATTTTTGTGTTTTCAGTGCATCTGTATTTTGACCAATTCCTTATATGAGCTCAAGTGTGAAATTCTTTTCCCCCAGCTACATGGGAGGTAAAGATCAGAAAGGTGAGCCTTTATTATATTGAGGACTGTTCCATGGATTCCTAGGTTCTCCAGAGCTTTCATGCTAAAGGGTGTTGGATCTTGTCTAATACTTTCTCTGCATCTTTGAGATGATCATATGGTTCTTGCCCTTGCTCCTATTGATGTGTTGAATTACATTAATTGACTTGCATATATTGAACCAGTTTTGCATTCCTGGAATGAATCCCATAAGTGGGCTAAAGACTAAAGAGAGACTTCTTTTTGTAAAAAATGTATTTATTGTCAAAGTGGTGTACAGAGGAGTTACAGTTTAATATGTAAGGCAGTGAGTACATTTCTTATCAAACTTGTTACCTCCTCCCTCATTTTCTCCCACCTTCCTGTCACCAATCCCCCCCTCCATTGTATTGTTTACAGCATATTGTCTTATAAGTATTGCTATTGCATTGGTTTGCCTTTTACCCTTTGTTAAAGAGAGACTTCTGTGAAGAAAAAAATAAGAATAATCAAGAGACACATGAAGAAATGCTCAACATCTCTGGCCATAAAAAAATGCAAATCAAAACAACACTGAGATTCTGCCTTACCCAGTTAGAATGGCCATTATCAAAAATCCTAATAAAAATAGATGCTGGTGGGAATGTGGCCAAAAGCGAATGCTACTACACTTTTGGTGGGAATTTAAACTGGTTAACCACTCTGGAAAGCAGTATGGATGCTCCTCAAAAGGCTAAACAGAGGGGCTGGGGATATGGCCTAGTGGCAAGAGTGCCTGCCTCATATACATGAGGCCCTGGGTTCGATTCCCCAGAACCACATATACAGAAAATGGCCAGAAGTGGCGCTGTGGCTCAAGTGACAGAGTGCTAGCCTTGAGCAAAAAGAAGCCAGGGACAGTGCTCAGGCCCAGAGTCCAAGCCCCAGGACTGGCAAAAAAAAAAAAAAAAAAAAAAAAAAGGCTAAACGGAGAGCTCCCTTATGACCCAGCAATCCCATTCCTGGGCATTTGCCCAAATGACCACCAACAAGGCAACTCTAAAGCTACTAGCACAGCTATGTTAATTGCAGCATTATTTACCATAGCCAAGACATGGAATCAACCCATATGTCCCTCGGTAGATAAATGGACCGAGAAAATATGGTATATCTACACAATGGAATTCTACTCATCCATCAGAAAGAATAACATCACCTCATACACAAGGAAATGGAAAGACTTGGAAAAAATCATATTAAGTGAAGTAAGACAGACCCAAAGAAACATAGGCTGCCTGGTTTCCCTCATTTGTAAGAATTAGTATATGTCTAGGATAGTTTTAGCAGAGGCTCACAATAGCTTAATAGCTATGTACATATGACCATATAAAATGATACTAATAGGAATGAACTACAAGATATGGAAACAAGAGGGTTTTCTTTCCTCTTCGTGTACTGTATGTAGTTATTTCATTTCCCCCCCCTTTGCCTTACCTCCTGTTGTCACTGGCCTTGATTGCATTGTATATACCTGTATATACCTTTATCTGGTTTGGGGATGGGAAGGGGAAATTACAGAAATGGTGAGATGAAGGACAAAGGGTAAACCAGTGCAACAGTGGTACTCATAAGATACTATGTTGGAAATTGACTTTACTACTTGGAGGAAGAGGGGAAGTGGAGGAAGGAGGGAAAGTGGGAGAAAATAACACTGCTTGAAAAAAAATGTACTCATTACCTTATTTATGTAACTGTACATCACCTCTGTACATCACCTTTACAATAAAAAAACACATACCTGGTGGCTGGGCACTGGTGGCTCATGCCTGTAACCCTAGCTATTCAGGAGGCTAACATCTGAGGATTATGGTTCTAAGCCACTTTGGGCAGGAAAGTCCAGGAGACTCTTATCTCCAAAAAATCACAGAAAAAGCAGGAAGTAGCACTGTGGCTCAAGTGGTAGAGTGCTAGCCTTGAGCCAAAGAAACCCAGGACAGTGCCTAGGTCCAGATTTAAGCCCCAGGACTGGCCAGAAAGAAAGAAAGAAAGAAAGAAAGAAAGAAAGAAAGAAAGAAAGAAAGAAAGAAAGAAAGAAAGAAAGAAAGAAAGAAAGAAAGAAAGAGAGAGAGAGAGAGAAAGAAAGAAAGAAAGAAGGAAGGAAGGAAGGAAGGAAGGAAGGAAGGAAGGAAGGAAGGAAGGAGGAAAGGAGAGAAAGAGAGAAAGAGAAAGAGAGAGGGAGAGAGGGAGGGAAGGAGGGAGGAAGGAAGGAAGGGAGGGAGGAAAGAAAGAAAGAAAGAAAGAAACCAAAACCACCACCCAAAACAAAATAAACAAAAACAAGAAACACCTGGCCATGCAAACAATGAAGACAATCCTAATGTGCAGGAGCCCAGTTCCTTGATGTCCTTACTTGACTTTCAAGCCCCTTACCATGTCTCCTGTCATGTAAATTGGACTCACTCCCTTCCCCCTCTTCCTACAGGGTTAGATACTTGTTCCCTTGAATGTGGTGTGGTGCTCCCTTTCTTTACATTTTGTGCCTTTTTTTGTGTGTCATCCTCTCAGTTGGGACTTTCTTCACCCTTCCCTTCTCCCTCTTTGCTCAGAGCCTTACTGATTCCAGTCTCCTTGCATCAAGGGGTCCCTTGGCCTCCGTGTCCACTCCTACAATGCTCTGATGGGGGCCTTCCGGGACCATCCATTCCCGCAGTCACACTAGGCTGCATTCCAGTAGCCCTGTCATCCCAATGGTCACACCAAAGGGTTATAGGCAAACGTTGGCTCTAAACCTTCAATGAGAATTCCAAAGGCTGTCTTAGTATCCTGAATAGGGGAGATGGTTCTCACTCTCCCTACCCCCACCTCACTCTACTGCAAAGGAAAAGAATGACTTCTTTGTTCTGGGTCAAACTTAAAAAAAAAAAAAATCTTGCTCAGCCTGCCCCTTATAAAAGGCTTATCTTCACTGCTGGTAGGAGACATTTTAATTCCTTCCTGTTTGTTAATCATTGCTCCTCAAGGCCCCTCAGCCCTGGCCCTTCCGGGTGTATCAGGTAATGTCACCTTCCACAGGAGTGAGGGAGCCCATCTATCATCTGACACTTTATAGTCACAACAGGTGGGCACGCTAGCCACCACACCTGGGCATTGCTTCTAGCTCCATTTCAAGAAAAGTGGACCCAGCTTTCTACTCACCTGCTGTCCTCCTTACCCCCTAGAGAAAGCATTTCCTTGATTATTCAGTTTCACATCATCTATGTTCATTCCTCACTGGCTATCTCTTCTCTGCAATCTTTATCACTTACCCTAAATCGATGCTAATTACTTTTTAGGAAGTTTTGTAGTATCTCAGCACCTACATGGAGACCCTCAATGGATTAGAAATCACTGATCTCACTGATTTAGCCTTTAGCTATCACCTTGTCTTTGTCATGATTGATGACTCCAAAAGCTTCAGAAAATAATACGTTAAGGAATATTGCAGTTATCCTTCAGAAAGGATGCCTGTATTTAAAAAGATTGAATGAGTAACAGCTCAAAGTGAGGCTTTATGATAAAATTATACAGCAAGGAGGAATAAGCTTTCATGCCCATGGGCTCCCACCATGTTGTTGAATTCTTAATTTCCAATCTTGGGAAATCTGAAGGGAGTGCACCTTGCAATGCTGTGATGGACAGGACACAGGCTACAGTGAATGCTATGTAGGAAGGAATTAGTGATCAGAGTTAGACCTTGTACATTTGTGGGAGCAGCTTGAGCAGATGAAAGAAAAGGGAGCTGGAATATTACTGAAGTATACCCAGTGGATCTGAGAAGAAAGCCATCACTTCTGGGAAAGTAGGACCATGACAGAAGGGTTTGGAGAGAAATCTATGGAAAACGGCTTTCTCTGTGTAGTTAACCACTCTGGGTATCCACAACCATGTCTGATTGTTGGGACAGCTGAGTGGAGACTCCAGAGGGTGAGTTAGACATAGAGTAGAAGAGAACAAGGAAACTTGACCTACCAGACCATTCAGCACCTGTCCTTGCTTGTGACACTCTCTTAAAAATCTTCAGAAAACATGGTTTCTGCTATACTACAGCAGCTCAAACACTGAATTAATTACTGTTTTGACCAACTATAAACCACATCATCCAAGGAGAAGGGAATTTAGGCAATATCATTCCCAGGTAAACCAGATCGATTGACAGCACAAACCATTGCAAATGTGTCAAACCAAGAGACCTTCTTCCCTCACACTGCAGAGCTGGAGTAGGGTACAGGGCCGTGGCTGAGAGGAGCCACAGAAAAGCATAGTACAACACATCACTGCACATACAGCAGAGAAGGATAAGGCAAAATACGTACTGGATCTGAGACGGCAGTGTAAAGCCAAGGTAGCAGCCTGGGGTCAGGTCACTCTTGATGGTGCAGTACAGTGGGGCTGCTGGTGAGCGTGCAGCTTGGAATCAAGTGTCTGGAGCTGCCTACAGATGGTTGCCATTGAGAGACCAATAAGAGCCCCTTTTGGACTGGAGTTGGGGAAGGTTCCCTTGGAATGGCAGAACCTGAAACAATCAATTTCTTCCTTACTACACGCACTAATGAACCAAAGATACCTATTCCCAACTTGTTGTGAAGAGTGACAGCAATACATGAGTAGCCTTCCTGAAGACTCACCATCCTGCCTTTTTTTTGGTATGCTGGTTCTGGGGCTTGGACTCAAGGCCTAGGTACTGTCCTTGATTATCTTAAAGCTAGCCCTTTACCGTTTGAGCCACACATTCACTTCCAACTTTTGCTGATCAATTAGAGATAAGAAGAATGTCATAGACTTTTCAGATCTCAGTCACCTAACTAGCTAAGATTATGGGTATGAGCCACTGGTATTTGACTCAGTACTAGTTTGGGTTTTGGGTTTTTTTTGCGTGTGTGTGTGTGTGTGTGTGTGTGTGTGTGTGTGTGTGTGTGTGTTGTCAGTTGTGGGTCTTGAACTCTGGGCATGGGGGCTGTCTCTGAGTTCTTCAGCTCAAGGCTAGTGCTTTGCCACTTGAGCCACACCTCCACTTCCGGTTTTCTGGTGGTTAATTGGAGATAAGAGTATTTCCTGCCTGGGCTGGCTTTGAACCTTGGTCCTCAGATCTCAACCTCCTGAGTAGCTAGGATTACAGGCATGAGCCACCAGTGCCCCACTCAGTACTAGGTTTTAAACTTAGGGCCTTGTGTTTGTTAGGCTCTACTGAGTCACATCTTTAGCCCTTTTTGTTTTAGCTATTTTTCTAATAGGGTCTTGTGCTTATGCTCTGGCCAGCCTGGCAATCTTCCCGTTTAGGCTTCCTGCATAGTGGAGATGATAAGCATATACCAGCAGCTCTTTATTGGTTGAGATGGGAGAACCACTATGATTTTACCCAGACTGGCCTTGCACCATAATTTTGCTGGTCTCTGCTTCCCTAGTAGCTAGGATTACAGCATGAGCCACAAGGCCTGGCCCTGTAGTTGGTTTTCCATTTTTGAAAAGACTGTGGATCTTGCCTATATTGTTCCCATAGTGCCAGCTGCAAGATGACAGATGAGGGCATCCATTTGAACGGAAAGAGGTTTGCTTATAATTTAGTTGTTTTGAGCAAGCTGTCAAGCTCAAGCCTGTATATCCAGGTTTGGGTGGGTCTGTGTTCTAGTCTCCTGGGCTGTTATATTCTTGGCATAAAGCATTAAGGTCCAATATCAGAGAGTGAGAGAGAGATGGAGAGAAGCAAAAATGACTATAAGGAGAGAGTGGAGAAGGCTTCAGGCTTCGTGAACACACAGGGTATATATCCCTGTAGAGGAGGTCCAGGAACAAGATCTGAAGCAGGTGTGTCCCACATGGCCTTTGCTGTTTGTTGTCTCTACTCACATAATCACCATGCTGGAAGAGGACAAAGAAGAAAGTAAGGTGCCATCAGATCCCCAGCACAGTCACAAGGATGACCATCAGGGAATGGAGGACAGAGCGTTATGGTGCAGGATGTGAGCAGCAACTGCCGTGTGAATAGTGTAAGAAGAGTTGGAAGACTGTGAAGAGAATGGATCCAATAAATCACTGTTATCTCCGAATGTTTTCTCTGATTCTCATCATTCCTCCTCTTCTGGAACATTCCTTGTCTATGGGTTCTATGTCCCATGGCTCTACTGACCCCTCTGCCAAAAGGAAACACATCCACACCAAAACTTTGCTTTAATAGAGAGAAAAGACTGGCTAGAGATAAGATAAATACGTTAACGTGAACTACTAACCCAGACTATAAAGGATGATTCAAGTTTCCAGAATTTTCTCTCCATGGACATCAGGACAAATGTGTGGAGGGAGATGCTGAGATTCCCTTATGCTGGGCTCCCCAGGAATATGGGGCGCTGCAACACTGCAGGTGACTGCAGAACTTAGTGATCTCCAGAAAAGCGTTTTCAGCTTTCCTTCTCCTTTTGCTTTCCGGAGGAAAGTTCTGGCAGGGGAAGAAGTTGGAGGTTGGAGTGTGGTGGGAAGGAAGCAGGTCTGAGGGAAGATTCAGAGGCAAGCTGTTGTTTGCAAGAGGTGCAAGACAGCTAGGGCACAGTGGTAGGAAGGAAGCAGGTCTGAGGGTAGCACTTCAGAAGCAAGCTGTTTGTAAGACAGCTATTTTGGGGGCGGGAGATTATCCTTGATATAATCAATGGGAATTTTTTTTAATGGAAAAAGAACAGCATCAGTAAAACATCTGCTGAGCACACAAAGGAAGGACTCAGAGTCCCTGTAGAAGTGGGGACAACGAGCTCTGTAAACAAGACTTGAGGCAGGTGTTACCCACACACCCCTGGCAGTTCCTCATCTCTACTCACACCACCCATGTGATAAATGGGGACAAAGAGGCCACATGGGAAAGGCAGCTGTGGCAGCCTGGAGGATGAGGTGCCCATCAGATCACTCAAGCATGGCATGGCGACAAGGTTGCAAAGCATCCACCTGAAGCTACCTGCTGCTGAAGGGGGCTGTGTGGCAAGAAGACCAAACAGGGGCAGGGGCAGGGGCAGGGCTCTACTCCCAGGTGGGTGTCTAGACCTTCCCAGCAATTCCTTACCAACTGCCATCTGCCTGTAAGATCTTTCCTCATGTCAGTGAGGGGCAAAGGCTGTAGTCTACTCCGCTAGTGTACTCTTTGGAGGGGATACTTCCATTGGACCATGCTGGGGACACACTCGCACCTGGTAGAAAAGCAGCTCTACCACTCGGGAGAAGATGAGGAGGGCAACTGCAACAGTATTTCCATTGTCCAAAATGTGGCTGTATCTATGACTTACTTCATTCCATTTCCAGCAGGCATCATTAGCATCATTGTACAGATGGGGAGGTAATGCTTTGGGATGTGTGTGGACCTAAAACACAGAGTGGTGAAGAACATTCACTCCAGGTAGACTGCTGCTAACTTCCATGGCATCCACATGATAGTGTTTTATCTCTATGAGACTTGATAGGTGGCCTTCATGCCTATTTGAAAGGGGCTTAGTGCATGGCAGGAATAGAATGCAAAGCTTGTAGAGTAGTGCTTAGCACCAATAAAAATGCCATATATATTAGCAGTACTAAGTAATATAGTTCAATATATTTGTTTTACCCAAATAGCCACTCTTCCCCATTGAGTTTTACAAGATCATCAAGTCACCATTGTTATCCTGTATCCTCTAATACAAATCTGTACATTTTTTCAATTGACTAAATTATAGTATATGAGACTGTAAAGAGGGTAGAGAAGGGGGTGGATGAATAAAAAAGGGAACGGGGCAAATAAAGCAAGAATATTCAATGTAAGTATGTGATAAAAGAAGTGGGAACTGTGAAGTGAGTCTCAGGGGAAGGAACAGATGGAATGGGGGAGAATGATGGAAGGAATGACTGATCGAGCAGCACTGGATATTGAGAACTTTTGAAGTTCAGAGAAAAAAGTGAAAAAAAAGTGTGTTTAAAGCTGGGTGCCACTGGTTCACATCTATAATTCTAGCTACTCAGGAAGCTGAGACCTGGAGGATTGTGGTTCAAAGCCAGCTCAGGCAGAAAAGTCTACAGGATTCTAACTCCAAAATAACTAGCAAAAAGCTGGGCTGGAGGCATAGCTCAAGTAATAGCATCCATGAGCAAGAAGATTATGTGATAATATAATGCCCTGAGTTCCTGGTAACAGCACAAATATACAAATATCTATGTTTAAGGTATTGATCTCTACAATCATTGCGATGGGCAGTGTCCATCAGAAGTTATTCCTACTGCATCAGTGGCAAGTAGTCAGTCGGGACCACTTCCATGAACTAGTCACAGGTTCTTTTGTCCCTCTCATGTTTTGGTTCCATCTTACAAAAACAGAGAATACAGGTATTGAATAACTTACCAACAGGGCTGCACAGTGAGAAACCTTAAGGCTACTCAGAAAAATGGACATACTCTGTGGTTATATTCATTCATATGAATAAAAATGGCTTCAGTTCACAACATGGAATACAGTTTGTGAGTTGGCTTCATAAAACTTGTGTCATCATTGGAGGCAGAAAAATGGACCCTGTGTCCAGAGGTTATGGGTGAACTCCAGATGTGTTTCTTACCACATCTGGCAATGCCTGAGGTAGACCACTAACCAGCCACATTGTAAACAGATGCAAGTTTGATTCAGGTACAAACCAAACTAGTATTTTAATACATGTTTCCAAAGTATTCACATAACCCTCCCATGCTTACATAAAAGTCTTCAAAGAACCCTATAATAGCAGTGAATTTGGGTCATGGAGGCTTCAGGGGTTGTGGGGAGGGTAGTTTCAAGTTGGAAGAGGAGAAAATGTATTTTTAGTGATTTCCCCTCTGCATTATATTATGTACAATTTTGAACACAAGGAAAATATGGATAAATTAATCAGTGAGTACCTGCATGCTCATCTCCTTGATTCTATAATCATTATTTATTTTCTCTACTCACTTTCTGTTATGTGATTCCACCAATCCACCACCATCTACTCAGGAAGCTGAGATCTGAGGATGAGGTTCAAAGCTAGAGCAAGCAGACAAATCTGAGAGACTTTTGTCAATTAACCAGCAAAAAATGTCTGAAGTGAAGGTATGGCTCAAGTGGTAAAAGGCCAATTTTTGAGCAGAAAAGCCAAACCAGAGAATGAGGCCTTGCGTTGAAGCCAAAGTATTGGCATACAAAAAAAATTTACAACCATCTCTGCATGTCACCCTTGAACACCCCTAAATAGTATGCATTTCATTGTTAATCTAAGTTCAATATTTCTTTACAGTTTTTAAAGTAAAATTTCTATATAGCAGTATGTATTAAATGCAGTTACCATGTGCTGTTAAGAAGTATAAATACCTGGGTCACCTAACTTCCTTCAAGGTAGAACATCATCTCTGTCTCCCCAGAAACTTCTCTTTGGCTCCTTCCAGTCTACCTTTTCATACTCTACCTTCCTAAGATTTCCATTGTTCTTCAAGTCCCATTATTCTTTAAGAGAGTCCCAGTTCTGGGTGGAAGGGTTTATTCCTCATCTGGTGAAGAACACCATCGGCCTCCTGTACTGAAGTGGGAACCAGCTCAGTTGCAGAATTCCCCAGTGGCTCAGCTAAGGCCTTTGTGGGGGGAAATCTTCTGCCAAGTTTGCTTCCTTCCTGCTCCTCTCACAGGTGTATAACCACTCCACCCCCTAACAAACATCCTGCTGGGTTCCACTTCCACCTTGCTCCAAACAGAACCCAACTTGTTGTATTTGCGTTGTTGAATTTATCCTCACAGATATCATGAACAGGGTCTCCCATGAGTGCTACTTTCAGCAGGTTCAATTCTTAGATGATTTTCACATTGCCAGGCTAAGGACCACTCTTTGAGAACCACTGATCTAGGCATGAAGGGCTGCAAGAGACATGGAACATATAAAAGTAACAGTGCCTGTTGCTGGTGGCTCATATCTGTAATCCTGGCTACTCAGGAGGTTGAGTTCTAAGGATCACAGTTTAAAGCCAGCTGGGACAGGACAGTCCATAAGACTCTTATCTTCAATTAATCACAGAAAAAGCCAGAAGTGGCATTGTGGCTCAAGTGGTAAAGCACTGGCCTTGAGCAAAAAGTAACTCAAGGACAGTGCTCAGACCCAGAGTTTGAGCCTCAGAATGGGCAAAAAAAGAAAAAAAAAGATTTGTACAAAAATTCTTTAAGGATTATGACTTTATACATGTTGCAAACATGAATCAGTAAGTACGTTTACTGCACTTCCTAGTTCTTCACTTCAGTAACATCCAAGCCACCTCCAATTAGCTTCTGGGCTACTGTGGAGCTGCAGGTAAGTGAGGAACCTTTTGGCTCATATGTAATTCATTTAAATCCCTTGTGTAATGTCCCAGAGCCAGAGGTAGAGCAGACACACTCAGGAGACACCCTCAAACAATACTGGGAAAGTATAGATTACTCCTTTACTAAGGACAGTCCTGGAGTGGGGACTGCTCGATGCCATAAAGTCCCTTGCAGTTGGAATCTGCATTAGTTCCAGCTAACTGCAGTGGTAACCTAGTCACTAACCTACCTTGAGTGGCTATCCTCCCTTGCTTATCTCTCCCCTCTCCCTTGCCATGTCACCTCCATCACCTTCCATATGGGCTCTTGACTTAAAGGCTGAAACTAAGACAGACACCTGCCTTCCTCCCAGAAAATGGAATTATGACCAACTGATCTTTTTGTCTTCATTCAGTCTACTTTAATAATTATAGGAGAGTGTCAATACCACGTAATATTAAGGCATCCATGCCAATTTATTATGTTGACTATGTTGTCTGCTTCAAGTGACTGATTTTGGATTATCCCAATGAATGATTCAGATAACTTTACCTCCCATATAATCAGATGCTTTGTAAAATCTTGTCTCTTTCTTTGGACATATTGAAATATATTTAATTAAATGCCCAGTTAGCCAGCATTCAAAGCAGAAGGTTGTGTTCAACAGCAAGTGCATGTGGTGGAAACACACAATTGCAGTCACCTCTTAACCTTCTAAAGAAATCTGTGGCTGATGAGTCTGTGGCCAAATGGAATAGAAAAGGTATCAAAATGTGTTTCATGTTACCTGTATGTACAGTATTATAAATAAAAGCTGGTGATGCTACAGAGCTACTTATTACGTCAAAACTGATAAGATTATTTGAATTGGATGCTTTCCACATTCTAACATTCAAGCGTTCTGAATCACCAGCATTTCCTTCATCTAGAGAGTTCTCCATACAGAGCAAAGCTCACCCAGGATCTAATCACTTACGCATTTCTTCAGGCAGCAGTTGAATGCTATACACATTTTTTTTCTTACCCTGAAATATTTGTGGTACATGTCTTACCTCCTGAATAACTTCCCAATGGCTGAAACCCTGTTATTTCCATCTTTATTCTTTCTCCCCACCCCCACAATTGAATGCTCTGAAGTGCAGAGTAAATGGCCAATAAACTTGAATTAGGATTAACAATTTTCTTCAGAAGGAAGCCATCCTGCAAGGCATCTTAAAACACTGGTCACAGACTGAATCCTTCCAGGGCTCTCTGTTGCTTCAGTTGCAAGACAACCTAGCAAGTTGGTCAACTTTCACTTCCTCATCTGTTTAAAATAAAAGCGTAATAAAATTTGTTGTCATCTAATATATTCTTGATGTAGTAATGATCCACGGGATAAAATCTTTAATGGTATTTTGACTTTGGCCAAAGGGAAATCTAAAAATACATGTGTATGTGGTAGCAAACATCTTTTAGACAAGACCTTTATTTGTGATCAGCAGCTGTCAGCGATGTTTCATGTGTTCAGATCCCAAAGAGAAGCTCTGATCACTAATGGCCTTGAACTCTAAATATTTTGCTTCATCACAAGCCCAATTTCAAAGATGTTCTCTATTTGCACATTTTCATCTACTGCTAAAGGACAATGGAGCATGCTTGGTTTGTATTGTGATAGCCTATTCTCATTTTAGAAGAGGTTGGCAGGAAGACGGTAGTACATTTTCAAGTTGCTAGAGATGTAAAGTCAGAGGCTTTGGGCTGGGAAAATGGCTTTGAAAATCTTCTGCCTGGGAGGTGGCAGCTTCATGGAGATAGATAAGAGACTTAATAGCAGGTGAGTTTTCACATGGTTCCAGTTTAACCTAATTGCAGTCCTGTTGACCCAATACATGAGCTGCTTACTCTTAAGGCTAAGGTGATTTTTTTTTTTAAGAAACAAAACAAAACAACAAAAGAAACCACTGTCAGGGATTCTTGAAGTTGCTAAGATGGAACTACCTGAATATACTCATGAGTGAATATCAGAATACACATGAGATTAGAGGCATAGCTCAGGTAGTAAAATGCCAACCAGTGACCAAAAATATCAGATACCGGTCTCAGAGAAACAACGACAACAAAACCAGAATATGCTCTTCAAGCTAAGTTATGAGATGAAAAGGCTCCATTGTGGCGATAGCAAAATAGTCCATCCCTAGTCCACATTCCCACAAAACAAGAAATCTGTTCAGTTTGGTATTTTGTTTTCTTTCCTGGCCAGGAGAGAGATGGCATGAAGAGGGGAAGATGGTGGGCTTTCCTACCCTTCCTTTGCTGGCTTCAGGTAAATAGACAATGTGCATAAACAAGTAAGGTTCCAGGCAAGTGGATGTTCAATCAGATTCAAGCCCAGAGAGGTTGGGGTGTAATGAGACCGAGTGGCAGGCGGTGCAGGGGATAGACAAGATTCAAGCTGGAAGGGCAGTGTCCAGGCCTGGTTGGGTTCTGTGGGCACTGTGGGAGGGATCCTGGAGCCAATGGGCTCATTAGTACCTGGCTCTGACTGCAGCCGGCCCAGGGCAAATACAGGCTATCAAAGCCCTGTCAGCAATCCTGAATGGGACAAAGAAAAAGCGCATTAATGATTAACTCTGCTAAAAGCTCTGGCTTTTGTATTCCCATGGTGCCTGGCCTATCTGGCTGCCATGTGACCAGCCTGGGCCATTTTCTCGCAGATTGGGGAAAGCTAGTGAGCAAACACAGGTGGTTCTGAGTCGCCTATGCTGTCAGGGACAACCACCGACAGCACCAGCTATGCCTGGCAAAATTAGCTGTTCTGTTTGCCTCCAGTTTGGCTTCTTGGTGCTCTTACTTTCTGAGTCGAATGTCATTTTGCCTTCATTTTCAACTATTCACAGGAGGTGCTAACCGTTGGTGGGGGAGAGCCCCACTCCCCAGAACGGGAGACCAGCACATCATGTTCTTTGAACTCCACAATAACGTTGGTGACCAAATTCGAAGGCAAGGCGGGTAAACTAATTAAAACCTCTCAGGTCTTTAACTCTCTGCAAGAGCAAATTTATTCTTCTCAAAGGGAATTATTTTTAGTGATCCTGACCAAATAGGCAAGCCTCTACCATGATGTCATAAGTCCACCAGAGTGGACCCCAGCTGGGCACACTGAAGACCCAGGCCTTAGTGTGATCTGATTTTTGACACCAACTAGGGCAGGCACCTGTGCCCATCTGCAAAGCCTCATGACACAGCAACAGGATGCCCTTGAAGAGGGTGACCTTGTCTATTTCTGGTTCAGAGTCAAGGTCCCTCTAGTGGTATTATTTGTTTAAATGCATTTCTTCCTTGGCCTACATCAGATGGACTTTCTTTCTCCTGTTCAAATATTTATATGTGTGTATTATTGCACACTGCTCTGACTGTTCACAATCACACCAAGCAGCCATAAAAGCACAGATTATCAGCTCAAGGTGATAAAGGCCCTTTGAGTCAACACCAGAAATGAACAGAAAATGAAATAAAGTTATAAAAAAGAGGAGAGCATCAATGTCTACAAAGAGTCTATCAGTCTGCAGATATTCAAGCAATTAGCTGCAAGACAAACGTCATTTTATTGAAATGAACAGTGGCGGTAAAATGATTAGTAATGTTTGATATTTAAATATAGTATTCTGCTGGCTTCCCTGGCTAAGGAGAAGGGAAAAACCACCTTGCGGCCTTTCAGCTTGGATGCATTCTGAGTTAATGTCTGCTCAGATGATGTGGGCAGGTGTGCATTGACTTTCTCTTCTGAGGAGCACAGAACACAAACAGCCTGCTGAGGTTGCTGTCATGTACTAGTGTGTTGTCAAGAAAGTGTTCCTTTTGTACTTCTCAGAGTTCCTATACTTTTGGCTTTTGAGAGATGAAAATAGTATGCCCAGAGGACTCAGTAGCACTCGGTGCCTCTGTACACATGCATCTAGCATGGACTTCTCTGTCACAACCCATACTAGTTGGTAATTAATTGGACTTTGGGGGGAGGGCACTGAGAAATCACTGGTTTCCCCTTCAGGTATTTAAAGACAGGTGGATGTAACTGACCATCAGAGTTCAATGAAAACCCTTGATTTATTTATTAATTAATTTCAAGCTAGAAATAAGAAAAGTGCGAGGAGCATGACTTTGAGCCTGGTTTATACTTATGGGGCTGGACTGAAAAATCTGCTTTTGGGTGATTATTCCTGATGTTTCTCCTTCACTGGCTTATATTGCTTAACAAAATTAGATGGTTAGTTCTAAAGAAAGATCAATATACTGGCAAATATTTAGCTAGACTGATGAGAGAGAGAGATGGAGACAGACAGAATGACAAAGAAGAGAGAAAGAGAGAGAGAGGAGTGTGAGAAAGAACATCACCAATAACCAACAGAATATTTTTATTTATAGAATACTCTAACTATAGAAGGAAAGAAAAGTCTTTCTCCTCAAGAACTAATGGATCCGATTTCTAGGGTCATGAAACAAATCTTGAATAAATTAAAGTCATATAAAATGTATTCTCTGACCACAGTAGAATAAAAGAGATCACTAACATAATGATAACAAGAAAGTCTCCAAATCCCTGGAAACTTAACAGTAGGCTCTTAAATGAAGCATAGATCAAAGAGAGAAAAATTAAAAAATCATTGAGCTAAATAAAAATACATAATGTTGACATCTGTAACACACAGCTATAACAGAGCTAAGAGGGAGATTTATAGCACTAAATGTATATCTTAGAAAAGAATTAAAGTGTTAAATCAAGAGTCTAAGCTCCCACCTCAAGTACCCAGCAAAACAAGAGCAAATAAGTCTAAAGCAAGCAGAGGAAGAAACTAATAAATGTAAGGGTAGAAATCAATGAAAGTAAAAATGGAAAGCAGCAGGGAAAACTCATGGAAACAGTGATTTTTTTACAATATCAACAAGACTGGCAAACCAGACAAAAAAAAAGTTGGAAAGGCCAGAAATTACCAATATTTGGAAATATATGGAGCTACTACTTTAGAGTGTGAAGACAACAAAAATATCAAAAGAAAATACTATATACAATAGTACTCAGAAACCTGACAAACATGCAAACCATCTCATTTCAGCCAGTAGGAGATAGATAACTCAAAGAGCTCAATAACTATGAAGGGAATTAAGATTTCATTTCATAACTTCCCATCAAAGAACTTTCTACTTCTACACCAGAACACAGAAGAAAGGAAATATTTATCATTCATTTTATAAAACTATTGTTATCCTGATGGGAAGCCAAAGAAAGAGGGTTCAAAAAGAAAATTAAAAACAAACATCCTACATGAATATATGCAAAAGTTCTTAATAAAATAATAGCAAGAGGAATTCAGTAGTATATGAAAAGTAGTATATTCAATGGCCAAATGAGATTCATTTCTGAGATGCAAGGCTAGTTCAATAGGGAAAAACCAGTCAATGTAATTAATCATATTAACCAGCTAGCGAAGAAAAAAAAATCACATGATCATGTTGATCTACACAGTAAAAACATGATAAGGTTCAACATCCATGCATGATATAAATTTTCAGAAAAAATAGATTGGAGGAAAACAACCTCATTGACAAGTACCACTTGCAGAAACTTACACCTAACATGGCATTTAGTAGTGAAACAGTGAACAATTCCCTAAGTGTAAGAACATAGTGAAGTTAACCATGCTCACTATTCATATCTGACACAACACTGGAACTTTTTTCTAGTGTAATAGGGCAATGAAAGTGAAAAGATATACAATCAGAAAGGAAGAAATAAACCTCTTCTCATTTGTACATGATGTGACTGTCTCTACAGAAACTCCCAAGGAATCTATAAGAAAGCTCTGAGTCTGTTAATGCAGGATTTCATACAAAACCTAATTGCATTTTTAATTCTCTGTAACTAGCAATGGACATGTGGACACCCAAATTAGAGTATAATCACACCTATCATTGCTAAGAGAAAAGAAATTCTTTAAACATGTTCAGGACTTCTAGGCTGATAATGACATGATGTTGATGGAAGGGACCAAATGACAAGCTAAATAAACAGAGACTACACACTGGGATCACGGATTGCAAGACTCAGCATTTAAAGATGTCAATTCTCCTCAGATGCTCACACAAGAGGAATACAATTCCTGTAATAATTCCAGCAAGATTTTTATTAGCCATAAATAATATCATTCCAGAATTTATATGTAAAGGAAAAGAGACTAAAATCCCTTAAGCAATACTGAAAAAAAAGAATAAATTTGTAGAAATTGTGTTATCAGATTTTGAGACTTATATGTAACTGTATTAACTGAGATTCCTTGGAACTCGGAAACGTACAGGCACAACAGAAAATCTGGAAATGGATCCACAGAAATATGTCCCCCAAGTGTGTGGCATCAACTCAAATGTTATTCTATGGAAGGAAGACAGTGCTGAAGAAATTGGACATCCATAAGTAAAATGTGAACTTTGAGCTAAGGCTCAAACCTTAGGCAAAAAATTAACCTGAAACGGATTACAACCTCATATGTAAAATTCAATACTAAAAAAACTGTTAGAGAAAAGCCTAACATACAATTTTCGAGATTTAAGATGAAGAAGACTCCTTGGAGTTAGAATATTCAAAGCATGTTTCATAAAATAAAAAAATTAAAGTTAGAATTTATCAAAATGATAACCTTTCTTTTGTGAAAGGTCCTGTGAAGAGGGTGTAAAAGACCAGCTACAGATTGGGATAACAATTAAAAACACTTATCCGAGCCAGGCCCTGGTGGCTCATGCCTGTGATCCTAGCTACTCAAGAGGCTGAGAATGGAAGAACGTAGTTTGAAGCCAGCCCAGGCAGGAAAGTCTATGAGACTCTTATCTACAATTAACCACCCAAAAAGCCCTAAGTGGAGGTGTGGCTCAAGTGAAAGAGCACTATCTTTGAGCAAAAAAAAAAAAAAAAAAAAAAAAATCCCGCAGGCCCTGAGTACACACACACACACACACACACACACACACACACACACACACACACACACCACCTATCCAAAGACTAGGATTTCAAATCTAGAGAGAGGTCTCCAAATACAGCAACAGAAACTCCTGTTAGATCCTACAGATTCTATATATTGCAAATAAGCCCATGAAAGAATCACTTAGGAAGATGGACATCATTAGGCATCAGGGAAATGCAAATTAAAACTACAATGATAAACAGGGGCAATATCTAACATTGAAAAAAGAGAGAGGGAGTCACTGAGATTTGGAATGATAAAAGTGATACTGCCAACAGTTTAGCAGTTAAAATAAAGTAAACATATTATTGCTATATGCCTCAGCAATTGCATTCCTGGACATATATCTCAGAGGAAATAAAGATGTATCTATTATACACTTGCTCCAGTGCAACTGTTTTGGGTACTTTGATCCATAAGAGGTTGAGTTAAAGCAACATAAATATCCTTCAAGGAATGTATTCTTAAGAAAATGTACATATTTTCTTTACAACAGAGTACTACTTGGTAATAAAAAAGACAAAACATTTCTATATACAATATGTATGTGTCATGGAAACAATTGCACTAACGGAAAAAACATCCTGAAAAGGTGTGATTTCCTATGTAATATTCTTGAATATCAAAACATAGAAACGAAGAAAGAAAAGTGGTAGGGTAAGAAAGAAATGGATAGTAATGGGGATTTCTAATGCACTTTGCATTTTTCTGTGATTTCTATGCCTTGCTTCAGAGACATTTTGCTCTCTGATTGGCTACCTGAAAATAAGCTTCCTCCAATGCTCAAACCAGCTCTGGAATAGGGCAGTTGCTTCTTCTGGACACAAGGGGACCATACCTTTTTGTAACACCCAGCTGCTTCCTAGTCACAGTAGCATTTAACGGGGTGGGGGATGGGAGTGGTGGGGGGGTTGTCTCTTGAGCCCCACAAAAGCTTGAGTTCCCAAAGGGAGCCTGCTCCCTCTGCTAAGGTGCAGGGAGAGAAGTGATATGGTGTTAATCAATACACCCAGTGATAAATGTTTATCTTGAGCAGAAAGCAAATAAAGGCAGGTTAGCGAGCCCTTTATTGCCTGCTGGACAGTCACATCTACCTTCAGCAGCTGGAATCTTTTCTAGGTCATGTGGCAGAAAAGTTGGCCCTCCCCCTCTCACTTTTTTTTTCCTAGAGTGCTGAGGAAAACAGATAGGAAAGATTTTTCAGGCCTGGTATTTACCACTTATTTATTTAAAAAGTTTTAACATATACGTGTGTGTGTGTGTGTGCGCGCGCCCGCGCACGCTTCCTAAGTGCATAGAATCAGAAGAAGAGAGAGGCTGGGAGAGGGTAAGGGAGAGGAAAAAGAAGAAGAGAAAAGACAAGAGGAGAGGTGTTGGGAAGGGAGATTTGAAACAAGTGTGAGATTCTCCAAGACAGCTCTCTGTCTACACCCTCTGGCTCCCTCTAAATGTAGCTGCTCTCAAGCTGTACAGGAAGCCTCTGAAGAGCTCCTCAAATTGTTGAGACCAGAATACCTGATTGAGTTAACATTCTTGGGCTGAGATTCAAGACCTTTGAACCATTGGCGCCAAGTTCTCTGCTGCTCCTGCTGCTCCTGGTTGGGGGACCTGCTTGGAAAACCACTGCTTTAAGCCATGGTTTTTACTTCTCCATTATCTAGTGGGACAATGTTTGCATCAACGGCCTAGATATAGTTCCTGAAAATAAGTAGATTCAGTGTATCATGTACCGTTTTTTTTTCTCTTCCTTCTTTTTATTTTTCTGAGCAGAGGAGAATTTTCAGGACTAAATCAAAAGGCGGGAGGAGGTTCTAACATTTGATAGCAATTGGAGCAGCTGTGCAAGGCCAAAGACTAAAGTCTAACAGATACAATTTGGGAGAAGGCTGACCATGAGCTAGATGTAGAAGCTTGACCATCATGAAGTCAGAGACTATGATGCATATAACCTCTTTCCAATATTTCTGTTGTATTTCCTTATCTTAGCAAAACTCAATAGGAGTCCTGGAGCTATTTCCTTGACCATTTGGGCAAGTAAGTTCTACTGTAGCCCAAGACACACAGAAAGTGGGAAGGAAGGGCATTCTGAAGCTGGCAGTGAAACTATGTTACCTTAGTTAATTCAGTAGTCCATGTGTCTGTGTGCGCGCACTCGTGCACACGCATGCACGCATGTGTATGAATGTCAGTACTGTGGTCGGAACTCAGGGCCTCATGCTCTTTTTCTTCAGCTCTTTCACTCAAGGCTGGCACTCTGGCACTTGAGCCATACCACTAGTTTTGAGTTTTTTTTGGGTTGCCTTACAGATTTTTTTTCTGCCTGGGCTGGTTTTGAGCCTCAATTCCTAGGTCTCTGCTTCCTGAGTAGCAAGGATTCTAAGCAAGAGCCACAGTATCCTGCTCAATAACCCTTTGAAGTATGTGTATGTTTGTATGTGTGTGGGGGGGCGTTGCTGGAGATATGAAAGCTGACTCACCCAGCATCATATTACCTGCATCTGATAGAACAGATGTAGAATTCAGAGGCCCCTTTCTACTCTTCCAGAGGTTACACATTCCTCTTAAAGATTATAACCACCCTGTGGACAAACATTCTCACAAAGAAGGGTCTTGAAGTAATGGGATAAGTCCCAGAATGAGAGAGAACTGCTGAACAGAACCTGACTCTCAAAGAAAGCAAAATCACCTATTGACTCTCATGGGAGGCCTGCATACCACATTACAAAAACTAGAAGAAGAGTACAGGAGATATGATTGAAGAGTGGCTCAGTATAAATTTCAGCTGTCCATTAATTCTTCTTCTGTCTGGGAAGCAGCTTCTGAGATGAGATCAGTTTTCAGAAGATTTGTTAGTTTTGCACAACACCGTGTCAAAAAAAATTTTTTTAATTAATAAAAACAACAACAACATAAAGATTTGTTAGGTTCCCAAGTGGTCTTGGGACCAATGGTTGTGGAGAGTATTAGACATAGAGGAAGCACAGAGGGCACTGAGCTATGATGCGGGCCAGAGGTTAGATGCAATTACATACAATTTTCCAGGTTGCCTTCAGCACAGTCTCTGGCAAGGCCAGGAAGGCAGGCCCTGTATGCCCCCATGTGGTTAAGTCCACAGATACAGGGTTCCTAAGAAGAGAAGACATGGCCTTGGGTGAGGTAGCTGTTTGCTTCTGAGGCAAATTAAATGATCCATTACTATATTTGATCCTGCTAAAGACACCCAGTGGTGACATACATTGATTTCCATGGTTCAAAGGCCTTCATTAAAAATGACAATCAACTTCAGATTGAATTTTCACCCCAGAACACGCAAATCTAGGGCTAAAGAAAATTCCCATTGACTTAAAGAAGACACATGAATAATCTAAATTGAAATTACATAAGACAAAGGCGCCCTCTTTATATCTTTAGAAATTGCCATAAATGCTTGTAGAGTCTGGCTTTGTTTCCAGAGATTCATTTGCTCCTTCTCTTCAGTAGTAATCTGCCCCCAGGTTTTAGCAGGATCTTGGTCATTCATGTAAAACTACATTTCCCAGAATCCCTTGGGACGGACTGGGTGTGGACAGAGTCTCATCAATGAGATATAAAGAAAAGGATTGAGTAGTGTTTTGTGGATCCTTCCTTAAGAGACTCTGGACCTGTCCTCCTGGTTGGAAAGTGAAGATGTTGCTGCCATCTTTTAAAGACTAGAGTCTAGCTTAGAGGTAAGTGAGATGTAAGGAACTACAGTGAATTTGTGGAAGAGAACTTGGATTTATGTGAGATACAAACTTATCTTTTGTTTAAGTTAGCCATTGTGGGTATCTGTTAAACCTAGCCCCAACTAATACAAATACTTACATATCTCCCCATTGTGATTAACTTTTGTTTTTACTTAAAATTACCTTATTGTTATTATAAAGGCAATGTACAGAGGGGTTACATTTACATGAGTCAGGTAATGAATGCATTTCCTTTCTTACAATGTCATCTCTTCCTTCACTATCTCCCATTCCCTCCATTTCCACCCACCAGTTGTATAGTTCAGTTTTATCAGTGTCCAGTGAGCTCCACTGCTATACTTTTTCACCCTTTTTCATCAAGTTCTGTTACTTCCCCAACCCTTCTGAAGATATACACATGAATACACCATATATAAGGTAAAGAATACAGAATGATCAGAAAAAAGTATCTATCTATCTATCTGTCTATCTATCTATGAAGATACATAGGCATTGCACCCTTGTAATTCTCTACCAAGACTATCTTCTTTTGGTCTCACTGAATGTGCTTTTACTTTTGAAGTGTGAGAATAGTGTATTGTATAAACACACACACACACACATAATTACAAGAGAAACTTGTAATTCTTATTTGCCATTTGACAGAACTGTTTCTTCTTTAGAATTTTTGATACCAATATTAAATGTCTTCTTTTGCCATACCTAGCACAAAATTCAGAAGTGGCAATATATCACCATTGATATGTTAATTTCATTTAAACAAATGACCCAATGAGCAAAGAACATGTCTGCAGTATGTGGAAAACATATGGGGGTTTGTCTACATGGAGTTATTAAGTTTATACTTGCCATCTGGAGCCCATAAAGGATTCATTCTCAGAGACAGTAAAGATCCAAGGTTACATTACAACATCACATTTGCAGTGAAGATGAAAGTCTTGGGATGTTTTAGATGAGGAGTTGCTTGGCTCTGTAGTTCCGAAAAGACATAGCACTAGTGATCTTCCATTATCACAAAAGCACTGCTGTAATGAAAACCTGTGTGGAAACTATGGGCTATGCTACCAAAAGCAGTTGGAAAATCACAGATTTTGAAAGGAATGTTTGATTGTTACAACCTTATTGTTTCTCACTAATTAGTGATAGAGGAAGCAAAGTCATAAGAGTAAATGATCTGGAGACAGTCACCCTGGGAGTGTATGTCGAGTTAAAATATTGAGTGCCAAGATGTATTGTACTTACAAACTGATTGATACATTGAATTGAAACTCTTTTACACAACTTCTTAAAGATAATGTCAAGCTAGAGCTGGCAGATATAAGTACTCTTGTTAAAAACAATTCAGAGAACCTTTCTCCTTATAAATTTTAGACTTTAAGACAATTTTTAAGTATATGAAAGTGGACAGAATATAAGAGAAGGGTGGGCATCTAGCTTTGGGATTTGCCAGGTATGAGTTCAAATGTTGCTTTTTTGACTTACTAGCTGGAGGTACACTGTGTGTATCCCACACATACCACACAGGTCATTCTCATGGCTCTACTTCTCCCCTAGCTTCGGTGTTTGTGTTCAGTAGCTCAACCAGTGACACTTCCTATATAGTAGAAAGAACTAGAAATGCCTGGGAATTGCGTATACCCTCAGAGGGTCCCATTTCCAGGCAAGGAAATAGTGTGGGATTATAATTCCCCTACTTCTTGTTGGGAGAAACCTTTTTCCTTTACTTTTATTATTAAGTAGTTGAACAAAGATGTTACAAGTCCCTGCTGGGTTATGAGTACAATGCATCTTGATAATTACCACTCCTTCCATTGTTCTTCCTCAGGTTCCTTCATTCCATCCCTAACTTGAAGTTACACAGGGGAGAAACTCTTGAGGGTGACTTATACTTTAGTTCTCATACAAGCTCAGGAATCGCACCCTTGCAGTCTTCTTTTCTTATCCTCAGGAGCACTTCTGTATTAAATTGCTTGTTTAGGAATCCTGTGTTAGGATCCAGGGAACAGTATACATTCCTTGTTTTCTGATATTAGTCAAGTGATTTTTCTTTCTCTCTGTCCTTGAATCAGCTCATGAAATATTGCAAAAGAGGTTGCAGATAGAGTAGAATAGGAAGAACACAAATCACTTCGGTGAATACGTATATATACACATACATACACACACAAAAAGACACAGACACAGACACAGACATACACACACGCATATCTTCTGTGGACACATTCTGTAATGAGACCATTACTTAAGCAATTGCATTGACAAATAGGTGTTTTCCTTCCCAAGCATATTTGTATACAGTGCTCACTACTTGTGGAATCCTTCTATGAAGCATCCAACCCAGCTGCCCTCTGGTCACATTTTCGTTTCAATGGCATGAGCATATACATGTTTTTAAATTTTCCATCCAAGCTCAGTGGCTTTTCAAAACGAAGTGATTCAGTGTTACTTTAAACTCTTTGAAGAGCCCTATCATGTTGGACATGTTTTTAGAATCAACATAGGCTTCTAAATTTCACAATGATTGCTTTTAAAAATACTGTTTGACTAAAGATACAAAAGGCCTCTACCAAGTATGAATTTTCATCTCAATGCAAAAGTTTTGCCCGTTTTGTTTGAAATCAGTACAAATGATTGTACCTGTGAAATCCAATAAATAAGTAAAGCTACCTTGCTAGTCACTTAAGAGAAATTGAGTATGGCTTGAATTGATGAAATAAAAATGGTTAGGAAAAATCTATTGTAATGGCATCATGTTAAATTTGCATGTGTATATACTAAAGTCCTCTCTCTCTCGCTCTCTCTCTCTCTGGCAGTAATTCCTGAGTGATGGTATGATTTTTATTTTGTTATTTTATATCTGTGATTCCTAAGGTTCTTCAGCAAATGTTTTTAGGTACCCAAAACCTTTTCCAGCTCTCTGAAGTTACATATAGTTTCTTTTTATACTGCCTCTTGGTAGATTTTGCACAGCTGTTAATAGTCTCATATCAGTTCATTATGGGACATAAATTAAGTTTTCATGGAGCTACTTGCTTATAGGACAGACAGTGTGCATAGGAAGAGATGTTTGTTGAATCCATCTGAGCCTCATGGCTCCCATCTCTGTTCTCCAGGGCACACACACGAACTGGTCATACCTGAGGGAAGACAGCAAGTGGAGTCACAGGAACAAGTCTGGCACACCTTAGAGTGATAAAACAAAGTGGAGGCTGAAACATTGCCTTATAAGAGAAGTTATTATCCAGAACATTTCTGTGTCCAAGAAGAGTATTTGTATGCAAGTAATAGTGTATTAGCAAACTATTCCTAAGGCAACAAGGGAAGAACACAGGAGAAGCAAGAGCAAGAAGCTAGGAAGGCCCTGGTGGGGTAGGGGTGGGGTATATCAAAGCTCTCTATAGAGTAGTATGAGCCTGGCCCTGTGTGAACTCTAGTGGATTAGGTATTTGTCCACCTTACGGCTTTGCTTTTATACTCCCACACTGCTACCAATCATTGGCAATTGCTAAGGCCTGACCTGGGGGGTGGAAGGTGGGGGATGTAAACTTTCAGTCTTTTCTGATGTCTGAATGGTGGTGATAGGTGGAGAGTTCCTGTCTCTGTCCCTCAAAGGAGATCCATGATGCCCTCATCCTTTCTCCTGGAAATGGACACACTGATCTTGTTCAGTCTATGCACAGCGCATCACTTGCAGCATCTTCAGGCTTGTGTGCATACACGTTGTTAGACTCTGGAGGAATAAAATCAATGTAGACCTGTGAATGCCTGTCTCTTTAACTTGATTGTAAACAACAATGCAGAATAAACTAACGTATTAGATCATGTTCAAATAAGACAGTGTGTTCATCTCATTTTGGACAATAATTCTCCATGTTGGAAGAAAGACCTCCAGATCTCTGGCAAACAGAAACATCAGTAAGTTTAAACTGCAAACCACAAGGGACAAACTGACTGCTCCCAGGCCATGAATTCCAAGACCAGTTTCAAATTCAGTGGTAGTGGTGATGGGAAATGGGTGTGGTTGATTGATGGTGAGGTTCTACTCTTGCTTTCCTCTCTGATGAAAGCCTATCTGGGTCAGCTTACTTCATGGTTTCCCACTTGTACCTTACTTTGTCAATAAGATATTTTTTTTTCATTCCTAAAAAAGTGAAATCTCAGCCAGGAACCCAGTGGCTGGTGTTTGTAATCCTACTACCCAGGAGACTGAGATCTGAGGATTGTAGTTCAAAGCCATTCCAGGGAAGGAAAGACTATGAGACTTAGCCAATTAACTAGCAAAAAACCAGAAGTGGAACTATGGCTCAAGTGGTAGAGCACTATTCTTGAGCAAAAAAGTTCAAGGACAATGCCCAGGTCCTGAGTTCAAACCTTAGTATGGGCACAAAAAGAAAAAAAAAATCTCTTTTCCCTTTTTCCCTTTCTTCCCCATTTTATCTTTCTTTGGTGCTTATAGGTTTTTATTCTATAAACACTTTGCCGTCTTTGTGACATGGACTCATTCAGGACATGTTTACAGTACTTAATGACATCTCCCTGAGAAATAATGAGAATGCCTTTAAAGGTTGTCTTCCTCCCGTGCGTGTTGGGGGGGGGGGGGGTGGAACTGCAAGCCAGGCCTGCGAGATGAGAACCGAAGGGTCTGGCAGGGGGAAAATTGACTTAATTTCTTTTCACCACATGAAATGGAGTGTCTGGGAGATCTGACCTAAATGCACGGCCTAAAAACCAATTAATTCTGAATTGTGAATTTGTGAGCGCATCTAGCTGTGTGCGGAATTTCCAATGAGGCAGGCAACGCATACCTGGCTTATTTGCAAAATGTGAAGATTTTTCCACCTAAATAGACCTAATGGTCCATTATTAAAGTGCAGCTTCAATCATCTTACTCCTCAGCTGGAAGACGTGTAGCGAGTCCTCATGACTGTTTGATGGAAACGTCCTTGTTCTGGTTTGTTTGGCCCTGAGCAGTGCAGTCTCACATGCCTTCAGTTTGATGGGACTCAGTTTGGGGGTCTTTTAGAAGGGACTTTTGCTTTCGATTGTCATCTCTGTGAAGTTAGGATTCTCACTGCGGTCAATGACAGAGTCTTTCATCTTGGGCTCTGTTAAGCCACGGCCCACCTTCCTAACAGGGCCCTGGTGTCGTCCATACAGTGCAATTATCCATTCTGTTTCCTTTGCCCGTTGAATTGCATCTGATTCTCTTGCATGCAGTTTCATTTACCTGGTGTTCACTGAGGCAGCTATGCAAGTGACACCACTGGTTTTTGTGTGAGAACAAAAACCGATCAGAACACATAAGAAATATACACAATGGGCAAGGACCACAGAAGGTTTATTAGACAGATGAAGTTCTTCAGAAAAGGAGATGGCAGGTGAAGGTCACAGATGTTGGCCTGGCTGAGCCCAACATCTGCCACGTGTACTGTGGTAGGTACTGGGGAAGAGCTAGCTGCCCCCTGCTGTGTCCCCCACCCCCCCAAAAGATTTTCACTGGCAGGTGGAGAGTGCAAGTCCCCCCTGCCTTGGGAGTGGAGGGCTCCTGGGGTAGCAAGAAGAGAGTGAGAGGGAATAGAAACAACATCCATTGTTTTCTAGAAAGATGTGGAAACTGGACTCAGGGCTAGAGATTGGGGCACAGGTAGGAATTAAGCCTTGTTCCCCAGAGCTTTGTTATCACTGTGGATTTGCCTTTTCCCCCTTTTTTCCTGAAGCTGAGATAGGTATTCTCTTCAATGTGGGCAATAAGTACCGGAATCTGGTAGAGTTGTTCTCTCCAGCACAAGCATCCAGTGGTAGAGAAAGAGTGTCTGTGGGAAGTGCCCCTGCCTCCTACCCCTTGGAGGGCAAATCAAAGGTAGCATCTACATGGCTTCTCTGGACACTTATAGCAAGATGGAGCCCTAGGTACATGTAGCTGCTGACAGTCAGTGGGTCCTCTTTTCTTCTGCCTCCTTCTCTATCCCAGGTTCTTTGTTCCTCCACGCTGGCTTCCTTGGAATATCTCTCAAATACTTATAGGTATCCAAGTCCTTGTCTCAGACTCAGCCTGTGGAAATGAAGTAGGACAGTTCCAGGCACCCATGGAGGCATGGTCTGAAATGGAAGGTGATAATAGCTCCTTCTTGTGATGGGGAATGCTCTTGTCTAGTAGAGAACCAGAACAGTGGATCCACGTTCCACATTCCTGTCCCTCAGATGAGCAATTCAGAGGACAAGTTATAGGGCAATCTGGAGAGCTGCTTTTGGTAACTGATCCAGGTTTTCTAATTCTAGGTTCAGATATTTCCATTGAGATAGAATCACATAGACTTTTCCACTCTGTATGGCCTGGAGCCTCATTCCTCCTCATTCCTTACCTAGCCTTCTGCTAGGTAAGATGCCAGTTTCATGCCACTATATCTACCTACTGGTGGAAAAGAGGTCTCATGAACATTTTGCCCAAGTCAGCCTTCAACTGCAATCCTCCTGATCTTAGTCTTCTGAATAGCTAATCCTGTAGGAGTGAGCCACTGGTACCTAGCTGCCATCCTTTCTTAAACTTCCTTGTAATTATGTTTTTTTTTGCTTGCTGATTTCTTTTGAGAAGCTTATGAGGATGAGGAACCATGCTCTTACAAGGAACATACATAGAACATACATACATACATACACATACACACATATATATGTATATATATACACACACACATACTACATACAATGCATGCCGTGTTCTAGAACAGACACGATATCTCACCCCTCCTATTTTTTCAAAAGGTCCTTAACTAAACTCTTTTTTTTTTAAGTTTTTATTATAAAACTGATGTACAGAGAGGTTACAGTTTCATATGTTAGGCATTGGATACATTTCTTGTACTGTTTGTTACCTTGTCCCTCATACCCCCCTCCCCCCTCCCCCTTTCCCCCCCTGAGGTGTTCAGTTCACTTACACCAAACAGTTTTGCAAGTATTGCTTTTGTTGTTGTTTCTCTTATTTTACCCTTTGTCTCTCAATTTTGGTATTCCCTTTGAATTTCCTAATTCTAATACCAGTACACACTGTTTCCCATATACTCAGATAAGATTACAGAGATAGTGTAGATACAATCACAAGAAGGTGATACACGAACATCATCAATAGTAGAAACTACAGATACACAT
This sequence comes from Perognathus longimembris pacificus, assembly GCF_023159225.1. Lineage (NCBI taxonomy): Eukaryota > Metazoa > Chordata > Mammalia > Rodentia > Heteromyidae > Perognathus > Perognathus longimembris. The sequence continues at coordinate 49,827,187 of NC_063166.1, forward strand.
GGGATGTTGAAAGTAGTTACAACTTTGATATAACAATCATTTCCATAAAATGGAGTTCATTTCACTTAGCATCATCTTATGTGATCATAAGGGTATAGCTATTGGGCTCTTGTGATCCTCTGCTGTGACTTGCCTAAACCTGTGCTAATTACTCCCAATAAGGCAGACCATAGAGTCCATATTTCTTTGGGTCTGGCTCACTTCACTTAGTATAATTTTTTCCAAGTCCTTCCATTTCCTTACAAATGGGGCAATGTCATTCTTTCTGATAAAGGCATAAAATTCCATTGTGTATATGTACCACATTTTCCTGATCCATTCGTCTACGGAGGGGCATCTGGGTTGGTTCCAGATTCTCGCTATGACAAATTGCGCTGCAATGAACATTGTTGTGCTGGTGGCTTTACTGTGATTTTGTTTGTGTTTTTTTTATAAATACCCAAAAGTGGGGTTGCTGGGTCATAGGGGAGTTCTACATTTAGCCTTCTGAGGAATCTCCATACTGCTTGCCAGAGTGGCTGAACCAGTTTACATTCCCACCAACAATGAAGTAGGGTTCCCTTTTGGCCACATCCCCTCCAACAACTGTTATTGTTAGTTTTCTTGATATATGACACTCTTACTGGGGTGAGATGGAATCTCAATGTTGTTTTGATTTGCATTTCCTTTATGGCCAGTGATGTAGAGCACTTTTTCATGTGTCTCTTGGCCATTCTCATTTCCTCATCAGAGAAGTCTCTTTGTAGGTCTTTAGCCCACTTGATGAGTGGGCTATTAGTTCTTTGCGGTTTTGTTTTGGAGGAAGGTAATTTTTTTAGTTCTGCATATATTTTAGATATGAGGCCTTTGTCCATTGAATGGCCGGTAAAGATCTTCTCCCAGTCTGTGGGCTTTCTGTTTATCTTGCAAGCTATGTCCTTTGCCGTGCAGAAGCTCTGCAGTTTGATGCAGTCCCATTTGTCCAGCCTTTTTTTGATTTGTTGCCTTTCTGGGTCTTTGTTAAGGAAGTTCTGTCCTGCGCCAAGGACCCCAAGTGTTTCTCCTACTTCTTCCTTTAGTGTTTTCAAGGTGTCTGTTTTGATTTCGAGGTCTTTAATCCATTTGGAATTGATTTTGGTGCAGGGTGATATATAAGGATCTAGTTTTAGTTTGTTGCATGTGTTGAGCCAGTTTTGCCAGCACCACTTGTTAAAGAGGCTATCTTTCTTCCAAAGTATTGTTTTAGCTCCTTTATCAAAGATTAAGTAGGCGTAGTTCTGTGGGTTCATTCCCGGGTCTTCAGTTCTGTTCCATTGGTCTTCAGGCCTGTTCCGGTGCCAATACCAAGCTGTTTTTATTACTATAGCTTTATAATACAGCTTGAAGTTGGGTATTGTAATTCCTCCAGCACTGTTCTTTCTGCTTAGGATTGTTTTTGCTATTCTAGGTCTTTTATTATTCCATATGAATTTCTGGATTGCTTCCTCTATTTCATCAAAAAATGGTGTTGGGATATTAATGGGTATTGCATTGAATTTGTAGATAGCCTTTGGCAATATTGCCATTTTGATTATATTAATCCTCCCAATCCAGGAGCATGGGAGGTTTTTCCATTTCCTTAGTTCTGACTTAATTTCGTTTTTCAAGGTTTTACTTAACTAAACTCTTAAGTGTCTGAATCTCCAATCAGAGGTTGGGTTTGACAACAGTGTAGTAAATATGGTATGGATTGATGATTGTTTTTGCCAGTCCTAGGGCTTGAACTCTGAGCCTGGGCACTGTTCCTAAGCTTCCTTTTGATCAAGGTAAACCCTCTATCATTTGAGCCACCGTCCTACTTCTGCCATTTTCCTATGATTAATTGAAGATAAGAGTCTCATGGACTTTCCGTGCCCCAGCTGGCTTTGAACCATGATCCTCAGATCTCAGACTCCTAAGTAGCTAGGATTAAAGGTGTGAGCCACCTGCACCCAGAGGATGGATGATTTGTGAACGGTTTTGTTCCTCTGTGACAGTGACCAACTTGCAAGAATTGTCTGGAACTTCCTCTGTCTTAGCATGGAAAATTCTATAGCCTGGGGACTCCCTTACTTGAAGGGAAACAGGGACAGCTAGTAACCTACTCCTCTCCAACACACATATGATGTGTCAATTCTTATACATGTTCTGTGTATCCAAGTTACATCTTCCATTAGATATATATTCTGATAAAGGAGCTTGGGCTGCTTCTGTGCTCATGTACATATACCAACATATGTATACTGCTATGGGTAAAATCATGTGCTCTCTTTTTTTTTTTTTTTTTTTTTTTTTTTGCCAGTCCTGGGGCTTGGACTCAGGGCCTGAGCACTGTCCCTGGCTTCTTTTTGCTCAAGGCTAGCACTCTGCCACTTGAGCCACAGCGCCACTTCTGGCCATTTTCTGTATACGTGGTGCTGGGGAATTGAACCCAGGGCCTCATGTATAGGAGGCAAGCACTCTTGCCACTAGGCCATATCCCCAGCCCCATGTGCTCTCTTCTAACCTCCCCAAATTTATATATTTATACTCTAGTACCCAGTACCCTAGTACCTCTGAATGTGACTTTATGTGGAAACAAGGTGATTGCAGAAGCATTAGTTAAAATGTGGCCATACTGGAGCAGGATGGGTCCCTAAAGCAGCTATGCTGATACACAGGGAGGATGTGTGTGAACATGAAGGCAGAGACTGGAGTGAGAATTCCGCAAGATTGGGATCACCAAACATTGCCAGCAAATGAGCAGAAACCAGGGGAAAGAATTCTTACTAAGTACCCTGAGAAGAAACCCAACCCTATCAACACCTGGGGCTTGGATTTGGACTTCTGAAATGTAGAGACATTACATTTCTGTAATTTAAACCACTCAGTTTGTGCTACTTGCTACAGCAGCCTTAGCAAACACATGCACACCATCACTAAAGGTCCTTTGGGTTATTTCTCACAATTATCTTTTGAAAATTCCTAGAAAAATTGCAAATTGAAAGGAGGCAAGAGAAAGATTTTCTCACCTATTTTAAAGCATTTTAATTCCACCCTTTTTGTTTAAAAAAATTGAGTAGAACTACTGAGGGGACCATCTGCTGGTAACATGTGCAACTCCTTTTCTAAGGGAAGGAAAAGATAGAGAGAAGGCAAGTGGAACAGGGAGCTGAAAGAAAACCAAGAGCCTCTGCTGATACATACCCTCTGATCCAACAAAGTGTGTGTGTGTGTGTGTGTGTGTGTGTGTGCGTGCACTCGTGTGTGCCAGTACTGGGGCTTGAACTCAGGGCCTGTGTGTGTACTGCCTCTTAGCTTTTTTTTTTTTTTTCCCTTTGCTCAAAGCTGGTATTCTACCACTTGAGCCGCCAGCTTTAGTCTCACAGACTTTCCTCCCTGGGCTGCCTTCTAACTGTGATCCCTAGATCTCAGCCTCCTGATTAGCTAGAATCACTGGGGTGAGCCACTGGCACCTGGGTAAAATGGATCCTTTCTTGCCTGTCCTCAGCAGTCCACTGGGAAGAGGAGGCAAGCCAGTTCCAGGCCATAGGCCATCCAGGGGGAACAACAGACTACCATGTGGCCTTGACCAGGTAGAAAGAACCAAAGAAATGGCAAGAGCACAATTCAGAGGTTTAACTGTGGGGTTGAAGGCTTGTTTCATTTGTTGTTGTGGAAGTTTTTGCAACTGGTCAGCTTTCCTGAGGTCCCTTCCCCCAGCTGACCTGAGGCACATTCACCCACACCCAGGGTCAAGCTGGTTAAATGTCAGCTGGACTCTCACCTGTATTTTTGCTCCAGAAATATCTTTTCTTCCCCCAGTTTGATTTTGTGGTTTGGACCTCACTGACCCTTTTCTGTCTCCTCACTGCTTTCTTTCTTTTTGGAAGAAAAAACCATTTTGGAGCTTTGCTAAACTTACCCATAAAGACTCAACCAATAAATTCCTGACTCAAAAGATTAAAGACATTTATGTACAACATACAAAAAGAAAAAGTCTTGCTTACATCAAGAGTCCCCATGTTTGTATAGCTTAACCAAACAGAGAATAATGTTTGAAAGACAAGGACTAACAGACATTTCTTGCTTTCTAAAACGAGGCTCAATTACTCAAAAAAAATGTTGCTTGCTTTGTTGATTTTAAATGCTTTTATCTCTTTCTGATTTATGGTGTCCCTTGTATAGAAATTGATCTCTGCTTAACCATCTGCAGGCAGGTGTATCTTTTTAAAGTACCACCCCAGGGAGTTGGGATCCATCCATCTATCATCTCCTTATTTGAGCATGGAACATTCAGCTTCTTCTATCTCTGTGACCAAGTCAGTAGGTCTATTTCATCACAAATATTTAACTCTATGTGACAATTATGGACAGAAAGGATAAAAAAATGTTGTTGGCTGATGGTCAGAATAAAATGAAAGCATAGACTATGTGTTAAATAGCTATTTTCCTTCTACCACTTAAATTTTCCTCTTTTAAAAATTATCTTTAAGTTATTGTACAAAGGAATTTCAATTCAACATGTCAGTTTATGAGTAAATGCATCTTGATCGACATTGATATTTCTTTGAAATTCTTCATACTTGAGAAGACATTTTGAATTTTATTGAATAAGTAAGTGTATGGATAAAAATATCTGATGAAGCATCATGGTGACCCCAAGAGATTCAACTGAACACTTAACCAGGTTCCCTGATTTTGCATGAAGGATAGTGATAGAACAACAACTTCTTTCTTTCTTTCTTTCTTTCTTTCTTTCTTTCTTTCTTTCTTTCTTTCTTTCTTTCTTTCTTTCTCTCTTTCTTTCTCTCTTTCTTTCTCTCTTTCTTTCTCTCTCTCTCTCCTCTCCTCTCCTCTCCTCTCCTCTCCTTCCTTCCTTCCTTCCTTCCTTCCTTCCTTCCTTCCTTCCTTCCTTCCTTCCTTCTTCCTCTCTTTTTCTTCTTTCTTTCTCTCTCTTTTCCTTCTTTCTTTCTCTTGCTTGCTTTCCATTCTGGGGCTTGAATTTCTGGCCTGGCACTGTTCCTGACCTTCTGTGCTCAAGACTACCTCTCTACTACTTGAGCCATAGCTCTACTTCTGGCTTTTTTGGTGATTAATTGGAGAAAAGAGTCTCACAGAATTTTCTCCCCAGGCTTGTTTCAAACCTCAATCCTTCGATCTCAGCCTCCTGAGTATCTAGGATTACAGTGTGAGTCAATGGCACCTGCAGAGGTTGGACTTTTTAAAACCAAAGTTTGATATTTTTCCCCCATAAACTCAGAGTCTTATCAGTTCTGTTTTACAGATAATTTAGGTGCTTTCTATAATGCAAATCTAAAATATAAGAAAATATTATGTAGGTATTTTTAATGCATGGTTTGTTTTATTGAGAACTGAAGCAATGGAGGATTATAAGGATGCCATGATCTGCCAGGCTCCAGTGGCTAGCTACTCAAGAAATTAAGATCTGAGGATTGGTTTCAAAGACAGCCTGGGCAGTAATGTTCATTTGACTCTTATCTCCAATTAATGACCAAAAATCCACAAGTAGACCTATAACTCAAGTGGGAGAGTGCTAGCCTTGGGTGATAAAGTTGAGATAGCACCTAGATCCTGAGTTCAAGCCCCTATATCAGCACACATAAACACACACACACACACACACACACACACACTATGCTAAGATCAGATGCAAGGGGACTTCATGTCTTCTGTAGAAATCACAAGAGAAAGTGAGTGTAGAACCTATGTGGCATAGCAAATTTTATCTATTGCCCAGATAAGGGTCCTGAAGATTCACCACAACCAGTGAAACTGTCTAAATGATAACATCACCAAGTTTAAGGACAAGAAGAGCTGTCTTTGCAGAGTTAGGTAACTTCATCAGAGGACCCAAATGGATATAAATCTGAGCATTCATACTTGCTCTATTTCTTCAGAGAAGGGCAGTGGACTGTGCTTTGCTTGATGTTGGCTCCTTTGTGTACCTCTCATGTGGCTGTTGCATGAAAGCTGTTGGAAATATCCTGTAGGACTGAGAACAGAGGAGGATGACCTTGGGACTTGCCATGTGACTGCCCTTCCCTACCCATGGGAACCCAATCTTTCTCAAAAGAAGCTGGGACCACTTAGGAGAAGGATTACTAATGCTAAGCTTTTGCCTCACTGTGCAGATTTGGCTCAGCCTATACACAGGTTTTTAGTCAAGGTACACTCAGGTTTAGTCAAGGTAAACTCAGAGCTCTGCAGATGGGATAGTGAGAAACCCTAGTAAACTGCCTCAAAGATCTTCTTAAGAACTTGGCATTTATTTAATCAGAAATGACAAAGAGATCTTGGTAGACTGAGGGTCTCATTCTTTTCTACAAAGTAAAGTTGAATGAGACTTGGATACCAGAGGTTCTCAAACTCTGGGTTCAGGGCTTTTCGACATACTTAAAGGAGATTTGTTTATGTGGGATGCTTCTATTGCTATCAATATTGACCATATTAGAACCTGAAATTGAGAAAACAAAAATATTTATATATTCATTCATATCAATATAACAATAATAAACCTAATAAATATTAACTGTTAACATGAACAACATACTTTGGAGTAGAAATAACCAGATCTTCCTAAACAAAAACAACTAGGGAGAAGGTAGGCAGGCAGATTAAATTTTTTAAAACTTTTTTTGTGCCAGTACCAGGGCTTGAACTCAGGGCTTAGAGATCTTGCTCATATATGTATTCATAACTGGTTTTCTGTCTCTGGAACCACACCTCCAGTTCCAGTTCCAATTATTTTTGCTGGCCAATTGGACATAAAAGTCTTGCTGTTTTGCTTTTCTTATCTGGCTTCAAACTTTAATCCTAAAATCTCAGCTTCCTGAGGAGCTAGGATTTTTTAAAAAAATATTTTTATATTGTCCTAATATTTGGCTTTAATAGGATAATTGGATAAATAGGATATCTGCTTGTGCATTCATACTGTTGTCATTTATTTATTTTTTGATTGAAGCAAATTCAAAAAAACTCCCCCAAAGCCCCTAACTTGTGGGAAAATGGATTTCAAATAGCCTTTTCAGATTGGTGAATGAACACTCTTTTCTATTGCTAACCACATCAAAGCCCAGGAAGGGGTGGTTTCTCAGAGGTTAATTGCATTGGGACTTGTCATGTTTTATGCTTGTGACATTTGATCAATGCATACTGCTTGCTTGTATGGAAATATCATACTAACTCCATCAATATGGACAAATTTAAAAAGAAATATGAATTAAAAAGATCTATTCTGTTGTTATTTTTTTTAAGTGGATGAACGATCTTTTCTGTATCAGGATGGCCTATAATGGCCAGGTATAGTCATATACACTTAAAATACCAGAACTCTGAGGCTGAGTCAAGACAACTGCAGGTTTAAGGGCAGCCTGGGCGTTATAGGTAGATCCTGGCTGAAACCAAACCAAACCAAGTCAGAAAGCTTGAAATATGCCTCCACAGGCCTAGTAAAGCTTTTTCCAGACATCCACTCCAAGTTTCTAGAATCTTCCTTTCCTAAAAAAATCATTCAATGATTTTAGGTAGGAGATAAATGTGACTGAATCAGGCCCCATGTAACAGAAAGACCCTTTATCCTCTCTGTTTTTGTCTCAGTCTCTTCCTCCCTCTTTTAGAAGCAGATGAAAATAATATCAACCTCAAGCCTGTTAAGTGCTTTATTGACTAAAGTGAGACGTGGAGTCTGACAGGAAGGAGGCCAACTTTAGCCTTGTCACCTCACTTGCCCAATAGTTTATACACTATCAGGGCAAAGTCTTTCAGAGCCCAGTTCAGCTCTACATGCTGTGTCCCTAATTTGGAAAGACTGTTGATGCTCAGTAGAGACAGAGATGAAACATTGGGCAGGGTGGTAATGGAGCGTAGGAATAACGCCCAGCAGACTTTCAAGGTAAATATAGTTCTACAGTAAACACTGGTTTTCTCTTTCTCTGTGTGTGAGACAGCTGTTCTCCCAGCACCTGCTCAGGACTCTGTGACTGTGGTCTTCAGTGTCTGCCTGGAACTTGTTTCACACAATGGGAATCAGACTATACCTCTGTTTCCTCTCTTTACAATCTCCTCGCCTTCTTGTCTTTGGACTATTGTTTCCCAGCCATTATGACAGTGTTTAGTTGTGTTTGTCCATCAAGGTTTGGAGTTCAACTACCAGCCCCAATTTTGAGGTCTGTGTGACACAATGTCTTGAAGGTAAAGCACAAGAAATTTATTAGCAGCCCATCCATTTCATCTCCAAACACTGATGTCTCATTTCATATGTTCTATGCCATAGAAAACAAGTGGCTCAGTCTTGTCACAGCCCTTTTGGCTTGATCTGACTTTTTCTCTACATGGGGAGCTCAGTATAGCTATTGCCTATTGAGAGGTTAGGGCGAGTGGCTTTCTAGTTTATTCTCTCACCGAAAATATCAGCCCCATCAACATTTAACAGAGCTCTCATGGTGCTGTTTCCAATGACTTTAGAGCAATTTCTCCTCTTCTATTGTGTAATGTTTATTTTTTTTCTTTGTGGAGTGTTTCTAGAAAACACATCTTTGTTCATATGGTTTCAGTTTCCAGGGACATGCTTGCAACTGCTCAGTAGATGGACCTCCCAGTAGAAAAGCCTTCTAGAAAAGGACTAATGAATCCCTTGATGGTTTATCAGCTATTTACTATCACTCAAGTATTACAGATATGCAAGCGACACATTTACCTTAAAATGCAATGAATACACATCCATTTACTTTGGATTTAGGCCAAGAAATGAATCTGAAGTAGTTTTCAGGTACAATAACTTCAAGTTCAGACCACTGAAGCCTATTTTAGGTAGATTTGTTTGAATTGTCAAGATGTAGCATTAGTGCTACTTTGCTTGGACATGTTAGGTTGAAGAGCCTACTTTACAGACACGAGGCCCTGGGGCAAAGGGAATGGCTTCATAGCTTCCTGGACATGACCAAAGGCTGAAATAGACTTGACTTTCAAAGTTTAGACTTCACTGTCCATGATGTGTGTATGTGTTTGTGGGTCTGTGTGGTTTGAGAAATGACTTATGGGTAGTTCCCTCCCCAATAGATATTTCCAAGAAAAACAACTAGCATTGAGCAATGGAGGTTGGATGAAATCGGAAAGGTTGTTTTTGCTGTGCGTTTCTGAGAAAAACTGAATTGTCAACAGAACTGTCCCCAGAGAGCCCTGATCAATATGCCCACGAGAGGAAGGAGGACCTTGATCAGAGGTGAGGTGAGGGAAGATGGGAGGTTTTGGGGAGGCAAAGGGGCGGTCTTGTGTCTCACTTCTTCTGTATGCTTGTTATTGCTAGACCTGGTATCTGCTAATAGACAACACTGACCACTGACTATGTATGAAGAAAGTCCATGGGAAAGACTTTAGCCTTGGAGAGAGCAGATACACGATTTTGAGAAGAGGTAACAAATGACAGTCCATGTATTGGACAGTGCCTTGGGTCTAGTAATACTAAAAGAAAATACTGAAACAATGATGTTTATTTGGGAGATGAATGACTCTAAGAAGCACCAGAAAAGATGAGGAAATCAGGCAGGGAAGAGAAGGAGAAGGAAAGTAGCCAAGAAAGATCTGTTACCATCAAGTAACTTCTGTGGTATGGGCTGGTTCTGTTGTGTGCCCTGGAGTTTGTGCCGTGATAGACTTTAGAGCTGTCCTGGGTAAGGAAGGTGGGGTATTTATCCACTAATTCCCCTCAGCCATCACCAATTGAGATTATCCTAGAGGTTGTTCTGACTTTCGGAAGTCACAGCTGCTACCAGGGTGGGCTAGACTCCAGAAAGCTGAGATCCTCAGGTATGAGAACAGAAGGCATCAGGTGAACACACACAGGAGTGACCAGCTGCCGGCTCAGCACACCCCTGGGGGGTTCAGGGGCCTGTACCCCTGTATATTGCTGACAGAGGGGGTGAAACAGAAGCTGTGGGCTTCAGGAACTCAGAGAGTTGAAAAGTGACACAGACACACTAACTTTAATTTGGAGAGCGAAGTCCTGCTCTATGTCTTCCTCAGGATGTTTTTCTTACACACAATTTACTTAAGTTCCTGGGGAAAAAGAAACCCTCCATGATAAGGTCCAGTCATTCTTTAGCCTTGCCCAATCAAAGCATTTGCATCTATCTCAGATAGATGTCCATTAAACCCTTGTTGGGTAACGACGTGATTGTTAGAAACATCAAGAACCTGTTTCCACAAATGACTGCCTTTGGGTCCAAGTCAACACAGCAAGCTGGCTTTAGATTGGGTTGACTGTATCTGGAATTCCTGAACAATTGATGCTTCTACTTACTGGATTTTAATGGCAGGACTCCAAGTGCAACTCAGCCTGCTGACCAACTACCTGGCCCTCAACTCTACCACGTGGGAGTGACCTTTACGGCCTTTGCATATCCCTCTGGAACATCCTGCCTCTGTCATTTGATGATGCCTCTTTTTAAAAAGATAAAAGTATTTGCTATGTAGCCTACACCGGCTTAGAACTTCTTATATAGTCTGAGAGGGACTGGTACTGGCTAGTCCCTTTCCTTAGCCGTCTGCATGCTGGGATTGTAGCTATGAATCACCATTTTGGAAATTTCCTGGTTTTAGACCTCACCTCTAGAGCTGTATTCCCAAAGAAGCTTCCTCTGACTTGCTGGCCTAACAGATTTTCTGTGACCTCCCCGTGCAACTCCCATCCCCTTATTGGGATTTATTTCCCTCATAACATATTCCCTTTTTATTGCAATATATTCATGGATTCACTTTTAATTTTATGTCTTCTTCATTTGATAGAGACCTTTCATAAGCCGTATCATTCCCATCACTTGGACTACATTGCCTAATGAATGAATGAGTAAAAACATGAGTGATTGAATAAATGCATGAATGGCTACTTGAAAAGTTGAATGAGTGGACATATTAACAATGAATGCTTGAATGAATGTATGAGTGGCTATATTAAAGAATGAGTAGATGAGTGAACACATGAATGATTGAAAGTGTGAATGAATAAACGGATATATGAGTGACTGACTTCTGAATAAATGAATGAATGAATGAAAGAGTAGCTTTATGAGCCATTGAGTGAGTCAGTGAATGAGTGGCTATACAAATGAATGAACGAATGAAATTCTTAGTACCATGTTTGCTGCAGAGACAACTCAGCAAACCAAAGGTTTTCAGTAGACTGAATTAAAAGGAAAGTCCAGTGGTCTGATTTTGGATTCATCTTCCCATTGATAACTGTCTCTTTCATGTCCTTTCCTTCTTGAGCTGGCTAGGTAGACATTTTCCTCTCTGTGGCTACTTTCCTTTCTTTTTCTCTTCTCCTTTGTTCTGAGGAGCCTGGGGCTCCCTCTTTACAGTAAGCTGTGGAGACAGGGAACTCTGGTAGCGATGATTGATGCCACCTAAATGACTCCTAACCATACTTTGTGCACGGGTTTGTTTAGCAGGATTAAGTTTCATTTAATCCTGAGGCAAGGTCCTGATGCAGACTATAGATCCAAGGCCCTGAAGAGGCCCACAGGCTTCACAGGCTTGGTTTGCTTTTGATAAGCTCGGGGTAGCTGGGGTCTTACATAAAGAGGGTTGGGCCCACCCACTGAGTGGCTTTCTTTCTGGGGGACCTGGCTAGACTCATTTTTCCTCAGTTCACCTGTGGCTGGCAGGAATGAGCTCTTTCCTGCAACCAGCTTCTGGCCACTTGCAAATATGCAAATCTGGCAGGACTAATGGGAAGGCCACCCCATGCTTCCCAAGAGGGGAAAAAGGGATAGTGAGGTCGCCAGCTCATAGAAGGTCCACCAGCAAGTGCTTGACACCTGCAGTTGAGTAATTGAAATCTGCCCCCTCCTACCCAATGCCAAGTGATATCACTAGTGGCAGAGCAGGAGACCTGGCCACTACACAAAGCATGCCCAGGCTTGACCAGGCGGACTAGGGCGTGGGCCTGGGAATTAATTCACTGTGTGGCTGGAGTTGCCTTATGCCACAAGAGATATCAGGTAGATGTCCAAAGTATCTGGTTTTCTTACAATTAATTTAAGAAAATCTTCTCCAAACTAAAATGTAAGTTACCAGGCCTCTAGCCCAGACCTTGGCAAACCACATTCTATGATGGCTCTTGGATTTAGAACTTACTTGTCTTTCCTCCTTCCCTCCCACCTGCCCTCCCTCCCACCTGCCCTCCCTCCCTCCCTCCCTCCCTTTCTCCCTTCCTTCCTTCCTTCTTTCCTTCCTTCCTTTTTTCCCTTGCTCTCTTTCTCTTTTTATTTCTCTTTGTTAATTTCTCTCTTTGTCTCTCCCTCCCTTCCTTCTTTATTTCTCTTTCTCTCTTCTTCAATCTGGGGTTTGAAGCCAAAGTCTTCTGCTTGCTATGCAGACACTATGCCACTTGAGCCATGCCTCTAGCCCTCTTTGCTATGGTCATTTTCAAGATAGGGTCCTTGCTTTTTACTTAGGCTTGCATAGACTGTGATTTTCCTTGTTATGCTTCTCATGTAGCTGAGATGACAGACATATATCACCATGTGCAGTTTTGGCTTTTTAGATAGGGTCTTGGGAACTTTTTGTCTAGATTGGCCTAGCATCTTGATTCTCCTGCTCTCAGCCCTCTGAGAAGCTAGGCTTACAGGTATAAAACGCTCTGCCAGCTTGTTTTCTTTTTGATCAAGAAAATGACAGTTCTCTTTAGAAAGATTGGTTTTTCTAATGCAAAATATGGACAAGGCAAAAGAACAGGCTAAACAGATTCCCCATCCCCCCATAATCAACCACTTAGAGGAAAATGACTTCAATCCTTGAAGGCAGTCAGGTTCCATTTCTGTTTTGAAGCATAGATACGGTCAATCTGTGTTGTGAATTTACTTTGTCTTGATAATGGAAGTAGGGACAGAGACAAATGTCAGTGTGGTGGATTTGTAGAAGGAATTGCTCTGAGCTGTGTAAAGGGTGGAAGGGAATGTCTAGGGAAACTAGGCCAAGTTCAGAGGGAAGAAGGGGCTCATGTGCACAGTCCTGAGTAGAGCAGAAGGGAGGGAGGGTGGAGGAGAGTGGAAGAGAGGATACTCACCCACGTTCTGTGATCATTTTCCACACCAGCCTCACTGCCTCTTTTGTCCCTAGGAGCTGGTGAGTGAGGGGATGTTTGCAAGTCCAGACTAAATGGGACAAAGGTATCCATTCTCCACTGAAGGGACAGGGAAGTGTCTATGGTGTTCTAAAACACTACCAAATATTCAAGTACTTTAATTACTTGTCAATACTGGGACTTGAACTCAGGGCCTGGGCACTGTCCTGTAGCTTTTTTTTTCCCCCTAAGTTTGGAAATCTATCACTTGAGTTAATTGGAAATAAGTCTCATGGACTTTCTTGTCTTGGCTGGCATTGAACCCGATTCCTCAGATTTTAGCCTCTTAAATAGTTAGGATTACAGGCATGACCACTGGCATCCAGTTTGCAAACACTTTAAGATGCTAGCAACCCTTACTGTCGAACTTGCACATGGCAAGTCAGCTTGGGGGGTGGGGGTGTAGGAAGGGGCATTATCAAGGTAAGGAGAGCTTCAAGTCAGGTTCTATGATTCTCTATATCCTGTATCTACACAAAAGAAAAAGCGATAGGCCTCCTGTTGAGTTTGTTGTGTTAGATGGAAACTCGGTGGATGCTTTGTTTCAGATATGATAGTGTGTGCAAATTCAGAGCTAAAGCATTTGGATTTTTTTTGTATAATGGAATGAAAAGATGGATTTCTAGCATGATATACAAAAGGAAGACAAGATGGATTAATGAACTAGCAGAGACAGGCACAGGTAGCTCACCCATGTAATCCTAGCTACATGGGAGACTGTGATCTGGAGAAATCTGTGGCTTGAGGCTAGCTCAGGCAGAAACATCTTTGAGATTCCATTTCCAGACTAACCAGCACAAAGCTTGGCTCAAATGGTAGATGGCCAGCTGGGAGCAGACAAGCCAAACAAGCATGAGACCCTGAGTTTAAACCTTGATAAATTTGATATTGGGGTGAGTGTGTGTGTGTGTGTGTGTGTGTGTGTGTGTGTGTGTGTGTGTGTGTGTGTGTGAGAAAGTTGCCTATCAGTTGGGAGGGGATGCTGGCTCTGTAGAGATAAGAAATGGCTAACATATTTCAATTATTTGGTGTTAGGCATAAAATGATTCCTTTTGATAATGGCTCAAACCTTTACCAATGTCTAAGTGACTTCTGTGAATGGTTTCAGAAAATGGATATACAAATGGAGCATAATGGTGAGTACCTATAACCTAGCTTCTCAGGTGATCCAAGCAGGAATATCTCACTCAGTCCAAGGACAGCCCAGGTAAAAGCATGAGACACTATGTGGAAAACAAATTAAAAGTGAAGGAACTGGAGGTGTGGCTCCAATGCTAGAATACTTCCCTCCCAAGCACAGGAGCCATGAACTTAATCTCCAGGACTGGTAGTGAATTAATTAACTAAATAATCAGTTGATTAATTTTAAAAAGGACCTGTGTCACAACCATAGAGTGAAGGTTGGAAATGAAAGGAGTACTTGGAGGTAGAGCCTGGAGGCAATTTCCCTTGTGGACAAAAGCCCTTGAGGAATGTATGGCTTTGGATTTCTGAGGTAGAGATTAATGTGATTTGGCCTGTGCCTTGGAGGCTGGGAGATAGTGAGAGACAGGAGTTGACCTTAGCCTTTGTGAGCTCTGCCATTCAGCTGGTAGGCAGCAGCAGCATCTGGCATACATCCTAGCATGAGGCATTCAATTAAAACTAAAATGTGTTCTTTGATATCGAAGCTAATATTCCCACCTCATCCCAACTGGTGTTATTTGTGCAGGCAGAGCAGAAGTGGGGAGAAACCCAAATGCACACAAAGCCAAGCGAAGGTCAGCCTTGATTATATCAAGCTGGCAATTTAAGACTAGCTCTGCACTTTGCAAAGCAACCGTACTATTTGCCTCTTTCCAAAGTTCATATTTGAGAATAAGTGAGTTTGTACATGAGTGAGTGAGGGAAATTTGTGTCGGGAGAAGGTCTTCTGTATGGTGGTTGTCCCTGATGGCTTTTGGACAAGTATCTCATAATTTATGAGAAGAGCTAACACATGTCAACACACTGATTATATATGTAACTTTACATAATTTGATTTTTAAATAGTAGGATAAGAGTATGGATAAGATGTAATATTTTCTTTCCACATTCCAAGGTGTCTGCTTATGTACGTCCTGGGGCACAAGAATCACTGGAATACTTTAAGAAATATCAGGATGTTTGGAACAGATATGTAATGACTGTAGAGAATGTATGAACTGGATCAGTGGAGTTCGGAGAGGGGAGAGGGCATAGGTGAGGGTGAGAGAGTAAAGGGAATAAGAGAGGGGTTGTCTTTGATGCCACAGACACATTGCCATTATATGTCCTAGCAAAGCATCTTTAGGTATGTCTATCAACTTACAGGATACATGAAGCACATAGGCCATAGTGGGGCATGGCCACAATCTCAACTACTTGGGATGCAAAAGTAATAGGAGGATTAGAGTCCTACACTAGCTATATCAGACTTTATCTGAAAAACAAACTAAAAGCAAAAGGACTGGGCAGTGGGGATCAAATGGTATTACACTGGCCTCCCAAATGTGTCCTCCTGAGTTCAAGCTCTAGTACTGCCAACAAAACAAATCAACAAAGCAACCAAAACAAAACCAAGACACAAATACATAAGGCATTTCCTCTTCAAGTGGTAGAGTGCCTGTCTGGCACATAGGAGGTTCTGAGTTCAAATTTAAGAGCTGCCCCAAATAAAACAAAACAAAATGAAATAGAAAAACAGGCTTAAATTCCTTGTCATCCTCAGATTGCTGGCAGCCAATGCAAAATGAGAAACTGCATGATGTATTATAAGTCTCATGTGATATAAAAACAACCATGGCAGTTTTATACAGAGTTTTTAAAAATCATATCCTCCTTATCCAACCATTGAGAGATGGCTGTATGTGTATGGGTTTATTGTATTCATGTTTTTACACAGGGTAACAAAAAGCCTAACAATTAGAATTCTCCACAGTGCAGCTCCATAAGAGTCTCTGTCATGAATATTCTGAGCACTGGCAGGAAGGATAGTGATGGGAAGAGAATATCTGTCACTGTGTCAGTGACAAAACTTTGCTACTTTGTTTCTCCTTTAAAGAAGAGCTTCCTGCCTCTCTTCAAGGACTGGGTAAACTAAAATCCTCCAAATGCACCACAGCTCTCCAGAGTTTCTATCACAGACTCCTGGCCAGTGCTGGAGGAGGCTAGCGATGTAAGAGCTGAGCATCTTCAATCTACTGTGAACTTCTTCCAGTGTGGGCCATTTTGTTCTGAGCTCCCCTGCCTTTGTCAGATCCCTACCCCCAACTTAGGCCTCCTTTTATTTTGATGATGTTACTCTCCAATAAACTTTGTGTAGGTTCACCACAATGCCATCTTCTCAGTGAGCCCAACCTGCAAAGAGGACTTAGTAGGACAATAGTCTTAATATCATTTGGGACAAATGGGCTGAAGGTGATCCCTTTCACGACCCTAAATGACTGCTTTTAGAGACTTGCCTCCCTCTCTATAAACTACCTTGATTGCACATGGTTTAGTGGGATCAGAGGCATATCCTTGTACATTAGCGACTCAATAACAGACTCAATCTTCCAGGGGAAGATGGCCTGGGTACATTTTTTTTTTTTTTTTTTTTTTTTTTTGGTATATGCTTGTACTGGAGGACTTGAACTTAGGCTTTGGGTGAAGGGCATCGGAACTATCCTTTAACTATTGAGTCGCAGCTCCATTTCCAACTTTTTTCAGGTAATTGGAGATAAGATTCTCACCAACTTTTTCTGCCCAGACTGGTTTTGAATTGTGATCCTCAGATCTCAGCCTCCTGAGTAGCTAGGAATACAAGCATGAAGTACTAGTCCTTGGCTGGCCTGGGTACTTTTTACCCTGTTCCTTCCTTTGAACATTTTTCTTTTTGCTCCTTTCAACCACATGAAGCAAGTTTGATAGTGTCTTTCCTAAGTATCAAATCTCTATGTAGTTTTTCCCCAAACTTGCCAGTCTGTCATATGCTTTCCTTGATGTTCGCTTGCTAGTAGTTACTACAGCTTGGTAAGGTAGGCCACCCTCCCTTCAGAGCCCATGTGACTTGTTTGACTTCTTCTTCACAGGCATCAAAGACTGAGATTCAAACCTACATCTTGCCTACACCAAATCCTGAACCCTAAGGACTTGCTCTGAACCTTGTAGATTCAAGCTGAGTCACTACAGGGATAACTGTAGGTTGCTTCTAGTTATAATGCAAGGGTTCCAATGACTAACAATGCACTGCAATCCTCAGAGAAGGGATTTTTCTGATAAGAAGTGTCCCGTTCCTCCTGGAGACAGCTGTGGGATGCTATCAGTTGATTCGCATCCCTCCCACGGCTGTGACTGCTACCTCGTCGTGGGACAGGCCAGTGCAGCCAGAGTCCTCCCAGTATCCATCCTCCATCCATTTTACAAAGAGTAGCTATAACATTGACTCTTACAAGCCTGAGTAGAAACTACCCTAAAGCCAGGCCAGTCTTGTTTTAAATTTAAACCATACACAGCCATATATGCATCCACAGAGTCATGCAAAAATCCAAGGCACGAATGTACCAGGATCTTGTTTCATGATGTTTCTGTTCAGAAATAGGCTGAGACACCCTTGGCTTTTTAACCTACACAATCAGGGCCCCATGGAAGCCCAGGAAGAAAGAGAGGGATGCTCCTTAAACTGACAGGCCACCAGGATGGCACTGCTTTTAATCTAACCTGACAATGTAGTCATTACACGCCTTCTCAGAACGGCTTGCCTGCTGGAACAAAGGAGAATTCTCCCCGGAAGAATGTCAAGGAGCCAGATGGACATGCTCCTACCCCTGCTTTTCCCCACCCCCACGCCAAGCAAAGGGAATAGAGATGTGGTCTGATTTCTTCACACACAAAGACTGGAATGACATGATTTTCTTCTTCCCCTGAAAAGGAAATTGTAACCCCCTTCTTATAGCTCTGACTAGAGCAAAAGGCAGTGTTACCTTCAGTTTTGTTCAAGTTCAAGCATATGTTCATACAAACAGAAAGAGGTCCTATTTCTTAGACATTACTTCATTTTCAACATTGTAACACACACACAGAGTCTTGTGTCAAATATATTACTAGAAATCATTTCTGGTAAATAAAAAGCTTGAGCTTTTTGTTTTTTCTCCAAGTGTCTGATGTGGGGTTTAACTGGAGATTTGTTGAGCTTCCCAATGGGTGTGAATGATCTTCCCAAAGTTCAAAATATTTATGGCCAGGGCCAGCTGCAGGCGACAGCATCTGACGCCACACTTGACTGTCTGGCTCCCATTTTTCTTGACAATGGGTGGTAGGGGAGGGGGGCTGTCTAACTGTTTACTACTTGAAGACATTTTAAAAGGTAATGAATGTACAAACGGCACAGCGGAAAAAGCCCTGTGTAAGGTGGCTCAGAGTCAGGATAGAAAATTCAAACAATATTAGCCTCAAAAAGTCAACATTAGACACCCTTCTACTAAGGACCTACAAACAAACAAAGTTACTCTGTACACACATTAACAACCACAACTCCCTGCTGCTGGGTGCTTTCACCTTTTCCGAGCCAAGGCTTCATATATGCATTTGCACAAGACTCAGAAGGTTCTGGAACTCAGGAGGGGCTTTGTCTCCTGAGAGCTTTCAGTATGAGAAGTCTAGAGTGAATGAAGGTCATGGAAAAGTTCAAGTTCAGGCCACAGTTAGGATGAATTTGTCCATTTGACTAAACTATACTCCTGGCCATCCTTGGGGGTAAGGTGAGAAAGGATGGGGGAGTAGAAGCTCTTCAGTTTTCCAGTTCCCTACAATTCATGGAGACAAAGGTCTCCCCAATACATTAGGTCTTCTAACTTATGTACTACATCCCATAAAATTACAAGTCAGAGGTAACCTTTTGCAGAAGTAAATAATAATGAAGGTGAAAATTATTACTATCCTTGCTATCCTTTCAAGCATCAAGAGATGCCATAGAAAAGATAAATGCTAATACTGTTATCATTTTTATTCTGTGAGAGATTTTGTAATTTAAAGATGGCCCTGTTTTCAGTCAGTCAAGCTTTCTATCTATAAATGAAGCTGCTTGGTGACTAACATATCTTCCTAGAAACACAAGGTGGAATGATTCAGAGAATACTCAAGTTTCTATAACAGTATTTGAAATATCCTACTCATGGTTATATATCTAATCTTTAGTGGGCCTTTTTATTTTTTCTGAATAGAAAACTTACTGAGGATTATTCACTGGGGAAATGGCCATAAAATATGCGTGTGTCTTTTCCTTTATCTTTCATGTGCTTATCCCTTGTCCATCACAAAAATCTAAAACAGTTTTACCTCTCCCTAAGAGTTTCCACATTTTAAAATTTATTTATTTATTCATTCATTTTTAAATTTAATTTTATTGTCAGTGCGATGTACAGAGGGGTTACAGTTATATATGTAAGGTAATGAGTACATTTCTTCTCAAATGTCTTACAACTTACCTTATTTTTCTTTCCAATTTCCTTCTCCCTTAATTCCCCCCTGCAAGTTACAGTTCATTTCCAACATAGTGTCTTGTGAGTATTGCTGTAACATTAGTTCACCCTTTGTCCTTTGTCTCATCAGTTTGTTGTTCCTCTTCCCTTCCATAATTCAAATAAATGAATATACAATACCCAGGGTACCAAAATCAAATACAGTGACAACGGGGGATAAACCATAAGAGAAAATAAAAAAGAGGGCTGGGAATATGGCCTAGTGGTAGAGTGCTTGCCTCAAAAATGAAAAAGAAATAACTTCACATAGTACATTAAAAACAACAACAACAAAGAAAAACCCAATTTCCATATCTTGGAGCTCATTTTGCTTAGCATCATCTTATATGATCATATGTACATAGTTATTGAGCTATTGTGATCCTCTGTTAGGATTATTCTAGACATATACTAATTATTGCAAATGAGGGAAACCATGGAACCTATGTTTCTTTGGGTCTGGCTTTGTGTCTGACTGTACTGGAGCTTGAACTAAGGGCCTACTCAAGGTTGGCATTCTATCACTTGAGCCATACATCCATTTTCATCCTTTTGCTGGTTAACTGGAGATAAGAGTTTTACAGACTTTCCTGCCTGGACTGGCTTTGAACTGTAATCCTTACCCCTCAGTCTCCCCAATACCTAGGATTACAGGTGTGAACCACCAGTGCCTGGCAATGGAAAATTCTTGACAATGGAAGTTACTGTTTTCCAGAACTTATTAAGAGGAAATAAATCGGGAAATTCAAAAGATATTGCTGAAAAGATCTTCTCCATATTAAACTGACCACAGAGATTTTTTTGTCAAGCCCCTTCATTTGACTGTAATTATGCAAAACAAGAAAAATTAATATTGCAATCAATAGAGCCCTTTCCCACTTCCACTTTATAATGCCAGGCCTTAGCGTCCATTGATTTTTTTTTTTTCAGCTAGCTACACAAACTTAGTTATGCATGTAGGAATCTCATGCCACAGAGGAAAGAAATGAGTTTTCCCTTCTCAGTGAACAGGAAAAGCAGTAATCATAAGCTTACAAAATGGAAGGCTCAGTCTTATCATTTAGAAACCACATAAAAGGAGAAAGGCAGAGGACATCTTCAGATTACTGTAATAGATTTCCAAATGGAGACAATCATGTGGAAAACAAAATATAGGCTCTTCGTTTTTGCAATTTCACTATGGGCTATCTGAACTACTACAAGGGTGCTTTTCAAAGATCCTTTTCACTACCTCACATTTCTTCCCCAGAATTTTTATTCCTTGCAAAACACAGTCCTTAAAAAAAAAAAAAGAAAGCCTTCTAATTGTGGTTGGCTTAACACCTTGCCAGAGCAAGTCGATAGCACACCAACTGTAGGTGGGCCACTTGCTGCTCCCCTCCCAATGCCTGATAAAGCAAGCCTCTTCCTCGGATCAAGGTATTAAGGTTTGGGTTATTTGTATTGATTTTGTGTGCTGCTATGCTCAGATCTGTGCTTCACAAATTCCTCTTTAAAATGTCACCGCCGTTTCATTTCTTTGGCCATCAATACTGCAGCCAGAGGGGCTGCTTGTTAACCTCAGGGGCTGTGGTCTTGTTGGATTCACAGAGGTGAAGTGGGGGTATTGTGTGGTCCCAAAGTTTTCACAGGTAGGAGCAGCACGGATATTGGTGCACCAGGAGATTCTTCAATAACAATGAATACTGAAAACAAAAAGAAGAAAAGGAAGGGAAAAATGGCTTTCAATATATTTTTCTCTGATACTTGAAATGATGTTTCTTCATTGTCCAGAAAACCCCTAGAAACAATTGGCCCTCTAGTGGTTAACAAGAAATGTAGTGCTAGCTGTTGGCTTATTAGATACCACTTGACATCTCATATAAGCACTGCCACACCCACAAACAGTGTGTGTGTGTGTGTGTGTGTGTGTGTGTGTGTGTGTACAGAAGTTTCTATACCTGAAGACTGCTATTACTACCTACCCTCAATTCTCCTTGAAATAAATTTTAAGGAAAGTTTGGGGTTTGTGGATAACTTGAAATCAATAAAGATTTGCCCCTGAAAATTCTAAAGTATTTAGTGAAATGGGCTAACTGAATCAAAAAAGAAATTAAAACAGATACTTTCCTTTCTTGGCATAGACTATAACTAGGTTTAACTGGTAGGCAGACAGAAATCCACACACAGACACAGTCATGACTGTATTTATCCATCTACCGTGATCCTTTAACAAACATTCTGTGGGTAAAAATAAAACACATGTTTTCCCTTATTTCTCTGTAAGCGCTTACTTAAGGTTTTATTATATTTGGCCATGGGACATTCAGTAAACTTACTGATGATATCAAAGAATGATTTTACAAACAGTAAAAGTTACACTATTGACACCTCCAAATTCTGGAGTATTTACATTGTGTTAGGTGCACACTTGCTCAGGGAGATTAACAAACATTACTAGAAAGGCTGTGGCCAAATCCAGCCTGGTTGTTTATAAAACCTTTACAACTCATCAGCTCCACTAACACACTGGCACTGTCCAATTACCATCAGTTTTAGAGAGCCTTAGCAAAACATCTAGTGCCCATGTAAATAGACAAATCTGAAAACTAGCTGGTCTGTTGGCTTACATACTGTAGGTAATGTTTTCTTTTGCTCAAATTTGTTCTGGAAACTAATCACGCTCTGATAAAGCCATCTGCAAATATGAGAAAGATTGACACCCACATGTCAAAGTTTACACAGCCTGACCAAGTGTACATATAGTACAGATGATGTAAGGGCTCTGCGCTTCAGAGCTTCTCTGGGGCCATGTTGAATTGTGCTTTCTGGGTAAGAATGGTTATGTTAAAACAAAACTTGTCAGTTTCCTGGCCAAGTTAAAACTCTTCTGAAGGGCTGGGCTCTTTTTTCCAGTGCTCATCATGGAACTTAAAAAAATTATTTAATTGAACTTAATTTTTAAAAATGATCTTTTGGGGCTAGGAATATGGCCTAGTGGCAAGAGTGCTTGCCTTGCATACATGAAGCCCTGAGTTCGATTCCCCAGCACCACATATATACAAAACGGCCAGAAGTGGCGCTGTGGCTCAAGTGGCAGAGTGCTAGCCTTGAGCAAAAAGAAGCCAGGGACAGTGCTCAGGCCCTGAGTCCAAGGCCTAGGACTGGCAAAAAAAACAGAACAAAACAAAACAAAACAAAAAACAACAACAACCAAAAGAAAAATGATCTTTTGTAGTTGTACAAAGAGGTTTTCATTCAACATACCAATTTATGCACACAATATATCATGATCAATGTCAGTTCTTATATTGTTTTCATTGATCACAAAACTCTATTTTTGTTTTATCAGTTGTGGGGCCTTAATTTGAGGTCTGGGCACTGTTCCTGAGATCTTTTTGCTTCAGGTTAGTGCTCTACCTCTTTGAACCACAGCATCACTTCCAGTTTTCTGATGGTTAATTATAGATGAGTCCACAGACTTTCCTGTCTGGGCTAGCTTTGAACTGTGATCCTCAGATTTCTGACTTCTAAGTAGCTAGGATGACAGGCATGAGCCACCAGCGCCTGACCACAAAACTTAACTTCACTCCTTCAATACTATCAGTCTAGGACTGTGGTGGGGTGGCAATCACTTAAGCAGTTACAAATAGAATTGCTTTACCACAGAGCATTAAAGTCATGCCTTTATGCAAGTAGTGATGGTAACTGTCCTCATGACAGAAAGCATAAGTATGAATGGTAGTAATGAAATGACATTTGTCTACCAACCCACAGATTAGCACATCTTACCATGCATTATTTAATTTATAGAAAGGATGTTATGCATAGAAATGTTCAAAGAAAACCTAAGGCGAGAATGTAATCCAAAGCAGGTGGGGTAATAAATGGAAATTAGCTAGGGACTCATGTGTGGGTACTTCTAATTCAGAAGTACCTGGTTCAATCCTCTTTCTGTTGTTGGTGATCCGTTTTTCACAGACACAGATAGGGCCAGTGTTCCAAATTTTCCTCTTTGGAAACACATTAAGAAAAGAAATCAACAGTCACAAGAAGGATATATTTGTGGTGAACTTAGAGCTCAGACATCTTGCTTGAAATCCTATTCTTTAATTTTTTTCCCCTGGAGATTTACTTCATTCTTTGAAGGACGTATCTGCTTCTCTACAGACTTTGGAAAATTCTCACAGTGTGTGTGTGTGTGTGTGTGTGTGTGTGTGTGTGTGTGTGTGTGTGTGTGTGTGTGTGTGTTGGTCCTAGTGCTTGAACTCAGGGCCTAGGTGCTATCCCTGAGCTTTTGTGCTCAAGGCTAACACTCTACCACTTTGAGCTCCAACACCATTTCTAGCTTCTGTGGTAGTTTATTGGAGATTAGGAGTCTCACATGTTTTCCTGCCCCAACTGGTTTAGAATCACAATCCTTAGATTTCAGCTTCCCGAAGAGTTAGGATTACAGGCATGAGCCACTAGCGTCTGGCTTGGTTTTTGTTTTTTAATGATTGAATACAATTTTGTGATTTCGATGGAAATCTTTCAGTTCCTATTATAAAGACAGATCATTTCTTAATCCCTTGCCAATTCTGTATTTTGGAAATTTTCTCCTTCAAGTGCCTAATTTTCAGATAATTTTTGATAAATTATTAAATTTATAGTCAGGCATGAAGTCATTACTTCTTTTTTCTTGATCTAAATATTGCAAACCAAAGCCTGGTAGTCCTTGGAGTACTGAGTTTTGAAAGCAAAACTAATATCTATCCTTTGTCTCCTTGGAACTGGTGATGATATAATTTTGTGATTGCCTCTATCTTTTGTATTTTTTTAAAGATAATAGCACAGTAGAAATCTCTTTGTTCAGATATAGTCAATTATTGGGATGCACTTATCTTTACAAATCTATTCTAACATTTCTAAGCTTTAAGTCTTACAATCAGCAACTCCTTCCTCTGAATTGCAAATTTTCATGAATGGGGCCAATGCATAATTAACTGCACTTGTTACTCCAAATATTCATTGTACTTACCAAATAGTGAATTTAATCATCTACTAAGAACATTTAAAGGGCATATGCTTATATTGTAAGCATATTGCTGTGACTCTTGGCCCAATCCTTTGAGCTGCCTTTGATCCTATAATTCTACTTCTAGAACCTCATAACCTTTCCTACCTGCATTGATATGAAATGTGTAACAATTTTACAGCGATTCTTATCAAACAGAAGCCTCTTCTACGTTAGCTCATAAAACTTAATTCTCAATTTCCTCCTTCCAAAGAATAAATGATCTTTGACCCCATGTGGATAATTGGATCATGGAAGTAGGTGACTGACAGCTTCACAGTTACTAGGTAATTTCACCTTAGAGGAGATGGTGGTGAAGGACAGATAAGGAACTCTTGCTTCTGAGGGGGAGGGCTAAAGGGGAGGAGTCAGAACTTACATTTGTTGATACCTGAGCAGTGCCAGCTCCAGATCCAAGTGCTTTATACTTTCCTTTCTCTCTCTCTTTTCCTTTACTTCCTATCTCCTTCCCTCCCTTTCTCCTTCCCTCCATCCTTTCGTTCCTTCCTCCCTTCCTTCCTTTTCCTTCCTTCCTTCCTTCCTTCCTTCCTTCCTTCCTTCCTTCCTTCCTTCCTTCCTTCCTTCTTTCTCTTCCTTTTCTTTTCTTTCTTGGGCTTGAACTCAGGGCCTTGTGCTATTACTTGGCATTCTTTTTGGCTGGAGCCCTACCATTTAAGCTATACTTCCCCTTCTTTTTTTTTTTTTTCCCCTGACTGGCTTTAAATCACAATCTTCCATTCTCAGTCTCCTGAGTAGCTAGGCTTATAGACAGGAGCCTCCTGTGGCCAATGGATTTCTTATTGCGTTTACCCTCTGATGCCTCCTAAATTCAGCCTCATGCCATCATTCCCTTGCTTAATGCCTTTGATGATTTCTCATTGCACAAAAACAAGACTCTTCTTAGTACTAATGTGGTTTGGCTCATGATATCATCATCAGCTTCAGGGTTGTTTTCTCCTGTATCTTTTTGTGTTCAACGCTTTGTGGCTTCTTACTTTACTACCAGCCCGAGTTGCTTGGTTCCCGTATACTTCTCAACTTTTTTCAATTCCGGCACATAATAGAGGCCTAATAAACATCTCTTGGGAAAAGGAGCAGATACATTGAATCTTTTCAATAATTCTAAAATGAAGAAATGGAGGAGCAGATGGCTCTAATCCCATGCAGTGTCTCAGGTCATGACAAGTGTGTGTTGGCCATTCCAGCTAAGTGACTTTAAGGGCCTGTGTAAGATCACGTTAAAACTCCTTAATAAGCAGGGCACTAGTGGCACACTTCTACTACTAGCTACTCAGCTACTAGCTACTCAGGAGGCTGAGATTTGAGAATTGCAATTTTGAGCCAGCCTGGATCAGAAAGCTTATGAGACTCATATATCCACTCTAACCTCCAGAAAAGATGGAAGTGGCTCGAGTGGGAAGTGTACCACCTTTGAGTGGTAAAAGCTAAGGGACTGCCAAGGCCTTGAGTTCAAGTCCCACAACAGGCACACCAGAAAGCGAACTAAAAGCCCTAGCAGAGAAAGAAGCCCACAGTGATGAATGCTGGAGAGATGCTAGGGAAATCTTCCTACTAACTGCATCCCCTCGCAATTTTCTTCCACTAGGAAGCATTTGCCGCCATGGTGTTCCTGCAGAGGTTTTATTTGTCTGTGGATTTTCTTTGAAGAAAGGCAGCCAGATGATGTTTTTTAGAAGCCAAGGTGAGAATTAGTAAGATGCTTTGACATAGCACCTTTTATAACATTGAAAAATGATCATTAGATTCACTCTCAAGGATAACGGATTTGCATTTGGCTTGCCTTGTGTAAACAGGGCTTTTGTTGATTTATCAACAGGACTACGCTTGGGGTTTTGGATTGGATTCCAGAGGTTGGCACCTACACTCTAAAAATCTAAACAGAAGGAGAAAATAAATCACCAACTGGCACTTTAAAGGCAAAGATTTATACCAAATTTAATGAACTTCCTGTCTTGCCGAGCACGAGGAAAATGTCATGTTTACCCCGATGCTCTCTGCTCCTGGCAGCAGAGGGGCCGGGTTGGAAGGCATGTAGAAATGGGTCAGGCTTCCCCAACTGGAACTCAGGAAACTCGTTAGTGAGCAAGCCAATGAGTGCTGGGCTAGGATTCACTCATGCTGGCCCCTGCTGCCCCTTGCTCCTACCCTGACTCAGGGCTAATCTAAGGAGAAATGGGGTTCAAGTTAGTGTCTTCTTGGGTTTTCCTAGAAGGAGAGTAACAATGGAAGAATCAAGGTGTAAGCTGTTGATCTGGGGACTTGTGAGGGGTGGGAGGAAGGAGTGGGACGTGGAGGCAAGTCAGAGAAGGTGTGTCATCAGGCTAGTCATTGCTCCAGCTGCAGGGAAGGCAGGACTGCTAGTCTTGCTGGGAACCTGGAGTTGCTAGGGTAGAACACCACCCTCAGTTACCCAACCAACAGCTGGGATGCTTATCACTCTCAGTGATTGGTCACCGGGCTGTTCCCAAGGGTGTGGCTTCCTCAGAGCTTCTAACCTGAAGCATCATGGGCAGAACAAATCCAGCACCAAAGTCCTCACGCCAAGAGGACACAGGTGTTGTCAGCCAGGAGTAAGGGGCAGATGGAGAACTAGCATAGATCTCAGTTGGTGGGACAGGAACGGGGGTCTCTGATCCCATACAAATCAAGCAACTGCTCTTGATGGTATCTTCCCATTATACATCCTTCCCATTATAACTGTTTTTTGTTGCTCAGTCAATAATATTTAATCTGTAAATCATTTGTCTCAAGCAGTTCTAAAAACTGTAATGATAACTCGGGTGCTGGTGACTCATGCCTATAATCCTAACTACTCAGGCAGCAGAGATCTAATGATCAAGGTTTGAATTTAGCCCAAGGAAGGCAGAAAAGTCAATCAGAATCTTCTCTGGAATTAACCACTACAAAGCTAGAAGTCGAACTGTGGCTCAAGTGGTACATTGTCAGATTGAGTCACACAGCTAAGGGACAGTGCCCAGGCCCCGAGTCCAAGCCCCGATACTGGCACAACAAGACAAAATGAAACAAAACAAAAACCCAAACTCTGTAAAGACAGCCTATGTGACAGAAAGTCTGAAGATCAACGAGCAAGGAGGACCTGATTTCAAATCTACATCAGCAATCTACCTGCCATTTGATTTTGGAGGCTAAAATGAACCTAATTAATTTCCAAATGAGCAATAAATGGTCTTATCAAACCAAATATATTCCAAACACAGGAGAAGAAACAAACAAACAAAAACACAACCCACATAATTAAGTAAAATGTATTTAAAGAATAACCAGGTGATCTGTGAAGCCTCTTGGCCACAGGAAGACTTAGCTGTCATTCAGGATGGCCTCTGCCTTGTGAACAGTACCTAGTTAGTTCTACCCTGTCTCCTGTCCTCTCATTTACTCTTTGCCAAGTCTTATGAGCCTTCTGGTTATTGATTCTTTCCTTTGTCATTGAAAGTCAAGTTGATGACTTTGTCTTGATGCTAGGGTCTTTCTTTATGAGCCAGTATTGAAGTAGGTGGTCTGGGTCTCAATTTCCATGTCCATCTGTCCTATGAACAAATCTCAGCATCCAATGGTAAGAACACTGGGATTCTGACCCTTGTTTAGTATTTCAATGACACGTTGAAATATTTAACAGTTGAAGAACAGCAGTCAATATCAGACATATTAGGAAATCAGTTCTTTGTGTTTGGGAGTTTATTTAGATTTGTTGAACTAATAATTTCTAAGCTGATAATAATTTCTAAGTACTAGTGACTTATACCTGTTATCCTGCTACTTGAGAGGCTGAGATCTAGAGGATAGCACTTCAAGACTAGGCTAGGCAGAAAGTTTGCTAGATTCTCTCTCTAAAATAACCAGCATAGAACAGAGATGAAGGTGTGGCTCAAGTAGTAGAATGCCAGTCTAGCAAGTGAGAGGTCTTGAGTTCAAATCCCAGCACCACAAAAATATGATGATGATGATGATGATGATCCCAACAATAATTCTAAAGTCAGTACTCAAGATTGTGCAAGCATGACCTTTTGAAATCCTGCTTGCCTGCCCTCCCTTCCTTCCTCCCTTCCTTCCTTTTTCCTTTTTTTTGTGCCAGTTCTGTGGGGGCTTGAACTCAGTGCCTGGGCACTATCCCTAATCTCTTTTTGCTCAAGGCTAGAGATCTACTATTTGAGCCCAGCTCCACTTCTAGTTTTTTGGTGGTTAATTAGACACTATTATTGATGATCTTGTATCCCCTTCCTGTGGTTGTACCTGCACTATCTCTATCTTATCTGAGTACATTGGAAACCGTGTATACTGGTATTAGAACTAGGAAACTGAAAGGGAATACTAAAATCGAGAGACACAGGGTAAAAAAGACAAACGACTACAAAGTCAATACTTGCAAAACTGGTGTAAATGAACTGAACAACTCTTGTGGGGGGGGGGAAGGGAAAGGGAAGGGGGAAGGGGGGAGTGAGGGAGGAGGTAACAAACAGTGAAGAAATGTATCCACTGCCTAACGCATGAAATTGTAACCTCTGCACATCAGTTTGAAAATAATAGTAAAAAATATAAAAAAAAGAGTCTACAGACTTTCTTGCCTGTGATGACTTCTAACTATGATCATCAGATCTCAGCCTCCCAAGTAACAGTATTATAGGCATGAGTCGCTGGTGCCCAGCTTTCATTCCTTTCTTTCCTGTTTGTGTGTTTTGATACAAAGTTTTGCTATTTATTCCAGGTTGGTCTTGAACCAGTGATGCTGCTGCCTCAACCTCCTGAGTGCTGGGATTACAGGTATGTACGATCATACCATGAAACTTTTTGAAATGTTTTTTAAGCAACTTGTAATTAATAGAAGGAAATGACAGCCTGCAGTTTTTATCCACTCAATAGAGTAAAAGAAAATGGAATCATTCCTCAAACAGAAGTTTTAGATAAGAATTATAGAAACAAAACATGTCATTCCATTAAAAATATTCTTTTAGTCATGCTCAATTAATACTGAAAATTAGAAATAGATCTTGGAAATGAATATAAATGTGTTTGATTCAATAATAGCAGTTCAATCTATGTGTTTACATATCCCCAGTGACTGAGCTTATTCCCAGCACATGTGAAACTCACCTATGTCTTCAAGCCACCATACAAGGTGGTTCTCTGGGAAGAGAACCCCTTTGACTTTTTACACCAGCAGTTTGCCTGATCCTGAATTTGTCATCTTACTTTTTTACTCAAAACTGTCACTCTATCTACCACTTGAGCCAAACCTCCGGTTCCAGCTTTTTGCTGGTTAATTAGACATGAGAATCTCACAAACATTCCTTCCTGGGCTGGCTTTGAAATTAGATCTTCAGATCTCAGCCTCCTGAGTAGCTAGGATTATAGGCATAAGCCACCTGCTTGGATTCTTTGGTATTTAGATTCAGGACAGGAGTTGGTCGCTATGTGCTGCTTATGAGCTGACTTGGTAGAACTGCTGCACTACAGCACTCCATCATGCATGCATTCTGTCAAAGACCTTTTTTTACTCTAAACCTGTTGTTTAATCTTCTTCATACTCCAAAGCCCATTACAAACCTTTTACAGATTTCTCCAGATGGACTCAACCCTTTGACTTGGTGTTACCTTTATGCCATGTACATATATGTTAATTTTTTAGAATTGTTTCTTTACTTTTTAGTTCACCTTAGGTAATTTTAATCCATCTATTTGCACATATATTCAGTGTTTTCCCCCACATCAAATCGTGTGTTTCTTCAGTTAAAACAGAGTGTTCTCACTCCTGTATCCTTTTAGGTCAACACATTTTGTAGTTCCAAAGGAGCCAGTCAATAAGTGTTTATTATTTTGAAATCTGGAATTTTGTTCCTCTCTTCCTGTCTACCACTCTGGCATGGGAGAGTAGCAGGCATTTGCCCAGTGGTATGAGTAGGCTCAACCAGAGATCTCTTGATAGTCAGATGTCATGATAAATTGTCACTCTATGAAGTATACAATCCATTCTTACATTTTCTGTACTCTTCCATGCTGTTTCCTATTATTTGAAATAAAAGGTAAGCCAGCTTTAGCCTCTTTAAAAGATCCACTTCCTCTTTACATCATAGACAGCTTCTTTTTAAAGGTAAAAGGATCAACTGAAAATCTGAAGACAATATCCCACCCTCATTCTCTTCCTTTGTCTCCTGTCTGCTTCCCTACCAGTCATGGAAATACTAAGCAACAAGAAAGCATGTGAAGAGACTGCATTCTAAGTAGTATCCCGATTTGTCCTTATCTGCAATATATATGCAAGCCAGACAGAGTTGATAAACACAGACAACCCACCTGACTTCAAAAAACAAACAAATAAATATCCAGGCAGATGCTGATTTCCCTGTGGAAATTTTACAGGGGAGTTAAGTTATGGAATGTACACAGACTAGAAATTGTCATGCAAAACGGGTTGTGAGGGATTTCAGTGTCCATACGTGGGTTGAGTAAACCAGTTCAAATAAGGTGACCTGGGGACTTCAGCTGGATATGTGAATGAAATCGACTCCAAGTTAAAGGCATTTAGATGCACTTACTATCTGTACACTCCTGCGATATCTGCTGTGTCTGGTTGCTTATTCTTTTTTTTTTTCTTTCTTTTTCTGACATTGTTGTTGTCAATACTGGGGCTTAAACTCAGGGCCTAGGTGCTGTCCTTTAGTTTTTTTCCTCAAGACTGGTATTCTACCACTTGAATTACATCTCCACATCCTGCCTTTTTTGGTGGTTAATTGAAGAGAAGAGTCAAATGGACTTTCATGAATGGGCTAGCTTTGAATTATGACCCTTAGATCTCAGCTTCCTGAATAGCTAGGATTATAGGCATGTGCTACTGGCATTCAGCTTTTTCTGATTTTTTTTTCTTTTGGAGTGTGTGTGTGTGTGTGTGTGTGTGTGTGTGTGTGTGTGAGAGAGAGAGAGAGAGAGAGAGAGAGAGAGAGATAGAGAGAGAGAGAGAGATAGAGAGAGAGAGAGTCTCACTATGTAGTCCAGGCTGGCTTTGTACTTTGTATCCTCTTGCCTTGGCCTCTAGAGTGCTGGAGGATCACAGGCATGAGACATTACAATTAGCTATGATTTTATTTTAAGTGAAAATCAAGGATGTCTGGATCT
The DNA here is from genome assembly GCF_023159225.1 of Perognathus longimembris pacificus. Classification (NCBI taxonomy): domain Eukaryota; kingdom Metazoa; phylum Chordata; class Mammalia; order Rodentia; family Heteromyidae; genus Perognathus; species Perognathus longimembris. The sequence goes on from NC_063166.1 coordinate 49,858,988, forward strand.
GATTGAAGAGACAAAACTGCTGGAAACTAAGTATAAGGACAAGAACAAAGATTGGAGCAAACAGTACAGCTCTAGAACTGGGAGAGCCCTTTCAGGTCATCCTGAGTTGATGCCAGTGATGAAGTTTGGGGCTACCTATGGGTATTGGTCTTCTGTGGCCAGGGCAGGATCTGAGGCCAGGGGCTCTGAGCAATATGTCCCAGACTGAAGAACAGCATTCACATGTGCAACAGACACACCTCAACCTGATCTGGTGATACCCAATCCAGTGGCTAGAATTGGAGTCAGTGGATGTGACTTTTATGGATAGATAGTGGATTTTTTTTTATATAGATCAGGGAGGCTAGAGATGAGAAGGAGAAATCACTGAAAACAGTTGACTGCCCATAGTGGTGTTAGTATTGAGATAGCTACTCAAGTCTTTAATTAAAACTGAGAATAGGGGCTGGGAATGTGGCCTAGTGGTAGAGTGCTTGCCCAGCATGCATGAAGCCCTGGGTTTGATTCCTCATCACCACATATATAGAAAAAGCCGGAAGTGGTGCTGTGGCTCAAGTGGTAGAGCGATAGCCTTGAGCAAAGAAGCCAGGGACAGTGCTCAGGCCCTAAGTCCAAGTCCCAGAACTGGCAAAAAAAAACACCCCAAAACTGAGAATAATAATAATTAATAATAATAATGATAAATTATTTTCTGTGTGCTAGTAGTTGGGGTTGAATTCAGGATTCATTCTTTTTTCTTGGCTGTCAAGGCTCAAGGCTGTCACTCTACCACTTGACCCTCAGCTCCACTTCCAGCTTTTTGCTAGTTAATTGAAATTCAGAGTTTCATGGTCTTTTCTGCCTGGGTTGGCCTTAAACCATGATCCTTACATCCCAGCCTCCTGAATAGCTAGGATTACAGGAGAGGCCACCAGTGGCCAGCAATGTTCATTTACTTTGTGATTTGTAAAGCCTTCATGACGGCTGCTTCCTTTTATGGAAAATGAATTTGTATTAGAGAATCTGATTCTGAAGATATGAATGATAGCAATCTTGTGATGTAAAATTTTCATTATTTGATACAAGTTCACATCTATTTCTGCTGTAGGAGGAGGATTATGTAAACAGATGTTTCATTAGGGTGCAGATAGTGGAGGAAATTTACACTCACTGAACCCATTACCATTAATCCAGACTTTTCCTAGTAAACCAGTTTATAAGTCTTGAAACTTTGGGAAGACAATATTTTGCTACTTTAGTTTGTTCTCAGTAACATCAGATGTGTTACCTGGGGCCCCAGGAGGCAGAATATCATGGCCCGAGAGATATCTCAGTTCTCAAATGAGTAGAACCAATTTTCTTCTATTTAACTTCCAGAAGCCTGCTAACAAGTTGGTATGCCCATGGTTAGTTAGGTTGAATATACTAAAAAGGAGTCTTAGAGCACATTCTTTCACATAGACATCCATTACTATTGTCATTGTTATATTAGTGTGTAAGCCACAGACAATTCTGGTCCCTTCACTGTGGGATCTCCCTGACATCTTCATGCATTTCTTTCATGTATTTTCTCATGTATGCTTCATGATATTTCAGACTTCCATTACCCTGAGAATAAACCCAGGCACCAGAAATCATGGTCAATGGCTAGCCCTGGAACAGTTCAGGTGCCTCTCCTAAGGGTATGGAAGTGGGCTTGGCTAGGCCAGTTGATGACTCATGGAGGGCAGTTTCTATATTTCTACCTCTCTTGAGTACCCCTGATGCCCCCAGCAGAATCTTACTCTCCATTCCCATTCTGCTGGTTAGCAGAGCCTCTGGCACTGGTCTAAATTGGTGTCAGTATGTTCTAGGCACTTCCCTTTCATTTGCATGGTGATTGCATTACTATTCAGTATTCCTATACTGTGTAATCACCCAGGGTGATACATGCACTGGGCTGGGACTTAACCTCTGAATCCTACAGGCATTCACACTGTTCAAACTGAAGGACAGTTGTCCCTTAATATCCTCAGGAGAGTGGCTAGAGGGACACCTCCATGAGTTGCTAAAATACAAGTCCTACGTATAAATTCATTAGTATATTCCTCCTCTGCACCTGAAATCACCTTCAGGTTACTTACAACACCTAATACCCTGTAAATGTCATATGAGTAGTTGCTATACTGTACGGTTTAGGAGCTAATGACAAGGAGTCAGTATGTGTTCAGGACAGATGTGAGTTTTCAAAATGTATTTTCCTGCTTGGTGGGTTAGATCTGTGGATGTGGAGGACAATTTCTGCCAACACTTAATTAATGAATAATGAACCATTGCTCCTAGGGAAAATACAGAATTGGTTTCTACCAGCCTCTGATCATAACATTGTCAACCAATTAATTCATAGCCTTATTTTATGGATATGTTTTGTTATATACAGTGAGTTTATTTACAACGGATTCTATCAAGCAATGCTGTACCTTGTGGTGAGATAAAGCAAATCTAGCAAGTATTTTATGAGGCACATCTCAGACATTTGCGTGTGGGAGCACTAGTGTTAACATCATGTTTCAAGCAACTTTAAGCAGTAAAAGCTCTACCAAAAAGTACAAAGCTCTAAAAAATCATGACACCCATCAAAGAAATACTAGTTTATAGTATGAAATCTAAGAAAGAAGGCAGAGTGGGATCTTGTTTAAATTTGTGCCCCTCAAATATTTGTTGACACTATGTGTGTATACAAACGGTATTGGGTGTTTTTGTTTTGTTTTGTGCTGGTCCTGGGGCTTAAACTCTGGGCCTGGACCCTGTTCCTGACCTTTTCTGCTCAAAGTTAATACTATGTCACTTGAGCCACAGCTTCACTTCTGGTTTTCTGGTAATTAATTGGAGATAAGAATCTCATGGACTTTCTTGCCTAGGCTGGCTTTGAACCATGATCCTCAGACCTCAGCCTCCTGAATAGCTAGGATTACAAAATAAGCCATGGGTGCCTAGTGGTATTGAATGTTGACTTGAGTATTACAGATTATACAGTACAGGCCAGTTATCCAACATTTTATGCAAGAAATAAGCTGTGTGATTATCATTTTATAAAACAACTACTTACTAAAAGACAATATTCTTTCCATGTAGTTCTTTATTCACTTAATAAAAATATCTTGGATTGTTTCCCACTGCTAAGCAGATACATTTCATTGCTGCTTTCAGTAGATATCTAGCACATGAAACAATCATCTTTAAAGGCATAGATCTATGAAGGAAGGGGTGACATGGCTCAAAAAGGAAAATACTCAACGACTGACTTATGTAATTTAACCTCTCTGTATATCACCTTTACAATACATTTTTAACAAATTCCAGGGGAAAAAAAGGCATAGATCTGGAGGTTTTTTTTTTTTTTTTTTTTTTTTTTTTTGCCAGTCCTGGGCCTTGGACTCAGGGCCTGAGCACTGTCCCTGGCTTCTTCCCGCTCAAGGCTAGCACTCCGCCACTTGAGCCACAGCGCCGCTTCTGGCCGTTTTCTGTATATGTGGTGCTGGGGAATTGAACCTAGGGCCTCGTGTATCTGAGGCAGGCACTCTTGCCACTAGGCTATATCCCCAGCCCTAGATCTGGAGTTTTAATCTTCATTATTCTAAGATCTTTCCAAAACTGTGGTTTTCAACAGAACAAATACACGTGAAAATATCATTAATAAATAAAACTTTTTTTTTTTAATGCCAGTACTTAAACTCAGGTCCAAAGTGCTATTGCTTAGCCTTTCTACTCCAGTCTGGCATTCTCTCACTTGAGCCATACCTCCACTTCTGACTTGGTTGGTTACTTGGAGATAAGGAAATGGAAGGACTTGGGAAAAAAATCATAGTAAGTGAAGTGAGCGAGACACAAAGAAACATGGATGCTATGATTTCCCTCATTGGGAATAATTAGTATACATCTAGGATAGTCCTAGCAGAAGATCACAATAGCTCAATAGTTATGTCCATATGAACACTTAAGAGGATGCTAAGCGAAATGAACTCCAAGCTATCAAAACAAGTGGTTTATCATTGTTACTTTCAACATACTATGTGAAATTATGCCCTTTTTCTTTTGTCTTTCTTTCCCATGGTTTTACCCCTGATATCACTGTAACTGATTTTAGTATTCTGGATATTGTATATATGTCTGTTGGAATAGGGAAGGGAAAGGGAATACCAAAATCCAGAGACAAAGGATAAAAAGGCAAACCAATGCAATAGCAATACTTACAAAACTATATGATATAAACCAACTGTACAACTCATGGTGGGGTGAGGATAATGGGGAGGGGATAACAAATTGGATAACAAATGTACTCACTGCTGTACATATGAAACTGTAACCTCTCTGTACATCACTTTAACAATAAAGGAATTTTTTAAAAAGAGTTTTAGGGACTTATCTGCCTAGAATGGCTTGGAACTGCTATTCTCAGATCTCAGCCTCCCGAGTGGTGACTAGTTAGACTTGAGTGATAGTCACCCAGTTAACAATTTTAATTTTAAGAATTAATGTCTCATAGAGTTTGTACCAGTTTCTTGATGACATCTTGGGACTGGCTGAGACTGAGTGCAGTTGCTTCAGAAGGCATGAATACCTTACCACAGGGTGGAGAAACCTGGCTTATCTACATCTTTTCTTTGTTATATAGGCCCAGCATCTTGCAAAGCCAGAGGCTCCTAGACAGAGTCAATGTGCCTTGGAATTAAAATTGTACTGCTTACTCTATTTTTGTTTTGTTTTTTTTGGCAGTCCCGGGGCTTGAACTCAGGGCCTGAGCACAGTCCCTGGCTTCTTTTTGCTCAAGGCTAGTACTCTACTACCTGAGCCATAGCACCACTTCTGGGTTTTTCTATATATGTGGTGCTGAGGAATCGAACCCAGAGCTTCATGTATACAAGGTGAGCACTTAACTACTAGGTCATATTCCCAGCCCCTCTACTGCTTACTCTGTAACGTGAGTGTGACCCATGTCTGAAAGATAAATATTTTCAGAACCCAGGCCCCCCGTTCCAGCAGAGATAGCATAGCTGGTCCTTTTAGAAGTACACTCAGAGCCTTGAAGACAGAGGCTGAGTTGATAGAGTACAAATGCTGGGGTCACATGTATGTGGCCTGCATATCTTTGCCTCAATTACCTCATCTGCCAAGTGGGAATGCTAGTGTTTACTTTCTAGCTTGGTTGGAGATTGAAAAGAAAGCACACAGGAAGCATTATTGCTTCTTCATAGCCTGAATAACAAATATAAGTTGTTTTGGCAAGCTCTGTCCTATTTCTAACTTCTTTTTATCTTCTAGACCATTGGGATCTGGCAGGAAAAGTCCCACCTTTGACCAGAGTTCTGCAAGGTTTGAAAACCCAGGCTATCCCAGTGATAATTATAGTTACATGGAGGTAACTTGGCTTCTGAATTTTCTCTTGTCTTCTAGTAACTCTCTACTCCTTGCCCAGACTTCCATGTTATTCCTTGTAGCTTTCGCTCCCTAGATCCTGCTTTTTAATTTTTTTCTCCTGAAGTATTTCATTGAGCCAGAGAAAAGTGTACTCTGTCTTTATCTAGTGTGTGAGATGAGAAAGTGTGAGATTGGGGTGCTCATACTCTGCAGAGGCACCATTCAAAGCACAACTCACTTGCACGCATCTGAGGGGACACAGAGGGTGGCCACTAGGGTTTGTCATAATCTCAGGGCTCAGATAATCCAGCTTCTGCAGTCTTTGTAGAAATTAGGTTGGTTTTGGCCTTCTCTTATTAATGAATTTTGCTACTTCATAGCAACAGAAACCCCTTGGGTCCTGAAAGAGAGTTTGAGGTATTTCTTTTCTGAATGCAAATGCAGGGGTAAATATTTCTTCGTACCCATCCCTTCCCCTCACTTGTCCAGCTGTTAAGCCAGCACTGTCTCCCTTTGTTTGGTATCCAAAGCACAAGAATAGTGGTCATGAATATCCACTAAGAAAGAGCGGAGGGATTTTAGGTGGAATATCTTAACCCCAGTAGTGTGGCCTGCGCTGGGTGGTCATGCTGTCTGTTTAGTAGGTTCAGAGGGGGATTGAAGACAGGGGCTAAAATGCTATGACAGCTTGGATTTGAGGGATTGAAAATATATCACTTTTGATAGAAGCACCAGGAAATGATGATTTTCCTTGAATGTCTAGTCTGTTTGGTTAAGTGGGGTCAGGAGGCAGGATATACAGAAGAGATCACTTTTCTATGTGGACTCAAAATGACGGCAGTGGCCTGGTTTAATGAGGCACCATTCTGCATTCTGCTCCTGCCCAAGGAAGGAGTAACCGGTTTTCTTAGTTCATCTGCCTTTTAAGGTTCATATATAGGTAAATAGGTAAATAAATAGATGATAGTCTTTAGATAGAAGATAGACAGACGGATAACCAGTAGATAGATGGTAGACTGGTGAATACCTAAATAGTTATTTAGGTAGGTAATATATTTAGGTAAGTAGATAATATATAGAGTACTTACTGGTAGACTGTTAAACAAATGATGCATAGATTGGGATATAATTAAGCCTGCCTGGAGTTCCAGTCAGCATCTGCCACCGAGAATAGCCAAGCTGCACACATCTATAATTTTAGCTATTCCAGGAGGCTGAGATCTGAGGATTGTGGTTCTAAAACAGCCAGAGCAGGAGAGTCTATAAGATTCTTATCTACAACTAACCACCAAAAGGCCTGGAATAGAGCTGTGGCTCAAATGGTGAAGCACCAGCCTTGAGCAAAACAACAACAACAACAACAACAACAAACCCCCCCAAAACCCTAAAGGACAGCACCCAGGCCCTGAGTTCAAACCCCTAAACTGGCACTACATGTGCGCCTGTGCACATGCGCACACGCACACACACACACACACACACATACACGGAGTAAGGGTGGCATGCACAGCTCTATTGTAAATGTGCCAATCTGGGGCTTGGCCTGAACTAAAGCCATCAGAGGTGGAAGGCATTGACCCTATAATTGAGCCACTTCCCCTGCACCCAGACCACCATAGAGACTGGTGGGCAGCATAAGCTTCCGTGATCACAGCTCACCCTGAGGTCACTTTCATGCTGTGAGAACTAAGTCACACTGAGCCCCGGGTCCCAGCTGCAGAGTTCCGCTGTGTAAACACAGTATAGACAGCCGGGGCAGCCAAATGTTAGGGTCCCCGTGTGATCCATTGTTAGATTATAGACATGGCCATAGACTTGTTCCCAACTGCTCCTTACACCCCTCTCTCATCACCTCCCTCCTCTTTTTGCTTATGTATTCTCCCTAAGTGGCCTCTTAACAGGACACATCTTGGGCTAATATTTTGCTGCTTTTTTTTTTTTTTCCAATCCAGTTCTCCTACTTCATCCCAAACAAGACAATGCTTTTAATGGGCATAGCTTCATCAAAGATAGGCCTATTACAGCCTGTATAGTCACTGAACTGAGATTTTCTCATTCATCTCCCACCAGGTCTCACTTAGAAGTAAATATGGGTGTGTGCGGGGAGGAACTGGGTGATGGTCGGCTTTCCCTCTCTCTTTTATCACTGAACGCAACCCCCTGACTCCTGCCCCTTGGTTGCTCTCTGGGAGGCCTCAGTTAATAGGAACTCAGAATGCAGGTTCATAGCCCTGCTCTTAGGTGTTCAAGCATGCTCAGTGAGGAGCACTGGAGCTGGGGCATCCATCACTGTCCAGGGCTACTTGAGAACCCTCTGTGATGGACCCGACCAAGCAAAGCCTTCTTCACCCCCCACCACGCTGCAATTCAATTAGTCATGGTCAGAGGGAGGCATTATTATTCATACATCACCGATTGTTCCCAAAATAAACAGAGCTGGGATGAGGTCTCTGATCCTCCCAGTGCCTTTTGCTGAGACACAAAAGAAAAAAAAAAAAAAACAAAACTCCCAGAGATACCAAGAAGGGATGTTTGGTCTGAATTCTGATCTCCTTCGCAAGCTTCGCCCCCATCAGGTCTTGTTGATTTCTTTCTTTTTTTTCTTTTTCCCCCATTCTTTCTCTCTGGTTTCCTTTTCTCCTCTTTCTCTCTTCTACAACCTTACAGATAAGTGTCTTTGTGTGGGTGCATATGGAGTCCCAGCAGGGCTATTTTATTCCTTTAATGATAACAATGCTACAAAGGCAACCCTCCCCCTCTACTGCACACACTTTATAATAGATAATGCTTCCCCCAAATCAGAATGTGGATCCTCTAAATGGCGTGAATGATCCTGTTAGAATATTACAGACCTATAACTACCCAATTAGCAATAAATAATCCCTGCAGAAATAAAGGGTGACATTTGTATTTTGTAAAGTGCTAACCAAATTAACCGTAGCCTGGCCGGCCCACATCTGTTTATCAGTTTAGCCCAGTGTAAGTGAACCCAAGATAAATGCCAGTTTTCCTTGGATAAATTTTACAGCCTTGCAGAAACTGCCAAAGCACACAGAAGAAGTAAAAGCAGAGCTGTGTTCACTGACAGAAAAGTCAATTCTGCAGGCTGGACTTAGGCAAGAGCCAGGGACACTCTCCCCTCCCTGCCCCTCCTAACTCTAGTTTTCTATGTTTATAATAGGGCTGTTTTCTCCAGGAGGGGAATGAGCCAATTTAGTGAGCTGAAAGTTCAATTGAACAAGTTCTCCTTGAGAAAAGGCTGGTGGGAGCCCGCCAGCAGGAGGAGGCCAGAAAACCAACACACTACTCATTCTGCTCATAGCCCAACCCCAACAGTTACAATGAATGCATGGCATCTGGACCATACAGGAGCCCTCTCTCTCTCTTTCTCTCTCTCTCTCCGTTTTTTGCTGTGGGGGCCCTGTGATGGTCCTACATTCTCACACTCAGGCAGGGCTAGGACGTCAGTCTTAGCATCCTGGCCCTTTGATGGGCCTCAGGACAGTTTCGGAAGCCTCTGCCAGTGCACAGGAAAATCTGGCTTTGAGTAAGAAGCATTCAGAGCTTTTTATGAATGTGGACTCTGGAGACTGACCGCAGATCTATTGACTGCGAATCTCCCAGGGGTAAGGTCCTAGATTCCCACTTAAAGAAAAAAACATTTAAAGAAGATTTTAAGGAAAGTTTTTAAAGAAGAATTCCAAGCTGTTGGGAGTATTATTAGCTGATAGACCATCATCCTAGGGAACCCAAGCTCACTTGGCTTTCTGCAGGGCATCCAGAGGCAGACGGGTATGTGGGGACCAATGTCCAGCACACTGACCTTGCTCAGAACCATTCTGACTCTGTCTTTCAGAATGCCCAGATGGACATTCTCTGGCCTTCCAGTGATATTGGTCCCAAAGTTTCTCCTTGGTGCATGTACTACTTGACAAATTACATCTGAGAGGGAGAACTGTCTTAATGCATGTATGTATGTATGTATGTATGTATGTATGTATGTATGTATGTATGTATTCTGGTACTGGGGCTTGAACTCAGGGCTTGGGCTCTGTCCCTGAGCCTCTTTGTGATCAAGGCTAGCACTCTACTATTTTATCATAGTGCCACTTCCAGATTTTTCTGAGTAGTTTATTGGAGATAGTTTCACTGAGTTTTCTGCCTGTGTTGGCTTCGAACCACAATTCTCAGATCACAGTCTCCTGAGTAGTGAGGACTATAGGTGTGAGCCACTGGTACCCAGCTTAATGCATTTATTTTTCTGAATACCTGAGACTGAGTAATTTTTGTGAAGAAAAGACATGTATTTTACATTTCTGGAGGCCAAGAAGTCCAAGAGTATGGTGTGGGGGCACCTACTGTGTATCTGGTGAGGGTTTTTCTGCTAAATCATAGGAGAGACAGAGAGCAAGCATGCTAGCTTGGATGTTTATTCCTTCTCTTTTTCCTCTTTCTTTTTTTCCCTTTCTTCTCATCCTCTTCTTCTTTTTCCAATTCATTCTCTGCTTCTTCCTTCTTCTCTTCTTCCTTCTTTTTCTTCTTCTTTATGCTGGTACTGAGGCTTGAACTCAGGGCCTCATGTTTTTTATTTGTTTTGGTTGTTATTGTTTTTTGCTCGTGGATGGCACTTGAGCCATGCCTCCAATATAAGGCATTTTCTGGTTAACTGGAGATAACCTTGCAGATTTGTCTGCTCTGGTTGGCTACAAACCACAATCTTCAGGTTTCAGTCCCATGAGTAGCTAGGCTTATAGATGTGAGCCACCAACACCCTGTTTCTATTCCTCTTCTTATAAAGTTACTAATGCCATCATTGGAGTCTCAGTCACAAGAGCTCATCCAACTCTAATTACCTCCCCCAAACTCCATCTCTAAGTGTCATTATTATATGAATTTGAGCATTAAGTTTCCAGCACGTGAACTTATGGAAGACATAGGCTCATCCTAAGAAGAAGTCTACCTACTATCACCAGGCCTTGGGAAATGATAATAAGATACACACTGCTTTTTTTTCCTAACATTGAAACCACCCATACATTCCTTCCAGGATTTTACCCTGCGCAGAAAAGCCGGAAGCAGGAAGCCTATCTGCTTTTGATCCAGTCTCTGGATTCCCCTGTAAGTAATGGATAGAGTCCCTTATTTCTCTTGTTTTTTTATAAAAGAGTTTTGTAATTTTGGAGTTGGTTCTACTGTTAAAGATGATTGAGTGAACCAAGTACCTGGTTTAGTTTTCCCTCTGTAAAAGTCTGTCAGTGGTTGGGAGACATTTTGGGGACTGAAGGAGAGAACAATGATATTCTAGCCTTTTCTCTGCTCTATTCTCAATGATTCAAGAAAGAAAAAGAAAGGAACATGTCAAAGATTAGGTCAAAGCTCCAGATTTAGAATCCTGACTCAGACACTGTTTTAACGATGCTCTCACATTGTTAAAATCCTCCTATTCAGAGATGGATGTGTCAGTGGCTCCTGTGGAGAATCTGATCTATGCAGGAGATGGGAGGATTGTGGCTCAAAACTAGCTGAGGCAGAAAAGTTTGTGAGATTCTTACCTCTAACCATAAAAAAAAGCCAGAACTAGATCCATGGCTCAAGTAGTAGAATACCAGCCTTTAGCAAAAAATAATCAAGCTCTAGTATCAGAAGAGGGGGAAAAAAGAAACGGAATCCAATTCCCTTCCCTGGAACAGGAACACTGAGTTCCTAAGAGGCAGAGGAGAAAAAGTCAGACATTCCACCCAGCACACTCTCCCAGAATTCACACTTCAGAAGCTCTGAACCTCATAGAAGAGGCCATGCAGGGAGACCCCATAGAGGCAAGGAGGTCTGATGAGCACCATTGACTTCATTTCCACCTCTGCGTGGTTGTTACTACACGAGAGACTCTGCCTATGGTTTGAAATACCATATATTTATGGTATTTAGAAACAGACTCTTCTGGAAGCAATTAGAATGAGAGAAGGCCCTGAGGGGTCGCCACCCCCACAAAGAGTGGCTTTGTAAGAAGAGGGAGAGCCCATCTCTCACACTTGCTCTGTCACCAGGTGGCAGCCTCTGTTCCAGCATACCACAAAGGCGCTCCCCAGACACCAGCATCACGCGTGTAGACCTCCCAGCCTCCAGAAGCAAAAGCCAAAGAAATTGTTCTTTATAAATAGCCAGGCACACGTATTGGTTATAGTATCAGGAAATGGCCTAAGAGAGTGAGCCTTGTCAACAAGCAAATCCAAGAGAGGTAATAACAATAAATTATTTTTTTGAGAGTTTCTCCTAAGTTTGGGCTAATAGTACACATCAGTGGATAATTGAGGACATGATAAATCTTGACCCTTTGATCAGTTGTCCTCATTCAGGACACAAATACTATTCTGACAACTATCATGTAGAAGAAGACAAAACCACCCACACAAACGAAACTTCCACTGCTCACGAGAATGTTCTGCACACTCCACTGAAAAGGAAAAAGGATCTAAGAATTGGGGCCCTGGTAGTTATGTGTTCCCACCTTTGATGAGTGACTCAGGAATAATAATAAAATTCCAGGTGCTCCTTGAGGACTGAGACATGTCCTGTCCGCAGCTTCATGCATGCACTCAGTTTACCCAGCATGCCACGGACACTCCTGGAAAATCTTTCCTCCAGTTTACACAGAGTTCACTGAATGTACTTCTGGTGCCACTTTATAAAGGGCATTTTTCGGGGCTGGGGATATGGCCTAGTGGCAAGAGTGCTTACCCCGTATACATGAGGCCCTGGGTTCAATTCCTCAGTACCACATATATACAAAATGGCCAGAAGTGGCACTGTGACTCAAGTGGCAGAGTGCTAGCCTTGAGCAAAAAGAAGCCAGGGACAGTGCTCAGGCCCTGGGTCCAGTCCCCAGGACTGGCCAAAAAAAAAAAGGGGGGGGCATTTTTCAAATGTAGGCAAAGGCTGCTTCAGGTAGCCCTGGAAACTGTTAAGAACTTAGCTCAGGTGGCTGTAACAAAATACTGTAGGCTGGTGGTTCATGACCGGCCCACTTTTACTTCTCAGACATTTCTGGAGGCTGAGAAATCCAAGATCAAGCTGAAGGATAGCATGAATAGAGGGGGGTCTGCATCTAGCATGAAGATAGACAACAATGTGGGGTCCTCATGAAGTGGAACAGCTCTCACAATTTCATTTAAACCCACTCCTTCGCCTCCCAAAGGCCCGTCTTCAAGTTAACACAACACTGGAAGGTAGAGCTTCAACAGATGGATTGGGGCGGGGACACACACATGCAGCCTATATCCCACACTGAAAGCATACTGATGTTAGTTTTGCCAATATAGTCATAAAAGAAATTATTAAATATTAATCTAGATTTGAAATGTAGTTTTTTTTGTTTTGTTTTGTTTTTTGTCTGTTTTGTGCCAGTACTGAGGCTTGAGCTCAGGACCTGGACACTGTCCCTAAGCTTTTTTGCCTTACCATTTCAGCCACAGCATGACATTCATATTTTTGTTGGTTAATTGGAGATAAGAGTCTCAAGGACATTCTTGCCCATGCTAGCTTTGAACTCCTCAGACTTCAGCCTCCTGAGTAGCCAGGCATGAGCCACCTGTGCTTGTCTTAAGCCATGATTTTAAAAGCAGAATTGTGATCAAGCTTTTAGAATGAGTTTTACTCAAAATTATTCCTTTTTATGACAGCTTTATCACCTGATAAGGGGAAAGTGAGTGTGCCAGGGTCTTGCTCGTGCCAGGTAAGCACTCCCAGCCCAAGGACTGGCATCCAGAAACACAAACTAAATTAGATTGGATCTATGGAATTCTATGCTTGCATCAGAAAGAATGATATTGTACCATTCATAAGGAAATGGAAAGTCTTGGAAAACATTTTACTAAGTGAAGTAAGACAGACCCAAAGAAATATCAGTTGCATGGTTTCCCTCATTTATTGTAACTAAAATGTGCCTATAAATCCACAAGTATATACACTGGATAGTAAAAGACAAATACACTTGGACATGATAAATTATACAAGACTCTAAACACTCACACAATGAGACCAAAAGAGAATATTCTTAAGAGAGAGGATCACAAGGGCTCAACAGCTATGTGCATGTGATCATATAAAATGCTATTTATCAAAATGAACTCCAAGAAATAGAAACAAGAAGGTTTTTGTTAGGTTTGTTTTTCTCCTTTGTCTCTGCCTTTGTCTTCAGTGCCTTTTGTCTTGCATGTAAGTTTATCTTTTCGGGAGAGGGTAAGGGGTGAGCTCAGAAATGGGTCAACAAATGCAGCAGTGATACTCACTAGACACTATATTGAAAATGAACTATACAACTTGGAGGCTGGGTGGGAGGGGGGATGGGAGGGGAAACGGAGAAAGCAAGGGAAGGAGTGGCACTATTCAAAAAGGAATGCACTCATTACCTGACTTATGTAACTGTAACCCATTTTACAATAATAAAAAAGGGAGACACTCAAACCTAATGACCTGAAAAAAGTGTGTTTACAACCAAGGGAAGGAAGGGGTGGAGCTGGGGGACCAGAGAGTATAACTTTAAAGACAGAGCCACAGAGCAATTTAGTTTTGACAGAGAGCACAAAGACACTAAATGACAACGCTGTCACACACCTAATCTTCTCCAGAGAAAGCTCCACAGCCCTCTGTTTCTTGGGCCTCCGATCAGTAGCACTGACAGAACAGAACCTTTTTTTTTTTTTTTTGCATATTTAGGAGCAGGCTGGATTAAGATACAAAGCTTGACATTATGAAAGTAAGGGAATGGATCAAAGGTTTCCTTTGTTTTTGAACACTATTGTTTACTATCTGCCTTGGGTTATCTACCCATTTCCACCCCTGCAATTCCTTCCCATCCCCCTTCTTTTATCACAGGTGAGAGACCTTTGGAGTGGGGTTAGGGAGGTGGGGCTGCCCTGTATACTGGGGACTGACTTAGAGACACCCCTCTGTGGTATTGTGAGTGTCTAAGGCTCAATCAGTGATTAACTCAGGAAAGACACTTTAGTCTAACTTAGATACCTTCCTCAAATTCTTCAAATGATAGGATATCCCCAACCTTGGAAAGTTGACTTTGGCTTTATCTCCAGGAATCTATTCTTTGTTTTTTGATTTTGCTCAGTTTTATTTATTTATTTTACAAATGTAGTGGTGCATGCTAGAGGGTTTGTGTGTTTGTTTTGTTTGTTTTCTCTCTTGTTGTTCAGGAGGGCTATGATACCCCTCCTTAGATTTATGGCCTTGTAGAGAAATAGAGACTTCCTCTAGTCCCATTTGAGTGTTCTACTAAGTCTCCTGGCTCTGTATTTCTGATTTGCCTTCGTTTAGAACACGCTGTAGTCTTTAGGGAAGTAACTGGCATTTGGTTGTGAAAAGGAGAAAGAACATTTGTTAAGTCATGAGAAAAATGAGTCCAGACTTATTTTTCTTGTAAAACATAAATTGGGAATGAATGTGGGGGGTACTTACAAGAGGAAATGCCCATGTGTGTATTTGTTTATATGTTAGTGCACATATATAGATTCACTTTTATTTTTTGAAGACAGTATATAAAACTTATGTACGTCAATTGTGTGCATGATAATACACATTATATGCGCATAGATATTTCCTAGAGTTTATCTGAGGTCTTACTTTCAAGTTTATTCAGCAAGAGTACTGTTCCTCCATCCTAATACTCAAGCTCAACCCTAGCTTTTGCATAGCAATAAACATTGCCAGCACCTCTGGATCCTGACTGTGGTAGACATTTGCATTCTGTGTGTGTGTGTGTGTGTGTGTGTGTGTGTGTGTGTGTGTGTGTGTGTGTGTGTACATATGCCAGTACTGGGGTTTGAATTTAAGGCATGGGCATTGTCTCAGTTTTTTTACTCAAAGCTGATGCTCTACCTCTATCACTTGTGCCACAGTTACATTACTAATGTTTCTGCTGGTGAACTGGAGATAAGTGTCACGCAACTTTCCTATCCAGGCTGGCTTTGAAATGAGATCCTCATCTCAGTCTCCTGAGTAGCTAGGATTACAGGCGTGAGCTACCAGTGCTATCTGAATTCTGTTTTTAGGGTATCCCTTGACTCTTGCTTCAAAGACCAGCTTCTATTTGGCAGCACCACCCCCAAGAAGTTAGTTGGTATCAGTTAAATAGGAAGCAGTAGAGAAAGGCAATGAAGGTTCAGGTCACAGGAGCAGGAAACATGGCTGGCTTCCAGAAGATGAGTTCCAGGTTTCATATCACTATGAAACCTAGCTGTAGTGTATAGTGGTTGTTTGACTGTTGGCAGGGTTTTCTACCATCTTAAGATTTCTACCGTTTTAAGATAATATCTGTCTATATTTTCATTCACACCTGCCTCTGTGGAACATTAAATAATGTATGTGAAACAGGTTCCTTAGAACTTGGCAGACACTAAGCCATTCTTTCAGTGTGCATTTTACTAAGGCTAAGGCACTCTCTTAGTCTCATTCACATCTCCTGCATGAATGTGTGTATATGTGTGTGTGTGTGTATGTGTGTATACTTGGTTGAGAATATATACATTTATGTGATTTCTTCTTGCAGGTGTATATGTACATATCTAGTATGTTAGTTGGTTTTTTGTTCCTTGAACAAAATAACCTTTTAGAGAAGAAAAGTATTTATTTGTTTATTTACTTATTTAGAGCTTGTTCTGGGGCTTGGACTCAGTGCCTTGAATTTTTGCCTGTGGCTGGTACTCTACCACTTGACCCATATTACCAGCCTTGATTTTGCTGGGATTTTTTTCTTTTTCTTTTTTAGATGGCGGCTCATAGGCTTTTTTACCTCAGGCTAGTTTAGAACTATAATCCTCCAGATCTCAACCTCCTGAGCAGCTAGGATTATAGGAGTGAGCTATCTCTACATGGCAGGAAAAGTTTATTTTTGTTCATAGTATTGGGTGTTCCAGCCTCTGGTTGGTTACTGCTCTGAGGCCCGTGGTAAGTGGTACTTTAAGGTGAGAGTACATGCTAGAAGCTGCTCTCCCCATGGCAGTGAAGGAGCAAACTAAGAGACAGGAAGAGGTCAGGAGTCCCAGTATCTCCTTCACCTGTACACTCCCAATGCCAGAAAGACTTCTCACGAGTTCTACCTCCCCTAGCACCACACTGAAAATCAAACCTCTAACATATGGACCTTTGGAAACATTCCACTTCAACTGTGGCACCTGGTATTGGTTAGGACTTAAGTTGGAAGAGAGCCTTGGAGATTGATTACAAGAGACTTTATATTGCTTCTAAATTTATCCCTAGTAAACCTTTTTATTATCAGGAGCTTCATAGCCTAGTTCATAGAGATGTTGAAGTGTACAAAACGTAACTCAATAAGACTAGTAGACTTTTCGTGTGCATGTAAAGTGTGATTAGTGATCTGGTATATCATGGGGTGGAGATATGGAAATACATTCATTCTCTCAGTCGATACACCTTGGGTGCCGACCAGACACAAGGCATCAGGAAACACAGCTGAATCTGTGGAGCTGGCTCAATATCTATTCCCACCCCAGGAAGCACAGCTTTGTTTATGGGAACTGATGTGTAGATAGATGGTTTCACCCTGTAATGGGCTATTGCAGAAGCAAGATGTAAAGAGATAGCAGCAAAGGGAGTGATTCGTTTGGCTTGGAGTGGTCAGTGGGGGATTCTGAAGATGTGGTATTAGGCTGAGATGTCAGAGATAAGAAAGCCCCAGGAAAGCAGAGGCAGAAGATACAGATGTGAAGACACAGGGGCTGAGAGCCATACAGGGTTGAGGATGACTGAGATATGGTGCCACCTATGTGAATAGAAGGTGTAATTAGAGAAGGGCTAAGAAATGATCAGAGGAAGGGCCTCTTCCCATCCTGTGGGCAGGGCTGGGACTTTTCCCTAGAAAAGATGAAGACATTTCCATTGGATCCTCCCATTAAGATCTGGCCATGGAAAGACTAGCTGAGCATGTCAGAGAGAGGGATGATGTATGGGGATGATGTGAGGTGGGGAGGGGCAAACCAGCCTAAGTCCTGAACCATCACCAGGAAGGCGGAAGAAGGAAGAAGACATGGAAGAGACATCTCAGATACAATGGTTAGCATTTGCTGTGGATGGAGAGGAATCAGCAGTCACTCATGGCTCCAATTTAGACAATGTGTCAATAGCACAAAAATTGAGAAGAATCCCACAAGATAGACATGGTATGGTCATCAGTCTGTAGTGACCTTATGAATTTAAATTTGACTTAAATATGTGAGAATTGAATATACATGACTTATCTCTCTAAGATGCAGTCTCAGGACTCTTCTTGGACTGGCTTCAGTGACCCTCTAGATCTCAGCCTCCTGAGAAACAAGGACTTCTACCTCGGAGGTAATTCACTGGGAGGTCCAAGTTGGGAGGAGGGAGCCTCGCCTGTCTGACACTGTTTCGCATGGTCATCATCTGGGAGCCACCCAGGGGAACATGGTGGCTCAGAATCAATTCCCAGTTCCAGCCTTTCATATAGCTACATTCCTCTGAGCTCAGTCGTTTTTATTTATTTATTTATTTAATTTGAAGGGAGATCTGAGTGACAGTGACAGACACCATGAATGCCACTTTAGGAGGGGGAGGTCATGATACAAGAGAAGTCCCAGAGAGGATGGAGAGGATGGCATTTTTGTATTTGCATGGGAAGGCCATTGTAAAAGGGGAGAAAGCCCAGGCAGGAAGAAGTTGGTATTTGGGAGCTGAGACTTGATCTCTCCTGTTAGGACTAAAATCTTGGGTGGGGTAAGGTATTGGGTTGAGTGAACCAAAACCTCAAAATCCAGAGTACAGGGATAGTGGCCCTGAGTTCACACGTTTGAGTGACAATGGCACAATAGTCTTGTGAAGCTGAAATAAGTCAGCAGTTAGCCTCAGAGCCTACCTTGATAGTTATGTGGGGTGTGTGAGTGTGCACGTGTGTGTGCCCCACCTGTTTCACAGCCAACAGGAAAGTAGCTGTTGGTGTTAGCCAATGGGACATCCACAGTGGTGTAGGGAAAGACCCCCATGGAATCCCCTGAGTTCTGATTGTGATGCCCCTTGGGTCTGGTGTTGAGGTTCTCATGTAGATTTGAAAGTGCATGAGTTCTATAAACAGAAGGAATCTTCTGTGTGCTGGAGCTTCAAAGACTAAAACAATGGCCCGGTGCTAGTGAATCACTCTTGTAATCTTGACTACTTAGGAGACTGAGATCTGAGGATTCCAGTTCAAAGGCAGACCAGGCAAGAAAGTCTGTGAGACTCCTTTCTCCAGTTAACCAGGAAGTCAGTTGGAAGTGGCCCTGTGGTTCAACTGGTAGAGTACTAGCCTGAGCAAAAAGCTCAGGGATAGCACGTAGGCCCTGAATTCAAGCCTGAGTACTCACTGGAATACACACACACACACACACACACACACACACACACACACACACACACACACACACACCACGGAGTCAGAAGTAGAACTGTGGCTAAATGTTAAGAGTGCCAACTTTGAGCAAAAACAGTTAAGGGACAATGCCTAGGCCCTGAGTTCAAGCCTAGCGCCCTCACACATACATACATGCGCACACTGCCCCTCCCCCCACAATTGAACATAAATTTTCTCTATTTATTACATGTAGAAAAGCACTGAGAAATATTCACTTCCTCAGCAAATTTCAAGCTGGGAGGGCAAATCTGACGCTGGGAGATGAAGGCCCTGTCTCTGGTGACTGATGACTCCTCACTCGAAGTGATGAATGGGGCTCTAAACCAAACACATCAATACCTGACTGACGAGAGGGACGTGCTTGCTACCCTCAATGAGGTTAAACCTCTTCTCTCAGACATCATGTGGAAACAGGTCCCACAGTTACAGTTTTTATCCCAAGACAAAGAAATAAAGGTCATTGATTGAAAGCAATTCTTTACCATTAAATTAAAATGTGACAAATTTGTCTATTCTTTACTGACAATATTTTGTTTCTTCTGCAAAACCAAGATTAAGGTGAGAGGGGGGAAAAAGAAACAAGAAAAGACTAAGCTTTTGAAAGATTTCCTGTTGTTCTATACTCTGGTTGTTTTCATTTAGATAGTCTTCATAATTGTTTGGAGAATAATAGATGTACCCAAAACACTTCTTTAAAACTGAAATAGTAAAATAACTTTAGCAAAGGGAGCTGTTTGAATCCAGTGAAGATTTGGGTCTCAACTTATGAGAAAAATTTCTGAGATCTGAAAGATCCTGGTTCAAAGCCAGTGAGGCAGAAAAGTCTGTGAGACTCTATCTTCAAAATAGCAAGAAAATGCTGTGCTGGAGGCATGGTTCATGCAATAGAGTACCAGCCAAGCAACCAAGTGGGGCAAGTTTGAGACCTTGTAGACTGTAATATATATATACATACATGCATACACACACACACACACACACATACACACACACACACACACACACATATTTGCACACAGAGCCAACACTCAAAGACAGTTCCAGGAAAAAGAGATGGGGCCAGACTACTCAGGAGGCTCAGATCTGAGGATTGTGGTTCAAAGTCAGCTTGGGCAAGAAAACCCATGAAACTCTTATCACCAATTAACTACCAAAAGAGCCAGAAGTAGAATTGGGTCAAGTTGTAGAATATTAGCTTTGACCAGAAGAACTCAGGAATAGTTCCCAGGCCCTGAGTTCAAACCTAGGATGGACACACACACACACACACACACACACACACACACACACACACACACACAGATGGTGCCAGTAATTTCTTATATGTACAGTCACATGGCCTGTTTCTTTAGCTATATCCAACTGTTCCTGGACTCACATGTCCATCCATAGCCCAGCTGTGGACCAGATGTGGTATTGTTTATAAGCTGAGATAAGTTGTCCTGGTGTAAAAATGAGAATATGATAATACTCTGTAGTGGACTGTAACTAATCAACCAATCAAATCTCTGCTTCCTGGTCATTAGATGTAGCCCAGCTGAGCTCCTGTAATAGCACTATGATTAAAAAAAATCTTGCCTGAATTTTGCCTGCTACGATTAGTTCTTGTACTTTTTAACATCTTGGAGAATGCTTGCTATTAATTGAGCATGCCTTGACTCTTTATCACTTAAGAGTCTAATGTAATAGTGACATAGCCAAAGAACCAAGAGTATGTGTTGTAGATTCCTTGTGGGTTGCTTTTCATGTCTTACTTATGGCCTATTTAGAGACACTGAGCCAATACTCACTGGTAAGTAAATGAATGAATTAGTGAATAAATGAAATAAAAAAAAATCCCAGGCAGGTTCAATGACTCCCCAAAGTGACTAAGAATAGAAACTAACATCACTTTATGACCCTGTGTTAGACAATATTGAAATAAGGCATTCTTTCCTCTCCCAGTGTTAAATAATACCAAGATCTGCCAGGTGCCCGTGTCTCATGCCTGTAATTCTAACTACTCTGGAGGCTGAGATCTGGAAGATGGAGGTTCAAAGGCAGTCCAGATTAAAAAGAAAAAAACAACAGTCTGAGAGATTCTATCTCCAATTAACCAGCAAAAAGTTGAGCTGGAGTTATGGTATATGTAACAGAATACCAGATGAGCAAACAAGCTGAATGAGTGTGAGGACCAGTGTTCAAATCTCAGTACTGCCAAATATAATAATAATGATAATACAGAAATCAAGCAAAGTACTTTTGCAATGTTACTGAGACCAAGAACCGCCTTATTAAGATAGACATTGAGATCTTTGTCTTGTTGTGTCCATAGGTCAAAACCATTAGCATCAGAACATCCATGAAATCTAAGCCAGTTTCCTGTCTAGAAAGACTCACCTTAAGATTAGATACTAGGCTCGGAGGTGGTGGCTCATGCCTGTAATCCTAGCTACTCAGGAGGCTGAGATCTGAGGATAGTGGTTTGAAGCCAGACAGGAAAGTCTGTGAGACTTTTATTTCCAATTAATCACCTAAAATCCAGAAGTGGAGCTATATGGCTTGAAGTGGTAGAGCCTTGACCACAGCCTTGACCACAGAAACTCAGGGACAGCACCCAAGCCCTGAGTTCAAGCTCCACACTGACAAAAAAAAAAAAAATCAGGTGCTAAGGTGTTATTGATACCTCTTATCTCTAATTTTCATTTTCAGCCACTATTAAGACCCAGCAACTGGATACTGGTGGCTAGCACCTGTAATCCTAGTTACTTGGGAGGTAGAGATTGGGAAGATTGTGATTTGAGGGCAGCTTGGGTAAAAAGTTTATGAGAAAATCAATTCAACAGAAAAATCTGGATGTGATGGGGTGTATTCGTCATCCCAATTATGGAAGGAAGTGTAAATAGGAGGATCACAATCCCAGGTTGAGATAAGTGAGACCTTATCTAAAAAATAACCACAATTACAATGCCTGGAGGCATAGCTTGAACAGTAGAGCATCTGCCTAGTAACTGTGAGGCCCTGAGTTCAAACTGTAGTCACACCAAAAAACCAGGAAGAAGAATTCTAGCAAGATGATCTTTTCCCTTTCTATACAGGCCCTAAGATCACAGTTTTTCTCTGCTAATTTCCAGTGGAGTCAACACTCAGTGTAACATAACCAGTTTTCACTTCTTTGTTTTTTTCTTTCATTCTTTAAAAACCATCAGGTCCATTTCTTTGAAAGCATAAAAATCTAAGCTCAAGGCAAGTATGGATGTCATCTCCTGCCTTGGAGAGCTTTGAGCACAAAGCAAATTGAGACATTGCCTTTGGTGATTTGTCTCAGGAATCAAAGAATCAAATAAAAAATAATTTAAAAAAATCATTTCAGTTTAGGATTTGGGTTTCAGGATATCTAGGAATGTCTTGCTACATTCTGATTTTAATAATGTCACAATATTTTGCTACTGTGGTGAACAAAAATCTCCCATGTCTCCACTCAGAAATACAAAGTTGTTCCCAGCACATAGAAAACTATGTTAAGGCTCCAGAACTCACTGAGTTTAATCATCCAAATATTCAGGAATAAATCCCCACAAAACACACACACACACACACACACACACACACACACACACACACACACACACACCCCCGCCCAGCTCTAGACTGGCAGCAAATGAAGTGTCTGTCAGGAGAATAGTTTAGCCCAAATGACTCTAAAAAAATGGCTGTCAATTCCAGACGTTTCCAACTGGTTGTGACAACAATCACCACATGTCCTACAGCACAGGGCACACAATGTAAACATACCATTCACGTCCACAACTCAGATATTTATGGCATTTTCCATGGTTGTCATGTCAACCTCTGCAGCACTCAGGCCATTAAATCATGCTGTCAGCATCCATGACAGTAGCTAGCGCTGCACCAATTCCAGTTGCTGACATGAAGCACTGCATTGATCATTTCAAGAATTGTTTTCTGCAGCTGCCTCTTGCTTTATGCTCCTCACTGCTTTTGAGTTGGTCTTTTAAGGCATATGGAGAATATAAATGAGCTGTTTAAAATGCAGCAGGAACCTAGCCAGCTCTTGATTACTTTTCACCTCACAGAACTTTTTATTTGTTTATTTATTTATTGATGCTGTCATTGGGCCTTGAACTCAAAACTTCACACCTCACTTGGTTTTTATTTCTCTCAAGGCTAGTGCTTTACCACTTGAGACACACTTCCATTTCCGGGTCTTTGGTGGTTAATTAGAGATAAGAATATCATGGACTTTTCTGTCCTGACTGTGAACCAAGGCCCTCAGATGTCAGCCTCCTGAATAGCTACTTACAAATGAAATTATGCAGTGTTTGTGTTTCTCTATCTTATTCACTTAATGCAATGGCTTCCATGTTCAAACATGCTAGAATTGCCTTATATTTTTTATGGCTGAATAACATTCCAGTGTATGGTTTAATAGCATACCACATTTCCTATCTTCAACAAATACTTAGATTGTTTTCATAGCTTACTACTGTGGTTAATGTTGTAATTACGATGACTTAAAGCTATTTCTCCAAGATTTTGATCTTATTTCATATATATGTATATATACACATATATGTATACATATATATATATATTCTCATCAAAATTTGCTAGTCCATGTCTACCTAGTTGCTAATTGCTATCATTAGGAACATGCAGTGCTCTCTCATTGTGGTTTGGATTTACAATTTTGCTACTTATTAGTGATCTGGAACACATTTTCATGTATATTCTTGGTGGCCACTTGTGGATCTTCTTTGAAGAAATATCAGTTCAAGTCCTTTGCACATTAAAAAAAGGTTTCTTCTTTTTCTATTGAATTGTATGACCTTCTTATATATTTTAAATATTATCCCCATATCAGATATATAGTTTGCAAATATTTTTTGCATTTTGAAGGCTTTTCAATTTTGTTGATCATTTTGTAGTTGATCAATTTAGTTTGGTGTGCATGTTGTATATTTGTTTTTGAAACCTGTGCTTTGGGTATCATTTTCAAAACTATCATTGCCAACATCCTAGGGCTTGAACTCATGGCCCCCAAGCTAGTACTCTACCACTTGAGCCACAACTCCACTTCTGTTTTTTTCTGGAGATAAGAGTTTTATGGACTTTTCTGCCTAGGCTGGCCTTGAACTGTGATTCTTAGAATACAGGCCTGAGCCACCAGTGCCTGGCTATGTGCCCAGCCTTTTATTGGTTCATATGGGGGGTCTCGTGAACTTTTTTACCAGGCTGGAGAAAAATTTTCTGAGTAGATTACAGATATGAAACATAGTAGGTAGCTATAAGGTTTAGTAGTTTGCACGAACACTGCAAGATTCCTTAGACATCTATGCACTATGCTGTCTAAAACCCAAATGCAAAGGTGTTTGAGAAGTAGTACTTTTAAGATTTTTCAAAAA
Source organism: Perognathus longimembris pacificus (assembly GCF_023159225.1). Lineage (NCBI taxonomy): Eukaryota > Metazoa > Chordata > Mammalia > Rodentia > Heteromyidae > Perognathus > Perognathus longimembris. The sequence goes on from NC_063166.1 coordinate 49,883,198, forward strand.
TAAGATATGGAGGGCCTCATGTACTTAGCAACATCCCAGTGAGTTCTACAGAGCGATCCTAGAAGCAAACACAAATATTTCGGTAGCAGGTATATGTAGAGAAATTCAGGTCTTGTAGCTCATCTCTGTAATTCCAGCTGCTCATCAGGCACAGGTAGGAGGATTATGGTCTCAGCCAACCCAGTAGAAAAAGTGAATGGCCTTATTTGAAAAATAAACCAAAATCAAAAGGAATGGGAATAATTAAGTAGCCACAAAATGCTTCTCTAGCAAGCTTGAGGCCCTGAGTTACACATTCTCAGTTTAGTTCATGTCAACTTGGTTATCCACTAGAGAGCCTTGGTGCCTAAATTTCAGTATTCAGAATGTCTTGAGTCTTGGAATTACATGCAAAATGTGCATGATCATACAATAGGGAATAGGACTGGATAAAAAGCTCAGTAATCAACCTGTGGCAGTGGCTAGTGCAAGCACTTCTAGATACTTGGGATGTAGAGATCAGGAGAATTGAAGTTTGAGGCCAGCATGGGAAAAAGGTTGCGAGGATCCCATCTCAATCAATAAGGCAGGTGTGGTGGCGCATGTCTGTCATACAAGATACACAGGAAGTATAGATGGAAAGATCACCTTCCACGCCATCCCAGAAAAAAAATGAAGATCCCAGATAACTAAAGTTAAAATAGGATGGGGACCTGGTCTAGGCAGCAAAGCACCCGTCTATCAAGTGTGTATTTGATGCATATTATGACATCAAAATTTCATGGCAATTTTAGATGTATCAGTTTGATCTTAATTAATAATCTTAAAAATTAAAACAATTCTAATAATACTATCTAGGAGGCTGAGCTCTGAGGAGTGCTGTTTGAAGCCAGCCCAGGCAGGAAAGTCTGTGAGACTCTTATCTCCAAGTAAGAACACCAAAGAAGGAGAAGTGGTGCTGTGGAGCTCTTGCAGCAGTAGAGTGCTAGCCTTGAGCACAAAGTTCAGGGATAGCATCTAGGCCCTGAGTTCAAGCCCAGGACTGGCACAAACCAAGCAAATCCAAACAAACCAAAAAACAAAGACAAATACTTTTTCTTTTCTTAGCTAAGGGGCTTTTCTGAAATTGCAGGGAATTCCATATCTTGGGGCAATGGCCATGTGACTTCCATATTACAACCATGTGAACTATTCTTTCATATAGAATAGACAGATCCATGTGCCAAGACACAGTCTTTACCACACATGGGTTCACATGACAGTAAGCAATAGAATCTATTTGACAATAGCATGCAGGTTATTCCTCAAAAGGACCAGATTTCTCAATGGGTTATAGGACTTCTAAGATCATTCAATCTGCAGCAAATACTCAGCAATTAGGCAGATTCTCTCAGGGCCTCTTTACTCTGTGGCTTAAGTTTGTTTGTATTTTCTGCCAGATTCCATTCTAGCTTGGACATTACCTGAGCTTGGATTTCATGAGCTGGGACACTACTTCAAATAAGTTATGGGCATTATTTTTCACTGACACATTTATTATTCCTAAGCTAATACTTAAGTAGGGAACAAACATTTGAAGTTGCTCACAATAAATGTAAAGGAAAAATGACAGATTTTAAAGTGAATATATAGTACCAGAGATTTAAGGTTTTTGTGATTGTTTATTGTTGCATCTGATTTACTCACAGTATACATTTATTGCCTATTTAAGGGATGGGGAGGATATGTTTAAATCAACTTCTTGCTCATAAATCATAGTGCAACAGCCAGGGCTGCTATGCTCTGAACAATTGAGCTTAATTAGCAAAGAGCACCACACACAGCTGGTGGTATTTAGGGTGTTTCTTGGTAGGATGAGAGACCAGAAAAAGCAGGATTTCCAAGAGAGTACTCCTTTTCCGGGAAGGCAGCAAGCTCTTCCTATGGAATCCATGCCTGTGGGTGATAGTGTCCATGTTCTTACGAATGGAACTCAGAGTTGCCTGTCCCTTAAGTGGGAGTGCTGTGCAGCTCATAAACAGCTTCTGAGGTCCCCAGGCAGGTGACCAGGTGACTGAGCTGTTGCCTTCCCCTCTCCTCCCCTCCCCTTCTCTTCTACCTTCCCCTTGCCCCTCCCCTCCCTCTTTTCTTTTTTTTCTCTTCTCTCCACCCTCTCTTTCCCTTTCATCTCCCTCCCTCCTTTTCCTTTCTTCACTTTCCCTTTGTGTTTTCTGGTTAGCCAGAGATAAGAGTCTCACAGACTTTTCTGCTTAGATTAGCCTTCAACCACAATACTCAGATCGAAGCCTCCTGATTAGCGAGGATTGCAGGCAGGAGACACCAGCATTTGGCTTCTTGCTTTACTTTTCCAAGGAAGAATACAAGTGCTCCCTCAACCCAGAAGGTATTGCTACAGCTGCGCATCACCAACAGGCACTTTGATGTGAATTCACAGAAAACAACAACAGCAAGAAGAAACCCTAAGGTTTGTGAGAGATACCCCGGCGGGCCACGATTCCTTGGGGAAGAGGGTTGGCTTGACACTGCCAGCCGGCAGAGGCGCTGGGGAGAGAAACCAAGGGTATGTGCCTCAAAGGTGGCACATCTCAGGAAGTACATCCTAAGAGAAAAGGCCAAGCATTGGCACTGACCCAACTACAAAGTAGGATTCCATTTTTAAAGCATCACTTCCCAGATCAGAGCTAAAATTATATTTAAATTTCCAGCCATTGTGCAATCAAAAGAAGGCAACTGAAAGCAACGGGCACTTCAAGGCTGTAAATCTGAAACTTCCTAATCCCCGAAAGTGCACACTAGACTTCTTGCCTCCATGGAAACAACAAAGCATTCAGCCAACTGATTGGCCTCCAATGAATTTTAGATAAGACAGCCTGGAAGGGAATGGATGTGATTTTAATGCAGAAGAAAGCCGTGGAAGGGAGGTCCACTTGGTTCATATTTGAATAAAGCAAACAAGACAGACGAAAGGCTGACAGCTGTAAATGACATTGTCAGTACAAAAATTATCAGCCAGTTTACAATCTGTTTGCTTATGTTGAACAAACAGACTGTGTGTGGCATCGTCCGGCTGGTGAATGGCAGAAATACTTGCGAGCTTCAGAAAAGCTATCTGCTCTCTTATGGCCCTCCCTGGCCACATTAGATCGCCATTTGACAGCCACACTGAAAAGGAAACTGTGTCCTCGACCATCCCCCCCTCCCTTTGCCTCTCTGCTTTTTCTTTCCCTTTCTTTCTTTTTTTTCTCTGTTGTCTTCTTCAGAAGACAAGCACTGAAGTTGGCGAGAGACACTTGTCTTGTGTGAATGGCGTGAATTATGTTAGTTCGGTTGCTGGATCGAGTCGTTTACTGCTGTGTCTGACATTCCAAGTGGGAGATCGTCAGTAACCTAGCAAGGCTCAGGGCCAAGTCTTCATTTTTTATTCCTTTAGGAAGCAGAAGCCAGGAGCCCCCTGAAAGAATGCCAATTTTTTTTCTCTATGCAGCCTGTCTTTGAGACCCTTTGCTTTGAACTTGTTAACCTCACATTGGGTGTGGAGACAAACACAGCATAAGGTTTTGGATTCCCCCGCCAGCCCACTTCTCTTCAAGCAAGGCCCGAGGTACAGGAAGGAAGATCCAATAGATTTTTCACTACTCCTTGGGACTGAGCCCAAGTGGTGCCCCAGCCTTCACCACACAGTGATGAGGATGAGCTGTGTGGTCCCTTTGCTTAATCCCTTCTGTGTCCTTAAAACTCCTAAGACAGAAATAGCTCTCTTTGTTCAAAAAGAAAGAAGAGTAAACACAGGTACTGCATTTATTCCACACAGTCTCAGAGGCTCTCTTCCCCTGCACCAAAGACTTAAACTCAAGGTAGAAGCTTTTCAGGGGCCTGAGGTTATTTGGATACATACTGTTTGTTTGGTCCCTAAGAGCTTGAACTCACCTGTGGAGTTGGAGCTGGTGAGTGACACACCCCCCTTGCCTCACAAGAAATGCAGTCTTCTCTCTGGAAGGTAATTACCCACAAACCCCAGAGTTCTGATGATGTTCGTATCTGTCATTTGTTGTGGTTCTTTCTTGCTAGTAAGCCAAGAAACATTCATTCAGGAAAAGGATCAAGTTTTGCAGTTGCATGCATTTTTCCCCCTCTTCTTAAATATGAAGAATTTGTTTAAAGGTACTTGTTTTATTTGACCTGGGGGTGGGGGGAGCAGGGGGAATAGTGATGGTAGGTGAATATGGTGTGTTTGGATGCGATAAAGGCTATGTACCAAGCACACACAAAGCCAGAGGGCCTGGTAATTACTGCTAAGCATCCAAGCATCAAAACACCTCTCGTTTGGAAAGTTCAGCCAATTACCAGGAACCTGAAGAGGAGAGTTATGTATGTGGGCGCTGTGCTTTTCATTTTAATCTAAATTGCTGTTTCTTTCTCTCTGATATGGCTATCGGTCATAAAGAGTTGACCATCATTAAAACTGTTTGATTTGGAAGCCTGTAGTGTTTGGCTAAGAGGGAAAATGCAAATTTGATGAAAGAATAAGGATAAATTTACATATCAGCCTCAGCTCACCCGGAGAGAGTAAACATTCTGTTTATCTCAAGTGTCACTTTATGATTTCCACAGAATCTAAAACTGACCTTGGCCCAGTCATTGCAAAGACCTAAATGAAATATATGATTGTCCAAACATGGTTCACTCAAGTAGAACTTGTGGGCAAACCCCCACTGGAACTCAACAAACAGGGCCAGAGAGTGTGGCAAAAGCATTTCACTCTGTGATAAACTCCAAATGACAATTCTGGACTGGGGAGTTGGTGAATAAGAAAGAATTAAAAAAAATCCTACCTCATCCATTTTGTGTACTCATTATGAATTAAACAAATCTGAAAATAATAATAATATATACTTGTTACTTCTCCCTCCACAGATGGATAGAACAAATGTCATAGATAAATATCTATCTATTTATTATCACATATCTATATAAAGATAAAGAGCCAGACTCTGATAGTTCATATCTTTAATCCTAGCTACTCAAGAGGCTGAGATCTGAGGGCTGAAGCTCAAAGCTAACCTGAGCATAAAAGCCTATGAGATTCTTATCCCTGATTAACATGCCCCCCAAACAACAACCACCAGAAATGAAGCTGTGGCTTAAGTCTTGAGCTAAAAAAGCCAAGAAACCCGGAGGGCATATACTCTGAGTTCAAGCCCCAGTACCAACACTAAATAAATAGAAAAGTCTTTAAAAGCCGGCATTAACATGTTATCTCAAGTTTTTCTCCACCAACAGTTGTTTTATCATGTGAGTACAAGAGTAAGTTCATCATTTGTTTGATTGATTTGAGGAACTTTAACACTCCACAGGTAATTTTACACTGCAGTATCATTCTTTTTGGTGCTTTAAGACAACCACATTTTCACTTTCCACAATTTCAATTAATTGTTTGTTTGTTTTTAAGTGAAGTCAACTCAGACTAGAGTTGATCTTGGGACTTGAACTCAGGACCTTGAACTTGCTAGGCTGGTGTGATACCAGTGAGCCACACCTCAGTTGCTATTTCTTACTGGTTATTTATAGGATGAGGTTTTGATTATTACCTAAGTAAGCTCCAGAGCCCCCATTGACCTACTTCTAGGCATCCCATCTAGTGACAAGTCCAGTTTCCAATAGCAGAGACTTCTGGATGTATACAAAAACACACAGAGACACATTGTAGACATCTGTATTGATACTTACTTTCATTCTCTGCAATGGAAATTTCAAGGAGGAAAATGATGGAGCAAAGGGGAACTGTTTTCTTTCATAAAGGAAAACTGATGAACGACTTAAATACATTTAAGGAGAAATAATAATAATATATGTTTGTATATATAGGTAAGATATTTATTGTATTTTTTTTAATTTAAAATAATCCAAAATTAGGAAGGCATGGCAACTCATACCTACCTGTAATCCTAGCTTCTTAGGAGGCTGAGATCTGAAGATTGTGGTTCAAAGCCAGCCCAAACAGAAAAGTCTGTGAGACTCTTATGCTCTTATCTCCAATAAACTACTCAGAAAAAGCCAAATGTGGTGTTGTGGCTCAAGTGGTAGAGTGCTAACCTTGAGCACAAAGAGACTCAGGAATAGCACCCAAACTCCAAGTTCAAGTTCAAGTTCCAGGACAGGCAGAAAGAAAGAAAGAAAGAAAGAGAGAGAGAGAGAGAGAGAGAGAGAGAGAAAGAAAGAAAGAAAGAAAGAAAAAGAAAGAAAGAAAGAAAGAAAGAGGAGAAAGAAAGAAAGAGAGAGAGAGGGGAGGGAGGGAGGGAGGAAGGAAGGAAGGAAACTATAATACAAAAATCCTCCAAAACTATTATTCACCAGAGAGCAGAAACACATTATGAATAAAATAAAAGCTAAAAGCATTCGACAGGTATAGTTTATGTTAGAAAGGAATATTTTTATTTTTTCTGAATAATTATTGATTTATTGTCAAAGTGATGTACAGAGGTGTTACAGCTTCATACATAAGGCAGTGGGTAGATTTCTTGTACAATTTGCTACTTCTTCCCTCTTTTCCCCCTCTCCCTTCCCCTCTCCCACCATGAGAGTTGTTCAGTTGGTTTACACCATATGGTTTTGTAAGTATTGCTTTTGGAGTCGTTTGTCTTTTTAATCCTTTGTCTCTCTATTTTGATATTCCCTTTCCCTTCACTAGTTCTAATACAAGTATATAGAGTATCCATGGTACTCAGATGAGATACAGTAATAGTGCAGGGACAACCACAGGAAAGAGATACAAGAGGAACAACAACAAAAAAAAAAGCTACAGTTTCACATGGCATGTTAAAAATAATTACAACAGTGATAAAACACTTGTTTCTATAACATGGAGTTCATTTCACTTATGAACACACTTATGAGTTCATAAGGGCATAGTTATTGGGCTCTTGTGATCTTCTGCTGTGACTAGCCTAAACCTGTACTAATTATTCCCTATGAGGGAAACCATAGAGTCCATGTTTCTTTGGGTCTGGCTCACTTCACTTAGTATAGTTTTTTTCCAAGTCCTTCCATTTCCTTATGAATGGGGCAATACCATTCTTTCTGATAGAGGCATAAAATTCCATTGTGTATATGTACCACATTTGAAAGGAATATTTTTTTTTTTTTTGGCCAGTCCTGGGCCTTGGACTCAGGGCCTGAGCACTGTCCCTGGCTTCTTTTTGCTCAAGGCTAGCACTCTGCCACTTGAGCCACAGCGCCACTCCTGGCCGTTTTCTGTATGTGTGGTGCTGGGGAATCAAACCCAGGGCCTCATGTATACAAGGCAAGCTCTCTTGCCACTAGGCCATATCCCCAGCCCTGAAAGGAATATTTTTATAGGACAAGGTTTGTATATACATTGACTTCTATAGCCTACAAAATCATTATTTTTCAAAAGTAATTATTTATATGCACAAAGATTACACGGCACTAATAGAAGATCCCCAGAACTTCATGTATGAGTACAGTTTACTTTTCTCTCTCCCTCCCTCCCTCCTTCTCTCCTTCCTTTCCTCCTTCCTTTCTCCCTTTCTTTCTTTCCAGTACTGGGACTTGAACTCAGGGCCTATGCTCTAACTGGCCTTTTTCCACTCAAGATTGGAATTCTACCACTTCAGCTATACTTCTGCTTTTAGTTCCTTGCTAGTTGATGGGAAATAAGAATCACTTGGATTTGTTGTCTTCCTAGGGCTGGCTTCAAATCAACAATCCTCAGATCTCAGCCAACTGAATAGCTATAGAACTACAGACATGAACCATTGGTATACTGGACAATTTGCATATTAATTACAAATAATATTTAGCAATTTCTCAGACCACTTCATGCTATGGGGTTTTGAAACTGAGTAGATAAGGTAACTGATATAAATGAAAAGGAACTTTATTATCAACAAAAGTATGATCAGGTTGTCTGAATGGAATTTGAAAGAAAACTGATACATTGTCTAGCTAGAAAAGACTTATACTTGAGGAAATAAGACTGTTGAGATTTTTCAGTATCCTGTGCTCCTCTGTTCTGATATAGGTGAACCTATTGAGTCATTGAATTGTTTCTGGTATGAAATGATTCTAATATGATAGGAAACAGAGGCTATGGATGATGAAAGGAACCTGCCCACACAATATACCTATGCCTTCCTAAAGCCCAAGATGTTTAAAGTTGGGACTATAAAACTTTCAGGAAACAAAATCTGTCTGCAGTTATGTTTAGTGGAAGACATCAGTCATGAAAGTCCCTGTACTACAAGCCTCCATTCATATGAAGTGTGCAGGATTAGTGAATCTAATAGTTTCCAGGGCCTATGTTTGAGAACTTTGTAAGCAGTAAAGAGAGGGTCTAGCTTGTCTAGAAGTTTCTGTTCTGTTTCTCACTCTGATCTGGCTTGGCAAATGAGTGATGTGACAATGCTCCATCCTGATTGGTCAGTTTTATGTAAATGATGGTTGAAATCAGGCACATTTTTGATTGACGTTTACATATGTTAGCAGATCATATTTCATTGGTCAGCAAAGTGAGACCTTAAAGGCTGTTTATTTTGGCAGTTGAATCAGAAACAGGCCCTGGCGAAAGACAGGTTCAGGTTCTAGTTCTTCCTGGGACACATTGTAACATCATTCTCCCCACCAAATGTCAGGAAACATCATCAATAGTCAGCAAATGGCTATCCAGTTCCAGTCTGATTTCAGGCCCTGGGGCCCTCTTGCAGATTCATCTTGTTTTCAGGTTCTCAGGGGTAGCACTAGGCAGCAATAACTGAGTGATGTGGGGTTTCTTTGGGGAAGATGATTAAAATGTTCGAATGTACTAAAGGCACCCAACCAGACATTTTGATAGCCCAGTTTGGGGCCTATGAAATCTATTCAGTATAGCTGTTAAAGAAAAAATAAAATAAAATGAAGCAAAATCTGGTAGCCAGAGCTATTAGAGAACCAAAGATGAAGTTCTAAAGGGGCACTTGTGGTGAACCAAAGCAAGCCATCTTTTGGGTTTCTGTGCTGTGCCAGCCATGGTGGACCAGAAGAGAGAAAAAAAACTGTGGAACTGCCCGATGAAAGGAAAGAAGACCAACAAGGACAATTTGCATGAGCACAGCCAGACAACACTGTGTATGAGAAGGAAGCACAAGAAATATCCAGATTCTTCCTGGAATTCTTTCTGCAGATCAGAGGCCTTAAATGGCAAAGTTTCTCAATTCGTGTTATATAGGTAATGGGGAGTCTGGGAAGGTTTTCTTCAGAAGGAAAGTGACAAGATATTTCAGAATCCAGGGACTCTAGCATGAATGCAGGCCCAGGAGCGGTACAGAATTTAGTACAGAATCAAGAGTGAGTGAAAACTAGAAACATTTCCTTTGCAAACATTTTATAAGTTGGAAGCACTGAAAGGTTCTCTAAATACCTAAGGAGATTTTTGACTACATGAGTCAAATGGAGACTCCTATGAAGGCCCAATGACCACTATGAGACCTGGGGATCACAGGACCAAAGGACCACAAGCTTTAGTTTAAAAGGAGGGTATGGCAGGACCAGTAAGGAGCTACTAGTTGTTTAACAGAGGGCTGAGAGACAGAAAACACACATTGCAGAGACCCGAGTCCAGCCTCAACAAGCCCTTTCTGTATACTGGAAACTGGGAGGAATTAATTCTCAGAACCCTAAGGGGGTAGGGTTATCCTCTTTTAACAGTTGAAGAAGCAAATGCTTGAGAATTGAAAGAGTTTATGTGAGATCAACTAACAAACAGCAAAGATATTCTAGCATAACTCTGTTGATCAAAGCTGTGCCTTTATTTGCTATCTATTTGGCTTTTTTTCTTATTTTTTTAATTCTTTTTTTTTTTTTTTTGCTGGTCCAGGACCCTGGGACTGTCCCTGAGCTTTATCTGCTCAAGGCTAGTGCTGTACCACTTGAGCCACAGCTTCAATTCCAGCGTGTGTGTGTGTGTGTGTGTGTGTGTGTGTGTGTGTGTGTGTGTGAGAGAGAGAGAGAGAGAGAGAGAGAGAGAGAGAGAGAGAGATTAATTGGAGATAAGAATCTCATGGACTTTCCAGGCAAAACTGGTTTTGAGATCCTCAAATCTGAGCCTCCTGGCTAGCTAGAATTACAGGTATGAGCTACCAACGCCTGGCTCTATTTGGCTTTCTTGCTCTAGATAGTCACATGGTATTTAAACCCTGCCCATAAATAGAAACTTCAACAAGGCACTAAGCTCAATTTTCTGAAATCTACATAGAAGAACAGATATGTGCTTTGAAGGACTGTGCTCCTAGTCATTGAGGATATCTGTGAAGAATCAAAGGGTCATTAGCTGGAAATGTGGACGATCTAAAGTATTGGAATCAAATGGCATGTATTCATTCTGCCAACTTCACCATTCTGGTATGGGAGCCTAGGAACAGAATTAGACCTTTGCATGATCATATGGGTTGGGTACCACACTATTCTGCAATTAGAGATGCTTCATAGTCACAGGTACTGTGGATTTGAATATCGATGGCTATTCTGAAGGTCTCAGTAAAGGATTTTAAGGAAAAACTGCTGTTCCTATATGTCCCGAATTTCCATTTGAGCCCTTGGTTGTGCTACTACCTGATTTAGATGGATAACTGTGGAGGCGGAGGTGGAGGGTAATGAGTCCAGAGACAGGAAGATAAATTGAATAGCTGTGATGACCACTTCCATGACTGAAAGTGAGGAGTGGAAATGAACATAGTGGGATGCAGGGGGTAGGAGTGGGGAAATGGCAGGGGTCAGGGAATGGCTTCAAATTTGCAGCCGTTTATGAGAGTATGAGCTAGGGACCCACATCTAGGAATCACAAAGAAAAAAAGGAGATACTAAGAGAACTGCTAAGTTTATATGTAACAGACCTAGGAAGTAGAGAAGACAGGCTAGAAACATCTCCAAGCAATTGAAGTAGCAAGTTTAAGTAGCTGGTAAGGAAAACGAGAAAATTCTTGGCAGGTAGCAGGTGCTCTGCAGAGAGAGTGTTGTAGTGAGAAGCACAGGGAAGGCTGGAGAAATTCATGGTGTCATGGTCATTGACAGTTGCTGCTCTTTGGAAGTTGAGCCCATATTTAGTGAATTGTTGAGACAGAAGGAGACAGAACCATGCTGGAGGATTATAGGAGGATGGCTTCATTGGGGAGGACTCCTACCTCACCCATTCCCAAAATGCAAATTTTGTGCTGAATGATTATGTCTTATAACTCCAAGTACAGGCATTTAAATAAGGTGAGATAATTTTGAAAGGAAATCTGTATTTTTGAGAAGTTTGGAAGAATGATCCAACTCTTGCAGAACTGAGCATATACATAAAGTGTAAGGACACCTGTTCAGGTGCCATGGCTCACATCTACAATCTCTACTACTCAAGGGGTAGAGATTGAGAGGATGAAGTTTGGAGGTCAGCCTGGGTAAAATGTTAGTAACACCTCTATCTCAAAAAATGTGCTGAGCTGGGCATGGTGGTTTACCACTGTCATTCTAGCTACATGTAAGTAGGCAGATCAAGATCCAGACTGTACTGGGGAAAAAATATGAGACCCCATCAAGAAAAAATAACAAATACTGGTGTTAGAACTAGAAATTGAAAGGGAATACCAAAATCGAGAGACACAGGGTAAAAAAAGACAATCAACTATAAAAGCAATACTTGCAAAACTATTTGGTGTAAGTGAACTGAACACCTCATGGGAGGAAAGGGAAAGGGGGAGGAGAGAGGGGGGAATGAGGGATGAGGTAACAAACAGTACAAGAAATGTATCCAATGCCTAACGTATGAAACTGTAACCTCTCTGTACATCAGTTTGATAATAAAAATTTGAAAAAAAATAAAGTGGAAATTTAAAAAAATTGTAAAAAAACAAAAGTGGAAAAAAAAGAAAAAAATAACTGAATTGAAAAAGAGTAAGGAGGAGTAGCTCAAGTGGTAGATCATCTGGCTGTAATGAATAAGGCCTTGAGTTCAAACCTCAATCACTACATGCATACATACATACATACATGCATACATGCATACATACATACATAAGTGTATGTATGCAAGGATGATCATAAGTATAGAAGGACATTTACAAGCAGCTCCTACGGTACAGTGCAGCTTTGCTTTCTGTGAGTCCTTTTAATTGCTTTCAAATGTGTTATGTGATGGGGAAATTTGGGAGTTTAAATTGGAGGGCCCAGCATGGAGATGCCTAGGCCAAAGCATGTCCTGGAGCTATACTCGTACCTTCAACTCTTCCTCTGAGACACCCAGGAAGTTGCGGTTGAAATTCTGGTCATGCATCAAGGCTTCTAAATTGGCTCTGGGCAACTGGAAGTGAAGAAATAAAGGCACCTGGAGTTATTTTGTTCCTCCATTGTATCATGATTATTAATCTCTTAAGAGGAAGAGTTTTGCAAAACAAAAGGCCTAACATATTATAACTTTGGGAATAGAGCATGATTAGAAAGCATGACACATTGTCTGACATTTTTAGGAAGCATGCCATGTATAAGGATGACATGTTATATTTTCACTTGTATACTCTGATTTCTAGATTCCCACTTATTTATAAAAGTGAGCATTGGTGCCCAGGTGATGGTGGTTCATGCCTGTCATCCTGGCTATGCATGAGGCTGAGACCTGGAGGATCAAGGCTCAAGGCAGAACAGTCTGTGTAGCACCAATTGATCAGCAAAAAATCCAGGCTTAAGGCATGGTACAAGTGGTAGAGGACCAGCTGAGCAAGCAAGCAGAGCAAATGTGAGGTGCTGAGTTCAAGCCATAGAACAAGAAAAATAAAAAAGATGACAAAAAGAAAAAAATGCTGATAAATTTTAGAGTATCAATGCCCAATATAATGTGTTTTTATATAACATATTTGTTGAAAGCATTGAGTTTTAATTTGATCAAAAGTAAGATTATGAAAATTACTTTAAGTCAGGAAAAGTGACTTACACCTATAATCCTAGTTACAAGGGAGATCAGGAGGGTCATAATATGAGGTCAGCCTGGGAAAAAAGTTAAGAAGAACTCGTGTCAGTCAATAAGTTGGGCATGGTGGTGTGTATGTAGGATCTTAGCTATGGGGGAGGCTGTAGTTAAAAGGAGGATTGTGATCTAGACAGACTCCAGGCAAAAAATCAAATCAAAAGAAAACAAAAACTTAAACTGGATATCTTATCAAAAAACTAGACTGGGGACTGGGAGGTAGCTCAGTGGCAAAGTGCTTGCCTCAAAAGTGCAACATTCTGGGTTCGATCCCCAGTACAAAAAAAAATAGACTGGACACCCTATCCAAAAAAAGTCTGAGGTATGACTCAAGAGGTAGAGGACCTGCAAGAATAGAGTACTTGCCTAGCAAGCCCAAGACTCTACCAAACAAATAAGTTTTATATATTTACCAGCATTTTAATTCCTTATCTTCAGTGGGCTGCCTTATTCTAGCTTTGACATCTTTTTCAACTGCTCTAATGATTCATTAAAAAATTATCTATAGTATCTTTTTATACAGTAACTATATAATATTAGTCTCTGCCCTGTATAGTGGGGTGTTTGTGTATAGTGGTGTCTATTTAGAAATCTGGTCTTCTCTGCTTATTGTTTTGTTGAACCAAGAGCCTTGCTCTAAGCCAATTTTTGGGTTGTGAACTCTGTTCCTGCTATGAATTCTGACATTTTTTTGCAGTCCAATGCTACACATTTACTTGTGCTTACACATATGTCCCTTGTATTGAAAAGATGTATTATTTATCCCCCTAGTTTTGGCTTTATTACATAAAAATGCTTATTTTTTAATTTTATAAAATCAGAAGTATCTGAAATCTCTGTGTGTGTTTCATAACTTTCCTCCTACTTCTCAAATTTATATTAAACAGAATAGTCTCATAATTCTTTCCTTTTTCACTATTTGAAAGCTACTCACTCTTTGGGGGGGAGGGGGAAGGGAACGGCAGTTCTTAGTTTCTATTCTGTTCCATTAACCTGGATGTTCCTCAGTTGCTCTCATTTTTGATGAAATAGTGTAGCAGTTTTAACCAGCAGACTTCTTTAGAGGAGAAAACTAGCAAGATGTTAACAATGGACTTAATGTCGCTTAGAAGGGAAGTCTGAGAACCAAATCCTGAGAGACTCAAGTTCTAATTTCAGCCATGCCACCAGTTGACCAGGTGACCTCATTTGATGTTTTAAATCTACTTCTTTTTGCCATTATTTGCCACTCACAGTTTATTTATTCTGGCTTTTGTTTTGTTTTGTTTTTTTTGCCAGTCCTGGGGCTTGAACTCAGGGCCTGAGCACTGTCCCTGGCTTCTTTTTGCTCAAGGCCAACTTGAGCAACAGTGCCACTTCTGGCCTTTTCTATATACGTGGTGCTGAGGAATTGAACGTAGGGCTTCATGTATATGAGGCAAGCACTCTTGCCACTAGACCATATTCCCAGCTCTAAATCTATTTCTTCACTTAGAATGTTAGATTCTGGTCTGGAGGCATGGCTTTAATGGTAGAGAACCTTTTCAGTGAGTTTGGGGCCTGCATTCAAATCTCAGCACTACAAAATAAAACCAGATCCTGTATGCCTACAACAACTTCAAAGCACTTAAAATTCAGACTTGAATGTTTTCATGAAGTCCTCTTTCCTTCCTGTGGCAGAGTAAGTGGGACTTCAGATTCTGTAACATTTGAAAAACAAGGAGCCCGGGTTTGAAACAAGAGGGGGCAGAGTTCCATGTTTAGTCTTCATCCATAATTAATCATTTAGAAGACTCAATATCAGAGCTCACCATATAGCTATCAAATCAGCTTAAAGAAAGAGACGATTAAGGGGAAAAATCCTGAAGTATCCTTAGTTATTTTTCAGTCTCAGGAGGAAAAGCTGATTCCAAGATAAACCTTCATCCTGAAGGCAGGCATTGCATTTGGCATCGTTCTAAAATAGATTCGGCTACTACTGGTTTGGGTGACTCACTGTCTATTGAGCTATTTCAGGGGAAAGTCTCTATGTTTTCCAAAAATAATTTACAGGCTGTAGTTGCAATAAAAAGTGTGGAAATGAATACTTCTTTTGTGTTCATATTTGGATGAAAACAACCTCAGTGGTGGGAAGCCAAACTGGTCAGGAGGCACAAAAGGGGTCCCCAGGATGGAACGCATCAGGTACAAGGCAGAGAGCACTATGCTGGTAGTCTGGGGCTGGGCAATCTGTCTCACCTCACTTTGGACATCCTGCATAGCTTGGCTGCATCTGGGCTTCCGTGTTTTATTTGAAAGCAAGGGTGCTACCTGGAGGACTGTGTGGTCTTTCAATCCAGGCTGCCTGTGGTTTGATGAGAGGGCGTGTCCGATCACCGGTGCCTCCTGGAAAACATGGCACGGCCCTTCTCTCTTGTGGATCGGACACCCCTTCAGCAGGTGGAGCCCAGGAAGGTTGAGGCCGCTTTGGAAGCTGGGTGTGGGCTCTGGGAGGGGCAGAGATCATGCTGGCTTACCTTCTTCCCCAGTACTTAGCATCTTTTATGGGGCACCCGGGGAATGTTTACTGAGTAGATGAATACTTGGAGCTGAATAGATGGGAAACAGCGCAGGTGGTCCACACCAGGAGAGGACCTGACAGAAGATGTTTACCCTTGCCACAGAGTATTGGAATCTCGCTTCTTGCTCTCACGTACTCAGTCAGTTTCAAGTCTTCCATCCCACCCAGGATAAAAGGGGCCAGGGCTCCTCCCCCAGGCAGACCTCTGGCTGGGCCCTATTTGTCCACACAAACAACCACCTTTCTTGTTTGTTCTAAGAGCCTGGGAGGCAGCACTTCAAGGCCAGCACCTCCCTTGCATGGCCGACACCCTAGTGTGGAAGGTAGCATCCCCTAACCCCATCCACCCCGAACCCCAGGGAACTGTGGTCCCGGAACCAGGATGGCTTTCCAAGGAGGAAGAGGAAAGCCTTGGCCCACCACCTCCGCTCCACAGAAAACATCGTGTTAAAAAAGTGCCTGAACATTCTATTAACTGTCAGACCTTTGTTTCTTTTGATACAAGCCTGCCCTCCTTGTGGCTGGGCTCTGAGCCGGAATGGGGGTAAGATGACAAAGGGGTGGGGAAGCAGAGAAGACGAGCCCATCCATCAGAGGGGCTTTTTGATGAGATTATTTTATTTATCAGGAATAGAAGCAAATTAGGGGGGCCGGTGCAGTGATCAAAGGCTTCCAAGGTGAGGACAGACCCCCAGAGGTGCACCTGCCACTGCCCCCCCCCCCACCTGCAGGAAAGTCTAGAGTTACTAAGAAATAACCATAAAGCTGACTTCTAGCAACACACCCCATTCATCATCGTCTGCTCTGCTGGCCCTGTGCCCATGCCTCACATGTTCAAATGGAAGATGTCTGTAGGTTTAGCTATTTGGATATTCATAACTTGTGATGAAATTAGAAATGGGACTCACCATGGCCAGAGACTTCATGAAATTTGTGAAGATAAACAGCCTAACAGGTGGCATAAGTTTGGCAAGGAAACCAAAAAAAGGAGCTGCTCTCAGATTTGGATATTGGCTTCATGCTAAATCTGCAGAGGAAATGGTTTTCCAGAAGGGTATTTATTTCCTATCTCAATATTTCATTTTCTAATTTTTTTAACTTGCTAGTAATATGTCTCCACATGGTCACACATCCATAATTTGATAATACTACCAAATATGGCACAGATGGCTCACAACTGTAATCCTAGCTACCCAGGAGGCTGAGATCTGAGGATCACAGTTCAAAGCCAGCTAAAACAGGAAAGTCTGTGAGACTCTTACATTCAATGAGCTACCAAAAAGCTAAAAGTGGAGCTCTCATGTGGTAGAATGCTAGTCTTGAGCAAATAAACAAAGCAAAACAAAAACAGCTACAATGCTCAGGATCTGAGCTCAAGCTCCAGCACTGTTCAATAAATAAATAAGAAAGAAAAAGTGAAGAGAGAAAAGAAAGAAGAGAGAAGACTTCCAGAGCTCTATTAGAGTTCTGTTAGAGCTCTAATATGTAACTCAAAGGTAAAGTGATTCCCACCAATGCCTTGACCATTCTGCAACCAGGAGATGCAAGTCAATTAAAGTAAAACTCCTTCCATTGTCCCTCTCATTAAGACCCTATCACTTCCTCATCTGGCTTCATGAGATGGGCACTGGTCTGGGGAGGGGTTTAGGAATGAGCCTGTGTGTTTAACTGTGTCTACCAGTCTCTCAATTTTTTTCCTGTTCAGATATGGGCCTCTAATGTGAACAATTAATGCATGGCCACTTGTAAATGTTAAATCTGCAAATAACAGGCCTGGCATATAAAATGGTTCCATAATTGCTGTTATCTTCATTTCTCTTGGGAAGAGGAGAGCGTCAGGCTGACCATTTTGCCTACTGGGAAAACAAAGGCACAAGAAACTAACCAGTAGGATACTGATAAAGTCAGTGAAGGGGCCATATCGAAAATCCCTCAAAGAACAGAAGGCGGAGGTGGGGAAGGGAGCCTTGGAAGCTTTCCGCTATAAATACCTTCTTATGCAAACATATTTTAAGATGCAAGCAGGAGTGAGTGAGCACCCATCTGAATGAGGTTTTATTCACCCAGGAGAAGGTTGCATTTTCATACACAGGATTCACTGGCCCTAGAAGATGGGGTCTTCCACATAGATGGGGGTCACATGGGTGACAGCTCCTGGAAGATTTATTAAAAAGAAATAATTCCTATTTCTTATTCATAGGAAAACAAATATTCCCAAGACAGATTTCAACTTTTAATATTGTGGTTTGGTGGGGCACTGATGACTCATGTTTCATCCCAGCCATTCAGCAGCTCAGGGTGCTGAGATCTAAGGATTACTGTTGGAAGCTGGCCCAGGCAGGAAAGTCCAAAGAGCCAGCAAAAAGCCGGAAGGAGAACTGTGGCTCAAGTGGTAAGGAACTAGCCCTGGATGAAAAAGGTAAGGGTAAGGGATAGTGCCCAAGGCTCTGAGTTTAAGCCTCAACACACACACACACACACACACACACATACACACTATCATGGAATCATTAATTTTATAGATAGCCTGAATTGGTAGTTTTATGGAATTGCTAAGCACTTGAGGTAGCAAAGCTAAAAGGTAGAACTTTTTGTGTTGCTGTTTGTTTTCTTCCTTTGACACATCATGGCTTCTTATTTACCAATTCTTTCTGAAATTTCATATTCTGCATGAAAGTAGGGAGAAGGTCCTCCATACAGACTTCTTGAGATGTCTACCATCCTCTTCCTTTTGTTCAAGTATTTTTGTGCTGGTGATTTCATATTATACCTGCATATGTGAAGATAGATCATTTCTATATTACACACAGACAGGTCATCTATCTGTGGCTTTAGCAAGCCAAATATTACAGCTGAATATTGTCATTCAACAAACTGGCAGGCTCCTTACAGCAGAAAGTCAAATGGCATAAGTTTCTTTGCAAGTACTTAAAATTAGAGATTATTTTCTTTCTTTTCTTGGGGATACTGGGGTTTGAACTCATGGCTTCATGCTTTCCAGGCTGGATCTCTATCACTTGAATCATACTCTCAGCCCATTTAAGCTTTAGCTACTTTTTCAGGTTAGGTTTTGATTTGGAAGGGTCAGGGTAAGGGGGCTTATGCCTGCCTCAGAGCACAATCCTTTTATCAGTGGCCTTCTACAGTTGATACCACAGCTACTCACAACCATACCCATTTATTGATTGAGATGGGGTATCTCTAACATTTTGTCCAGGCTGGCCTTGAACCTTAATCTTCAATCTCCAACTCCAGAGTAACTAGGGTTACAGCCATGAACCACCATGCCCAGCTAATTTTTTCCTAATTATACAAGTAAGATGTGAACATTAAAAAGTATAGCTCTGAGCTAATCTACAGATATCAGTATTGTTAACATTTGGCTATGTATATATAGACACACATATTTTCACATATTTAGGGTCATATTATATGTAATAGAGCTTGGTTTTTTTTTTTTTTTTTTTTGGCCAGTCCTGGGCCTTGGACTCAGGGCCTGAGCACTGTCCCTGGCTTCTTCCCACTCAAGGCTAGCACTCTGCCACTTGAGCCACAGCGCCGCTTCTGGCCGTTTTCTGTATATGTGGTGCTGGGGAATCGAACCTAGGGCCTCGTGTATCCGAGGCAGGCACTCTTGCCACTAGGCTATATCCCCAGCCCCTAGAGCTTGGTTTTTGTTTTCTTTTTTTTTTTTTTTTTGCCAGTCCTGGGCCTTGGACTCAGGGCCTGAGCACTATCCCTGGCTTCTTCCCGCTCAAGGCTAGCACTCTGCCACTAGAGCCACAGCGCCGCTTCTGGCCATTTTCTGTATATGTGGTGCTGGGGAATCGAACCTAGGGCCTCGTGTATCCGAGGCAGGCACTCTTGCCACTAGGCTATATCCCCAGCCCCGGTTTTTGTTTTCTTAATAATGCATTGTGAAGCCAAGCACTCTCACCTATAATCCTAGCTATTCAGGAGGCTGAAATCTGAGGATCAAGGTTCCAAGGGCAGAGAAATCCTTAAGACTCTTATCTTCAATTAGCTAGAAAAACTAATAGTAAAAAGCTGAAATTGAAGGTGAAAAGAGCCAAGGATAGCTCAAGGACCTGAGTTTATGTACCAAATCATCACTCCCCCATACTCCCTACCCCATAGAAACAAACAACAAAACATTGTGACCACCTCTCCATGGCACTATTCTCATAAAACATCCCTTTTAATGCTTTAGGATGTGAATAGCATAGAGTGCTCTATATAACATCTTGTTATATTTTATAGTACACAACTGTTCTAAGCTAATATGATGAAATCCATTAATTTAGAGGGAGAACTAGCATATACTTAGTATGGTACTGATTTAACCATACAATTTGATTAACAATTTGACTTTTTTTTTTTTTTTTTAGTACTGGACTTTTTGGTACAGGGCTTTGTATTTGCTAGGCAGGCTCTCTGTCACTTGAACCCTTTTTGCTTTGTTTAGTCTATAGATTGGTTCTTGCTTTTTTCTGAGCCAGTCTCAGACCACAGTATTTCTATCCATGCCTCCGGCATATATAGGATTATAGACATGTATTCAGCTTTAATTGTTTATATAGGATTTTAAAATTAAATTGCCTTTAAGGAGTTTCAATTCAACAAGCCTAATTATGAGTACCATGTATTTTGGTCAACATCACCCTTTCCATTATTCTCCACCATCTATATAGGGTCTGGCCAACTGTTTGTTCTACTGGCCTCAAAGTGAGATTCACCTGATCTCCACCTCCATGGTGAATGGGATTACAAAGGAATATCACAAGGCTCAGCTAACAGTTTGGCTTTTCAGCTACTGTTGGAATATATTGTTGCAGCAACTCTTGGGGACATCAAGTTCTCTTCAATTTGAGAGGTCAACTGATTAAATTTCATCTTAAGCGCAGTTCACATGTGCTGTGGTTTAGATGTGATTTGTCACCACCAAATCTCATAGTGAATAATGTAATTGTTAATGCAATGGTATTGAAAGGTGAGAGTGCCTTTCAGAGGTGTTCAGATCATGAGGGATCTGTGTTCATGAAAGGGTTAATGCAGTTCTTGCAAGAGTGTGTTAGTTTTCACAAAGCATGCAATTCCCTTTGTTTTCTTTTCTGCATATACCCTACTGCCCTTTCACTTTCTGCCATGATGTGAAGCTGTGTAACTCCCGGACCAGAGGTAGCGATCCAGCCTCCAGAGCCATACATCAAAAGAAATCTCTTTTTCTTTATCAGTTACCTAGACACAACTATTCTGCCTCAGCCACAGAAAATGAATCAGACCACATGCAAAGGGGAACAAAGCTGAAGAGGGAAGTGAAATGACAAATAAGAGGACTATGCTTTGAAGCATTCCAATGACTGCCTGGCTTTCGCATGGATTCCATACCATGTATTCAATTTTAGTAAGAGAAGGAAGAACCAAGCAAACGTAGATGAAGTTATTTTTATAAAGAAGCCACTATGTGCTAGGTGTTAGTGGCTCACTACTGCAATTGTAGTTCCTCAGGAGGCTGAGATCTGAGGATCACAGTTCAAAGCCAGCACAGGCAGGAAGTCTGCAACACTCATCTCCAATTAGCCAACCCAAATCCAGAAGTAGAGCTGTGATTCAAGTGGTAGAGCCCTAACATTGAGCAAAAAAGCTAGGGACAGTGCCTAGACTCAAGATTGGTTCACACACACACACACACACACACACACACACACACAAACACACACATATACAGAGAGAAGTAACTATGTTATAGTTATTAATTTCATTTTCCTATGTGAATATAATTTCAACATACTGACCCTATGCCAAGTGAAATTCTACCACTAGTCAAAACTATAGTCTCATTTAAAATTTTATTTATTTTGTCAAGGTGATGTTCAGAGGGGTTACAGGTACATACATAAGGTAGTGAGTACATTTCTTGTTACCTCCTCCTTCATTTTCCTCCCACCTTCCCTTCTCCCCTTTATGCTTCTTATCCTTTGGGTTGGTATTCTCATCAAAATGATGCCTTGCAAATTTTAGGATACAAAAATGTGGAATTTCAAAGTCTGATGTACTCAGCACAGCTACAGTGAGAGACCCCCAAATCTTCGTTGTTGTTCCATGTTGACTTTCAGATTCTTTTTTAAGGTGGAAAACAGTCTAGTTTCGCACCCATTTAGAAGATGTGAATTTGCTTTACTTTAATATTAGGCTAATAGTGCCTGTGTAGTGAGCACAGGTAGTTCTGTATGATGACAAGTAGATATGAAGGACAGAGTGAGAAAGGGTCTATTAAGAATGAATGAAGTAGCTGGATGCCAGCAGCTTACACCAGTAATATGAACTACTTGGGAGGAGAAGCATAAGAGGATCATGGTTCAAGTCCAGTCTAGGCAGAAAAGCTCCTGAGACTCTTTCTTAGCCCACAGCTGGGTATAATAATGCACACTTGTCTTTCCAAGCTGTGTGGGAGGCTGAGAATGGGAGGATCACAGTTTGAGGCCTGCCCAGGCAAGGAAGTCCAGAAGACTCCATCTTCACAGAGGGGAGTTGGATATAGTGAAGTATGGATCCCAGGGACTACAAGAAGCCTAAAGAAAGTGGATCACGCCTCAGGCACATGGCAGCCAAAACTCTAGCTCAAAATTAATGAGTGAAAATCAGGGTTGGGGGTATGGCTTAAATGTTAGAGCACAAGCCTATGAAGCATGAGGTCCTGAGTTCAATCCCTAGTACCAACCATCCACCCTTGTCCCCCACAAATAAACAAACATGAAAAAAGTGAACTAAAAAAAGTTTAACTGGCTCCTTCTGACCCAAGAACATTCTGTTCTGGTTGGAGAAACTGCCATGAAAATATATTCTCAATGAGTCAAGCTTCACATTTCCCCTTTCCTTTTCTCAGCCTCAGATTGGTGTGTGCCAGGTACCTGCCTCACCTCAGCCCTTCTACACCTTGTCAAAGCCACCCATTGTTGTCCTGAAGAAGCTCATGACTCAGCAGGTACTTGACGTGTGGTCTCTTAGGAAACAAGCTACCAGACATCAGAGCATTTCCCTGCCAACTGACCACATCTCCAGCCAAGAAATGCTTCCCACAAATGAGCAGCCATCTTACTCTGAGAACAGCAGGTTGGCATGGGGCCTGGGTCTAATGATGAAGTGAATTTCTTGAGCAGGTTGCTTTCCCACCTCAAGAAGTCTTAGCCATTCACTCTGTAGTGTAGGCTGGGTTTCTAGGCATTCTCGTTAGACTGGGTTATTGTGTGGAAACTGGCCAAAATGTCAACCTTGGCCACCGGGAGAACGTTCTGGCTTTTTGCTACTAGCTATTTCTTCATAATCAGTCAAGTATAAAAGAAGACTAACTAGAGAACAAGGACATTCCAACATCCAGGCATGCATGTAGCCATCTGTCCATCAGCCACTGCCACTGTTATTTAGTCTTCTATATCAAGCACTGAGGATACAAAGATGAGTATGATACCATGCTGACAGCTCAGTCTAGTGGAAGAATGGCAAGCTTTCACAGAGGGGTGAAGCTTGTGCAGATGGATATGATGTTATAAGTTATAGGATACATATAGACAGCTATATAGAGATGACTATTGTAATAATGGAAGTAAACATACCATTTCACATAGCAATTCATTTTTTTTCTGTGTGCTAGTGCTAGGGCTTGAACTGGGGGCCTTGGCACTGTCCTTTCGCTAGCATTTGAGTCACAGCCTACTTTGCTTTCAACTGTGTTCCTCAGATATCAAACTTCTGAATGGTTAGAATTATGGGTATGAGCCACTGGCACCTGGCTAGTAATACATTTTTTGTCACCAGGGCAAGAGCATTACATCGATTGATTTAAGAAAATCTTTAATGTGATGTAATGTTACTAACTATTGTTAATTGTCTTCATATAGAACATTGTAGCTTTAGACTTGCTTAGCTTAAAGACCTTATATTTTGTATCTTTTGGCTTACATCTCTTCACTAACCACCACCTTTCTCCCAGCCACTGTTTTATTATTCTCTGACTCTATTTAACTATATGTTCTAGAGTTCAAGAGTGAGATTATAGGGCTGGGGATATAGCCTAGTGGCAAGAGTGCCTGCCTCGGATACACGAGGCCCTAGGTTCGATTCCCCAGCACCACATATACAGAAAATGGCCAGAAGCGGCGCTGTGGCTCAAGTGGCAGAGTGCTAGCCTTGAGCGGGAAGAAGCCAGGGACAGTGCTCAGGCCCTGAGTCCAAGGCCCAGGACTGGCCAAAAAAAAAAAAAAAAAGAGTGAGATTATGCAATATTTTTCTTTTGGTATCTGACTGATTGCACTTAACAGAATTGTCTCTAATTATGTTCACTTGTGACAAGCAGTAAGATCCTATTTACAAAAGCAAATATTACCCTTTGTCTCTCCATTTTGGTGTTCCCCTTCCCTAGTTCCGATAAACATACATCCAATACCCAGTGTACCAATGTCAGTTACAGTGACAACAGGGATAAAAGCTTGGGGAAGAAAGACAACAGAAAAAGGGAAGGGTGAAAGGTGAACCAATGCAACAGCAGTACTTATAAGATAATATGCTGTAAACCAACTGTACATCTCAGCAGAGGGTGGGGAGGGCACAGGGAAAGGAGGAAGGTGGGAGAAAAGTGAAGGAGGAGGTAAAAAGTTTGATAAGAAATGTACTCACTGCCTTACACATGTAACTGTAACTCCTCTGTACATTACTTTGACAATAATAAATGCAAAAAAGCAAATATTATATGTATGGTAGAAATGGGCCAAAATGTTAACCTAATGTCAAACATATATTATATGTGTGTATGTATTTACACACATGTATGTATGTATGTATGTATGTATGTATGTATGTATACATGTATTTCCTTAGCCTTTCATCTGGCAATAGACACTGGTGGCTTAGATGTGTTGTTCCTTGTGAATGACAATTCAGTAAACATGGGAATGTAGATGCTTTTATGTTTGGGGATTTCATCATCTTTAGATGTATACCCAAAATATAGACTGCTAGGTCCTATGGTAGTTCTGTTGTAAATGTATTTAGGAACCTCCATGATGTTTTCCATAATGGCTACAGTAATGTTCATTCCCACCAACAGTGTGCAAGCATTATCTACCTTCATGCCAACAGTTAGGATCTCTCATGCATTTGATAATATCTATCATAACCTGAGGTGGCATTAGAGTTTGGTCTTGAATAAAGCTTTGCCTGGTAGAGAAATGGATCAAGTCCATTTCTAGCTTAGAGAACCATATACTCTTATTCCTCCTCATCTCTCCAGTGAATTTGGGTGGAATTTGTAGATTCAGTCCCTTGACAAAGAAATAAATTTTATTTTATTGTAAAATCGGCTTGTTACAAACCCCAACAATGATCCCACTTTTCTTCATGTTGACATTTCTAGGTGAAAACTGTCCTTTCTTCAGTTTCTTGGTCTCACTGGTTCTCAGGTCTCTTGGTGTCTCCTCCCAGTTGCTTCATTGAACAGCAGGAGTGAAACTGAGGCAATGCCTTAGTACTACATGTCTGCACTCACAAAGCACTCTGAACTGACTTGTATTTCTCAGCAGAACACTGTCTAGTCTCAACTATCACTTTTATGTACCATTTTTTCTCTAGTAACTGTGTCTACACTGCCACTGCCACTCCAGCAACCTCCCCACCACACTTTAGCTGAGCCCAGTGACTCTGACCAATCTGAAACTTCCCTGTGGCCCATCTGGATTTATAATTAAATTAGCATTTCAAAATCAAGTGTGTGTGTGTGTGTGTGTGTGTGTGTGTGTGTGTGTGTGTGTTGGGAAATGAGGATTGTGGTCTGAGTCAGCACAACAGGAAGGAGGAAGTTGTTCTCATTTTTGTATCCGTTTCACAAAAGCAATTCTATACTCACTCTTATGACTCATCTGTGAGCCTTATTTTTTTTAAGATGGTGTCAATTATAATTGAAGAGAACAACCCAGAACGATTTTGACAGGTATATGGCTCCCTGCCCCTGCTTTCCAACAATTTTTTCATCCTTGGCTCTGTCCATTTATATACTTATTAGAAGGTACCCCAGAAGGAAAAGCAATCAACTGAAAAGTTTCCATTTCAATCTTTCATACTGTTCGGGAATTGGAGTCATTCATTGATTCTTGGGTCTGATTGTCATAGAAATTTGAGAACCAACTGGTCATGTTATTGAGCTTTTTGGGCTGAATTTCAGATATTGTTGGAAATGATTTTTCATTGTACACAAAGAAGTGCAAATTTTCAGCCTCTCCTTTAAATAGGAGGCATTGGGCCTCAGCTACCTTTCCTGCTTATCTCCAGGAGTTCCCGGACTCTCAGTGTCAAAGCTTGGAGGCTCCTTTCCATTCACAGCAGACATCCACACCCTCTCATATTGTGCATGTCTTTCTCCATTAAAGTACAGGTCCAAAATGACACTGAATGAATTGAGACACAAATTTGAACTTACTAGGCCATTAAAAGTGAAAATATAGGAAGTGACATAGACTGATAGGCAGACAGGAGTCTTTCAGCTCCATCCTTAGAAGGCATTCCTAGAAAGTTCCTGGAAGTAGAATCCCTGAAGCTTTTTACCTCATTCCTTTTCCAAGGTCTTTCTCTCCTAGTACCTTGAAAAGTTCCCTGGTAATTTGCAGCTGCATCTCCCTTCTGGTCTCACCACCAATTCTAGGGATACATGACTCTTCCACACCCATGTGAGGTTCTTAAATTGTAAAGCCTATGACATGTCACTGTCCTGTATTCTCATCTCAAATGTGCCCTTTAGAGAGCACATTGGAGCTGTTCCCCATAACAAATAGCTAGGCTTCAGACAGGCAAGTTAGAAATAGACATTCAAATGTCTGTTCAGATGTATACCTCAAACACCTGATCTCACAAAGTGAGTAGAAGGCAGACACACAATCTGTCATGATGAGCTGTGATCTTGCTATTTGTATAATTTACAATACCATTTAAAAACATTTTTCCAGGGAGTTACACAAAAGCACTTAAATAACTGCTATAGTTTGGATATGAGTTGAGTTAGTTCCCTAAAAGTTCATGTGTGGAAAGTCTAGTCCCAGTGAGACTACTGAAGTTTGGACTTTTGGCCTCTAAAACTATGACCAAAATCACCTCCTTTGATTATAACCAATATGCCCTATTTGTTGGAGTCACACAAAACATACTAATACTGTCTATATCAATCACCAATGCTTGTCAGAAGATGGAGAAATCTGTGTAGATAATATTATACCATCATTAGCCAGGTGCTGGTAGCTAATATCTGTAATCCTAGCTACAGAAGGCTGAGCTATGAGGACGGCAATTTGAAGCCAGCCCTGATAGGAACATCCACAAGAATCTCATCTGCAGTTAATCACTGAGAAATCTGAAAGGGAGCTGTGGCTCAAGTAGTAATGCCTCAGCATTGAGTGAAAAAGCAAAAAGACAGTATCCAGGCCTTGAGTTCAAGACCCAGTACTAGCACGCACACACACACACACACACACACACACCCCACAGAGAGCCACCATTCTTTGCAATTTTATTCTTGTTGCTTTATGTCAATATAGGTGGTAAAACTATACAGAAAAATTCACTTTCATGACCAAAAGACAAAGTTTTGTATGATGCCTGCTAACAGGACAGAACACGTTAAATAGAGATTATTCTGAAATATCTGCAGATTTGGTAACTGGTGGAGGGCAATTGTCAGATACCTGCCCTGGGTGGCTGAGACCTAAGGTAGAAAAACCTCTTCTGGAACAGCGGCTGTGTGATGGAGTCTATGCTGACATCTTGGCACAAGGAAAAAATAGTAATTATTTAGGGAAATTATTAATTTTCTTGAATAAAGTTCAAATTAATTGTCATATGAGTTAACTTTGCCTAATTGTGACAGGCTTAATCAGAGATAAAGAGAAAAAAAAAACTAGAAAAAGAAAATATGGCAGGAACAACTATTTAACACTCAAATAATTGGGAAAATCTCAAAATTCAAGACAATATATTGATCTTCTCATCTCCATTTTGTACATTGAAACACCTTCACATTTTGTGTGAAACTTGTATTTATTTAGGTATTTCATGCCATTCCCAGGGCTTGAACTCAGGGCCTGGGTGCTGTCCCCTAAGCTTTTTTTTTGCTCAAGGTTACTGTTGTACCACTCAAAACATAGTTCCACTTCCAGCCCTTTGGTAGTTAATTGGAGAAAAGAATCTCACAAACTTTCTGCCTAGGCTGGCTTTGACCCACCAGTACTCAGTTGAAACTTTAATTTTTAACAGAAACATAATAATCGTTTGCATTTATAAGGATCTCATATTTCTACTAATAAACACATTCATTATACAAAGATTAAATCAGGATAATTCGACTATCGACTCAAATATTTTATGGTAAATGCCTTTTTGGTCAGATGGAGAAAAAAATTCTTAGAATTGACCTATATAATTAAAAAAAAGATTAGCAAAAAGATATGTTATTAAGAAAAAGCTAAATGCAAGGTTGTTTTCTGGTGTTCTGAGGTGAAGGCATTCCTGGCAAATTTTCATTGCTGTGCCACAGCTTTCTGTGAGAAATGGTGTTTATAATGGAAATGCCAGCGCACCATAGCTTTCTGTGAGAAATAGCGTTTATAATGGAAATGCCAGTGCACCGCCTTAATTATCAGATTGCCACTGGGCACCAGCATAATGAAGGAATTTTCTTATTTTTGCACAATGAATACTAATTGAGGTGGGAGAACGGGACTCTGTGGCTGAGCTGCAGGAAAATGGTGCCATCTAAAGGAGAGGAGAGCAAGGCACAGCGTGGCATTTGCAGATATGTCCAGGACAGCCTCTTTCAGTCCTGGGATAGTGGTGTTTCTCTGCTTGTATTTCTTGTTTGTTTTTGTTTTGTGCCTGTACTGGGACTTGAACTCAGGACATGGGTGCTGTTCCTACACTTTTTCACTCAAGACTGGTGCTACACCATTTGAGTCACGTCTCCACTTTCTGCTTTCTGGTGGGTAATTGAAGAGAAGAGTCTCAGAGACTTTCCTATCCATGCTGGCTTTGAACCTCAGTCCCTAGACCTCAGCTAGGTTAATAGTCATGAGCCACCAACACTCGGCCTATGCTTATTTTTTTTAGACTCCAAAAATAAAATGAAATTCTGGTGTGTTGCTAGCACAGCTTGCTATTAGGGGAAATTCAGGATTAGGTTGAGGCTAACTGCTGAAACCCATCTCCATGGAATGGATGTCTTCTCACTGGTTGTTTATAGAATGGTGACTGGGTAAGCTATGTTTGAACTGAGGGAGAAAGGAGATAGAAGGGAGGGGAGGGAAAGGGAAGGGAAGGGAAGGAATGGAATGGAATGGGGGAAAAGCATGTGTGGCAATGGGGTAGTGGGTAATGGAGGTTGGAAGCAAGAGGATGCAAAGAGAAAAAAAGGAGGGAAGAGAAGAAGGATGGGAAGGTTATTCTGTGTCAGCTATTCTGCTTTCAAATAGGCAACCCGGCAAAAAGCAAAACAAAATTACTCAAATAGGCAACATAAAATTTAGCGTTTAGTCTTTATAAGCTGTTGCCTTATAGACAGAAAGAAGATAAATAGAGAGGTGTGGTATAGTACCCCAAATGGCACAGTGGGCAAGCCATAGAAATATCAGGTCTGCTTCCAGAATCATGATATTTCCATAAGCATCAGGTCATAGAGAAAATGATAGAGTGCCTGTCCTCAAAGAGAAATGTGACTATTATCTGTTTGTGAATATTTCCTATATGAGATAAGAAATCTTGAAATTCATAATCAATCATTCTCACTGAACAGGTAAGAGACACAGCAAACCCCTTACAATACATGCACACACTTACACACCTAGAATCATGGCCAAATACTCTTACTTCACCTTGTGTGTGTGTGTGTGTGTGTGTGTGTGTGTGTGTGTGTGTGCTTTCAAAATGTGATTTCCTGGTGCATCAAAAATTTATGTGAGGACAGCAGGACTTGAGAAAATCCCGCTGGAGTCCTAACTTTCACTCTGACAAATTGTCTCAGTAATTTGGGGTCCTTTTTAATAAACCAGAGAAAGCTTGGCCCTGACTCTTCTGTCTCA
The DNA here is from genome assembly GCF_023159225.1 of Perognathus longimembris pacificus. Taxonomy (NCBI): domain Eukaryota; kingdom Metazoa; phylum Chordata; class Mammalia; order Rodentia; family Heteromyidae; genus Perognathus; species Perognathus longimembris. The sequence continues at coordinate 49,912,815 of NC_063166.1, forward strand.
GGGCATTCTATGAGAGACAAATGCCACTTGGTGACCAAGGATATTAATAGTTCTGAAAAATATATGGATTTGAACATTCACTTACACCCTAGAGATCTGGTTAATAACACTGAATGGATGTGGGGTTTGAGGCTAAATATAGCACTTCCAAAGTAGCTGAGAATTCCAAATGTGGTGAACCACAGAACATTCCTTGAATGGAGGGTATTTTTGTAGAGCTGGAAGAGGGTCATGGAAGGATTTGAGTCACTTTGACAACCCTAGCGAAGCACCTCTGATGCTCAGGTGGAGGAAGGCACAGTTATTTTGCTGAGATAGTTAGAAATGCTTTCAGTCACTCCTCAATGGACTCCACTAGGTTATTCAGACACAGACAGCTTGCCCAGAACTGAGGGTTTGCCACAGCTAGCCAAAACAATGGGTGGCAGGCATTGGTCATTGGGAAAGGCCTACAAGCCTTTCACACAAGGCAGCCTCTGAGAACAAGGTGGGGGGTCCAGCTGTCATGTCTCCTACTGGGGTACAAAAGGGAGAATCAGAGCAGAGCATTACAGCTTCCTACAGGTTGAAGGGGGAAGTGGGTCAAGCCAGAAAGAAAGCAGTTCCTTTAACAGTGTGCTCTGAGAGCTCATGGTCTTCTTAACAAGACCTGAGCACATTTTCAACAGGAAAAACCATTTGGTGTTGCCATGTGTCATCCTTCCAAGGGCTGGAATTACAAGATTGCTATGCCCAGGTGTCTTCTTTCCACTAATTTTTGTTCAGGGAAGTTTTAGATTTAAACTTTTTCTTTTCCCTAATGTATATATATGAAAATGGAAGCAGGTAAATTGAAGGGGTTGGGAGAGATGGGAGAGAATAATGGATCAAGATGCATTAAACATTCAAACTGACATTTTGGATTAGAATTCCTTTTCCCAAAGACTTGAAGATTGTAAAAAAAAAATTAAAAATTTGCCTCTATTCATATTATTGAAAAATAATCACTAACTTTATATTATACAAAAGAACTCAGAGAGGAAGGGAAGAATTAAGTGTTATGGATACTTTGTTTTGCAGAGAAAAACTGATATTCGTATGATTTGAAGGCATACAAGGGTGAAGGAGGCCTTACTCAGTCTCCTTTGAGGAGATTCACATTATTTAGACAAGAAATTATCAGAATACAGAATATACAGATGTTCTCTGAGAAAGAGGTTAGTAGTTACATGCTTTTGGGAGATGCTGGTTGAGACAAAGTTTATTACCTATTACAGGACTTTTCAGAGCCTTTAAATCTCATGTGCTTGTGACATTTCTTTCTTTTTTTTTGTGCCTGTGACATTTCAAGTAGAGATGGGAGTTAGGACTCCCATGGTATGGACCATTAAAAGGAAAAGGTTGAGGAGGCTGGATGGAGACTTAGAACTTCTTGTGAGGTTGTAATTTCTCTGCAATATCAAAGTACACCTTTTTGTAGAAATATCAGTGTCATAACATAAACAACACACTAGGAAGGATAGAAAGCATCTTTTAGTTCAAGTGAAAGAGAAGCCAGAAGACAGCTCCTTGAATGTGGGAGCCAGCAATCCATCTGTTGATTGTTTCCTCCCTATCTCTCCTCCTCTTGCTCCTCCTCTTCTCTTCCACCCCATCTTCCTCCTCCTCTCCTTCCTCCTCCTTCTCTTCCTTCTTTTTCTCTCCTGCTCCTCCTCCTCCTTCTTCTTTTGCTCTCCTGCTCCTCCTCCTCCTTTGTTTTGTGTATGTCAGTATTGGGGCTTAAACTCAGGGCCTGAGTGTTGTCCTTAGCTTTTTTGACTCAAGACTGGTGTTGTAACTATTTGAGCCACAACTCCACTTTGAACTTTTTGGTGGTTAAGAGTCTCCCAGACTTTCTGGCCCATGCTGGCTTTTCCCTTCCATCCTCAGATCTCAGCCTCCTGAGTAACAAGGAATATAGATATGAGCCACTGATGCCTGGCTTCTAAGTTCTTATTAAGTATCATAGTAGCCTTCATGGGTGTCATTAGCTTTCTGAGCATTAGGAACTTTCACATAATCCATAGTCCAGCCCTTGGCTTCATGGTGGAGAAGAGTGAGCCAACAGTGGTGGGTGACCTGCAGAATGCATGCAGCTTCTCACAGGAAATGAGCCTGTGAGATGAATGCTCACAGAGGTCCAAACACCCCAGCAACCCGAGTAAGTCATATTTCATTTCTCACAGTTTTTATAAGAATTAATCTGGTATATACAAGGGGTTATATACAATTTTTTCTTTCTTCTTCTTCTTTTTTTTTTTTTTTTTTTTTTTTTTGGCCAGTCCTGGGCCTTGGACTCAGGGCCTGAGCACTGTCCCTGGCTTCTTTTTGCTCAAGGCTAGCACTCTGCCACTTGAGCCACAGCGCCCCCTCTGGCCGTTTTCCATATATGTGGTGCTGGGGAATCCAACTGAGAGCTTCATCTGTAGGAGGCAAGCACTCTTGCCACTAGGCCATACTCCCAGCCCCGGGTATATACATTTTGACTTGTGCATGCATGCATATGATGTATGTATTTTTCCTTCTTCTCTGATTAAATTGAGGTCTTACATATTTTCCCATACAGGAAGAGCTTTATGACTTCTCTTTGTCACATTTGAATTCTATTGCACTTTAGGGCTATTACGTACAACAAAGTTTGTCTGAACACAAGCTCTGGCACACTAGGACAGTTGATCTGACTACTAAGGATTATGCATGAATAGCAGGCAGGTAGCATATACAGGGTGGACACACTGTTTGAAGCAATGATTTGTGTTCTGGATAGGATTGAATGAGATTTCTAGCATGCTTCTCAAAACAGGGATTATGCCTGAAGTTTTTTTTTTTTTCCAATTAATGTGTTGACTATGAGCAACCAGAATGGCAGAGAATAAAGATGGTAGATGAGAGGAAATGACTACATAGATAAGGAGCACCTGCACAGGTGAGGAGCACCAGGCAGGTATGTTCACACAGGATCAGAAATGAGAAGAAACGTATGGTAGGCAATAATACTAAGCATGATCCAAGTTGGTCCTAAGCAAGAAAATGGGACCCTTAGTCCTACCACGAGGAAATGAATTCCACCCACAAACAGCAAATAATCAAGAGAATACGAAGCCAAAGGTGATTACAATTTTAGTCAACACCTTGATTTCAGCTTGGGGGAACCCTGAACGGAGAACCCTACTGACTGACACCTGGGTTCACATGAACAGGAGGCAATAATTTGATGTTAAAAGCTGCTGAGTTTATGGACATGTGGTATACTGCAAGAGAAACGATTACAATACCAGAAGCAAATTGTCAAGTACGAAAAATTACAGAATCTTACAGAACTTCATGTTCTGTGTATATTCTAGACCCTCTCAGTAAATCTGAAATTCATTCAGAATAAAATGTTACCCCAAGATCTAGCATATATACAGGGTTTCATAAGTATCATATCCTGCTTAAAGTATTTTTAAATGTATGAAGACATGGGATTCCTGTCCTTTCTGTGGATATTTTGGAAGATAAGGAAAGTGGACCCCTGAGGTTTCAGGGGGTGTTCCTGAGGCATAAGTTCGTAGCTAAGACTGAATGCACCTCCACTTCACAGCTTTACTTAGTACAGCATCATGTTGACTTAATGGCTCTAATGGGGTTCAACACTGATTGAACCAGAGGCCCAGGTGAATGGGGTTGAGCATGATTGCACAGTGCCTGAAACCCACTTACTCACTGTATTGTTTTTTTTTTTGTTTTTGTTTTTTTTTGGCCAGTCCTGGGCCTTGGACTCAGGGCCTGAGCACTGTCCCTGGCTTCTTCCCGCTCAAGGCTAGCACTCCGCCACTTGAGCCACAGCGCCGCTTCTGGCCGTTTTCTGTATATGTGGTCCTGGGGAATCGAACCTAGGGCCTCGTGTATCCGAGGCAGGCACTCTTGCCACTAGGCTATATCTCCAGCCCCACTGTATTGTTTTTCACACGTAAGTTGTTGTTACCGTGGTAGGACTGCGGAAAGATTCACAACATTGAAATCTAAATCGTTCTTCTGGCTTGTCTTGGTGATTTGGAGTTATGATCAAATGGATTCATGCATCATAACTTGCCTTATCCCCTCCCAATCTTAGATCTCCACAAATAAATCAAGCTCCTAAATAGTGGATAGATGAACAATATGATCAGAACACAGAAGAAGTTGGGGCAACTGAAGTAGCAGCAAGAATATAAAACTGGACAATGAAGTGATGTGATTGACAAATTCAGTCAAAAACTATACTTCCAAGCTTGTAACCTACTGAGTTTATACATTTACTCCATTCCAAGCTTTGCAGTACGATGAAGCCAACTGAATTCCATTGTGCAATCCAGTCTCATCGAAATCCATCTGACCTCAGAGAGATAAACAGTGAGTAATTCCAAATATTTTTGAATGAAAGTGTCAGTTTAAAATCCTCGGCATAAAACAGACCTACCAAGCCTATTTGCAAAGTAAATTTACTCTGGATTCTTGATACCTATGAAAGTTTTTTCTATTATATTTATTTAAAATTACAACAGTTTACATTAGAAACAAGCTCAAACAATTAAGGTAAAAGATAAATAACTGCATACAGTTTAATTTTACAAAATGCAAACATACATCTTCCATTGTTCCATTATCTGAGTATTAAGCGCCACATAATTGCACAAGGAATTTTCAAATGTCTTAAAGGCTCTAAAATTACAGTGTTGGCTTTTGTGAAATGGTCTTTATTTTCCCTCCATTGTCACACAAATAATTGACCACAGATTAAACTTAAATCGGAACTGGATGTGTTGCCTGTAGAGTTAATTTGTCTTTGGCAGCTAAAGGTTGTGACTACCCCTGGCACTTCCTTGGGCTCTTACAGAACACAGAGCAGGGCACTTATGTTTCTAGAATTTAGGATGCTTCAACCGGAAGGGACCTTACAGTACCCCGGGACTAGGGTGATGGCACTTCAAGTTTGCTCAAGATAGTCTCCTTTGTAGAAACCCCAGGGTAAGGCTAATCATGTCTTTGTTCACTTTTAAAATTGTTCATCTTAGGAGCTGGCACAGATGAGAGCAGGGAAGACTTGGGATGTACATCTGCTGTCATGCAGATACCTGCCATCACTCCTGCAGAGGCGGACACTTACTCCCTGATGTCTTCAGCGTGTCCTGCCTTGCACTGTGGGAACAGAGATGGAGAACCAAATAAGAATCCTTTTCATACTCATAGAATGAGACACTACTCACCACTTCACTAACTCCCCAAATGGAGAAGATGATAGAGGATATGGTTGTGTTAGTTTGCTTTCCTTACGAGTTAACCTGTAGCTGGGCAGGGCTGGGCATGCCTGTAATCTCAGCTACTTATGAAGTGAAAGCAGGAAGATCAGGAGCTTGAGTCCAGCTCAGATAAAACTCTCTTTCAAAACCAAAATAGAAAACAAGTAGGCTGGGAATGTAATTCAAGTGAAGCTCTTGTCTAGCATATGGGAAGCCCTGGGCTCAATCCCCAGTAGTACCATCAAAACAACAACAACAAAAACAATCATGTGTTTTTTTCTTTCTTTCTACTATATCTGTTGTCATGGATATAGGAAAAGGAAATCAGTTCAGATAAACGATGTCCTTCTAGACACAGCTAATAGTTATTCATTATCAAGGTGTGTGGAGAATAGTGTGGGAGTCTAATTGTTGGGGGTAAGAGAATCTTTTTGTGGAAAGTTCAACTTTCAGAAACCTCATCCTAGGGACTCAGAATGATTTCTGAACCTTTATCTCCCTTCCCCTGGGCCGTTAGCTTCTTTCATCCTAAGAATAAGTCTCTGAGATATCGACCTCTGTAACCGTAGGAAGGAAGGGAAATCTGGGGACAGGATGCTTTGGATCTGGGCGTGAGCTACCACACAGGTAGAATGGCCGCCTTGGGAATGGCCAGCCCTGCGGGGTTGCAGGAGCTCCACTGGAGATGGGAAGAAAGAATCTGATTCTACTTTGTTCCTCCAGAATCTAAAGGATACCAGGCTGGCCTGGGCCAGGCAGGTGGGAAATTCCTAGGAAATAAGTCAATACAGCTGGTTTACACACTTTCACTGCTGTTGGACTCCTAGTCCAGCCTAAACTACAGATCAAAGTGTTCCAAGCTGGTTTTCAAGTTGGTTTTGCTCCCCCTGTGTCATGAAGATTTAATTTCTGTGCAGCACAATAGGAAGAGAAGGACAATTACAAAAGGGCCCTAGTCAGAGCCATGTCAAGAACCAAGTGAGCCACATGTTGGATTACATGCCTGTAATCTTAGTTTCTCCTGAGGCTGAGAGCTGAGAATTGAGATTCAATGCTGTCTTGGGCAGGAATGTCTGTGAGACTCTAAACTCCAATTAACTTCTATTCGACATGACATGAGCCAGTATGATATCCCTCAGACCTGGTGTGCTAAGCTGTTGGACTCCCTGGTGGGTAACAGCATCCAAGGCTGAGCTCCTGGAGACGCAGAGGAGGAAGGATGCTTCTTGATAACCCTGGCCGGCAGTCTCTTACTCCTGCGGACATTGAGCTAGGGCTGCTTAAATCACCTTGATTTTCCTCAGACACCAAAATAAATGGGAGCTTAAAACACTTAGTTTTCATAAAGATGAAGAAAGGTGTGATTCTCCCAGACTTGTTTTTGTTTTCTGAGTTTGTTGAATGTGTGTGTGTGTGTGTGTGTGTGTGTGTGTGTGTGTGTGTGTGTGTTATTTGTGTTGATCCTGGGGTTAAACTCCGGGCCTGGGCACTGCCCCTGAGCTTTTTGTGGAAGGCTAGTGTACTATCACTTGATCCACAGCACTATTTTTTTGTGTGTGTGGTTTAATTAGAGACAAGAATCTCAATGTCTTTTCTGCCCAGACTGGCTTCAAACTGCGATCCTCAGTTCTCAACCTCCTGAGTAACTAACATTACCGATGTGAGCCATCTAGGCGTGTGTGTGTGTGTGTGTGTGTGTGTGTATTTGTGTGTGTGTTTATGAGCTTGGTTGGCATGGGGTCCAGGGCAGACAATTCAGATGGAAGCTGTTTCCAGGAAACATCAGCGAAAGTCTGAAGGAGAGAAAGCAGGGGCAGTGCTAGCTGCAGCAAGAAGCCTGGGGAGAGAACACCAATGCAGCCTTGTTTTTGGGAGGTTCCCGCTGGCAAGCAAATGAAAGCAACAGGAAAAGTGCCCTTCAAATGCAGTAACTTGAAACAGCTAGGATCTTTTGTGGCAAAGAGAAATGCAATCAAATACCACACCTGCCCTTTCTTCTCAGCCGGGCTTTGGAAACTGTTTGCCAAGGGTCAGGTTGAGGTCCCATTATTGACTTTTGTGCTCCTGACTCAGATGTCAAAGTCAGGATAAGACTTTCTAACTTCTCATATATTTAGCAAAAATGGTATGGGAGGAAGGTCCAAAGTAAGGAGCTCTCTTTCCTTCTTCAACGAGCCTCATATAGATTAAATGGGCAGTGCCGGCTCCTCTAGCATGGAAAATGACACAAGCCTCTGGCCACGGGGAGTTTTTTGCTGCAGTGAGGGAGGGACACAGGCCATTATGAGAAGCAATGAAACTGTTTCTGAGTCTGGGAATGTGGCTTAGGGGTAGAGTGCTTGCCTTGTATATATGAAGCCCTGGATTCAATTCCTTAGCACCACATAAACAGAAAAAGCCAGAAGTGGTGCTGTGGCTCAAGTGGTAGAGTGCTAGCCTTGAGCAGAAAGAAGTCAGGGACAGTGCTCAGGCCCTGAGTTCAAGCCCCAGGACTGGCAAAAAAACAAAACCAAACCAAAACAAAAAGAAACTGTTTCTGATTTACTCCTATTCTTTCTCTCTAGAGTGGACTTGGAAAAAGAACATTCCCAATTCTTTGTGATTCAAAAGAGTAGGTACTCTAACCCTGACAAAATGATATAGTCACCTCTGTCATTAGGAAGTTGCTAGTAAAAAGTGGAGTGCAAGTGGCTGATGTATGTAATCCTAGCCACTCAGGAAGCTGAGATCTGAGGACTGCCGTTAGAAGCCAGGCTGGGCAGGAAAGTCTCACATTCTTATCTGTAAGTAACCACCAAAAAGCCAGAAATGGAACTGTGATTCAAATGGTAGAGGGCTAAGCTTACGTGAAAAAATCCAAGTGAGAACACCAGGCTCTGAGTTCAAGCTCCAGTAGAGTACACATACCTGTATACGTGCATGCATGCACACACACACACACACACACACACACACACACACACACACACAACTACTGGCAAAGAAAGACATTCACATTTGGGAAAATGACCACTCTCCTTTCTTTGCCTATGAAGTTTAGGATGGCTTCACTCTGCTTTGTGCACATTGTGCTTCCTTCCTTTTAGAAAAAGTTTTATAAGATAAAATTAGGTGGGATAGAAATCTGGATTTATAAAAAAAAAAAAAGGTATCCATTTTGCATTGAGAAGTAAATTTGGCCCTATTGCCATCCTTTATTATTGAAATGAGAACTTGGAGATTCTGACATTCTGCAATGAGGTCAGCGGGACAAAAGTTCCAGAGTAAAATGACAAGAAATATTTATAACAAAATCTTATATGGTAAGTTGGTCATTCAAAAAGGAACTTCTGGTCAGACTTCCTTTACTTATTTTTAATTAATTAAATAGATAAATTGATTATTTTTGCAGTGTTGGGTTCAAACTGAGGGACTTGTGCATGCAACTGTACTGCTGTGCTATATCCCCCAGTTAGACCCCATTCAATCAGTTAGAAAGTTCACTGGAAAACCTAGTGCAAAGTAGGAGGGTTTGGTACTTTGGGTAGGTGACTGGGCCTCTTCCTCTTGGGCTGTTAATGGCAGCACTACAGGTGAGACACAGGCTGGGATGGCATCAACAGTTTCCTCTTACTCTAATTGATGGGTTTGTGATCTGCTTACAATTCACTTCTTTTTTAGCTTTTCATTCCAAGGTGGCAGTCCTTGAGATTTTCAATTTGCTTTTCATGGAGATGTTGAGAGAGTGGAAGAAAATGTGGGGTACCATGGGGGAACCAGGAAAGGACATACCTGCTGGCTTTGTGTATCTGAAGAGGAACAGATAAGTTAGCATGACAGAAGGATCACAAATGCAGCAGCTGCTAGGAGGTGGGAGCTCACTTCTCTCTCTGCCTTGTTGCAGACCCTGCATCCAAAGTGGCTGCCTTACACCCTGTTCATCTCAGTGAATGAGAAACAGGAAGAGAGCTGCTCTCTTTTAGCCCCCAGGAGACCATCTACACTCTTTTTCTTTATATCCCCTTGGATGCAATTTAGTCACCTGGCCACAAGAACCTACAATGAATGTGGATTGACAAACAATTAGCAGCTTCTGCCATTTGGAGTCACTCTATTTGCTGCTAATTTAACAAACTTATTGGGAGAGGGGGAGAGGCAGGTCCAATGGTCTTCTTAGGTAACACTGATCTCTTAGCAGTAACCAACTAGAGCCATTTCATTATGAGCCCAGTCCTGGCTTAGTGACAGAGTTGTCATGGGTAACAATGTCTTTCATGAGTGTGGGATTGGAATGGAGAGACACACAGTGTATACTGGGAAGTCAGAGATTGGCATTTCAGAACATCTTGCTTTCACAGGGAATATGATCATTGTGGCTACTTTCTATATATTAACATTCCTTTACCTTTGTGTTCCTAGGTTGCCTTCCTTGGTATCATCCATCAACTTCCAAAGAACACAAATCCTAGAAGAGTAAAGCCAATAGTGTTGATCTCTGATAAGACACTCTCTTGCGAGTCAGTAGAAATCCCAAGATTATATATATATATATATATATATATATATATATATATATATGAAAGGAAAACAAAGTGGCCAAACTCCCATCAGCAACCACAGAATATATAGGATAATCTCAAGGATCTGCAGGTGTTTGGCTACAATTCTAAATGACTCTCCCTCTTTATTTCTATAGTTGCTCTTTTAGGCTTTCCTGAAAGTGACAGGAGGAAGAGAGGCTGCCGAAGCTCAGCTTTCAAGCAGCTGTTACCTAGCCTTCTCTCTTCCAGTGCACATATTGTTCTTGTGTATTCTTTCTAATCAAAAAGAGACCAATACAGAGTATATGCTTCAGAAGCCTTTGTTAGCTTTGTTATCTGTGTTTAAATGTAGAACGAGTTGTGTCTCTCGCTGGCTATTATGAAGATGTTCCAAGCCACTGCAGAGGTACACAAAGAAAGGGGAAGTATCGTGTAAAAGGAGAGCTGGAGAAATCCAGTGGAATTTCTTAACTGATCCTAGTTCTACCAGGGATGAGCTAAAGCTCCACACTAAGTAGAGGAAGTGGAGGCTGGAACCTGGAACATTCACTTCCTTCAGAGACAGAGCAGCTCTACAAGCCATCTGAAGGTTGACTGCCCAAAGCGTTTTGTTTAGAAAATGTTCCTTAGCTTGGCTTTGCATTGTTTACTTTGGGATGTCTTTTAATTTTCAAAGATGTTATCTTCTTTTTATAAGGATGACTCATGTTCATGGTAGAAGAATGGATACCACATAAAAGCAGAACAAAGAAATAGGCACTCACACTGTCATCTGAAGTCACTCCAAGTTTCTTGTGTACATAATTTTTCTCATTCTTCTAGAATAACACGTGTCAGTGTAAATGTGTGTCTTTGTTTCCTTCCATTCAACATTTGAGCATGATTGTCAAGTATGTTATGATAATTCTTTTGCAAGCATCACTCAAAATGTTGCCTGAAATTCTCTGACTGATGTCACAGCTTATCTTCCATTAATACCCTTTTCCCATTCTGATTAGAACGGTCTTGACTCTCTATAGAGCCACCTGCCTCCCCTCCTCTGGGCCCACCCATGCTGATGGGGAAGCCGCTCTGTGCTCTGGGGACACTGGCAAACCAGGTGCAGCCTGCTCACCAATTGACCTATGACAAGTCACCTCCTCCCTTTTCACTTAGTTCTTGTTTTGCTGTAGCAATGAATGTTTTCTGCTTTGCAATGTCAAGCATTCCTTTTTGTATTTGTAAATTGTTTTTTTTGTAGAAGCAAAGACCAGAGGATGAAAAACGTTCTGCTCTCTGTGGCCCACAGTCAGGCAGCACTCTTGAGTTACATGCTGCAAGAATTCACACTAGGTGTGTGTGGGGGAGGGGGGACTTCAGTGGAAATGGATCAGAAGTGAGGGAAGCAGGGAAGGAACTGGAGGGAAGGAGGCTCTTATATGCAACAGGGTTGTGCCTCCCAGCCTGGAAACATCCCTGGATCCCCAATGTTTAAAGTCCTGGGAAAGAGTCCAGTGGGTAGAAGGAAGTAGACAATTGCCTGCTGGTGTTGAGAGGATGTGAGGGGTGCGGAAAACTCTAGCAGCTAGAGTTGTGTATTTCTCTAGGAAAGTCATGTTTTTGGTTAGCATCCTATGAATGAAAAGGATCTACTCTCTCCAGAGTCCTGTGAGGTGCTATTACAAAGGAGAAATAGATTCTAGGCAGCAAGAATATGATAGAGGTCTTCATCTCTTGTCCCATGATTCTGTGCTTGGCTAAAGAAAATCCAAGTCTCTTGGCTGTCTCGTTTCTGTATCTTCTAGCATTGGCTACCCATTTGAGTCTCTACCTGCTGATAGTTTGCCTCAGAACCATGGACTACAGCTCACATGAGTTGTGAGATTTTTGTGGATATGATGGGCTATATCATTTACATTGTTTCACCATCCTCTTCGCTATAAGAGCACCCTACAGATATGGTGAACAGGGCTATCTACAAGTACTGTACACATCCTAGCCCCTTAAGATTTTGGACGTGGCCTTGTGACATGCTGAGCCAGTGGGATACGACATATGTCATAGTCAGGCAGAGGTTTTAGAGGAAATCTTTGAAGTTTACCAGTTACTGGTGTTGGTTGGTTAGGAGAATAATGTATCTTGTTTGGAAGCTTTCCTTCTGCCTGGGTTCTGCAATGAAGGACCATAGAGTTTTAGAATTACAGCCTGTGTGCGAAAGATCAATGCATATTTGCTACCTGAAGCCACTGACATTTAGGACCTTTTGTCACTACAGCAAAGTTGACCAGCATTGTGGACAATGAGGAACCTGTGGGCGGAGCAAAGTTCTTCCTTAGAAGCAAAATCCTCATGGGCTGACTTTGGTTACCTGTCTTTCTACTTTTTTCTAGAGCTTCTAACTGTGTTGACGGTACTGTCAGTGTCAGATAAATACTATTCTCCTAGGAATTGAATATCTATCTCCCTCATCCCACCTCCACTCCCATCTGTACATTCTAAGACACCAAACAACACACAAGGGTAAAAATACAACTTAGCTATAGCACCAGCACTAAGGCAACAATGGGGACATCACAAAAGTAAATAATAATGTAGTGTTTTAAACCTGTCTCCACTCAGTATGTTGATTGTATGGGGGGAAAAAAGGAGCAGGTCACCAAGGAAGGCCACAGAAATCATCATAACTCAATACACAGACTCTCTGCCTTCAAAAGAGGTGTCAGGAGAAGACAAATGCCTATGCCACAATGGGACAGCACAAGCGAGGAGGGCAGAGGTCAAAAGTTGTTTGTGTTCGTCAGCATGCTTTGGGTAGCTGCACCACACTGGCCTGAAACAAAGCTAAGGTCAGTTTTGTCTGCTCTGCTGGCTCCAAGCCTACACCTGCCTTTATGACCTTCTTTGTACAAAAGCAGGGGGCAAGAGGCCTTTGAGAAAACCAACACCAAACAAGCTGTTTTCTGCCATAAATAGAGCCCAGAGATACCTTTTTTGTTGTTGCTATATTCATACTAAATAAGGGTATTTTTCATAGGCTTGGTTCCCAAACATGACTCTCTGTCTCTGTCTCTCTGTCTCTACTTTTCTCTTCCAGAGTGTTCCAGCAGTTGAATTTTCAGGAAACAAGGCTATTTTTCTCTCTCTGAAGAAAGTCTGAACAGCTCCATCAGTAGATTTCAGAAAAAAAAAATTAACTACAGAAAACTAAAACCAGAAAGGAAGCCCTTGTGTCTCAAACCAGAACTTTATTTTTTGTTTTTCTGGAACTCTGTTGTAATGGCAGCCTCAAGGGCCTGGGATTGCTTCTGGTGGGAGAAGCAGCTCTGATGATTACATCCCTTCTCTGCCCTCCTCACTTTAACAAAGAGGGTCATAATCAAGATTCCACTGAGTTATTGGAAAAATTCAATGTGACAACTCAGGAAAGCAAAAATTGGTGTGTTTCGTACATTACCCTTTGCTATGCTTGAGTAAAACACATACTGCATGTAGGTCACATGTATAATGAGTGTGTAGGAATGGATGCAGAAATATGATAGCAAGGAAATATGGCTGTGCTCTTCTTTATAAAAGTTACTAGGTGATGTGTTAGCCTTCCATTATCAAAACAAAACTTCCCAGAAAATTAACTTACACAAAGAAAAGGTTCATTTTGGCTCAGAATTTTATAGGTTCAAATAAAAAACCAATTGGTCTCATTGCACTGAGCCTGTAGCCAGGCAAACACATCACAGCAGGAGTGTATGATGGAACCAAACTGCTTACCTCATGGATAGGCATCAAAAGAGAGACAGTGGGGAAAGTACTGTTGTCCCACAATCCCTTTAGTGGATGTGACCTAAATACCTCCCACAAGTCTTCCTAACATCTCCACCATCTCCCAATAGTTCCAAAGACTAGAACTTAAGTAGACTATCAAGATTTAAAGTGTCTTTACATGGCTTTCATGAATTATGTAAGAAATTAGTTTTATTATTTCAAGATTACATGTTTACATGTCTAATGCCATTTTTGCACCATTTTTCACAAACTAGATTACAAAATCCAAATTACTGACCCTTGAAGTAGACAAAGAAGGGAACCCTCCAACCAGGACACAGAGGCCAGAAATACGTAAAGAAAAGGAACATGGTGGTAAAATAAAATAATATATGTCACTTAAAATGAGCACCTATCCAGTCTTGTATATCTATAGATTACCTCTCCAATATGCTCATTGCGTGGATAAAAGAGACAGAATGGTAGTCCATCCAAGACTTTCTAAAACTTACAGATTTTCTATGTAAGCATGATTAGAGTACTTGTTTTTACCTTACTTGTTTCCTAAAAGACAAAAACTAGAGAATCTTAGAAACTGAATTAAAATCTCTAAAGGCAGAAATTAATTGCAGTGTGACAGGGCATACCTGATTATTCAACATCACATCCCTGACCTGAGAATAACAAATTAAGTGCTATTTTGGAAAGGGGTCTGTTTTCTTCTAAGGAAAAGCAGGAAACACACTATTACTATTTTCATCAAGACATTAGTCTGAAGGATAAGAATAAATACTATTCTAAATGATTATATTCATCAGTCATGGTTTTTCACTTTTCTTTTCCAACCTGATTTAGAAATAGAGATTTGTTTCCTATGTCATAACTTTTTGAAAACAAGCCATCTGTCTGATTTTAGACATTTGTAAATAAAGCATATTTACTCCGAGTCAATGGGAAAATCCATCTAGTCCTGTTACATATGTTCCTGTAGAGACTGTTGGCTAAAGGAATTCAAAATCCACAACAATTGCCCCTTGCTTTATATCTAGCTCCCCCAGCAAACCAATTTTTGGTGGGAAATGTCTTCTCAAGTTACAATCAAATTCAGAACTCAAAGTAGGTCAAGGAGTCAATGGAAGAGGACAACAGGCAGTAAGGTGGACTTTAGCAGCTCACAAAGCAATCCCCAGACTCTCCTGAAGCGAGTAGAGGCCCAGCCTGCATGCGTCTCCAGATCTCAGCAATGAGCTTTAGAACTGTAGAATTTTTGTGCTAGAGCCGACCAACCTGACAGATGCTGAAGTCTGCAGCAATGGAGGTGCAGTCTATGCCTAATGGAGATCAAGTGATTTGTTTAGACTTACAAATTTTGGTGCAATAATTATGAGACTAGCGGGTAGGTTGTATTGCCTTTTCTACTGATATGATTGTAACTGGTTGCTGGTAGTTAGGTTTATGAAATTTTATAAGTATCATATTATAAGCTGGTTTATTTATGGCCAGAAGCCTAATTATAACCTAACAGAAGCCACCATCTCTTTATTTGTTTTATTTACTAAGGGTCCTTAATATTCTACAGTAATTCACCTGTAGATTTGTTATCACCACAGATGGTGTTACAGAGTGACACAATTATAAGAGGGTAGAATTCTGAGGCGTGAACAAACCAATAAAGAAAGAAAGATAAATAGGTGGTATGACAGGTTACTGTTTAACTTTTAAAAGAAGGAAGAAGGAAGGAGGAGGAGGAGGAGGAGGGAGAGGAGGAGGAAGAGAGAGATTGAAAAACTCATTCTTAGGAAAAAATAAATACCAAAGTTTCATATTAAGAAAATTATTCTCTCCATTAATATAGTTGTGGATATTCTTCTACAATAAAATCATGAACTTACTTCTTTATTTGCTAGGTTTGTTGGCTGAAAGCTCGAGAATTGTGGTTTTCCCAGTCTGAGTAGGCCATTGGTATTTTGCGTTCTGTTTTCCATTGCCCTGGGCTCCATCTGGCCCAGATGTCTCTTCTAGAAGTTGACGGTTAAAAAATGAAGTTCAGTCCCAATATTTGGCCACTATTTTAATAAATATTTCCCTACTCATAGAAATATTCATCGATGCTTCTGTAACCTTGAAAGGAGAGATTTACATTTTTAAAGATCTCATTTGGAATTAGGTTATAGAAGAACTAATACATTGACCCATTTTCCAGTTGCCGTTGGTTATTTGACTACTAATTTGATTGTAGAATGGTTCTTATGGTGTAGTTCTTGTTTGGACTAAAGTAGCTATTCAAGAGGGTTTTAACTTGCTGCTTTCAAACTGACTCATAGTCAAAATATATAGAAAATATGTTATACAGGTACTAATCCGATTCAGCAGTAATTTCCAAAATCTTTTGATTCTGATTGAAAAAGCACAATACTTGTAGACACAGAATGAAAAGAACTTTACTTCTTCAACTTAGATAAATGTAAAATTCAAATAATATGGAAAAGTAACTTTTCAAAAGGAAATGGTGACTACTTGGCTTTATTTGTATGCTCATTTCCTTATAGAACACATATGTGTTGAAACATGGGATGACTGAATAAAGAATACAGATATATAGCATTTTATCAGAGAACTAAAAAGTAGATAAATTCTATATGTAAAGCTTCCCCCACCCCATCAGTTTGTGGGAAGCCCATATTTAAATGAAGCTCTGCACACTCAATGTTTCACTGTGGCTAAAACTAGATTGCAGAATAAAATACATTTTAGTTAAAATAAGAATGAATCTTTCACTTTGAAAATGGAATTTATTATTTTTCATACTTAAAGAGAAGACTTCCTGCTCCTCCTTGAAAGTGAGCAGAACAATGAATTGGGCCAACTAGCTAAAACTTCTATGACTTCCAGATAGATTCAAAGTTTTACATGATCTTCCTTGAAGGAGTTTCAGGACCTCATAGAAAGCTTTCAAATGACCTGATATAGAAGGATTTTCAGTGATAAGGGGTCAGCAGGACCACTTGTTCCTTCAGTTCTGAATTGGCTCAGACTCCAAGACCCCCAAATCTACCTTATAAAATCATTGCTTTCTGAGGACACAGAAGAGGGAAATAATCAATGTCATTGTTTGTGGATCATTTCCCTCAACAGTCCAATCATTTCTCACTTTCTCACTATGGCAATGTAAAAGTGACTGAGTTATTCGTTATCCTTCTTCAGATAGGGTTTATAGGAGAAAATGTTTTCCCACTCATTTTCTGCTAGTAGGAACTATAGGGAATTCTGCAAGTGGAATCATTTATGCCCTTTGACCTTTAAATAGAGATCCCTGCCAGCAACTCCTTTGGAATTCCTTAAGGGAAACTCCATAGGTGAAATTCATCCAATAAATTCTCAATAAGCTAGTCATGGAAGGGTGAAAATGTTCAGGCACTCACTTCCCCCTCTGCAGAGGGAAAGAAGGTTTCCTTGTGCCTGTCCTACCTTGGAAATCCTCGCTCTCAGGGACAGGGCAGTCTGTGGCCAGCCCAGCCAAGACACGGGGATCAGCCTGGCTCCCACTCTCTTCAAACATAAACCTCTCTGTTCAGCCCCAGCCTCTGGCACTAGAGTGTTCATTTTTCCAAACTGCCACTACTGTTGGGATAAGGTAGCATTTTAGCACATGTGTATCTTCTGTTTCGGGGATATTTTCAGACAGAAGGTAGAAAAACCTTTCCCCTGCCTGATACATTTTCCTGTCAGTCATCTCAAAAACAGAAAATCAGGATTCTTTTTCATGGCAAAAAGATTGTTTCATTCTATATGTTTTATTGGACTAGGTTTTAGGATTTTAATAGCTTGCCTGAGATTCTTTTTTATGAGGAATTTCTTGATGATGCAGTTCCCAAGGTATTATTATTATTTTTTAATCAATCAGCACCTGGGCCAAATCTATGGCACCTGGGCCAAATGCTGCTTTTGACTTGTTTTTGTAAATAGAGTTTTACTGGCAGACTTGAGATGTTGGGATAAAGACAATAGAGTGCCAAAGCTTGAAATCGGTACTTGTTCCTATGCAGAAAGCATTTGCCAGCCCTGGTGCCTGTCCATGCCCTGTTCTCCTTCTCCTGCTAAGTTCTGCACATGCTCACTGCTCAGAGTTGTTTTCTTATTCCTTTTCCAGAGATGGTCCATGACATTCAACACAGCATCTCTCTGCCTTTCCTGAAATGATGACTGATATTCAAATCAAACTCTTTCATGAATCTGTCATGAGAGAAGCAGGCAACATCTCAGGCCCATGCCCCCATCTACTATATTCTCTTAGCCAAAGAGAAAAAAAATGGTGAGCTAGGAATATGGCTTAGTGGTAAAGTGCTTGCCTCGTAAACATGAAGCCCTGGGTTCGATCCCTCAGCACCACATATATAGAAAAAGCTGAAAGTGGCACTGTGGCTCAAGTGGTAGAGTGCTTGCTTTGAGCAAAAAGAAGCCAAGGACAGTGCTTAGGCCCTGAGTTCAAGCCCCAGGAATGGCGAAAAAGAAAAACAAAGAGGGAAAAATTTATTTTTGTGACCATCTATGTGTTGAGATGTCTTCTCCAGAATGATATATTCTTTAATTTTTAGTTTCCTCAGCTTAATTTTCCATCTTGCTAAAGGGTAGAGGACACGTGCTTTATGTTTGCTTCAAGCATGATTTACTATTCATTGACTTGACAAGAGTGAAGTTAGCATCACACAGCCCATTCCATGAACCGAGTCTCAGCCTGAGACTCGGAGAGGTTGATTCACTCCAGCTGACAAAGCAAGGAAGTGGCAGAGCCACAATGCAAGGCTAGAGCTGCCTTGCTCTCAATTGCCTATAAGAGGTCTACATTTCCATGCCATCCCTGGGAGTAATAAAAAAACAACTTCTAGAACATTTTCCATTCTTGTCTGCCTTTCCAGTTGGATCCCACTGAGCCTAAATTAACTGCTTCTGGATGACCCAGCACTGGAACTCTAAGACAAGCTTTACAGTGATGTAGAAGAATTTAAAACTACATTAGGACACATTAACAGTGCCAACTTAGACAAGTACCCGCCTCCCCAAGCATGAGCTGTTGAATTTGCAGAAGGCACTTAGGAATATCCTTAACTGGGATAATATATTGTCTGAATGAAACAGGCACACGGGAGGCACCCACTGTGATCATTACTATTAGCTTATTCACTTATTGAAGATGCTCTTAACTTGGTGGCCTGGAGATCCCTCTAGATTAGCATTTAGAGGCATTGCTGAGAAAATCAAACAAGTTTATGTATTTGCACCCAGTGGTCTATCTTATGCAGCAGGTTGTATTTTCTTGAAGATTAGTGCCTACAGTCTGTAAATTTTGGGCTGCAGTACATATCACTACAAGTCTGGAGTCATGAGAAGGATTGTTGTTGATTGAGACTTGAAATCCGGGGCTGGGAATATGGCCTAGTGGCAAGAGTGCCTGCCTCATATACATGAGGCCCTGGGTTCGATTCCTCAGCACCACATATATAGAAAAAGGCCAGAAGTGGCGCTGTGGCTCAAGTGGCAGAGTGCTAGCCTTGGGCAAAAAGAAGCCAGGGACAGACCCTGAGCCCAAGCCCCAGGACTGGAAGCAAAAAAAAAAAAAAAAAAAAAAAAAAAAAAAGAAAAGAAAAAGAAAAAGAAAAAAGACTTGAAATCCTTGACTATAGCTCTGGTTGTTATATGGGAAATAGATAACAATTATTTCCTGTATCCAGCCCATCGCAGACCTCCAATGACCTGCATGGGAAACAAGCAGATAACTGTAATCTTAATGTAATACTGTACCAGAAAAATGTGGAGATACCCACCCCAACCCCCATTCTACTAACAGTTTCTTATGGCCCTAGCCACAGGGGGCCCGGGGCCCAGTCCAGAGCCACTTCCAAGATATTTTTCCTTAAGAGAACTTCTGAAAGAGAAGCCTACGATAATTCTTCAAAAAGGAATTGAAACTTGTATCAGACATTGACTCCATTTTAGTGTTCCAAAAGGGACTTCATCCTTTCTCTGCAGGGCCAGGAGGCCAGTGAGTTTCTAGGGAAGTAAGTTCCAATCTGCATTAAAAGCACTTATGGAAAGCTCTTTCTTTTTTTTGGGGGGGGGGGGTTGCTGGTTGTTTGTTTTTTTTCTTCAAATTTTTATTATCAAACTGATGTACAGAGAGGTTACAGTTTCATACGTTAGGCATTGGATACATTTCTTGTACTGTTTGTTACGTCGTCCCTCATACCCCCCTCCTTCCTCCCCCTTTCCCTTTCCCCCCATGAGGTGTTCAGTTCACTTAGATCAAACAGTTTTGCAAGTATTGCTTTTGTAGTTGTTTGTCTTTTTTTACCCTGTGTCTCTCAATTTTGGTATTCCCTTTCAATTTCCTACTTCTAATACCAGGATACATGGTTTCTAATATACTCAGATAAGATTACAGAGATAGTGTAGATACAACCACAGGAAGGTGATACAAGAACATCATCAATAATAGAAGCTACAGATACACATGGGAAGTTGAAAGTAGTTAGAACTATGATATAACAATCGTTTCCATAACATGGAGTTCATTTCACTTAGCATGGAAAGCTCTTACTAAGAAGAGCTCTGGAAGTACAATGCAAGTGCTTCTGGTTGGGGCCCTCACAGAGGGAGGAAGTACACTATCTCTGCTTGAAGTAAAGTCTTTTTAAAAGTAGGTCCTGTGAATTCCTCTGCACCACAGGTAAAGCCTTGAGGTGTGGGGCATACAGGACTCCTGAGAACACTCTTTGAGGTCCTAGATTTAAAGCAAAGTGTGACTGTGGATTCTAATGGAAAATGCAGTTTCTCCTTCAGGAAGGTCTGGATCTGTGGTTCTGCTTTGATCAGTTTCCCAGGTACCAGAAACTCCTTGTCTAGGTTATACCTCAAGTGGCCAGATTTTATAAAACGTAAGAATGAGGACAGGTTAATAAGCATGCTCTTTTACTCCTGTCTGGCAATCAAGGGTCTATACCAGTCCCTCAGCTGTGTGGCCTTTGCTTTGACCACACCTATATCACATATGTCCTTAAAAGGGTTAGCAAATAATTTCTCAGACAATCCTAAACATTCTTGAAGTGAGACATTATTATACTTAGCCCTAAATTGGAATTGAGATTTTTTTTTTCACTTAAGGTCCTCTTAATATTTTTTTTCACCGTCCATAAAATTCCTGACCTTACATTTTCCTTCATTCCTAAGAGAATATTTCTTACTTTCCTATTTGCTTTTGTGGATGGAGGAAGCATCTTGGGTTATCTTCCCAAAGGGAAATGGGACTGTTCAAACAGCAAATAAACTATTTAGGATTTGATGTGCATTCATGAGTCACTAGGTAGGAAGAGGAGAGCTACTCTAGGTCGGTAAACCACAAACCCTGTGAATCAATAGGATTTCATTTGCTGTTCTAATAATGGCAAACACCAAGGTGTACCAGAGTGGGTATGAAGGGTTTCCTTCTCTCTCTTTTTCTTTTTTTTTCCTTATATGTTTAAACATTGTCCTGAGTTCAGTCAGAGGCAACAGGAAGATTTCTGGCGTGGTTGTAAGGGCAGGCACATGGGGTTCTGCCTGGGAGTTTGGAAGAGAGAAGTATGGGAGGACAGGATCATGAACCCTCATGGACAGATGGCTCCTTTTCTGCTAAACAGAGCCAAGCCCCTAGACTCTCATAGGGATGAGGTTGGTGCCCATATTTTATCCAATCATCACAAAAATCCATGAGACTAGCATGCCACTGGCTCCATCTAGCCAAAGAGGTAGTAGGACTTGACATGAGAGAACTCAGAGGGGAAGCTGGGGTTTGATTCATGCCTCCCAGTTTCTAAAATCATCACTCATGTTGGCCAGAAGATGATTTCTGAGTTGTAAAAGGCTCTGCTGGCTTCCATGCCTGAGTCTTGCAAATGAACAAATTTGGCCCACAGGACCAAGAATATTGCAGTGAACCTAAGATACCAATGGATTCATGTTTGCTCTGTTCCAGAATGCTCTCTCTAATGGATCTGTGTGTGGCATGGGACAAAAGCCCACCATGCTCATTTACCTTCCTCTCTAATATGTTCAAGTTTTCATGCAGACTAGTGCTGCTTAAGCATGTAAGAGACTAGTTGGTAGTGTGCATGTGTGTGCAAGTGCGTTCTTATGTTCCAGTGTGCATGTGAATGAGCTTGTACATTTGTATGCCTGTCCATATATTTTGGGTCAAGCAAAATGGAAATATTTATTGAATCTCATGCATGGGCCTGGCACTGAACCAAGACCTTCTACACCAGTGCAGTAAGGGTTACTATACTTATCCACACACATTTGGGGTAGACATTATTGTTATTTGCTTTAAAAAATTTTTTCAGATGGTAAAACTTGCAGTGTGGAATTTTTAATATTTGACTTAGATAACTGGTCATTTACACTATAACATATCCTTTTAAAGAATCACAGTTATTATGTAAACTTGTATAGATATAAGAAATCCCTGAAAAGGCTGGGTCTGGTGATGCATATCTGCAATCCTAGCTACTTGGGAGGCTGAGATATGAGATGTCTATGAGACGCTTATCTCCAGTTAACCAGGAAAAGGCTGGAAGGAGAGATGTGGCTCAAGTGGTAGAGCACCAGCCCTTGTGTTAAAAAACAACAACAAACAAAGAAAGTGAGAGCATGAGGCCCTGAGTTCAAACACAGTACTAGTATTCATGTACACACACACACAAACACACACACGCACACACACATGAAATCACTGTAAGGATCCAGCAGGGATCTACTTTAGAGGTGGAGGAGAGCATGACATTGGAGGGCCAGGTCATAGGTTGCTGGTTGACCCCACGTGTGGCCACCATGATCCAAGAACACAGACTCTGGAATCAAAAGACTCAGATTTGCTCCTAAGCTTAACTATACTCAACTTTATGCCAGCTGGATATCAGGCAACTAGGTCTCCGAATTAAGACCAAAGAGCAAAGGCCATACTATTTTTTTTTTTTTGCCAGTCTAAGCCATTGCCATTCTGTTTTGCCTGCTCATCATCACAACTCAGAGTCAGCCTCATACTCACTCATACATACTCAAAGGTATAAGCTGTATTTCTTGCCTGAGTTGCATTAAACACAACATGACAAGGAATGCTAGGGAACTTACTTGATTACATGATATGAAATTGCAACCACTCAACTCTTCCTTTCCTACAAAAGTGATGCTTGTATAAGGATCATTTTTATCTTTTATGAAACTGTAAAAGAAAGTAAGAAATTGGCCATGCCTACATTTGCAAATCTCAAAAGAAAGTCAATGTAGGTATGAAGGAGCTGGTATCAGATTTCTAACACAGATCTCAATGGTCTCCCTGTCCCTTCATTTGTTATGAATGCAACTGCATATTCTTCTTAAATCCATTCATGGAAGCTCATGAATATGAATGAATTAAAGAAGAATATGTAGTTGTTTCAGTCCTTAAATTTTAGAACTTTACATTTGCTTTTGACATTAAATCAACAAAAACAAGCCAACTATCGAAGGCAAGCCAGGAGGCCACAGATGGGGAGGGCAGATCAGTAACACAGGAGCCACGAAGAGCTGCGTAGGAGCCAGGTCAGCATCCAGCCTGGCCAGCCACTGAAGATCCAGCTGTGTGGTCACAGCCTAACAGCACTGCTAAGGCCTTTGTTGCTTTAGATTTAAAACAAAGTAACAGATTCCATCTTATCTCATAGCTTTAGGTTTTCAAAAATATGGATGAGGGAGCACAAAGTTAATTTCCCCCTGCACCGTCCACCTCCCACTCAATTTTCCTTGTAATTAACCATCTATAAGGCATTGAATAGATGAATGTATTAACACTAAGATCCATACTGGGTGCCAGTGGTTCACATCTATAATACTAATTCCTCAGGCGGCTGAGATCTGAGGAATGCGATTCATAGCCAGGCTGGGCAGAAAAATCTGTGTAACTCTTTATCTCCAATAACTATCCCCCCCCCCCAAAAAAAAAAAAGCCAGAAGTGGAGCTGTGGCTGAAGAGGTACAGTGCTAGCCTTGAGGAAAACAAGCTCAGGGACAGCATCTAGGCAGAGGTCAAACCCCAGGACCAACACCAAACAAACAAAAACAAACCAATGAATGAATGAATATTCTAAGATCCAGAGTTCACACTAAGGTGCTCTTATTCCCCTCTCCCCCTTCAGTACTAGGGTTTGAATCCTGGACTTTATACTTGTGGCTTATGGCTTGCTTTCTTTGCCAGTGCTCTACCACTTGAGCCACACCTGCAGGCTGATATCTTTGCTGGTTATTTTGGAGATGGAGTGTTTCTGACTTTTCTTCCAGGGGTGGAATTTCTGTGAGCCTCTAGATCTCAGCTTCTCAAGTGGCTAGGATTATAGCTGTGAGCCACTAGCCTCTGGCTAAGGTTCACTTTTTGTGGTAGAGTTTTTAAGAAATGCACGTTGTCAAGTGCCATCACGTCAATATCACATTTCTACATGATACTTTCTCTGCCCTAAAATCCCATCTTTCCACTTTCTCCCAGCTTCATCTACCTGAGCCTCTGGAAAACACTGATCATAGCATCTCTACATGTTTGCCTTTTCCAGAATTCAGTATTATATGGTATGTGGCCTTTTCAGACAGGCTCTGTGGAGACTTCAGAGCCTCACTGCTCATCCGTTTGCCCTTTATTTTTTATTGCTGAATATTATCCCACTGCATGGCTACACTACAATCTGTATATCTACTCAGTGTTGAAGGCATTCTGGTTGTTTCTTCATTTTGACTATTTTGCCTAAAGCTGCAGTAAACAGTTATATGCAGGTTTTCCTGTCAACTTAGTTTTGACTTGATTTGGACAGTTAGTGAAGGGCACAACTGGTAGACCTTAGGGTAGGAAAATGTTGAGTTTTGTAAGAACTTCCACACTTTCTTCCAAGGTCGATCTGGGATAGGGTCTCTGGGCCTAGGGTAGGAGGAGTGGAGTCTCTGGGGGAGTAGCAGGACTGGCTCTGTTGAGTGCTGGAAAACTACAAACA
Source organism: Perognathus longimembris pacificus (assembly GCF_023159225.1). Lineage (NCBI taxonomy): Eukaryota > Metazoa > Chordata > Mammalia > Rodentia > Heteromyidae > Perognathus > Perognathus longimembris. Next base: position 49,937,397 of record NC_063166.1, read on the forward strand.
GGACCCAGGGAAAGAAGAGTGGCCAAGATGGGGAAGTGCTGGCAGGAAGAGGAAGTGAGACTTTCTCCAACCTTGCAGTCTCTCTCTGGCGCCCCCTCCTGGCAGAGCCCAGTAAAGATGGAATCCCAGCACAAGCATCCCAAGGCAGGGCATAGAGTAGTAGAGTTGGAGACTAATGTTTAGTGAGACTGCTTTCATTCTTTGCTATGAAAAGGCCCAATACCCTGGCAGTAGTGAAGTGAATAGCTCTGGGACTGGCCTTTAGTTGTACCTAATGTTCTCTAGGACAGTTGCATCTCGGATCGAAGATTGCCTTCCCTCTGGACAAAGAAAGAGGCAACACAAATAAGACTGCTTTCTATTATATCCTCTTGCTTCCTTCTTCCTTGAGTTACCCTGAAGAGACTGGAACTGCGGGTAGCTGGGTTCCCAGGGCCAGCATCAGAGGAGGGCCTGGACTAACCCAGGATACATCGAAGTCTCATCTAGTTTATCTTGTTGCTCACTTTTTGCAATGGAAGAGGTAGACTCAAGGATGCATGCATTCTGCCCTTTCAAGTGAGCATCTCATCTCAGCCTCTACACCAGGTTCACAGGCATTGGGATAATAATACAGAATAGCAGGAAAAGGCCAGTGTTGAAGTCAACAAAAAAGACCCGAGTTCTTTTTCTTCCCTTCTTGATCTTACTTCAATCGTGTCCAAAGAGGCTCACTTCCATCTTAATTTCAAATCTTTACTTCCCTTTTGAAAGGTAGCTCCCATTTCTTACAAACCTCCTTAAAATAGACTAAACTGACCAAAGGGTGGCCTTAGGTCATTCGCTGGTCCAGCACGCCGCCTGGTGGTCAAAATTATCCTTGATCTTTACAGGTATTAGAGTATATGTTGTCTTGACTTATTTTTCTAATAAGGAAAAAAGTTTGAAGCCAAAAATATTACACAATGTCTATAAAATATATGGCACATCTCATAGGGATACAAGTATATCTCTTTTTAATAAAGGATCAACTACAAATCTTGAGATAGCTACTATTTCTTCCTCTCTTCCTCCTCCCATTTTTCATCCCTCCTCTTCCTCCCTCTTTTCCGTCTTCCTCCCTTTTTCTTCCCTCCCTTTATTTCTTGCCAGTACTAGGATTTGAACTCAAGTTACCCATCAGTCACTCAACTTGCTTGCTTGTCTAATGCTCTACCACTTGAGTCATGCCTTCAGTATGGCTTTTTGATGGTTATTTTCAGATGGAGTTTCATAAGCTTTATTTTTATTTATTTATTTTTTTTGCTTAGGGTGGCTTCAAACAACCATCTCTGGATCTCAGCCTTTTTAGTAGCTAGTATCGTAGATGTGAGCCACTGACATATTCTGCTTTCGTTAATGCCTCACCTTCCACATTGTTTTGTACTAGTTTGCTATTGAGGTTTGCCTGTTGGTACAAGTCAGAAAGAAGAGCATGTGGACAGAGGGTTCAGGTAAATCAAAGGACACATGGTGAGCTATATCTTGCCATGAAACATTTTGTTGTTCAATATGTTTCACCTACTTCCCGACCAAGGATATTTTCTAGATAAATTAAAAGATTAAAATTCTGTGATCTATAGGTTAGCAAGGTCCTTTACAACTTAGACAACTTTAAAGATAAACTGGTATTCTTAGGTGATTCCATGATAGAATATTTTTCTCGAATCATCCTCAGATCGATTTCCAGAAGAAAAAATTATTTTCATAAAATTGCTTTATTGAAATATGAACACATACAATGCTGTGCATAATTAATGCATATACCTCCCAAATTTCTTCCCCATTATTCTTGTAATAACATTTGACATGTGATATCCCTTTTAGACATTTTCAGTATGTAACATTATTAACTCTAGTTTGTCACTGTGTTTTGCATTTGATCTCTAGAATTCATTCATCTTGCATAATTGAATTTGTTTTGTCCTTTGACATTTCTCTCTTCCCCACCCCTCCAGGTCTTGAAAACCAGCCTTTTCCTTTCAGCTTTTTACAATTTCCTTACCTTAGATTCCTCATAAAGGTGGAATTCTGCTGTCTTTGTTTCTGTGCTTAGTTTGTTTCAGTTAGCCTAATATCTTCCAGGCCCATCCATACTCTTGCATGCCAGCACACGGGGGGTGGGGAGGGGGGGAGATGGGGTTGGGGGAGGAAACAGGACCCCAGGGATCATTTTTGACCACTAGGGGGTGTGAAGGTTCAGGTAGCTTTACAGACCCCCCTCTGGGGCAGGCTCTCTGCAGATGCTGCTCTAGCCTAGTCAGCATCCTGTCTCCTTGACTAAGATGACAGAGCTCATGTGGTTGGGTGTTCCTGGCTGAGCATGGATTTCCAGAGGTGGAGTGATCAAAGAATCAAAATTTAAGTCCCAGATTGAAGCCCTAAGCCCAGCTCTACATGACTGGAAGTTAGACTATTAGTATTAATATCCCAGACTTTTGTTTTCTCAACTGCCCAATAAAAATGGGGGCTACCTTATAGGGACTCTGCTCCCGGAGAGCAGTAACCACTTCTGATTGTAGCTACTTTCTGTCCTAAGTGCTAGAGGACTGCCTCCAATTCCCTGTGTTACACAATAGGAGCACAAGCAATAATAATGGCGAGGATATTTCTGCTCTAGAAGAATTAGACTAATCACATCACACAGTGTGTGTGTGTGTGTGTGTGTGTGTGTGTGTGTGTATACATGCCAGTGCTGGGACTTGAACTCAGGGCTTTGTGCTCTTGCTTGGCTTTTTCACTCAAGGCCGGTACTCTACCACTTACATAGTGAAGAGTCTCATGGGCTGGTGCTCTACCACTGGTTAATTAGTGTTAAGAGTCTCATGGGCTTTCCTACCCAGGTTAGCTCCAAACTGCAATCCTCAAATCTCAGCCTCCTGAAGAGCTAGGATTAAAGACATTAGCCACAAGCTCCAGGCACAGTTATTTGCTTTTTTTTTGTTCCAATCAAGACCAACTGTACTGCATCAAGGCTCAGTTCATACCTCTTCCCTCATGGCCTGTCAGCTGATGACATTCGAACTCTGGCATGGTTCCTGTGGCTTCCTCTCTTCCAAGCTCTGCTTTGGCAATTACTTCCCCCTGCCCCCCCAACTCCAGCCAGGACAGTAAATATTCTTTTCTGACTTCCTCCTTCTGAGAGGCCAGGGTCATGTGCCTTTGCTGGCCGCAGTAAATGTAATATACTTATCTTCACTAGGTCAACACTTTTTCCTGGCGTTTCACAGGTAGTCAACAGTACATACAGCTAACAATAAAGCCCTGGCAAACACTGGTCACTTTGCCTTCTAGACCTTTCTTGCAAGATCGTGTCTTTCATTCAACACCCCACTGGGCCTGAGATAGCCTTTCTTGTGGACCCCAGCTCTCTGATGTATCAGCGTTGTGACCTTGGGGAATTTACCTAACCTCTCTGAGGTTGAGTTCCTTCTTGGTAAAGTGGGATCAATAAATCCTCAGCCTCCTTATTTTCTATGAGGATTAAAAGAGCAAAAGCACATTCTTAGTTGTTAGTTATTAGACCTCAAAATAACTTTCCTGCATTGGTGTGTATGCCACAATGCCTCCGGGACTGCAAAGGAGACGCAGCCATTTCTATCACCTTGGGCTTCCTTTTATGTTTTACAACAAAGAGACACCCAAATCCCAGATCTCATTCCAGGTTAATGTATAGCCAACCTGGGGGCACATGGCCTCCTGGAGGGAGGAGGCCAGCAAGTGTGGATTCAAAGAGAGAGAAACACTGGAGGACTGGAGGAGAGAGGGGGTGGTTGGGAATTTCTCTAGGGCAATGAAATCTACAGCAAGGAGGTCGGCAACATGGCCAGCAGAGCCTTTGGCAGGAACATTTAGATATTCTCCTCAAAAGGAAGCTTGAGGGGCTGGTGATATGGCCTAGTGGCAAGAGTGCTTGCCCCGTATACATGAGACCCTGGGTTCAACTCCCCAGCACGACATATATAGAAAATGGCCAGAAGTGGCGCTGTGACTCAAGTGGCAGAGTGCTAGCCTTGAGTAAAAAGAAGCTAGGGACAGTGCTCAGGCCCTGAGTCCAAGCCCCAGGACTGGCCAAAAAAAAAAAGGAAGCTTGACAAACCACTCTAATATGAGACCACCTGAACCCAAGAGAATATAGGGCCTGTGGGATAGCTTGTTTTTTGAAAAGAATGTGTGTTTGAGCACAGTGGCTCATTCCTGTAATCCTAGCTACTTGTGATCATGGTTTAAGGCCTGGAGACATCATCTCAACAGTAACCTGCCATCCTCGCTATGGAGGGGTTGTGCGCAGGATGACTGAGGTCCAGCCTAACTAGGGCAAAACAAATGGGAGAGCCTACCTGTAAAAGAACTAAAACAGAAAAGGGCAGTGGGTGTTGGTTAAATGTTAGAACAGTTGCCTAGCAGGTGTGAGGCCCGTAGTTCAACCCCAGTACCATGTCACACAAGCAAAAATAGTGGTTTGAGAAGATGTTACATTCTCCATGATGAGCCCTGTCCTCTAGAATCCAGGCTTTTAAACAATTCTTATTCCCCAAAGCCCAGTTTCTGGGTGAAGGACAGCAAGGTTGTCCAGTGTCCTTGGTTAGGGATGATGAAGTCCAAGTTTAAAGTGCATGGTGTGAAAGGACTTCCAAGGCACAAGCTGGAGGATGGAGGGGAAACAGGACTGGCAGAGTGCTCAGGGGTTTTGCACGAGGCTCTGAAATGAGCCACCAGCCTCGCATGGCTATAACACGAGTTTTACAGTTAATGAACTCATAAAGACAAATGGTCTATTTTACCTCACAATTTCTCTAATCAAAGACGCAGGTGGGGAAGGCCTTTCCTCTGAGCCCCTAATAAAGCAGCAGACCATGGAGGAAGTGTGGTAGGGCAAACTTCTCACCTCCACAGCCTGCCCGCCCTTGACCTCCCACAAACAATCCTCTGCCTCCCGAGGTCCCATCACGATGTCCAGCCACGCCACCATGGGGAGCCAGTGGTTAACACTCGGGCTATCAGAGGATATTCAACACCCGAACCATAGCAAGTTATCTAATGGGGCCAAAAGAACCCTCAGGAGCTCTCCTAGGATCTTGAGGTCAAGCCCAGAGATAAATGGTGCTGCTGCTCAGACCCACCCTGAAACCTCTCAGTGACAGAAAGCCAAGTGGGACAGCTATTTTCTGGGGGCATTGCTGAATGACTGTTAAATACAATAATAAAACAGGAAGAAAAGAAAGAAGGAAAAAGAAAGGGAGAAAAGAAGAAAGATGAGGGAGAGAGAGATGAAGGGAGGGAGGAAGTAAAAAAGGAGAGAGGAAGTGGGAGGAAAGGGAGGAAATAGGAAGAAGTGAGGAAGTAGGAATGGTAGGGAAAGGAAGAAAGGAAGGAGTAGGAATGGGGAGGAAAGGGAAAAGGAGGAAGTGGAATGGGGAAGAAAGGAGAAAGTAGGAAGGGAAGGAGGAAAGAAATAGAAAAGGAGAAGTTTGAAGAGAGGGAAGAAGGGAAAAAAATGAAGGAAGTGAAGTAGGAAGAAAGTGAGGAAGAAGGAATAAGAAGAAAGAAGTAGAAAGGGTGAGAGGGAGGAAGCAAGGAAGGAAAGGAGGGAGTGGGAGGGAGGAAGAGGAAGAAAGGAAGAAGAAAGGAGAAAGGGAGGAAGGGAGAAGGAAAGGATAAATGTGGAAAAGAGGGAAGGAGGGAAGTGAGGCCTGTTGAGGACCCATCTTCGGGTCCCTCACTAGAAGGGTTTGAATCTCTCTGGGAGCTGGCTGCTGCTTAGTCCCAGAAGCAAAGTGCATTTGTGCAAAAACAAGGTTGTCAATAGAAATGAAAACTGCTCCCCCAAGTGCCTTTTTCATAGACCCAGTCAGTGAATCCAGCTTGGAGACTTCCAGCTTCCCCAGGAAACACGAAAGCAATTATCTTGGATTAGCAGAAGCTCAGGAACAGCTTACCTCAAGTATTGTTTTCTAAACCCAGAGGACTGGTGAAATTACTCTCTGGTAATAATTCCAAAAGCTCAGAAACTGGTAACATTTGTTCAAACTGGGGAAAAGAAATCAAAGATGGTGACAGGGGATAGATACATTTTATACAGGATGGAGTTTAGGTGGAGTTTTCTCATATTTGTTTTTATTTCAGAAAAACACATGAGGGCCCTGAGGAGAAGGCCCACCTCACTCAGAGCCAGGTGCACCAAGGAAAGGTTTGCAGGAATGTAGGGATCAGATGATTGATAGCTCAAAACAGCTCAGTTCCATCTGTTGACATGCCAGGGTCATGCTTCATGGATTTCAGAAATACGTGCTATTGAAAGGAGGGCAGGGAAATGCTGACAGTGAACTAATTCACCCTCTGAAGGTTTGGCAAGGAGGATTGGCCAGATACTATACAATTCACCACTGAATTGTGATGTATTCTTTTATATGGCAGTCTTCCTGCAGATATGTGTGCGTTCTCGTGTGCATGTGCATGCACTGGTATTTGGGCCTGGGTGCTGTCCTTTAGCTTTTTCATTCAAAGTTGGTGCTCTCCCACTTGAGGCACAGTTCCATGTCTGGCTTTTTGCTGGTTTGCTGTCAATAAGAGTCTCATGGGCTTTTCTGCACAAGTTGGCTTTGAACCTTGATCCTCAGATCTCAGCTTCCAGAGTAACTAGGATTATAGACTGTGAGCTATCAGCACCCAGCTTCCCATACAATTCCTATAATGCAAAATAAAACAAACAAGAGGAATTCTGTGAAGAAAATAAAATAGCACAAAGAACTGTAAAGGGTTAAAGTCACAGTTGTTTCTCAGTATTCCGGGCCATAAAGAGGCCAAAATAATTTACTTATCAAAAAGATACCCTTCCTATGATACTTTTAGAGTTCTTCATTTAGAATTTGTCATTTAGAATTCTTTCTGACTTTGAACCACTCAGCCCTTTTCTTTAGAAATAGAACTTTTGTCAGCCTTGTTCTGTATAAAATGTCTGGTGCCTGATGCTCTGTGAAGGTGTTTCCTAAAGGTAGTGTGCGTGCATGTGTGTGTGTGTGATGTATCTGTGGGGGAACAAACACTCAGCTGGTTCTCCAACTCTCACACAGGGGTTTGACTCCAAGTCAATAAGTGGGTCCTCTGAATTTCTGTACCTACTTGGAGAGAACATTTGTTTACATTGAATTCTTACACTCATGACAGGCACGAAAAATCTTACAAAAATATGAATTGCAAAATTAGATCAGTTTGATTAGTGTATATGCAAAAATGGCTGGTTTGGGCAGGCAGTGGAGGCCTTTATTATGTCTAACTTGAGCCGGCAAGTTGGTTTTGTTTTTTTAAGTTCTTTTGAACAGAGACATTGCTCTATGGAGCCCCCAAGTGGACACTTGTGGGAATGGCCTCTGCATGTCTGAATCTGAGGCTACTTCACACAACTACCCATCTTTGTACTGGTGTTATGGAAAAGCTGAGAAACCCAGAATATATTTTTTTTCTGGTGAAAATTAGAGGATAAAAAGTGAAGCTGACATTTTCAGCCACAAATTCATGTAAGACCAAATTGATGCAGTGGATCTTTACACTGTTCTCTGTCTCAACCCAGTAATATTCTAAGGGGGAAATGGATCAGCTTCATTGCATTATGCTGGCCAAGAAAGCAGCCAACCATGGCCAGGGAACAGAGTTCTCAAGGTAATGGAAATGGCAGGTTTGTCACCCTGTTTGGAATGAATTGCAAGTGACAAAAAACAGAAGCTTAACATCTCTTCTTTTGCAGCTGTAAATTTTAATCAACGATCCATGGCCAGCAAAGTATGACAGCAATCTCCATGGGGATTTGAGGGTGCCCCAGCATAACCCTGTGGTAGACCCCAGTATCACTGTATTGGGATGCCACCCCCCTTTCTCCCCCACAGTGAACACACTTAACAACCATGGAGACCTTGTCTTGACTTTGTGGGGTTGAGATTCCATCTTGTAGCTCAGGAGGCCTCAAGGTATCAACATCAGGAAAACAGAGGTCAGTGCTGTCTGCCCCCTAGGGGAAGAGACAATCACTTTGGGCCTCAGTTTACTTCTCCTTTGCCTCCCTGTATCCAAATTCCAAGAATAGAGAACAGTGTTGGTGTTTAGCTGTCAAAAGTATCTTGGGAGCTTTAAAAACAACAACAAATAATTTCCTAACCTCATGGAAGAAGAGGCAAGGTGGAGAACTGGGAGAGGGTTTCCAGCATTGCATCTTTCAAATGATCTAGCAAGGTGAGAGCTACGAGCATTAGGAAAAGATGCCAATGAGGTGACTAGTATCCCAGGTATCCAAGAAAACACCAATTTCTAGGCCACTTTCCAAAATGGGCACTTTGGAGCCCATCTCCCCAACCTCTGTTGGCTGTACAGTATAGGTGTCCTCTTGAAGGAGGTCTAGTGGTATGAGTTCATTTCATTATGACTTTTGCTAATAGGCTTATCTCTTTATATTATTTATTTCCTTCCTTTGTGCCAGTGTTGAGAATTGAACTCTAGGTCCTTTATTCTTGCTCGGCTTTCTCATTCAAGGAGAATGCTCTACCCCTTGAACCATGCCTCTAGCTCATCCTTTTGCCAGATTTTTCTTCCTGGGCTGACTTTGAACTGCATTCCTCTAGATCTCAGTCTCAGGAAGCTAGGTTATGGGCATGAGCCACCAGCACTCTGCTAAACATCACAGGATCTTAAGCAGAGAGTCTGAAAGGCAGAGGAGTGTAACTGGCTTGCTTAAGTCAGCTGCCAGCCACAGACTGGCCTCTTTATGATATTTTAATTGTGTTCTTAGAAAATTGTATCCCAAAACAAAAAGGGCCTCCCCTCCAGAGCTCCATTTGCAGTAGGGGGAGCTGGGAATTCCTAGGGGTGGGGTGAGGACCCCTTGTTTTTGTTCTACAGACTAAGTGCTGCTGGCTTCCTCTTCCTTCTAAGGGCAGCAGCTTTGCTTTATCCCTACCACATCAGGGCTTTAGGAGGCCTCTTCTGACCTTCCCTGCTCTGCTCACTCTCTCTTCCTGTCCACTGCTCTTAGGTGAGATAAGGATGCCAGTTCACCAAGAAAGGAGCCAGGAGGAGGATGTGCAATGAGAACAGTTTCTCTCCATGAATGAGGAGGGTAATAATGAATCCCAGGGGTCACAGAACGGTGGAAGTTCACCTCCCATTTGCTTCACATCAAGGGATATCTTATTTAACTTGAATTCCTTTTATTCCCTAGACTCATTTGGGACCTTTTTTTCTTTTTAGGTTACCTGATGGAATATTCCATGCATGTGGGAGACTGTAGAGTTGAAAGTAGTTTCTTCATGCCAGTGGATAGGATGCCACTGAGATGCTAAAATGTGTGGATTTGCCAGACATATGGACAAAGCACTTCGGTTCTACTCACCCTCTTATTATTTATTTAATTATGACTTCCATTATACACGCACCTTTCACATTCTTCACCTAATTTTCAAGATCTGCTATACGCCGTCTCTAGCTTTAGTGAGGATGGGAGCATCTATGGGGCAAAAAATACATTCGTTCACTTTTCTTTTTGTTTTCTTCCAGTCCTGGGGCTTGATCTCAGGGCCTGAGCACTGTCCTTGGCTTCTTTTTGCTTAAGACTAGCACTCTACTGCTTGAGCCACAGTGCCATTTCTGGCTTTTTCTATATATGTGGTGCTGAAGAATCAAACTCAGGGCTTCATGTATATGAGGCAAGCACTTTACCACTAGGCCATATGCCCAGCCCCTTTCATTTACTTTTTAAACCAACTATGTTCATACAGCAAAATACCCTCAATGGAACAGTTTAATGAATGTTGGAGAATGTACTTTCCTTGGGACCTTTGACCTCACTTTTCTATCCCCTCAAAAGAGGACTGATGTTCCTACCCATGAGCTAACAGGCCAACTGGCGCTTTTGGGCCAACGTGCCCAGAACTGTTGCAGCTGGAGAGCTGACCTGTGAGTACAATTCTCCCATCCCACTGGGAGTTCCTAGCAAGGGAGCCAAGCAAGGCAATTTAAATAATGTGCTACCTTTCAAAATTTCCCAAATGATCAAAGCTCCATGGGAGGCAATCTCACTCATGAAGGTAACACCCGACTCCTTGTCCTCTGTCTGGATTGCTCAGCGTTTAGCTGAACGTGACCTGAAGTCTCAGCCAACCCAGCTGGTTGATTCCTTAGCAGATGGCACAAACCTATATTATGTATTGTCTACAGACTAAAAAATTGAACTCCACAGACTCTTATGAGCTTCCCTGCACAAAGCAACGTGTCTCTGAGGCAGCCAAGAAAGCATTCTGAGTATAATAAAGTGAAAACAAAGGACATCTGAGCCCAGGAAGAATGAAGATTGAGTGCCTTTACAGCAAGCAGAACACAGTAGAAGTGAATGAGGTGAGCTGCCACCATCACCTCCCAGAGGAAGACAAAATCCACCACGATGAGTCTCCTCATGCCTTTTTCATTGCCCAGAAACATTCCACTCCAGAAAAGCTAGGAACCTGCTTGTCAACTTCTTTCCCACTTCCCATCTTCACATACTACCATTTGCCTCCCCGTCCCCTCACAAAGACTTTTCCCTGCTTTTACTTTCCTGCAACCCCTAGGGTGGTCAACCTCATCTGCAAAGTTGACTTCCTACCTTTTTCAGGCAACTAGCTGCTGTTGTTATCTTTAAACCCCATCCAAGCAAGCACCAGTGGCTCTTACTTGTAATTCTAGCTACTCAGGATGCTGAGATGTGGGGGTTGCAGTTTGAGGCCAGTCTGGGCAGAAAAGTCTGTGAGACTCTTATCTCTAAATAAATGCACATACATGCCACCCTCACCCCCCACAAAACCTAGCCAGAAATGGAGCTGTGGCTTAAGTAGTAGAGTGCTAGCCTTGAACTAAATAGCTCAGGGACAATGCCCAGGTCCTGAGTTCAAGCCTCAGGAATGGCACAATCACATACATACCCCACATCCAACTTTATGAAGCTGATTAAATCCAGTTTCCTTGGGGGGATAGCTCTTTGAGTCTGTGGTATGATTCATGCCCAAATAATCCCAATGTTCTACTAGGCTGAAAACCTCAGGATTGCTCCCTGTTTCATCTCCACATGAAGAAATAGAGGCCCAGGAAGGCAAAGTTACACAACAGTAACTGTGGAGGCAGGATTGCAGGCACAGTGGAGTGGTCCTATCTTATCAGGCATGCCAGTGTTGAAGTAGAATGAGTTACTGCAGGCATGAAACTCAGTGGAATTGTACCTGAAGCTTACAGAGGATATTGAAGGTACTCAGGAAGTTTGAGAGACTTTAACAGAATCCAAGATAATGATAGCAAAGCTATGGTTTGATATGACCAAATACTGAAGAAAATGTAAGCAATCGTGAATATAAAAAAAACTATGGATTCTTTTAGATCATGCTCTATGGAAAGTACTACCAAAAATAGCTAAGGTATATCTGCAACATAATTCTGAGCATCCACCAGTCAGTTTTCATCTCCAAGGAAGCCAGTGGATGAAAATGCAGTTACATGACTGAAGAGAGAACGTAGGCTATGGAGAGGTAGAAGCAGCCTGGTAGTTAGAATTGAGCAGAAGAGGGATTCCTTATAAATGGAGTCGTTAAATGTTTTAGGTTATTTTTTTAAGGACACTTATAAGACACTTTCTGAAGCCCTCACCTTTAGTTTCCACTGAGAGTAGACTTTCAGGAATGGGCCTAGTGGTGGGAAGAGGCTATAGAAAAACCTGTGGCATACCTGAGTCATGCTTAGTGACAATAACACACCCCCACAGGGACCGATCAGTGCACAGAGGTTTACTACAGGCCTGGTGGGGCAGGCCAGAGATGGAGAGCAAGGTGAATGAAGTTGTCCTTGAACAGGTATCCGTGGCTGAAGGGAGGTGACACTGAGATTCATCATTCAATTGAGTGAAGGGCCAGACTATGCATAAAGTGTTTCTGTGGGCTCTGCTGGGCCTTGTCCTGTATTACACAGCCACCCAACCAAGCTGGGCTTATAAAATATATGTAGAGGGAGTGTATGCCCCCACACAGTGGCATGCATGGAAAAATGAAAATGTGCTTTCGCTCAGCTCTTTTACACCAAATATTTACAAATACAGTAACATTTCTGCACACTCATGAGCTCATCAGTATTTTATTAAAAATGATTAATAATCTATGATGTTGAGGTTTTGAGGGATGATTCATAGGTACCCCCACCCCCTTTACCTTGCTTACAAACCTATAGTAATCCCAATGTATTACAATTCTGCTAAGTTTTACCAAGAAAAGTGCAAGGTGCCACAAGGGTGGGTAACTGGACACCTGAGCCAAGGTGAGGTTCAGAAGAGGCTCCGTGGAGGATGGCGTCTGCTGTCTGCAGTAGACAGAAAGATGGATAGAAATAGTCCTGTGAAAGGCAGCTGGCTAAGCAGCAGAGTTCGAGAATTTGCTGATGGGAGAAGTCCAGTTCCTCAGAGCAGAGCTTGTCCAGCTTTCATGCACAACCCTTTTTCTTTTGGTCCCATTCAAATGCAGGCTTTGAGGAAGACTGGGGAGGTTTTTGCATTTTTGACAAGCTCCAAATGGGGACAGTCCTGAAGGACCCAGAGCAGCATGCAAAGTTTAGAAGAAATGGGGAGGGAGAGCTTTGCTACCTCTGAGAGGATTAGAATCTTCACCCCAAGATCAGTGAGAAGCTGGGTGCTGGTGGCTCACATCTGGCATCCTAGCCACTTACCAGGCTGAGTGCTGAAGATCTCACTTCAAAGCCAGCCTGGGCAGGAAAGTCCATGAGACTCATCTCCAATTAACCACCAGAAAGCTGGAAGTGGTGCTGTGGGTCAAAGTGGCAGAGCACTAGCCTTGAGTGTAAAATCTCAAGAACAGAGCCTAGGTCCTGAGTTCAAGCCCTATGACCAAAAGAAAATGAAAAAGAAATAAAGATCAGTGGGAAGACCAGAGTTTGAGTTTGATAGTGGGACCGGATAACTGCTTGTGCTCAGAAACCCTCACTCTGGAGGCTCAGTTGAAAACAGGCTGGATGGGCCAGGAGTAGATATAGGGGGTTAGTTTTAGTTCCTATTAGCATGATTTTGAAGAGGAATTCTCAAGTCACACAAGGAAACTGAGGCCGGGAAAGATCAAACAACTGGAGGCAGGTTGCTTCACTTCATTTGCAAATAGAGAAAGGATTAGGGAGCAAATATCCAGCTTCTAACAAAATCCACTTTCTACTCTGTGAAAGAGAAAACACAGGAGACACGGGAGGAGGAGAGGGGAGAATCAGAGACAGGAGGGGGAAGGGAAGGAAAGAGGTAGTAGAAAGGGGTAGAAAGGAGTAGAAAGGGGTAGAAAAAGGGAGACGTTGAGAGAAAGGAGATATCTATGATGAGGACATTGATCAATAGGCATTGTACTCAAACTGATTTGCTGAATGAAAGCCCCACTTGTACAACTACTTAAAGATAATAATAACAATAAAAAGAACAAAAAGGAGACATACTAGGAAGGGAAGAGATGTAGGAGGAGCTGAGGAAGGGAAGACAGTAAATGGAGCGTTTATTGTATTATTTCTGTGAATGAAATGCTGGCGGTTCAGAGGGTATGTATGGCTCTGGCTGTGTACCAAATCTAATGATGCCAGGAGCCCATAATGTTCTGTTGCTGAGCTATGAGCTTTATAGGTTGCCTTCTGGGGACACAACACTGCTATACCCCTCCTACTCCTCCTCTAGCCTTCCCCTCTGTCCTTTGGGTAACTCCCTTCCCACCCTGTCCTGGATAAGTGCTAGTGGTTGTGACTTTGGCATTCTCTGCCTGTCACATTCTCCACCACACAAACAGTACTATACTGCAAATGGTTGTAAGGTGTCCACTGCTCTTCATGTGCTCCACATAAAGACATTGTTCTAGAAGGAGAGCTCCTTAACAGCGTAGTGTGCCCTAGATATCTACTTGACTCAGCAGCATCAGGGACACTAGGATTGGAATCTGAGTCTCACCCGGGTTGCTTGCTAAGTTCCTAATCCCCTTTGAGCCTTTGTTTCTTCTTCTGTAAAATAGAATTATTCATTATTATTCTTCAGAGTTCCAGGTAACTGAAGGTATGAATCACCTTTTTCTCATTTAGAATCCTGCTTTCACAATTCACTATACCAACAGTGTCCTGACTTCTTGAATCAAATATTCTCTCTTCCTCCCCTCCTCTCCCCCTCCCTCCTCCTCGTCCTCCTCCTCGTCCTCCTCGTCCTCCTCCTCCTCCTCCTCGTCCTCATCCTCCTCCTCCTCCTCCTCCTCCTCCTCCTCCTCCTCCTCCTCTTCTTCTTCTTCTCCTTCCCTTCTCTCTCTCTCTCTCTCTCTCTCTCTCTCTCTCTCTCTTTCTCTTTCTGGTAGGGATTTGAAGCTAGAGACTCAGCATATTAGGTAAGCACTCTACCACTCACCTATACCTGTTATCCTTTTAAATGGTTTAAGGCTACCATTGCTGTCTCTTAGTTGTTAAAAACTGGTCCAGAGAACAATTCAAATATTTCTGAACCGACAAGTGAACAAGTTTCCATCTATTCTGCTCTACCCTTAGATGTGCTATAATAGCACTGAATTGGCCAGCTTCTTATAATTTTATGGAGGAAAGAGCAAAAAGAGTTATAATAGTTAATATTCACCTGATTGCTTCTGAGTTACATGATCAGTTAGCTGTTAGCCTCCAATGAACACGAAGTTGTCTGACTCTCTTAGATTGATTCTTTGCAAACCTACATAGGTTTACGAAGCTCAGGATTGGACAATGAAGTAGGAGAAGACTGATTGCCTAGAAATCTATTTGGAATATGCCTATATGCCTGGCTATGGTAATCTAAGGTTCCAGCCAAGTATTCATTCCTTTAGGTGTCATAAAAGTTGCAGAATTGATAAAGCCAGATTGTGTGGGGTTTGTAATCTGCTTCATCCTTCCATCCACTCTCCTGTGTTGGTTGAGTTTCTCAAGATGGGTCTATGGGAGCTATATTCACTGGATCCAGGTGTCAGGCAGAGCTGGGTGGCTAACATTTATATGTCTGTGAGCTGGGCAAATGTGAGAGAGGCAAGAATAAAGTATTACATATGACCATTACATATGACCCATTTCCATTCCAAAAGATGCTCTTGCAAACCAACACCATTCACTGAAAGGAGCCATTAAGATGATACCTATCAACCCTGGTGCTATAAAGGTATAAGGGGCCAGGGAAACTTCAAGAGTCTTCACTTCCAGCTGGGTGCTGGTGGCTCACACTTGTAATTCTAGCTAATCAGGAGACTGAGATCTGAGGATCGTAGTTCAAAGCCAGCCCAGGTAGGAAAGTCCATGAGACTCTTATCTCCAATAAATTACTCAGAAAAAGCTGGAAATGGTGCTGTGGCTGAAGTGGTAGAGCACTAGTCTTGAGCACTGACAGGCTCAGGGACAGAGCCAAGGTCCTCAGTTCAAGCCCCAGGACTTGCAAAAAAAAAAAAAAAAAAAAAAAAAGCCTTCACTTCCTAATGCATATGGCAGGCAGCTTGTAACTTTCAAGACAAGTCCAGTTCCCAGCTGATTAACAAGAGAGAGAAACATAACAGCTGTTTTCACCTCACCAAAGATTTTAAACTAACAACCAAAGTTTTCTTTCTCATTTCCAAAGCATACATATGATCCACATCCCTATTGTCTTACAGGGGATCTATGACATTGCCACCATTCTTGATTAATCAATCCTGTTTTGAATCTGCAGGTGCCTTTGATCTTGGCAAGCCAGGGGTTGATTGTCTTGAGCAAATGTAGCATGTAAATGGTCCCTGCTTGTGTGTGTGTGTGTGTGTGTGTGTGTGTGTGTGTGTGTGTGTGTGTGTGTGTTTGTTGCTAGATGGAATGAAGGGCCTCCTGCATACTAGGCAAGTGTTTTACCTTCATCCCTTCTTATTCTGCTTTGGAGATACTGGCCTGTTAGTAACTTCTACCCTAATATGCAGGCTGGAAATATAATATAAAAATTAGGCTTACCCATATATTAAAACAAAAAAAATTCAGATTGAAACCGGAAGGCAAAAAATATTTTCCAAACAAATGACAAGATCTTCTGATAGCTTTCATTACTATTTTAACACATTTAAAAATTATCCAAATGATAAACAGGTTAACAATTACTTTAAGCATTGCAATAAACAAATACTTTTCTAACAAAGGAAAGACATTCTAACACAGACCAGTCCAAGATTGTATTTATGGAATGCTATACAATCATGTGAACCAAATGGGAATGCTAAGATAAAGAAGATGCTTAGTGGATACAGACAGTCATAATGTCCAATGTATGTATTTGAAAATGGGACACATAAATTGAGGGTATGGATAGGGCTGGGAGCTATTGGGGAGAATTATAGAAACGGGGAGAATTATGGAAACAATGACATTGACCAAGATGCACTGTATTCACAAACTGGCATGTTGAATCGGAACTCTTTGTGCAACCACTTAAGGCAAATAAAAAAATAAGAAAACAGTTTTTAAAAAAACTAAGGCAGATGCTTAGGCAAATTTTGAGTTACTTGGTTAAAATACTGCTCTTATTAGTCAAAAGGTTCTGCTTATTAAAGCCATAATGCCAAGCTATTGAGAGTCTTCACTCAAGCCACATCTTGAACAATTTCCATTTGCATTGCATAGACTTATGTAGTTCAAAAACAATCAGCCCCCAGTACCAAGCTGCTGCATTCTTTGGAGATTCATTTTTCTTGCACCCATTTTCTCTGAGAGCTTTAAGCTTCCACTATACAACAGCTGCACTGAATCTTGCAGGGTAAATTCTATGCTATACATGCTTTTTTTTCCCCCACTGTTACTTTCAACAGTTTGAAGATTTGCTTTGAGGTTAAAATTTTTTAAATCTAAGCTTTGCCATTGATATTTTGTTTTCCCTTGGGTGGGTTTGGGGGATGCAGTTGGCTTGGCTTAGTCATGACAAGGTAATGAAAATCATTCTAATTTTTATTTAAGAAAAAGCAATTTTCATAAATGGTGATCCACTAATGGATCCTGATCATCTATAAGCCCCACAGCAAATTACTCTTAATCCAGTTGGCTGTGTTGCCTTACCTGAGGGAAATAATACCCACCCTTCCTTGGGGCTGGCACACTGTTCACAGAGACTTCTTCAATATATATTAATCCCATCATTTATCTTTGTCAACTGAGAACAAAAAATAATTTGTAGAAGAGTAAACAGAAGCACATAGAAGAAGGGAGCTCGGCATTATTAAACAGTGGAAAGCAGGTGCTTGCAAAGGCAAGCTTATTTTTATTGCAAAACTTGAGTAATTCTCCTTCTGCATCTGTGCATAGTAAATAAGGGTGAGGGGGAAAAATCTAATATTTTAGAGGAAACTGAAATCACTTCGGCACAGGGATGAGGGAATGCTTTGGTGTTACAGCTTGCTTTTTATAAAATCAATCTGAAACTGGGAGCTGCCGGGCCCCTCAAGGGCACAAGGGGGAAATGGAAGAGATGAGAGGCAGGGAAGGCTTTCACTGGATTTGGAAAATGGGAGATAATCAAATGCACTTCTGAGACTCCTTGTTTTTCAGTACCGGGTCTGAGTCTCGTTGCCACCAACTTTCCTGGCTATAAACTTTTTCATGATTTGAACACTTGGTACTTGGCTTCTGTGCTCATTAGCATGGCAGTTAGCTTTTCATTGCTGTAACAAATTCCTGAGATAAACAACTTAAAAAGAAAAAAGGATTATTTGGGCTCTCAGTTTTAGAGGTTTCAGTGGATGATGATTGGTTATATTGTTTTGGGCCTATTTGAAGACAGAACATCGTGGTGGGTATAAGGAATCAAAATAGTCTCTTTGCCTCATGGTGACTGGGAGGAAAGAGGTGTGTGTGTGTGTGTGTGTGTGTGTGTGTGTGTGTGTGTGTGTGTGTGTTGGGGGCGATTGAGTTTGGTGCCCCAATCTTCCCTTCCAGCTCTTAGTGAGCTAACCTTTATTCTCTGCTCATTTGTTCCCATTGTTTCTGAGTCTGTGGTGGGGCAGGACATGGTGCTGGAAAGCAAGTTGGTGGAAGGAAGCGGCTGACCTCATAGTTGCCAGGAAGGATGAGGAGTGGGAAGAGGCTGGAGAGAAATACATCCTTTAGGGTCCTGCTCCAATTAAGCCCCAGCTCCTAAAGCTCCCAACACTTTCCAATTGCCCATGAAGCTATGAGGCAATCATTTGATTAATCCATTATTATTGATAGGTTAGTGAGTGATGAGTCAGAGTCACTCATCTGATTATGCAGAAATATCTTATTTACTTCATTAGTCCTTTAGTTTAGCCAAAACTCCCATGATCCAATCACTTCCCCAGAGTTCCAAAGTCTAGACCTGCTGCAATGAGCTACAGTCTCCACCACATGAGCCTTGGGGGCCATTTTGGATACAAAGTATAATATCAATGTTTAAGGATTATAGTTTAAATGAGACATTTATAACCCAAGGCACTGAAAGAATAAACAGTGACAGAATGGCAACACAGTGAACCTACTTGTCAGAAATCTTACCAAAACATCCTTTCACATTGTACCATGATAACAGACACTGGTGCTTGGTTATCTAACTTCCTGGCTTTAAGTTTTATTTTAGGAAGGTGAGGTAACATAAACATTGGAGTGGTGTTTCTCTCCCCCACTCCCAAACCCCCTCACTGCCTCACTGCAGTTCTGAACACTGCAGATTCTTCTCTGAATGTGCCTTTCAGTATGAGATCAGATCAGAATGAAAATATACACAAGGCTGGGGCATGGGCAAATGGCTATGGAGTAATGTTTGGTGTAAGGTAGTCTCCTATAAGCTCTGTGGGAACTAGCGGTGCTTGAAGTTGCATAGTTGGATTATACTTCCCTGGGCTTGGTCATGATGTGGCAAGTAGTTTGCAGTGAGTAGAATTTAGTCATCATTTGGCACATTCTAAATGAAAAGGAAAGAATGTTTTAGAATGGCTTGAGTTACTGGGTTATAAAAGTAATACAGACATGAAAATAAATGTCAGATAGTTCCTCATTCCTTTCATCTAAGTAAGTCTGAGGCTGGGGACCTAAGCAGTATGTTAGATTCCCCCTTCTCATTTCAGCCATGTGACTCTTTTTGCCCTCACCTTTCCTACAGCTTTTATTGTGATACATTTTTAAATGGATACTGCATTGCAGAAATAGTTCAATTTCAATATGCCATTTAGTCAGATCCACTAACAGTTCAAATTTTGTTCCATTTACATTTCTCTCATCTGTCCATTTATCCATCCATCTATCCATCTATCCATCCATCCATCCATCCTTTCATTCACTCAGCCATCTAGAACAAGCATAATCATAGATAATATATACACAGGCACCCACATTTTTCACTTGACTTAAGTTATATTATCTTCCTTTATCCATAAATGCTACAATGTGGTTTCTTAGAAACAAGGACGCCATTCTTATTTAACCAATTAGGACATTTCATGTGTATGTAATATTATATCTAATGCAAAGTCAATATTCAAATTTCATCAGTTGTTCGATCTTTTTTACAATCTGTGTGGACATGCACACACGTGAGCATGCGTGCCTGTGTTCAGGTGTCCAGAACACCTGCAGAATTTGATTAAGTTCAGTTTGCTAGTTTATTTCATCATGAGATGAGATTCTTGCTATAAAGAATTTGATAGGGAGCTGGGGTGCTGGTGACTCATACCTGTAATCCTAGCTACTCAGGAGGTGGAGCTGTGGCTCAAGTGGTAGCGCACTAGCTATGAGCACAAAAGCTCAAGGAGAGTACTCAGGCCCTGAGGTTAAGCCCCAGTACTGGCTCTCTCTCTCTCTCTCTCTCTCTCTCTCTCTCTCTCTCTCTCTCTCTTTCTCTCTCTCTGTCTCTCTCTCTCTCTCACGAATTTGACAGGGAATCCCTCAGAAATGGTGTTTTATTGTTAAATCATCAGGACTGATTGATGCTTGTTTCTCTGAATATTGACTAGCTTTTTGCTTTTGTTGTTGCTTTTAGACAATGTCTTACTATGTATCTTAGGCTGTCTTGAACTTAAAACCTTTCTAACTCAGCCTCCCAAGAGCTGGAATTGTAGCTAGCTTTGATTGTTGTGCCAAGTTGCGAGGCCACCACCAAGAAGACCACCAAGACTCAGACATTCCAAAATGCAATAGCAAGGCAAGACTTTATTCAAGCGGGGCCGCGGCCCGGGCCTTGTCCTACCCATCGACACAGCGAAGGTTAGGAGCCAGCCCCCAGCTCCGATTACACAGAGCTTATAAAGGCAAAAGACAAAGTTACAGCAATCAGGTGTTTAAGCAAGCAAGATTATGAGTACAAATCTGATTGGCTCAGGGCTCGAGGCATTCTAGGGGCAGTTAGAGTTAAGCATTCCCAGTCGTTAGAGTTCTCAACCGGCTGGGCCCTAATAAGCTTGTCCTGGGTTTGCTCACAGGGCCTGCTTATCTCAGGTTTATGTGGTAAAGTGGGGTTCATGTGGTAAAGTGGTAAAGTGGGGTTCGAGTGGGCCTGACTTCAAAGTCTGGCTCTTCATTTCCCCCCTTCATGATCAATTGTTGAAGGTGGTTTCTCCATTATGCTATATTATTGTTCCCTCTGTAGAGTGTATCTAACATAAGGAGATCCTTTGAGACATTAGAATATTCCATGCCCTGTTAAAACTTCTTTACTACATTTATCATGCCTTGACTGAGTTGGAGATGACTCAGATTACCACTGAATGATGTTGTGGTTGTCTAACTCCATCATCCTGTATGCATTGATTAACCTGCTGTCTACTGCCAGGAAGAGTTCTCCAATTCATCTACTTTTAATAGATTAATTCATTTAGCTATATCAGAATGGATGTATAGATTCCTATTTGATTCAAGGATATCTTGCTATCATGGTGTGTTTTGAAGTTGAAATGGTTACAAATTTTGCCAGTGGGAGTCCCTTTACCCCAGCTCCTCTTTGCCTTTCCCACATATCATGGACTGAATCGTGTCTCTCAATGTCCATATTCGCATGTGGAAGCCCTGCCCCTCAGTATGACTGTACTAGAACACAGGGCCTTTGAGGAGATAATTAAGGTTACAAGAAGTGGTGAGGACAAGGCTCTGATCTAACAGGATTTAACACACTTATCACAAAGAGGCAGAGACACCAGAGGCTCTCTTTATTTCTCTGAGCCTTCATTCAGAGCCAATGAAAACACAGCAGGAAGATGGCTATCTGCAAGCCACTGAGAGTCTCTTCCTAGAAATCAGCCATACCAACAGTTTGATCTTGGACTTCCAGCCTCCAGAACTGTAAAAATAGATTTCTGTTGCTTAAATCATCCAAGTAGATTATATATACATATATATCATATATAACACCATGTACACATATAAATTGTACATATATTATAATATATATGTATTTTTTCAATGGCTATCTGAGTTGACTAAGACAGGATGCTCATAATATTCTTTGAGTATTTCCTGATTTTATGTTTCCAAATGAAGTGCAAGTCTCCTTTTGGCCTTGCCTCCTCCAACCATTTCTCCACAGACCCTTAATCCTATTAGTGGAAAATGGCATTTAATCTCTGAAACCTATGTGGTACTTAACACAGTGCTTGTTCTTCTGTGGCTCTATTGCCTAAGTAGCTCTCAGAGCACCAGATTGGGACAGAGCTATGTTGCTGTCACATGACCTTCTCCTCACACTTACCAAATCTTCCTGGTTTAAATTTCTTTTTCCTTTTCTTTTAGTCCATGGGGCTTGAACTCAGGGCCAGGGCACTATCTCCGAGCTGTTTTGCTCAAAGCTAGTGCTCTACCACTTTGAGCAATAGCTCCACTTCCACTTTTCTAATAGTTCATTGGAGTCTCACTGACTTTCCTGCCTGTGCTGGCTTTGAACTGCAGTCCTCAGATCTCTGCTTCCTGAGTAGCTAGGCTTACAGTCATGAGCCACCAGTGCCCAGCTGATTTTACTTTCATATGGTAAAGTATGAGGTGCTGATTCTTGAGACAGTTGGCTCCTCCAATGTTTCATTTATCAGACCATAAAGTGTTCGGAACTTACTTTCAGTGTGAGTGGACGCCATCTCTCAACACACGCACATCATGTACTCAGACACACGCTCAATTTTGCCTGACACCATTACACAAATCCATGTGGAGAGGCAGTGGAGGAACTGATTTATTGAACTTTGTACTTGCACATCCCTTGCACATTAGAAAATCCAAATACCACACACTGGCAGAGAGCATGGTTAAATGCTGACAGATTTAAGTTTTGTTGAAATAAGTGAAGAAGAAATAAAGAACTATAAGAGAATAGGACCACAGAAAACCAACACTTTGGCAGAAGGAATAAAATGTGCCTGGTCTCTCTACACTGGAAGACTTGACTTGGAGCTGGAACTTTTGTTGTTGTTGCTGTTGTTTGAGACAGGGTACTTGCTTTGTGGCCCAGGTTGTCCTTGAACTTGAGATCTTCTTGCCTCAGCTTCCTGAATGCTGAGATTTACAGGCTACTAATGGATTCTTTTGTAATCTGATATTTTATCTAGTACAATTATCTGAGAATGCATTAAAGGCCATAGTTAGTTAGAAAGGACACCCATGTATGACAAAAGGCTTGACAAACATCCCTTGCTCTCTGAAATGAGTTATGATGAAGAGACAGGAAAGGATGTTCCTTTAGGAAATCTGAGGTATTAGAAATAGCCTTTCAGAGAACATCTAAATGGACATTCCAGAACATTCTCTTTCCCATGCAGTAAGTGTGGTGATGTAGAATACAGTGTAGGTACTCACACAGTTTGTTGAGAATGGTTTATTGTGTTAGGCAGTGGAGGAAATGAGTTAGAATATTCATCTCTCTCTCTCTCTCTCCCTCTCATTCTTTTTGTTCCTCCTTTATTCATTATATCACAAACTCTATGTGTGTGTGTGTGTGTGTGTGTGTGTGTGAGTGTTATGTGTGGGAGTGCTGGGGTTAGGACTTGAATTCAGGGCTTTGTGCTCTTGCTGAGCTTTGTTACTCATGGCTGGCTTTGAACTGTGACTCTTCAGGTTTCATCCTCCAGAATAGTAAGGATAACAAGCATGAGCTATCAGTGCCCAGCTAAATCACAAGCTTAAAAAAATCCCATAGAAAAATCATTATTCTTAGCTTGAACTAAATTCCATATTGTAGTTTGGAGTTGAAAAAATACAATGTTGAGTGAAAGAGGCAAGTCCTCAAATTATGTGTCCAGTAGAATGATGTGTATAACTGATAGTTCAGAAAACAGGGCTCGAGGATGCCAGTCATGCCCACTTCCACTCCCTGGGGGTTGATGCCAAGAATGTATTCTCTACAGAAGTATATGGACATGAAAATTTCCCATTGTATAACTACATTATATTTCAATGAAGTTATAATAAACTATTATGAGTAAATGTGCCCCAAACGCTAGCAAACACTATGGGAACATATACATAGTTAAGCACATAAAATCATGATAAAAGTGAGACCCAGCAAGGCAAAGTAACTCTAACTGAAGGCAGCATGCTTAGGAAGTTGTAGGGGAAAATGTCAATGTATGCCTAGAATGTTCTAAGGATCAATCTCTTATTGTGATACAAAGGCACCTTTATGAAGGGAGTATCTTGGATCAAACCAAGGAGCAGTAAATATCCTTGAGACAGTTGGCTTATAAACTCACCCTAGCTCTGTCCAGAGTGGCTCCTACAAAACAAAACTGAGGTGTTCTCATTCAGATATGAACCCTATCTACATCCACATCAGTTATCGCTTACCATGTCTTTACAGCTTGGCAACAGTCATTGCCCAAATCTGGCAAGATAATGTGAAGACACAGAGGCTAGTAACAAAGAACTCTTGGGAATATGGAAGATACAATTGCCAGGTGGTGCTAGTGGTTCATGCCTATAATCTTAGCCACTTAGGCGGCTGAGACCTAAGGATCATGGTTCAAAGTCAATCTGGGCAGGAAAGTCCATGAGACTTATCTCCAGTTACCTATCAAAAGGCTGTATGTAGACATGGCTCAAGTGGTGAGAAAGCTAAGGGACAGTGCCCAGATTTTCTCATGATGTCTGTTTCCTGTGCCCAGGGATATTTTGTTACACAATCATAATTGTATCATCAAAATAAAAAAATTCACCTTGATGCAATGTTATTATTAGTTGAGAGTCTATTTTCAAATGGTATCACTTGCCCAGCATAGTTTCCCACTTCAGGATCCAATCGCATTTGGCTTCACCAAACATCTCTCTTTAGAATAATTTGTTTTGGAACATTTCCTCAAATTTCTTGTTCTTTATGTTTCTTTTTTTTCTCTTTAAGTTGTGGAGGCCAATTATTTTGTAGAATGTCACTCAATCTGGATTTCTCTAATGTCTTTTTTTTTTTTTTGGCTAGGAGAACCACAGAAATGATGCTGTGTCTTTCTCAGTGTTTTGCTAGGGCAAAAGTAGTGGCTGTTTTGTCCCAATGTTGATGGTGTTAACCTTGTGATAAATTATTTGTGTGTGTGTGTGTGTTAAATGAAATGACTTGGTGGAGCTTCTACATTAAGATTATTTTAGATGAGCCTCACTTCACTTGGAACTTTAGAAATCATGTAGGATGATTCCTCTTTATCTTTGTTATATATTTATCAATGATTTTCTAGGAACCAAAGAGGGAAAATGAAATTAGTAGCAAATGAGATCAACATAGTATTTCCTATCTAATCTGCTAGTCTAATAAAGAATAAAGTTTGGGGTCAGAATATGACCTAGTGGTAGAGTGCTTGCTTCACATACACGAAGACCTGGATTCCATTCCTCAGCACCTCACATATAGAAAAAGCCAGAAATGGCCCTGTGGGTCAAGTGGTAGAGAACTAGTCTTGAGCAAAAAGAAACCAGGGACAGTGCTCAGGCCCTGAGTTCAGGCCCCAGGACTGGCAAAAAATAATAAGGTTTGAAGGTCATAATGAAATGATTTTCCCTGTTAGTGAAAATATAGGTATCAATTGTTTAATATTCTATCAGAACCTTACCCAATTCAAGCAGGTATTAAAGCGTTAGAAGGAATTTTCAAGTGCTCTTTTGGGATGAACTGCAATTTCATAAATTGCCATTAGGTGGCAAACAGGTTCCAATCCTGGAATCATCAAGCTTCATGCTGGGAAATTTGCTTGCTTCTCCAGTGGTTATTGCTTAAGAAGTCAACCCAAACAGCAGCCTAGAATCTAAAAAAAAAAAAAAAAAAAAAATGTTTGCACAAACTTCTCGGGGCACATAACTTGAGCTAGGACTTGGTTCTTTACCATGACAATATTTCTCTCTTCTTTCTTTTCTGGCTCTAAATTTAGGAGCATGATTAAAAAGAGAAGGATATCAGCTATTCAACAGAATCACTAGTATCTGAATCTTGAAAATTTATAGATCTATAAGTCTTTGGAAATGTCTTGCCTCTACTATTTTTTTGGAAGAAAGGGACCATACAAGACAAAGAATAATCCCTTTCCTGTTATTCTATGGGTGGGAATGAGAATTCTCCTATTTGTTTATGATGTGACATGGGCCACAGAGGCGAGAGAAGAGATTTGCTACGTGCAGTTCTAGAAAACTCTTTCCTCCATCACCTAAAATTCCATTTAATTTGTAAACTTTTATCCTCTAATAGAGTTGATATACTAGGGAATTGCTTACTAAATTTTTAATAAATTAAAAGGGGAAAAAACTTTGTTTTCAGATCTGATCTAGACTGTAAAACATTCTGTTGCTTTCTATGATTCATAACTTTTTAAACATATTTTTTTAAAGCCAGGTGGAAATCTACTCAGGTAAGTGCAATACACTAGTTAGAAAGTCGACTTTTAAATACTGTTTAGTGTTTGGTCAAAGTTAAAAGTGCTAGGGATCTCCTGTGTAGAGATCCTCCCCAAACTGAGGCATAGATCAAACGAATATTATTCCCTGTGTGTTGCTTACAGCCCTGGCTTCTCTTAGGAGTCATGTAAGTAGATACTTAGGTCTAAAAATTACTGTGCTATGACTTTGCACCCCTGGAATGCATCAAGGAGGAGAAGAGAAGCCACCAGGCAGACACAGATTAACAGCTCTTCTAAGACCATACCTCAAATAACTCTGTCCAAAGCCATGTATGAAGTGTAAAATCAAGAATAAAATCACGGTGGTGTAATTTGCCTGTTCATTCACTAGATGGCAGTGCTCTAAGTTGTGTCTGTTTTGAAGCTTTAATTGTCAGGAGCTCTGGGTGGCTCCCAAATTGGGGAGTAGGGAGAAGATGATTCATTGTAATAATACCTACTTTTAAAAATCATCACATAACTATATTTGAACTAAGTGATTTTTGGTACCATGACTTTAAATATGATGACAATTTTTATTAAATTTTCATTTTTATGAATAACAACAAGATCTTATTACATCTGACAAATGATCATCCATCCTGTGCAAACCAAAGTATCAGTTCAGACTCTATGGACAAATAGACTCTACTATTCCAGCAGTTAAGGGTGAATCAATAAGAGTGAAATCTACCCTTATTAATTCAAGAAGTATCTGTCACAGGTACAAACTGCTCTTAGCAAGGCATTAGTGGCTCATGCCTATAATCCTAGCTACTCAGGAGTGTGAGACCTGTGGACTGTGGTTTGAAGCCAGTCTGGGAAGATAATTCTATGAAACTCTTACCTACAGTAAATTACAAAAAAAAAAAAAAAAAGCTGGAAATGGGCTTGTGGGTCAAGTGGTAGAGTGCAAGCCTTGAACAACAAACAAAAATAACCTCAGGGATAGCAAGCATGCAGGCCCTGAGTTCAAACCTTAGGACACACACACACAGACACACACACACACACACACACACACACACACACACATACCTTTCATTGTGGGGTATAGGCTAGGAGAGTCTTTTTTGATTTAAAAATTGCCTGTTCTACTTCCACTGAGGTTCATAAAATTTGGTGTACATATGAATAATATGAAGAATATGTCCAAAGGACAGCCAGGGTAGAGAGGCTCAGGACAGGACTGTGCATTCAGAAAGTCTCCAAGGAGGTGTAAGGCATGCTTTATCAAGAGTAGCCACTTCTCCCACCCAATCATGTTTCATGTGCATGACACTTTCTATTTCACCAAGTATTTCTAAGTTTATCCCTGGCTGTAGCTGGGGCTGACTCTTGGGCCTCAAGGAGTCGAAGATATGTTCAGTAGCATCTCAGATCTGCCCTTGATTCCTCATGCACAGTTGAACAGGAGTATCCTGCCTTTGTTTATTTATTTATAACTTGTTTTATTTATAACCTGCAGAGCAATCAGCAGTCTGGAGTTCTAGTGCTTGCACTAAGTCACAACCAATAAAACTCAGTGAATAGAGGAGAATTTAAATCTTTACTTCATTTTCTCGTCTCTTCAGCTACCTTGAGGAAGTTTTATATGTAAATATATACTTTCTCTAGAGGTCATATTAAAAAAATCTATCTTGCTTTCATTCACAGTGTTTATTTCACAGCATCTTTCTTGTCAGCATAAAAACAAGCTAGCTCTTAGAGACAGTGGATTCTTTTCTTCCCTGCTTCTACTTTCTAATAAGTCCCTTATTTCCAACCTGTCCTTAACTTCCTGCCTTCTTTCTTTCCTTCCTTTTTTATTTTCCTTTCTTTTCTTTTTCTTTGTTCTTTCTCTCTATTTCTTTTTTCTTTATCACTTTCTTTCTCTCTCTTTTGTTCTAGCTTTATTTCTCTATCTTCTTCCCTCCCTCCCTCCCTCCCTCCCTCCCTCCCTCCCTCCCTCCCTCCCTCCCTCCCTCCCTTCCTCTTTTCCTCTCTAATGCTGGGGCTTAAACACTGAGTCTTGAGCTCTTAGCTTTTTTGGTTGTTGTTGTTCAAGGCTGATGTTCTATCACTTGAGCCACACCTCCACTTGCAGGTTTATTTTTTTCTTCTGGTTAAGTGGAGATAAGAGCTTCTAGAACTTTTCTGCCCAGGCTAGCTTGGAACCAAGGTCTTTAGCTCTCAGATTTTGAGTAGCCACCAGTGTCCAGCAAGTCACTTGCTTTGTTCCTATTGAATTACTTAGTGCCAGAAACTCCTGCAGTTCTCTCTCCTCTGATGTGACTTTCACCATCCTTATTACCAGGATTCTTCCACACAGGAAGTTCCTGGAGGTGCCAGGATGGTATAGAAGCAAAGGGAGGGAAGGAAGACCTTTCACTATCCCTAGACTTAAGACAGACTCCACCTATTGAAACTCTCCACACTGAGTTTCCATGGAGGAGAGATTTGGTACAGTGACTCCTACAGCTTAGAAACATATCAGAAAATAATAATACCAATTTAACTTATATCCCTCTTCCATAAATCTGGTATTATTTGACCCCATTTTCAAATGAAGAAAGTAAATTTTATGTAAGTTAATTAAATTCAATTGTCACAAAGTAAAGATTCCAATTTCCTCTTTGCAGATACAATATTATTCAAACACTGGAAATATGATGGGATTATATAACCTACTGAAAAAATATTATCTTTTATACAGTCTGTGGAAATGTGTTTCCACAAAATACATTTATTAATATTGAATTTGATTTGGTTCAATATAATCTTATTTGATATTCATGGCTCGTATAACAAATTATTTCTAGTTGAAAAGATGACTTAATTTTCAGAGTGTACTTTTATCTTACTCTCCTTGACATTTGCTCCCATTTGAATGTTGGCTCTGTCTTAGTATCTTTCTCCATTTCTACACAAACAATGCTGTCACATTATGAAGTCTTGCTCAGATTTACAAAAGCAAGGCCTGAAGGCATTGAGCAGTCACCCCTGGGTGATATCTGATCGACTGGTGCTATGGCTGTCCTCACAAGACCCACCCTTCCTTGTTTGCTTTAGAGGAAAATTCTACTCAAGATTTCACTTGACGGTCAACTTAAACTGGGAAGAAATGACAATACTCCCTGGTAATATATAGATTCTGCGCAATTCCAGTCAAAATTACTTTAGGAATTTGTCAAGTTGATTCTCAAGTCCATATAGAGCTATAAAGGGAAGAATCTTGCCCAATGTTGGAGGAATTACTCCATCAGTTAAATTAGTTAAATCCATAGTGATTAAGAAAATGATAAACTGGGGGCTGGGGATATAGCCTAGCGGCAAGAGTGCCTGCCTCGGATACATGAGGCCCTAGGTTCGATTCCCCAGCACCACATATACAGAAAACAGCCAGAAGCGGCGCTGTGGCTCAAGTGGCAGAGTGCTAGCCTTGAGCGGGAAGAAGCCAGGGATGGTGCTCAAGCCCTGAGTCCAAGGCCCAGGACTGGCCAAAAAAAAAAAAAAAAAATTAAAAAAAAATTAAAAAAAGAAAATGATAAACTGGGTGCTGATGTAAACTGGGTGCTCCTGTAATCCTGACTAGTCAGGAGGCTTGAGATCTGAGGATCAGGTTTTCAAGGCAGCCCAGGAAGGGAAGTGTGGGAGACTCTTATCTCCAATTAAGCAACAGAAAACAGCCAAAGTGGAATTGTGGATCAAGTAGTAGGGCACTAGCCTTGAGTGAAAAAGCACATTGACAATACGCAAGCCTTGAGTTCAAACACCAGGACCATCACATACACACACCAAAAAAAGGAAAAGTATTTAATTAGCATAGCGACAAACACAAAACCAAAGCCAAATCAGACAGAACTGAGCTGAGGTGTTAGAAGTACAACCCTAAGTGAGTGTGATTTGAAGGACAGTGGTTGAGTAGATTAGTGGGCACAGAGAGCTTTCAACAAATGATGCGGATGGCTGAATCTCTTCCTGCTGCTATAACGAAGTACTTTAGACTTGGAAATTTATAAAGAACTGCAATTTATTTTCTACAGTCTGGAAGCTTAGAAATCCTCCATGACGTCTTGAGCAGATTCAGTGTTGACTTCCAAGATGGAGCCTCACGTGGTGGGAGGAGGAAGGGCAGAGGCCATGAGTCAGCACTTTCCAGGCTTCTACATTGGTAAGCCCCTTTCCCACAAGGGCCTCTTCATTCCATTGCACCATGGATGTCTCAATATAAGATTTTGGAGGAGAAGCACATTTACAACATCATCCTTACAGAAAATCATGAGTTTAAAGCTCTTCCTCACATCAAAACAATAACAACAGATAGTAAGAATTTAAATGTGAAAATACAAAATCATAAGATTTTTAATAGATAATGTAAGAGAGCTTTATGATGGCTTTTGGAATAGGTATGAGCTCTCAATCAAAAAGAAGCACCAACTGTAAGGAAAAATACAACCCAATGCAATTACATTTTAACTAAGAAGTAAGGTGAATGAAAAATTGAATTGGGGATGAAAAGACTAACTGGGAAAAGACACTTGAAGCACACTCAAGTGACAATGGGTTAGTATATAGAAAGGATAATGTGCCATAAATGTTAAAGGAAGGAGAATTATGAAAATGATCCAAAAATGCAAATACAACACATTTGAAGAGAGATGTTACATATGACCAGTTGAAGGACTACCTCTCCCTTCTTGGCCCAGTCGTATGTATCTGAAGATGGAATATGAAGGAATAACCCTCACCCTATTACGCCCAGGTGCATACAGATGTCAGGCAAAACCCCAGGTTTGCACGGATGTGCCTGACATGCAGGCAGGACAATCCACCCAAGCCTGCCTGTAAACATTCCACTGTGGGCCCAATGGAAAGTCCTTACCTCTTTCATCCCTTACAGACTTTTCCATAACTTCTGTCTCCTTGCTCAGACCCCATAAGAGCCCAACTCCAATCCACCTCCTTGCGCAACCTCCATTCCCATGGGAAGGTTATGGCCCTCTCTGTATCTCAATAAACAGTTCTAACCTATTGGGAATTGAGTCTGACCTATTCCCTTCCACTTTCCTTTCTCCTCCATTTTCCTCACACACACACAAACACACAAACTGGAAGAAACCCAAATTCCGACAAAAAGAAATATCCTAATAGATGATGGCATCTCCACAAGAGGGAAACACCATCCATTTGTGTCAGCAGATGAATAACAGCTGTATGAAAATCACAAGTAAATCTGAGTTATGTCATATTGGGTGATAAAAGAAAGTGGTAGCAAAGAACATAGTATAATTTTCTTGATGAACTAAGACCAAAAAAGAAACCAAATTAATTTCCAAGCTGTATTACAGAATTACTTTCAAGAAAAATCTTACAATGAGTGGAATAAAATGAGATGAACTGGATGCCCTTAAGAGACCTCAAGAGACCAGAAGTAAATGGATGTAGATCCATGGTTCAAGGTTTGTGTAGCTCAAACAAGGCTCTGGGTTTGATAATCAACATTGCAAAATTAACAGGAAAAATGAAATGCCTGTAAGTTGATGGTATTGTCCTTGTTTTCCTCTGGATGCTAATAAATTATCTTCTTTAATAGTAATAGCATTCACAATGCACCTATGCATTTATATTAATTTTCTCACACATATTGTATGTTATTTTTGTTTTGACTGAATATTTAAAGCAATTTTTAAAGGATAGGCTATGTGTGAAATAAGAATTTCAAGTGTTTGCAACAGCCATTCCACATCTACCCCCCACAGACATGCATTGTGCAGTCAGTGTCTGCAGTGATTTTTCCAGTGTTGTCTATGTCCTTCCCACTGCACCTTTCCTAGCACTGTTGGTAAGCCTAGCTGAAACCCAGGTGGCTTCTTATGGGTAGAGGTCACCGCCTCTCTTTCCCCTCATGGTGTGTTCTGTGCTCCCTCTGTCTCAGCAGAGGTGACAGAGGGCATCTTGGAAGATGATGATCTGGAGGAAGTGGCAGGATGACCAGCTTCTGTTGAGTCAGGCACTGTTTACCCAGGTGGTCATTACAGAGTCCTGCCCATGTCCCCGTAACCCCAGCCCTGCTTCAGGGCGCTTCTGTGGGCAGCACTGGCAGGCTCCTCAGAGCATGGAAAAATCCAAATGGCATGGATAAGGTGTGGTTCCTAGGGTGTCAGTGGTGATGTTGGAAAACAAGAAGAATGTTGAGACAAGCGCAGACTAAGGCTAGACTCAAAGATGGAGACAGAAGGGCAGAATCCTGCAAAAAGATAATCACAAGTTAGCAAGGAGTTCCTGTGATGTGCTTGTAAAAATAGGCATTCTTGTGCTGAGTAGGAGAAAATGGCCTCAGTGTACAGAAAAATCTACAGGTAAATCCTAGGAATGAGAGTTTAATTTCTTATTGGTGCTCTGGGCATGCATGCTGCATCCCATGAGGCTGATCACCTAATGAAGTCAGGCAGAGTCCATGACAGAGTTGTGATGAACATGACCAGAATGGATGTGTCTGGAAGGAATGCCACTTCAGCCCAGTGCTGTCTGCACTGTGATTTCTTTTGCTCCTTCCATTGTAGCAGGGTGTCACCTTTTGGGTCATGAGTCACCTGACCTGTCAAATGATAGTTCTGCCACAGAAAAACTTTTTAAAACTTAAAATTATTTCATCGCTCATATTATTCGTAGTTTAGAATCCATCGGTGTGCAGTATTTCTAGAAATTCTGCTACTCAATAGGAATCCATTAAAATACTTTAATTAAAAACAAAAAAGTTAAAAAACCTGGGACTGGTGGCTCACATCTGTAATTCTAGCTACTCAGGCAGCTGAGATCTGATAATCCAAGCTTGAAGTCAGCCCAGGCAGGAAACTCTGTGATTCTTATCTCCAACTAGCTTCTTATCTCCAACTAGCCATCAAAAAGCTAGAAGTTGCCAGGTGCCAGTGGCTCACACCCATAATCCTAGCTTGTCAAGAGGCTGAGAGCTGAGAATCATGGATCAAAGACGGCCTGAGCCACAAAGTCAGTGATCCTCCAACTAATCACCAAAATTTTGAAGTGTAACTTTTGGGGTAGAGTGCCAGCCTTGAGCTAATGAACATTGCCCAGGTCTTGGGTATAAGCCCCAGTACTGATACAAAAAATAAAATAAAATAGCAAATAGTTAAAAAGCATACCAATAGCCTCATCATTTTAGAAGGGAGGTCATCATCACCTTCTTTACATAAGGGTGCTTTAGATAAACAT
Organism: Perognathus longimembris pacificus; assembly: GCF_023159225.1. Taxonomy (NCBI): domain Eukaryota; kingdom Metazoa; phylum Chordata; class Mammalia; order Rodentia; family Heteromyidae; genus Perognathus; species Perognathus longimembris. The sequence continues at coordinate 49,970,510 of NC_063166.1, forward strand.
CCTCCTGTCATTTCAATGAGAGCTCTTAAGTCAAGCATTAACAGGTTGCTGGGGGTCGTTCCATAGCATTCCTGTTGGTATCTCTTTTAACATGTGTGGGGGTGAGAAAGATGTGAGCAGAACTTGACATTCCTGGTTTATGTTCCTGATTTGTTTTTACATCTTTTCCACTCTCAGTCCAGTGAGACAGGCCAGCCCCGTTAAAGCAAGCCCCAGTACACAGACTCGATTTTAAAGGGCCATCCCCATAAAATAATGTGTGACAGGATTAGACTCCTGCCTTTACAAGCACTTCCTCCCTGTCATGTATGGCTTGATTTAGCTTCACTGTGCAGGATTTTTCTGACATCTTGAGCACCTTACGAGGCCCAGGTACAGGTGCAAAACAGATCTTCACAAGACTGTGAACTGTTTTTTTTTTTTTTTTTTTTTTCACAGAGTACAACTGAAGTATCAACAGACTGTAGCCATTCTCAGTAAAGAAATCACTGGGGAAGAGAAGGATGATCCAACATGGCCAAATTTTCAGGGCTGAGTGCAAATTTCCCTCATTTGTTCAACGGCAAATAAATATCTGTCTGGCTAAGGCAGGTGGCTGTATACACAGGTGTGTACTTGGCTGTGCCGTCTTTTATCCATGCACATGACTGGGAGGTGGTGCAGAAACCCAGATGTCCTATTGGCCATGCTAGGGTTGAAAGGAAGGCTCCATATCTTGAGAAGAAAACCAAGGGGAAGAAGATTTGTGGCTAACAGTGGCTTTGAACCACAGGCACTGATAGGTTCTGGAAAGGTCCAGTTGTCTAGGCCTGGATGACTTGGATTGGGTGGTCATTCTGAAATGAGCCCACTGTGAAGGTCAGTAATTTTAGGAATCACAGTGATCACAGGCTCTCTCTTGTTGCTTGGGGCTGAACTTGAACCACGAGGCTATATAATACAGAACTAGAGGACAGACTTAGCCAGTTCCACTCACACTAACCAGCTCATCATCTGCACTTCCTTGGGAAAGATACATCACATCTCTGAGCCTCAGTTGCTTAGTTTTTGAGATGGGGGGTATGTTAACCAAATTATGGTAGCCAAATTTTCTGTAACGTTTAAATTGAAGGGTATGGAAAGTGCTTGTCAAGAGTCTGTTCACGACTTGTGCTTGTAGAAGTTCATTTCTGTGGATGGGAGGCTGTTTTAGGAACTTCCAGATTTTCTTGAGTTTTTTTCAACCCTATCTAAAATGTTAATCACTTTTGCTCAAGGTTTGGGCAACTCTAGCAAGAAAGGAATCAAAATTACTTACTCCTGTCTGTGGGCAAGTTTATGCTGTAAGGTCCCCATGTCAGTGCCCATAGGTTCATGAAATTAAAAAGCTGAGAAAGCTTTTGAGGCTACTTAGTTCCCCCTAAACTGGAGCTATAGTAACTCTAGGGCACCTTAGGGACTTTTGATGAGTCCAGAACCTGGAGAGATTTTTTGTGTGTGTGTCACACGTATTGGTTCTAGGCTTTCACTCAGGGCCTAGGCCCTGTCCCTGAGTTTTTTTTGCTCAAGATTAGCACTGGACCATATGAGCCACAGCTTTACCTCCGGCTCTTTGGTAGTTATTTACTTGGAGGTAAGTGTCTCACAGACCCTTCCTGCCCAGCTGGCTTTGAATCTCTATCATTCAAACTTAGCTACCTAAGTCAATAGGATTACAGGTGTGAGCCACTGGGGTCCAGCAAGTCATAAACAAGCAATTCCTTCAGACTTATGTAAGATTTCTAAGCTAAAAATTGATGCATCTGAGATCATGTCTGTTGTTAGGATAGCATTCGGCTCCAACCATTTTTTTGTTTCTGACCTATAGTTGTCTGCTTGCTTGACATTCTGTCAGTATATCACCATGATACAGATGACCTTGGACATCATCAAAAACCAACTAGGCCTGCTGTGAAATTCTTGGCTTGGTTCAGGTGGCTCATTCTTGAAATCCTATCTACTCAGGAGGCTGAGATCTGAGGATCTCAATTTGAAGCCAGCCTTGGTCAGGAAAGCTTGTGAGACTCTTATCTGCAATTAACCAGCAAAAATATGCAGGTGGAGATATGGCTCAATTGGTACAGTGCCAGACTTGAGTGAAAAAGCTAAAGGATGGTGCTCAGTCCCTGAGTTCAAGCCCCAGTATACACACACACACACACACACACACACACACACACACACGAAATTCTTGAGAAGGTGAAGGAAGGAGACAGGCCCATGAAGAACCTTTGGCAATGCAGCCATGTCATGAGCTATGAAGTAGGAAGAAAAAGAAGGTTCTTACGGGGGGTGAGATGGACCAGGTGAGTACTGAGCATCAGATCATGATATTACTAGATAATAAGGACCCCAAGAAGATGTGATAGAAGGAAAAAGCCAGTCAGAGGCAGAGTCCATTGTTGGGAATTTATGGTATGACATCGATGGATACATTGGAGGATAAAAATGCCTCCAGTTTCTTTTCACACCAGAGGGGGTGCTGATCTGGGATGCAGACACCTACCACACATGCCTGTCTCAGGCAAGACTCTGGAATATATTATTCGTTCTCCTTCCCCTCTTAAAAGGAATCTATGATCACAAGAAACTCGCATGAGTTCACTGAGAAATAGCAATTTCACACTAGACCCTGTTTCTTTTTAAAAAAAGGAATACTGGATTAAACCATGTAGTGGGCATTATGTTTTAGGGAAAGTTTTGGACAAAGATCAGAGAAGACTCCTGTCTTCTTGCCAGAATCTAAATTAATCAATAGGTTCTATTTACAAAACAGAGTAAGAAAAAAAAAAACCTATATCACAATCCTAATGAGACATAGGTAAGAGTCAAAGAATGTGATAGTAAAATGTAAAGATAACATCAGGAATTATATACTCAGTGAAGAGATTTTGTATTTGGATAGTCTCAAAGGTATGAGTAGAACCTGAGGGCCAGCTCACTCCTTATGAACAGCAGGAAAAGAAACTCAACTAGGTCAGCAGTTTTCCAAGTGTGGCTCCATAACAAGTAGTAGCAGCATCACTTGGGAGTTTTCCAGAAATGTCAATTCTCTGGCTCTCCATAGGCCTCAGGAATTCAAGGTGGGAGCCTCACAATCTGCCCTTCTGAAGCTAAGCTAAAAGACCTCTGCTTTTTGGCAATGCTCTATGGATATCATTTAATACTTGCAGAACTTACCATGTACAATACAATACTTCCCCCTGCTTTGAGCAATGGTTTGACAAACTCCTATGGTCATTGATGAAGAAGTCATTTAACATGCCTAACAGCCAAGAGGTCCTGTGGCCTGCTAGAATACATGAGATCTTTCACAGGATGTTTCATGATGCCTTTTAGAAAAGAAAAAAAAAAAAGGAAATAGAGGAAGCATCTTATTCCAATTTTATCACAACTGCTTGGGCCAGTAACTTGTTGAAAGAAAGTAGCTCAACTATCCAATAGAGGAAGAAGCATCAAGCCCAATGGAAGATTCCAGTAATGTGTTAGGGGCCCCAACTCTGCCTGTTGACTTATGCTGTTCTATTAGTAACTTAGATGAAAAAATTCAATAGTGAGTTTCACGGAGGATAAAAGAAGGCAATGGGGTATTAGTGACATTGTGTAACAAAAGTTCGAAAAAGTTATAAACTTATTCAAACAATTGGCAGGGGTAAAAGAATTGTTAAAAATACTTGGAGCTGGGTGCTGGTGGCTCATGCCTGTAATACTAGCTACTCAGGAGGCTGGGATCTGAGGATCGTGGTTCAAAGCCAGCCCAGGCATGAAAGTCCATGAGTCTCTTATCTTCAACTAACTACCAGAAAACCAGAAGAGGTGCTGTGGCTCAGAGTGTAGAGAGCTAGCTTTGAGTTGAAGTCCTCAGGGACAGTGCCCAGGCCAAGAGTTCAAACTCATGTCTGGCCCCAAATCCGAAATAAAAAAAAAAAATACTTGGGACTCTGGTATCAATAATACTAAATAAAATGGTGGTAAAGTTGCCTAGAGGTTGAATTTCTGATGAAATTCTTTTTTTTTTTTTTTTTTTTTTGGCCAGTCCTGGGCCTTGGACTCAGGGCCTGAGCACTGTCCCTGGCTTCTTCCCGCTCAAGGCTAGCACTCTGCCACTTGAGCCACAGGGCCGCTTCTGGCCGTTTTCTGTGTATGTGGTGCTGGGGAATCGAACCTAGGGCCTCGTGTATCCGAGGCAGGCACTCTTGCCACTAGGCTATATCCCCAGCCCTCTGATGAAATTCTTGATGGTGCTATTTACTGTAAGAATCATAAGATCTGGTAGCCATATATTGGACTATCAGAAAATTAGGCACTGTCTCTGCTGTACCCTGCCTTGATTGAATTGTACTTGTAGTCAGTCCTGGGTACCACATTTCAAGTGGTGCAGATTTCAGTGACACAGTGTCTGGAAACAGCCAACTGAGAAATGGGAGGCACTGTCCTAAGAAATGTTGACCAAGCCCCATGAAATATTTGGACTGGACAAGAAAAAGATTCAGGAAACTTTGCAAATTTACTTAAAGTTCTTGAAACACTGCTGTTGGGCCATATTTGTCTGAACAAATCAGAAGAGTAAAGTGAGAGACAGAAGCTTCTCTTCAACACAGTTAAGAATTTCCATGAAATATGAAGGTTTCCCCAGGGCCTGGGAATATGGCCTTGTGGCCAGAGTGCTTGCCTCGTATATATGAAGCCCTGAGTTTGATTCCTCAGCACCACACATATAGAAAAGGCCAGAAGTGGCGCTGTGGCTCAAGTGGCAGAGTGCTAGCCTTGAGCAAAAAGAAGTCAGGGACAGTGCTCAGGCCCTGAGTCCAAGCCCCAGGACTGGCCAAAAAAAAAAAAAAAAAAAAAAAGGTTTCCCCACATTTCAGTAAAATACTCTACTGCAGGAGTTTTAAAATATGGAAGACCACTTAGGTGAGGAAAACGCTAAGGTTGAAGGGGATTCAAGCTGGGTAAAAATAAAATGTCTTTAAAGTCTATTTAATCACCCTATGCTTATATACATATCAGCATGTGTCCTGGAAATACCTTTGAAAATACACGTTAAAAAAATAGCTAAATCTTGCAGAGCTCATCCTGTGTCAGGCACTGTCTTAAGCACTTTGCACGTACTTTACTCATTGGATCGTCATGATAACCCCAAGAGAGATCTATTATTACATGCATTTTGAGTAAACCAACTGAACAACTCATGGGGGGAGAGGGAAAGGAAGGAGGAGGGGAGAGGGGGAATGAGGGAGGAGGTAACAAACAGTACAAGAAATGTATGGGCTGGGGATATAGCCTAGTGGCAAGAGTGCCTGCCTCGGATACACGAGGCCCTAGGTTCGATTCCCCAGCACCACATACACAGAAAACGGCCAGAAGCGGCGCTGTGGCTCAAGTGGCAGAGTGCTAGCCTTGAGCGGGAAGAAGCCAGGGACAGTGCTCAGGCCCTGAGTCCAAGGCCCAGGACTGGCCAAAAAAAATAATAAAATAAATGTACACAAGGCCTAACATATGAAACTGTAACCTCTCTGTACATCACTTTGACAGTAAATAAGAAAAAAAAAAACTGAGGAAATTAGGACCCAGAGAAAATGAGCCTAAGATTGGACAACTAGCTTATAAGTTCCAGCAAGATTTCAACTAGATGATTCAATGCAGGAGACTTGGCTTCAAGGCTCAGTTGTATCTTCTTGCTTTCTTTTATAGGGATAATTTCTGGTTTGTCCACAAATATACATATACATGTCAAGCAGACCATGTAAGTCATATAATGGGAATGACATGGACACAAATACACATGTGAGTTCAGATGGGAGTATGAGACCCTTCATTATTTTGTGATCCCTGGTTTAAAATCATGAATGCCTTAAACAAGAAAATCCTGGTACAAGTTGTTAATAAGTCTGGAAATTCAAACTAAATAGGAGATAGGTGTTCAGTGTTTTCCTTCCAGTAGGGTTTTTTTCATTTGCTGTTCCCTCTTCTGGAATGCCTTTCCTTGGGCTCTTTCCAAGATAGGCTCCTTATCAGAGGTTTTTCCTGATCATCCAGTTTTTTTTAAACATCTTCATTTTACTTTTTAGATTCTCTCTGTCATATTCTATGATCTATTATTACTGGTCCCTAGCTCCATCAGCTGTTACTCGCTTAACATTTTATTTTCTGCCCACTCCAAATAGCATATTTCTGATGGTATAAGATCTAGACATAATGTAATTAATAACTGTTGAAAAGCTTGTAACAGAAGGGCACTGATTAACAGATGTGGCTCTACAATAAATATGTCCTGAGTGTATGAATCAATCAATCAACCAGTCAGCAAACCCTGGACGTTCTACATAAATAAAAGCATCTTATTCATACCACCTCATTCTCATTAGGATGATTAGTCAAGAAAAAAAGAAGAAAGGAAAACAAAAATAATAAATGTTCACAGAAATATGATAAATAGGAATTTTCGTGTACCGTAAGTGCGAATGTAAATTGGTACGTGTTATGCCAAGTCGCGAAATGACCACCAAGAAGACCACCGAGACTCAGACGTTCTGAAATGCAAAAGCAAGGCAAGACTTTATACAGGCGAGCTGCAACTCGGGCCTCATCCTACCTACCGACACAGCGGAGCTGCGATTGCACAGGGCTTATAAAGGCAAAAAACAAAGTTACAGCCGTCAGGTGTTCAAGTAAGACAAAAAACAAAGTTACAGCAATCAGGTGTTCAAGCAAGCAAGATTAGGACACAGGTACAAATCTGATTGGCTCAGGGCTTGAGGCATTCTGGGGGCAGTTAGAGTTAAGCATTCCCAGAGGTTAGAGTTCTTGACCGGCTGGGCCCTAATAAGCTTGTCCTGGGTTTGCTCACAGGGCCTGCTTATCTCAGGTTCATGTGGTAAAGTGGGGTTCGTATGGTAAAGTGGGGCTTGACTTCCAAGTCTGGCTCTTCAGTACCTTCACTGTGGAAAACGGTATAGAAGCAAATAAAAATTCTCTAAGCCAAAGGCAGGCACAGTGACTCATATTTGCAATCCTAGCTACTCAAGAGGCTAAGATAATGAGGACTGAGATTCAAAGCCAGCTCTGCCAACAAAGTTCTTGAGACTCTTATCTCCAATTAACCAATACAAGTTTGATGTGGAGCTGCAGATCAAATGGTACAGCACCATCCTTGAGCAAAAAGCTAAGGGACAGCGCCCAGGCCCTGAGTTCAAGTCTGTTTTCTTTTTTCAGTAAAAAGGAAAATAAAACTAAACTCACCAAAACCCTCAGAGTAGTACTATAATATTAGCTAGCGTTAGACTTCTGGCGTTACACTCAAACGAATTAAAACCAGGATCTCTAAAATAACAGACTAGATCATAGCCACTCAAATAAATGCTCATAAATATATAAATGATTAAACAAAATGTGATTTATACATGCAATGGAATACTAGTCTTAAAATGAAGGAAATTCTAGCAAATGCAGGAACCTTGGACAAATTATTCTAAGTTGGCCACCTTATAAGTTAGACAAAAAAAAAGACACTGTATGAATACATTCCACTGAGATACTTGACTAGGTAATTCATAGTGAAGAAGCTAATGTGGTGGTTTCCAGGGCCTGAAATGAAAGGATGGGCACAAAGCTTCAGTTTTGCAAGATGAAGGAAGGTGTGGAGGTAGATGGGGGTGATGATTGTCACATACTGTGAATATACATGAGGCCACTGAAGTGGACATTACAAATGACTGAGATAAGATGGCTTGTGTTATGCAATGTATGTCTTATCACAATTTAGAAATTGGAGGGCTGGAAATGTGGCTTAGTGGTAGAGTGCTTGCCTAGCATGCATGAAACCCTGGGTTTGATTCCTTAGTATTACATAAGCAGAAAAAGCTGGAAGTGGTGCTGTGGCTCAAGTAGTGAGTGCTAGCCTTGAACAAAAGAAGCTCAGGGACAGTGTCCAAACCCTGAGTTCAAGTCCCAGGACTGGCAAAAAAAAAAAAAAAAGATAACTAATTGAAGAAGATGCTATCTTCCTGAGTTCATGAAGGATTTCCATTTTTACTTTGAGTGAAGTTACCATATGATTTTTATTTTTTTAGAGAACCATCTGCAAACATCTCAGAAGATGGGCACATCTGTTATTCTATTAGTATCTAAAAATTACCTTGTGTAAAACTCTGGCCTTGGCCTCTTCAACTGGAGTTCTTGGCAACTAACTCACCTGGGGGATGATGATGAAAATGCCAGGGAAAATCTTCTCCACTATGATTTCTTATGTGGAATGTGCAATTTTTTTTACAAAGATCAATTCTGAATAATAAACTTCTCAGCATTAAAGTCTTTCAATTCTTTGGAATTTCTTTTTAGCCTGCTAATTAGATTTAATTTTGTGGTCCCATGATTTCTGAGCCTATGGGCTCAGCCATTTTCTTTTGCCTGAGTATTTTATACAGACTCTCATGTATGAAGGGAGTAATTTAATCTGGGTTTGTTCAGGGGGAGTGACAGTCTTTTGCAGTACTGGGAGACAGATTAGTAAGCATAAACCCTGAGCTGATTGATGTTGGTTGTATGACTTATGTAATATCACATGCTTGGGCCACACTCTTCAGGTGTCCACGTATACTTATTGTAGACTGAATGGTCAGGGGCCTTGATGGCTTTTGACCCCTGATCCCTTGCTATGTTACCACCTGACTTTCATACCTGGGAGTATGCAACCATAAAACAGCCATAGTGACAAATTCCTCCTGCTTACAGTTACAGATCTTCTTAGTTTCACCATCTTTGCATCTGTTCATCATTGCCTTTGTGAGTTGCTCCCCCTGACCTGCCTCCTGGCCTCATCTCCACATGTCATATGCAGATATCACTCCCCCCTCCCCTGTACTACTATAGCTTCTCTGTAGTTACTTGCCATGGATGTGTCCCCGTGGGTGCACAGCAGGGACATCTGGCCCACAGCTGCTGGGCAGAGGTCCACCTCGCTGGTCTCTCCTGAGGACCTCAGCTCCCATCTTTTCCATCTGTATCACTGTAATGGAATGCCATGGGTTTGCTTCTTGGAGAACAGAAAGCCAAAACAAGCATGGCCATGAAATAAAAGAGTGGAGAAAGATTTATTACCTGCAGCAGGTATGGAGAGCAGGAAGACTTCCCAAGCAATGCCCTCTCCAAACAAAGGAGAAAAAAATGTGTATGGTGAACCCATTCTCATTAGTATAGGAAAGAACTTTGGGATGGGTACATTCCTGAGAAGCTTCAGTTGAATGATAATAGTTTAAGAAGGAAAAATGGAAGACATATTTGGAGATATACTTAGCTCAAGGTCATAGAGCACATGCTTGTCAGGCTAAAATTGGCAGACACATAAAATTTTAACTGAAAATAAAAGAAAGGAAGCTTTGAAAGTGTGCTAATATAGGAGTTTCCCCATAAATGTGCCTGCTTCATTTAGTGGCTAACATCACTCTGTCCCTGTCCATCCAGTATGTAATTGCTACAAAAGATATAGGGCATTAAGAAGGTTAGGAAATGGTTGGGCTCAAGGAGAGCTTGCATACCTTCCAGCTTCCAGTCATTTCTGGTCTGGCCTGCTTCTCAAAGCTTAGGATGGCTAGTGCTCTGAGCAATTTCACCGTAAACACTCTACTCTGAACCCTCACCAACATGCTTCCTATTATTGATACATAAGTCCTAGAGATCCCTACAAATAGACAATTTAACTTGCAAATTAGCTGTTCCTAATGCACCATCTCAGTGGACTACATCTCCTCACTCTCACTACTATGCATGGTAGTCTAACTTTGAGAACAGTAGCTGTCACACTCTTCAGTTCTCTCCAGGGTCACTTTCACTAGTTAGTTTCCCTTTGTGCCCAACTCCATCAGTCACTTCACAGGTACTCATTTGCCTCCACTCTCGGTGCCTGTTTTTCAGGACCATCTGGCAGATAACCTTTTTGAGCAACATCCGCTAACTTAAAAGATAATATTGGGTTGGTTAAGTAGGTGTTTTACTCGTTCTCTGTTGGATTTGTTTTTTTCCTAGAAACGATCTATTTCAAGTTGCAATACGTTTCACTGTCAGATAGAACAAGCAGGCCTGGGAAGAGCTCTCCAGGCCCTGACTTTTGCTCTACCTCTCCAACAAGGAAACTTCCTCTAGTATCTGAGCAGCTCAACGAAGTGGTCGGACCCATCCAAGTCGCATCTGGCTTTGTGCACAGCCGCCAGGCCACTTGCTGGACTGTGCAAAGCATGTTGCAGGTTTTCACACAAACTTGCACTCTTTTGCCTTTTGTTGATTAAATTTGGGAAGAGTCATAATTACTGTGACATAAATGTGTTCCACTGTGGAAATCCTGTCTTTAGAAGAATCTGGCATAGCCTCCTGTAGTCAATCAAGGGCTTCAAAGAAAGCAACTGGGGGCATCTAAAGTGACAACAGTTGCCTGACAAATTGCCATTTCAAATCCCTTTGAACTAGAAGAGTGAACTTAATAGCTTTCAGCCACTGATTGTTATTCTTTAAACAGGGGCTTTTCTTCTTGTCTTTTGGGTCATCTGTTGAGCTCTCCTTGTGCAGGCTTGGAGTCTGCTCTTTCCCCTAGTTTAGGGTAAAATTGAGATGTTTCATAGTGTTTAGTGGCTACCATTTGGAGATTGTCTTCCACTGGCCAAGTCAATCATGGCACTGGAAGGTTGCCAAGAATGTCATGACTCACAGTGGGAATGGCTGGCGGCAAGCCACATTGGAACCCAACACACTGCTGTGGAAGAGGCAATTTTAAATTAGCATTGGAAATGGAGACCTGGCTTGTGAGTCCAAGATCTCACCCCAGAGCAGGGAGATGACGGCAGATGGGGAGGGCTGTTCTGTGCCAGGAAATTTAGATAGGAGATGAATTCTATTTAATTCCTGAAAACACACTTGAAAAAACAGCACTCTCCCATACAGTAGGTACTGGGCATTCATGGGTATTTAAACTCTACTGAAATGAAAGCAAATGTAGGTTTCTAGGTCTCAGTGGGCATATATATGAATATATAACATATAATATTAATGTATGTGTATATACATTCATACACACATATGCATGTACACACTTTCATACTCTTCACTACATGCAGCCATGCTAACTGTGGTATCTGAAGAAAGCCCTCAAATGTAGATTTAAATACTATCTTGGATGCAAAATTGAGGATTCCCCCCCCCCAACTTTTGTCATCAAATGCAGTCCACAAGGCAAAGTTCATACTCAAATTCAAGCCAGGTGCTGGTGATTTACACCAGAAATTGTAGATACTCAGGAAGATGAGAGCTGAAGATCAAGGATTGTAGGCATCCTAGGCAGAAAAGTTCTTCACTCTTATTTCCAACTAACTACCAAAAAGTTGGAAGTAGAGCTGTGGCTCAAGCAGTAGAGCCAGTAGCCTTAAGCAAAAATAAATAAATAAATAAATAAATAAATAAATAAAATAAAATAAATCTAAGGACCGCACTCAGGCCTTGAGTTCAAGCCCCAGTACTGACACACATACTTACAAAAAAGAAACCAACTGAAAGTTTAGCTTTAGAGCCAATCACTGTTATTTTCCTTTCCTTTCCTTTACATCTTTTTTCTTTTTGCTAAAGGCAGCTGTAGCAAACATTGCCAAAACTTTCTCATTTTACTTCCTCCTGACTTCACTAATTTTGCTGCAACCCTTTCCTTGAATCTTTCTCTGGAGTCTTTGAAGGTCATTCTGAGAGCAGATTGGTTTGGAAATACCCTGGGATATCCCTTAGCCAATGACGGGTGGGGGTTGTTGCTGTAGTATTTAGACCCTGGGTTCTACTGACTTGAGATGTGTATTTATTTTATATCACCTTGCTGAGTTTCTCCACTGCAAGCTCTGATTTCCACCTACTGTGGGAAATTCTCTGAATTGCTTGATGGTCCTGGTAGCTCTTTTCCGGTTCCATCATCTTCTCGCTCATTTCTGGGGCTTTCTTAGGATCACCGTCCAAAGAAACTCTTTGTACTAAGATCTTCCTCTCATGAGCCGCTAACAATCGAGCTGAAAACCATGACATGCACATTCTTCACAGAAGAGATAATGAGTAACATAGGTAAGGCAAGAAGAAGAAGAAAAACACATGCCTTGAGTCTGTGCTGCATGGCTCCTGAGCCTCATTGTTTCTCTTTCATTCTTACTACAGTGCTACAAAATAGTAGTCATGCAACTGGTAGGAAAACTCTGGTTCAGGTGATTTACATCCTATATGCATCTTCCAAGGTCATTGTATATTCTAGGAACAAGGTTTGAAGTTCTAGACAGATCGCTTAGCCATTTCAACCACACTTTCCTATGTGATACTATTAAGTATCAGATACATAATTTGGTTAAGATGTGATTAGACAGTGAGAGAATGTTTGGAGTTGGAATTATCACATGGTGTTGCCTGCAAGCCTTGAGCTTGGGAGGATGCTTTGCTGATGAGGGTAGGTAAAGCCATTCAGGACATGGCCTGCTAGAGCATGCTCAGAGGCCAGAAGGCACATTTTGGCTTCACATGTTTTCATTTGATTTTGAACATATTTTGCCTTTAGCTTCTCAGATCTTAAAGAATTTAAAAATAACACATGTCAAAACACTTATCTTTTTCTGTGGTTGCTTTTGGGGACCCTGAATTAACACACATGAAAAGGAGATGCATCCTTGTGAATTCATGGGCCAGTTTTGAATCAAACATAAAAGGAGATGTACTTATTTTTAGAATCACACAAAGGAAACAAAGCTAATTGGGGTCATTTCTTCCTTTGCTAGCTAGCCATCTTGAAAGCAACTAGTAAAAGCATCAGCTCTTTTAGGCAGGGAAGAAAGACCCACAGCCAACAGGCATGCTCTAGCCTGTGCCAGCTCACCAGGTATCTGTTGTGTGATGTACATGAAGGAAATGTGTTATTCAGTTTGTCATCTCTGTGACAAGCACCTGAGAGAAACTATTTAAAAGGAGGAAAGACATATTTTGGCTCATGGTTTCAGTTCCTGGTAGTTTGGCTCTACTGCTGTGAGTCTGTGTACATCATGGACACCATGATGTGTACCATGATGGTGGATATAGTAGAGCAAAGACACTCATCTCATGGTAGTTGGGAAGCAGAGAGAATGAGATAGAAAGGGGACAAGGACAAGAAACTTTCTGAAGGCATGCTTCTTGTCACCTATTTCCCCCTACTGGGCCCCATATCCCAATAATCAGTCTATCAAGGGAGCAATCTAAAGATTAGGTGAGAGCACACAGGAGCCAATCATCTCTTAATGATTGGATCCACCAGCTGGGGAGCAAAATTCAATAATGAGCCTGTTGGAGAGATGATTTTCCATCCAAATCATAACAGGCAGAGAGCAAAACAAACATTTGTACTGAGAATGGTGGTGACATCAGCATCATTTTGTTAATTTTGCAGCTCTAGTAGCTAAAATTTGAGGTACTCATTTTCATTAGTAGATCACAGATCCCACTTCCGGATGTGTGAATGTGCAGGCACAAATGATGAACATGTGTAGCTATCATTTGGGAGTCCCAGAGTTCTCTGATCTAGTGGCTTTCTTCAGGGTGCTATTTCCTGTGTCAGGGCAGTCCTGGAGGATTTGGCCTTGCTTCTTTGTCTGACTCAGTCCTTTTCCCACATCACATCCAGCTCTGTGACCTCACTTCCATGCCTGGATTCCTACAGATGGTGCCTCATCTGTACCATGGAATTCAGAAGACAGAGCAGCACTGATTACCTCTAATTCTTTGCCAACTTGTCTTTTAAACTTTTCAAAATTAGCATTTCTAAACTATGAGAATTTCCAATAGATTGAGAATATTCCAAAATACAATTGACATGGTCAATCAGTCTGTTTCTCAAAAAGAAAGCCAGTCTTAAAAAAAAAACTTTTTTAAATAAAGGAATTAGACTGAGCAGAATATAATTTTTCCTATATAGAAGCGTCTTGGGAAAGGGACTGATATGGAGTTTAAGAAGATCTCTGTAAGTAGGAAAGTGATGGAGAAGTAGAAACTATGTAGTGTGGGTTTTCTCTTGAAATCCAGCCCATACTCCACCCCACAGTGAGCTTCTCTGAAGACAAGGAGTCTGTTTTGCCCTAAATTAAGAGAGCTTTATTTTCCTAGACTGTAGCAATTCATCTCTGGCTCCAAAGCTGGAGGATAAAGAGCAAAGATCAAAGGCCTGGGTCATCCTCCTGAGAAACCACAATGATAATCATGGCAGTCCCCATAGCAGCCAGCAGAGGGCTCCCCTGTTGGGTCAGCTATTTGTAGCACCTGCCCTGCAATCTTCCACATTCACTTTTCCCCAGCTCCCCTGGGCTCTGCAGCTGTAGATCTGGATGTTCCTAATCCTTCACTATTGAAGCCTTTCTAGGCAAGTCTGCTCTATGCTCCATGTCACCTGAGTCCTCTGTCCCAGAAATAGTCTTTCCCTTTACCCTTTGTGTTCCCCCAAAGACTAAACCACGCCACCTTGGAAGGTGTATGCACCCAGCTGAAGCCACAAAACCATTTTTTCACCATTCTCACATCATGGAGAACAAGAACAAAGTAATTCACAAAGCAGATACTTCTTTCATACCAGTATTTATTTCAAGTCAGACTGTTGGTCCCTTTTTGATCAGGATTGAAGAACCAACTGTAAATCATCTCCGTGAGAATATCTGGTTCTGTTTTTCCTCTTATGTACCTATTCCTTAATCTTTTCCCTCTGGGAATACAACTCACATTTGCTTGGACTGTAGCTCTATACTTATGAAAACACATAAGTGAAGTGAGAAGCATGGAGTAGCCTAGTGCCTCAGACAACCTTCCTTTGTCAACATTGGTCCTAATAGGGCTGAGGTGGGAGACATCTTTACTTTGGGGAGAACTAAAGAGTTAGAACTCAGAGCTTTCTGCTTGTTCACCAGGCACTCTACATTCAGCTATTATTCCTCCAGCCCTTTTGTTCTGGTTATTTGGGGACAAGGAATCATTTTTTGTCTGGGCCATGATACCCCATTTTTAAATTGTTTGCCATAACTAAGATGACAAGTATGCCACTGGGCCTAGCTTCTTCTCTTGAGATGGGTCTTGTAAACATTTTTGTTAAGACTGGCCTGGAACTGTGATCCTTCTAATCTCATCTTCTAATACAGCTGAGAAAACAGGTATATGCTATCATGCCCAGTTATCAGTTAAGGAGTCTCATAAAGTTTTTGCCAAGATTGGCTTTGAATAATAATCCTCTGAGCCTCAGTTTACTAAGTAGCTGAGATTACAAATCTGAACCACTATGCCCAGAAAAGTGGATTTTTTTTATGTTGGTGGTACTGGAGCTTGACATTCTGCTGAGCTATGCATCCAGCCCTAAGAGACTTTTAATATCCAAAATGGCAGAGATCACTGAGTTAATTCTCTATCACATGTGATTTTCATATGGAAAGAGGTCCTATAGCCCTATACCTGGGGGCTGGTATGAACTACGAGACACACAAAATGCTATTCGGTATCTGCAGAAAACCATTCTGGAACATCAGTTTCTAGAAAAAAAATGCTAAAGATAGCTAAGATTAAACTGACAATTAAAACGCTTAAAGAAACACTGAAACAAATGTAGGTGCATTGTGGAATAGAAAGTCATTGATGGAGATTTAAAAAATAAACTTTAAAGAAATTCTTTGCAGGCAGCAAGCTCCTTTGGGCTAAGTCACCCAGGACAGTGGAGAGTGTTTATCCACACTGCTTTGGTGTGAGAAGTGGAATGATTTGGCTAAAATCCTGATACATCCTTTGAAAATACACCAAGTCAAAAGCTTCACTTCAATTTTTTATGTTATTAGTTGATTCAATTCATTTTTCAAGTTCCGATAAAATGATCAGGATGCTTGCTATATACCATGTCTTGAGAACCTAAGAAGAATCCAACTCAGGATCTACCTGTTCAGGGAACACAAGCAAGTTAGCACCTGCAGAAGACACTGTTGGTGCCCTGGTCTACACTAGATATTCTCAGGAGACAGCTCTGGGGTCCCTTTGCCTGAGACCATTTTCAAGTTTTAGAAGTTTGAGGAGACTGGAAGGACCCCAAAGCTCATGCACTAGGAGCAACCTTCCTTCCCCAAATGAGGCACATGACGTGGGAGTAAAGCACCAGCTCCCTGTTCCTTCCCTGCTCAGTGGCAAGTTCTCATACTGCTCAGAGGTCAAAGCAGACTGAGTCTGCATGTTCTGAGAGCAGAACACCCTCAGTGCCTCATATTATGTTTTATGTTTCCCTCCCTGCTCACCTCCTATTGGTGTTTCCCCAGTTGACTCTCAAGTTAAGGCTGGAATTGAAATTGGTCTTGGGATCTGCTTCTAGAGAAAGGTTATGAACTTAGGCAGACTACATGTCTGACACACTGTGAAAAACTGTACTGGAAGTATTAAGAAGAATTATGAAGTCCAAAGAGAAAATAATGAATCCCATGGTGGGAAGGAAGGGCTGGGTGGGGGGACTGAGAAAACTCCCCTGAAGTGGTGCCATTCTAGCTTGGGGAAGGAGGACGAGGTAGAACTCACCTGAAGGTGGTTACAGAGAGTAGAGGGAAGGGTTCCAGTGGGATAGGAGGCAGGAGAAATCTCGATTGTCTGGGAAACAATCAAATCTGTCTGGTTTTGCATCCACATAACCAAATAACCCAATAGGACACATTCACCTCCGATTCACTACAGTTCCAGCTATAGCTACCACTTAGGGGAGAAAATGGAGCCAGAATGAGTAGCCACATGTTCCTAGAACTCTTCAAAGAATTCTGGCCAGCAGGACAAGGTAGAGGCACAGCCAGTGTGAGTAAACTGAAGCCACACTGAATGACAAGGCTTAGCTGACATGAATACATGGAGAGAGATAGATGGGGTATGCACATGGGTGTGCCTTTCAGGGGGAACTGAGTCTGAATAGTGAAGGAACCTAAGGGCAGCAGAAAGAGCCCATCACCAAGTAGAATTTGTTCTCAAAGCAAGCTTGCTTTGAAAAAAATGAGTAAGCTAAATGGAATGACTGGCAGAAGAGCCCAGATGACAGCTGTTGGGTCTTGGAGGCTTTGGCGCACAGGGCGTGGAGATGGCTTCATGCTGCTGTCTTTGGAGTGGTCTTCCTTCATGAAGGGGCCATGCTTACCTGAGATCTTACCACAGTGTGTTTAATAGCCATGAGTCAAGGTGCAGAATTTATACAATATTGCAAAGGAAACTTCTTGAATTTATTCAGGTGCAGACCAGATGTTGTATTGGCACGAGCCCCTCAAGGAGGGACTCCTGAAAATCAACTGCAGGCCCTGGAATCCCACACTCTTTCCCCCAGTTAACCCTTGGGAAGCCACAGTGTCCAGCCCTGAGACCATCCACAGGCAAGCAGCTGGTTGTTACAAGACTTACTTGGTGTGACAATATGGAGAACTGTGCCCAAGTCAAGACAGAGAACTGGGGGACACAAGAGGAGGCATCTCAATGACCCTTCAGAAGACTTCATTCACTCAGAGTAGTAGCATCTCTCTCAATGTCCATTCAGAAGAATTCCTTCAGTCAGTGTAGTGACATCTACATTTAGGATAGATGGTGGCAGCCTCTATGCTGAAATTCATTCAATAAACTGCAAAGTCCTCCATGCAGGGAGCCATGTCAGCTCAGAAGTCCTTTTGCTTTTGTTTTGTTTTGAGACAAGTTCTCAGACTCACAAGTGTTTGAGGTCCTCTACCTTCCAAATGTTGGGATAACAGATACACAAGGCATTTTTAGAGTTCCAGTGGTCGGGAGGAATAGACCAGCAGTTTCCAGGGGGCAGAGGCTGTACTTTAGGCTTCCTCATACTCCTTTTCTACCTGCAGGGCCTAGAGATGCACACAGTAGGTGCCTGTGGTGAGGTTCTTTAGGGGACCTTGTAGGCTTCATGGCCCCGCCCATGTCATATGACTTCTCTAGGACTCAGTTTTCTCATCTGTGTGATGAAAGACTTTCCTGAGGTACAATCTTTCCTTTTTCCGTTGTGAAATAAATATGTGAGAAAAGGGTGAGAAATCTGGCCTAAGAAAGCAGCAGCTGCTCAGGCCAGACAGGGAGGGAGGGGTATTTGTCTGTGCAGTAGGATTTGATGAAAAGTTGTTGCCATGACCCAAGAGTGTTACTTCTCCACACTCCTCATCTTGTACCTGAAGCATACACCCATGCCAAATGACTATATGCAGGGAGTCTGTGGAAATTGATGTCACCAATTCTCACAAAGGACAGACATGGAGGCTTCACCAGAGTCTCTAGATCTAAATTCAAAGGGGCAATGTTTTAAACAGGGTGTTTGCCCTCCCTCCCTCCCTCCCTCCCTCCCTCCCTTCCTTCCTTCCTTCCTTCCTTCCCTTTCTTCCCCTCCCTCCCTCTCTCCCTCCTCCCTCCCCACCTCTTTCTCTTTCCTGCTTTCTTTTTTTTTTTTTCCAGCACTGGGAATTGAACTCAGGACCTCAAACCTTCTAGGCAAGTAGTTTACCACTACCATTTGGGTTAGTTTATTACTTGACCCACTCTCCTAACTCTTGGTACTTGCCTTAAGATGACACCAAGACCAGAAGTAAATATAAAGCACATTCAGTTATTGGTTACAATAATGAAAATGAGGATTCAAAAGTATTTTGTAACAGAAAGTTCTTTTCTGTATCAAGTTGGTCCAGGCAAAACCATGAGAAACTGGAAAATTCTGAGAGGATCTGGGGTAAATTTATTATGAAAAAATCAAAATATAGGGCCATGACTTGGATGTAGTAATACCATATTTGAAAAATAACAAAAGGTAAAAGGGCTGGGATGTGGCTCAAGTTGTAGAATGCCTTAACATGTGAGAGGCCATGAGTTCAAACTATAAAATCACCAGCCCTTTCCTGTACAATGAAGCAAAACAACAATAGCAAAAACAAACCAAAGAAGAAAAGAAAACTTGGTATGGTGGCTCAAATCTGTAATCAGACCAAACTATTTGGCAGGAAGATATTGGGAGAGTACAGAAGTTGAGGCCAGTTGGGGAGAACAAAGTTCTGGCATCTGTTTTCCCAATATGGGGGAAACGCAATGGTGAAGCACATCTAGGCACTCTAGCTCACTGTTTCAGAGGTTTCAGTCCATCATGATAGGGATGGCAGAGCAGAGTGGCTCACATTATGGAAGGAGACACAGAGAGAAAGACAGGAGAGAAGAGGAAGGAAAAAGAGGGAGGATGAGAGGGAGACAGAGAAACTGAGAGACAGAAGGAGAGAGAGACAGAGAGAGAGAGGGAGAGAGAGAGGATGCCTGAAATACTAGTTTTCTTACATTTCCTCTTTGGTTCCATCCAGACATCCAGTCTGTGTGACAGAACCTCTTATAATCAAGGTGGGTCGTTCCCAACCTTAGTTAATCCTCTCTAGAAACACCCTTGAAGACATACCCAGAGATATACTTTAGTCATCTAGGTACTTCTCCATTCAATCAACTTTATGCTCAGGATTAATCATCATAATTCGATCTCTTGTTAACTCTAAGTACCATTCCATAGATAGCATTCCACCCTTGGCTCCCAAAGGCTCATAATTGCAAAATGCATCCCCAAGAATTCCTTTTGTTCCAACACTGATCAAAAGTCTATATCCAAAGTCTCTTCTGAGAAATAAGGTGAATTCTTAGCTGTGAATCCCTATACCATTTTTAAAAGTTCAATACAATGCTACAAAGTAACAATTTCCATTCCAATAGGAAGTGGTAAGCTAATAGAAAGGAAACCTCAGATCAAAACCAAGCAAGGCAAACAATAAATCCTTTAACTCCATGTTTAGCATCCACAGAATACAGTGGCACAATACTTATTGCCTATCTCCCTCTCACCTTCTCCCTACTCCCATTGCAGGCTCTCCTGTGAGATCTGGGTGGAAGCCTCTAATGGCACCAAATGCACTCAAAACCTGTATCACATGAATGAAGCCAGGGTCTGCTGCCTGTTAGAGTGGTAGCTGGGCCATCTTGGACAATGGCTATACTTGCTTTTGAGTGCCTGAATGACTGAGCATGTTGAAATGAATCCTGAGAAAACAACTTCCTCAATAGAGGTGGGTCACCAGGGTGTTGTGGCTTGTTCTTCTCAAGGGAAAGTCTTTTAAGTAAATTTGCATACTTATACTCTTGAGGATAAAATGGATAGGGTTTAATTGATTCCTGAGATCACTTCTTTAGCTTTAGACTTTTAGATCACTTCTTTAAGTTTTAGGTTCATTCCCCCTGTCAATCCTGGGGCTTGAACTCAGGGCCTAGGTGTTATCCTTGAGCTTTTGGGTTCAAGGCTACCACTTTAAGCCAGAGCTTCATTTCTTTTCTTTCTATTTTTTTGATAGTTAATTGGAGATATGAGTCTTGTGGGCTTTTCTTGTCTGCCTTTGAACCAAGATCCTCAGAGCTCAGCCTTCTGGATAGCTAGAATTACAAGTGAGAGTCACCTGCATCTAGCCTTAGATAGCATTAAGACATCTTTACTATGTCCTCATGCAAAATACATGGATTTTTGAAAAATTTCTCGTCTCTTCAGAAACTATGCCTTTCTTCATATTGGCTTTACTGGTTAAGCTACTTTTCCAACTCTTTTTATTCTGCTATTTTCCCCCAATCCTCAATGCAAGTTTAGATAAATGAAGCTTTCCCCGACAATGCCATAGTCTGAATGATAGACTGGATGCCTTGAAATTTCCCCTGCCTGATTAACTAGTCTATCTTCTATTAACTCACTCACTCACAAAATCTCAGGACATGGATGAAACGTCGATCAGTTTTTGCCATAGTGGAGCAGGAATGGTATCCAATCCATGCTCCCAGTGAAATACTCGCTCTCACTTGAGCCTTGTGAGCATAGTCCTGAGTGTCCACAGAGATCAGCATTCTGGTCTTTCATGCTCCCACCACCATTACCCACTGAGCTGAGTTTATAGCATTCTAGTTCTTCTCTAACCTGATTCTCCAAACTCTTCCCACAAACCAGTTCCAAAGATTCAAGAAGCACAAGGTCAGATTCAGTCACAGCAACAACTTTATTTGTCTGGTACCAGTGTTCAGTGTTAGTCAGACTTTGCACCACTGTGCAGAAGAATTTATGTGAGATGGTGTTTTCAGAGGCATAGCAGAGCAGACCTGCAAATGTCACGGCAGGAAGTACACAAAGTGAATGCCTGAGCTGATGTCTTTTTCCTTTTATTCTTTTTTAAAATTGCATTTAGACCCCCATCTTGTAAGATGATGCTACTAGCATTTAGAAACATCTTCCCCACTTAGAGATTCCTATCTGGAAACAGTCTGACAGACCAATTCATATTTTACTAATCTTCTAGGTGATTTTCAATTTGACCAAATTGGCAGTCCAAATTAACACATAATCACATATGATGTATACATGAATACACACTACACATTTTAAGATATGGTTTGGAGGAATGTAAACCACCTCAGGGACAGAGGTTCTCTTTGATAAAAGAAGCAAGTGGGATGAGGAGGGGATATTACACCAGCCAATGTTGTATTTCTTTTTGAAAAGATGCTGTAAATGAATATGGCTGTTATTATATAATAGAAAATGTTAACAAAATTGAAAAAATGTTGGTGAGGGTATACGGAGGAGTTTATAGTATTTCTCAACAGTTTAAAATATTTGATAGTTTTACAAACTGTTGAAAGAACTAAGTAGATTTAATATGATGGCAAGTAGAAAAAGCACAGTGGTGCAATATGAATACCAAGCAGTATAGAATTAAAAGCTTAAATTCTAAATGGAGCCAGATTTGTTTTCATATATGTCTTCTCTGACTAGGATTTTTATTAATGCCTTTGTTTTTATTATAGTGTATGTGTTTTCATATTCTTGCTAAAATCCTTTGTAGGAAGAGGAAAAAATATCAACAAAGAAGACATATAACTTGGATAAATAACTGAAACTAGTTCTATATTAATCCTGGAACTTTTAATGCCCATATTTTCCAGTATTATTTTGGCTACTTACATTTAGGATGAGGTCAACAGACCTCTTCTTTCAAAGTGTGTAGTGAGTATTTTAGCCTTTTCCAGCCAGAAGGTCTCTGTGCCACTACTTGCTGCTACAGTAGCCTTGGGAAGAGGTGCCAGACAACATGCACAAGAATGGAAATGACTCCTGCTAAGAAAACACTATTTACCAAAACAGGTAACTGATGAGGATTTGGCCTGAGGTCATAAATGTGCCACCTTTGAATAGGACCGTAAATAATCCTCAGTGAATTTTGTAAGTCATTCTGAGTAGTATTTTTGTTGTTGAGATTTGGTTTAGGTTCAATTTGAACACATTTATAAACCTTCTAAATCACATAGCTACTATTAAGCAGTTCATAGTGCTTGAGCTCAATGAAGTCTCTGCTTTCTGTCCTTCTGGGTGCTCTGAACCCTTCCTTGCCCGTCAGATTCAAGTGAGGGTGGTCAGCAGAAAGCCCCTATAGCTAGCTTTGGGAAGACAGAGCCCTGTAACTTCCTGGCAGGATACAGAACCAGTAGATCAAACTTCAAGCAAGATCATTGAGGATCACAGATTCTCTGTGTGCTTATATGTATGCATGAGACTATCTCTGTATTAATGCGAATCTGCAGATCTTTGTTATCTTTAATTTCACCAAAGGATGACACTTCTCAACTGGAAGACTGAGAAGGAAGATGGTTCTTGCTGGTACTAAGCATCATGGGATACATTCATAGCCTTCCCTGCATATCCCAGGGCATAGCAGGCATGGACTGAACATCCTGCCAACCCTCCCAGCTCCCTCTGCTCCTGTGGCTCAGATCCTCTCACTGCCACCAGCCTGGGCAGCTCCACCTGGGTGCTGTCTCCACTGAGGGGCCCAGGGAAGTTGGCAAGTGGGTCAGGTTATCTCAGCAGGCATGGGCCTGGAGGCACAATGGACTTGACTCTGCCATGAGTCTGGCTTCCACTCCCTGGGATCGTTATTCTTTGGCACTCAGTTTGAAAAGCAAGGCCTTTTATCTCTCCCTAATTTGATATGCCCTTCAGTGCCTCATTGCCGAGCTAATGGGGGCATCTGTTCCCTGGGAGCCTCAGAGGGAGCAGACAGCCTGTGGGGAAAGATCACAGGCGAGGACCTCAGGCACCATGGCAGAGCTCGTGTTTCTCGTTTGGCATGGTCCTGGGCTGCTACAGGCAGAACGAAGTACATTTCATGTTGGGGATGTCAGACATGGGCTGAACACCAGGAACAGAGGAGAAAACGAAACAGATCTTATCTCCTTCCAGACCAACTGGAGCAGATGGGATGCCAAGCTGCCACTTCACACCCTTGCTCTTTTTTCTTTTTTCTTTTGTTTTTCTTCTCTCCAGATTCCTTAGGCGAACACAGCATTCCATCAGAAGCTCCAGAGCTTGCTGGAAAATGGTTGCAGAGATTCTGCCGGAAAAGGTCTTGTATTGCATTAGGAATGGAAAAATGTGTCTCAGGCCACCAAGCTCACTTGTAATGAGTGGATTTTAAAAACACTTTCCCAGACAGAAATCTTTGGAAAAGCCCCACACTCCACAAACAGTTTTCCTGTGCGTGGCTGTGATAGGTGGCTCTGCCGCCTGACCTAGATCTCCTGTCTGGTCAAGAGCAGGTTCTGGAATGTTCCTGGGAGAAACACTTTAGCAAATGGCTCTGAGGATGGGGAAGTGGCAACAGCAAATGAGAAGATGAAGTGACTTTGGCTATGAATCTCTGAAGACATGCCAGGAGCATTACAGGATGAAGATGATGTGAGCCACACTAGGAAGATCCATGAGGCTGAAGTGGTTTATGAAGATCACCACTTATCGGGGGTGCAGGAGAATAAGACTGAGAAAGAACAGCTAGTGTGTCACCTAGATGTGCCCTCAATAGACTTGCAGAATACATCCAGGGCCACCCCAGCTCCCCATGGCAGAACTTCACAATTCCAGGCATCCAGAGCAACTCTTGGTCATAATTGCTTGTCTCCACGCAGACAGCAATAGCCAGTACACAAGTCTGGGCTGAAAACTCTGTGACCTAGTCAAGGCAAACACTCAGTGCCCTCAAAGCACAGTGGCTAAGTGATCATTTGTTTCTGCACTCACTTCAGAAGATACTTTGCTGAGAGCCTACTATGTGCTGGCATTGCCTAAGGCACAGAAGGTTTATTAGGAACCATGCAATGAATGGAGAATCCATGACCACCCTCTGATTCATAGGTTGCAATATTAACTTATGTTATGACTGGGAAGAGATCAGGTCATGAGGGTGGGGCTCTCATTAATCAGATTTGTGCACTTATAAAGGGGTCAGTGTCTCTGACTCCCATTTCCTGCAAGGGGATGAGGAACTATTTTTTTTTTTGATTTCTCCCAACGTTAACCTTATTATATGAAAGTGAATCCTTGCTAAACTTAAAAGCAACAAGGAGAGATATCATGGAATTAGCTAAGGAGTGCTCTACCATGTAAGGATATGGTGAAACATCCATAGTCAGCAACCCAAAGGAGGAATCTGGCCTTGCTGGCCCCTGCCTCAGACTTCCAGTCTCCAGCACCGGAGTCGGTGTGATGCCACTCATGGTCTGCCACTTTACTATAGTCACCTGACTAGTGATACATAGAAATGGAAACACTTCCTTTTCTTCATAGAATTTTAAGTCCTATGAAGTGGAAAAAGAAAACAATAAATAAAAGGCATGAACCAAAGGGGGGAATAAAAGCAAAGTAATGAAGGGAATGGGTGGTGTGATATCCTGTGAAATGGGGACATCAGGGAAATGGCAACACAATGCTATTGGGTCAGAGATTAGAATGAATGGAAACATTTTAGAACATAGAGAATTTCAGGCAGAGAGAACAGCCAGTGCAAAGGCCCAGAGGGGGAAAAGGTGCTTGTTGGAATCCAGGAGAAAGTATGGGTATCCTGGGAAGTGAAGGAGAAGAGAGCTGAGAGATCAGTATGGCCCAGAGCATTTCAGGGCTTGGAGGCCACAATAGGGACATCAGTTTAATTTTTAACAATGCTAGTTATTGGAAAGTAACTTTAGTTACTTTAGATGGGGAAGACAGACATCACTTAGGGCTCTGAAGGAGCACTTTGGCATCGTGTGGGAATCTACTGGCAGTACCATTGGTGGGATGAAGGGAGGGGGAGAGGCAGCTCCATGGGGGAGAGGGTGGTGGCAGCAGGACTGGTAAGAGGTGACTGGAATCAGAATTTCCTGCTGGAGTTTTGGTGTAGGATGTGAGTGAAAGTATTATGGGTGAATCCTGCAAGGAGCAGAGGTGTCAGCCACTGAGATGAATCAGTTCAGGGGAGGGACGGCTTAGGATTTGGCAGCAGCATTGCAAAACTAACAGTTGGCAGTGGAATGGCAAAGCTTTCCACGGCCTTTCTTGTCTTATTCCAGAGCGGGGCTCAGTAAAGGGTGGCACATTACCATTTCCTTCTCTCTCAGACTCTGCAATGAGGACCCCTATCCCAAAACTTCATGGTATATTTAACTTACCTGAAGAAATTGCTTAAAACGATAGATGCTGCATTACCAAACATTGCAATTCAGTAGCCAAAGACAGGGTGCAAACAGGCCATGGCTGTGTCCTAAGGTGTTCTCTCTTATAGCCTATACACTTGAGAGTTATGCTGCTGTCAAAAGTGACCTAAGAAGGATACATTTCTCATCAGATGATAAAGTGACATGGGTGAGTCCATCTCTCCTGGTGACTTCTAGGCAACCGGGACTTGTGTAAGACAGGGAGGTAAGTCTATGCAGAGCCACCCTCTGGAACATCTCAATCCAGGCTTCAACCTATTGAGAAGTGACTGCTGCCATACCCTTGAGGTCCTACTTCATCACTGAGGTACCCTTGTATCACTCAGTGAACACAGGATGGACTTCCATGGTCAACCCTAAACTGCTGGGCCTCAAAAGGAGCAAGTTAATGGGACTTATGAGCAGCTAACCCTGAGGATATCTTTCAGGGTCAGACTTTCTGCTTAGCATCTTTTGAAGGCCATAGGACATCATGGGAAAAATTCCACTAAGTTCCTTTTGTGGCCCATTAATCAACAGGGAGTGGGAAAGTAATGACCACACCTGTCAAATTTATGCAGTCATTGCGAGCACAGTGACAATTTCCACTCACAGCAAGTGACGGAGCTGCATCATTAACATGACTCTCATCACAGATATTCTTCCTTTGGCTTCATTCTATGCATTAGGATGTTCCATTTGTTCCATGTGGATTCCATAACACTGGACAAAGAAATATGACAAAACATGGGCTGGGAATATGGCCTAGTGGCAAGAGCGCTTGCCTCCTACACATGAAGCTCTCGGTTCGATTCCCCAGCACCACATATATGGAAAATGGCCAGAAGGGGTGCTGTGGCTCAGGTGACAGAGTGCTAGCCTTGAGCGGGAAGAAGCCAGGGATGGTGCTCAGGCCCTGAGTCCAAGGCCCAGGACTGGCCGGGGGGGAAAAAAAAAAAAAAGAAATATGACAAAACAGTATGGATTCAATTTTGAATGTTTAGAGACTTTAGAGGTTCTGTAATTTTAAATAAACTTCCCCGAACGATTGCAATGTGCAGCCAGGTGGAGACCCAATTGAGGAGGACATTTCCCAGATGTTCTGCTGGAGCTGTGACTTAAGAAATATAGGGTTGGCTTTAGAAGAGCAGATGTAATGGACTCCTCTCTTACAAACAGGCAAATCCTCCACTGGCTATTCTTTCCACATCAAGACAAGATAGAACACAATTGTGGGATAGTACATTCTGCAATTGTTCCTCATAAAACCAATTGTTCCTTATAAATTGTTCCTTATAAAACCAAATCTCTAATGGTACTAGTAAGCCCATCAGAAAATTTCTGATTGGGAGATGGTGAACGTTTGTGTAATGTACCAGGCTTGTAGACTGGTGGGAGTCCTATGCTTGAACCATGAGACCAAACCTGGACCAACTAGCACAGTCCTGTGACTAAGTGGAGGGAGAGCTATCTTTGGAACAATGCGAACTGTGGATCGTGGTAGTAGTTTCTTGCCTAATCTAAGCTAATTCCTTTTCTTTTTATACATGGTTCTATAAATTAAAAAAAAAAACCCACTGTGACTCATTGGCACCTGGCATTTAATAGACAAGGACCATTCCAGAATGTAAAATTTCCACGGTAATGAAATGAATGATAGTTCAGACTTTTCATAGCACTGACTCAGGCTGAGGGTGGCATGTGCTTCATTTTCTGGAATTTGAGCTTCCTACCATTGACCTCCAGAGGCTCCAACTACCTTTTCTGGGGGAATTTGTAACAATGATTAGAAGTATTTGTTCTGGAAGCAAAGTAATTCAAGTTCTTGGTTTGCTTCTTGCGTGGATGAAGAATACATAGTACAGGGTTAGTCCCAGCTAGTGCAACATTAGCACCCATAGGGGAGTGCTGGATATTCCAACTTCATCTTCTACATTCTCTCAGTATCTGATGCCAGCGTCATCTTTCCGATGCTCTCATCCAGCTTGAGCCACAACAAAGCACAATGTGCAATATCAGATCATGTTTTTTAACTGTTCTCTCTGGGTTTGAATACACCATATTTTTGCTCTCTAAATGCTGAAGAATTCTGTGGTCCAGCCCAGGGCCTTCTCATCTTCTTTATGAACTCATTCATGCTTATGTCAACTCTGTGAATTCTTTCTGAATTTTATTCTAATGGCCAACCTAACATTTCCACATTTCCAGGCTTCTGAAACAATATATCTCTTTACAAGGACAACTGCAGGATTTTGTTGTTGTTTGTTTTTTTGGAGGTTTTTTTTTTTTTTTTGGTGGAGAAGTGACCATTTCTGGCTGATTTTCCAGTGACATTCCCTGGGTTCTCTTTGTCTTTGAGGGTTAATAGAATCTTAGAAGCAACGTCGTGTGCGGCCATGCCATAAGTGATTGATGCATTAGTTATGATTATGACACTGTGGAGTTAACTTCCATCCTGACACCAAGCTGGCTTTGGCACTGGTGAAATAATAGAGTATTTTGAAGCACCTACTACTCAGAGCTCACCACATTTCTTATGTCTGTTAGCATCATCTACAGAAATAGCAAGAAAAGTGAAAGCATAGATCTATTAAGAGAAAATAAAAATTCTGGCCAGTGTTCCAGGTACCTTGTGTGGAAACAGCTGGGCAGGGAGTGACTTGGAGGCATTAGCACATCATTTGGACAGCACTGGCAGTTGTGTAAAGCATTCATCTTTCACACTCAGAATGGAGCCAGATACAACACTGGGTGAAAGGCTGGAGTCTAGTACAGTGTTGTAGATGCATTCCACATTGCCCAAATTCCCAGATGTTGGCTGGGCTGTTTCTAAAGCAACATCTCAAGGAATTCTCAATTAGTTTTCAAAATGTTTAATGAAAATAAAAGAGAACATCTCTGTATCCTCTCCTCTCTAGATATTTGGTATCCTGGAAGCACAAAGGTGGGTGAGTACTTCATATTCATGTGACCTGATGCT
This sequence comes from Perognathus longimembris pacificus, assembly GCF_023159225.1. NCBI lineage: Eukaryota > Metazoa > Chordata > Mammalia > Rodentia > Heteromyidae > Perognathus > Perognathus longimembris. The sequence continues at coordinate 49,999,086 of NC_063166.1, forward strand.
ATTCTACCAGGAGGGTCACAGCAAACACATCCCTACATGTCATCGGTGAATTTTGATCTCATTAGAATGAGGTTAGAATCTTCACCCACATTTCGGTTCTGAGGGCCCCAATGTGTCCAGGCAGGAAATTATCAGGAAATGCAAAAGAGCAGTTGTTCACCAGCTCTGCGTTGGGGCTTCGTTCTGCCTTGGGAAAGATGATGACTGTTGCGGGAATTGTTGGGGTGAAAAGGGAAGGAAGAAAGGTAGGCATGGTGCTGGGGAATGTTTTACTTGGAAATTAATTTCAGCCAATGGAAGATCATTCTTTCCTGCAGCCTCCACTCACGTTAAATAAGAAACATCTTTTTTTCTGTCCTTCCTCATCCATTAAGCTTTTTGCATGCAGCAAAGCTAAATACCTCACCAAAAATATGATATAAGTATGTTGACTATTTTTCCTCTCTGAAATGAGTGATGCCTTTCCATAAAGATCAGGAAAACACAACTCTGTTGGTTCAGTCTTCCTTCTCCATTTCCTGACATAGATAGTCTTCCTTCAACCCATATCATAGCCATCACATAATGCTTAGCCGAGATTTCCTGTGAACCAAGGTTTGTTCTCCCTGACTCTGGGACATTAAAATAGCGGTAATTGTGTATGTTTGTCAGCGCATGTTACAGAGTGCCACACACAACAAAGCCATGATGTCCAGTGCCCTCTGACCTCTGAGGCAGGCACTACATCACTTTCACTGTTTTTAGACATGGAAAGGAAAGTACAGAGGTTCTGTGATCTGGCCATATGCTTAGACTAGTTAGTAACTGGAAAGCAGGGGTCTGCTGCCCTGCAGTAGTAGAGACCACTGTTAAACACTCCAGTGCTCTGTAGTTCATAATTACCTTGCTCACCAGGTCCTCTAAGGTTTTATCTTTTAACGCCATCTCAAATGTGAAGTCCTCTCACACAGCTCCTATCTTAGACTTCCCTTGCATCTAGAATACTGCCTAAAACTTAATAGGAAAGAGTCCAGCCTAGGCTACATAGTGAGCACACCTGCCTCAAAAAAGAACACAGGAGGAGGAGAAGGAAAAGGAATAGGGGGAAGATGCAGAGAATTCATCTATGAGTGTATCAGAAATGCCAGCAGATTGAAATAAGATCTTATATGAGGTTGTTTCAAACCAAACTTGAAATATAACAAAGTCAATTTTCAGGTAAAAGTAATCATTCTATGGATTGTTAATTCTAGTCTGGATAATGAATATTAAAATCATATCTTTTCAAGTAATCATCAAAATAAGAAAAAAACATCCAATGATGCGGGGGGAGGATAGAGGGTGAGAAAGAGTGGTGGGATGAATAAGATCCAAGCATACTATGTGCATGTATGAAGATGTCACAATGAAATTCATTATTTTGTGTAATTAATATACATTAATTAAAGTGTGATTGCAAGTATAAAAGATATCTCATTGTGAAAAGAGAGAAGAGAGAGAAAAAGGAAAGGATGGAGGGAGAGAAAGAAGGAGGAAAGAAGGTAAGAAAAAAGAGATGAAAAGAAAGCAACTTAGTAACAGGTATTAACTTTGGTGAGTGAACCGTGTTCACTTTTGCTTATGGCCACACAGGAGTTAGACATGGAAAGTGTTTACTCCAGAGCCATTGGCATCATAATGTACACTCTCTCAGAATCAGCTGCGAAGGCCTCAAATCCCGAGGATGTGAAATGCTCCTTCTTCAGAGTTAGTCTAAACACCGTAGAGCATGGTCCTTATTCAGGACAGGCAAAAAGTTAAGGACATGCCATCCCAAAGTGTGCTGAACCTTAGGAAGGTCCACTTGACCCAATTTTCCTGAGAGTGGCCAGATACAAAGGTGCTTTGAGGATGGCTGAACTTTCCGTACACACAATGGAAAATGGTCTTGATCACCAGAGACTGGCACTCCTGTACTGGGTGGGGTCCGGAGGGAAAAACTGGGAGAGAACGAGGGAAGGGAAGACATTATTCAAAAAGAAATGTACCCATTATTTGACTTATGTAACTGTAACCCCTCTGCACATCACCTTTTCAATAACAATAATATATAATAAAATGAAAAAATAAAGAAAAGATTTAAAAATAAAGAAACCTTAAGGAAAAATAAAGGACATGGATTAGAAAGTAAAAACAAAAGAAGAATCTACTACCTTCATCCAGATATCTATCAGCTCTGTTGTTTCTTCACACATTAATTATGCTTTGTCAAACAATGATTATAAAGCATCAGCTCTGTGAATTTCTTTAGGCTTCACTCTCTTGTGAAGGTCACCAAGCATGTACAAAATTAATAAAACTCTTATGTTTTGTTCTTTCTACAAAACTCTTAAAGTAACCTGGTTCCTGGATGCAGTCACATAAGAACTACGAGGCTAGAGGAGAGTTCTCTCTTAGCTTCTGCAAAGACGGCAGACCTTCAGGGAGAATCTGCTAAGAATTCTCTCTAGACCTAGTTATTATGCAGTAATCATGTAGGTAAAGCAGACCCTAGAATTAGTTCACCAGATCAACCAAGGAGCACAAAGCAAGACCGAGATGGACAAAAATGTGAGCTCTACCTGGACTTAGGCTAGGTGGCAGAGATGGGAGGTTATGGGGCATGTGGAAGAGGGAAAGAAAGGGGGTGAGGAAGAGTGGGCATTTTGCCTTTGTGGGAGAGATGAGGCCCAGGGCCAAACCACCCATCTGGGTTATTGGGGTGAAGTGTGGCCAGGGAAGCTGCTGTGCCCATTGTAGGACAGCCTCTTAGACAGGTGGGGAAAGCCTTCCATGGCGTATCACTCTGCTCACCACTTGTCCAAATACTCATAAATCAGCAGCAAATTCCTAGTGCTGTTTGGAGGGTTTGCACTTCAAAGCCCCCAAATTCATGAACAGGAACTTTTCATTCACTTTGGAAAAAGAATTCCACTTTATTTCAATTTATGTATTTGGGCAATTTAGTGGAGGTGAATATTATTAAGGTGACATACTGTTTTGAATCACATTTTTTTTATTATAAAATCATCAGACACTGAAATTACATGTCTAAATGCTTGACAAACATCCATCCCAAATGTTGCAATTGCTTTCATAGGAGATGCAGCAACTTTGCTGTTTAGGGTTTTTTTTTTTCTTTAATTCACTAGACACCATGAGATCTGCCTCCCCGCCACAAAATTAAAAAAAGCAACAACAAAAAACCTTCAGAGCTGTAACACTGATTTTTCCTGGAGTTCAAAGTACTACCTTTCTTCATTAAATAATTTAAAGCATCTTTCTTGAGCAAAGGGAATAAAAGCAAGATACTATCTGGAATTAAACGCTTTATGGGGTGCTGTTTTGCTAGGGTGAATCATCGCCCAATCCTTTCATTCCTCCTTTTGTTCCTCCCTACTCAGCTGTACATGGTCATTTAATTTCAGAATGATTTTTTTCCTCTGCAGTCTTGAACAAAATGGAACAATATTCTCTCTCTAAACATCACTGACACTTCGACTTTCTAAAGTTTGGGTCAATTATCCCTTTTCATTTTTGTGAAGCCACACTGAATCACACAGAAGAATTGAATAAGCATTGAGAAGCAAATTGGAATCTGTCTTATTTTCTGCTGAGACAACCATCTCCTCCAGGCTCAGCCTCAGTACCAGGCATTTGACTCTCCCAGGAATTACCATGAAAGACAGATGTACACGTTGAATTGGAGGAAATACTAAGCAATCAGCTTCCATGTTTGCTAGGCTGTGGCAGAACATTTAAACTGCGGGAGTTTGGAAAACTCATCAGTGGGAAAGTAGCCAAAATACTGCCCACGCCTGGGTGGTCAGCAATGGTGAAATAAGAGGAACAAGAAAGCAAGAAGATGTGCTTTTGTACAAATCTGTTCACATGGCAGTCCAGCTAGCTGCTACTCTATGTGACTAAGGTGGTGTGGTGAGGAAGCATTTCATGCAAGCCACAGAAAACACAAGGGACATCTGTCACCTACACAGGCTTGAATGGCCTGGTGCCTAATTCTCTGGATGGCTTTGGGAACCACAGGGCACAAGATATTCATGCCTCCAAAACATTGTGCTCAGATAATATGAACATCAATTTGGAGTAACATTCTTTTCCATTTCTAAAGCTTTTTAACAAAATTTTGTTTATTTTAGGCTAGCTGTGCATACACAGCGAGGCTAAAACTCAATAAACAACACAAATATCAACCAGCTCTATAGTCAAAACACCTGCCTAACACTAATGGCTCATGCTTGTAATCCTTACTATTCAGGAGACTCAGATATGAAGATCATGGTTTGAAACCCACCCCAGCCAGAAAAGTCCAATTAAGTCTAATTAACCAGTAAAAAGTTGGAGTGGCAGATGATTGGCTTTGAGCACAAAAGCTGTGTAACAGTTGGAGGACCTGAGTTCAAATCCCAGTAGCCACACCAGCAAAAACACCTACACCTAATAACCTAATTTAGGAACTCACACTTATACTACCAACTTGAGAATTTGCTGAGAAATGAAAAAAAAAATTGGTTAGGCAAGAGTAGAATTCTTTATTATCATTAAGATAGTATCTATCTATGTATATCTAGACATTAGACTTTCCTTTTAGCATAGTCTGCAAACAGCTTCCTATTTGTTGAATTAGTAAGTTATTTTATTAGTCAGATGTATATTCCTCAAAAGTGTACACAGGTGTTCCTTGTGTCCATAAAGAGATGGACTTATGGCTAGGCAAGGCAGGCCAACTCCAATGCCACCCAGCCTCAAATGGAAGGGGCTCACTGGCTCAGTGTAGGTTAAGTGACTATGCCTCTCCAATCAGTGAGAACACAATGTAGGAAGGGGGAGGATCTAATTTCATAAACATGGCTGCTTCTCTGTAACCATGTGGTTTAAGGGCTGAGGTCTGACCTTTAACTCTAAAACTTTGTTCTACCCATCTCCATTTATGCTGTGGCTGTGAGAAGACAAATAAGGCCTCCTACAATTCTTGGACATGTGTGTGTGTGTGTGTGTGTGTGTGTGTGTGTGTGTGTGTGTGTGTGTGTGTGTGTGCCAGGAACTAAGGCTTGAACTCAGGGACTGGATGCTCTCCCTTAGTTTTTTTTGTTTCAAGACTGGTGCTCTTCCACTTGATCCATAACTCCACTTTCAGCTTTTTGGTAGTTAATTAGAAATAGAAGTCGCAGGGACTTTCCTGCTTGGGGCTGGCTTTGAACCATGATCCTCAGATCTCAGCCGCTTGAGTGTCTAGGATTAAAGGCATGAATGGATGTTTTGCTTACAGAACAGGGCCCTAGAATTAGCCCTGAGGTTAAGAGTTTTCAATTTTGTAGTTTGCCATGTACATTAGTGTTTACTTTTCCAATCAAAGTTTATATGCTTTTCCTAAACAATGCACTGGGTTCATTATTTCAAATGATAGTGGTAAGCAGATCTAATAAAGAATTTTTTTCAATAAATCCATCACCAGCTTCACAAGATTATATCAGGTTTCAGTTTTCTATGTATACACTAGTGTAGGAAAACAATCTTAGTTTTACAATGTCCACAGAAACACATAAAAAAAGAAAACATTAAAGGGAAAATATTTCAATTATTATTTTGTTTATACATACATACATAGGTATATACATTCATCATGGTAAACTCAATTCTAGAACTCAAAAGAAAGTTACAATTTGGAATAAAAATTTGACAATAAATAGAAAGTATAAAATCATACAGTTAAGGGCAAGATAAAATGACTACATAAAAATGTCACATAGTAAAATGAGTACATAAAAATCAGAATTTTTTCCACTTTAATTAATTTTATTGTCAAGGTGATGTACAGCAAGGTTACAGTTACATATGTAAGGCAATGAGTATATTTCTTGTCATATTTTGTTACCCCCCTCTCATCTTTCTTCCACCTTCCCTCCCCAACCCCTGCCCTCAGTTGTACATTTAATTTCTAACATATTGTCTTGTGAGTATTGCTGTTGCTATGGTTTGACCTTTTTCCATTGTCCCACAATTTCATGTTCCCCTTCCCTTCTAACATGCACATATATTACTGTAAATAGTGTTGAGTCATTAGTGTCAGTGTCTTGATATTTTATATTTCCTCTCTCTCTAGACTAGAAATCTTTGTTCAAACTCTCATTTTTTTGTACTATTAAATACAAATTTAGAAATTAACTGCAAATAATGTTAAACAATTAACTGGTTTGAGAACTTACAATATATGAGATCTAATTATTTTTTAAAAAAACAAATGTAGTTTGTATGTTAAAGATTGAAGCTAAAATCATGTTTGGAGTTTTGATATATCCATTTTTAGAGGTTTATACTTAATAAAATATAACAAGAAAAATAGTTCCAAACTTAAGGAAAAATAGAATATTGTGGATCTGAGCCAGTTTTGTGCAAGTTTATTTTGAGAATTGGGTTTATTTGCATGTTTCTTTTCTTTTCAGATCCTGGGGCTTGACCCTGGGCCTGGGTGCTGTCCCTGAGCTCCTTTTCACTGTAACAAACAGTTCAAGAAATGTATCCAATGCCTAATGTATGAAACTAACCTCTCTGTACATCACTTTGACAATAAATTTTAAAAAAGGAAAAAAAATCAGAAATTTTAAGACCACATTATACTTGAAGTATTCTAAAAGCAAGCAAGCCTTAAGTATGGTAAAAATGAATAACTGTTTAGAGCAAGATATATGTATTCAAGTATGCATTGTGGCTAATTGTTGCAGGTAATTATGTCATTTTGTTCATTTTTATTGACTGAATTGAATCAACTATGCAGTGCTTTGGTTAAAAGGTTCTAATGACGTGAAAAGTGAACTCTCTGGCCTAGATGTGAACATGAACATATATTTTATCCTTGCTTTATCTCCTCTCGTGGTAGATGATGCCTCACAGAGAACACCTGGCCTGTGTCTTACGAGATCTTCTGAGAAAAACGGAATTATTTGTAAGACACTCCCTCCCCACCACTGCTACAGAATTTCTGCACAACAATTTATTATAAGAAATAAAACATTCTTCATGAAAGTGAGCTTCTAGTAACTGTTGCTAATTCATATCTTCAGCCAAGGGTGTGGACTATTTTCTGACAGAATGCATTTCATTTTCTCCATTAAAATGAAACAAGACTTCTTATAAGATTTTGGTGCTTTCAGTTGTGAAATGTTTCTTGTTTGTGGGAAACTACTGGAAACTGGAAAAGAATCCTCAGAGCACCTCAGGGGGGAAATGGGAAGGTGGGAGGAGGGAGGGGGATATGAGGGACAAGGTAACAAACAGTACAAGAAATGTATCCAATGCCTAACGTATGAAACTGTAACCTCTCTGTACATCAGTTTGATAATAAAAATTAAAAAAAAAAGAATCCTCAGAGCAGGAAAGGTCCACACTCTTCATTGCTAAAGGGAAAATACAGAAGATTCAGAGTGCCTGCTGTAGCCCATGCATGATTTATATAGTGGTTTTATTTACTTTACAAGGATCTGTCATATGGCTGTCTTTGCCAGCGTTCTGTGCTATTGGAAAGCAGCAGTGATTGGTGTGGTGTGGTTGTGTGTGTGTGCGTGTGTGTGTGTGTGTGTGTATGAGGGCATGATGTCACTGTTGTGGAAATATTTCATTATATATATTATATATTATATTATTATATTATATTATATATTATTATAATATTATATATATATATATATATATCTTACCTAACAGGGAGAGAGCTTAGAGAGGCACCTGCAGAAAGGCTACTTATAAATGTGTGTGGAAGATAGGGAAGTCAAGCAGAGCCCAGAGCCAGAGGGCTCAGGAGCCAAACTTGTCCTATTGTTAGGTGGTAAGGAAATTATGACACCAATCAAGATGCATTGTACTCATAAATGTCGAATTTAAACTTCTTTGCACAACCACTTATAGATTATAATGAAATAACAAATAAAAACTGACCTCTCTGTAGAAGCACAGAGGGGGAAAAGATTGTGCTGAAACACAGGAATATTGCTCATATTTGATCCTTCTGGAACTATAAGAATGCCAATTTCACAAGGCTTTATCTAATAATAATCTACTAGACTGTTCTAGATATAGTAGATCCTGGGCCCTTGGTAACTGTCCAACATCCATAGCCAGCACAAAGAATCAAGTTAACTTTGTGAGCCTACCTTTCCTTATTCCTTTCCTCCTTCCCAAAGTGCTGCTTCCAGAGTGCCCTGTTAGTACTCTGAGAACCCAAGCTCCATTTCTGATCTGCTCCTGGGAACCATTTCTCTGCCACTGTTCCTCAGATCCTCTATCTGTCAAGTAAAAACTTAACATGGAACCCCCCTGGCCTGCCTGTATGAGCCTGCGCAGCAGCCTGGCACATAACCCACCCCCTGCTCCAACCCCAGCCAGAGAACCAGTAGGGATGCTTAGCCCCGAAAGAAGTTCTTTCTCATAGTGACTATGCTATCATGTTCAGAACATTTCTTTTGTAACTCCTGATTAACTTCTTCTGTATGGTCTTAGGTAAGCCATTCATCATCTTTGATTTATCCATGAGTGGGAGAGATTGGATCAGGCAGCCCCTGTCTCCTCTCATTAGACATTCTTAACCATTAATAAATTGCAAAACAAGTAGGTAATAAGCAAAGGAAATGTGGATGCTATTATCACACCATTATTTTCAGCTATGAAAAGATGAAAATGATGTGACAAAATGTGCTAGATTCATGACTCCCCGATCGCTTAGATCATAAGTTGCGAAGAATATCTTGGGTATTTTAAAGCAAAATCAAACCACTTACATTAAACATTATAGACAACTTGATTTCTCTCTATAATACATTGGTAAAGAAATACAAGAATCAATATCTTCATAAATAATAAAAAACTGTAACATTATGTAACAGAATATTGAATGTAGTCATTTTCCTACAGAAGTGTTTAATTATTCCTCATATATTTTATGTATTTACTAATTTTGTTTTCTCTCTATTCTCTCTCCCTCTCTCAATATCTATCTATCTATCTATCTATCTATCTATGTATCTATGTACCTATCTATCATCTATCTATCTCAGCACAAATTGATGACAATTAAAATTGCAGACTGCCAAAACCAAGAAGGAATTGCCTTGTTAATTTTGCAATGTTACCACTGCTATCTTAGTTACAGGGTAGACAAGACCTCCTTTCCCAGGACGTGTGTGTGTGTGTGTGTGTGTGTGTGTGTGTGTGTGTGTGTGTGTGTGTGTGTGTTGGGGGAGATGATGTAAGTGACCTCAGTGAAGGAGGAGAAACGCTAGCCTGGTCTCTCTCATTCCTTGTTCAGTCCCATACAGTGGTGGGTATTAAATACCATACCTGGTCTTTCTCTTCATCTTCCTGGTATCTTAATGTGGCCATGTTCTGCTGAAGTAATGAAATCAAACCCCCTCCTCCCTTTTATTCCTCCATAGATAATTTTATAGAACCTCCCCAAACCCCAGGAAAATAATTCAGGTGGTCTCACTGTGAAGTTGTGGAACAGAACACTTAAATGCATTTTCATATCAAAAAATGGCATTGCACTTTATGAAAATATATTGTTTTATACCTACCTCATTTTCTATACCAAATCAATGACACTCTTGTCTGAGCCCCCATGAGGGCCTCACTGTCCTTCTGTGTCTTCCCTTGGTTCTCTGCTCTTGCCCTCTAGGTCCTTCTGTGTAGGATCTACCTTCACCCATGTCCACTTCCCCAGCATACAGCATGTGGGTCTCTACCTGGAAAATCACCTACATCATTCTTTCTTTAATTTCAACTCTTCTATTTTCTGAATTTGTTTTGTTTGGTTTCAGTACTGGGACTTGAACTCAATTCTCTCCTTCTTGCTTGGCTTTTTCACTCAGAACTGGCGCTCTATCCCTTCACCCACACCTCCACTTCTACTCTTTTGCTGATCTTTACTTTGAGATAAGAGTCTCATAGATGATTCTGCCCAGGCTGGTTTGGAAACATGACTCTCAGATCTCAGCTTCCCAAGTAGCTGGGATTACAGAAGCAAGCCACCAGTGCATGGATGAATTTTTTTTTTTTTTTTTTTTGGCCAGTCCTGGGGCTTGGACTCAGGGCCTGAGCACTGTCCCTGGCTTCTTTTTGCTCAAGGCTAGCACTCTGCCACTTGAGCCACAGCGCCACTTCTGGCCATTTTCTGTATATGTGGTGCTGGGGAATCGAACCCAGGGCCTCATGTATATGAGGCAGGCACTCTTGCCACTAGGCCATATCACAAGCCCTGGATGAAGTTTTAATTGACAAATAATTGCTTATTTTTATTGGCTATAATGTGATATTTCCACACAAGTATTCATTGTATGGGGCAAATTAGGCTAATTAGCATATCCATCACTGCAACAATTCTGTGTGGTGAGAATTTTTAAAATCATATGTTTGTTATCTTTAAGTAGTTCTGCAACCTGTCAATTTATAAGTACAATGCATGTTGATTGACATCATCCCATCTCTCATCTTTCTCCCCCATGCAATCAAAATTTTAAGGCATTTCACAACATGCTATGATTAACTGTAGTCACCTGTTATACATTAGACTAAAGGAACACTTCCTATTGACTGCAACTTTGTTCCATTGATCAGTATCACTTTTCGTGCCCACCTTTCCCCTCACCCCATCACCTACAACATTCTTTATGGTAAGAAACAAAACAGATTGTTTTCTCGGACTCAGTTTGTCTTACAAAAAAAAAAAATCGACTTGTTTTGATTTCATGAAGTTTCAGGTGCTGACCTCAGCACCCCTTCTGCATCTATAAACGAGTTTGGTAGTATCTCTTAACTGGAGGGTTGCCATCTCATTAAGATGAGGTTTCTCAGGGCTTTACACTTGAGGCATGGATTTCTGACCTCAAATGTCAGTCTGGCATTTACTACAGGTCTAAGGCCCTTTGCCAGACCTCCCCATCAGAACTGAAAATTAATTAGGCAGTGAAGGGTCTGAAGTATTTCTGGGCTGCAGCTGTTAATACTGTGCTAGCAAACAGTGGGGGGTTTGAAGCCATAGGATTAACATAGCCTCTGAGATGTATATAACTGGTGGTTGAGTTACATGACCATTTCATTGCCACATATCTTTACGCTATGTACAATACCATGCATCTACGAAAATAATCATCATTTGCTCTAGCCAAAAAATAAGCGATCCCATTTGAAGCATGACTCCCTGGATCTATGCCATGCCACTCTGTTAAGCTTTCTCTAATCATGAGACAATTTAGCACCTTTTCAAAGATGTTGGGAATTCACAACTGCCATGGACCAACCACCAAGAGCCAGTTCCCAGCTTTTGAAGGGTTTTTTTGGTGCAATACCGCATATTATCAATAGAGGGAGGCACTAACCAATTTGCTGAGAGGTTGCTCCCACTGTGCAGTATTTGAAAGCCTAGAATATTCTCTAGGAAAACCTATACTCTTATTTTAGCATCCTCACCTACGACATTCATAAAGCTATGGCAACTGGAGCTTCACTGATAGCTTTAGTCCATGTCTGCTTCTATGACTGTATAGTCAGAAATCGACTGATTCATTTCACAAAGAGAAAAGGGAACTGGATAAGCCGAAAACCTGTTCCCAAAGTGGCAGCTCAAGGCAAACCATCTCAAAAAGGGAAAGAGGAAATGTTGGCAATAAAATCGACAATGCAATAATTACCTAAGAGATGTAGACCATCTATAGTGTTGACCTTGACAGCCAATTAGATAATCTTAAAGTGAGACAGCAAATATATAGTCAGGAGAAGATGTTCACACTGTCTGGTGAGTGAGAAAACTACCTAAAAGAAAAAAATGTATGAGGTAGCATTTTTAAGGAAAAGAACATAATTATAAAAGCAATTATTATACAGGTGTGATCAGTTTCTAAAGCTGCTGCATGTAACCTTTCTACAACTGTGTGTTCTTTTCATAATTAAAAAGGTTTGTCTTCTAGGTAACAAAGCGTTTCATTTCCGGTGACTTTCTGGCATTTCAGATGATCTCCAGCTCTTTCCCTGTCTCCCTGGACACGTTTGCATTTCCGCTGCATGTGTGCTCACACCTGGCATCCCAGTGGCACTCTGGCTTTGTCTGCCCAATGGATGAGCAAAGAACTCAAGACCAGGGACTGAGTTCTACCTGCTCTTGTGGCTACAGAACTGAAAACACAGGTGCCAACCCAAGTCGGTGCTCAAATGGTATCTGCTGAATGGAGTGAGTGTGGAAGTCAGCTTTTCCTGCATCCTGGAGTGAGAGCTAATCATGGGACTGCCAGTTAAGACAGCTTTTTCTTTCTTCCGTGAGTCTCCTCTGCAGCCCCTTTGCTGCATTTAGCCCCAGAAGGACAGTGAAAGAGCAATTGCCTGGGACACCCCTATGCAAGTTGAAGACTGAGTCACAGCTGAACAGGGTCAGAACAAGATGTCACATTCCTGGAGTTTGTTTCTTTTCTTTTTCCTTTTTAATTTTTTTGTTATGTTCCATATCTATCTATCTATCCATCCACCCACCTACCTACCTACCTATAGATAGAAATAGATATATACATACTTGCGGAGTATATTTTCATGCATATATATATATACACACACACACACACACACATCCTATGATGCAATCATATCCACCTTAATCACCACCTTAATCACCACCTTAATGAGAATATAGGTGTAGCTCAATGGTAGAACATCTCCTTAGATGTTTGAGGCTTTGGTTTCAATCTCCAGCATCACAACAAAAGAAAAAAAAAGTAATTTCTTTATGGCAAGATGAGGTAGTGTCACTGTGAAGACTGGCACTGTCACCTCCACAGCGTCCATCTTTCTGCAAGTCCTCCTCTGAGTGTTAGGTCATCCCATGGTGCCCGCTAGGTGCTAGGTTTGGGGAAGGAAGAGGGCTGTTTCCTGCCTCTCTTGCTGCAGAGGAACTGGGAAACAGGTATACAAAATTCTATCAGTGACCAGGTATTGATAACTCTTTTTCTTGTTTTTTTTTAAATTTATTTTTCTTTTTTTCCTATTTATTGTCAAAGTGATGTACAGAGGTTACAGTTTCATACGTTAGGCATTGGATAAATTTCTTGTACTGTTGATAACTCTTATCTGTAGTCCTAGCTACTCAGGAAGCTGACATCTAAGGATCATGGCTCAAATCAGCCTAGACAGGAAAGTCCATGAGATTCTTACCTCCAATTAACCAGAAAAAAAAGCCAGAAGTAGACGTATAGCTCAGTGGTTGGGTGCCAACCTTGAATAAAAAATCCAGGCAACTGTTTGAGACCCTGAGTTCATGCTCATCACATACAAACAAGTTTATCATTAATCTCTAATTCAATAATTCTACTTCCAGGAGTTTCCTAAAAAATGTGAAGAAAGCACAATGTACATATCTACATACACATATATTTATATCATATTTTGTTAGACATAAAAAATAATTCCTGAGCACTAATCTAGCTATAGGACATTGATTAAGTGAGTCAGGCTCCAGTGTATATTGGGCTACTGCTACTCCTGGTCAGAACGAGATGGTGGCTGCCATCAGGTAATGTAGATAAACAGCATTCATGAAGTTTGCTATAACCAGAGCCCCAGCTTTCTACTGCACAAGACTTTGATTCCATTGGATGAAAAGTCCAGAAATCTTCATTTCAAAATGCATCCTGGGCAGTTCTCCGCACATAATGTGAAGCCCACATTCTAGAAACTCATGAAGCTGTGTATTAATTGACCTAGACAGGTAGACAGAAAACTTCAAGACTTGTATGCACACAGTAAAATGTGTCAAAATTACAGATCCAAATGTTTATCATCTGAAAAGTTACATTCAAATGGTTACTTTGGGTGAGGTATTAGTGCAAGCATGTTACTATTTATTTATTTACTGCTCACCTATGTCTTATACATTCTTTTTTTTTCAAATTTTTATTATCAAACTGATGTACAGAGAGGTTACAGTTTCATACATTAGGCATTGGATACATTTCTTGTACTGTTTGTTGTCTTATACATTCTTAATAAGAAATCTGAGTGATTCATATACAAAAAGGAAAAGATCAAAGATAAAATAAAACTTACTGTCTTGCTTCTCTGGTGAGTAACAGGGTTCTCCAGGGCTGCAGGGTGACTCAAGTGGGGGAGGGAAGCTTGGGGCTCCAGACTCTTCACTCTTCCTTAGTGATGAGCAGGAGTCATTCATGAGCACCCTGCCCCCAAGAAAAACATAGAGGCTTCCATTGTTCTTCAGTCTTAGAAGACCTCTTAAACTGGACCACACAATACTAAATCAATAGACTTCTCTCAATGTTCTGGTTTTCTGTTACACAGATTTTAAATCATCTAACACTTGCCAACAGAGTTACAAAAAATTGTCCTGTATGTGATTTAATGTGGAATTAGAAATTTAGTTATCAAAAGCTTGGTCAATCCAGTCTTTCCAAGTGGCCCACAGGTTACAAAAGTAAGACCTTCCCAGGGTCTCTGGTACCTGGTCAATTTGAGAACCATCAGCATAATGGAAAGAGCTGACTGGAAATCAAAAGTTAATCCCATCCTCCATTTTTCTGACGACTTAGACTCTCAGAGTAGCCTGGATTAGTTAGTTGAAAGAGTGTTTAAGAGAATGACATGGAATAATGTAGCTAGACCCTGGGCCGTCTCTGCCCTGTGTGGGCACTCAAGGAATGCCAGGTCTACTCTTGCACTGCCCCTCTCCTCCCCAACAAGGACAAAAACTCATCCAGGCTACAGTTTGCTGCTGCCATGCAAACTGCTCTGTGGAGCAGCTGAGCACATGTTGCTACTGCTGCTGGGCGGTCCACCAGTCCCAGCATCACCCCATCATGCTTTGTTTTCTTTCCTTCTCTCTCCTCCTGTTTATCTAGTCTGGGTGGAATCTGCTCTCCATGTCCACCTTGCTTGACCTCAGACTATGATTTATTGAACAGGGGAAGGAAAGGAAGTACTCCTATGTGAGTCTTAATTGGGACACCTAAATGCTAGTTGTAGGAAAGACTGGAGGAAGAAACATGTTATTTCTGCCCCTCCCCCCAAGAAAAAAAGGATTCTTTGCCCAGAACTGTATCTTCAAGCCTAACAAGATGCTGGACATAAGGACCAGTCATCCACGGGCCTTAAGGACTCTGTATAGTCCTTTACCGTTTAGACGAAAGTGCCAGGGGCTAAGAAATGTTAAGTATGTGCCAAACAATAGAAAACACAGGTTAGGTAAGAGCCACATTGGTTACAGAGGTGTTTTCTCTTCATATCATAGCACCTGTGGTTATCCAAGAAGACAAAAAAGAGTAGGGGGTGACTTTGCAGCATTTATGTGCTGCTGTTTGCTAAACAGCAAAGAAAAAAGCATGAAAAGTTCAGCACAGCCACAGTGACTTCAGAATTAGGGATGGGAGATGGGCACAGTGGCTCATGCCTCCTGTAATGTCAGCTATTCAAGAGGCAGAGATATGAGGATCATGGTTTAAGGTCAGTCCAAGCAAAAGTGAGGTCTTACCTCAAAAACAAGCTAGCAGTGCTGAGACACTCTTGTAATTCCAGCTACTTCGGAGACACACACACACACACACACACACACACACACACACACACACTAAAAGTGAAAGGACAGGAAGCATGGTTCAAGTGGTTCTGAGTTCAATGTCTAGCACAGAAAATAAAGAAGGACATAGATGGAAAGGATTAAGAGATGGGGTGGAGTTGAATTTGGCACGAGTGAAAGGAAAGGTAGGTCTCTGAACACTGAGGAGGAGAATTTTCCTCGATGTAGAAAGTTGTACATTGTTGGTGAAGATCACATCAGGATGGAAAATTTCAGGTACTGGAAAAAAAAAAAGAATGTTTGAAGCATGACTATTTGACTTGAGATGGGCTGATATTCTCACAAAAGGCTCTATCTGCCTTAGAAGAGTGGACTATCACTACCAACAGTAATGGTAGTAGTTAACACAGAATAAGGGTATCTTTCAAAAAATGTTAACCTTTGGTCCACAAATGCAAACTAATACCCATTTAAGACCTATGTCCTTCCTAGCTCTCCTTGGATTGACTACTCAGGAGGCATTATTTAATCCCTTTGCCTTCTTTGGATAGTAATATAAAATGAGAGCCATACTATACTTTGGTGTGCAGGTGTTTTGCTCTTGTTATGTTATTAAATGTCTTGCAATCTACGTTTGTCATAATTAGATACTCAGTTTTTCCTGAGTCAGCACTTTTCTGCAACTGGTAAACTCTATGAAATGCAGGTAGGAATCTGCAATGAGCAGCCATTTGAAACAACTGGAGAGGCAAGTCACAGCGCAATTCCCATTAGATGACTAAAAATCTCTCAGGAGTTGATTACAGATGAGCAGCAAAGCTGGGGAAAGTTGGCTGTCATCACAGAGCACAGTCCCAACACAGATGTCACCAGCTAAGCCAACATTCCTGACTGCTGTCACTTGCATTCTTCCTGGAGCCCTTACTGAGAGCCTGGCTGGAAAATGGACAAAACAGTTCACACCAAGATGTCATTCCTACCCCATTAATGGTGGCAATACTTGGATGAGGCAGAACAATTGCAGAATGGATACCACAGGAGTATCGTATTAATGGAGAAGGTTCCTTGGTTGCCCAGCCCCGCCTCCTGTTTCAAGGAGAGCCAGATTATAATGTTCTGTGGTTGAGTCTTCAGAAGTCACCTTGCTCTCACCAAGGCCAGAGAATGCTTGGATGGTGCTGAATATGTCTATGTACTGCTTAGAAAGTGTTAATGGTAAATGAATGGCACCTTCCTACCTTCCCAATTTCCAGTAATGGATGAGATGAGTATCCTTGGTGAAGGGCCTAACCCAGAGGACTTCCACCTGGCCAGGGCCTGTGTGAGCCTAGCAGACATGTGCATCTGCTCTGTCTCTTCAGTGATGCCCTCTGTGTCTTCCAATGCTGTAACTGTGCCGTTCAGTTCCCACGTTCTTCTTGGCATCTTGATAATGCTGACTTGATTCCGGCCCTCTGTGTCTTGGTCAGCTGACTTTTTCGAGTCACAGAAAGATGACTGAGAATTGGCTCAACTGGTTCAGAAGAGGGAAACGATCACCCCAGGAATCATTTGTGACAGTGCCATTTTGGTGGATGGCTTTTCAGGACTGTCACACACAGGTGATGATGAGACTGCGGCCAGTGTGGTTTTTTTTTTTTTTTTTTTTTACACCTCTTCTTCAGCGCCCATGGAGAGGCATTCAATTGGCAGGCAACCACCCATTGTAATGGAAAATGCTGCCACTCCTAACGAGGTCAGGAAAAAAAAAGACTCACTTGTTCTGAATGCCAGATGCTGCCTCACTTAATCAGTATTATGCACTTGTTTGTTTCTAAAGGTGAGGTCAGAGATTGTGGAACTTACTCAGGCTTGCCTTTGGAATATGAGGCAGCCTATCTGATTTAGGAACTTTGAAGCAGACTCTGTGATCTTTTGAAAGGCACAATAATAAGGATATAGTCAATAAGCCTCAAAGATGAATTGAACAAAATGTCAGATTTTAATGACAAGTTCTGTGGCTTAGTTATTTTTTCCCATAACTTGGTGAGATAGACCAAATTGCACTCAAAATACCTGTAGCTCACCAAAATGTTATATCTCTGTAGCTAGATCAATGCCAAGAAAGGTGCATGATCAGACCAGCAGTGGCTCCATTTTGCTTTCTATGAAGGTGAAGGATATGACTTGCACCATACAAAGGGATACAAACAAAAATGGAAAGTTGACTGCAGGACTTCTTTTTCTTTCTATTTCCCTTATTAATTTTTATCTATTCTCTTGAGAAACTCTTCACACACAAGAACATTAGATAGACAGACAGATGTGTAAATGTGTATATTCAGTCACATTTTGTTAGTTTGAGAAAAAAATGATTTATTCTGGATCATGGTTCTGAAGTTCAAGGTCATGTAGCTCTAGCATCTTCTCAGCTTCTGATGAGGTTTACAGTGGAATTTCAACCCTGGACTGAAAGTGGGAGGGCAGGAGGTACCAGTGGAAGAGATCACATGGCAAGAAAGAGGATGGGAGGAAGAGCTGAGGAAGACACATTTGCTTTATGGCCACTCACTCTTCCAGTAGCTAATGTAGCCCCTTGAGAGTGAGACCCACTCCCTTCAGACAGCCACCAATCCTTCTAACTGATCTGAGCATCTTTCTCAATACTATTCCACTGGAGACCAAGACTCAACATAAGTCTTAGTCAAGTCATAATAATATATATGTGTCTGTGTGTCTGTCTGTTTGTGTCTCTGTTACAGGAACAAATAAAGACTTCAGTATACAATATGGCAGCCATCACAAATAGCATAACTCCAAACTGACCATTATTTTACCTAATTTTTTAGTATATACTAATTGTGAAAAAAAAAACAGAGTTTAATTATGACCGTTTTATACATATGGAGGAAACTTCGATTGCTTTTGTCCGTCCTATTGGCCACACTTGTCCCTGGTCCTATTCTCCTGCTGGTACTATTCTTAGTCCCTAATTGTTCCTTTTCTATTTTTCTATCCTAGTTTTACAGAGTCAACCATTGAAAGAAAACATGTTATTTGTCTTTCTGAGTCTAGCTCAACAGGATGGCTCTAGTTTTTTCCATTTATCTGAAAACATTATTCAGTTTTTTATGTCTGAATAATACTCTCTATATTTTTACCTTTTCATTGGTTTATGGACATCTAGACTGATTCTATAACTTGGCTTTTGTGACTCAGGAACTGATAAACATGGGTGTGGAGGCATCTAAATTGTAAGATGACTGATTTTTTTATGTCCAGGAGTGGGACAGCTGGATCATATGGTAGTTCTATTTTTAGATTTTTGAAGCATTTCCATACTGATTTCAATAGTGGTTATGCTAGTTTTTATTTCCACTAAAAGTGTATAAGCTTTTCTTTTTTTCCTGAATGCTCACCAGCATTTGTTGTTGCTTGTTTTTTTTTTTTTTTAAATTTTTATGTTTGCCCTTCTGACTGAGGTGAGGTGAAATCTCAGTATATCTCTGAATTGCAATTCCATGATGGGTAAAGATGTTGATTTTTTTTTTCATATATCATTGGTTATTTCATTTTGTACTTGTTTTTTCGAACTGCCGGGTAAATTCATTTGCCCGTTATTGATTGGATTGCTTATTCTTTTTTTCATTTATTTATTGTCAAAGTGATATACAGAGTGGCTACTGTTTCATATGTAAGGAAGTGTTTTGTGTTTAAGGTTTTGAGTTCTTTGTACATTCTGGATATGAAGCCCCTGTCAGATGAATAGGTGGCAAGCATTTTTCTTTCATTCTGAAGGCTGTCTCCTCATTCTGGCAATTGTTTTATTTATTGTGCAAAAACTCTCTAGCTTGATGCAGTCCCACTTGTCAATTCTTGCTATTTCCTGAGCTGTAAGAGTTCTCTCCAGAAAGTTCTTACCTATACCTCTATCTTCAAACGCTTTTCGTTCATTTTCCTCTAGTAGTTTCAAAGTTTCAAGCCTTACATTAATGTCTTTAATCCATTTTGAGATGAATTTTGTACAACATAGATCAATTTGTACAGCACACTATTTCTTTAGCTTTGAAGTCTGAAACCCTTTGACATGCTGACCAAGTCAACACATCCTCCCTGGGTTGGAAAGTCTGAGTGAGCAACATGGTATTCTCTTTTCAGAGCTTATTATGCCCAGCTTTCTTCACATCTTAAAATTCTTAGGGCTGGCAGCCTAGGAATGCTACCTTATCAAATTCTTTTTTTTTCTTATTTATTGTCAAAGTAATGTACAGAGAGGTTACAGTTTCATACGTTAGGCATTGGGTACATTTCTTGTACTGTTTGTTACCTCCTTCCTCATTCCCCTTACCCTTATCAAATTCTTTAAGATGAAATTTAAGGAAGTTTTTTTTTAATTATAATTGGATTGTTCTTTATTTTTCTTGAACTGAGAAAAGTAACTTGTAGGTATCATAAAACTTAAAAATCTGGAACTCTAATTTTGCAATATCATTCATTTCTTACATTTTCTGCTTGAGAGAATGTTAAATAAACAGCATGGCCAAAATATGGAAGTAAGTAAAATAATCATATCTTCAGTTGGTACCACTAAATGATCCTTAAATCAAATCTTGAATTGATCCTTTCTTGAAGTGAGAGAGGAAAACATTTGTGGCTTACCCATGACCTCTCCTCGTTTTTTTCCATCGTGCAGGCTAGAGGATTCCCACAGTACCAGGACCTAGGGAAGCTTGGTTTGGGCTCATCAGTTCTTGTTTCCTTTCAATTTGTTTCTTACGAAAGAGGGAATAGTGTTCTGATTCCACAGAGATTTTCAAGAAATGTGGGTAAAGCTTGAGTGATCTAAGCTTTACTGTGCCTTGTGTGCCCAAGTTCAGCTATTTTTGTGTTTTGTGCCTTCTGTCTTTTGCAGTATCTGGTCAAGGAGGCAGGCCCAATTCATATTTTCTGATCTAAGAGTAAATGTGTTCGTAGGCTCAGTTGTGGGGGCCCAAATTGAGGAGAAAGGAGGCATCTGTGTGTGGGATTTCAGGAGTGGGGTAGGCCCTTATCCACTCCTTCATAGGACCCGTAGCCTACTTGGCCACACACATAACCTATGGAGACATGATAATTATCTGTTGCTATTTAAAAAATAACAGAGGCCATTAGCTTAAAAAGAGAAAAGACAGGAGCTGGGAATGTGGCTTAGTGGTAGAGTGCTTGCCTAGCATGCACAGAGCCCTGGGTTCGAGTCCTCTGCACCACATAAACAGAAAAGGCTGGAAGTGGAGCTGTGGCTCAAGGGGTAGAGTGATAGCCTTGAGCAAAATAGAAGCCAGGGACAGAGCTCAGGCCCTGAGTTCAATTCCCAGGACTGGCAAAAAAAAAAAAAAAAAGAGGAAAGACATATTTGGCTCACAGTTTGGGGGGGTTCTAGTTTAGATGGCCTCATTGTCTTTGAGCCTGTGGCAAGATAGCACATCTTGCTGACGAAGAGTGGGTCAAGATGTTACTTATCTCAGGCTAGGAAGCAAAAGGAAAAATAAAAATAGAGAAAGAGGGAGAATACAATGTCCCACAGTTCTACATTTCCCTTTGAGGACACACATCCAATGACCTAACTTGGTTCCATACCTCCCAACAGTGTGCTAGAAACAAAACTAAGCCTTTAAGACATGGGACTCTGGGTGATATTCAAGATCAAAACTATATCAGAAAGCTAGGGAATGAAGTATCAGGGACCTCCTGAGGTTAGATCTAAGCTTTAGGGTTCAGTGTGGCTGATCTCCTAGCTAGCATGGCAGGACCTCCAACCTCCATGGGCCATATGCACTGGCAGTGGAAGTCACAAAGGCAAAGGAGTCTTTGCTGAGCGTGAGAACCCTGCAATCTCATGCTGACATGAAGGGTGCAAACACAGCTCAATGATGCCCGACACTGGTTTCCTACTGTCCATTTCCAGGTGTCCAGGAGCCAGAATTTAATTTAACTGAAAATGAATACTAAATTACAGGGCTTGATTTTCTTTTCCCTATGTGGACTGACCCCACATCTACATGTGGTTAGTGTTCATATCAATCTGGGTCTTCATAAGAAATTGACTTTTTCTCCAGTCACCTTCACTGAAAAGAACTTAATGATATTACTCACTGCTACCAGGTATGTGTGGATGAAGAAACCAAAATGGGAATTTGAGGTGCCCTGGTTCAAGCAACAGGGGGAACCGTTATCATGCCTTGTTTTTCTTATTGGCTATGGGCTGAGACCATACTTAGCAGTCTAGAAGCTGTCTTCAGGGGACTGCTCCACAACAGAGCAGTTTGTTCTTTTGATGACAATAAAAGATTGTGTCTGCAATGTGCTAAGATGGAACCCAAGAAAATGTAACCTCCTCACAGGAGGTTACATCACTTGCAAGTTCTGCTGTTATTCTGTATTTGAGGCAAGGATATGGGTGTACACCAGTGAGTGAGAATCTTGAGAGTCAACTTAGAGGTCTGCCTATTGCAGATACCATATTTAGTTGGCTGTATCTTTAATCTCTGTATCTGTCTGTCTGACACACACCCCCCCCACACACACACCCCTTTATTCCTACAAAGTAATATAACCCTTGGAAGTCAGAAATATATATAAGAAGCTTCAGGACCAGAGATGAAAATCACTCTTCCTTTTCAATTACAAATCCTAACTGAGGATGCTGATGGGCTCAGATGAAGGTGGTAGTCTCCCATGTTTGGCCTTAAGAATTGCAAATAGAAGTTGGGTTAAATCAGCTGTCTCTATATTAGAGAATACTGAAGCACATTTTTTTTGTCATTTTAGAGTTAAACTTAATATTCCTGACACTAAACACCTCAAACACCTAGGGAAGGAGAGACAGAGGGAAATGAGAAAGTAATCCATGATCGTTACTTCATGTCAACCTTGGCCAACAAGTTGGCAGTTCTGGAGCTAAAAACGACCCTTTCACAGTTGAGGCAAGTTGGGCCAAGATAACTATTCCTTGACACTCCCAGAGTGACCGTCGTTTTATAACTCATGGCTACTGGAAATGGTTGTGGGCTTGGCAAAGTGTCTCTCTGCATCTCTTCACTGAGAGCAGGAAGGTGTCAGCTCCCAGCCTTCCCAGCAGCTGAAGCCGCAGGCCACTACCTAACAGGGGATCTGGGCAGAACTTTTTGTGTGTGAGTATCACAGGCTTTCACGTGTATTCCTTCTGCCCATCCCCAGAAAGACCACCCTAGTGTAGGCACTTTATAGCTTATTCCCCATGCTTGTCTAACTGGCTCCTTCCTTCTCTGCCACATACTAAATCCCTTCTGGAAAAGGGGTGAGGGAGGGAAAATAGGGAGAAAGCCCTACCCCATTTGTGGGAGCAAGCATGGTATTGCATGGGCATCTGAGGCTTGGACCCACAAGGACTTGAGTCTCTCCTCAGGAGAGGATAAGGAACTTAGCACTTCCATCTACCACAAAGCATTATCAGAAATATTAGCCCCTGAGAGTTGCAGGGTTGATCAGGTCTATAAAGGGGCAAGTCAGAGAAAACACTCAGCAATGACTATAAGAAGGGGCTAGTATAAGACCACACTAAAGCTACCAGTACAACTATGCTCATCACAGCACAATTTATCATCACTAAAATATGGCACCAACCCAAATACCCCCCCAGTGGATGAATGGATCAAGAAAATGTGGTTCATATACACAATGGAATTCTATGCTTACATAAAAAAGAATGGCACTGCCTCATCCATAAGGAAATGGAAAGACTTGGAAATAAATCATACTAAGTGAAGTGAGACAGACCCAAAGAAACATAGAATCTATGGTTCCCCCATTGGTAATAATTTGTACATGTCTAGGAGAGCCCTCACAAAAGATCACAATAGCTGAATAGCTAGTACATATGAACACATAAGATGCTGGTAAGGAAAAGGAACTCCAGGTTATGGAAATAGGGGCTTATCATTGTTGTTATTTTCAACATACCATGTGAAATTCTACCTTTTCCTTTTGTCTTTATTCCCCATGGTGTTACTTCCCCTCATGTCACTGTAACTGATTTTGGTACCCTGGGTATTGTATATACATTTATTGGAACTAGGGAAGGGAAGGGGAACATCAAAGTGGAGAGAAAAGGGTAAAAGGTGAACCAATGCAACAGTAATACTTACAAGACAATATGCTGTAAACCAACTGTACAACTGGGGGAGGGGATTGGGAAGGAGAAGGGAGAAAAATGAGGGAGGAGGTAGCAAGTTGGATAAGCAATGTATTCACTGCCTTACATATGAAACTGTAACCACTCTGTATATCACCTTGATAATATATCAAATAATAATAATAATGACAATAGTAATAAGGGGCTTGTAGTAAGTAAGCTGTCAGTAAGCTGTGAGCAGGCACTTGTAGAGCAAGTGAGCTCCTGTGACAAGTGCTCATTGGCATTGAATGGAAAGCTAGGGACTGAAATTATGCCTCTGAACTCCACGGTCTCCACCAAGTTATTTGTGTTCTCCTATATTCTTCCTACTTTAGCCATTCTATGACCTTACTTTCTGCCACTTTACCTCCCGGCTCTCAGACAAGCCATCTAACTTTTCCTTCTCCATTTAAATTCTTCTTATTTTCTCTGTCTAGATATGATGTCCTTTTCTGTGTGTATCCTATCCCCTTACTTCATCTGTGTATTATTAACTCTTCTGATCCTAAGCATTCAGGGCAGAAGAAATCAAGCTGCCTTACTCTTCATGCATTAACCTGGCTCTAAGGTGTATGTTAGGCTGAGGCTCAATCAAAAAGAGCACACACAATACTTGTGGGGTTCATCTTTGATTGTTCACAGATCCGCAAAGGGAATGACAGTGACATGTCAATGAGCAAGAAGGAAGAGGTTAAGGAGTCAGGCACTGGTACTTCCCACCTGTAATTCAGCTACTCAGGATCTGAGGATCATAGTTCAAAGCCAGCCTGGGAAGTAAAGTCCATGAAACTCTTACCTCCATTAAGCTACTCAGAAAAGCTGCAAGTGGGACTGTGGCTCAAGTGGTAGGGCACTAGCCTTGAGCAAAAGAAGCTCAGGGACAGTGCCCAGGCACTATGACCAGCACCAAAAAAATAAGAGCCCGCCAAACAACAAAAAAACAAGGTTAAGGAGATAATAATAAAGAGCAGAAACAAAGGGAAATGGACCCTTACTGATAGAGTGGTATAGTTAAGTCTCCAAGAACTGATATACAAGGACAACTCTATCTCCATTTTTAGTTGGGAAACAGGCTCAGGAAGTGACTCAAAGTCACCCATCTAGGAATCATAGTTGGAGTTTGCTGCCAGTCTTTTTTCCTGTCTTTAAAAATTATTATTATTATTATTGTGTATGGTGGTACTGGGGCTTGCACTTATGCCAGAGTGCTTGATTAGACTTTTTGGCTCAAGGCTGCTGCCTTACCACTTGAGCCACAGCTCTACTTGTGGCTTTTTGGTGGTTAATTGGAGATAAAACACTCATACTCTTTCCTGTCCAGACTGACTTCATACAGCAACACTCAGATCTCAGCTTCCTTTGTAGCTAGGATTACAGGCTTTTAAATCCAAAGCCCAAGCTCCAAAAGAGGGGTGTGTGTGTGTGTGTGTGTGTGTTCTGAAAGAGTACAGAGGTCATATAGGTAGAAATTTAAGGGATTTTTTTTTTTTGATGAGAGAACCAAAGTGGGTTCTCCTAGTCTTCAGAGAATATAACTTCTCTTGGTAACTTACTGCTCTTATTTAAATAAAATCAATAAGTACTCAGAAGTCCCACAGGTCAAAATAATTGATTGGTTTAAGAAGAAGGAAAAGAAGGAGGAACTAGAATAGAAGGCAGTTCATGTCTTGGGCTATGGGTCTGACAATCGGCTGACAGAAGGGCTGTTACACTTGGACCAGGTAAATACAAGTATAATACAAACTCCCATTTCCTCTCCCCCATGCCATATGCTAGCATTTGCAGCCTGAAGTGTAGCACACAAAACTCCTTTAAATTTCCAAGCCTCCTGGCTACATGACATTAAACTTTCCATATTTTATGTCCTCTAATTTCATTTTCAGGGTCAAAAACTGTACAACACCAAAACAGATTTTCAAAACCTTGAAAAAGTGTATGTTTTCCTGTGGTACTGTTTTGCAATAGTCAACCATTTAAAAATGCTTTTGGGTGGCTTTGGTGGGTAATTTCTTCAGTTAGTATCTTAGTGTTCACGGCCTACTAACACCCAATGACAAGGTAAGTTAATTAGGACATAGCAGATCTGTACTGAATTCCAAATGCCCTACAGTGGAGCCGAGGTGTTTTTTTTAATTTTTAACTTTTACTTTATTGTTATTTTAGAGGTGATATACAGCAGGGTTACATTTACATAGGCCAAGTAAGAAAGACATTTCCTTTTGTACAGTGTCATCTGTTTCCTCATTCTCTTACTTTCACAGGTACTGGATATTTCACTTGTCTTTCTCTAGAAGGTAGAACCACACTTTAAAGGCAGGAGGGAGAAGGGAAGAGAAACTGGGCTTCAGTCCATCTCCTGTGATATCTGAGGTTTGCTTTTTACAAGGGACTTTGCCAACACAATCTTCTCTGGAGCATCGGTTCTACCTCAGGTTATTCAAACCACACATCTATCTTCAGTGATTCATTTAGGTGTAATTCCGGGACAGAACTAGGTTAGGAAAGGTTTCAGCCTAAAAAGAGAGGAAATGAATTCACTGGTTAAGTATTCTGCATTCTCAGGTAGCAAGACTAATATTCTATGGATTCTCCCAGCTTGACCCACTGAGGTTTGGGGCTGTCAGAGGGGATGCTTCAAGAGCTATCCAGGGCAGCAAATGGCCCTGGTTAAAATGTCACTAGATTTGCAGAGAAACATCTGAGTTACACTAAGAGCTAGAGGAAAAGGAGAGACAGTCTGGACTGCTCAGTCCCAGCACAAAGACCAGAAACCATGCAACATGATTTGCACCTCCAGAAAGATCTCACCTCTGAGGTTTCCACATACACAAGGAGATCCTAACCTCCACCGAAGGCAGCAGAAGCAGTCAGCTCCTAGGGCACGCGGAACCGCAGAGCCTCCCTGCTCATGACATACGAGCTGTTGACAGTACTGCCAATGTCTGAATTAAAGTTTATGTACTGACTCACTGGGCGAAGAGGGAATTTTAGATTCAGGATGTAAGAGTTCTTTTTCTTTCCACATTGGAGGTAATTACAGGCAAGCTCTGTTCCCAGATTGCCTGGTCCACAAAGAGCTGGCCCCAACATGAGCAATGCTGTTTATTGTGGTTCCAGGTGAGCTTCTTGCTGAGAGCTCTCTCAATGTTCATCATAGGTCACGCTAAATCAATTAGCTCACAGAACACAAATTATGTCTGTGATTTGGGCTGAATCCTAACTGCTCCCTCCTCCTTTTTTCCCTCCTCACTTGATCCACCCCAGGTCCTGAATTGGTATCCTTTTTAAATAATTTTGTGGTGTTGATGTCTGTCCAGCTTGCTATTACTTCTGCTTTTGTCCTATCTGGGTACTGAATCAGCTTCCTGCTGGTTTGTCTGTGGAGAGGTTTGAGAATGCCAGCTTAGGTGCTGGTGGCTCATGCTCATAATCCTAGGGATTCAAGAGGCTGAGAGCTAAGGATCATGGTTTGGAGACATCCCAGGAAGGAAAGTCTATAAAACTCTTATCTCCAATTAATCACCCAAAAGACGGCTCAAATGGTAGAACACATTCAAAATGCCTGAGTTCAAGTCCCAGTACCAGCACCAAATAATAATAATAGCAACAATAAAGAATATAGTAGTATATGCCTCTAGTCCTAGCTACTTGTGATGGTGTTAGGACAGTCTAAGGCCACGCTGACAAAAGCACAAGTCCCTATCTGATAAACAAGCTAAAAGCAAAAGGACTAAGGATATGGCTCAAGTACTACAGCATTTAGCTAGTAATCAGAAGGCCTTGAGATCAATTCCCAGAGCTTCAAATGATAACAATATTTTTTAAAAAGAAGTTCTGCTTACATTCACTCTAGTGACTTGACACTACAGGTCTCAGGAGCAGCTTGGTGGGCACATGTTAGAAATGGGCAGACTTGGTTGGGACTGTCTGGGACACACCCTTGTCTTTAGTCAGCAAACCATTCCCCAACATACGAGTCAGAAAAATTTCCACCTTATTTCCTCTAGGAACACCTTCCAGGTCCCTCAAGCCAAATCCATTTCCTGGTTGCCTCCTTCTGGACCTTTCTCATAACATGGCAATCAAATACTGAGAAAGGTCATTTTTTTTTGTTTCATATCCATCTCTGTATGGAGTTTAAGTAACAGGATCATACCTATCTCATTAGCTGTTGACATTCCCCATGGATATCAGAGTCTGGGGCAGCTAACAGGCATGGATGTACTGTCAAAAAGATGACGCCAGGTGTTTTTGGTCTTTCCCTGGGTCTCACAGTATCCCAGGATGCGATCGTTGTGCTGCCTACATCTGAATAACCAATGGCTGTGGGTTTCTGACTGTATGAAAAAGGGCTGGTACTTTGCAAACTGGGGCTGAAATTCAGAAAAGAACTGAGGAGGGGAACAAAAAGACCAGACAAGTAGTAAGTACAGACTGAACCACCTGGAAAAGATGCCAGACTTGGAGTTTAAAGGCCTGGGTCTAAATAGCAGCAATCACAGTGCATTGCACTTTATTATGGAAATGACATTTCAACTATCCAATAATTTTGACTTCTCCAGAAAGCTCTCCTGCTTTGTCTATAACAAAGCTTTGCATGGGGCAAACCATACACTTGGGCATTGTTCCCATTTCTGACAATGTTCTTTAGAAAGAATCTATCCTGCATGGAAGTGGACAAGGGAGAGGGAGTAGGCTGGTTTTTAAGGAGCAGCAACACTGTGATTTATATTTGAATCTCTAGGTTTAGAAAACACCTCGGTCAAATCTTGTCCACCAGGCATTTTCTGCGGGCTTTGAATGAAATTACCTATTCTTTTTTCTTTTCTTTTCTTTTTTAACCTCTGCTTTCTCATCCATGGTCTGGATCATTTACCCTGGAGACCTCTTGGAGAGATGATTTGAATCAGCTCTCCTTTCAGGGGCTTTCTCACTGCCTGGTAGTCAACCTTCAACAGATGCTCAGAAGTTTTAAGATAGAGTGAATCCTGCGCTGGCTGAGGATGCCAGTGGGCAAGCAAGTTGGTATGGTATAAGCCAGTCCTCCTGGTTATGTTTCCGATTAAGAAGTGGAGCTCTGCTATCACAGTTCAAAGGAGAAGCAGTCTGGAGGGTGTAGTCTCCAACCTGTGTTCTTCCCCAGTTAGATTCCAACATCAAGTTAGAGTAGATCAAAAGAGCTGTCTCTCACAGCCTTGCAGGAAACCTGCAGACACTCCCTTGCTCTTCCCACTGCCTGCCTTTTATCTCAGCTCCCACCTTTCAGCAGGCCTGCAGTGAGGGAAGCTCCCTGGCTTGTATTTCTGGTGCTATGGGACACAGTCTGTAAGATTCAAGATTCTGTATTTAAAGCTGCTTATCATTACATTAGAAGCAAAGGTCAGGTATTTTGGAAGGCAAACTGAACTCATTTACATAGTGTGCACAGATACCAATATTGAGACTTGTTCTAACTACAAACTCCCAGACACAATTGTTTACAGGAATGGAGCACAGTTCTTGAGATATCCTTTCTATAGTAAGTGCCGGGACCACGATCCATGGGAATGGGAGAGCATATAGATTGTGTGTGTGTGTGTGTGTGTGTGTGCATATGTGTGTGTGTGAGAGAGAGAGAGACAGAGAGAGCATTTGCATATATACATATGCATACCTACTGGAGGAAGGTAGATTTCCCAATTGCTGTCAACACTATCCCATTGAAGCAGAGAGACAAGAGACAAGTCTCAGACACAAGTGGTTTGTTCTTTTTTGTTTGTTTGTTTGTTGTTTTTTGTCAGTCCTAGGGCTTGGGACTCAGGGCTTGGGCACTATCCCCGGCTTCTTTTTGCTTAAGGCTAGCACTGTACCTCTTGAGCCACAGCGCCACTTCTGGCTTTTTCTGCTTATGTGGTGCTAAGGAATCGAACCCAGGGCTTCATGCATGCTAGGTAAGCACTCTACCGCTAAGCCACATTCCCAACCCCTCAGACACGAGTGTTTTTAAGAATGGATGGGAAACATTTGGGATATCCTCTTCTATGTGAAGTGCCATGAACTTCATCCATAAGAATGGAAGAGCATGAAGTTTGTATGCAAAGCAGTGTGTGTGCATCAGCACATGTATATATGTATACATATATAATGTATATACATATGTATCCTTGCAAGTGCACATGATTTTGTGTGTGAATGTGTGTGCATACTACCCAGAGTTCTATTTTGACTTAATTTCCCCAAGACACTTAGCCTGAAGGTAAGCTTCAAGTTCAAAAAGTTAACCTAGAAGATAACTGGAGGAATCTCTTGCCCGAAAGATAAAGCAGGAGGCTTGCAAAGGCCACCATCAAGCCCCTCTGCCCCTCTGCAAAACTGAGGGAGGAAGTAGGGTAGACTACACTTAATAATGATAATCTCCCTGAAACTTCCTGTCTGTCAAGGCTATGGTTGGCTCAGTAGCCCAAAAATAATCCTGCAGCTAGAGATCCCCAGATGCTAGCAGCCCTTTACCTCCAGCCTGTAGAAGGTGACTGCGCAGGGAAAATCAGTGTGCAGCAGTGTTTGCCATGTGGTTCAGATTGATGCTAGGAACTGTGGAAACAGATGACAAAGATAAACTTGTCTGTTCCCATCCTGCTGATGAGACAGTGGCAGGGAAAACACAGAACAAGGTGCATCAATAATGCAGTCCTTTGTGTGTTTTTTTTTCTTAACCTAAACTCTATTTTATTCATGAGTTCATTAGATATATGACTCACACTCAAGTTTTACAGTTAAAAATAACAACCACAAGTTCCAAGATAGCATTACTTCTGGAAAATCTCTTACGTTGTGCTGAATGTGCTCTCTCTCTCTCCCCGTCTTCCTCCCCATGTCCTCTTCTCTCCCTCTCTGTCATCTTCCTCTTCTCTGTCCTTTCATCCTTGTTCTTTCTCCCCTCCCTCTCTCTTTGTGCTGGGACTGGGGCTTGAATTCAGGACCTGGCTTCTGTCCTTTAGCTTTTTCACTCAAGATTGGTGCTCTAACACTTGAGTCACAGCTCCGAGGTAAAAGTCTCACTGACTTTTTTGCCTGGGCTACCTTGGATTCTTAACTGTCAGATCTCAGCCTCCTGAATAGCAAGGATTACAAGTATGAGCCACCAGCATCTGGCTCTGTTCTCTTTTTAAAATCAAGACCCTAGTACCAAAGTTCTCATAAAGAAACAGCAGCAGATGGCTAAACAGAGAGCAGTATCTTCTCTGGCTACAGAGGGGTTTCTCTAGAAGCTGCCCCAGGAGGGTGGTCATCTCCTGAAGCCACAGGACCCTGGAGCAGTCAGTCCTTGCCTTGCTTACAACCCACTGTCCTCTGCAGCACACACGGGCTACTTGCTGTGTTTTGATTTGAAGCTTCCATATTTGTAACCTTTCCAAGTCTTACTGAAATAAGGCTATGTGGTTTTCTTGAATTTCCTTCACCATTTGTGTGTGTGTGTGTGTGTGTGTGTGTGTGTGTGTGTGTGTGCGGGAGTGTACAAGTTTTCTTCTATATTTTTTCTAGGAGGTGAGGAAGATTTGGTAGCTCTCCTTAAATTAACATAAAGTATAATTATCTTTATGTGTCTATAGGTTGCTGAATAACTGAGATGCAGGGCTTTTTTTGCTGTTGTTGTTGGTGATGGTGATGGTAGTGGTGTGTGTGTGTGTGTGTGTGTGTGTGTGTATGTGTGTGTGTTTACACATGAGCTGATACTGGAACTTGAACTCAGGCCCAGGCTCTGACCCTTAGTCTTTTCTGTTCAAGGCTACTGCTCTACCACTTGAGCCACAGCTCCACTTGCAGTTTTTCTTGGTTGTTAACTGAAGGCCAAGAGTCTCAAAGACTTTCTTGCTCAGCCTGATTTTTTTTTTTTTTTGCCAGTCCTGGGCCTTGGACTCAGGGCCTGAGCCCTGTCCCTGGCTTCTTTTTGCTCAAGGCTAGCACTCTGCCACTTGAGCCACAGCGCCACTTCTGGCCGTTTTCTGTATATGTGGTACTGGGGACTCGAACCTAGGGCTCCATGTATTCGAGGCAAGCACTCTTGCCACTAGGCCATATCCCCAGCCCCACTCAGCCTGATTTTAAACCAAGATGATCCTCAAATCTCAGCCTCCTGGGGAGCTAGGATTACAGGTGGGATCCAGTAGTGCCCAACAATTGAGATACTGTTTTTTTTTTTTAGCCCTTCTTTAATCAGATCAACATTTATTTCCCTCAACCTTTGTGTTATCTGTTTTAGCATAATAAACTTGTGATTACCTTGAGCTTATCTCTTAGGATTCTGACATCAGTATGTAATGAAAAAAACTGATTTAAAAATAATCGAAAATGCATGCATTCTTCAGGTAGAGCATTATTCAAGGGAAAGATGCCAAAATCTTGGAAATAATGTCCCCTCCCTTCACCTTGTCTGTGATCCAAATGATTCTGCCTGTGTTGGGGTGGTCTGGGTGGGGTAAGGGATATCACTTTCTGGTATGGTAACAGCTTAAGATTTCAGAGTCAGACTGCTTATAGACCTTGGGGCAGACAGTGCACCAGGTTTGGTTCCAGAGGAAGCCATTGAAAACTGGGGACACAATGTGCTGTGGAATCAGCCGTTGATGTTGACAATGGCCGCTTCAGCAGAACCTCTCATGCAAAACTAGGCTTTTATATAATTTAGAAAGCATGACACAAACAAAAAGCATCATTCATCTCCCCAGTTATGGTTGGATGTAAAACAGAATGAAGAGTTCTTCTCCTTGGAAAGACAAAATGTTTATCTTTTAATTCTTTAGTTTTCTTTCTCGTGGCCTTATAAATTCAAATTCTTATCTCCATTCACCCTTGCTTTACATTTAAACCTTTAAAACAGGGAGAGGAAAAATCCTTTGTACAACTACTTAAGGATTAATTTTTAAGTCCAAAAAGTTAATAAAATGGAAGGAAGTATAAGCTATTTAGTTTAACTGACTTGGGCCAACTGGGTTCACACCAGAATATTTAAGAGATTGATCCACTCAACTTTTTCTTAGGCTGTGATTTGAAAAATTAAAAGTAAAAAAAGAAAATCCGCTGGGTAAACCAGTTAGTTTCTCTGTTGCTCTTGTGGGAAGTTTCTTTAACATAAATTGAGGCAACTTTAGAGCAAGAAATAATAGAGATGGATCCAGATCTGTTTTGCCCCCAAATTCTTCCTCTGGTTTTATGAGAGTCCCTGCCTCTCCCAGAAGTGTACCTTTTTTGTTTGTAGAATGAGGGAGCAGACTAAACAATGTTGCAAAGTCTTTTCAAACCCTGAGAGTGCACAATCCTTTGTGATGCAGTTTTTTTATTCCTAGGATAACAACAGAAACTATTGATGGAGAACTTTGTACATGAGAACTGAGACCATGACCTCCACTCTTCATCCTGGCCTGCAAAAGAGGAATTTACCTTCACCACTCTAAATGGAGAAACTGAGGCTCTGAGAAATTAAATCATGTTCTCTAATTTGTCCAGATTATAGTTTAAGAGGAAAATGGAATCTAATCGTAGGCCTGGATTCACACCCTCTCTGCTTGCAGTCACCTTTTGCCTTTCAAAAACAAATACTGTAAAGGAAATGACATTCCAATACCAGGTCCCCAGGATCATTTATTTTTCTAAGGTGTCTTAGGCAACTAATGGACTTCAGGCTTAGAATGAAGTCCCTGGGAACAGTCCCCACCATGAGTGCGAGCTTTTCAGATAGGCTCACATGCTCTGTGTGCAAACTTCCTGTCTAAAGCCCCTCCCCAAGGGGCTGCAGTCCACACAAAAGCTAACAGGGATGGCTCGTACTGGATTTGTTCAGCTTGGGAATTGGAAAATGAAAAAAACCTAGGATCATTTCCCATGCAGAAAGCATGTAGCTGAGACAGAATGTTCATTTCCTGGCACATGCTTTCAGGTAATAGAATTCTATCAGCCAGCTGATTTGTCCATTTTCTTCCATGATCACCTTTTGTTTTTTGTTTTTTTTTGGCCAGTCCTGGGCCTTGGACTCAGGGCCTGAGCACAGTCCCTGGCTTCTTCCCACTCAAGGCTAGCACTCGGCCGCTTGAGCCACAGCGCCGCTTCTGGACGTTTTCTGTGTATGTGGTGCTGGGGAATCGAACCTAGGGCCTCGTGTATCCGAGGCAGGCACTCTTGCCACTAGGCTATATCCCCAGCCCAACCATGATCACCTTTTGAAGAGGGGTTTGCAGTAGCTCACAGTAGAGCAAGTGGTACACTGGGTATTTTATATATGTTTATCTGAATTAGGGAAGGGAAGGGGAACATTAAAATGGTGAGACAAAGGGTAAAAAGCAAACCAATACAACACCAATACTTAAAAGACAATATGTTGTAAACCAATACCTACCTAATATATGTAAATGTAACCCCTCTGTACATCACCTTGACAATAAAAATAAATTTAAAAAAAAAGAACTGGAAGATTCAGGAAGGAAGGGTCCCAGATGAATGCTCTTGGGAATGAAGTCAGCAGAGACATTTTCTTGCTATTTGTTAAAATTTCTTCTGTTAGTTGCGTTCAATTCTCAGCATATTTACTCAGTTTTTGAAAAAATTTAAATTCAATTTTTGTAAAGAATATACACATCATATTTGGTTGACATGTATAAGATATACAAAATATTAGGAATATTCTAACTCTGTGTGCCTTCAAAGAAAAAATTAAATTTATTATTATTTCTTATTCCTCTCAATTGTTATTTTACAATTAGCAAGATTTTCAAGACTTTTTTTAGACATCAAGTCTGCTTGGTTGTTTGTTTGTGGGTTTTTTTTGTTTGTTTGTTTTGTGGTTTGGTCAGTCATGGGCTTGAACTCAGGTCTTGGGTGTTGTCCCTGAGCTTTTTTGCTCAAGGCTAGCACTCTGTCTACCACTTTGGGCCACAGCTCCTCTTCCAGGTTTCTGGTGGTTAATTAGAGATAAGAATCTCATGGACTTCCCTGCTCAGGCTGGCTTTGGACCTTGGTCCTCAGATCTTGATCTCAGCCTCCTGAGTAGCTAGGATTATAGATGTGACCCACCAGTGCCCAGCTAGACCTCAAGTTTTATTGGGCAACATTCCTTTATATAGCGAGCAATGAAAATCAAAGCTAAATTAATAGATAAAGTATTACTAGAAAGTGGGACAGCATTCTAAGGTGTCCCACTGGTTTAGGAATACTGTCAGTGTAATAAGGAGTTTTTCCATACAAGAGACCTTTTTCATACTTCTCAATATCAATAGGCAGCTGACCATAGTAACTTGTGGGCAACGAGGGAGATTTCATGGACATTCACTTCTCTTACCTCTTAATTTCCTGTTCACATCCACCAACACATTTATTTTCATGTGTTATTTTACTGTATTTCATATCAACATTGACTTAGATGTCCCAGAGACTTAGAGAATATAATGTAATTAATATTGCCTAAAACAAATAACAACAACCCCCCACTAAGCTGTGGTAGGGCAATGTGGCTCGGATTTCATTCCAATACATACAACTACCATCACAAATACAGGAGTTAATCACTAGGATGAAGGGAAGAGCTCAAGGAAAGAGCTTCTCTGACTGCCTATAGCCTTCTAGAAGCAGTTTTCTTGATGGATGATTCAAAAGTAATGCTAAAACAAGAATCAACTGTGTACAAAGATGAGATAGCACAGCTGCAAGAGTTGGTGCTCAGGGCAAGGGGTGTGAGGCCTACACTGGTGTGGGATTGTATGGAAACACATGGCAGTGAGCTTTCAGGTTCTACCTCCCAGCTGCACACCAAGCTGTCCCTTGGTACCTTGGCTTCGCCAAGGAGGAAACCAGCATTCAAAGAATACCAAAGGACTTATCCAGGGCCACCATCCTTATCTGTAGAAACTAGGGTGTGAACGCAGGCCTGTCTTGCTCTAGACTCCATTGCCTTACACTCCATATAGTCACAGATATTCCAAAGATCTTATGAAATGGCTACTGAAACATATATAAAGGAAAAAAGTATAAAATCTCCTATCGTAGTGTAAACATACACGAATCCAAGTTTACTATAACAGAAATAATGATATTTAAGTGGTTTCATAAAAACTGAAGAGTTAACTGTTTAGTACATGCTTGGTACCAAGCACTATCTATTCATTTCTGGTGTTATTATCCCATCTACAAGCTTTTTTAAAAAACCAAGTTCTATAAGGAGTCCTACTGGGAGGATATTATAGAACCTTAAGGTAATTTGCTGTAGAAATGGTAGCCACCTGGACAGGTGGTAGAAACAGGAGAAGATGGAAGGTGTGTGGAGAAGATGGATGCATCTGAGACATGTTTGAGTAGAAAATCAAAAGGAAAGAACCTATTGTCTTTGAATTTGATCCTGTAAAGTCACAGAGTTCCCTGCTTGTTCATTTTCAAAGATGAGGAATCACCTCATAAGAAGGTCATTTGGAGAAAACTATGTCTAGTATTATTGAGCATCAAGAATTAAGTATTACTTGCTCATTTGGAATAAGTTTCAAAATCCTCTAATAATGGTATTGACAATAAAATCATAACCACATCATATACATAGTTTTTTTGAGGGGGAGGAGAGGTACCACTCCTCAGGCTTGAGCTCAGGGACTGGAAGCTGACCCTGAGCTTTTTGTGCTTAATGCTATTGCTCTGCCACTTTGAACCCCAGCTCCACTTCTGGCTTTCTGGTGGTTAACTGGAGATAAGTCTCATAGACTTTCTTGCTCAGGCTAGCTTTGAACTGTGATTCTCAGCCTTCAGCCTTCAGAATAGTTAGGGTTACAGGCTCAAGATATTTTAAAATGAATTAATCAGCCCTAATCTAACAAGGCATCTCACTTAACTGTAGAAAACAGGAAGCAATCTAATTATGAATTTATTCTTACAGAGGAAAGCTCTATGACTTTTGGGAAATACAGGCACCTGAAATTCAGGTGAACAGAGAGGGCAGTGTGTTGTGCAGTAACTTATAACACCCTCTTGGGCAAGCTCTAGCTTAGGCTTATACCAGTGGATTGTAACCAAGACTGTACATAAGAAGCTATCTAGCCACCTTTGGAGAAAAGCTTAAAAAATTAAAAGATAAAATACCAATCCAGCAGTTTTCAGGTGGGAATACGAAAGACTATCTACCTTAAGTCTTTTTTTAAGAGTTTTCCAGTGATTCTAACCCCTCCAAGGTTGAGGAACTTCCCTCAATGTGTTAGATACTGTCTTATGCTACTATTTTATTTACTAATAGGACAGCCATGCATGGAATGCTTGTCTTCTCTCCAAATGGATATGGAAAAATCCTATATGCCAAGGTGATGGATTTGGAGATGAGGCTTTTGAAAAGTACTTAAGTCATGAAAGTGGAACCCACGTGAATGAGTGAATGAGTTAGCACTCTCATTAATAGAGATCTCAGAGAATTTATTCATTGCTTCTACCCTGGGAGGACACAGCCAGCAGGCATCACGGGTGAATCATGAATTGAGCCTTCAACAGACATTGAATCTTCCCATGCCTTGACTTACACTTCCTAGCCTCCAGAACTGTGAGAAATACATTGCATTTACTTATGCATTTATGTAAAAGTATTTTAAAGTTATCTTTAAGGAGTTGTACAAAAGGTATCAATTCACATACTAGTGCTTCTTAACTAACCCTTCTTTTTTCTTTTGCTAGTCCTGGAGCTTGAACTTAGGGCCTGAGCACTGTCCCTGGCTTCTTTTTGCTCAAGGCTAGCACTCTACCATTTGAGCCACAGCACTACCTCTGGCCATTTTCTGTATATGTGGCACTGGGGAATCAAACCCAGTGCTTCATGTATATGAGGCAAGCACTGTTGCCACTAGGCCATATTCCCAGCCCTGACTAACCCTTCTATCATTCCTCCTCATCTCTACCAATCCCACCCATCCCCTCAAGTTGCCTGGTTCCACTTTCACATATGTACATTGAGTATTATGAATGCATTCACCTACTTTTCCTCTCTCTATTTGTCTACCTCTCCTCCCCTGACCTCCTCTCACTCTTGACAACACATGCTTCAGCTTCAATGTATTTACTTTGTTGAACTATGAGTTAGTTGTTCAAAGGAGTTACATCTTTGCGAACCTCCCCTGTATACTCCATATTTTGAACAGTATGTCAGTGTCTATCTGACCCCGTATATGTTTCTATATATGTTTTGTAATTTAGACCTAACTTCCAGATATGAGAGAAAACACATATCCTTTATCTCTCTGAACCTGACTTACTTCACTTACAGTATTTCCTTTCAGCAGGTAAGAACAAACTCAGAGGTCTTTCTCTTTCCTAACATACACTAGTGTAACGTACATTAAAGAAAGGTGGACATATATACATATGCGTATACTCAGGGCAAGAGAAGGTTTCAGAAAATCAGAGGAGACAGTCTTTCTTTTTTCTATAACATGGAAGGGAACTGGACTCAGCATTGGTTGTTTTCAGGTTTCTCCCTCCCAGTGAGCTCAGAGGACCTGCACAGTAGCTGTACGTGGCTGCCATGAATGTACAGATGTCCTATTCACTGTACTCTGGGGCTGGGCTGCCCTGCCTTTCAGTCTGGCCTTTGTGGTCTGAAAATTTTCCATTTCAACTCTCAGTCAACATGGATTCTCCAACTTCAACTCTTCTCAGATGAAGATGGTGATGAAGAAGAAAAATACCTACCTGAGCTTCACAAACATTCTTAGCAAACCCACACACAGGCTTAGTATAGTCTAAGGCACATAGCTAAGCCCTTTGTCAACACGAGGCTTCGTTCCAACTGCGTACTGCTTGGCTCATGATCAAAATGGCTTCATCTTGTTAGAAATCTTGAAGGCTTACCCAGTCAAAACTTGGACATTTACTGTACACATTAACAGAACTTATTCCACAGGCTCATAATAAATCTTTATAACCACATATGGCCGAGTTATAAATATCAGCTGGGGAAGAGCAATAAAACACAGCACACAGAAAGGTGTCTGCCTAACTTGGAAGCACTTTTGGATTTTTATTAATTTTCTCATTTGATCACAATGTATTTCAGATGGCAGAGAGATGTTAATTCTCTATAGATGTAAAGTGGAGAAACTAATAAAACACTCAAGTTTCTGTAAGAAAATAATGCAGCAATTAGTCATTGAGTTCATTCATATCAGAGTACAGTGTTTCAGACAAAACAAAACATTAATGAAACACAGGAAATTCCCCAAGAATTATTTCTTCAGGCCCGGCAGGTGGTGGTGGCGGTGTTGAATTTCCTATTATTTGTTGTGCTTTTAATTTGATCCATTGAAACAAATGAGAAGTTTGGTTGGATCTTGATTGTGTTTAAATATAGAAAATACAATAAAGGAAAAAAAGAATAGATGTGTCCTTGGTTTTTACACAGACACTAAGTGTTCTATGCCAGGTGCAGGCTTCCTGTCTGTACTGAAACCTGTGTTTCTGAGAGGAGGACAAAGCCTAGCTGAGAGATACAGCTGGGCTGTTCAGCTGTCTCTGTTGGGGACCTAGGCTCTGCTCTGAGCATCTGCTGCTTTCTCTGTGTATCCATGAGAAGTGAGACTCTAGAGAAATCATCATCCCTAGGTATAGTCCCAAGGAAAAAAGATCCATTTCAGCTTTAAAATATTGTTTAGAAATACTATAATTGTTGAAATACTATAATTGCTTAACTATAGATTTGAGAAATGAGTGATGGCTATATCTTGTGTCAACTTCTTTCCATAACAGCTGCTCTTTCTTCCTACAGTTTAGACCAACAACATTAAAGAGTCACTTTCATAAGATAAAATAAGGAGGCCCCAGTGCCCTGTGCCTATAATCCTAGTTACTCAAGAGATTGAGATCTGAGGATCACTGTTTGAAGCCTACCAGGGCAGAAAAGTCTGTGAGACTCTTATCTCCAATTAAACAGCCCAAAAAAGCTGGAAGTGGATTCAAATGGTAGAGCATAGCCTTTAGTAAAAATGCTAAGCAAGAACATGAGGTCTTGAGTTTAAAAAAAAATGAGGGGTAAAAGATAAAGTAGGTTTTGAGTTGGGACTCTTTTATGAGATAGCAAGGGGAAAAACAACCCAAATCGTCTTCTAAATTTTTATCAAATTGATTATTCTTCAGCACCAGCACTCCACTTTCATTTTTGAGTATCCTACTTGTGGACTGCAACCTTGCTCTTGTTCGATCACTCCTTTTCAAGGCCACTAGATGGTTCTCCACAGCTTCCTTTTGACTTTCAAATTTTTCTTCCCAGACAGAGGAAGTCTTTCTGCCTCAGAGAGAGTTGTTGCTGCTGAGTGGAAGGTGGGTCTTTGGGGCTTGGGAAAAAGCAGAGTTTAATATATAGTTTTAGGAGGCAAGCCCACAAAACTTCTTAGCTACAAAATTACATTAGCCCTAGATTCAATGTGTGTAGAAGACATCCTATTAAAAACTGTTTACATTTTAACCCATTTTTCAATTAGATAAAAATAGGATAAGTTTTTGTTGCAATGTGTGCATATCTTCTAAAATTCTGTTGCCCATAAAGTGAATAATCATTCAGAACTATAAGATACATAAATAACATATGTTCAGATTTAATGTAATCTGGTAGATAAAAATGTTTGTATTAGAAAAATCTAGAAGTCAACAGTTTTTCAAAAACATAAATTCTTACAGAAATTCTAAAGTGCTTTTTTACTTCTTTTAGACAAAAGAAAAATTACTTTCTTTGTAACTTAGTGGGTATTTGACAGTATTCTGGAGTACATTTGCTTGAATAATTAACAGCTAACAAATATGTTTTGTGGACTATGTGTTGTGCTTTAGGTGGAAATATTGTACTGATGTTTATCAGCTAGAGTGCCTTGTACTTCTTATATGGGGAAATGGGGGGCTCTATGCTGCTTAGAAGATAATAGATTTGACTAGAGGCTACTTTCTAAGCATTGCTTAGATTAAAATTAGAATAGTTATCTAAATACTATCCTGTAAAGCTTTTTTTGGGGGGGGGCATGGACTGTAATGCTTTTTTTGTCACTGATATAAAAAATATAGGAGTATAGGTCAGCAGTATTCCTGAGGTCCTGGATTCATTTCTGTCTTGGAATGAAGGAAGAAAGGTTGGTAGGATGGGAGGAGGGAAGGAGGAAGGAGAGAGAAAGAAAAGGGGAGAGAGAGAGTGAAGAAAGCAAAGCACTGATTATAAACCACATGTTTAAACCATTGTTAGATAAAGAAAAATTATTAAAATAATTAAGACAAAATTATTAAGGACACTTATTTTCTTTGAATCCCCTATACTTGTTTGTTAATACAGTTCATATTTTGATTCTAAGGGCCCTT
The DNA here is from genome assembly GCF_023159225.1 of Perognathus longimembris pacificus. Classification (NCBI taxonomy): domain Eukaryota; kingdom Metazoa; phylum Chordata; class Mammalia; order Rodentia; family Heteromyidae; genus Perognathus; species Perognathus longimembris. The sequence continues at coordinate 50,040,152 of NC_063166.1, forward strand.
TGTTCTGCTAATTACCAAACCTTCTGGAGCTTTCTATAAAAATTTGTGAAAATTTTGACTACTATAATAAACTGTAATAACTCATACTATAACTTGTTTGCATGCTATATTTCTGTATACATTATTACAAGATCAACATTATGTTTTAATCTTGAAAGAATATCTCTAGGATATGATAGCATTTGAAATGATTGAATTCCAGTTTCAACTGGTAGATTTTCTTAGCTGTTCAATGCCTTTCATCTACTACATCTTCAAATTTAAGAACTTCTTTGACCCTTTTATGCTGTAGGATTTGAAACAGAAATAAACTCTGAAAGCTGCTAAGTACGGTGTCCTGAGAGCTTGTTGAGGCTTGGGTCAGATGCAGTCTGTGTCACAACATTAAGACCCATGCTTGCAGGGAAGAATGAGCCGAACTCACAGTTCTTGAGCTCCACAGTATTTTAAAGACCAAAAGGTTGATTTAGTAAGAGAATTCTTCCCTAACTTGGAATTTCCTGGACAGAGCCCTGAAAAACACTGAGGGGTTTTCGCAGGACACGAGGTGAACTTGCTCCGTGTGGGAGAACGCTTAGATGACAAGATTGTCCTCCCTGGCATTTGGTTTGGTGGAAATCTCTGCTGACAGTGAGGTTGGCTCCAAATTGATATTCTAGAATTTCACACATAGTCATTGCCTCTAAAGCTGTGTTCAGGCAAATCTTTGACTTTCAGTTTGAGCTTTGCAATTAACTCAATGCTAATGTCTCTTAGAAACTATTTATTTTTTGCTAAATATACACCATTTTAATAAGAATACATTGCCATAAACCTGTGGAGTTATGGCAAAATACTGAAAATCTCAGAGGAAGAGATTTTTACAGGAAGGAATCAAACACTGTCCTGTGCAATTTGTTGTAACCCGTGAATATTTGTTTCTTTCCAAAGAAATAAAACTTAAGTGTTCACCACAGCACTGAGCTGTGCAAAGGGCTTAGACATATTTGTTGGTTGACTGGTTTAGGGCAAAACTTTGAATAAATTTGCAATCCAAACTCAAAAGTAAATGGGGGATGTTGGGAAGGGGAGCAAGTCTGTGGCCAGATATTGAACTGCCAGGTTTTTTAGACAGTCAGACACTAGGCTTTTGCTCTAGTGTCAGCTATTTTTTTTCCCCGAATCAAAGGCTATTTATATAAAGTTTGAGTCCTCTCTGATTAACTAAGCACACGCCCATCTTAGAAGTCAGCCCCACTGGAGGAGACACTCCTGAAGGTAGCCCAGGTGCAAAACGCATGTACTAAAAATAAGCTGCCCTTTCTGTACTGTGTTTGCTGGAGCAGGTTCAATCGTACACACTTTTCTTCTCTGTCTAAACTCGTCAGTAGGGCAGGGGTCAGAAAGCCCACAGTCACTGCATAATAGAGAAACAGAGGGAGACTAGGAAGGAAACTTTTGTGCACAGGATCCAAGGAAAACCGACACCATATCCATTTAGAATTATGTCCCCAGAGCCTGCACCAGGGTACTCATGTAATTCACACTGAACTGAAATAAATGGAAGCCAATTATGTTTTATTTATTTTAATTTTTAACAAAAAGTGTTTGTAATGATAAAGGCAATATATAGAGGGGTTAGAGTTACATAAGTCAGGTAATAATGAGTGCATTTCTTTATAGACAATGTCACCCTTCCCTTGCTTTCTCTCATTTCCCTCTATGTTTTAATCATTCAGTTATTAACTAATACCTAAAATCATAAAACTGTACATGTGGTTGTACATATTGATCAATCAGCATGTATGTTGTGTCAGGCTCACAGCAGGAGCAAATGTATTTATCTCTTCAAGACATTTGTTTTTTGGTAAGGAAAGCTTCCAGAATCCTATCTTATAGCTATTTTGAAATGTACAGTGAATTATTGTTATCTATAGTTCCTACTGTATAATAACTAGCTGGGTAAATACTTTTTATTGGCTTTGCTCATCTGCTCATTCACTTAAGGTCCATGACTAAAGATATAGAGAGACACAGAAGCATATGGAAATAGAACACGCAGTTCTGACCCTCAAAGAAATCTCTGAACAGAGGACAGAGGAATGATCAAACGATCAAACACAGTGGCTCTCCATGACCTCCCAGCGCAGTATGTACAGTGATGACTTCCTCCAAAGGGCGCTATGAGCAGAGCTGTGGGGAACTCTTACAGATGGCCTGGGGATACTGTGGACTTGCTAGAACATACAGAATGACTGGACTGCAGTAGGAGTTAGGTCCTTATGTTCAGGAGATGGACTAACCTGGTAAACTATGCTTCTCAAATGTAGCTACCCACTGTGGCTCTGCTTAAATGATGAAAACAGTGGTTTAATGAGGGCATAGCCTGGTCAAAGAAGTCTGTCTTCCTTCCTTCCTTCTTTCCTTCCTTCCTTCCTTCCTTCCTTCCTTCCTTCCTTCCTTCCTTCCTTCCTTCCTTCCTTCCTTCCTTCCTTCCTTTCTTTCTTTTTCATGGGGCTTGAACTCAGGGCCTTGGTACTGTCCCTGAGTTCTTTTGCTCAAGGCAAGCACCCTACCACTTTGAGCCACAGCATCACTTCCAGTTTTCTGGTGGTTTATTGGAGATGAGAGTCTCTCATGAGTGTCCTACCTGGGATGGCTTTGAATCATGACCCTCAGATGTCAGCCTCCTGCAAAGGAGTCTTTAGAAGCTTTCCCAAACCCAAATGCACAGAAGGACTGAGCCTATTACCTTAGGAGAAGAGAGCTATTTGTAGAGGTACTGATATCAATAATCAGTCATTCGTTTCTTTCCTTTTCCTCCCTACATTTTCCATAGGCGAGGGTAGAGAATTGTAGGAATACTAAAAGAATTAATCAAGAGCAAAAGTATTTAACATACTTCATGTACTGGGGAAAGCATTATGCCCAAATAATTTGCTGTTCTATACTTTATATCTCCCTAGATGGCCTCTGTCCTGCAATCTCTGGGATTCTAAAGAGCATTTTTTTCCACTTTTAAATTTATTCCTAAAAGAAGATGCATATGCCTGGAAGTGGGTCTTAACATATATAAACGGCTTGGAATTGACACCCGACTCACAGTAGAAAACAAAACATTTGTTTTGTCAACGAATGAGCAATCCCATGAACAAATTCCACCCGAACAGTCTCTTCCTCATGTTCACCAAGTGCAGGGTGAACATGCACAGATGTTGGAAACCTCAGCCAGACATTGAAATTGGCCAAACCAGGCCTGGCTACGGGCCATGGTGGTCTATCAGCCGAGGTCTGGAGAGACCAGCTGCCAATCCACTGCTGTGTAGACAGAACATAACTGATTCACTCAATGGAAGGTTATGTTTGGAAACATTCCGCCCTGTTTTGGCTGCCAAGCAGGGAGACATTGCTCTGTCAGGCTGGGCATGGGAAGAAGCGCAGCTTATGGTACACAGGTGCTGTCCGCCCCTGCTGTGTTCAGCCGGGAACAGTGTGACGTACCTTCGTTCTGCAGGCTGGAAGCTCCTATATCTGGTGCTGAAAGATTCTGTCCTGAAACCTGTCAACTCCACACCTACTTTCCTTACAGTATTTGAGGCCTAAATCCACGACCACCTACTGACTCTGAGGTTTTTCAGCCACACAGAAGGATAGAAAAAAAGAAAGAAAGAAAAAGAAAAAGGCAAGCAAGACATGAATTAGCATGGTGTGAAAAGAAAAGCCAGTAAAAAAAATGTTCAGGGTGTGAAGGCGTATGAAAACATGTTCTGCCAGGAAAGGGACTTTTGATATACCGAGAGACAAGTGCTCGGGAAATTGAAATTCCTGTCCCTGACCAAACAGTAACCACAGTAGTCATTGCACTTTGCTGTTTATGGAATTTCTTTGACAGTTCCTCAAGGCAGATCAAGCAAAATGAAGGCAGTTTTGTGGCAACATGGTATGTTGCCAAATGCAAGCATCACTATTACAATTTTCAGCGAAGTGCCCTCAAGTCATGTTAATGTCCAAGTGCCTTCTTACCTGCTAATCTAGATGATGTGAGCAAGCTTTCTCTATCCTTCATACAGGAGGGGAAAACATTTACCCATTCTCTACTCAGAAGTTTTTTTTTTTCTTGGATCAGAGTTCATACTAGCCAAATAGATGCCGTTCTGGAGATATTCTTGGAGACATGGAAGATGAAAGGGACAGCCTGGAGCAGGTCTCTGCTGTCACCATCCGCCCTGATAACTGCTCATCTCCAACCATGACTACACATCCAGAGGAGAAGGACGCCTTTCCCCTTGCCTACACAGCACCTACCTGCACCTAGAAGTTTAACTGGCACGAGTATGCAGGGAAGTGGAGGGTCCCGTATAATTTAAACCAGATATCCAAGTACAGAAATGACTTGTCTACACATGCAGTAAAATAAAACAATAAAAAAAATCTGCTTGCAGGAAGCTAGGAAGCCGAATGATTTAAAACCTTGTATTGACATTAGCACATCGTTTATTTTTTTTTCTTCTGAGAAAAGTTAGATGACAGGTTAGACTTTGAAAAGTAGAAAAAATTAGCAAAATAAAAAAAGAAATAGGAAGTTGCTTATAGTACTTTCACGTAATTGCTAAGCACTTTTGGGGGTCTATTTGCTTCTCTGTGTAGATATGAAAACGTTATACTTTTCCATCTAGAAAAAGGTTATTTTCCTCACATTTTCTAATTAGAAATGTCATTTATTTTTGATTATGCAAAAGTAAAACACTGTAGGAACAGAAAATGAAAGTTATGTTCTACAGTCCTACTTCCTACTACAACCATTAATAAAAGCTTCGTGCATATACTAATGATTATTATTTTGTGATTATTTCATATTCCAGATATACATAGGATATTCACACATTTTTAGACTTGAGAACATAAAATACCATTAGATTTCATTTAGAAATATTATTCTAAAGGTGGTGTTATAGTGACTTGAAGATGCATGAAAATTATTAAACAGTTCTCCAACTGCTATGGCTCCTGTACTTAGATTAACCCTCTACTGCTCTAATCTTTCTTCTCTTCTTCCTCCTCCTCCTCTTCTTTTGACCACTGTGTCAAGGGTCCCCAATGCAACAGGTAGGAATAGAGGTCTGGTCTCCCTGGCTTCCGCCTCACCTGGTCTTATGACTGCAGGAAAATTGCTTACATTTTCTGAGCCTCAGTTTCCTTGTGAAAAGAAATACTACCGGGATGCATACGGCTGCTACAGGAATGAAGTGAGCTCAGGGTATAAACTGCTGAGGTGGTGACTGGTCAGCAGGTGCATCTCCAGAACAAACAGAAGAGGCCTTATACCAGTAACACTGCAGTTCCACAGCAAAAGGGAGGGAGCTACTGGGAGTAGAAAACAGATGAGAGGAGGGATACCAAAGAAAACAATTTTCTTGACTTTCCTTGCTAATTGTGGAAGTCCAAAAGAAATATGTAGGGAAGGGGGAAGCTTTATGAAAAATGAAAATATGTGACTCCTGCAGAATGAGCTACAGGAAGCATCAATCTCTCTTTGCTAAATGAAAATACATTCTACTTATTCAACAATTATTCCAACAACAAAGTAAAATGTGATCTATTAAAATACTTGTCTCTATTGGTGTTTCTTTTTTCTTTTAAGTTTTGAGGCGGGAGTGATACCTATAACTATAAATTTAATTTACACAGAAAATTAACTAATTTAAAAGTTTAACAGAAAATAATCCAAGTAAAATGAGTAAATATAGCTTCCACATAGGAGAGAAAATTAGCATTTGTATTTATGAATCTGGCTTATTTTGCTTAATATGACGATATTCAATTGTATGCATTTTAAAGAAAAAAATGGACTTGGATCCAAGTGGGGGACTGTGGGAGGGAAGCAAGAGAAAAGAGTGAGTAAGGAGGAAAAAATATGATCTAAGTACATTGTATGCATGCATGAAAGATCATAATGGAACTCATTTAAAAATTACAATGAAGATAAAAGGAGTCACAAGACAGAAAGCAAGAAAGAATATCAGAAGCAGGAGAATATAATCAAAGTGTATCATATGCATGTGTAAAAATGAGATCCCACATTGTACAAATAAAATATTTTAATGGACATATGGGGAAAACAGGTAAGGTATTTTAATAGATATAATACCAGAAAAAATGTACACATGGCCAATGGAAGCTCATGAAAAGATGCCTCACATCATTTATCATTAAGAAAATGCAAATCAAAACCACAGAGAGATGCTACTTCAAGCCCATTAGGCTGTCCACTCTTTTTACAGGAAATAAACACCAAAGCAATCACAAGTGTTGGTGACAACACAGAGAGATTAAAACCATCTTGCTTTGCTGTTAAGAAATGCAAAATAGGAAGGATTTTGTGGAAGTTATAGTGTTCTTCAGCAAAAGATTAAACACAAAGCAACATATTCTCTGGCAACTCTACATCTTGGTATGTATCTAAAAGGATGAAAAGACTCTAGTAGCTATTTATATGTACTTGGTCATATAGCAACATTATTCATAATGGCCCGAAGGTGGAATGGAACCAAATCAAGTTTCTGTTGATGGATGAAGACTTGAATAATTTTTAAATGTCTAGTGCCTTTCATATTTTTATAAAATAATATATATTAAAATGAATTCCTAGATAGGGATATAAGAGATCTCTTCTTTTTTTTTTTTGCCAGTCCTGGGCCTTGGACTCAGGGCCTGAGCACTGTCCCTGGCTTCTTTTTGCTCAAGGCTAGCACTCTGCCACTTGAGTCACAGCGCCACTTCTGGCCATTTTCTGTATATGTGGAGCTGGGGAATCGAACCTAGGGCTTCATGTATATGAGGCAAGTGCTCTTGCCACTAGGCTATATCCCCAACCCCAGATCTCTTCTTTTTAAAATTTGTATTTGTTGATGATCCTGTTTTCTTTTCTTTATGTGTAGTGTATTCAAGTGTGTATCTGTGCAAGAATGAGAGGAGGGCACAGGGCTTGAGGGAAAAAGGGTGAAAAGTACAGCAGTGGAGTTCACTGACATGGAAGAAAGTAATTGTACAACTGGTGGGTAGAGACAGGAGGGAGAGACAGGGAGAGAGTGAAGAAAGAGAAGACACTATATAAAATGAAAAGTACTCATTACCTGACTCATATAATTGTAATCCCTGTGCATATCACCTTTATAATAACCATAAGGCAATTTTAATGGAATATTATCCAGACCTAAAAGGAAAGAAATTATGGCACATGGTACAGCATGAATGAGCACTGACAACACGGTGCTGGACAAAATAAATCAGTTTTCAAAGAACAAATGATATATCGTGAGCCCACTTCCTTGCCAAGCCCGATTCATAGAGACAGAAAGGAAAATAGTGTTTGTGGGGGGAGGAAGGGCGAACGAGGGAGAGGGGGCTGAAGGATGTTATAAAGCATGGAACTTCAGCTCAGGAAGATGAGAGAGTTCTGGAGATGGATAGTGGTGGTGATTCAGCAACAATATGTTAGTGTTTAATGCCACAGTGTTATTTGTAAATTAGTCTAATTTTATGTTATGCACATTTTTATCATAGTCAAAAGAAAGAACAAAATTCCCTGTATTCTGACACAATGTAGTTGCTACCTGCCTGGCTGACATTCTCATCAATATTCCCCTTTCTTGATGCACGCCATGACAGGAAGCCTTTTCCTCTCACGGAGAACAGCATGTGGAGATAGCTGACAGTATTGGGAAGTGGATTAACAGCTGAAGTCTCCATAAGAGTTTAAGTGATCCTCCTCACATCGCTCATAATGGAGAACAGCTAGGTGGGTGAATATATCTATCTTTGGATCTCTCTGCATAAAGTGTATAAAACTTCCAGTCCTGTTTGCTCACATTTTGTCTTTAGTCTTCAGTGCCATGACTTTTTTCTTTTTGGGGGGTGAAGGAATGAAAGGAGGAGAGTGGGGAGCAATAGAAAGGTGTTAAAATATAATACAAAGAGTAACTGGAAATTACTGAGAACTTCAGGGCACACTAAGGAGAGTTTAAGTACATTTGTGATGGATGGATGTGCTTAGCTGGCACGGCCTGACTGAAAGCACACACATTTAGAAACACAGCCTCCACTTTTAATCCATTTTGGACGTTGTCAAAACATGTTTATGGAGCTCTCTGTAAGAAGATCAGCATTCTCACAGATGGTTTTTTCTTTTTAAAAACGTCAAAATGTAGTGCTTAAGTTGAGCTTGATATCCAGCCTTGACTTAAATGTTACCCCAATGAGCAATTCCAAGTCCATTTCCTTCTCCAGCATGATGAAGAAATCTTGGAGGGTCAGCAAGCTAGCAGGGTTCTTTGGGGGAAATACCCAACATCCTCCCCCTTCCTCCCCTCCCCTCCTCACCCTGGACATACCGGAGCAGACTGTGTCTCCTTGGGCTTATTCTGCTGTTTTAAAAAAAGAATCATGCCTTTTCCAGCACTGTGAGCTAAGGAGTGAGTAGGGTTTCAAGAAAGTTCCACTTCATTCTTTGAAAAACTCATACTTTCCAGAAGATTCAACATTCCAACTCTGTCTCTGTATTTTAGTGGAGAGTAAAATGGCTAATTTGAGTTGAGCAGGTGCTTGTGGAAAATCTTTCCCAAGTCTTAGGCAATGCTTGGAGTGTCAGGGGCAGAATGACGCCGCCTTCGTGTGAGATGATACCGACAGAGCGGAGACGGCCACGGTCTTTCTGTGCTTCTGCTATGGGTTGAGGGAGAAAATGAGGCTTGCTTAGAAGGGTGAAGATCAGGAAAATATGAATTCATGTCATAGAAAACCTTTAGCTGGGAACTAGACAGATGAGTTTAGCCAAAACAAACAAAAAGTAGTATGAAGGATATCTTTTTAAAAACAATCTGTTCTTTGATTAAAATCATCATGCCTTATACTTTTTAGCCCTAACATTTTCCTAATTCCTATTTGTCTTTTTAAAAAAGCAACTAGTGCAAATACTTTAAAAGTTTGTCATTTATTGAGTTAATGCTCTGGGTAAAGCATTGTGGTAAGTCTATGATTTATTTTAATTAATTTTCACCAAAAATCCTACAATGAAGCTACCGGTATGATTCCCATTTTACTATTAGGAAAGATAAATCTCAGAAAACGTGCATGAATTTCCCAAAGAAACTTTTAGGTTAGACTTCTCAAATCTCCAAAGCAATACTATGTCCATTAAATTCTCTTACTTGTCACTTCAGCTCACTAGATCCTAAACATAGAGGGTTAATCTATTTTTTATTTGTTTGTTTCCTAACAACTGGGTCTAGAGTCAGTTAAAGATCTACAGTAGTCATTAACATACTAAGTATGTTAAACATTCTGAGAAATACTATATTTAGGAGAGTGATTAATATGTCCATCAATCAATCCAATGTTTGCTATGAAAACATCACATAACTAAAACCTCTACATTTCAGTGACAGAAAAATTATCCTGCATTTTTTCACAAGTCAGCTGCACTAGCTCAGCTGGAAGCCACAGGTGATAATCAAGATATGTTTGTCCATCTGGGACTTCGATCATAGCAGGCAGTGTTAACCTGGAAAATAATCTTCCAAAAAGTGCAAGAGGCCAAGGGAAGGGACTCATAGGCTTGTTTTGGATTTAGGTTCTCTGCTTGGATGTGGCATGTATCTTTCTGCTTACATACCATGGCCAAAGCAAGTCACATGTTTGAACCTTATAACAAACAATAGGGTGAGGGAAACATCCCTGCCTCTTTGATATGAGGATGGAAATTTACTGAGAACTAATGCATCATCCTGCAATGGTCAATGCTCAGACTCTTCTGGAATCTTGCAAGGAGGAACAACCAAGAGCATAAGGCCCTGAGTTCAAGCCCCAGTAGTGCCACACACGATAAAAAAGTAATATTTTGAATTTATAAATAAATTGCTTTAAATAATTTTCCCCAGTATTGCCACACACGATAAAAAGTAATATTTTGAATTTATAAATAAATTGCTTTAAATAATTTTATTAATCAAGTTATATATTTTTGTTATATTTACAAGTAGCCTGTGGATCAGATATTAGAATTCATACGTTACAAGGGAAAACTTTAAAGCATAGATATTTTGAAAAATTTCTCTAGAGTAGAGTAGTGGAATCAAGTTCAAATTTGTGTACCCATCTCACCACCACTAGCTACACCCCATAGTTGGCTGCACAAAGTGCACTGTAATGACACAAGACTTGTTTAGTAGGCATAAAAGGTCCATAATCAGATGTTTCGTAGATTTTATTGTTAAATTGCTAGACCCAATTGTTAGGAAACAATCAAATAAAATAGTAGATTAAAGTTAATCTAATTACTGGTCTCCAACATTTCAATTAAGGTATATTTAAATAGTATAATGTAGCTGTCAGGCTAATAGGCCTAATTTACACAATAACAACGGTTTAGCACACTCACTTTCTCTCTTTCTCTGTCTTTCTTTTCCTCCTCCTCCCCCCCCCCCCCCAATTTTCCAAGACTCATTCTTAGACCACCACAAGACAACAACTTATACTGAGTGGCTTATCCCACTCAGTACCCTTTTCATCTTCATGAGAATTATTGCAACTCTGTTGGATAAACTATCTAACCCTTTTTCATTAGGGGCAGTTGCTAGAGTTGATCTCATTTCCTATTTTAGGAGTATTGTTTTTTACTGATTTTTGTTTCCTTTACTCTCCATTGCTGACATTTGTATATTATACCAAGTAAGAATCTTTCTCAGTTTTCAAGAACTTGCCTTCTATCAAGATATCCTCACCAGGTGAAAAGATTCTGGAGCCCTCAACTCACTCTTCTCCCAGAAGTAAGTAGAGAACTGCAGGTTTTGTCTGAACATTCTGCACTACACAGGGCATAGGATCAAAGGTGACTACCAGCACAAGCCTCCAACGATCTCCCAGCCCCAACTTCCAGAGGCTAGATTATGCCAGACTCAACCCCACTCTTGGAAAGTTAGTCTTTAGACTCCTCCACCCCTTCTCTCTCCTGGGTGAAGCTACAGCTAAAGGCTTCTTCTCAATTTCACGGTGCTATGTCAGAGGTAGAGTCTTTATATTTTTACATGGACTTAAAATATTTTTATTATCTTTAAGAAGTTGTACAAAGGAGTTCCCATTCAACAATACAGTTTATGAATACAGTGCATCTTGATCAGGCAGGATTATTGTTTTTTGTTGGTGGTGGAGCTTGAACTCAGGGTCCTGGGTGCTAACCCTGAGCTTTTATGTGCAAGGATAGTGATCTACCACTTTGAGCTTCATTTCCATTTCTGGATTTCAAGAGGTTAATTGGAGATAGGAATCTGATGGACTTTCCTGACCAGGCTGGCTTTGAGCCTCAATCTGAGTAGTTGGAATTACAGGCATGAACCACTGGCATCTGACTCAAGGCAGGCAGGGTCTTTAATGCAAGGAAATCTTCAGACTCCTGGTTTTCATGTTCTCCTGGGGTGCAGCAGCCTGTTGACTTATTTCTGATTTCTCACAAAGGGAAATTGTTCTTGAATTGTTGCTGAGTGGGTATATTTATGGAACAAAGAGGGACCAGGACTTCCAATTACTTTACCTTGTTGAGGTCACTCCTCTTATGATTATTTTTGGCCTAAACTCTACTTTGTCCGATGTTCTCATGTTCATTCCATATGTCTTACAATACTGTAAAGAATAGATATGCTTTGTTAAAGCTGGAGCATTTCTCCATAGCTGTTAAGTGCTATGGCCTGGAAATGACTCACTGTCCCGTGATCCCCCTGCCCAACCCCAGCACAAAGTGTTCAAAAGAACAGAGCCTCCCTCGTGCCCAGAGGGGAGCTATAAACATTAAGGAAAGAGCAGCAGAGACTTCTATGCCAGGTCTGCAAAGTTCCACTGCACAGAGAAAATAGTATTCTGTCTCAGAAATGCAGCCTCCTTCTTCTTATTGATGGGTATTTTAATATTTCTATTCTCTCAAATATTGTAAGATACATCTACAACATTTATATATTATTTTCTGTTTCTGCTTACATACTACTTTCATGTTATTCTTTGATTACTCCCTTTGGAGACATTTTAAGGGGAAAAAACTACTAAGTCAAAGAATATAAATATTGTAATGTCCTTTAAATTTGTGTCAGTTTTTTCAGCACATTTACAAAAATGTGCACATTCCAGTTACCACACTGCCATTTAAAATCTATGTTAACTGAACTGAAAACACAGAATCCCTTTGTAGTGTGTGTGTGTGTATGTGCACGCGCGCACACGTGTACACGCGCACTGTGCACGCACGCTGACTCTGGTACTGAGGTTTAAACTCAGGGCCTCTACATCTCACTTGGGTTTTTCTGTGCAAGATTGGTGTTCTTAGCACTTGAATCATAACTCCATTTCAGGCTTTTAGCTGGGTAATTGGAGGCTAGAGTTTTTCATTCTTGTCTGCTCAGGCTGGCTTCAAACTATGATCCTTAGACTTTGCCTCCAGGGTAGCTGGGATTACAAGTGTAAAGTCAATTAATACTTTAAAAGCAAAATAGTGAATTTAAAACATATAAAATTGGTCTCTTCATATACAATCATTACTTCTCTGAAGTAATTTTATTGCTATGTATAGGTAATGATTTTTTTACTTAATAATTTACTACAGCATCACTGCTTTCAATTATTACATGGCTACTTTAAATATTTTTTCTTTTGTACTTTTCAATTAATTTTCATTCACAAAATCACTATATCCCAGATAATGGAAATTAAAATTTACTATAATCCATTTAGTATTCTGGTAAAGGGAAAAACTCAAAATAACCCATCCTTGGGCATGTAATGAAAGTGTGAGGAGACATGTACAAAGAGGACCTAGGTAGGGCAGAGAGAAGTTAATTCTGCTAACATGCATTTCAAGGAAGCCCAGGTCCTGAAGCTCTTGACTCCACCTACCTAGACACTGTAGAGTAAGTGCAGAAGCAGGGGAGGAGGCAGAGCTCTGGAAGAGAAATGGAATTGAGGTAGGCAGAGAGGCCAGGGGAGGCCAGGCAGGAGTGGAAGGTGGATGGTAATAGGACAGGTGGTACCTCAACAAGGTGGCCCAGTGGTTGCCTCTGGCAGTTTCTAGTGTTCATGGGATTGAGATATGGTGCTACCCACATGATGGATAGGAATATATCTGTGAAGTTCTCCACAGCAATTTCAAAAAGTGCAATTTCAAAAGTCCTTGGTACTTATTTTGCTGTCAAATAATACTGCTTTCTATCCAACTGTCATTGACAATTTATAAAGAAAAGAGTTTGATTTAGCTCACAGTTCTGAAAGTCTTAGAGTGAGGCATTAGTGATTGGTAAGGAACTTTCTGATTCATCACGTGCTAGCATTTAGCATGAGAAAGCAAATATGCCTGAAAGAGGTGGCATTTATTTGTTGGTTTATTTATTTTAGTTATTTATTATTTATATGCCAGTATTGGGGCTTGAAATCAGGGCCTAGGCACTGTCCATTACCTTTTGTGATTAAGGCTAGTGCTCTGCCACTTGAGCCACATTTCCACTTCTGGCTTTTTGGTGGTTAATTGGACATAAAGAATCTCAAGGACTTTCCTGAGCTGGCTAGTTTTACAAATTGCAATCCTTAGACCTCAGCTTCCTGAGTAGCTAGGATTATAGGTATGAGCCACCGTCTCCTGGTTTGAGAAGTGGCCATTTTTGAGAAAACACATGAACCCGTTAATATTTGAATGGGTTGATCAATTCATGAGAGCAATCTCTTCAAGATCCCATTTCCAAATACTATTAACAATAACGTTAGGAATCAAGGATCCAACACATGAATTCAGGAAGACAAGCACTTAAATGGAAAAATGAAGGAGGGTGTAACAAATATGACAAGAAATGTACTCACTACCTTATTATGTAACTGTACCCTCTCTGTACATCACCTTATCAATAAGATTTAATTAAAAAAAAGAAACGCAGAGACATGGAGAGCCAGACCTGTGGCAGCTGGTGGAGGGTCTGCATGCCCTCTGCTGGGTTTGATAGCTGACTCTCACAGGTGATGGGATGAAGAGAGTAGGACTGGGAGTGCTGACGGCTGGAGATAATCACAGGAGCTATATAGAATGAGATGATCTTTCTGGGGAAGAGAATCCAAAGAAATGAAAGGCCTAAAGAAGTCTCCAGAGTGCTAGTTAGAACCAGGACAGTGCCTCATAGCCAGGAGAGGGAATTTTCCAGAAGGAATGGGCTGGACCACAGTGACCTTGGTTGCTCCTACAGGCAAGCAATGAGATGCCAGCGGCAGACCCTCAAGATTTAATGCAATGATGAAACTTACTGATTTATTTTCCAAAGCTAAAGATGTCCCTATGAAATAAAACCTGTATGTCAGTGATAGGAAAAAAAGAATATTGTAAATAATACCATTTTCTTTAACATTGACACACTGGATGGTTAACAAATGCACAAAGTATTTGAGGTTAGATGCTGGCTTTTTCATGTAACTTTTTTCAGACCCTTGTGAAAGGCCACACTAATCTGACCAGCAATGGGATGGGTGTAGATTTTGCCTAAAATATGGTTGGCATCATCTCATCCTACACCCCCACACACCCCCCCCACAATTTACTCTTAGTCAAAGCAGAGCCATGACTAAGGAGAGCACAGACATAAGAAAACACTCATTTGATTTGCTTAATTTATTTTTTTCTAAGTGTCAGTTAAAATTAATTACCAGTCCCTTAATAATTTTCTCTTCCCAGGATTAAATATATTAAGGTTGAAGAATTATATGAGAGTACCATAGCATCATGCAAAGACAAAAGTGTCCTCCTAATAATACCAATAAGTTCTGCGTTGGCTAGTGTCCAGGAGTAGCCTTGGATTGGGTAAAATGTTATTTCAAGTTGTGATAAAATAAAGCAATATTCTGACTTTGTCTTCTGACTTTATTGTTCAAAGCCTCTTTGAGCAGGAATAAACCATTCCTTAATTATACCTATGTTTTTCATGCTTAATTTAGAGAAAATAGCCATTTTCCTATTTTCAAAATGAAATAAAATGCAACTTTGACCTTCAGCATTATGTCAATGGCATGTTTAAATTTAATCTGTAAATATTCTAAACTAAGTTAATACCAATGCTATGATAATTGGCCAAAGAAAGAAAAAATTTCTCCAGCATGTTTTTAAGTGCATTACAACTACCAATTCATCTAAAATTAACTATGGATTTGTTTTTTTGTTGTGGGTCTACAGGGCTTTTTTTTGTTGTTGTTGTTTCTTTTAGAGGATATTGGTACTATTTCCTCTTTGATTGAGTCTTTTAGTAGTAAAATTATAGTAAATACCTTTTAGTATAGACTAGGAAATTGCACTCCATAATCCATTTGTTTCCTAAGATAGAAAAATGATCTGTAAAGCAGAAAGTCATTTGTTTAAGTGCAGACACATTCCTCACAAAAGGACACACTGGGATCCCCAATTAAGGTATTTCCTTTGAAATTCCCCAACTGCTGATTTTCAATCAATCATATTACTTAAATAAATTTGTCAATTGAAATGAAAACAACTACCAATACCTTTCTAGAGTATTATTTGTTTGGATAATAATGAGCATGTATGTACCATATGATGTTTTCCTGATAAGAAAGGAAGGAAGAAAGAAGAAAATAAGAACGAGTAAGGAAAGAAAGAAAAGGAAGGAAGGAAGGAAGGAAGGAAGGAAAGAAGGAAGGAAGGAAGGAAGGAAAGAAGGAAGGAAGGAGAAATTAAAGTCAAATCCCACACAGTCTGAAGATACAGAATGACTCCTAAAACACTGAGCTTAAGAAATGTTCCCCTAATTTCCTTTTGACTGACTTATTCAGGAAAGAAAAAGAGACAGACATGCCACGTGTCAGAGTGTGGAGTCCCCACGCAGACCTCACCCAGAGAAGACGCATATGGACGCCATTTGTAACCAGTGGAGAGAATGCACGGTCAGCCTAACCTTTGGTGTCTGCCTATCCATCTGTTTTCACATTAGTTGCAAATTATAGAATCCTCCAGACCCAAATGACCATAAATCAGTACTATGAGCATGTACACTTTTCCCATCTGTCATAAAACAATGAATTAAATTCATGCCTGTCAAAATAGGCTGCAGTAAAATGGCCTTCTTCTTCAGCCGAAGGAATACAAAGCTTCACCTCATCGCTGTAATTTATGGCCTCCGTGGGGCTTCAGGGTGATTAGGCCTTGGCCCACCAACACGCAGAAAAACAGTAGGAACTCCAGTAACTCCAAATGGAAATCTTGGGTCAAATTTATCAAACAAATCAGAGAGAAATCTATTTCTGTTTGGAAAAGGAGGAGATATATTGCATGTTTAGGGCCCATGCTCCGTTATGGAACTTTTGGCTCTTCGGTATTTGTGAGTTTTGGAATTTCTCGCTTAAATTGTATCACCAAAGGACATGTAATGTATTAGACATGAGCCATTTTTAGCCAAATAAAATATACAACTGCAAGCAGAGGTTTTTCAATGTTAACATCAACATATTTGTGCAAATGATGTAACTCAAAATTTTCTAGGTAGACATAAAAAAGCATAGCTTTAGTACTGGAAAAATACACCAGTAGAAAATGAAATATGTTAGTAATAGGTACCCCTCACAAGAGGGCAATAAAAAGGAGGGGGTAGCCAGAGCGATAAGGTGTATGGACTTTATTCCATACCTATGGGTTTATATTGATTGCACCACCCAGTTAACGTGTTTTTTTTTAATTCTCTTTCATAAAACTGTGTGCATTCATGTATAGCTCCTGCATCTGAAAGCAGAGACAGAGAAAAAAGTAATAAAAAGCACAAAACAATGAAAAACATCTCAAAACACTGATGCTCACCATACAAAAATTGTTGGTAACAGAAGTGATTAAAAAAACACAGTGTGTGTATGTGTATGAGTGTGTGTGTGTGTGTGTGTGTGTGTGTGTGTGTGTGTGTGTGTGTTTGAGGTGGGAGTTGACAGAGGAAGAATCACAAAAATTCATCTGGAGATTTTGACCCTAGTCCCTCATTGCAAGCCACAGTGGACGTGAACTAATGTTTAGCACCAAGCCTCACAGCATTCATTCAATGAGAAAGTCGTATTTCATAGAACATGCCTACTGTATTACAAACCCATGGCTGGTCAGAAGAAATGAGAAGACAATCTGCAACACTGCATGTCACAGATCTGGTTAATGTCTAGCCATGAATTACGGAGTCTTGACGAGATAGTCCCTGTGCATTCAATATCACTTCCAGGGGACTGGAACCCATGTCCAACAACTGTTCAATAATGTTGTGCAAAATATGGTTCCTGCTGGGTAATGAAGTTCAATCTTAGCCTCTGATAGACAGGTGGTGTCCTGCTGTGGGTTCCCAGCAATGGGATCATGCCAGCTCGGGGTGAGTCCTCAACACAAAATACTCAATGGCACTTTAGAGTTGAAATGCTTTGGTTTGCCTACTGGGGAGCTGTTTTGGAAGCACTTTGCTAGTGCTGTGAATTACTTAACTTCAAAAGACAAGTACAGTTTTTTTAAATGCCCATTTGATGTAGATATTATTAAGAGTAAGCAATGTGCTTGGCAGAGTTACAAGATGGTACAGTCCCAAATAAAAGAAGTGGCATTCTTTTCTTATTCTCTTTCTTGCCTTTTTTCTCCTTTCTGTTGTCCTTTCTCTTCTTTTTCCCTTAACATTTTCCTCCTCCTCCTCCTCCTTTTTCCTCTTGTCTTTTTCCTATCCATGGGTGCTAACCATTCCTTCATGAATCACAGTGTAGCCTCATAAATGGAATAGTCTTTGCCTACCTATAGCGTTTGCATCCTAAGGATGGAGAGTTATGCAAGAGTGAGCTATTAAACAACACACCACACACTTAATTTTTAATTAATTATGGTTGTAACCCTTGCTGAGAATGACATCTTCCAGTTGCAGGAAGAACCTAGAACTGAGCACGGAGGTCCAGGTCTGATCATAGGCTAATTTTGAGAGCCACTAAGCCAAAAAGTCTCACCCTCAAACCATACCAATCCAAAAAATCAAGGTTGTTTTCTTCTAAGACACATCATAGAAGTTATCATTATAACTGCCGGTTTATTACTTCATACCCAATAAAGTGACTCACTGTTAGCTTTATTGAAGTCTTAGAGAACTTTTTTTCTAAATGGGGAAACTGTAGTAGCTCCTATTACATGAAACTGACCACCAATAACTACAGACTTATTTTATTTGAGAGGGAATTTATTAAATAAGAACATATGTTTGAAAGAGAAGACAATGTGCCACTGAGTTCCTGCTCTCCCTCTATTCACTTCCCAGCTCAAAGGTTATAGAATTCACTTGCAGTTGATTAAACCCAGCTCTTTACCATCTGAATCGATCGCTACAGCACTCATCAAAATCAAGTGGTGAAATTAAAAATAATTAAAACTTCTGACGGTACACTTGCAGATGGAAATTGTTTCAAGGGAATTACTGGCAGAAAAAAAAATCACCCGATGGAGAAAAATCATTTCATTCTGTTTACTTTGGAACACCATTTTTTTCAGTTCTAACAATGCACACACATTTATACACAATCTCTTTCACACACACACACACACACACACACAACTACTTGCCAGAAAATTAGATCACAACAATGGTACCGAAAATACATCAGCAACTTTGAAGAAGTTGAGGGAAATAAGTCTATATATAGATGAAATTTATATTTGACTCACAGAATCTTTTTAATCTCTACTTGTATATGTTGATAAAATGTATATACTTTTCTCAAATTATGAACTCCTTTTAACATGTCCAGTTTTAACTTTTTTTTGTTTCTCCCTTGGTTTGCTTTACTCTAACATGACAATTAAAACTGGCTGAATTGCTAGTAGGTTCTGACATCTTGACAGGAAAGGAAGAGAACCATGTTTATTATTTTGTTCTTGATGGTCATTACTGAGCATATATGACCAGAGGTTTCATGGGAGTGTGAGTTTATAAACTTCTACTTTGTCTTTGACAAAGGCACAACCTTCAGAGGGGACTGTCAATTATGGGCTATGGATTTTGAGTGAGGTCCTCTCAGAAAACTCTCTTCATCCTGAAGCCTGAACCCTGGACAGGAGAGCTCCAAACACATTGCTCTTTTAGCATCCCGGCAAATACCCAAGATGACTTCAATGTGCCTGCGAGTAACAGGCTGACAAGGCCAAGGAACCTTGCTGAGCCATTATTGGAATTATTTATTTTCCTCCTTTTGTACTCATAATATTTTAAATCTGAGGTTTGGCTATTACATTGTGGTAAGTTAAGGAAAATACTCCACAGCAGTTTGGAAATGGAAAGCCTGCAGAAAAGCTATATAAATCCAGACTGACATGGGAAGAAATGAGATCTGAGCTCCAAGCCACCTCCAGCCCCCTAAGGAAGGACAAATTGAGAAGTTCACGTGGTTTTGTGACTTGGCAGGAGCAGAAGGACAGGACTGAACAAGATTGAGGCCCAGGAAGGTTAACCAAAATGCTGAGACATATAAAGCTAAAATAAAATAAATCCAAACAACCCCAAGGTTTACATGTACTCTTAACCAATGTAGAACTCAATGGTCAATTTACACAAAATCTTCTTGTCCTTATGTGTTACTTAAGGCTATAATTAGGTGATCTTTTGTGATAACTTTCCTCTTTTGTGATATAGATATAAATAATTGATGTAAACTTGTATGAAAATATCCATGACAATGATAGGTAAACAGCATACTTGCCCTCACCCAGATTCCTCAAGGGAATAGGCTGGTTCAGATGTATATTTCTGGAATTAACTGTGTTGTAATGATAAAAATGTGTGGCTTTTATTGATGGCTGATTCTAGGTGAACTTGAAACACCGGACATTTCTACAGCCACATGAAAAGAAAAATAAACACGAACCTTCCGCCAGCCCATTCACAAAGAAATTCTCCCATATGATCTTCATAGCAACTGTGAGATAGGAATTCCTGTGAAGCTGATTTTACAAATGATGAAACACACTTACCAGAGTGATTTGTCCAAGCCCTTAGATGCATCCTAAGCCACATGCTGTCCGTTAAGTGAAACTGCTGAAGAATATTCTGTTCGTTGGGCAGGGTTTAGCAATATGTTTAGAGCTGCCTTATTTCTTTCACTCTGTTGCTGCTCCTGTGTTAGTTTCTCTTCTGAAACTTTTGTACCCAAGATGTCCAACACTGCTTGATCATTATATATGCCCATAATTTGTGACCCAACATTCCCCCATTACAAAGGATCCTGGCCATGCAGCTTCAAAATCAGGACTTTTTTTCTGCCCCTTCATTCACTGTGTGGCTAACTGAATGTGAGCCATCAGTCCAGGGGAGGAGGGAGATAGCTTTCCTCATACTCTCCTCAGGACCAATTGTATGTCCTTTCTGGCACTTAACTTTGTGCAAATCAGGCTGAGTAAGACTCAGGGGCAACAGTGGGAGATTTTGATTTAGTACTCCAAGGAAGCTTTGAGGAGTAAGGGAACATCCTGGGAGCCAGGAAGGGCAAAGCCTAAAGGACCTCCTACCTACTGGACCCCCTTCAAGTTACAGCCCAGATGGCTGTCCTCTGATGCGTTAACAATACCACCTTTAGGAAAACATACACAGGTCAGCCACTCTAGCTCCAGGATACTTGCCCTAAGTAGGCATGGGCATCATGAAAAATAACTCTCCATCATTTCTCAAGCACTGGTGGCTCATGCCTGTAATCCTAGCTACTCAGGAGGCTGAGATCTAAGGACCAAGGTTTGAAGTAAAAAGAGAAAAAAGTCTTTGAGACTCTTTTCCCTAATTGACCACCCAAAAGCCAAAAGTGGAGATGTGGCTCACTTGGTAGAACAACAGCCTTGAGAATAAAAGCTAAGGGATAGCACCCAGTCCCTGAGTTTAAGTCCCAGTATCCTTTCTCTCTTTCTCTCTCTCTCTCTCTCTCTCTGACACACACACACAACACACACACAACACACACACACACACACACACCCATGTTTGACACCTGAAAATCATAGAGTAGGTATGAAATCTGTGCTCATGATTGTGAATAGTACTGGTATATTTATTCATTAAAGTAAAGCAAACACTTTGAGGACTCTAATGTCTTGTTAATTTTTTAATTATTATCTTTAAGTAGTTGCACAAAAGAGTTGCCCTTTAACAAAGCAGATTAGCACATTTCTAAATTGGTGTAGAATGGCTACTTTTGGTTATCTGATCAACGGAGTCAATTCTTTCTTAAGTCTGGAGCTAATACAGTTTAAAGACCAGAGTGGCTCACTTTCACCAACTCGGTAAGTGCTAGCAAAAGTAGCTAGAAGTTACAAAGTGTTCTAGATCTAAAGTTTCTTTATGAAAGGCTCTAATAATGCCCTAAAGATATTGTAACAGAAAGAGACATATCTCTAAGGCTTCAGTACTTTATTATGACTTGTTTTCTCATTCTAAATAAATATCAACTTGTCTGTACTCACTTTTATATTTGTGATTTTCTACTCTATTTCTTACTTCCTGGTCGAACAGCCTAAGATTCAGACTCATGAGGAATTTCCTGACATTATAACAAACATAAAACCTGACAGACTTAGATATACAGGGGAGAGTTCAAGTTTCTCATTAAAAATGGGGGAAGGGGAGGACTTAAAGGTATTCCATGTGAAAAGATTTATACAAATTCTATAGAATTTTTTTTCCTAAAAGGATCATATTTTTATCCCAATTATATAATACAAAGAATGAAAATCTCACCATGTGCTCTATAAATGTCTCTAAATCAACTTAGTAGTATTCCTTGCCCATATAAGGGCTTCAGTATGCCCCAGGTGGGTCAAGAGAAGCTCACCACCTGTGCTCTGCCCCATCTTTGGGATGTTGTTGCTCTAACTTTTGAACCAGCAGTTCACAGGTTCCTAGGTGCCTTGCACATCCCTTTGTCCCGCAGACAAAGCTCACAAGGGCAGAAAAACAGCAGCCTTGAGAGCAGTGCGCACTGGCCCACGATCAGGAGCATACGTGGAACATTTTGACCATCAGTGAAAGTGGCTAAGAGTTTATGTTTGGATGATTTGATAGTTAAAGCTGTCCACACTGTTTCACCTGGAGCAACATGTAAAAATGTTCACATAAGCAGCAGTTAGGTTTCTTAAGAATCAGCAGGCTTTGCTTTCTTGGGATGCCATCCAGTTGTTAGGACAGAAGGTAAATCTTCATGGGTGTTAGTTCATGAATTTAATGTTTATCATCCACATGAGGATGTTAACTTTGTGTGTGTGTGTGTGTGTGTGTGTGTGTGTGTGTGTGTGTGTGAGAGAGAGAGAGAGAGAGAGAGAGAGAGAGAGAGAGAACTGATTTGTGGCTTGATCACAGGGCCTGGACACTGACCTTGGGTTTTCAGCTCAAGGCTGGTGCTCTACCACTTGAGCCATAGCTCCCTTACCAGTTTTTTGGTGGCTAATTGAAGATACAAGTATCATGGACTATCCTACCTGGGCTATCTTTGAACCTCTATCTTTAGTTATCAGCCTCCTGAGTTGCTGGGATTACAGGCAAGGGCCACGGGTGCCTGGCTGGTTTGTTAATATCTTCTTATTAAATCACTCAGTCTATCTTTCTCTATACAAACTATTCATTCTAACAGCAAGACTCATCTCTGAAATTTGGGATCATTTCTTCACTTTGTTTTCATTGAGTTTATTGCTTCTGTTTTTTCTTTTTAGGACCTGCATTCATAACAAGCACTGTCCAAATTGCATTGGAGAAAGCCCACACTGTGGGTTGTCTGCTGTTTTCTAACCAGTAGTTGTAGTTTATGCACTTTGTGCAAGAATATCAGAGCCCATGACCTCCTCTCAGGATAGATTTTCAGAGGTTCAGATTGTCCCCATTTGATCTATTACTAGTGATAATAATCAGTTTAATCACTTGGTTTGGTAGTGTCCACCAGGCAGGATTAGAATAAGGGCCATAGATTAGACCATTGTACTCAGCAATAATTGTTTCCTCATTCTTATATTGTACCATGATTATTTAGGAGACCAGTTATAGATTCTTTTGTGTTGCTGTAATAAATTACCTGAGTAATAAAGTACCTGAGGCTAGGTACTTCATACAAAAGAAATTTCTTTGGCTGGTGATTCTAGGGTTCAGAAAGTTCAAACAGCATCATACTGCATGGTGAGAATCCCTTTGGATGCAGCACAATATGCTGAAGAAATAGAAGAGGATCCAATTTCTGAAAAGATGCTGAGAAAACTAGCTCACTGTTGAGATAACTACATAAATCCCTCCAAATGGGTATGCTCTGTGATCTAGCCACCTTGTAATAGATCCTGCCTCCTTTAAACTTGCTGCTCCAACACCACTGTATAAACTTGGGTATAAGGGGAATTCAATCATACCTAAACCAAAGTTGTCCTTATTTTTAGAAAACATGCAGTAGAGGGAGTTTGGTGAAGAAAATGAATTCAAATACCACCATTGGAAGAATGGAGGCAAGGAAGATATAAACTCAGTGTTATCATTTTTCCCTCAGTACTCAGAATTGGATCCAGATATTCATACTTGTCTGGCTTTCTTGCTCATGGCTGGTACTTTACAACTTGAAACACACTTTCAGTCTGACTTTTTGCTGGTTATTTGGAGATGGTGTCTCATAGACTTGGCTTCAAACTGCAACATTCCAAATCTCAGTCTTACGAGTAGCTAGGAATATACACATGAGCCCAGCACCTGGCTTTCATTTTCTTTTTTCTTTGTCAGTTTTGCAACTTTTCTTTGGTCTGAGATGATTTCAACAAAAACATTTGAAAAGAAGCAGCCTACTTGATACAGTGCCAGATTAGGAAGAGGATATATTTCTCCTTGCTTGTTTTTCTTTCAGCATTGGTTTGTAATCCTGAAGAGGTTTCTCAGGGAG
Source organism: Perognathus longimembris pacificus (assembly GCF_023159225.1). Lineage (NCBI taxonomy): Eukaryota > Metazoa > Chordata > Mammalia > Rodentia > Heteromyidae > Perognathus > Perognathus longimembris. The sequence goes on from NC_063166.1 coordinate 50,064,089, forward strand.
TTGTGCTTTGATCCAGTATTCAATGGGGCATCAACCATCTAGAAGGATTTTTGCAGTGAAATTTATCTAATAAAAAAGAAGGAAAAAGAAAAAAAAAGGAGTGACAAAATGATGACACCCTTCTCAGTCTATTTCTGAACATCAAGTTTGAACTAACTTTCAACTTTGCAAAGGTTGAATAAAATATGTCTCAAAGTCAAATTCCAAAGCAAGAAGAGGTGGACTGGCAAACAGCATGAAATAGACACTTTTCTGTGCTCACTTCACTGGCATTCTAGCTTCTTTCTGCTTTGGGGAGGGAGCTGCTTTCCAAAGGAGTCAGTAGAGTGCCCACCACATGCTGTGACGCCCCCCAAAGTAACAGACCCTGTTTTCTTCACTTTAATGTCTTAGAAATGTTTGTGTTGTTTAAATGCCTGCTGTATTATCAAGTGCTGGCTGTACCCAGTTGACTTGGCTTGAAGGGACATTTTCCGACCATAGTCTAGTGTCTGTGTGTGCGTGCGTGTGTGTGTGTGTGTGTGTGTGTGTGCATTTCTTTAAAAAATAACAGCTCATAATTTTGAGTTTTTTGATGTGACAAATTTGGGGTAAAGTAGAAAGTTTTATAATGTTGCTAACTGGAATGTTTGGATAATCCTATGGTGATTAACTTTTTAAAAAAGTAAAATGTGGGCTGGGGATATGGCCTAGTGGCAAGAGTGCCTGCCTCGGATACACGAGGCCCTAGGTTCGATTCCCCAGCACCACATACACAGAAAACGGCCAGAAGCGGCGCTGTGGCTCAAGTGGCAGAGTGCTAGCCTTGAGCGGGAAGAAGCCAGGGACAGTGCTCAGGCCCTGAGTCCAAGGCCCAGGACTGGCAAAAAAAAAAAAAAAAAAAAAAAGTAAAATGTACTATGATCTGTGTCATGTTGTGAATATTATATATAAACAACTATGGAATCCTAATCTACTGGCCTTAGACATGATCAAGAGCATGGTTGAAGGTAGTCAAAGGGGCAGTAGTATGGAGTTAACCAGATTTAGGTGTGGCAACTAGCTTGGTTATTTACTAGCATCGTTGCTGTGTCATGCTTGGCATGACAGCTATGCAAGGTTGAACAGGTAAAAGAAGTGCCTGGCTAAGAAGGGGGACCCACTGGTCTATGCTACATGCTCTTAACCTGGCTATTTACCTGGCAAGGCTTCCCTGCCCAAAGGAAGGAATCCATCTATCCAGAAAGCACCAGCTCATGTTTGTTTCTGTAAGGAATTAAAATGTGCTCAGAAAATCCTAATTTCAGTCCCTAAACCAGTGAGGTAGACTAAAGCTCTGAGGCCAAATCTCTTAAATCAAATACTAGTACTTATTTACAGTACTTAAAGAGAAGCTGGAAAACAACTTGCATAGTAAATGAAAGAGAAATGGTTAAATATATTCTGATGAACTAGAACACTAGTTAAAAATCATGCATTCAATAAACATCTAATCATATAGGAAAAGACCCACCATAGAAGTTTTTATTATGTTTAAGTTTTACTCACAGGCCCATTTCCTGAGAATGAAACATAACAAGCTGAAAAATATTTGGGTAAGACAGAACATAAGCCTGAATGTACATTCATAGGTTCGCCATGTAAATATAGGATCACATAGATACAGAGCTGGCATTTAGAGACAACAACTGGAGAGAAAATGCTCAAATATTCCAACGTTTATCTCTGTGATGAACTATAGATGTTCATTTTATTATAGTCTTTTCTGTATTTGAATCTTTGCCTACTTACTACATATAAATTTATTTACATATTAAAGACAAAAAATCATCTACAGATTGTCTGACTTAGTGACAGTCAGTAGCCCTCCACTATGCCTCCCTGGGATACAGTTTGAGACTTAAATGAGATTGCCTTGTGAGACTTTGCTATCTCTTTCAGCAATGAAGAAACCTGAAATCAGTTTACACTTGATGATTCCAGAGTTTTTCTTTCTTGTCTTTCTCCTTCTTTTCTTTCACATCCTAATTCTGTCTAACATTTTTTTGTTGTTGTTTTCTATTTTGACAGCTTATCAGTGAGCCAAGATGGAGGATTTTTTTAAAAAAATTTGCCTTTTGTGCTTTGTATTTGTGCCATTGTTGAGTGTGTAGGAAGAATGATGGAAAACATGCTGGTGTCTTGTAGTTATGTTGCTGCTGCGGACTTACCTACAAGGACACGAGTCCAGGAAGATCATGCAGGTGAGACATGTGGAAGCAGATGGTGTATGGAGAGAGGAGGGATTGTCTGTAGGTGGAGACATGTGGAGGGAAGATGGCTCTGGAGAGAGGAGGGGTGTTCTGTAGGTGGAGCAAGCTACCTCCAACACCATCACTGAATCCAGATCAAACATATCCTCAGGAGCAAAGGTCTCAGAGGGTGAAGATAGAGAAGAGAAACATCCTCCAAGGGCCCTGGGGCTGAGCTAGCAGTCCTGGGATGGGAGAAAAAGGAAGAAGGAAGGTCCTCTGAAAATTGGCAGATTGTGGACTTCTTACCTAGGTTGATCAGCTGATTTTGTTTAAAATTTTTTAACAAATAAAAAAACTGTAACTTCCCCTCCCTCCCCCACCATGCCTGGGGTTTAAACTCAGGACCTGGGAGCTGTCTCTAAGCTTCTTCTGCTCAAGGTTAGTGCTGTACCACTTGAGCTACTTCTGGCCTTTCTGAGTAGTTTATTGAAGAGTCCCATAGGCTTTCCTGCCCAGGCTGGCTTTGAGTCACCATCCTCAGATCTCAGCCTCCTGAGTAGCTAGGAATACAGGTGTGAGCCACTGGCACCCAGCTCTATGCCAATTTTTATATCCCTAATGTCAGGGATATTTATTCTTGGGTTTTCTTTTACTATGCTTTTCCCTGCTTCCCATTGGACACAATGGGTGCCATGTGTACCTCCGTACACAGTGGACTTAGACTGCCTGCAGCTCTCTCCTCACTGGAAATGGGGCCATATTGCATTGGGGCAGCTGTGGGAGAGATGAATTCCTCAGCAAAACTGGGATTCTATGAGGAAGGAAGAAGGAGGAAGCATAGCAGCCCATGTCAATGTGGACTAAGTGATTTGCATAGGGTCACATTGCTAGCAAAAGAAGGCTCAGGTTTAAATATCATTTGATTCCAGACACAGGAAACTGGTTGCACTCATCCATCCATCTTTCTACCCATCCATTCAGACAACTACTTATCCACCCACCCACCCACCCCCCTATCCATCTACCCATCTACCCATCCACCCATATGCCTATCCACCTTCCCACCCACCCACACATCCATCTAACCCTATCACCCATCCCCCCATCCATCCACTCACCCATCCAACTATCTACACACCCATCACTCATCTACCTATCTACTCACCCATTCATCCACCCATCTATCCACCTGCCCACCCCCCCATCCATCCCTACAACCATCCACCTATCCATCCACCCATCTGCCCCTCTACTTACCTACCTACCCATCCATCCACCTACCCATCACCTATACACCATACATCTACCCATCCATTCATCCACTCATCCATCAACCCACCCATCCACCTGCCTAAGCTGAAGGCAGATTTCCATCCTTTATTCCTGTTTTAATAAACAACAAAAGCATTTAATAAAAATAAAACAATTCCTAAGCCATAATTAATAGCTACAGTAAAAAAACAGCTGCATTAAAGAAAAGTTAATCCCTGAAAAACTCAAAAAGCAAAATAGACTCATGAAGAATAGGATCATAAGCCAGATATCAGTGTCTCATGCCTGTAATTCTAGATATTCAGAAGGTTGAGATCTGAGGATTATAAATTCAAAGTCAGGGAAGTCTGGGCAGGAAAGTCTGTGAGACCCTTATCTCCAATTAATCACAAGAAGTGGAGTTGTGGCTCAAATGGTAGAGTGTCAGTCTTGAAGAAAATAGGTAAGAGACAGTGCCCAGGCTATAAAATCCTCGATACTAGCACAAAAACAAAAACAAAAAAACCCCAAAATCCTAAACCAACCAACCAAACAAGCAAACACCTTCCAAAGCAAACAACAAACAAACAAAGCAGACCTGTGACTTTCTTTTGCCAGATGAACGTTCAGATGCTAAGCAGAACTCTGACTTCTCCCAGAGTTTGTGTTGTGCCTAGTGAGGGCATCCTAGGCCAAGCCAGGCTCCTCTTATCAATTCTCATTAAAACTCCAGTGAGCACTGGATTTTTCTAAGGGTCAGGGTTTTTTTTTTTTTTTTTTTTTTTTTTTGCCAGTCCTGGGCCTTGGAATCAGGGCCCGAGCACCATCCCTGGCTTCTTCCCGCTCAAGGCTAGCACTCTGCCACTTGAGCCACAGCGCCGCTTCTGGCCGTTTTCTGTATATGTGGTGCTGGGGAATCGAACCTAGGGCCTCGTGTATCCGAGGCAGGCACTCTTGCCACTAGGCTATATCCCCAGCCCAGGGTTTTTTATACTAAAAACTTTATTAAGACTTCTGAGAGTGGCTATCACTTTCCCAAATGCACCCCTCCCATTCCTTATCCCTTGAGAATTCCTTGTCCCAAATGTGTGCATCTCCAAATTGACCTTGAACATTGACCCCCAACTCTACAGCAAGCCATTCTTTTTTTTGTTCTTCAAATTTTTATTATCAAACTGATGTACAGAGAGGTTACAGTTTCATATGTTAGGCATTGGATACATTTCTTGTACTGTTTGTTACCTTGTCCCTCATACCCCCCTCCCTCCTCCCCCTTTCCCTCCCCCCCCCCCCCCCCCGGAGGTGTTCAGTTCACTTACAGCAAACAGTTTTGCAAGTATTGCTTTTGTAGTTGTTTGTCTTTTTTTACCCTGTGTCTCTCAAATTTGGTATTCCCTTTCAATTTCCTGCATCCAATACCAGTATACACGGTTTCCAATATACTCAGATAAGATTACAGAGATAGTGTAGGTACAACCACAGGAAGGTGATACAAGAACATCATCAATAATAGAAGCTACAGATACACATGGGACGTTGAAAGTAGTTACAACTGTGATATAACAATTGTTTCCATAACATGGAGTTTATTCACTTAGCATCATCTTAGGTGTTCATAAGGGTATAGCTATTGGGCCTTGTGATGCTCTGCTATGACTTGCCTAAACCTGTACTAATTATTCCCAATAAGGGAGACCATAGAGTCCATGTTTCTTTGGGTCTGGCTCACTTCACTTAGTATAACTTTTTCCAAGTCCTTCCATTTCCTTACAAATGGGACAATGTCATTCTTTCTGATAGAGGCATAAAATTCCATTGTGTATATGTACCACATTTTCCTGATCCATTCTTCTACTGAGGGGCATCTGGGTTGGTTCCAGATTCTCACTATGACAAATTGTGCTGCGATGAACATTGTTGTGCTGGTGGCATTACTGTGATTTTGCTTGTGGTCTTTTGGATAGATACCCAAAAGTGGGGCCAGCAAGCCATTCTTTTATGTGAACATTCAAGGTCAAGAAAGGAGAGACAAATTACATCGACCTTGGAGATTTAGAAATCTAATGTAGTACAGAGACAGGGCTTGGGGCATACTGTAGTGGGAAAACATTACTAGTTCTGCTGTGTGTATCTGAAGATTCCCAGAGGGACAGGCCAGGGCTGTCAGGGGCCCCCAGTTTGTTCAAGGTTAAATTTTGCTGACAAAAGAGTTATGAACAAAAGATCTCATTTCTTGGAGATTTATGGGTTCTTGAATTGAGGGTAAGAAATCACAGACCTGCATCCAATCTGCCTGCTTGAGACCTCAGCCTGAATGTCCAAATGATATCTCAAAATTAATACATCTAAAAGAAATCTCTTGAACTTTAGTTCTTTCCTCATCTCTCTAGGATTTTTTTAAAATTTTTCTTCACTGGTTAGGTTACTAAAGCCCCAACCCCCTCCTTCTCCCAGCCTTCATGTTGGCTTTGTAGCCATTCACACTGGTTTATCTTCCATACCATGCTTGTCCTCCCTCTCCACTCACACCTATGATTCGTGCCACAATTATCATCAGATGTATGGCAAGAAATTCCTAAGTACAAGTTTATTCCTACCCCAAATCTATCACGGATTGCAGATGGAAGGACCTTTACAAATCATAAACTCAGGTCACTACCCAGCTTTCAATCCTCTGCTTTCCGTTGCTCTCCAAGCCATATCCAAAGTTCCACTTGGCCAGCCACATCTTGTCATACCCTCTTTCTCACATATTGCAACCAGGAACACTGGTTGCTTTTCTCTTGCTTGCACATGCTACCCTCTGTCTCTTCTTGAGGTGTTATTTGCCATTCCATCTTGGAAAAGCTCTAGTGGCATCTCCTTAAAAAAGACTTTCTTATTGATTGGTAACCTAGACCCAGTCCTCCATCTCTACTTCTCTCTGTGCATTACCAAAGTTGTGGTCATTCAGTGTAACCACTGTTGATTTCTGCTTGTCTCCTCACACCACAACTGTCAGGCCTGTGATGACCCATTCACCACTGTAAACTCAGCAAAGCCTGGATTGTAGTAGACATACAAACAAAACTCATTGAACGCTGGGCATCAATGGCTCTTGCCTGTAATCCTAGCTACTCAGGAAGCTGAGATCTGAGGATCATGGTTGGAAGCCAACCTGGTCAGCAAAGTCTGTGAGACTCTTATCTCTAACAAAAAAAGCCAGAAGTGGAGCTATGGTTCAAGTAGTAGAGTGCTAGCCTTGAGGAAAAATGCTCAGGGAAAGTACCTAGGCCCTGAGTTCAAGCCCCAGGAATGGCAAAAAAAAAAAAAAAAAAAACCTCATGAAAAAAAAAATGGATAAAGCCAGGAACTAGTGGCTCACATTTATAATGCTAGCTACTTTGCAGATTGTGAAGGGAGTTTACGACCAATCTGTATAGAAAAAAAACAATATACCCCCTCCACAACTAGTAGCTTGGTGCATTGTAGCACACCTGTCATCCTAAACTATGTAGAAGGGTCAGACTGGGGTGTGTGCTTCCAACTCAGCCTGGGCAGAAAAATTCCAACTACAATGGGAAGTCCAGGCACCCAGGTGGGAAGTGGGACCATACCTGAAAAATAGTAACCATCACAAAAAGGCATAGCCCAACAGTAAAGTGACTGCATGGAAAGCCCAAAGCCCCGAGTTATAATGGTTCTGTTGAATGATGTGGATGTTAGCTTATGTTTCGTATTACATAGCACATAGCACATAGCAAGCACTCATTAATTAAAGTTAATGTTATTATATTATGCAGTTACTAGTATTGTTATTATTTTCAGTGGGATTCAGTAAGTAGCAGTAGGGTGAGGGCTCAGATCTACAATCACCCCTGTAATATTCCAAATAGGACTAACCCAAAAGGTACTGGTCTACCATTCTACCTCCTTCCAATGTACAGCTCCCATCAAGGACCATGATCTATGGGTCTTGGGCCTTCCTTCAAGGACTCTGGGGACTTTTAAGTGGGTAATTAAGCCTTGAGAGATTGGTCTTGGGCATTTCATTTTGTTCAAAAATTATTGTATTCGTTGATATTTACCATACGGACATAGGAGAAATTCATTGCTTAACAACCAAACTACACATATGTTATAGATTAGAGTCAATATATCCCATGACATATTTAGATAACACATTTCCCAATTCTACTACTCAAGCCCACATTTCTTTTTTGAAATCAGATTAGCTATCATCTTGACTACTATATGTTACCTATTCATCAATTTTTTTCTTTAAAAAATTCCTTGCTGTAGAAACTGCCAAAAATGTCTTGTGTTCCCAAAATCAAAACTGTTTCTTTGTTTTACTTATGGGAGAAGAGAGTGACTTCAGATTTGAAAAGTTTTATCTGAAAGAGAATTAAATGGATCAACTATGTTTACATAAACAAAATTGAACTGCTTGCACTGGCTTAAATAAGAACTGGTGCATTTCTAGAAAAGAATGTTATTATATTCAATCATTTAAGACATATCAAAAGGACTTTGCTCTAATGTAAAAGATACATTCTTTTTTGGAAATGAAAAGAACATGAAAGATACGTTTCTGCAATTTGATGAAATGTTTGACAGAATGAAAACCCTGGAGATGCTGTAGAATTGAGGTTCCTTTAGGCCATTTTCCATGATTTTTACCTTTGTGGTTGCTTTTGGATAAAGTAAATTATGAGCATTTGCCTAATATGAAAAGTCATATCTTAGCATCTGGCTCCGTTACAATGTGCTCTTCAAAATTTCTTCTTAGAATTAAAATAGGAAAAAAGACCCACTTAAAAGTAGATTTATTAATGCTCTTGGGATTTGCGGGGGAGAGCAGGGCTGTGTTTATTCCAGAAATATCTGCGTACCATACTTTTAATCATTATTATACAGCAAAAGTCACAGTAAATACGTCAAATGAATTTAATGGTCACCTTGAAGGTTCTCAATGTTGCCCCTTCATCTTATTAAATAAATACTATGGACTCGGAATTTATGATAACAATTAGGATTTGACTGAGCTAGATTCCCTTATTTTTATTTGTAAAAAATGGTTTTAATAATCAAATGGGCTAAAGGGGGTTTAAGTCACATTTGAACAACCATCATGCCTGTTGGCTTTCTGTTCTTCACCAGCATACACACTATTAAAGGTAGAACAGCAAGGCCATCATTTCTACAGAGGGGGAGAGAATCTTAGCAAGGTTAGCTAAGCTGTCTAGGGTCACTCATCTAGAGGGAACACACATTTTACTCCTGAAGTTTTCTTTCCATCTAGTCTTGGAAAAAAAATTCCAGGCATTTGCTGGTGTTACTATATGCAAATGCTAAAAATTAAACCATATTTTAATACCGGGAACTTAAACTACTCATCAATTCACAATATAATTCCCAACCCTAAGCCCAAATATTCATCTCTCTGGATCCCTCTTTCTCTTTCCTTCCTTGTTCTCCCTCTTGACTTCTCTATCGTGTCTCCTCCTTCCTTTCTCTTTCTTCTTCTTGGTGGATATTAGCATTTGGATTCTGGAATATACTGCTAAATCATGTCTCTGGCCCTGTTTTTTCCTGGTTGTTTTTAGGCTAGAGTCTTGCTTCTGGTTCAGATGAACATGTCTACTTTAGGTTTCTCAGAGTTTCTGGGATTGCCATGGTAACTTCCTCTATGGACATGATGTCCTCTGGACTTTTCTTTACCTTGATCCTCCTGATTGCAGCTTCCCAAGTAGCTAGGATTACAGGTGTGTGCCACTGGTGATTGCTTTCTTTCTTAATTGCTATGCTTTTGTGAAAATGTTATCACATGCACCTAACTGTTCTTTCTAACCCGAGCATGTGGCTTTCTAGATATTAACAAGACCACAATGACACAGGGCAACAGCTTCATAAAAATAAAAATTTGATAACTTCAGAGATGGTTATGTAGCTCATTGACAGGCACTAGCTTTACATGCACAAGGCCCTGGGTTCTATAATCAGTAATAGAATATTGTGAAGTGACTGTTGTCTTTATTTAAGCCAATGGCTACTGCACTGCATTTGAAAGTTAATTTGGAGTTAATAAGTTACAGTGAGTTAGGCACAAGAGGCTATAGGGTACTGTTTCACAGCAAGGTTATTGCAGATTACAATAACATGCTTTTCCAAATGTAAGAAGAAAGGACTCATTAAGCTTTTATAATAATGAAATGATAGATATTTGAGAAGATACTTATATTTATCGTTATTCAAACATTTCACAGTGGATAGAGATATCTCTCTATATACTGAGACATCACATAGTACCCTGTTAGTAGCTATAACTCTTGTTTTTGTGTATTGTTGAAATAGCTTTTAATTTAAAATTTTTATTTTATTGTGAAGGTGATATATAGAGGGGTTACAGTTACGTAAGGTAATGAGCACATTTCTTTTCAAACTGTTTTTACTCCTTTCCTCACTTTTCCCCCCTGCTTTTCCCTCATCCTGACTCCCCTTCCTCCAAGTTGTAAAGTTCATTTCCAACATAGTGTTCACTGAGTATTGCTGTTTCATTGGTTTGCCCTTTTTCCCATTTCTGTGATTTCCCTTTCCTTCCCCAAATCAAGTAAACTTATATACAAGACAAAGAGTACCCAAATCAGAAACAGTGACAATGGGAAATAAACCAGAGGAGAAAAACATGAAAGACAAAAGAATAACTGCAAAGAGTACACTGAAAAAGAAAAGCAAAAGAAAAACAAAACAACCACAAAAAGCCTCTTGTTTCCATATTGTGGAGATTAATTTTGATTGGCATCATTTTATATGGTCATATATACATAACTAATGGGTTATTCTGAACCTCTGCTAGCACTATCCTAGGGATATACTAATTATCACAAATGAGGGAAACCATAAGACCTTTGTTTCTTTGGGTCTGATTTACTTCACTTAATATGATTTTTTTCTAAGTCTTTCCATTTATTTACAAATGGGGTGATGCCGTTCTTTCTTAGAAGCACAGAATTCCATGTGTATCCATACCACATTTTCTTGATTCATTTATCTAATGAGGTGCATCTGGGTTGATTCCATGTCTTAGCTATGGAAAATAATGAGGCGATGGGCAAAGTTGTGCTGGTAGCTTTAGTGTGGCCTTGTTAGTGATCATTTGGGTAAATGCCTAGGAATGGGATTGCTGTGTCATAGGGGAGCTCTATGTTTTTTTTTTTTTTTTTTTTGAGGAACCTCCATACTGCTTTTCAGGGTGGTTGCTTTTAATATTTTCAGTTAAATGAAAAAAAGTAAAACAAAGCTGAACTTTTTATTTTTTTATTGTCAAAGTGATGTACAGAGAGGTTACAGTTTCATACGTTAGGCATTGGATACATTTCTTGTACTGTTTGTTACCTCCTCCCTCATTCCCCCTCTGCCTCCCCCTTTCCCTCTCCCCCCATGAGTTGTCCAGTTGGTTTACACCAAACAGTTTTGCAAGTATTACTTTTGTAGTCGTTTGTCTTTTTATCCTGTCTCTCTCGATTTTGGAATTCCCTTTCACTTTCCTAGTTTTAATACCAGTATATACAATTTCCAACGTACTCAAATAAGATACAGTGATAGTGCAGGTACAACCACAGGAAGGGGATGCAAGAGGATCATCAACAACAGAAGCTACGGTTTCACATGGCATGTTGAAAGTAATTACAACAGTGATATATCACTCTTTTCCATAACATGGAGTTCATTTCACTTAGCATTATCTTATGCGTTCATAGGAGTATAGCTATTAAGCTCTTGTGATCCTCTGCTGTGACTAGCCTAAACCTGTGCTAATTATTCCCTATGAGGGAGACTATAGAGACCATGTTTCTTTGGGTCTGGCTCACTTCACTTAGTATAATTTTTTCCAAGTCCTTCCATTTCCTTACAAATGGGGCAATGTCATTCTTTCTGATAGAGGCATACAATTCCATTGTGTATATATATGTACCACATTTTTCTGATCCATTTGTCTACTGAGGGGCATCTCAGTTGGTTCCATATTTTAGCTTGGCACAGGATGGGACTTCCTTAACAAAGACCCAGAAATGCTACAAATCAAGGAAAGGATGTACAAATGGGACTGCATCAAACTGCAGAGCTTCTGCAGGGCAAAGGACATAGCTTGCAAGATAAACAGAAAGCCCACAGGTTGGGAAAAGATTTTTTACTGGCCATACAACAGACAAAGGCCTCATATATAAAATATATGCAGAACTAAAACGTTAAATTCCTCCAAATCAAAACCACAAAGAACCAACAGCCCCCTCAACAAGTGGGGTAAAGACTTAAAAAGAGACTTATCTGATGAGGAAATGAGAATGGCCAAGAGACATATGAAAAAGTGCTCTACATCACTGGCCATAAAAGAAATGCAAATCAAAACAACATTGAGATTCCATCTCACCCCAGTAAGAATGTCCTATATCAAGAGGGGATGTGGCCAAAAGGGAACCCTACTTCATTGTTGGTGGGAATGTAAACTGGTTCAGCCACTCTGGAAAGTAGTATGGAGATTCCTCAGAAGGCTAAACATAGAGCTCCCCTATGACCCAGCAGCCCCACTTTTGGGCATCTACCCAAAAGACCACAAACAAGAACACACTAAAGCCACCAGCACAACAATGTTCATCGCAGCACAATTTGTCAAAGCTGAACTTTTAAAAATCCTGAGCATTATCCTTTACTGAGAGAGAGAGAAAGAGAGAAAGAGAGAGAGAGAGAGGACTACACTGGCGTATACAGACTAATTATTATTCATGTGGTTATGCATAGATGCATGTAGTGATCAGCATGAAGATTTCTAAGAACCAGACTCTGTCATTGAGTTCTACAGAGAACAAAAAATACCCACAAATGGAGCATGCTTAGGATCTCAAAATAGCAGGATGCTAGTTAATAAGTCCTTTGATAGCAAAATTTCTAACAAGCCTTATGGTTAAACTATTTCCATAGGAAATCCAGTTAGAGCTCAGATAATCTGGCTAAGCAGCAATATTACTATTTGATAATTCTTCCATTATGCAAGTGTGGACTAACTGCCCTGAGACAAGCCTAGCTGTACTTCCAGTACACAGAAAGCATTGAACAACTTAGTAGCTTTAAAGATGAGGTGATTAGAATGAGTCCCATAAAAGATATCCATTGCCACCTCTCAAATGCAATAATGAGCGCTCCAACCAATTTTGCTTAAGCTTTCTTGTTCCCCTGGCTCTTCCTTCAGCCAGCAACCCTGTGATAGATGACTAAATACAAAGCCAGAGGTGAAGAAAATGTCATTTACCTTATTCAGTGTCTGTCAGTCAGCTTTCAAGGAGGAAAATGTCAAGGAAGATTTAGGAGTATAATAGATTTATAATGCCTGTGAATGATGAATTTACTGAGGCTAGGAATATCTAGAAAGGCCTTCAGAATGCCAGTATTACAGCTGTTGAAGGAAAGAAGAAAGGAGAATGGGAATGGAAGAAGCTTCCAGTGTGGGCAAACATAGCTAGCCTCCAGAATTCTCATAAGGTTCCATCACTGCTAAGAGGCTGCCTGGAAAGTGTGAAAGCTCTGTGTAAATATGAGGTAGATTCTGAAGCACTGCATCTGAGAGCTGTTTTGTATCTTCCCTCTCATGGCTACACAACAAGTTCTTTCCTACAGGGAGACTTAAGTGGCTACCTCTGGGTCTGCCTGTGATACTTAATTTTATATGTCAACTTGCCCAGGCTAAGGGAGGCCCACATAGCTCATAAAACATTATTTCTTGGTATATATGTAAGGGTGTTTCCCAAACAGATTAGCAGTTGAATAGACTAAGTAAAGAAGATCCATCCTTATCTATGTGAGTGGGTGTCATTCAACCTACTGAGTTTGAATAGAACAACAACAAGAATGGCAGTGTAAGAGTGATTTTTTTTTCTTTTTTCCTCAGCTGTAACATCAATCTTCTAATGCCCTTGGATATGACATTGCTGGTTTCCCTGGTTTTCCAGTTTGCTGGCAATGTATCATGGGACATCTCTGTCTGTGTAATGATAACATGATTCCCATGATAAGGCTCTTCTATATCTATGTTATATATGTTTATCCTGTTTTTTGTCTACGAAAGCTTGACTAATGCATTGCTCTACAGTATTTTTTTTCTGTAAGTATTTTATTTATCATTGAAGAAAAAAAACACAGTAGCAAGTTCTGTATTGGGTTCAATAAGAGCAAATAGTTAATCTTTAACATCACTACTGCACTCCAAAATTGAAGGCAACACAGTCATTACTACAAATTACTTGTTGAATCTATCCTGAAGAGAAAGAAAATTAGGAAACAGAATTTAAACAATTCCTCCAAACCACACATTTATAAATATTGTCATATTTTAAATGCTTAAAAGGCATAAGCCCTACAGTATTTTAAATAAAATTGTATTCATGACAAAGTTTAGTAAGATTATTGCAATAGTCAAACCACTAGAATGCAGTCCCAAGTTTATTTCTATCTCTAGTTATGAAGCCCAAAAAAATCAACCTTGTGGATAGGACTATTTTCCTCACTAACTGATGCTGCTATTCAATGGCAGCCTGGCACAGTTGCTACTATTTAATAGTTTATCTGCAGCAAATAGCTAGCTGTCATCTACTAGTTTTCAACACATCTTGACAATTAACTATTCTTCCAACTACTTGGAGCCACTCCTGGCCCCAAAGAAACATGATCTGATGAAGCAAATCTCAAACAATCTCCAAACACTTTCTTGGTTTAAGCACTTCTGTTTGGAATCCTCTAACTGATCATATGGTCTGGACTCAACTCAGAACTAAACAATGTGCTCAGCACCGGTGACTTATGCCTCTAATCTTAGCTACTCTGAAGGTTGAGATCTGAGGATCATGTCTTTAAGCTGTTCCAGGAAGGAAAGTTCATGAGACTCTTATTTCCAGTTAATCACAGTAAAAGCTGAAAGTGGTGCTTTGGTTCAAGTGGTAGAGTGCTAGCCTTGAGCAAAAAGGAGCTCAAGACAGTGCCAAGCCCAGAGTTCAAGCTCCAAGACTGGCAAGAAAAAAAATAAACAATGTGGGCATAGCATGTGGCTCTTTTTATTTTCTTCCTATAGACTCTGTATGAGCTCAGTTCACAGAAAGGAAAGCAATCTTAGGGGAAGATGATGCATCAAATATCTGTAAGTCTATTGTTACATCGGAGATCAGCTCCATAGTGACAAGCACCTAGCTGCACAGAATGTGTGATGATGCCCTCGTGTCTTGCCTTCATCATCAGAATTCTTTTTCTATTTTTCTGACCAGTCTTACTAAATATAGATTCCAATCAATAAGGTAGATATAAAACATCATATTCACCTGGTTTTAGATGATTGTTAGTTTAGGATATATAACTTCCTGGTATCAGGATGTTAAAATTTGGAAGAATAAACTATATTCTTCCCCCATGGCCAACTGAGACAGTAACTATGGATTTCTATTCAGGAAGATCCTGTCACTGACTTTATACTTTATGGGATTGTGTTGGAAAAATATTTCATGACCTATATGCTTTCTTTCCTTCTTAGTGTATTTTCTTCTGTTGATTTTTCTTTCTTTTCTTCTTGTTATGGAGACTAAACCCAGAGCCTCAAGCTTGCTCAGCATATGCTCTACCAATCCCCACCTCCATCATCCTGTATTTCTTGATTTATTGCCTTTAGTTAACACTTACAGCTAACTGAAAATCACTTTTTTCTTGAATATCTCTTTGCAATTAGAAAAATCACAAAATTACAAAATTATATGTTGTAAACCACTGTATAACTCATGGGGTGGGGGGCAAGGGAAAATAAGGAAGGGAGCTAACGAGAGAAAAATGAGGGAGGAGGTAACAAGTTAGGTAAGAAATGTACTCACTGCCCTACATATGAAACTAACCCCTCTGCACATCACTTTGACAATAAATAAATAAACAAATAAATAAATAATAAAAAAGAAAAATCACAAAATAAGAATGTATCCTAAATTCTTAGCTTTTCTCCCACAGAGCTTCTATCTCTAACTATTTTGGCAATGACATTCATAGTTCTTCCCTTTACAGTAAACTATGACTAAAAGCACACTTGTAGTTCTGTGAAAGACACTTTGGTATTTAATTTCAATCACCCAATCTAGTCATACAAACAAGATTCTAAGATTTGTAATGGACTAAGTCTTTGCACCTCATTTCTAGTTTCACTTAATACTGTTTCAGTCTCCATCAAAATGTTGTACTAATTATATCTGGGGCATAGATAATTGCTTTTGCTCTGCCAATGACTTTATTTTACTATAGACATATGTCTAAATATAGTTGTAATACACACATAGGTTATTTTTCTTCTGTAGTGAGGCTATATATTCCTTTTCAGTCATTGTTTTTGCATCTTCACTTTTAAAATCCATTTTGTTTATTACATTCTAAAGATACATCCTCAGAAAAATGGCACAGCAATCCTTTGAAACTTACCCTCCATGCCATGCCAGCTCTGACACTGAAGGGTGAGGCTGGAGGAAAGTAATGGCAACCAGTCACGTGGTTATCTTGACCTGTTCAGGTCTGAAGAACCATGTATTTCTGCTGCAGCCGGTCTGTATCCCATGCCGCTCAAAGTTCCCTACCCCAAATAAGGAACAGAGGCAGTTAAAATGTGGAAAATTAAGAAAATGCAGAACACATCATTAACTCATATACTCAGGAAGCTGTGGCAATCTTTACTTCTCCTCACATAAGGCCCACTATAAATGAAATATATATTTTAATTATTTCCAGTTTAGATATTCCCAGTACGCAATAGACAACTTCAACAGCTTGCCATAGAATAAAGGAAAATCGAGCAAGAAGAAAGTTACAGTTAATGCAGAACAGTTGCAAGTCATCGTCACATTGCCCTGAGCAAAACTCTTCCTTTTATTTTGTAGAAAAAGCAATTGATTTCCCCTATGCACGGCCTCTGTTTTCAGATTCTGTTTACTCATGAGTTTTGACAGGTTTACCCCAAGCAGCTTTGCAAAACAGCTGCAACTCTCACAATCTCTGTGGTTATAATTGTTTTAAGTTGCACAGAGAACGTACAATGTCCACGGCTCTCTGGGATGTGAGGCAGGCAGCAGGAACTGTTGACATAGTTTATTTTTTGCATAGCATTTTCAATTATAGAGAATGGCATTGCTGGGAACTTTCATTCAGGGACCCCTTTGCCTGACATTCATCAGGCAACAGAAAGCAGGTCATAGCCTCTCTGTAGAAAAACTAGCAAACTGGCTGAAAATGTCTTTCTGTCTTTCCTAACTCAGTGAAAACCAAACCAGATTTTCTTGTGAACTGCATGGAAAGTATGGCTGCGAATTCTATGCTCAGTCTGAGGAGAGTTTGAAACTGCAAAATGGTGTCCAGTGTAGCTCTCAACCTCCAAGATGCAGTCCATTCTTCTGTCCCAGAGAAGAAAGTGAGATGTTTCATGTTTAAGACTTGTTATTTGTTTTTCAAGCTTAATATTTGTTCTCCAAAAGCTTCTCATAATTGTTTGGATTGAAGAGTTTTTGGTATCTCCTTTAGACTGTCAAGTATCTGGGATGATCTTAATAC